>NC_138882.1:183408535-184767070 GCF_965194825.1 Balaenoptera physalus | reverse complement strand
GTAAGGGGAGGAGGGATAAATTGGGAGATTGGGATTGACATATACACACTACTATATGTAAAATAGATAACTAATAAGGACCTACTGTATAGCACAGGGAACTCTACTCAACACTCTGTAATGCCCTATATGGGAAAAAACTCTAAAAAACGGTGGAGATATATATATATATATAACTGATTCACTTTGCTGTACAGCAGAAACTAACACAACATTGTAAGTCATCTATACTTCAATAAAAAAGTTTTTAAAAAGATTTTAGCACAGTACCTGGTATGCTGTGAAACCTAAATAACGATGGTAGCTGATACCCCTGCTCAAAACAAGGGTTGATTGTTTTCCCAATTAGCATTAATTTTGTGGAGCTTCCTATATACCAGGTCTTATTCTAAGTACTTGAATGCTATTGACTCATTTAATCCTTAGAGTAACCTCAGGAGGTAGGTCTTCCCATTATCCCTATTTTACAGGAGAGGAAACCCCAAAACTTACCTCATGGAGACTGAATCCATCAGCCATTATTCTGGAGTCAGCCTTCCCTTCAGGCCTGACTATTGTATAGTAATTCGACAAACATTTCACTGAACACTTGCTATGTGCTAGGCACTGTTCTAGGCACTGGGGATACTGCACTGAGCCAAACAGTCCCTGCTGTCCTGGAGCTTACATTCTAGTGGAAAGGACAACAATGAAGAAGGAATCAGTTGCAGAAACCAGCCATGCCAAGAAAGAAAGAGAGAAAAAGAGAGAGAGGGGAAGGAAAGAGAGAGAGAGAAAGAGAGAGAGAGAAAGAAAGAGAAAGAAAGAAAGAAAGAAAGAAAGAAAGAGAAAGAAAGAAAGAAAGAAAGAAAGAAAGAAAGAAAGAAAGAAAGAAAGAAAAAGAAGGAAAGAAAGAAAGGAAGAAAGAAAGAAAAGAAAGAAGGAAGAAAGAGCGAGAGAAAGAAAGAAAAAGAAAGAAAGGAAGGAAGGAAGAAAAGAAAGAGAGAAGAAAGAGTGAGAGAAAGAAAGAAAAAGAAACCAGCTGTGCCTGGCTTTTGCAAAAGGGAATTTACTGGAATACTGGAAGGAGCCCTCAGGGCATCACTGAATGTATGGACCTGCTCGGAATGCAGATCCAGGGAGGGAGCATCTGATTGGCCTGGGCTGTGTCAGGGGCCCACACCGAGGCTATGAGAGGGCAGAGCTTTTGATTACCTTCTTCTCCGCCTGACTGTAATCAGAGGAGATGAGGTAATTCCCCCCAAAAGACATCAGAGGGGAGTGTAAAGGGGAAATCCATGTCCGGCAGCCGGAAAACAACAAACATCATGACACCAGCCCTCAGATATTTCAAGACTTAGCATTCTACCCGGTCTCTCCTCTGAGTTGAAACCCCTTGTTCCCCCTCTGGGTTCCATCAACCTAACCCTAGAACTGGATGACGTTAAAACTGAAATCTAAAGTAAACCAGCTGTACAAGTGACCAAGCCCCTGCCTGGTGGAGAAGAAATGGAGTGCATCTATCAGGGCCCAAGCAGAGAAATAGAACCAGCAGGAGATATGTATTAGGTGATTTATTGCAAGGAATTGGCTTATGCAACTGTGGGAGCTGGTGGGGCAAGTCTGAAATCTTAGGACAGGCATCAGAGAGGGCAGGGGGGGGAAGCTGCTGTCCACAGGTTCCCCAGGTAGGATTTTGTCTCCATCAGGGAAGCCTCAGCTCTGCTCATAAAGCCCTTCAACTGATTGGATCAGGGCCACCCAGACTATCTAGGATAAACTCCTTTACTTAAAGTCAGTCATTATGAACTTTGATAACATCTATAAATACGTCTGCCGCAACACCTAGATTAGCATTTGATTGAATAACTGGCCAAGTTGACACACAGAGGTGACCTCATTAAGCCTCTGAGAAGATGTGGCATGTTTAGGGTTGCCAGATAAAATAGAGGAAAGCTTAATGCCCAGTTACATTTGAATTTCAGGTAAACAATGGATAATTTTTTAGTATATGTACGAAAGAAAGAGAAAGAGAGGAAGGAAGGAGAGGAGGGAGGGAGGGAGGGAGGAAGAGAGGGAAGAAATATCCTTTAAAAGCCCACCTGCATATGAAGACTTGGAACTCTGAAGCAACCCTGGGAAGGAGTGTGGCACTGAAGAACCAGGGGCCCCTCTCATTCACTAAACAGCCGTGAGTTTGGAGAATATTTATTGAGCACCTATTATGTGCTAGGTACCAAAAGCTATAGCTAATACTCACATAGCATTTTCCATGTGCCAGGCACTGTTCTAGCTGCCTTTTAACTTATTAATTCATTTAATACATAAAACTCAGTGGGAGTAGGTATAATTCCCATTTTATAATGAGGCAATCAAGGCAAAAAGACTAAGAAATGGTCCACAGTCCCAGAGTAGGTAAATGGTAGACCTGGGATTTGAACCTGGGTAGTTTGGCTTCAGGGCTCGTATACTTGATGGCCTGTGTACCAGTCAAGTTTCAGAGAAGCTAACCCAGTAGGAGATTTATACAAACACACACACACACACACACACGTGTGTGTGTGTGTGTCTATGTATATATATGTATGAGGGGAGAGAGGGAGAAAAATATCTTTTAAAAGCCTTTATATATATACGTATACATGTATATGGCACGGAAGGCGCATGCTGTCACCTCCAGCATCAATTCCCACTATTGATCACACAGGGTCAGCCCTATTTTGTGTACAGGAAATGGCCCAAGGGTGTGGATACCAGGAAGGGGGGTCATTCAGGCCATCTCAGAGGCTCTGCCACACTTCCCCGATAATCTGCCCCTCTAGGTCCTCAGCTTGGTACTTGGGGAATTGACAGTCAACAAGACCAACTCCTTCCCTGTCCTTCTAATGCCTTAGGGTGTGAGGGAAGAAACAATCAATAAGTAAACAAATAAATAAATCATTACAAGTTGTGGTATGTGTTATCAAGAAAGCAGCAACTGCACCCGGGGTGACTGATCAGGGAAGGCCTCTCTGTGGAGGTGACATTTGAGCTGAGACCTGAAAGGTAAGAAAGAGCCACTAGTCAAAGAGTAGGGCTGAGCAGCACGTGCAAAGGTCCAGAGGTGGGACAGGCTGGCAGGAGCTGAAGGAGGAAGGTCAGTGGGGCTGGAGAGTGGCCTTATAGGAGTACCATCGGGCAGGCGCTTGTAGGCCTGGAGAGC
Source organism: Balaenoptera physalus (assembly GCF_965194825.1). NCBI lineage: Eukaryota > Metazoa > Chordata > Mammalia > Artiodactyla > Balaenopteridae > Balaenoptera > Balaenoptera physalus. The sequence goes on along the minus strand of NC_138882.1, from coordinate 184,763,889 downwards.
AGTTAGAGCTTTATCAAAATGAGAAAAGAGAAGTGGGGGAGCAGATAAAGGGACAGGAGAGGAAGAATCAAAGTGACTTCCCTGTCCCAAACACACACACACACTCACAATTACTTGGCTGGAGGGCTTGGTCCCTCATTGGAGGGAGACACAATGAGACCTTTCCCTGCTGACTCTGGGGAAGGGAACCTGAAGGAAGGGTCTAGAAGAATGAGAAAGACCCTTATACCTGAAACCCAGTGGCCTTCTCCGCAAAGCACATCTGCTTTGCATTTAAGGTGCCAAAGTCTCCTATCAGGACCAATGTTAACCTGCCAGGAAGTCCTGTTGGTGCTGCCTCAAATCATGACCAGGACACGTCTCCCTCCGCTGTCCCCTTCTGGCCAAGTCCCATCATCTGTCACTGGATTATCGTCACAGCCTCTTAAATGGTCTCCCTGCTTCTGTCCTTGTTCCCATCTATTCTCCATGCAGCAGCCAGCTCCTCTTAGAAACACTGTCAGATCCTGTCACTCCTCTGCAGGAAGCTCTCTGAAGGCTCCGCATCTCACTCTGAGTAAAAGCCAGAGTCCTTCTGGTAACGCACGTGGTCCTACAGATCCCCTCTGCCCCTCACTTCTCTGACCCCATCTCCCACCACCCTCCCAATTGCTTGACTCACTCCAGCCAAATGGTCCTTCTCAATGTTCCCCAGATACCTCAGCAGACTCAAGCCTCAGGGCCTTTGCACTTGCTGCACCTCCTACCTAGAACACTCTCCCCATCCTACAGCCCCCATCCCACTCCACAGCACCTCTCACCTCCTTCAGGGTTTCTGAGTGTCACTTTCTCTGATCACTCTGTTCAAAAATCCAACTCTCCCCATCCCCCAAGCCTCTAACAGTTTCCATCCTCCTTCCTGCTTTGTTTTATTCTTTTATCTTTATCCAACTTACTTCACTTTCCTTCTTTATATGTTTATTGGTCTTCTCCCCTGACAGAATGCAAGTTATATGAGGGTTGGAATGCTACTCTGTTTTATCCCCTGCTCTATGCCCAGAGACTAAAACAGTACCTGGCACATAGTAGGTGATCAATAAGGTTTACTAAAGGATGAACAGAGTAAATCTAGAATTTGACACTCAATAATCATAGGATGACTACTAGTAGACTATAAACTTTTGGGATAAGTGTTCCAGTTTAGCCCAATAGCACTGGGGAAGATAAATGAATATAACCCTTCCTCCCGATTTCCTGATGAGGCCCCTAGAGGCCAGGACTCGTGCTCTGAGCCCCATCATTTACCAGCTCTGAGGCTTTCGTCAAGTCACTTTTCTGGGCATCAGTTTCCCTATCTGTAAAATGGGAAGGACGGACTTGATCACCTCTAAGGTCTACCAGACATTCAACATTTCAACAGGCACCATCAGGAGGGGAAGGGGGGAACTTTCTTCCAAAGTTCAGAAAATCTCTCATGCACATCACCAGCGAAAGATCAGATGACATTTTTGAAAGGGGAAATGCTGTTGACAAGTAGCCAATTTCTTTTTACATCTTCTTAAGTAGCCAAATTCTTTTTACATCTTCCTTCAGTGCTGCAGTGCGGTGCCCTCTCTCTCCTTTCTGCCTCTCAGACCCTCACACCTGCAACCCCAGAGTGGCTATGTGGGGGGAAGGGGGAGGGAGGAAAACACACTAATGCCCTTTTCCCGTATTTTGGAGCATTTTCAAATAGAATGTCTAAAAGGCCTGGAACCACTCCAGGGTGTATGCCTGACAGAAATGGGGAGCTTCTGTGCACCAAAAACTGGTGCAAATACGATCGTAGTTGCTTTATTCTTAACAGCCCCAAATTAGAAACAACCTGAAGTCTATCAACAGAAGAATGAAAACATCAATTGCAGTATATTCAGACAATGGAATACAGTAGAGCAACGAAGAAGAACAAAGTACAGCCATACAAAAACCCCGCCTGGATCTCCCAGACACAATATTGAATGAAAGAAGTCAGGCACAAAAGAGTATATACTGTATAATTCTGTTTATTCGAAGTTCAAAAACAGGCAACATTTATCTACGGTGATGAAGGTTAGAATTAAGATTACTTGTGGGGCACTTCCCTGGTGGCACAGTGGTTAAGAACCCGCCTGCCAATGCAGGAGACACGGGTTCGAGCCCTGGTTCAGGAAGATCCCAGATGCCGTGGAGCAACTAAGCCTGTGCGCCACAACTACTGAGCCTGTGCTCCAGAGCCCACGAGCCACAACTACTGAGCCCACGTGCCACAACTACTGAAGCCCACGCGCCTAGAGCCTGTGCTCCGCAACAAGAGAAGCCACCGCAATGAGAAGCCCGCGCATCGCAACGAAGAGTAGCTCCCGCTCGCCGCAATTGGAGAAAGCCCGCACGCAGCAACGAAAACCCAACGCAGCCAAAAATAAATTAATTAATTAAATAAAAATTTAAAAATAAATAAATAAAACTTCACCTGAAAATATTAAAAAAAAAAAAAAAAACGCTTAAAAAAATAAATAAATAAGTAAAAGGGGACATCCCCGGTGGTCCAGCAGTTAAGACTCCACGCTCCCAGTGCAGGGGGCCCGGGTTCAATCCCTGGTCAGGAAACTAGATGCCGCATGCCACAACTAAGAGTCTGCATGCTGCAACTAAAAAAAAGATCCTGCCTGCCACAACTAAAGATCTCACGTGCCGCAACTAAGACCTGGCACAGCCAAATAAATAAATAAATATTATAAAAAAAAAAAAAAAAGTAGGGACTTCCCTGGTGGTCCAGTGGTTAAGACTTCGCCTTCCAATTCAGGGGTGAGGGTTCGATCCCTGGTTGGGGAACTAAGATCCCAGATGCCTCATGGCCAAAAAATCAAAACATAAAAAAAAAAAAAAAAAAAAGTAAAAGGCCTGAAACAAAGGAAGTTTCCAACACAAGGAGGTCCTCGACCACCCACCTATAGCGGATTTCCACAAAATTGGGTGGCAGTTCCCACCTCCCCTGGCAGCCCACAGGGTCACTAACTCAGAACTCAGCACATCTGGCCACTGCTTCCTCCTTCTGAGCAACCTGGTCCGCAGAAGCCAAGAGGACAAAGGGCACAGCTGCTTCTGGCTCTAGGCTGCATCATTCACCCACCACCCTCCTACCCCTTCCTGTCTCCCACCCCCCTCCTAAGGGCCAAAGCCTTGGAGGGGTTCCAATTTCTCCATCTTTTGCTGGCCTCCTCCCCCCACAACCACCCTCCCCCTCACACACAGTGTTGCATAATCCTGGATGAGATGGAGAGGAAATCCCAGCCTGGCGCCTGCCTCCGGGCCTTTGTGGCTCTCTAGGTGAATTCCACGGAGAGTCCAGTTGGTTGTCCAGTGCCAACCAAGACGCTGGGGGGTCGAATTCAACTACCAGGACTAGGTCTTTGGCACTCCAATCATAGGTCTGCTGAGACCAGTGACTCCTGACTCAGGGCAGAGACCCCATCACTCCACCCCCTTCCTGACCTGGCTTCATTCATGTTGGGAGTTTCTCTCCGATAACAATAAGAGCCTCCTTGTACAAAGCAACTTTTCATTGCTTGCTGCTTCCTTTCACAGATGTCAACTTGTCAGGACTATTACTGACCCCATTTTACAGATGAGGAAGCTGAGGCTCTGCAAGGTTAAATGACTCACCCAAGGAGCTGTAAACACAGAGCCAGGACTTGAACTCAGGCAGCTCAGCTTCAGTGCCATGTGCCCAGCAGCAAGCTAGACTACCTCACACAGGTACAAGTCTAAATATAAGTGCCGGCACTGTGAATGCTGCCTGGGATTAGCTAAAAGGCAATATAAGGTGAAAGAAATGGTTCTGTTTCTCACAGGAAAAGATCCCAATTAATACAAAAGTTTAAATGTTGAAGTACATTGAATTATGTAGAGAAAACCACTTTCTCCCTTTTTGGCCAGAGGGCCAGTTAGCCTGATGGTGCTGTCCAAACTAGGTCCACATGCTGTCCAAGCAGAATAGAACCGCTGGGAAAATCCAAAGGCATAGGGCTGGTCTGTCTTTTCCCAGGGCTGCACTGACTCATTGTTCCCAGCCCACTGGCTGCAGAAAGCCTCAGAGCAGAGCCCGGGGTGGGCAGAGGGTTGGCAGGGCAGATGGCTTATCAGGTGCTCCTACCCACCAGAGGTGAGGAAGGAATGCCTTCCCACCCAAGTGCTTAGAGAAAACAGACCCCCCTCCCCGGAGCCCCAGGGACTAGCAAGCTCTTGGACTGCTCAGGGCCCTTTGACCGGAGACAGCCAAGGGACACGGGGCGAAGCTCTGCAGGGAGCTGAGCAGAAACCCAGGGCGCCCTAGGCTCTGCATTATAATTGGATTTTCCAAGAACTGGCTTTGTGCCGCTTTTCAAGCTGCTGATTTACAAATTGACCTCAGCCAGCATTTACTCTTCCCTGTAACTGGATTTGCCAACTCTCAGACTCGGCCTCTTGTTTCATCCTTCCATTTTTATCCCTGCTCTTCTCCAGGGAGTCGACCCGCCCCCGCTGTCTGGACTCTCTTTCTGGGGTTAAAGTGGAGTGAAGAGAGTCAATGTATTATGCTGTGTCAATAACGGCCTCCTGTCAGTCACAGCCATTCTGCCAATCGTCTAGGGTATAGGCGGGCCTTAGGGAAAGTTCGACCAATGGCTTTTCACTTTCGCCCAGGTGAAGCTTGTGACTGGCCCCGGCCCTGAGCAGACCTGCAGGGACTTGGGGGTGCAGGAAGCAGGGAAGGCGGCGGTGAAATAAAACCATACCTTTGTGGGAACCGAGTGGCTAAGAGGATAGGCTCTAGGTTCAAGAGCCAGCTCTGCCCCCAACTAGCTGTTGATTTTGGACAAACACTCCGTTTCCAATTTAAGGTCTAAATGAAATGCTGCATGTAAAGTGTTTAGCACAGCACCTGGCATGTACAAAGATGATGAAGGGTGACATTTTAACGGATGGTGTTCTTCAGTCCCAGTTTTTCTTATTGTTTCAAGATCCTCTCCACCCCTAAAACTCAGGCAGCTGTTATCATGTCTGCTGGAAGGCATGACACAGCGAAAAAAAGAGAGCCAAACAGTCCTGACTTTTGAATTTTGAAAGCCTAGGAAGTCAGGGAAACAGAAAGGACTGATGTGTACGGACAACAGAATAGGTGGGGGGCGGGGGACAACCCAGATGCTGGACTAGCAAGACTTCCTGCCTCTTAAGACAAAATAAAGCTTCCCACATCGGAAGGAGGAGGGCAAGTCTGAAAGGAAGCAAGGGAAACCGAGAACGGGCCCCTGGGCTGTGTCCCATTGTGTCCCTTTCCGTGTGGAGCTCGGGAGGGCAGCAGGACCCTAGATGGAATGGTATATCTGGGCTGGTGGATCTGAGACAGCTCCATAATGTTTCTCTGCACCAGCAAGGAGCAGGAGAAAAATGGCCCCGGGGGACCCAAAAGTGGCAGAGGTAGGGAAGAGTGAGGGCTGCCAACTCAAGTGTTTACACAGGCCAGACAGGTTTTATAAATGAGTGAATCCAGGCTGGATGCATAATAGGGAGTGTTGGGGACGGTGGTGAATCACAAAAGGGCATGCCTGGCTTAAAGGGGCAGCCACTCCGCAGGTCCAGCAGATTGCTCCTCCACTGGAATGTGTGCCCAGAGCCCTCTGTTCCAGATAGCTAGATCCTATGTGAAAATTCCCATTTCAAATACTGGCAACTAATTTTTTCTGTAATAAAATTTTGAAAATGTGCTATTTATTTTTCCTTTCAGTTTTATTGAGATACAATTGACATACAGCATTGTATAAGTTTAAGGTGTACAGCATAATGATTTGGCTTACATACGTCATGAAGTGATGAAAACAAAAAGTTTAGAAAGCATCCATCATCTCATATAGATACAAGGCAATTAATTTTAAAAAATACTATATGGGGGCTTCCCTGGTGGCGCAGTGGTTGAGAGTCTGCCTGCCAATGCAGGGGACACGGGTTCGAGCCCTGGTCTGGGAAGATCCCACATGCCGCGGAGCGACTAGGCCTGTGAGCCACAACTGCTGAGCCTGCGCGTCTGGAGCCTGTGCTCCGCAACAAGAGAGGCCGCGATGGTGAGAGGCCCGCGCACCGCGATGAGGAGTGGCCCCCACTTGCCGCAACTAGAGAAAGCCCTCGCACAGAGACGAAGACCCAACACAGCCATAAATAAATAAATAAATAAAATTAAAAAAAAAATACTATATGGGCCAAATCAAACCTACCTGTGGACTGCACATGAATCAGAGGATGCCAGGTAGGGGCTCGTCATCCTGCCAGGTTTTCCCTGGGCCCAGCATGGTGTGGGAGTTGGGGTGAGGGATGGCTCAGTGTGGACTTGCAGGGTCCAACAGCCAGCAGCCAGTCTGGGTGGATGGCATTGGCTCCCGATGTGCTCCTAAGGTTGGGGGAGTGGGATGGCACTACAGAAGGCCCTCAGAAATTAGATGCAACCCCAGCAAAAGGGGGAAGGGAACATTTCTGCCGCCTGGCAGAAGCGGGGCTTGTGAGACAAATTAGGCTGAGCCATGGAAAAATAGTTACCTTTCCTGCCAGCTTGAGTTTGTGGTCTGAGTCTCACCTCCTCTGGTGATCTGGGAAATTCAACTATTTCTATACTGCATGTGATTTTTGAGAATTCTTTTCTTCCTTATGTCCCTATGTATTCATTTATTTTATTTATATATTATTTGAGTTAAAATCTTTATTTCGAAATAATTAGATTCACAGGAAATTTTTTTTTAATTTATTTATTTTATTTATTTATTTTTGGCTGTGTTGGGTCTTCGTTGCTGCGCGCAGGCTTTTCTCTAGTTGCGGAGAGCGGGGGCTACTCTTCGTTGCGGTGCACAGGCTTCGCACTGCGGTGGCTTCTCTTGTTGCAGAGCACAGGCTCTAGGCGCCCGGGTTTCAGGAGTTGTGGCTCGTGGGCTCTGGAGCACAGGCTCAGTAGTTGTGGCGCACAGGCTTAGTTGCTCTGCAGCATGTGGGATCTTCCCGGACCAGGGCTCGAACCTGTGCCCCCTGCATTGGCAGGCGGATTCTTAACCACTGCGCCACCAGGAAAGCCCTCACAGGAAATTTTTAATGTACAGGAAAATCTTGTGTGTCCTTCACCCAGCCTCCGCCAATGGTAACCTCTTGCGTAACTATGGTACAATAGCACAGTCAGGAAACTGACACTGGTACAATTCACAGAGCTTATTCAGATGTCATGTTTTACATGTATTTGTGTGTGTGTGTGTGTGTGTATTTCTATGCAGTTTTATCACTCGTGCAAATCAGTATGATCACACGTGATCAATCAAGATCCAGAACTGTTTCATCACTGTAAGCTCCTTCATGCTACTCCAGTGTAGCCACAACAATTCCCTCATCCCCATCCCCATCCTCTCATGCCTACCCCCATCCCCTGCCAATGATCTTCATCTCTATAATTTGGTTATTTCAAGAATATTACCTCAATGAAATCATAGAGTATGTAACCTTTTGAGATTGGCTCTTTCTACTCAGCATGATTCCCTCAGCTCAGTGCAAATTGCTGCATATATTGATAATTTGTTCCTTTTGATCGCTGCATGGTATTCCATGGTATGGATGTACCAGAATTTAACCATTCCCCTATTGAAGGACACTCAGGTTGTTTCCAGTTTGGGGTTATTATGGATTCTTATGTATTTAAAATTAGTTAGAAAATGTCAGCCAGGGTCAGCTGTGTTCTGAGTTTGGACGGGGTACAATATTTTCTGTGGCCCCTCAGTCATGGAATTTTGCACAGACTTTTTCATTGGAACCCTGCAGAAGCCCTAGGAGGGAGGCAAGGTAGAGATTCATTCATTCAGTCAACACAATTTTCTTGAGCACTTACTATGTGCCATGCACTAGATACTGGAGTTACAGTAGTGAATGAAACCAGTTAAAACCCCTCTCCTCATTTATTATCCCCACTACACATGTGGGAAAACTGTGATTTGCTCATGGTCACACAGGTAAGAAGTGACAGAACTGGGACTTGAACCCAGGTCTTCTGACTTCCAGGCCACTACTTTTCTGATTATATTTCTCTGTCTACCCTCAATGACATCCATATCAGAGCACAAAGCACATGCTGGGGATCCTGTGTGTGATGTTTTAAACAGAGGTTCTTAACAGGGGGTGATCTACTCCCAAGGATGTTTGACAATGTCTGGAGTCATTTTTGGTTGTCACGACTTGAGAGGGGGTTGCTACTAGCATCTAGTAGATAGAGTCTCAGGGAAGCAGCTAAACATCCTACAAGGCCCAGGATAACCCCCACGGCAACGAATGATCCCACCCAAACGTCAACAGTGCTGAAGTTGCAAAACTCTGGTCTAAAGAGCCATGGGGGGCTTCCGTGGTGGCGCAGTGGTTAAGAATCCGCCTGCCAATGCAGGGGACACGGGTTTGAGCCCTGGTCCGGGAAGATCCCACGTGCCGCGGAGCAGCTAAGCCCGTGCGCCACAGCTACTGAGCCTGCGCTCTAGAGCCCGCGAGCCACAACTACCGAGCCACCGTGCTGCAACTACTGAAGCCCGTGCATGTAGAGCCCGTGCTCTGCAACAAGAGAAGCCACCGCAATGAGAGGCCCACGCACCACAACGAAGAGTAGCCCCCGCTCGCCACAACTAGAGAAAGCCCGTGCGCAGCAACGAAGACCCAACACAGCCAAAAATAAATAAAATAAATAAATTTATTTTTAAAAAATTTAAAAAAAAAAGTAGCCATAGGAGTCACGGACAAAGACAACATCTACCCAGACAACACAGTGTCACGTTGAACTTCCACCCAAGCAGACACAATCACGTACCTGACAGGTATGGTTAGAGCAGGTACATTGTTGGTTGGGGGCTGATGGAGGGTCCTTATGAAATAGGTACAAAGAACCATCACCTCCACTAGATCAGTACTGGGAGGATTTTCTGCAGGAGACGAGGGTGCAGGGACAGCAGAAATGGTCGAAGACAGAGACTGGTGATGCAGAAAGGGTGGGAGTATTATTCCTCTGTTCTGTGCTCTGCCTCCTCTGTTTCTCCTGAAGAACCTTGTTAATCCCCTTCTTCAGGTAGAAATGTACAAGAGGGCAGGGCTGAATACACACAGCCCTTTGAGGAGCCGCAGGGAAACAATGGGACATTCAATCCACACCATAAAGTGCGCAAGAAACATAACTTCAGTTTTCAAAACGAGACTTCTACTTAATTTCTGGGTGGAAGAAATGATAGTTAATCAGAGTCTCCCTACTTCTTATTCTGGGTTATGTCTATGTTTCTTATATGGGGAGAGGAGGTGCTCCCAGAGGGCCAGACCTGGGCAGGGGGCAGAGGCGATCGGTCTTTTCTGGCACCTGCTGTTGGTGGCCTTGTTTCTGTCTTCCAGGAGGCAGATGTGCCCTCCTAGGCTTCCTGGAATTCATCTCCAGGCCCAGCTTCTCTCTCTTTCTTCTCTCATCTTCTTCTGCCCTCTTGGGCACACGGGAGACGTTGGCAGGGCCTGGCAAACCCCTGCAAGGCCGTCTCAGCCCCTCTGCCAATCACTCTATGTGACCATCCCTTCCATTCCCGTGCCATGCTGGGTGAGGGGAGACATTCTCCCAGGCTTGTCCCCAATCCACACTCCCTCCCCCAGACAGCACAGGGCCACTGCTTTGGCCACGCCTCATCTCTCTGGAGACCCACATCAACATAACTCTGCCCTCTACCTGGCCCCCCAGCCCAAGGAACTTTGACCTTAACTGGCTTGAGGGAAATGGTTCTGGGGTCTCAGTCTCCAAACATTTTGTTAATGACATAAATGTTATGCCCAGAGGCCTCCAGGCCTTCCTCTTCTGAAACTCAAAGGCCACATTTTTGCAACTCAAAGTCCTTGTTCTTGAAATTCAAAAGAGTTATCTCTGCTTTCCTGCTGAATCAAGTCTTCCTCCAAAGTAAGAAGCGCCAAGGTCTGGAAAGAGCAAAAGGGAGAAAAACAACTTTCATCAATATCACCAAATATTAGCCCACTGTGGCGGCCTGCGTGGAAGGAATGGACCACCAGGACCCTAGCAGGTGTGGAAGACACGGCCGTGCTCCTCCTGTTGGCCCCTCTCAGCCAGGAGAGCTGAATCTCTGTCCCCCTGTTCATCTTCCATCTTCTGAACCTGGATCAAGGAGTCCCTCAGGGTATCACAAACACCACTTACATGAGAACCAGGGTAGAAAAGTAGGTGGGAGCACAGGCTCCAGGCACGTTAGGGTCATAGGCAGACCCCCCCACTTACCAGCTGAGTGAGCTTGATCAGGTCACTTAACCTCTCTGTGTCTCAGTTTCCTCATCTGTAAAATGGGGGAACTATAGTACCTTCCTCATGTGGTTATGAGGATGATTAAATGAGACAGTAATTGTAAGGTGGGTAGAATACTGCCTGGCACATAGTCAGCGCTATATGAATGGTGGCTGCTATTGTTATTTACTTATCCTAGAGGTGAATGTCTTTCCTTGAAATCCAAGTCCCACAGGGCCCTTGTGTTTGCTGCTGGTTTCAATGCAGTTAGTTAACTGGGAGAGGATCAGGGCACCTGTGCTTGATCTCTGGCCCTGCTTCCAGGCTGCTTGCTAAAGCTTCCAAGGGATTCTCTTAGGGTCCTTTTGTTGCAAGAAATGGAAACTCGGGGCTTCCCTGGTGGCGCAGTGGTTGAGAATCTGACTGCCAACGCAGGGGGCACGGGTTCGAGCCCTGGTCTGGGAGGATCCCACATGCCACGGAGCAACTAGGCCCGTGAGCCACAACTACTGAGCCTGCGCGTCTGGAGCCTGTGCTCCGCAACGAGAGAGGCCACGATAGTGAGAGGCCCGCGCGCCGCGATGAAGAGTGGCCCCCGCTTGCCACAACTAGAGAAAGCCCTCACACAGAAACGAAGACCCAACACAGCCAAAAATAAAAATATTAAATAAATAATAAATTAAAAAAAAAAAAAAAAAAAAAAGAAATGGAAACTCATCAGACTAGTTTAAGCAAAAAGGAAACTCGGCAGAACAGGAATACTGCTCAGCCTGAAGAACTGGAAGGCCGGCAGGAACCCCGGAAGCATCTCTCTCCCACTCTCTCTGCAGAGGGCTTTCCTGCTTTGGCGTGTGCCAGCCCAACACGGAGGCCCTCCTATACTGACGGTGCCTGCTATAGCTGTCTGCCGGGGGCTACCCACAGTCATTGGCTTCTTCATTCTGTTGGCAAATCCTCCATTTGTCTCAGGTGTCTGCACCAACCCCAAGTGACTCCAGGTGAATCCCAAGAGTCTACCCCAGGCTGGAGGGTCCTCGCTGTGATGGGGTTAGGAGTAGGCATGTGAGCCAGCTCCGGCAAGGGAGCGATCAAGGAAGTTTCCTGGGAGTTTCTGGGAAAGGTTTCATCATTGATGGAAAAGGGACCCACAGGAAGAGAGAGCGACAGAGCGGGGAGCCTGAGGGAGCGTGAGTAAGGAGGCTGAGCACATCAGAAGGGCCCACCCGATTATGAAGTCCCCGTGTGTCCTCGTCAAGGAGTCTGGACCGGATGCCGAGGGCAGTGGGGAACCGTTGCTCAGATCTGTGTTTCACACCGCTGACCATTCAACGGGGAGAATGGATTCCAGGGCGAGAGCTTGGGAGCAGGACCCCAGTTAGGAATTAGCTGGATGAACTGACTGATGATTATGAGATCTAGAGGAAGGTTCTACAGGGTGGGGCACAGAGGAATATGGGGCGATAGGGAGGAAGGACTGCTGGTTCTCTGTGCTCAGGTGTCCCAAGAACCTGTACCCCAAAGCCATGATGTCCTCACCAGCTCCATTCTGGGCCATCTGATCCGTCTACACAGGCCCCATTAAGTTGGTAACTCAGGAATAGATGTATTTCTTGAACAAAAAAATCTCAGGAAATGGGATGAAATTGTTTTATTTAAACAAATGGTCCAATTATCCAATTTCACTTTGCACTATATGAGCACAATTCCTCACCAGGCAGACCTGATTAAACCTTCAGAGAGGTTGGGCCAGTATTTCATGGGTAATGCCTGCAAGCAAGACACATCCTTTCCGGGTAGGTGACTAACGTGAACCACTCCAGGTGAAGGTCAGGTTACAAGTATGGTACATGTTTTACTGCTGACTTTGGCAAGAGTCACAAGGTAGAGACATCATTCAGATCCTCAGAGTTTAGAAATGAGTAAAGGTGGGAAGAGGGGGTCAGCTGCTCAGAACTGACCAAAGGAAGAGTGGCAGATGGGGAAAGATCACAGCAAGAAAGGGAAGACACAGGGGCAGACTGTGTGTGCTCTTGGTGGACTATACAGGTGGTTCCTGGCCCCCTTATTTTTTCTAAGTTTTATTATAAATTTAATACATTCTTATTGAAAAAAATAATAATTACCTCCTCCATCTTTCTCTCCCTCCCTCCCTCCCTCCCTCCCTCCCTCTCTCTCTCTCTCTCTCTCTCACACACACACACACAGACACACACACACAGACACAGACACACACACCTCTTCTCAATTTCTAAAGGTAACTACGGTTTGGTTTGGTTTGGTCCCTCCTGAACACTTTCTATGTGTAGTCAAATACATGTGTCTCCATCTGTTTTAAAAACCATTTGTGTGGCATCAAAATGCTTGGTCTCTTGCTTTTCTCAGTTAATGATCCATCTTGGATATTCATCCCTGTGAGATAGCTCCTTCTCTCTTCATGACTGCATAGTATTCCAGTATGAGCCTGCACCATAATTAATTTAGCATATCTCTTTTTGGTGGCATTTAGCTTGATAATGATTTTTCACCATTATAGATAATCAGCAATGGAAATCCTTGAACACATCTTCTTGAGCACACATGTGAGTTCTTCTGCAAGATGATCTCTTCCTCTAAGTGAATTTTTCATCCTTACTTTGTAACAGATTGTGGTCTACTCACTGACCAGAGACAGTCGAATATTTTAAATTAGTTACTTGCTCACTCAGGCAGAGCAAGTCAAAACGTATGCCAGGAAATGCTCGGAACTGCATCCAGTCCTCTTCAAATCCAGACTTTCAGAGCTGGACAGGTTAATGCCCCAAACGACTCATGTTCAGATGTCACTGGACCATTTATAAGGCACTTTTTCACATTCTGGTTCACCTAATCCTCATATCGGTCCTGAAAAATAGGTATTATTGGCATCACTCTTTTTACAGATGAAGAAACTGAGGTTCAGAGAGGATGAGACATTTGCCCAAGGTCACACAGCTCATAAGTTGCAGAGGATTCAGAAACCAAAGAGAGATCTGATGAAATCCTGCCTTCTTTCTAAATCTATGATACAGGTTGTATCATGGTGCCTCATATGAGAAGAGCTTTACAGTGAGTAGTTAGCTGAAAAGGTGGGTGAAATAAACATCTGCCTACGTGGCTGAGTTTGCAGGACGTATTAGTTTCCTATTGCTACTGTAACAAATTACCACAAACTTTATGGCTATGAACAACACAAATTTATTATCTGACAGTTCTGCAGGTCAGAAGTCCAAAATCGGTCTCGCTAGGTTAAAATTTAGGTGTCAGGAGAGCTGTGCTCCTGCTGGAGGGTCTAGGGGAGAATCCATTCCTGACCTTTTCCAGCTTCTAGAGGCTGCCCACATTCCTTGGTTCATGGCCCCCTCCAGCAACTGCATTACTCTGACCTCGGCTTTCAGTGTCACATCTCTGACTCTGAACCTCTTGCCTCCCTTATGAGAATCCTTGTGATCACATCAGGTCCACCAGGATAATTCAGGATAATCTCCCCATCTCAAGATCCTTAACTCAATCACATCTGCAAGGTCTCTTTTGCCATGTAAGTTAACATATTCACAAGTTCTGGAGATCAGGATGTGACTATCTTTGGGTGGTCGTCATTCTGCCTACCACACGGGGTTCCTAGCATAGCTGTTAAGAGCAAGTATATACCTTGGTTCAATTCTTGGCTCTATCACTTGCTAATGGATCCAGGTACGTAACTTCTCTGAGTCTTAGCCTCACCTGAAAAACAGGAGTAATAGAATTTTCCTTTTAAGGCTGTTGTGATGATTGAATAACACAATGTTTGCATAGCACTTGAAACATAGGGCTTGGTAAATGGTAACTGTCATCTTCCCCACTGCCTATGATGGTAACAGGTAACAGAAATTCCACCATTCAAGATTTATTTCTTTGGCTCTTCCCCCAAGGGCATGTCTCAGGCCCTTGTCAGCTGACAGTGGGATAAGGTGGCAGTTAAATTAAGTCAGGCTCCTCCATGGGACATAGAGAACCTGGGAAGATTCAGAGAAGCTAACCACATAGAGGGAGAAGGCTTGAAGGGGAGGATGACAAAGAAAAATACTCTTCCTTTGCCAGCTTCTGGGTTCTGCCTGTGGCTCAGCTTTGAGAATTTCTCCAGCCTCTCCCCAGATTAGCCAGGGTGAGCCTGCCTAAAAGGAACACTCTGAAGATGATTTTCTCAGATAGACAAGACCTGCCCAGTTGGGTGTGCAACAGAGCAGGGCGGATCTGGAGTTGGACCCTGGCATGGAAAAGTACTGAGGCCCTTTGCCTCTGGGTAGGAGCTGGAACAGCCGTCTGAAATGATCAGCTGCAGTCCAGGCCTCTCCAAAGTTGGTCTTGCAGAGTGAAATGAAAACCAGATTCCTGGTCTTATCTGAGAGCTATGTGACTGTTTCCCATCACTCCTTCAGAGTCTGGAAGGTTCCCAAATTCATTGTCTAAATTTTGCAGTGGATACACACAGCTCTCAAATGGGAGCCTGTTATCACAGGTCCCTTCTACACTAAGGTTCTCCCCATTTGCTAAGATAATATTATTATTTGGGGCTTTCATTCATCCAGCAAATATTTATTAAGCACCTGCAGGGGACCAGTATGGGGGTGCAGGTGTCCCAGTCCTCAGGAGAGCAGGAGGCAGACTTGTAAAGAATTACATCACTATGCAGAGTGCGACAATGGTGTCTTCTTCCTGAGTGACAGACAGGAGAAGCAGGGGAAGCTTGTCTCAGGGCCCAGAGCATGACAAGTGATTTTTCTATAGCAGGGAGAGCACAGGCTCTGGAGGGGACCAACTTGGGTCAAGCTCCTGACACTTCTCAGCTGTATGACTTTGGGCAAATGACCTCACCCCTTTAAGCTTCAGCTTTCTGTTCTATAAAATGGGCATAACTGATAACCATCTCCAGGGTTGTTATGAGGATTAAATAAGATGGTGCAAGGGAAGCAGGTGGTAACCTGGTGCTTGATCCACAGTAAGGATGTGAGGAATACCAGTTATTGATATACTTATGGAGACTCATTACTCTGTTTCTCTAAATGCCTTTCCCACCCCCAAATCACAAGACAGCCCCAAATTGGCTTCTTTATAGACACGAGGGTCCTGTTGAACTGTTGCCGTTAAGAAGCAACAATGGGAAAAAAATACCCACGTGTGACCACTCTGTAGGTATACACACATGGGGACCATGTGTACCCATGAAGTCAGCAGTTTGTAAGTGAACTTGATTGCAATTACCACCAGGGTGTCTATTTTCCATCCTGGACAGGGCAGATTCCCAGTAGGAGGCGCCTTCTGTCCTCAGCTAGATTCTCTGACACCCGGCCAGCTGCCTATCAGCTTTTCTCAGGTCTTGAACTTCAAAGGGCTGGACACTCACCGGAGAAAGGGACCCTGGCCTGACCGGTCTTGGAATTCAGAACAATCTAAGGTTGAGAGAGGAGAAGGGCAGCGCAGTTCCAGGGCAAACCTCCAGGCAGGGGCCCCACGCAGGATCGCAGGTAAGAGGCGCCCTCCCAAGCTGTGGTTCACGCTCCCCAGAGCCAGGCCTTGGGCAGCAGCTCTGGGGCTCTAAGCAGAGGCGGACCATCCCCCTGCCACCTGGTCAGCAGGACACCAACCGGTGCTGCTTTGGGCAAGTCCTCCGCAAAGCTGGGAACGGGCTCCCAGCTGGGGAGGCACCCGAGCCGGGTCGCCCCCATCCCGGGCGCGGGCACAGGCACCTGGAATGGGCTCCACCCCGACCAAGGCCCAGGTGTGAGACCCGGAGGGCGCCCAGGGAACCCGGGAGGGGGTGGGGAGCCGAGTCGAGGGCCTGAACTGACTCGCTTTTCAAAAACTCGCTTCCTCCTCTCTTACCTCCGCCCATCAGTTACCTCGCAGGGCCCCAGCCCTGGGCGGTGCAGGCGGGGCTCAGCGCCCTGAACCTGCCGGAGGGTGAAGAGGGAGGCGGCGGCCTCCCCAGGAAGGGGCGGGGGAGGGGGGAGGCCGGTGCACCGGTTGGCCAGGTGAGCTCCTCACCAGGTAAAGGCGCGGCAGGCGGGCCCGCTGAGCTGAGCCGCCGGGGCTGGTAGGGAATCTCTGCTCTTACTTAACGCTTAAAACCCGGACTCCGGGCCGAGACGCCCCTCCCCACCCTACCCGCACACATCCAATTCCCGGTCCCCCGCGGCGGGGAAAGGAGTCAGGGCCCTGTCCCCTCCCCACCCCACCCCACCACCCCGGTTTAGCCAACTTCATGCGGCCCAGCGCCCCCGGCCCGCACTCCTCCCCCAGCCGACCAGACGGAGTGCGTGTCCGCCCTCCGCAGCTGGGGCTCGGCGCCGCGGGCCTCTGGGTGGAGCGGATGGCCGGGCTTGGCGGAGAGGGTCGACTGGTGGGCGGTGCCTCTCGGGGCCGGAGGCCGCTCGGGGCCGGCACCGCCCTCCGCCTCTCGCGGTCCCTCCCTCCGGCACGCCGGCGCCTAGCGGCCGCGCTTCCTGCGTCCCCATCCCGGTCCGAGAGCGGGCTGCGCGCTCTCCGCCCCCGCGCTCCCTCGACCGAGCTTCCCCGGAGCCCCCAGCCCCGGGATCGCAGCAACCGAAGGAGGCAGCCTGTGGGGGCCGGGGTCGTGTAGCCCCCAGCCCCCGGCCGCCCGACCGAGACCGAGCTGGACCCGCCGCCGCCGCGGTGAGTCTGCGCCTTCCGCCCCGCCGCGCCCCGCGGAGGGATTGTTCCCCACAGGGCCCCGGAGGGAGTCGACGGCTGTCTGGGTCTGTCTGTCCGTTCGTCTGAGAGCTTCCTGCCCGGGGTCTTCGGCGGGAGGACTGCGTACTCGCATCCTCTGGAGCCGCGCCGGGCCAGTGAGGGACCACCCGGCTGCCGGGCATCGCGCTGAGGCCAGCTGGCTTCGCCTGGGGGAAGGCAGCCGGCCTCCGGGCCCCCTGTTGGCGGGGACAGGTGCCATCCGCCTGGCGGATTTCGAACCCTTGGCCAAAGAGGCACCTTCCCTCCGTGCTTAGAGCAGAACTTCTCAGTAGGTCCCAGGAAACCACCCGGCGCTGCCCGAAAGAGCCCTTTCCCCCATCCCTTATTCCTTTTCGGAAAGGGAGACTTTTAAGGGATTTAGATTAGTGTGTGTGTGTGTGTGTGTGTGCGCGCGCGCGCGCGCGTGTGTGTGTTAGGTACTAGAGTCAAAGGGTGAGGAATCGGGTGTGAGCAATGGGGTGTAACTCAGGTTTCTTCACCTAGTAAAATGGGAGTGATAACCTCCCGGGGTGAGGTGGGGCGTTCGTGCCTGCCGCAGAGCAAGTATCAATACTACTCAGATCCAAATCAGATCTCTAGTCTGCGCCCTGAAGGGAGCCCTGTGGCCCGGAATGCCAAGTCTGATTAAGAGGGATGGGCACTTTCAGAACGAAATCTTTCCTAGCCAGAGGACGAGGGTGCAGGAAACCTGGACGTCCCTACGGTTTCCCGGGTCCCTCCCGGATCCTCCCAGGTGGGTAGCGGCCACCGGCATTTGTGCAGCGCTCCGAGGAGCTGCGACGGGTCCGCGCTAACTCTGCGGGTGGTCCAGGAGCTGGGAACCCAGGTGTAGACGGAGCGGGATGGGCGGGGCCGGAGCCAGCCTGGCGGGAGGCAGGAGAGGGATTGTCCTCTAAGGCTGGCTTCTGGCTTTCATTCTGAGGGGGGGGGGGGTCACTTCGAGGATGGCCTTCCTAGTGAAGGGTCGGCTCTGGGACCTGTGACTGGCTTTCACACTTTGGAGACGTCACACAGGGATCTTGACCTAAGTTGATAGGGCCAAATGGAATTGGGAGGGGGCCCCTTTCCCTCCAAATGTGTCCCTCCCCAGCTTGCCAGAGCTATCGCCCAGATTGGGAGAAAAGGTAGAAGAGGGAGAAAGGGGAGGAGACTGGCTGGGCATCTGTTCCTCACAATGTCCTGAGCTGCCAGTGGTTCAATGATTAGGGCCTCTTGAGTATCACAGAGGCCCAGGCCGGCCCCCCGGGGATACAGGGCCAAGGGGCCTCAGAGAGTTCCCAGCCTAGTGAGCAGTAAATGACAAGTGTCATAAAGAGGTGGCAATATAGTCAGACCCCACCATTCCCTGGCTGTGTGACCCACAGTGTCACTTTGCCTCTCTGAGCCTCAGTTTCCTCATCTGTACAGTGGGAATGATAACCTAGGGTGAGGGGGGACATTCATGCCTCACACATAGCAAGTACTCTGTAGGAAGCTATGGTACAGGGTTAGGGAAGAACAGAAGAAAGAAAGTAACTCAGGGTGAGGCATGCCAGCAGGTCCTGCTAAGAAAAGAATGTTGGTATATTAAACAGTGAAGTGGAGTCTCTCAAGGGGACGGGGTAGGAAGGGTGTCTGGGCAGATGGAACAGCCCAGGCAAAGGCATGGAGGTATGAAGGTGCACGAGGTGTGCTGGACCAAGGGAGGCGCTCAGGTAGTGGCAGGTGGGTTTGTGGGAGGATACAGGGAAGTAAAGGGAGTGGAGGGTCTGGAGTGAACTGGACCAGAGAGGTGGGGCGAGGTCATCACAGGTGGGACTTTATTCAGTGGACATCTTAGAACCGATCCACAGATGTTGACTGTGTGCCTTCTGTGGGCCAGGCACTGTTCTAGGTGCTCAGTATACAACGCTGGACAAGAAAGACACAAATTCCGTTCAAGTTCTTTAAGCAGGAGAGTTATTTGATCCTGTTGCTGTGTTAGGAAGATAAATCTGGCTGTGTGGAAGTTGGATGGGAGTTTGGAGAAGGTTGCTGGGGGAGAGGAGGCTGGCCCGCAGGCTGGTGGGGGCATCAGGAATGAAGAAGCTGGCTTGGCGCCCCGCACAGGAGGCAGAGATTAACAGGTGGTCTTGTCATGTGACCACTGGTCAAGGGGGGAGATCTGTGGATTCAGTGTGAGGCTCAGACTGCCAGCCTGTCCTCTACCAGAGCAAGGTGGTAGGACCTTGGCAGGGCCCAAGCCCCTCCAGCTGCGGCTTTCCAGCTCTCTCGCTCCAGAAGTCACGAGCCGCAGGAGCGTCTGCATCTATGCGAGGAGTGGCGATGCTGGAGACAGAGCCAGCAGCCCACCTCCTATTGGCATTTGCAGTGGGCAGCCTGTCCCTTTGGGGGGCTCCTGTTTTCCTGGGTCACGGTTCTGGTAAATGTTCTTCCCTCCCTCTGCAGGGCTGCCAGTAAAGCCCTCAGAGCTCTTGGGCTGGAGGAGACCAGAGCTCCAGGACCTTTGGCTCTGGGCTTCTCATTCGAGGGACTGAGAAGAGTTTTCTCCCTAAGTGCCAGGAAAATTCCCTCATCTCAGATGCCTTCTGACTGGGGACGTGCTGAAGGGTCTGCTTCCGGCTGCTGGCTTTTGCTTTCCCTTTTGTTGTGTCTGCTCTGAAGTTTAGAGGAGTTTTTTATTTGTTTGTTTGTTTTGTTTTGTTTTTTGCAATTGACAGCTGTAAGAGTATCCTTCTCCTGGTTATAAATCTCCTTTACTTGGAGGTGAACCATGCATGGCCTTTCACCTGCCACGGGAGGACCCTAGAATGTCCTCTCATTTGACAAACAAAACTCAGAGAGGGGAAGGAACTCACCCAAGGGCCCACAGCAAGTCAGCAGCAGAACCGGATCTAGGTTCCTCTGCATTATCCCAGGAGACTGGCCACATTCAAGTCAGAGACTTGTTATGGGCCCCAGGTTAGTCCAGGGTGGGAGGTTTTCTCAACATCTGTCTTGCTCCTCCCCAGTTTGGACAGGTGGCCCTGTTTAGCCTGGTGATTTTTTTTTTCCTCCTTTCTTCTGGATTGAGCCTTTGGTGCACCACCCACCATGCTGGGAGCTCTGGCTCCACGGAGAAACAGGTCACTTGTTTGGCTTTGCCTGCTCCAGGCCAGACTGCCCGACCCCTCCTGGACAGCCCTGAGACGCTGGCCTGAGGTCGTGCTCTGGGGATCTCTGCTAAGTGCCTCAGGCTGATCGTCAGGTCCTCCCTCCCCTCAGCCCCAAGCCCTGTGTCAAGACGCTGGGCTGGCCCTCGCCATCTAGTCTGTGTTGTTTACTCGGGCTGAGCAGCTGAAAGTTTCCTTATTCTCTCTTGCCCTAGATTTCTCAGACATAGCAGCCCTTAAACCTGAGTGCTGGTTCCTTTAGCTCTTAGAATATTGGAGCCAGAAGGGACCTTAGCCATCCGAAAGTCCACTCCATTTATTTTACAGATTGGAAAATTGAGGCCCAGGGAAGGGGGAAGGGAAAGGACGGGCCTGAGATCAGAGCCGGGGCTAGAACCCAAGTTTCCCGATTCTGTCTTGAATGATTTTGAGGATGGATCTTGAAGAAAAAACAAAACAGAGCACACTTCTCCTCCAAGGGCCCCTTTCTCCCTATACTCCACACTGCCAGGAATTTGGGGGGTACCCACAGTCACACGTCCAGAAGGAGTAAACGCTGGGGCCCCCAGAAGACAAGGAGTATATGTATCTTGATATTTTCAGGACCTATCTCTTCAAACTGACTTTCATGCCAGGGACTAAACTAGTGATTAAACTTACTTGCTGCTCCCTGAACCCTACTTTATCATGTACCCCTGGGTAGACAGGCTCTTGAAGTTATTTTCTCCCCCAGGTTACAAAGGAAGTACATGCTGATTGTAGAAAACTCGGAAGGAAAACATCACGATATGCTGACAACCACTGTCGACACGGTGGTGTCTTATTCACACTTTTTTAGTTTGCTTGCTTGCTTGCTTGCTCTGCTATTTCATATCCTGGTTTTCCAATTCATCATGATGACGTGTACTTTCCCCACGTGATGGCTTTTTCACACCGGTTCTAACCTGCCAGTCTCACGTGCTTCTACCATCTGATGGCTGGAAGGTACTTAGGAGGCCAGAATTTTGTGGCCAAAATCAGAATGCTCCAGTAGCCCAAATTCTGTAACGCTATGCAAATTACCACTGTGGGACTTCAGGGGGCCACTTCTCGGGCCACTGTCACCATGGCTGTTGGGGAAAGGGCTGTGTTTACCAAATCTAATGCAAACATTGATTCTCAGTGAGCTTCTTAGAAATGGAGGACATCAACCATCAGGGGTGGGGTGAGTGCGATCCCAGGATTATAGGAGGGAGGGAGAGAGCTTCGTTTCTTCTGGTCTTTTGCTGTGTTGGTTTTAACCTAGCCAGGTGCTTCCACCCTGCTGTTATCACCCCTTTCCCCAAATCCCCCCAGGACTAGGCACTGGGGTGGCAAGTGCAGGTCCCTCGAAAAATCAGAATTTGGTTTGCTTGTCTCCAAGCCCTACCTCTTGGAGAGGCAAAGATGGCAAACATGTGCAGAGAATTTGTTACCGACTCAGGTGATAAGGTCGGTCACCCCACCCTGGGGACAGGATTTCCTGGCGTCTCTCATCCTCTAACAGGATTGAAGCCTTGCGAATGCCATGTAAATTGTCAATACTAGACATGATCTTGGGGACTTCCCTGGTGGTCCAGTGGTTAAGACTCCATGCTCCCAATGCAGGGGGCCCGGGTTCAATCCCTGGTCAGGGAACTAGATCCCGCATGCTGCAACGAAGATCCCGGGTGTCGCAACTAAAAACCCGGCTCCGGTTCACTGGGGTTTTTTTCTTGTTTTATTTTTTTAAGATTTTTTTTTTTTTTTTGATGTGGACCATTTTTAAAGTCTTTACTGAATTTGTTACAATATTGCTTTTGTTTTATGTTTTGGTTTTTTGGCTGCAAGGCATGTGGGATCTTAGCTCCCTGACCAGGGATCAAAGCTGCACCCCCTGCATTGGAAGGCGAAGTCTTAACCACTGGACCGCCAGGGAAGTCCCTCACTGGTTTTTATATGGTGATCCTGGGAAACTTGGGATTCCTTGGTTGGGTCCCAGAAGCAACTCAGGGGTTTGTGGGAACAGGGCTGAGTGGTGGGAAGCAGGGCCAGCTGGGAAGAAACTCTGCTTACAAATATTAAAGATGTCATGGTGCGAAGGATCCCTTTAAAGAGATTCTGCGACTTTAAAAAGAAAATGAAACCGCTGCTGGTCTAGCCACCTCGATTCTTAGAAGAAGAAACTGAGGCCAGAAAACAGAGTGACTGGGGCCTGTGCGGGGCAGGTGAGGGCTCTCAGGCCTCACATTGATGAGGGTCTTCAGATGAGGCACTAAAGTCAGTATCAGACAGAGCTCCTCGCTGGAGACACACGTTGGCCCTGCAGCCTGCGTCTCTTCTGGGCCACACTGGTATGTGCGCTAGGAATTCATGTTTATCATCAAGCCTGTAACTGTCGTGCCAGTGGTCCAGCTTAAATTGCACAATGCACAAAACAGTCATTTGTTCAATGCCAGCATTTAAAACACATCACAGGGTTGGTTAAGCCTGTTTTGGCATTTCTCCTTTTTTTTAATGTCCCCAGAGCTTCCCTAATGGAAACATCCTACAGGCGATGGGCCCAAGGTCACTCAGCAAATCTTGGCAGAACCAGGATGAGAATTCACCATGGTGAGAGAGGTCCTTTTTTAAGATCGTGGTCTCATAGGATGTATAATTCTGGGTGCCTCCAGGAGGTTCTGCTATTTTTTCTATTCAAGATGTAGAACCACGTGACTCTAATGCTTGGTGAATTTTTTGTCTTTGCCACTTTTTCCTCTTCACAGCTGGTCTGGAAGAGAAAAGGAGAGACAGAATTTCTTTACCCTTGTTCCACATTTTCCCCACCTTCACTGGCCAGGCTTGTGTTGGTTAGGATGTGGACATGGTTTCCCGAAACTTGGGCATGGGGGGACTATGATAAAAAACAAAACATTCACACTTTCAGACTCCATATATTACAGCTTCATTAGCTTCATTAGTGTGGTGGGTAGGGATTATATATTGGAGTTGCCTTTGGGTAATTGTTTTCAAACACTGACAGATGCAAATTAGACCATGGGGAGTGGGGAGGAAGTTGTCTTTGGCTGCCAAGAGCTGCCATTTTAAACGAATGTACTGATAGTGTTGTGTGCTGGTCACGGAGCTGGTGGGGACCTGAGAGGCCAGCTCCGCCCCCCTAGATGGGCCAGTGGTCCCGGGAGCCACCGTTACAGTACAGCTGACCAGTGGCAAGGAAACCCAGGAGCTTGGAGGAGTTGGTTTAACCCAGACTTGGAGAGTGAAGGAAGGATTTTTTTTTTTTTAATTTTTATTTTTGGCTGCATGCAGGCTTTCTCTAGTTGCGGTGAGCTGGGGCTACTCTTCATTGCAGTGCACGGGCTTCTCCTTGCGGTGGCTTCTCTTGTTGTAAAGCACAGGCTTCAGTAGTTGCAGCATGCGGGCTCAGTAGTTGTGGCTCGTGGGCTCTAGAGCACAGGCTCAGTAGTTGTGGTGCACAGGCTTAGTTGCTCCGCGGCATGTGGGATCTTCCCGGACCAGGGCTCGAACCCGTGTCCCCTGCATTGGCAGGCGGATTCTTAACCACTGAGCCACCAGGGAAGTCCCAAGGAAGGATTTTCAGAAAGGGCAAAGTCTCAGCTGAAATCCGAAGGGCGGGCAGAAGGTCAGCAGCTGTGCCTGGCAGAGGTGCAGCCTGTGCAAAGGCCCAGCAGCCTAAGAGAGCTTAATTCACACGGGCTGATACTAGATGTGAAGGGCAGGGGTGGCAAAAACCATTTACTTGATTTCTTTCATTCAACCAGTATTCACTGAGTTCACTCTACAGGTCAGGTGTTCAGGGTTTTGGGGGGAAATGTTCCATAAGGGAGACTCAGTCCCTGCTCTCCTGGAGCTTACACTGTACTGGGTTGGGGGAGGGGTCAGTACATTAGGAAACGAACAAGGGCACTAAACCAATAACCATATCAGGCACTGGACTGAAATCTTTGCCGCTTCCCCACTGCCTGCAGGAGCAAGTCTGGGCTAAGCCCCTTCGCTTTCAAAGCTCTAAAGACTGGATTCTTTAGAGTTTAGACTCAGTTTACCTTTCCAGACCCATTCCGGCTGCCCCGATCTCTCTCCGCACCCCGGTGCTTTGGTCAGAAGGAACCAGGAACCGCTTCCCACCTCACTTTCCTCCCCCACCCATAGCCACGAACTTTGATGACTTTTCTGTCTAGACTGTTCTCTGTCCCAATCAAAACTAAAAGCAAAACTTGGAGAGGTGAAGGGCGTTGTGCATGACCCTAGTGTACGTATCAAAACTAAGAAATTCACATTACTGCTGGCTAAACGACAGACTTTACTGGAATCTCACCAGCGTTCCCACTGTCATGTTTCTGCTCCGGGATCTGGTCCAAGACACCACCTTGCGTTTAGTTCTCCATCCCCTCGTCTCTACTGATCTGTGACCGTTTCTCAGTCTTTCCTTGAATTCCGTGACCTCGAGAGCTTTGACGAGTACTGGTCAGTGTTTTGTAGGATGTCCCTCACTTTGGGTTTGTCTGGTATCTTCTCATGATTAGACTGAGGTTTGAGGTTTGGGGAAAGAATACTGCAGAGGTGAAGTGTTCTCATGACATCATGTCAGGACTTCCACCATGTCAGCATGACTTATTGGGGGTGCTAACCTTGATCCTTTGGTCAAACTCATGTTTGCAAGATTTCTCCACTATAAAGTTACTCAAGCCCCTTTTTGGAAGAGGCTTTTAAAGCATGGTAGTAAAAGGTCAAATTATAAAATAAATTCTTGAAAGTGGTTGATAGATTGGGCTTCTGAAGTTAAAAAAACGTTGATATAGTAAATATTAAACTGGAGCAATATTTGCAACACATCCAGACAAGGGGCTGTTTTCTGGACACATAGAGGATCTCTTCCAGTCAGTAAGGAAAGGCTAAATGCCCTAGTTAAGAAATGGGATAAAGGAATAGATAAAGAAGATGTGGTACATATATACAATGGAATATTACTCAGCCATAAAAAGGAACGAAATTGGGTCATTTGTAGAGACATGGATGGACTTAGTGACTGTCATACAGAGTGAAGTAAGTCAGAAAGAGAAGAACAAATATCGTATATTAACACATATATGTGAAGTCTGAAAAAATTGGTATAGACCATCTTATTTACAAAGCAGAAATAGAGACACAGACGTAGAGAACAAACGTATGGATACCAAGGGGGAAGGTGGGATGAATTGGCAGATTGGGATTGACATATATACACTATTGATACTATGTATAAAATAGATAACTAATGAGAACCTACTGTATAGCACAGGGAACTCTACTCAATGCTCTGTGGTGACCTAAATGAGAAGGGAATCCAAAAAAGAGGGGATATATGTATATGTGTAGCCGATTCACTTTGCTGTACAGTATAAACTAACACAATATTGTAAAGCAGCTATACTCCAATAAAAATTTTTAAAAAAAGAACAAATGCCATTGACCCATAAGCACATAGGAAAAAAAAAAACCCAACATTCAACCTCATCATATTAAAGAAAATGCTAATTAAAACAATGCCATCTTTCACATATAAAATTTTAAATGTTTTGAAAAGTTTAAAAATTTTAAGCTAAAAAAAGGAATGCTGGGCTTCCCTGGTGGCGCAGTGGTTAAAACTCCACCTGCCAATGCTGGGGACACAGGTTTGAGCCCTGGTCCAGGAAGATCCCACATGCCGCAGAGCAACTAAGCCTGTGTGCCACAACTACTGAGCCTGTGCTCTAGAGCCTGCGAGCCACAGCTACTGAAGCCCGCACACCTAGAGCCTGTACTCCGCAACAAGAGAAGCCACTGCAATGAGAAGTCTGTGCACCGCAACGAAGAGTAGCCCCTGCTCGTCGCAACTAGAGAAAGCCCCCGCGCAGCAACAAAGACCCAATGCAGCCAAAAATAAATAAATAAAATGAATAAATTTATTTTTAAAAAAAGGAATGCTGATATGGGGAGATGGTGATTTCACAAACTCAGGGAGGGAATGCAAATTGGAGGACATTCTGAAAATGCATGTCAAAGCTTTAAGAAAGGTAGCTGGGGGCTTCCCTTCCCTGGTGACGCAGTGGTTGAGAATCTGCCTGCCAATGCAGGGGACACGGGTTCGAGCCCTGGTCTGGGAAGATCCCACATGCCGCGGAGCAACTAGGCCCATGAGCCACAACTACTGAGCCTGCGCGTCTGGAGCCTGTGCTCCGCAACAAGAGAGGCCGCGATAGGGAGAGGCCCGCGCACCGCGATGAAGAGTGGCCCCCACTTGCTGCAACTAGAGAAAGCCCTTGCACAGAAACGAAGACCAAACACAGCCAAAAATAATTAATTAATTAATTTAAAAAAAGAAAGGTACCAGTTTCAATACTAGGAGTTTATCCAGAGGAAACATGATTGTATAAGGAGTTAGTTTCAACAGTTATTTTTTTTATAATAGCAATAAAATTAGAAACCAACTGTGTGTCTGGCAGTAGAGGATTGGTTGTATAAATGATGGGTCCTCCATGTACTGGAATATTCCTCAGCCACTAAAAATTATAGTTTAGATGAATTATAGTTTAGATGAAAATATAGTTTAGATGAAAAATATAGTTTAGTGCAGAATTGTTCATTATGTATCAAAAATTTCAAAGGTCACAAAAACATACTGCAGTAAGATCTCATTTTTGTAAAAAATAAAAAAGTGTGTTTGTTTACAAAACACTCAAAGTCTGAACACCATCATAGATATTATCAGTAGTTACGGACGGTGGGGTAATGGATGATTTTAATTTTCTTTCTGCTAATCTAGATTTATTAATTTTTGTTTAATAAACAGGCAGTATTTTTATAACAAGAGAAAATGTTTTGCTGTTAAAAATCTCATAGGTAAAATATGTAGGAATAAACCTACCTAAGGAGACAAAAGACCTGTATGCAGAAAATTATAGGACACTGATGAAAGAAATTAAGGATGATACAAATAGATGGAGAGATATACCATGTTCTTGGATTGGAAGAATCAACGTTGTGAAAATGACTCTACTACCCAAAGCAATCTACAGATTCAGTGCAATCCCTATCAAACTACCACAGGCATTTTTCACAGAACTAGAACAAAAAAATTTCACAATTTGTATGGAGACACAAAAGACCCCGAATAGCCAAAGCAATCTTGAGAACGAAAAATGGAGCTGTAGGAATCAGGCTCCCTGACTTCAGACTATATTACAAAGCTGCAGTAATCAAGACAGTTTGGTACTGGCACAAAAACAGAAATCTAGATCAATGGAACAGGATAGAAAGCCCAGAGATAAACCCACGCGCATATGGTCACCTTATCTTTGATAAAGGAGGCAAGCGTATACAGTGGAGAAAAGACAGTCTCTTCAATAAGTGGTGCTGGGAAAATTGGACAGGTACATGTAAAAGTATGAAATTAGAACACTCCCTGACACCATACACAAAAATAAACTCAAAATGGATTAAAGACCTAAGTGTAAAGCCAGACACTATCAAACTCTTAGAGGAAAACATAGGCAGAACACTCTATGACATAAATCACAGCAAGATCCTTTTTGACCCAGCTCCTAGAGAAATGGAAATAAAAACACAAATAAACAAATGGGACCTAATGAAACTTCAAAGCTTTTGCACAGCAAAGGAAACCATAAACAAGACCAAAAGACAACCCTCAGAATGGGAGAAAATATTTGCAAATGAAGCAACTGACAAAGGATTAATCTCCAAGATTTACAAGCAGCTCATGCAGCTCAATAACAAAAAAAAAACCAACCCAATCCAAAAATTGGCAGAAGACCTAAATAGACATTTCTCCAAAGAAGATATACAGATGGCCAACAGACACATGAAAGAATGCTCAACATCCTTAATCATTAGAGAAATGCAAATCAAAACTACAATGAGGTATCATCTCACACCGGTCAGAATGCCCATCATCAAAAAATCTAGAAACAATAAATGCTGGAGAGGGTGTGGAGAAAAGGGAACACTCTTGCACTGTTGGTGGGAATGTAAATTGATACAGC
Source organism: Balaenoptera physalus (assembly GCF_965194825.1). Lineage (NCBI taxonomy): Eukaryota > Metazoa > Chordata > Mammalia > Artiodactyla > Balaenopteridae > Balaenoptera > Balaenoptera physalus. Next base: position 184,735,654 of record NC_138882.1, on the reverse strand, counting down.
CACTATGGAGAACAGTATGGAGGTTCCTTTAAAAACTAAAAATAGAACTACCATACGACCCAGCAATCCCACTACTGGGCATATACCCTGAGAAAACCATCATTCAAAAAGAGTCATGTACCACAATGTTCATTGCAGCTCTATTTACAATAGCCAGGACATGGAAGCAACCAAAGTGTCCATCATCAGATGAATGGATAAAGAAGATGTGGCACATATATACAATGGAATATTACTCAGCCATAAAAAGAAATGAAATGGAGGTATTTGTAATGAGGTGGATGGAGTGAGAGTCTGTCATACAGAGTGAAGTAAGTCAGAAAGAGAAAAACAAATACAGTATGCTAACACATATATATGGAATCTAAGGGGAAAAAAAAAAAAAAGGTCATGAAGAACCTAGTGGCAAGATGGGAATAAAGACACAGACCTACTAAAGAATGGACTTGAGGATATGGGGAGGGGGAGGGGTGAGATGTGACAGGGTGAGAGAGTGTCATGGACATATATACACTACCAAATGTAAAATAGATAGCTAGTGGGAAGCAGCCACATAGCACAGGGAGATCAGCTCGGTGCTTTGTGACCACATAGAGGGGTGGGATAGGGAGGGTGGGAGGGAGGGAGATGCAAGAGGGAAGAGATATGGGAACATATGTATATGTATAACTGATTCACTTTGTTTTAAAGCAGAAACTAACACACCATTGTAAAGCAATTATACTTCAATAAAGATGTTTAAAAAAAAAAATCTCATAGGTTTTTTGTGGATCCCCTTAGGGTTACTACTAGGTAAGGTGCTTTGTGAGCTGGAGAGGGCTTTGCAATTATTAGCCTCTATTCCAGGTGATTCTTTTCCCATTTTTAACTTTGAGCGTCTGGGTCTCCCTTCCTAGCCTTAGGAAGCTGAGATAGGAGCAAGGCGGGAACCACAGCAGCTCGCTGATCTGTCTGTTATAGGTTGAATGTTTGTGTCCCCCCAAAATTCATATGTTGAAGCCCTAACCCCCAATGTGATGGTATTAGGAAGCAGAGTCTTTGCGAGATGATTAGGTCATGAGAGTGAGACTGTCCTCATGGGATTAGTGCCCTTACATGAAGAGGAAGAGAGAGAGAGATCACCAAGGAAAGGCCATAAGAAGACAACGTGAAGGCTGCCATCTACAAGCCAGGAAGTGGGGCCTCACCAGACACCAAATCTGCCGACACCTTGTTCTTGGACTTCCCGCCTCCGTAACTATAGGAAATAAATGTCTGTTGTTTAAGCTTCCCCCGAGTCTATGGCATCTTGTTATAGCAGCCTGAGCTAAGATACGACCTCCCAGCGTTATGATACACACATATATATAGGTATGTATATATAAAACTTGAAGTGTGTGTGTGCTTTACAAACAGTAAAATGTACCCTTTTTCATGTATAGTTCTGTGAGTTTTGGCAAACACAAACAATTGTGTAACCACCACCATGATGAAGATATAGAAAAATTTCATTAACCACCCCCCCAGACTCCCTCATGCTGCCCCTTTGTAGTCAACCCCTCTGCCACCCCTGGCCCTTAGCAGCCAATCATGTTTGCTGTCCTTGTAGTTTTGCCTTTTTTCCAGGATGTCATGGAAGTGGAATCATACAGTATGAAGCCTTTTGAGTCTGGCTTCTTTTACTCAGCGTAATGCACATGAGATGCCTCTGTGTTGCATTTGTTCCGTTGTGTGGATGTACCACGATTTATTTATTCTTTCACCTGTTGAAGGTTATTTAGATTGTTTCTGGTTTGGGGTGATTATGACTAAAGCTGCTGTAGACATTCACATGCAGATTTCAGGATGAACATAAGTTTCTCATTTTTCTTGGGCAAATACCTAGGAGTGGGATTGCTGGGTATGTATGGTGAGTGTATATTTATCTTTATATGAAGTGGCCAAACTTAGAAAGTTTCATGCTGATGATCCAAGGCAGGGAGGGGGGAAGAGAATGGACTCTTATTGAGCACCTACTGTGTGCCCCGCACAGAGCCAGGAGTTTCACACACATAGCCTCAGGCAATCCTCAGCACAGCCTAGGAAGTAATGGGCTCTGGCCCCCCTTTACAGGTGACCCACAGAAAAGGCAATTTCACATGATCTGACCTAATAAAGGCAGAACTACTCTCTTTGACTCTGGGGGCAGCCAAAGGGGTGGCCATGATAGGAGACCGTCTAGCCTCCATGGTATGTCCTTTACTTCTGCCCACCCCTGCATTGTTCTAGCATTTATACATCTTTACCACCTCCAGCCTCACTCAGAGTCCGTTTGCTTGAGTGTGCACCCCTAAACTTCCGTAAGAAGGTTCTTCCCAGCTCCTACTTCCAGGACCACAGCTGTATAGGGACCTAATAAAATATTAATAACACCCTCCCCTCCAATGTGGAACTTTAATGACCTGTGTTGAACAGCCGGTAGAAACCATTTGTCATCTCTCCTTGAGTGATATTTTGCCTTTTCCCAACTGATGTGGGTTCAGCTCTGCCAGGAAGTAGGTTGACTTTTTCCCATTGGTGACCTCCCCCTTCCCCATGTCACAGGAGAGGAAGTAACAATGGGTTATGTATAGTTCTTAACTTAAGTAACTTTTTATTAACTTTTTGTTTAACTAGAAATTAATTTAATTGGAAAATATTTTTATACATGGTAAAAAAAAAAAAATCAAACAGTATAAAAGGACATCCAATGAAAAATGTAAATCTCCCTCTCATCCCAGACCCCTAGTCCCTTTTCCCAGAGAGAGCCGTGGTTCATAATTTCTTGTATATGCTTCCAGAAATGTTCTGTGCATAGAATGATGCTTGTGAACACTGCTTTCAGAATTTCTCCTGGAAATCAGAACAATAAAGTATAGTTGTCTGGATCATTATGAAATTGTTGGGTAATTTTAGACTTGTAATAACTCATATAAGGATACTCAGAAGTGGGTTAAGGACCCACTAACCACCTGAGATTTTCTGTCTGACCTTCCATCTCCGCTTTTTTCTGTGGAAGGTCCGTAGCGTTCATCAGATTTTTAAAGGGGTCTATGCACCCAAAAACAAACAAACAAAAAAAAGAAAAAGGAAGGGACTTCCCTGGTGGCGCAGTGGTTAAGAATCTGCCTGCCAGTGCAGGGGACATGGGTTCGATCCCTGGTCCGGGAAGATCCCACGTGCCACGGAGCAACTAAGCCCGTGTGCCGCAACAACTGAGCCCGCATGCCTAGAGCCCCGTGCTCCACAACAAGAGAAGCCACAACAATGAGAAGCCCGTGCACCGCAACGAAGAGTAGCCCCCGCTCGCCACAACTAGAGAAAGCCCACAGGCAGCAATGAAGACCCAAAGCAGCCAAAAATAAATTAATTAATTAAAAAAAAAAAAAGCTTTAAAAGAAAGGAAGAAGCATGGCCAGTGCTATAAGAGAAGCAACCTTTTACAGATAGATAAACAGTAGATAAATGGGTAATTAGCTGGGGGGATACATGTTCTGAATTTACGGATCGTTGGTGCTTAATTTTGTGGTTGGAAGTTGATGGAGCCATAGGTTGAACAGGGGAGTGTGCCTGGCTGAGCCACCAAGGATGAAATTCGTGGAGTTCTTCAAGCCCTGGGTGTTTCTGCTGACTCATCGCATGTGGGGAAGTATGTCGGAGTCCTGAGAGCACTTGCATGCTCTTGCCCAATTACTGGGAACTGGGATGAAGTTGCCCAGTTACTGGGAGATCCTCACTGAGAAGAGCAGACGAACTTGCTTCCTACAAGAGAGTTTCAGGCTGAAAAATACTCAAAAAGAGTTTATGGTAATTCCTGGCAGGCAGGGCCATATCCGGTTGGTCGTGAAAGTCAGGGATGTTTGGGGAAATATCCTTCATGGGGTCAATATCCTTGATGGAGTTGTGGGGCAGGGGGAGGTGCAGGGGGGCAACCCCAGCCTTCCCATCACCCCTGTTTTGGGCTGGCTGGCTGGCTGGCCAGAGGGTCTGACCTTACAAGGTATTTCTAATATTAGAAATGTTAAATATTCGTAGCAAATGTATTTACATGTATTAACCCCTAACTCATTGATCCTCATAACAGTTCTACCACATGGGGAAACTGAGGTCGGAATATGCCAGCTACCATGCAAACAACCCCACATCTCCCCAGCTTCAGAGACTTAGTAGGTCACAGCCTAATCTGTTGGGTGGGGGAGGTAAGATCTTTGCTCCCCCGACCCCGCCGTCATTCAGGGCTGCTGGGGACTCCCCCTACCTCCTCATCCTGCCATGCTGCCGCCTTGTGGGTCTCAGCTGAAGTGTCCCCGTCTCTGAGAGACCTTGCTTGATCACCTTGTCCAAAAGACCATCTTCCCCCTTTACTCTTTCCTATTCTGTTTCCTTTTCGGAACATCTCTTGTTAATCCATCCCTCCACGTGTTTGTCTCTTTCAGTAGAAGAGAAGCTTCATGAGAACAGGCTTTGTCTTGTTCATGCCTGTGTTCATCGTGCCGGGCCCCCAGTAGTTGGTCAGTGAGCGTTTGTTGAATGAATGAATGAATGATGTCAGCAGAGATTTGTTGAGACTTTATGATGGGCATAGTTCCGCGTTCAGGGTTTGAGGAGTCCCAGAGAAATGTAAAAATGCCCTGAGGCGGGGGGCTTCCCTGGTGGCGCAGTGGTTGGGAGTCTGCCTGCCGGTGCAGGGGACATGGGTTCGAGCCCTGGTCTGGGAGGATCCCACATGCCGCGGAGTGACTGGGCCCGTGAGCCACAATTGCTGAGCCTGCGCGTCTGGAGCCTGTGCTCCACAACAAGAGAGGCCGCGATAGTGAGAGGCCCGTGCACCGCGATGAAGAGTGGCCCCCGCTTGCCACAACTAGAGAAAGCCCTCGCACAGAAACGAAGACCCAACATAGCAATCAATCAATCAATCAATCAATCAATAAATAAATCTTAAAAAAAAAAAATGCCCTGAGGCGGCGATCAGAAGAACACAGGTATTAAGTCCTGCCTGCTTAACTTTTTTTTTTTGTTTTAAGATTTATTTATTATTTGGCTGCGTCAGGTCTTAGTTGTGGCATGCGGGATCTTTCGTTGCAGTGTGTGGGCTTCTCTCTAGTTGTAGCGTGCGGGTTTTCTCTTCTGTAGTTGTGGCGTGTGGGCTCTGTAGTTTGAGGCATGCAGCCTCCCTAGTTGAGGCGCGCGAGCTCAGTAGTTGTGGCGCGCGGGCTTAGTTGCCACGCGTCATGTGGGATCTTAGTTCCCTGACCAGGCATCGAACCTGCATCCCCTGCATTGTAAGGCGGATTCTTTACCACTGGACCACCAGGGCAGTGCCCTGCCTGCTTAACTTTAAATTCAGTTAAAAAGAGAAAGTAGGAAGGAAAAAGACTCCCTCAAGACATCCGAGAGCTGCTGGTGACAGTTGGCTAAGACAGAGGTCCTGCATTGACAGCTCAAAGGAGAGCTGCTTCCTGCTGGCTGTGGGGAAAGGGGAATCAGTTGGATGTGGAACCAACCAGGATGCGAGGCCTTCCTGGTTAGCTGGGGGAGGGGAGGAAGCCAAGGCAGAGAGACTCACAGTGTGCAGAGATGGGGAGGCAGACCTACGTGACCTCAGGGGTGACTTCAGGACCGTTTCCCTCCCTCGGACGTGTCCCTGACGTTGCACTGATCTTCCTTCTGGGAGAGAGCATGTTTTTATCCATGCTGGAATCGTTGGTGCCTGGTACAGGGCCCTGCACACAGTGGTCACTCGAGAAACATGGGAAGTAAGGTTGAGCGGGGCAGTCCACACCCTCCCGGGAGATGGGACTTTGTCCTGTAGGCTCTGAGGGACTCCTTTGACGTTTTGACAGACACAGTGGCTGGAGGGTTGGAGTGGCTGCACTTACAGGCTGAGAAAGCCTTAGAGAAGCAGGATTTAGTAATTCTCGCAATCAACCAGGCCTGAGGAATAGGAGGGAGATGGTCAGGGCGGGAAGAATCACTGCAAAGAAAGGCTTTGAGAAGGAAGAAGAAACAAGTTTGGGGACCAAGCGAATGTGGAAGTGAGCAGGGGCTGCAAATGCCCATGTCTAAAAGGATGCAGCAGTGGGTGTTAAGGAGAGAGTCTGGCCAGACGTGAGGCAGGAGGGAGTGGTGGGGATTGTGGCAGAGTGGAAGGCAGGCCCCTTCCATAGGAGACAGCTGTGACACAGCACCGGCTGCCTGTTACACGTGAGAACTGGGGCCAGGGCTACCAGGTTTTCAAGTTTTGTGTATGAGATCACCATGTTCTCAATATTGGCAACTACTCTATAGCATATAAAATAAATAACACTTCACGGACTAAATAAGACACGTCCGTGGGCCAGATACAGCCCTTAGGCTGCCAGTTTGAGACCTGGGGGTGCGTCTGGGTTGGGGATGGGGTAAGGAGGAGAAAGAGTGCTCAAGGACACTGAGATTTCAAGCCCAGGTCACCGGGAGAATGGTGGTCTCTCACACTGTAATTAGGAAGTCTGGAGGAGGGGGCGGGGAAGGATGATGTTGGAATGATGTGGACGAAGGAGGATGTCTGTGATGTATGATGAAGGAGGGCACGGACCAGCAAAAGCAGCTTTTCTGCGGAAACAGCTGGATTTCAAAGGCCGTTTTTTAGAGACTGGAGGGAGGGCCTGTGAGTGTGGTTCTTTGGTGATGGGTCTGGAAGTGGTCTCCCTGGGACCTTCTGTAAGGGGTTCATTCTGTTTTGGATTTGGCAGAGGGTTCGTTTAAGATTTGCACCCTGCTAGGAGGCAAACGTAAGAACGCAGTGTTAGAGCCTTAGAGACACGGGTTTGAATCCTGGGTCGGCCCCTTGCTGTCAGGGACCTTGGGCCAAGTCTCTCTGGGGCCCCCCTTTTCTGGGTCTCTGTCCCGCGTGGATGAGAATGTTGGCCTTGACGGGTTGGGAGGAGGTGTCCCCAGCCCCTCCCCAGGTCCCCGTGCCCCACACCGGGCGCTAAAATACTTGTCTTACAGTAACCCTCACCCCGCACAACCCCGGCCTCCTCTCCTGGATCCAGGGCCTCGGATGGGATGCACATGGGGTCCTTCCTGGTTCCCCTCAACCCTCCTGGGCATCGTGAATCCTACCTCCCCCAGCGTGGCTGCTCCCATCGGCCACCTAGAGCCACGGCACACCCTCAACATCCAGAAGAACCTCCCTTCACTGCGGGGGACTCTCAACCCCCCGGGGAGGGATCCTGAAGGACAGTGAGTGGCCCCCTCCCTGGTCAGGGCAGCTGGAGAACATCCTGCGGCCCTGGACACCAGTTCAGGGGTAGTTTTGTGTGACATGGGCCCTGTCCTCATGGAGCTTCTAGTCTCTGGCAGGAGCGAAGGTGACACAGGCTACTCAACACCAGACCACAGTGCTTGTGGTAACATTTATTGAGTACTTACTACGGGCCAGGCACTGGGTTACCTGGCTTCTCTGGGTTGTTTTACTTAAGTCCCACAACATTGCACTAAGGGTCATTCTATTATGACGCCCACTTTACAGATGAGGAAACTGAGACTCAGCGAAGTCGCTTGTTCCCCTCCCTCCCTAGGTTGCAGAGCTGGGCCTCCCTGGCTCTCAGGAGACCTCACTATTTAGCTGTAGAGAGCCAAGCAAATGGGTGTATTAGGAGCATCACGGACAAGGTGGATTCAAGCTGAGACCGAAAGGAGGGAGAACACAGCTGGAACAGCCGTGTGCACGAGAGGGCCACGTCCTCTGTGCCCAGGCCCCGTGCGTCAGAGAGTATTTCTCAGTTGTCCACAGTCACCAACTGCATCCTCCAAACCTAAAGTGGAAGCGAAATAAGCTCCTAGTGCTGCGTCAGTACCAACCGGGTGAAGGCTGCCTGGCGTGGTGGTACATGCCCTACCCGCTCGAGCTCATGGCTTCCTCTGGCAGCTCCATTAGAGAGACACACTTTTTATTATGCCCCTTTTACAGCTCAGCTGAAATAACTTGCTCAAGTTCATAACCAGGAAGCTGTGCAGCTGGGAGTCGAACCTAGAACCTCTTAGCTCCAGAGCCAGAACTTTTAACCCTTGCGAAGGAGGTAGGACTTTGCTGAGTGGACCCACAGGCCACGTGAGGCATGTGTGGCTAGAATCCCTGGGGCAGAGCTGAGAGGCAGTCTTGGTGGAGGAATAAATCAGTCCCTGGTCCTCCCTGGCCCAGCTCTTAGCTGTAGCTCTTGCAAGCCTCAGCTCCCGCACTGGGTCCTTCCACCCTGCCTGTCTCTGCGTCCTCATGCCCAGCTGACTTCCCAGGCTCCGCCTTGGTCCACACTCAGGATGAGGGTTCTAAGGCTTCCTTGAGCATCAGAATCACTCAGGGAGCTTGCCAACAGCAGGTCCCGGGCCCCACCCCAGATTCTGCTTCTGTAAGTCCACAATGGGGCCCTCAAATCTGCGTATTTAGCAACCCCCCTCCCCACCTCTGTCAGGTAAGGGATGCAAAGGTTCTCAGATAATAGCGGGGCCCAAGTTCCGCTCCCTGACCCCCACCTGCTGCTCAGTCAGCCACGGCCACCTCCTTTTATACACCTCCGGTTGCTTAGTCCTTACTCCAGTGCCACGATTAGTATTGCGGTTGCCCCCATTTTACAGATGAGGAGAGCAAGGCTCAGAAAGGTGAAGCGGTTTGCCTAAGGCCACCCAGGCAGACCTGGATTTTAATCACCACTGACTCTACCCACGTTGCTTTACCGCCTCTGCTAAATTGGCATTGGGGGTCCCTGGGGGTCCCCGGTGGGGTTTAGAGGTAGGGCTGTGAATGATGCATTTTCATCACATGCAATCTGTAGACGCTGGGGAAGGAGGCGTGAACCTTAGTCAAAACCTTGGCAACCAGAATACTCCTTGCGTTATCTCCATGGGCTTTTCAGCCTGGTGTGAACAGCTGAAGTCATTAGTCAGACCTCAACGGGTTCAGCTTTCAAAGCTACATGTGAATCAAAATGTGGAATGACTCAAAGATCATTGGGTAGGAGGACGGATTCCTCTGTGACCCAGAGCAGGTCCAATAACCTCTGGGGGCTTCTCCCCTAGATAGAGGGCTTCTCCCCTAGATAGACTAGGGAATCCCACCCCAACTGGGCTGCAGCACCCAGAGAGAGGGTGAAAGTAAATGCTTCTCCCTGTGCCCCAGCAATTCCACTGCTGGGTATTTATGGAGAGAAAGGCCAACAGCGACCCACCAAAACTCTTACACGTATGTTCATAGCAGCTTATACCCAGCAGCCCAAACGAGAAAGCAGCCCAGGTGTCCACCAGCAGGTGACCAGATAAACAAACTGTGGTGTAGCCACACAATGGACTTCCGAGCAAGAGAAAGGAACCAAGCGAACTACAGACACAGGCAACACCGTGGATGAACAAAAGAAGGCGGACAGAACACACGTTGTATTGGTCCATTTATATAAATTTCTAGTACAGGCAAAACTAACCTATAGTGACAGAAAGCAGATCTGTGATCGCCTGGGGTGGGGGATGATTGGAGGAAGGCGCACACAGGGAACTTTCTGGGAGTGGCTTGTATCTTGATCTCAGCAGTGGTTACATGGATATATGTTGTTAAAACTTATCAAACTGCGCACTAAGATCTATGCAATCTGCTAGATATAAATTATACTTTAAGTAAACAAGTAAATGAGCAGATGCCTCTACCCCAGCCCTGGCAACTCAGAGTCAGCAGTCTTGGGTGGGGCCCAGGGGCATCTGCATTTTCAACAAGTACCACAGACAGCATCGACCTTCAGCCTGTGGTTGGGCACCCCAGACTCTAATCGCTAAAGTCTCTTCTGGCCAGGACAGTTGAGTCTTTGAAGATGTTGAGCATTTACTATTAGTCTGTTTTTAAGCATAAACCTAACTGGGGTCAAAGTCTGGTCCCGGGACTGACTCCTGATAATCGGCAAGAGCAGCTCTAAGCCGTGCACAAAGCACCCTCAGTTACCGGGCTGATCCTGGCCGTGTGCCAGGCATCACAGGGTCTGCTGTGCTGGGGACAGAGGGCAGGACTCCTGCACAGGGCTGCGGACACCTGCCAGGCACTGGGCATCAGGCAGAGCTAGACAGGCCCTCTCTGGGTTCTGTCTCCCTGCCCTCTGGAAAATCATGACTTTGGCTGTGTGTTGAGGAGCTGCTGCGTTATACTGTTTAGTGTATACGTTGAATTTTATAAGAGGATGTTCTTAGGCACCTCAGCTCAGAGTCAGCCTAGGCTCAAGTCCCACATCTCCACAATTAGCTGTGTGTCTTTGTGCAAGTGACTTAACCTCTCTGTGCTCCTTATCTGTGAAATGAAGAAGATGGCAATACTTCTTCGCAGTGCCTTGAGCAGGGGAAGCATTTAGTAAATGTTGGCTGTTACAATTACTATTACCTAATTTAATTCTTATAATAACCCTATGGGCATAGGTGCTATTCTTATCCTCATTTTACAGAGCAAAAACTGAGGCTCAGAGAGGTCAAGTCCCTGGTCCAAAGTCATATAGCCAGGACTGTGTGGAGCTGGAATCGAAACTGGGGTCTGCCTGACTCCTGAGGCTTTTCACTGCACCACACTGCCATCAGCTTTGTGGGATGGGGATCATTGCAGAAGACCCCCATGCACTGGAATGAGAATCCATCGCTAGTTGAACAAGAGATGTGCCCTTCTTCAGGAAGGCCGTGTGTACTGGTTCTGAAAGTGGGTTCACATCCTGGCTCTACCAGCTGTGGAGCCCTGGGCAAGCTGCTTAACCACCTCAGTTTCCTCATCTGTAAAATGGGAGTGCTAATCCCGACCTTAAAAGACTGTTGTGAGGATGAAATGAGTCGGTATGTATGTGGCACACAGAATGGCATCCAGCACACGGTAAGCCCATAAGCCTGGTCAGCTTTATTTACCGTCACTGCAAGGTTGCACACCTCTCGGTTCTGAGATGACTGAGCCGGGTGGGACCCCAGCTGCGAGAGGATGGGAGGTTGTCCTTCATGCCTTCGAGGAAGTGACAGGACAGTCTGCAGGGCGGCCTGTGGCAACAGGCAGAGAAAAGAGCCTTTTGAACCATGTGCAGGGAATCTGAAGTTCTGGGATTAAACCCTCTCGTGGATTCTCTCATTTTAAAAACTCAAAGCCTTGTTCCCAGCCTTGTCCCGTGTTTCCTAACCATCATGTTTCCTCCATTGGAAGCGATTCGGGGCTGGCAGCCCCTGTCATGTCTAAATGGACGGCAGGCTTCTCGCCGCACTGAGCTGGCTCTCAGGTTGGGGGGTGGGGTGGCAGCAGGTGCTGGACAAGACTGAGCTCAAGGTGGACAGACAACCCTTTTGTTTGTTGATTTTTTGGATTTCTGTTTTTGTTGTTGGTTTTTTTTGTTGTTGGTTTTTGTTTTTTTGCCTGCATCTTGGGAACCACAGTGTGGGTTTCTCAGGCTGCTCTCTTTCGTTTGGGTTGAAAACAAAAATAAAAGGCAGACCATCAAACCGTGACATCCAGCTGCCTGCATGAGACTCCGTGAAGGCTGGTTTATAAATGAAGAATGTGTGACCGCACTAGGCTGAAAGCAGAGGGGCCACACAGCACGGCGTGTCTCTTCTGGAGTCCAACCCCTGTGCTCTTCTTGGCCTGAGGAGGTGCCAGTCTGCCTCTCTGAGCCTCGGTTTCCTCGTCTATGAAATGGGCACAATTGTGGCACCCACCTCATGAGGCTGTTGTGAGATGAGGCAGTGAAGGTCTTAATCCAGTGCCTGGTACACAGTACAGATTCAACAAGCATGAGCTAACAGGATTATCAGTTTACCAGCCTGACTCTGAGTTGAACTGTTCAAGCTCTGGGTCTCTCACCAACTGGCTGTGTGACCTTGGGCTAATTAGTTCACCTCTCTGAGTTTCAGCTTCTTCATTTGCAAAATTGAGACCCCGTGTTCCCTATGTAAAGGCTTGTCCTGAGGATTAAATTAAGGAAGATAACTCCTAAAGGCAGCCTGGCACTGTCCTTAGGATATTCAAGTGATTGTGCTGACAACGTGACGCTGGGGGCACATGGCCTTGACTCTCAGGGAGGTTGAACAAGGTCATAAGCATCCCCCAAAGTGTCCCGGGGCTGCGATGCTGGGGGTACCTGGTACAGCCCCTAGTGCCAGGGAATGTAGTTGATGCTTCTTGGAGTGAGGGAGAGGCCAGACACCGGTTACTTACCAGGTGGTGGTGAGGGGTGAAGGTGTGCCAGCCGACAGAGGGCACAGAAATAACAACTGTTCCTAGCTTGAGTGGCCCCTGGGTCTTCCGTGTTGGGCTTGTTTCTGGACTCATGTCTGGAAGTAAAATGTTTCATAGCAACAGTCTTTGGGAACATATGGATAGACAGACCTTGCTTACACAGATTCCGAATACAAAGATGCAATTTACCCAAAAAGCACATGAAGGGATTATGATTCCCCAACAGCAGAATTCTTTATTTTATAGAAGTATTCACTAGGAAATTCTTCTCAATGTCAAGCACCCCTCGTACATGTAGAATGCTGTTTGATTTATGAATAAGGGGGCAAGATTGTGCAGTGGTAGCAGGTGTAGTTACAGGGGCTAGATCGCTCCCCACTCCACTCCAGGTGGAACCCCTGCTCTACCTGTTACCATCTATGAGACCATGTGTCTAATGTGCCTCTATTTCCTCATCTGCAAAATGGGGATTATCATAAATAGTACCTATCTTACCTCATAGGTTTCATGAAAAATAAACAAGATAATCCATGTAAAGAGAAGTTAATGCCACATAGTAAGGGCATAATACTTGTGGCTGTTATTAATTCCAAAAATATTTGCAGAGCATTCTATGGGCCTGGTGCTGTCTGCCCTGTACCTGCCCTCGTGGAGCTTACTCTGGGGTGTGGGATATGGAGGGGAGGGGTGGAGGCAGACAAAACATAACATAAACAAACAAGATGAATTCAGTCTGCCGTCATAGCTGTGTCCCAAAGCAACAGGGAGCTAAGATGTAGGATCACGTGGGGAAATGCTTGCAAACGTCTGGCTTGGAACTGTGATAGTGAAATTTAAGTGACAGATGAGAGGGAGCCAGTGACGAGGGGCAGAGTGCTTGGAGCACGGGGTGGGGGTGAGGGGCAGACTGGAGCAGCTCTTCAGAGACTTGAGATGCACCTGCACCTCACCTGTGGAAATGCAGGTGCCGCACCAGCAGGTCCAGGCGGATCTGAGGTTCTGCTTTTCTAACTAGCTCCAGGGCCACCGAGGCTGCTGGTCCGTGGACCACGCTGTGAGTGGCCAGTACCGGAAGACAGAGGGAGCCAGGGTCGAGGCAGAGGGCCTGGAAGGCAGGTGGGGAGTTTGGAGTTTATTCTCGAAGGCAGTAGGAAGGCAGGCAGGAGAGTGACATGACTAAAGGACGCTTCCAGAAGCTCATTTTGGCTGCTGTGTGGAGAAGACTTGCTGGGGCCAGGGTGGCAGCAGGGAGGCCAGGTAGGAGGCGATGCAATCGCACAGGTGACAGTGGCAGCAATGGAAGAGGCAGGAAGTAGGTTTGAGAACCGTGGGCAAGTAGACTGACAACACTTGCTGAGGTGTTGAGTATAGATATCCTTAATAATCCTTTTTTTCCTTATTATTCTTAATAACTATTCTTGTATGTGCTTCATTTTAAAATATTTTAAACCAATAGTCTAGAGCAGTGGTTCTCAGCCCAGGGTGTTCTGCCACCCCACCCCAGTCCAAGGGACATTTGGCAAGGTCCCAGCTGGGATCCAGATACTATTGGCATCTAGTGGGTGGAGACCAGAGATGATGCTAGATAGCCTATGATGCACAGGACAGCCCCCAGCAAAGAATTATTGGGCCCAACCTGTCGATGGTGCTGAGGTGGGGAAACTCTGGTGCAGAGGCACAGAAAGTCAGACATGCAGAGCCCCCTCCTCTCACCCCAGCCCTACAACCCAAAGAGAACCAGTGTTAACCAATTTGCCGCACAACTCTCCAGGCGGTACACTGTGCATATACAGTACGCAGATTTCCTGTATCCCGTCTCACCCCGGAAGGGGTGCTAGGGAAATGCTCAGAACCTGGGAGCGCTGAGCCGGGCACGGAGGAGGGCATCTGTTTGTTTTGCCAAATCTGTTCCCACTCACTGAAGGTCACACCCAGAGGGAGGGGGGAAGGGGGAGAGGAGGGAGGGCTGGCAAGTGTCCTAAAACCTTATTCCTCTATAAACTGTGATAGTCTTTCTTTTCTCCAAAGAGCACTCTGAAAACTGCACATTGCGATGCAGGCAGCCTCTCTAACTGGGGCTAACTCAAGGAATCCAGGATTTCAGTGCCAGAGGACACATTGGGATAACCTAGTTCCACCCAACCTCTTATTTCACAGACGGGAAAACTGAGGCCCAAGGCTTTTTGTAAATGGAAAAAATCCTTTTATAATAGTCTCTTCTTAAATTACTGGGATTTTAATTTCAGATCTCCAATGTAATGCACAGTGACAGCTTATGTTCCTGATTTGTTTTTTTTCTTGGACGCGTCCGTATGTGAGGTTGGTTACAGTGGCTGACAAAGGGGACGTAGTTTAACAAACTTAGAAAGCTAAAGACAATGTATTAAATTTCCCTGAAATCAGAATTAATTTCATTTTGAGAGTGTGTCCTATACTCCAAGATTCTCTCTTACTATTTTTACTGTTCCATTGGTCTTTCTGCTCGGAAAGGATGGCAGTAGCAGAGGGGAGGACGCTTTCTGTTCAGGGTTTGTTTGCCTTCAGTGCCCTTACTAAGTGGAAGAGAAAGGTAGCAACCCAATGGCAGTCTTCTCAAAAGAGCAGGAGGGATTTTACTGGTCTGTGAACTCCGAGGTGTGGGAAGTACTGGTTTCCTCTGTTTTCACTGGCCGAACCGAGGGCAGGATTTGGCGTCATTTTCACAGCTTTGGGGAGGTCTGGTTTCAATGCAGCCTCAGGTATGCAGTGCTGCCCATGGGGGGGCCCTCCTTCCGTCACCATGCTCCTGTCCTTTACGAGGCCTCAAGGAGCCCCCCAAGTGGAAAGAATGAGGCCCCACCTCTGTAGGACCCCAGGGGAGGACTGGCAGGTCTGGGAGGTCAGTTCTGGCAGCAGTGAGGGCGCCCACACCTGGAATCCAGCTGTGGTCTCCATCGGCCAGCCCTCTCCCCAGCCCCCACCCCCGAGGGATTTGGCCTCCTGCCTGGCCAGTGAGAGGGGTGGGAACCTTAGCGAGGAGGGGTGCATTAGGAAGGCTCCCCGGGACTCCTCTGTACCTGTTTTCCCAGATCCCTCAGCTAGAGCAGACCCTGAACACCAAGCTAAGGGGTTTGGCCTTAGACTCTTTGGCACTGGGGGGCCCCTGAAAGCTTCTGAGCAGGCGAGAGACAGAATGAAAAAGGCTGTTTCCTGGAGCTCAGAACGGCAACAGCACGCTGGAGGAATTGGGCAGGAAGGCGAGGCTGGGGCAGGAAGCCAGGTGGGCACAGGGAGGTGGGAGGGCGCACCCAGGAGCGGCAGCAGTGGAAACAGAAAAGGAGGAAGAGGAGGACGAGTGGGTGGGACTCGGGCCGGGATGAGGGAGAGCCAGGAGTCATGGATAAGCAGGGTTTCCAGCCCTGATGAGGAGGATGGCGCCTCCGCCGACGTGGGAGACGGCAGAGGTCACGGAGCCTTTTCCCAGCCTCAGTTACGTTATCTGCAGAGGTCGGGTCGTGGGGAGGACGCCGTGAGAGTGTGCATGGGAACTGCATGGAAATCAGCGGGCCCCAGGGGGGCGGCAGGCAGGTGCCAGGGGCCTGTGGGCAGGGCTTTATCCTGAGGGCCCTGGGGAGCCATGGAAGGGTCTTGACGCCGGTGGTGTGATCACATTTGCCTTTGGGGAAGAGCCCCCTGAGAGCAGTGGAGAGACGGCAGGCCGGGCGGCCGGGAGGCAGGGAGGCCGTGGAGGAAGCCTCTGTGGGCAGTATGCGGGTGAGGTGTGAGGTCAGCCTGGGCCAGGCAGGAGGTGGTGGCCCTCCTGGAGCATGGCCTCTCCCCAGGGCCCAGCTTGCTTGTCCCCTTTGTGCTCGGGCAACCGCCGCGACGAATGCAGGGTGGCCAGTGTGGGTCCCAGCGACGCCACTCTAGGGCTCTCCGTGACCGTGTCTGTACACACAAACCGTGCGCTGGGCCGGCCCCTGCGACAGCTGCCAGGACAGCAGAGGCCTGGCTCTTTGACCAGAGAGGCAGCTGCCGCGGAGTGGGCGCGTGAGGCCCAGCACCAGATCCACCTTTCCTTTCAAGGAATCCCCCCTCCCCCTCCCCCCGCGCCCGCCACCGCCCAGCCCCCCATCCGCCCCTCGGCCCCCAGCAGTCTCCCGGCAACTCCCCTGCCTCATCAAGGACTAGATCTTCATTACTCCTGCCTCTCCTCTCCTTTCTTCCTCCTGCCGTGCTTCCACGGTGTCCACTCCATTTTTGTTCACTTTTCTCTCCTTCTTTGGGTTGTTTGTGCCTCTTTTTTCCTTCCTGTTCCCCTCCCCGATTTGTCAGCTCTCCTAGTTTTTCTTCTCTTTTGCCCCTCTTGGGTGCACAAGGCTGAGGACGTTTTGCTGCTGCTGGCCATCTCGGTGCCCGGCACAGTGCCTGGCCCACAGGGCACAGACGGCGTCCCCTCGGGCGTGTCTGCCTGTCCCCGACGCCACATGCCCATCCAGTGCATTCCCTTCCTGCTTCCTTTTTTGCTCTGTGTGTATCCGTTTGCTAGATGTACATTATAACCTTGGCAATAACGTTTTCAAGGACAGGCCTGGTTCTCCCGCCCTCTATTTCCCGCTAACCACCTAGAGGCATTCCCAGCCCGGTGATTTATGGCAATAGCTATCGGGTGGCGTGTTCCAGGGCACTGCCCCGAGGACAGATTTGCCAACTTTCAGCACTGTGACAGTGTCCTTCTTCGGTCATGGCCACGGCCATGCCTCTGTCAGTGAATGACCCTGACAGTCATCCTCCAAACATTCCAGCCAAGGAGACAGACCCAGTAACCCTGGAATCAGGCCTTGACTCCCCCCTCCCCTCCTTGTTGCAGAACTCCCGCTTGTGGCCTGACCCTGCAGTGAGGGGATGTGGGAGGAGGGTGCCCAGGGGAAGGTGGCGGCTCCGTCGGCCCCAGCTCGCTTCGGAAAAGGGAAGACTGGGGGCAACTGGCTGGTTTGGTTTTGGTTTTGGCTTTTAGTCGTTATTTATTTTAATTTTTGTATCAAGCAAAGAGGGTATGTGTTGGTTCACGTAGCAGAAACACCGGTCGTTCCAGCGGGATTCATGGGTTCAAGTCTTGCTCACTCTCTGTCTCAGCTCTCGTTTCTCCCCTTGCGAGGGCCAGATGGCTACCAGCATGGTAGCTACACCTCGTCCTTCCAGCAAAGCCAGCAGGGGGAGGGCCCTGCAGGAGAGGACGGGACTCCCCCACCAGTATTTCCTGAACAGCGGAGAATCAGGTCTTCCTGGTCCTAGCTGGGCCAAGGCCCAACCCATTGGCAAATAGGAAGATCTGATTGGCCGGGCCTGGCCACACCCAGTCTTAGAGCCAGGAGAAGGGGAACCGGCACTCAGCATAGATGCCCTCATCCGGGTAACCCTGGGCAGCCTGGCTCCCCCAGCCCAGCGTGGTCCTTCCCGTGGGTGTCCAGTGACCCTCACTGGGAGCGAGCAGTGCAACAGGCTCCGGATCACTATTCCAAGGGCCCCTGTAGAGAATTCTGAAATAACAACAAGCATCCCTCTGGTCACCCGTTTGGGACTTTCCTACTTGATACCGGAGTTCTGTAAAGAGAGGGCATACCTGTGGGATGCCTGTCACTGGCTGGTTTCTCTGAGGTGCCTGTTGCCACTTCCCCGCACACCTGGACTACTGCCTGGCCTGTTGCGGGTGTGCAGTGAATGTTTGTGGAATCGGTGACTGGAGGGGGACAGCAAGCCTTGCTCCTGCCCCTCAGGGCCCACCCTCACCGCACAGCACCATCCATCCGTCCCTGCCCAGCTTGTCGGGACCACTCAGGAAATAGCAGCTATTTTATCATCATTATAAGTATTGGTCGTGGTGGTAGTTGTTGCCCTTGTAATTTCATGGCTGTTATCATTGTTGAGCCTAGCAGTTTCTGCCGGCTCAGGGAGCAGTCTTGACCGTTGATCGCCCTCATCTGCTCTGGCTACCTTTGCTTCGGCGATGACGTTCTGTGCCAAAACGCATGGAGTGAACGATTCCTCAGCTGATCTTCAGAGCTAAACACCCTGCAAGGTAGATTAAGGGCCAGACCTTGCATATATTTAATAAACTCCTGCGCTGTCCAGGCCCCTTGTGGGGCAGAGATGATGTGGCGTAGCTCCTGGCCTGAGGGGGACAAGGGACATGACCGGAACACCCACAGATGCACCGGAGACCGTGACACCCACTGTGGGGCTTCCGGGTGGATGAGCCAGGTTCGAATCTGGACAGAGCCTGTCGTCTCTGACTGTTCCCCACCCTCGACCCCCTTCCCTCCTCTTACAGTGGGGATGAGGGAGCAGCCAGAGAGAGCTCTGATGATTCGGGCTACAAAGATGACGTGTGAGAGTGTCCAGCTCGGTGCTCGGGCCCAGGAAGGGCTCTGAGTGTGGGTGTCGGGTCACAACCCCTAACACTGTGCTGTGGCAGCTCAGAGAGGGACAGACTCCTTGCACCTGAGATGGGGCTTCAGGCAGCCCCATGAGCCCCCGGTCCCAGGGGCTGAGCGAGGCCAGGAGAGGTGCAGGGTCAGTACTCAGCCTGGACCCTTAGCTCTAAGCAGGTTACTGAAGACACTGACTTGCATCTTTGTCACTGAGTGGTCCTGGACACACCCGTTCCATCTCTGTCATCAGCAAATCTCTGATTCTGATATTAGACAAAGGACTGCCATGTTCATGGAGGCAGTGTGTAGATGTTTAAAAACTCCTTCTTTAAAGCATGGCTTGCGGACAGGCGAGAGGCAGGATTTTAGGGGGACTCTGGACTCAGACTTCCTGCTTCACAGCCTCGTTCTGCTACTTATTAACGTGAGGCTCTGGGCAAGTCACGTAACCTCTCTGGGCATCTGTAACACAGGGATGGTGGCAGCGTGTTTGTAAAGATTAAATGAGATAATCCAGGCTCGGAGTAAGCATTCAATGCATGTTAGCTATTCTTATCATGACTGACCTATGCAGGTTTCTGAAAACAAAAGGCCCTCTTGTAAAATATGTAATCCTCCCCCCCATTTGTAATGACACACCTTGTCTATATCCAGGTGCTCCTGATACCTGAGCGGGGATGCTTTCCCTGGCAGACAGTCAGTGAAATGCCAGTGAACCCCTGATGTACAGCAGTGTGCCTGGGGGCCCTTAGGGTATGCTGAAAAATGAAATTAGGAATGAATAATGACCCTCCCCTCCCAAAAGATGTTCACATCCTAATCCCAGAACCTGTGAATATGTTACTTTGTATGGTTAAAGGGCCTCTGCAGATTCACATTATCCAGATGGGCATGATGTAGTCACAAGAATCCTTGTAAGTGGGAAGCAGGAGGGTCAGAGTCAGAGAAGGAAATGTGACGACAGAAGCGGAGGTTGGAAGATGGAGAGGAGGGGCCAGGAGCCGAGGACTGCAGGCGGCCTCTAGAAGCTGAAGCAGGCGAGGAAACGGATTCTCTCCTAAACCCCCCGGAAGCAATGCAGCCCTGCTGATACCTTGATTTTAGACTTCTGACCTCCAGAACTGTAAGAGAATGAATTTGTGTTGCTTTAAGCCACTAAATTTATGGTAATTTCTTGCAGCATTACAGCAGCAACAGGAAACTAACAGCCCTTCTTGGCGGGGGCGGGGGGTGTCCTTAGGTGTTTATCAGATTTTCATCTGTGTTGACGGTCAGAGGGCGAGCAGTCACCGGTCCCCAGCATCTCACCTGGCCCTGGGAGCCCCTGCCGGTGTTGCTGCAGCCACTTTCCCCACCTCCTCGGGCCCCCCCATGTTCTCACGGAGTCCATCTGAAATGCAGATGCATGTTTCACCACTAATTTCTTCTCTGGAAAGGCCTCTGAAAACAGCCTGTCCTGTCACCCTGGGGATTCGCCAATCAGGGCCATGACAGGTGCCCACGGAGGGTGCCTCCCCTGGTCCTCAGTCACTGCTGACACCAGCTCTGGGCCTGTCTCCAAGCTGCTGCTGCCCGTCTGGACGGGGAAACGGGCTGCGGTTCCAGCAGCGGGAGCGGTAGAGGCACCTCTTAGCAGCTGCCGGAGGCCACAACCTGGCACGTCACTTGGGTTTATCATTCACTCACCCAAAATAGCAACCGCGCCTCGGTAGAGCCCTCCAGCCTCTCACCTTCCCAGGTTTCCCACACACAGGGCGGCGGCAGCGAGCGGTCTCCAGTTCTGGGCCACATCTGGCCTTGGTTACATCACTGGGTCCTCGGAAGCAGCATCTCCCTTTTACAGATGTGGAAACTGAGGCTTGCGGAGGTGAAGTGCATTGCCAGGGATGGGTGTACTGAACTGAACAAAGGTCCAACGGACTCTATATTTTTCATGACACCACTAGGTCAGCTACTCATTCTTTTATTTAATTTTAAAAATTTTTATTTATTTTTTTATTTATTTTTAAAATTTTTTTGGCTGCGTCGGGTCTTCGTTGCGGCACGCAAGACCTTCGTTGTGGCATGCGGGCTTCTCCCTAAGTTGTGGTGCAAGGGCTCCAGGGTGTGTGGGCTCTGTAGTTGTGGTGTGTGAGCTCCAGAGCACGTGGGCTCTGTCGTTTGCAGCATGAGGGCTCTCTAGTTGTGGTGCATGGGCTTCGTTGCCCCACGGCATGTGGGATCTTAGTTCCCGACCAGGGATCGAACCTGCGTCCCCTGCACTGGAAAGTGGATTCTTTACCACTGGACCACCAGGGAAGTCTCCTACTCTTTCTTTTATTAAATTCCATGATACCACTAGGTCATGCTTTTTTTTTTTTTTAATGTTTTTTTTTTTTTCTTGGCCTCACTGCATGGCTTGCAGGATCTTAGTTCTTCGACCAAGGATCGAATCCAGGCCCGTGGCAGGGAAAGTGCCAAGTCCTAACCACTGGATCCCCAGGGAATTCCCCATCATGCTTTGCATTCGCTTTGCATTCATGAACATTTATTCAGCTCCTCCTGCGTGGACCAGGCCCGTTCCAGGACTGAGAGAAAGCAGCAAACAAAGCAGACAGAAATTCCCAGCCTCAAGAGCTACCATTTCAGAACAGCTCTGTCCAATAGAAATAGAATGTGAGCCCCACATGTAATTTTAAATTTAACTTTTAAATGGGAACCATATTTTTTTAAAAGGTACAAAGAAACAGGCTAAGTTAATTTTAATAATATATTTTATTTAACTCAGTATATCTGAAATAGATCATTTCAGCATGGAATTAATTTAAAATGTTAATGAGATATTCTTTTTGTCCTACTAAGTCTTTGAAATCTGGTGCGTATCTTACACTTCTACAGCACATCTCACTGCAGACCAGCCACATTTTAAGAGCTCCTTTGCCACCCGTGGCTAGTGGCCATTGTATTGGACAGTGCAGCCCTTGCATACAGCGAATTCCCACTGGCCATCCCAACAGCCACCTGGGTGTGACTGGTGTCACTCGCACCGCCCAGTGGAGCTGAGCAGCCCTCAGTCCATTCCTACCACAATCAGCTCGGGATTACACTGCCCACACTCAGCTCCGTGTCTTCTCACAGCTGGGTTGTTGTGGAATTGGGGAACCAGCATTTCTTTGTGGGGTGGTGGGCAGAGGTGCTGGGCCTCAGCTCAGAAGGTTGGGTTAATCCAGCCCTTACTTTGTGCCACATCATCGTCTGTGGCCCTTGCTGGGCCACTCTCGTGTTTTATTATTGTTGTTATTATTTCGTTTTCTTTTTTCTCCCCTCCCCCATTCCATTTTATCTTTCCTCCCCGGGGCAACCATCCCAGGGGCATACAATGCCCTGATTGGCCAGGCCTGGGGCATGTGCCCACCTGTGGAGCCAGAGTTTGGGTCAGACACCTGGGCTGAGAGTGGAGAGGCCCTGGCAAAGGAAAGTTAGAGTGCTGCTGCACTAGGATTAGGAGCGGTCACTGGGCAGGGACAACAGCATCCTCTGAACTTCTCTAGGGTGCTTGAGACTAACTGCTGCCCCTCCTTGTTTGACACCTCCTCCTGGAACTTCTGGACCCTGTACCTTCTGGGGACCTTTTCCTCTGCCTGAGGAGCCCTTCTTGGCTTCTTTGCCCAGGCTCCCCTCTTTCCCCACCTCTGGCTCTGGCTGTCTTGGAAAGACCATACTGAGTCTTACAAATAAATTCACTGTTACTATTCACCAGGTCTTGGCTGGTTTAGGTGGTAAAAAGCCCTAAGTAACTGTAAATTCAATAAAATAAATCTTTGTTTTTCTCCCATGTAAACAGAGTCCAGAGGTCAGCAGTCCAGGGCTGGGAGGCTAGCTCTGTGATTACCAAGAACCCATACCCCTTCTGTCTTGTTGCTTTGCCATCATCTACCTCATGTTCCAGCATAGCTGCTGAGATCCAGCCATCATATCTGCATTACAGCCAGTCGGAAAGGGGTGGGGGAGGGGAAGACATGTCCCTTCCATTTAAGAACCCTTCCTGAATGACCCTCTCCCCTGATACTCACTTCTGTTTATATCCCGTCGGCCAGAATTTAGTCATATGGCACGGCCAGCTGCCCGAGAAGCTGGATAATGCTGCCCAAGAAGCTGGATAAGCCACGGGAAACTGAGCATCAGGAGTTTTCTTAACAATGGAGGAAGGGAAGAGTGGATATTGGGAACCACGTGCAGGCAAAACAAAACCATCCTACTGAGTATCAGGCTAGTGAGTTGTTATCTTCTCTCAGGAGGTGACCTATGCTTGGAGGTGAGCTGTGCCCTACAGGTGACATCTCACCTTAGCCAGCTGTGTCTGGCACATCCCTGAAAAGGTCACCCTTTTCCCAGCACTTAGCTGGGTCCTGGTTGGCACTTACAGATCAGATGGCAGAGAGGAAAGGCAGCCGAGCTGTGTGCTCTGAGGCCCCTGAGAAATTGTTTTGTGCCGCAGCAGTTTCGTCGGGGCTTATCTGTAGATGAAGAGGCCACTGCAGTATCACCTGTTGGTTGCAAAGAAAGTAGAATGGGTCTTTTTCAGTTCCTAGGGGACTTTAAAACCTGGGGGAGTGAGTGGGTGGTGGTGAGTGTGGGCCAGTAACAGGCTGGGGGAATCCAAATGTCATCCTTCCCTTGCTGCACCATGTCTTGGCACTACCCAGCACTGTACACTTAATGTGGATAAAACATTCACTCCTCAGCCCTGTGAGGTCGATTCTGTCTGTTCTAATCACCCCTGGACAGAGAGGGATTTAACTCCAGCCCTTGCATTGACTGTGCCTTGACCTCTCTGTAAAGTGAGGGTTACGGCATCACTTCCCTCACAGGCTGCTGGGAGCAACAAGGGAGAAGATGTTGGAAAGCATGGGCTATGCCATGGAGGTAGTAAGCTCTCGGCCAGGGGTAGTTCTGGTTTTATCTCCCAATGTGAAAGAGGTCCCAAGCCCCCTAAAGCAAGCCCCCCTCCCTCAGCTGTTTTTCTCCTCCTCTCCTGCAGGCTGCCCCAGTTTAACCTCTATTCTGGTTTTATGATTAAACATCAGTGTCAATTATTTACAAGTCTGTCCAGATGAGTATCAGGGTTACAGGGGACTGAGTAACTCACACGGGGGAAGCTGGTTCTTATGGAGGGGAAATGAGGGGAAGGAAAACAAGGAATTCTACCTCCTGACCACAGAGGCTGAGGTCGGCCTAGGGAGGGCTTCCAGCAGCCGGGGCGTGGGGAGGGGGCTCTCCATCGGAGTGTGGGGATTGGGACGGGAGGCAGTGGGTGGTGGGGCATGCTAGCTCTGGAATCAGACATATCCAGGTTGAACCTTTGCTGTACCATTCGCTGTGTGACTTTGAGTAGGTACCTTAACTTCTCTGAACTTCAGTTTCCTCATCTGCGAAACGGGGATCATTTTAGAAACTTCCTCATTAGGGTTTTGGGGAAATTTAAACAGGATAGTAAAGAGTAAATCAAAATATAATTATATTGAATAAATAGTAATAATAACTCATTAATGAATATTTATATGAAATATACTAAATTTTATAAATAATAAACAGAATTATTAATAATAATAAAAAATGCATGGAAAGCACCCAGCACAGTGCCTGGCACTTGGTGAGTGCTTAGGAAATGTTCATGGGTGTTGCTACAATTCCAAAATGTAACCGCTGGAAAAAGAATTGAGTGTGACAAGTGACTTCCTAAAAATCAGAAGCAGGCGGAGGCCAGGGGGCTGGAGAAAGCAGCTCTGGCTAAAATGCTTCAAGTAGGAATTGCAGGTGGAAAGTGGAGAAGAGGGGGTGGGGAGAGTGTTGGACAGCTCAGCTGTGTTCCCAAAGGGCTCTTGGCAGAAGGTTTGGGAACCACTTCTATGGAGGCAGCGTTTGCTGTAGCTAAAAAAGAAAATGTCCAGATATGGGCAGGATAAACTTTCTCAGGCTGTGTCCTAGTCTCCAGAATCAGGGCCAGTCTGATAAAGGCCTGGGAACGGGGAGGGCTTTGGTTCTGCAAAGTCTGTCTCTCCTCTACACACCTCTGGTTTTGGTTTAAAGCCCCTCATATAAAGACCACATAAAACAGACATCCGCCTTGTTTCGTCCCCAGGGTTTAGGAACTGTAGCTTTGAGCCACTAGAAGAGCCTGCTGATACAAGCCTGAGAGGGCTAGCCTTTATCACAGTTGCTATCCCAGCAGAGTTAGAACAGGTGCAGACTTGGCTCGAGAGTGGAATCTCGGATTAACCTGTAAACCAGGTCAAGGAACGCTGGGTTGCCCAGCTTCCCTTCAACCTGGTCCCACAAGGAATGGGTGCAAAATTCACCAAGAGATTGGTTTTATCAAGACTAAGGAACTGTGCCTGATTAAACCAATTATTGGGTAACCAAACAGTCCAAGTGTTGGCAGGTGCCCATAGAAAGGTATAAGCACGAATGCTGCCGATATTCATTTCCTGTGGCTACTATAAGGAATTACCCCGAACTTGGGGTCTGAAAACAACACAGATTTATTCTCCTGCAGTCAGTTTCGTGGGCTAAAGTCACAGTGTCGGAGGGGCTGGCTCCTTCTGGAGGCTCTAGGGGAGAATCCGAGTGCTTGCCTTTCCCAGCTCTCGAGGCCGCCTGCTTTCCTTGGCTCGTGACCTCTCCTCTCATCACGCCAGCCTCTTCCTACCATCATCACATTTCCTACTTCCTCCTTTGACTTTTTGCCTCCCCCTTATAAGGACACTGGATCCACCTGGATAATCCCAGCTAATCTCAAGATCCTTGAGGTCATCACATCTGCAAAGTCCCTTTTGCCATATAAAGTAACAGTCACAAATTCTGGGGATTAAGATCTGCATATCTTTGGGGGCTATTATTCAGCCTCCCACATGCCTCCCAAATTCTGAGAAACACAGGGTGGTGAGTCGCAAATAGTCCTGAAGTGGACCCCGGATTCTTCTCTGTCCCCAACTTAAATGGCCTTAAATTAGCGACCCACCCGTTCTGGGCCTCTTTAAATGTGGATGGCCTCTCACCCGCCTCCACAGGTGTGTAAATGACAGCTGACGTGTCATTAGAGCCGTCGTTCTCTGCCGGGCACTGGGAGAAGGCCCTTAATGCCTTCACTCATTGATACATCATCTTTACTGTCCCTGGAAACTGTCAGGCAGGCTCCTGCCTCAGGGCCTTCGTTCTGTGGGTCCCTCTGTGGGAAGTGCCCTTCTCCCAGATCTCCCACATGCGTCCTTGGAGCCCTCACCTCCTTCCAGTCTTTGCTCAGATATCCCTTACCCAGTGACTGTGTTCCCTGACCACCAGATTTTATTTTATTTTTTTTATGTTTTGGACACCCACGCAGCATGAGGGATCTTAGTTCCCCAACCAGGGATCGAACCCACGCCCCCTGCAGTGGAAGCTCAGAGTCCTAACCACTGGACTGCCAGAGAAGTCCCCCTGACCACCAGATTTGAAATTGGCACCGCCAGCTCTCCCTGCCGCCCAGCCCAGCATCACAGCTTTCCTCTAGCTTAGATCACCAGCCAACACTCTATAGCCTTTTCTCTGTTAGGCTGGTGGTCTGTGGGCTCTATGAGACAAAGCTTCTGCCTGTTTTATTCATTCCTCTGTTCCCAGCCCTTGAACGGGCCCTGGCACGTGGTAGGTGCTCAGTGAATAGTTTGTTGAGTGCATGAATAAGTACCTGGAACTCAAAACTTGGAGCTCGTAACGCATAACAGCCCAGTGAGGTAGATCCCAGTATCATTCCCCTCTTACAGATGAGGTGACAGGCTGAGAGAGGTAAGAATTCACCCTTCTAGGTAACAGTTAATTAGCAGAGCTGAGATACGGACGCAGCCTCTGGTCCGGAGCCCACCGCATGGTGAGTGGAGTTGACCCTTGCAGTCAACCTCCGTAGTCCCCGATTTTAGAAGTTTTCTCCTCTGCCCTCCTGTACTTTGTGCTGCAAAATGCCTCTTGAGAAGGAAAAACCAAACGAATCAAGTTCGTGTCCAAAACGGCCCGCTGCACAAGGACAAATGGTGTGTCCAGACGGTGCCCAGGTTCACACGAGCCTGGCCGGCAGCCAGTGCCCTGACCAGGGGCAGCGAGGTGAGATGTGCTCCGCACTCCGGTCTCTCCCCACCAGGTCCCCAGTCCTCCCGCCTCCCCAGACTCGGAGCTGAGCCTCAGACGTCTGTGTTCCTGGTCACAGGTCAGCCGTGACATCTCGCTTAACTTCCTCGTGCCCAGAGGGTAGCCTCAGTGGCGGGACGGTGGAGCCAGCCCTTAGTAACAGGGATGTTGCCCTGCCTTGATCGGAGTTAATCAAGCTTGGCTGAAAGGCTGGTTTTTTGTTGTTCCAAGGATGAGGACGTTCTGAACGGGGAGACTGTGCTCAGGGCCACCACCTCTAAGTTGTGAGACCTGGGCAAGTTTCTCAACCTCTCTGGGCCTCAGTGTATTAAGTGATAACGTGGACGAAGATGGGGACCTCCTCATATGGTTGTTGGGCAGAAAAAATGAGCTAACCCATGCAGAGCGCTTAGCGTGAGCCCGGCACACGGTCAGGGTCCAGGAAGCAGGAGCAGATATTTCACAGGTGCTGACGGCGGACTGGGGCTGGGGTCGGGGCGGCCGGGTTGGGTGGTCAGAGCCTGTACTCGGCCCTGCTTACCAGAGCGGGAGGCCATTGGTGGCTCATCCCTAGAGCCTGGAGAAGGATCAAGGTGTCAGACTCGCTTTGATGGTGACAGGAGCTCTCAGACTCCATCCTGGCAGGGAACACACGGAGATGTCACACTTCCCGAGAAATATT
Organism: Balaenoptera physalus; assembly: GCF_965194825.1. Taxonomy (NCBI): domain Eukaryota; kingdom Metazoa; phylum Chordata; class Mammalia; order Artiodactyla; family Balaenopteridae; genus Balaenoptera; species Balaenoptera physalus. The sequence continues at coordinate 184,708,215 of NC_138882.1, read as the reverse complement.
GAGTGTGGCTGGAGCCCTCGAGATTGGGTGCCCAGCGCCAGCCCTGTAAGTAGGATCACACCCAGCCACTTGCTTAGAGAAAGATACCGTGTCAAGCTCCCGAAGAAAAGATACCTGGTTTGTTAACTTGCTCCTTCTGTTTATGGCTCCTGGAGTCTTCAGACTTGAATTTGCCTTCCTTAATTTCCTTCCTTAATTTCACCAACACTTAATGGATTAGCAAGGAGACTGGAGACGTCAGGTCTTATAAAATTCACTGATGTCTTATACTGCGGAGGGGAAGCTGCCTCTTTTCTCTGCAAGAAGTGGTGCATCCTGGGAGGTGTCTGCTCTCCCATCTCTGTGCACTTTCCCAGGCTGAACCCTTCCCACGGGACACCTTATCTCCTCCTGCCCCCAAACTCCGCCCAAGGAAAAGTTATAGATGCCTCCAGGTCCTACAAAGCTGCTGCTTTATCCTCCTCCTTCCTGCCCCCTTCAAAGTGAATTGGTCGCTCTCTCTGTAGCCTCATTTTACGTACCCCGTTTTAGTGCTTAGTGGTGCAAAGCATGGGCTTTAGAATCAGACATACCTTACCCCTGCCTAGCTGTGTGACCTTGGGCCAGTTACTTCACCTCTCTGAACCTCAGTGTCCTAGGTAGAACTAATAACTATTAAATGATTATGCATGGAAAGAGCTCAACAGAGGGCCTGGCACAGAGTCGGCATCCAACGCACGTTCCCTCTTACCTGATGTTGACTTCCCTTCTATAAGAAAGAATCACCTGTCTTCCTGCTGGACTGTAAAGGTAGTCTCACACATCTGTGTATCCCCCAAAGCCCCTGGCACACAGCAGGGACCCAGGAATTGTTGGAAAGAAATTCTTTAAAAAGTCATTTTAAAAGAAATGCACATACGTTACCCCTCATGCTTCGGTGATGAAGTATCTCCAGGGGTGAACTGTGCGTTGCCCATTTCTGGCCCACGTGCCCCACCCAGGGAGTGGCCTACGTGCCCCACCCAGGGAGTGGCCCACAGGGACTCGGCCTTGCAGGGGCTGGTGTGGTGCAAGGGAAAGGAGGTGGGCTTCCAAGTCAGCTACATTTGATTGTGAAACTTGAATCTGCAGCTTACAGCTGTGTGACCCAGGGCAAATTACTTAACCTCTCGGAGACTCAGATATAGTGGGGCTAATCATCTTTGAAGGGCGTCTGTGAGGATTGGATGCCTTTAGAAAGGGTGCCTGATTCCTTCTTGAACTGTTCCTATTATTATCGTTACACTGCCTCGCAGTTTACTCCATATCCTTTCTTTTTCTTTTTCCCATCAGCGCTCTCCGGCTCAGGCAGCCCTCCTCTCTCCTCTACCTTTAGGACTCATTTGCACAGTGCTTTTCGTTTTTTCCTGAGTGCACAGTCTACAAGAACCTGTTCTAAAAGAATAGGAACCCGACACCCTTTCACCTTGGCTCTTGGGGAGGTAGCCTGAAACTCCCAGGCGGGACAGGGGCAGCGGCAGCGGTGGCTCAGAGCCTTTCCTCCCGCTCCCACCCCTTCCCTGTGGCATGGGACTGGAACTTGGTGACAAAAGTGCTTGTGGGCTGAAACCTGGCCAAAGGGCCCCACTGAATTCTTCCTTTGTGATGGGAATGTAGCACAGCCTGGTTCCTGCGAATGGAGCTAGGGATCCCTTTCCCAATTATGCAGCTTGGCAGGAAGAGTTTGGGGCTCGGGGAGAATGGTCAAGGAGCCTCTTTGTCACGGGGGCCGGTTGTGCTGCCAGACACCTCCGACTGCCGAGATCTCCTCCCCCTAAAGCTGGCCGGGCTGGAAGCTTCTGGAACTCTGCCTTCCGGGGCCACAGGGCAGAGTTCAAAGGCCACGTGAGGGTCTAGATCAGAGCCCAGGTTTCTAAACCGTGTTCCAGAGAATTGCTGGGATTCAGCGAGAAGCGGGGCAAGGGAAGGCTTGCCCATCAACACTTGGAACCCTGTGCTGTTTCAGCCAGAGCAGTGCGGTTTTCTATCGTTTGATTTTATTTTAATCACTGTCTTCATATTGTCTCTATGTCTATATAGAGAGACTCTAATCCAAGTGTGGACTGGTGACAATGACCACCGCCAACACCCCACCCCCAGCTCAGCCTGGTGAGCACTCAGATGTCAGAGCTGGGACTACTGTCCCCAGGGCACAGCCCCTCCCCTGCCCCCAGGGGAGTCCCTGGCTCTGGCTCTACTTGGTACGGGAATAAAGACAGCAGCTGCCCAGGTTGGAGGAACAAAGCTCTGGGTGCTTACCTACGTGCTGGGAAGACCAGGGACCAGCTGAAACCTCAAACCCCACCAGGGAATATTGATAAGGGTCACCATCTCCGGTCAGAATGGAAGTCACATTTAACCTGGGTGCCTTTCCCATGCTGCTGGCAAATCATTTGCATACAGACACAAGATTTGGGTATCCTGAAAATTAGCTCTATCTAATCCTCTCCTCCTCGGTGCCAACCTTGGACTAGGCATTTCCCCTAATTGATATGGGACATCAGTTAAACTTTTTAACTTGCTAGATAGTCATTCATTCATTCTACAAATAGTTATTAAGCACCTGGTATGGTCTTGGCACACTATGCTGGGTGCTGGGCATACAGAGGTGAACAAGGCAGACGAGAACTTACTTTCAGGGAGTTTACACTCCAGTGGGGGAGACAAGGAAGCAACAGGAAAGCAAAACAAGACGATCATAGCCTGAGTTAATGTCATCCATCCATGAGAAGGAATGTCATAGGGACCGAAGCATGGGGCTTGAGAGTAGCTGGGTGAGGGAGGGGACATTATTTATAGTGTGGTCGAGGAAATCCTTGCTGAGGACGTGGCATTTGAGCTGAGAGACAGAAGTAGTAAAGAAGTGGACAAACAAAAGAGACAGGTGGAAGAGTTTCGGGTATCAGGAACAGTAAGTGCAAAGGCCCTGGGGCAGGATATGCTTAGTGTGACTAGAAACAGACAGGAAGCCACAGAGTGTTGGTGAGCCAAGAGATAAGATATGAGAGAGGCAGGAGCCCAGCCTAGTTTGGTGGGATTTGAAGGCCACAGCAGAGGAGTTCAGATTTTATGCTAAGAGTTATAGAAAGACATTGACGGACTTTCAGAATCTCCTATTGCAAAATACTCCAGCCAGTCAAAAGAGTATATATAAGATATATGTGACGTTTAAGAAATAATTTAATAAACATCCTTGTACCCTTCACTATTCCTCCCCAACACCATTTCTCACCCCTCCAGGGAGATAACTGTTATCCTAAATTTTAGTTTATAATTTTGCCTTTCTTCCTAATAATTACAAAGATAAAGCAATACATTGCCTGGTTTTGAACTTCATATAAATATTATAGAATCACGCTGTGTGTGTTCTTCTGCAATTTGCTTTCCTGTTCAACCTCACATGTGTCAGAATGGACCACGCTGGTGCATGTAGCTGCAGTTTATTCATTTTCTCAGCTGCGTAGTACTCTGCTGGCCTATAACTGCATAGTCAGCTGCCGTCGTGGTTTATCCTTTCTCCTGGGACATGACGTTATTCGATTTTCTAATGTTGAATCAACTCTACCTTCTTGGGATAAACCTTTTTTAAAAATGTTGGATTCCATTAGCTGATATTTTGTTTAGGATTTTTGTTTCTGTGCTAGCAGATCAAATTGACCTGTCATTTTCCTCTCCTGCCTTGTCGCTTTTGGGGTCAAGATTACAGATTCCTCATAAAATGACCTGGGGAGTGCTTCTCCTCCTTTTACTCTCAGGAGAACTTGTGTAAGATGGAGAAAACCATGGAAGGATTTTGTCAGTGTAGCCGCCATATCGTCATCCTTCTGCAGCCCCACTCTTGGTACAGAATCTTGAATTTTTTTTGCATGTACCTTCCCTTCAAAAAGCAAACACGAGCCTCCCCCAGGAGTACCTCAAATTGACATGCTCACAGCTTACTTAGAAAGCTGCATTTCTGGTTTTTTACAGGTGGATCCTTAACTCAAGATTTTAGCATGAAGAGTTGTTGTCAGGCGTGCCTGAAGGCTCCCTAGGTAACAACAGGTAGGTGCCTCTCGTAACTGGTTCACCGTTTTCTTGAAAACCCAGATACAGGATCACTCACTTATCCCTTAGGGCTGCCTTGAACCTGAGCCATGATGGATCCAACTCCTGGGTCCAGAGGTGAGTCCGGCTGAGCTGGGACCCCAGGCTGTTCACCAAGACTCCTCTGTTTTAGGGACATCTTGGAAACTATGTGGTCCAAATTCTCTAAGCACAAAATTAGCTTCTTTCCATTATTTTTGGAAGGGAAAGAACACCATGCTAAATATAACGTGGGTCAACAAGCCAGAAACAAGATAAATAGCTGCCAGCTGCACCTCGGGGAACTGTGTCTCCACACCCGCAGTGAACCGTCGAGATCCTGGTCTCCAGAGGGAGGGTGGAAACGACCAACAGTTTTAAGCTACCATTGGACGCATAACCCTGCCATGAACCCCCGCCAAAAACACCTTTATTTCATTTTCTTATTTGAAAAGCAACACATTTCTGTGTTTTCCAATTCTTATCCTCCCAGAAAGAAAAAGAAAATAAAAATCATTCTAATCCCAGCACACAGAGAAAATAACTGTAAACATCATGGTTTGTATAATTTGAGTGTTTTGAAATTTAATATAATACATTCATTGGTGTCTCTCAACCTTTTCTTCCCCGACTATCGTTCCTTCCCCGAGGAGTCTTTTTAGACCTTCTTTTTTGTAATGCTCCCCCAACCCCGCCCCATGAAATTTTAATGCCGCCGACATGCTGGGTATCTGGAGGACCACAAACTATTGTAACAGGTAAGATTATTTTGCACCATCCCCAAGAGCCAATTGTTTCCCCCTTGTGGGTGATCTCACCCCATTGAGAATGCAGGGCTTTAAATAATATTAAATAACAAACCTTTCTGTAAGAATTTACTGTGTGCTGGTCACATACTATTCTAGGTACTTTAGGTCCACTTAACCTTTTCATTTATCATAACTCCCCTATGAGGTGCGTCCTAGAGAGCTTTTATCTCCATTCTTACAGTTGTGGAAACTGAGGCACAGAGAGGTTAAGTAACTTGTCCAAGGTCACTCAGGTCCAGGCAGCCTCGTTCCAAAGCTCACACTTAACTATCAAACTATGTTGCCTTGTGACAACACATTCTGATTGTAGGAAATTCAAAATACAGACATAGAGTAAAAGTTACACTTCCCAAGCCCCCTCCATCCCCAGAAGCAATCTTTGGCACAAGTTTGGAATGTGCCCCTTTTCTGGGATTTTACATATGTGTTTGCATACATGAAAATATATTGTATCTTTTTTATTTTAACATAAGTAGGATCGTTCAGCCCTTTCCCCTGTATATTCCTATCTACAGACCCATGTATGGAGTTTTATTAAAATTAGAATCACACTGAACATACTCTTGTTTGACTTTAAAATGTATCATTAGCTGCTTTGAGACCATAATTGAATAAGTGCATGTACCATATTTTATTTAACCATATCCAGATTATTGGCTGTTTAAGTAGTTTCTAGTTTCTCGCTACTATAATGCTATGGTGAATATCCTTGCCCTGTGCATAACTCTTAGAAGTGGGAATTAAATGGAGCCTAAGGGTATAAACATTTTTGAAACTTTTGATCCACGAATGCCAAAACTTGCCATCCAGAAAAATTGTATGAAATTGCCCATCCCGACACCCTCACCCACACTGAGTATTAGTACCTGTTTTCAGTCATTGACAACTTAACAGGCCAAAAATGTGTTAATTCTGACATGTTCATCTCTGCCCGTGTCTCTCATCGGGGACCTGTTTTACTCACGTGACAGCATAAGGCAAAGCTTGAATTGAGAATTAATGAGAAGAGGAGGCAGGGGGAGATAACACGGCCCCTGGTTTAATAAACAGGCTGTCAGCCTCCTGGGTACGAAGCCTGCCTGTCCGGCCCTGAGCAGGTGCTCAGGAAATGGTTTCTTCATCTCTCCTGCTTCCAGCACGAGGCTCGGGCTGCACCTCTCCACCACGGAGCCCTCCAAGTCTGGCCTTGTCTCCAATACATTTGGCAGGACCGGTGCATTCCTAGGGCTGCCAAACCCCTCCTCCTTCCCTTCGCTGGCTGTGAGTGATGTGAGAAACACACAGCCTTGTGTATACCGTAGACTGTTCCCAGCTGGTCTCGCTGCAAATGTCTCCAGCAGGAATGGACAGTTGCTTAACAAGATCTGGGCAAGGAAATCCCAGGATGAAGGGCAGAGGCACCTACCAAGGCCAGAGCTGCCCCTCTCACCATCTGCGGCCCCAACCAGCCCTGGGGGAAAATCAGTAAGGATGGAGCCAGCGCTCCCTGTTCAGTGCTCTGTATGCATACATGTGCAGGGTCATATACCAGCATGCATGCATGGGTGTGCGTGTATGTACACACATGTGCCCAATGCATTCAGGGGCAGATGCAGATACTATTATGTGAAGTGGGGCTTCTCTCACAGAGACTTTTCCATATGCCCTCCAGCCTAACTTAAGACACCCAGCTGCCTAGTGCCACAGTTCCTGCACTTTCTTCCCACTTTGTTGTTCCCTGTAGACTGTTTTCCTGCTGGCCTGGAAGCCCCCCTAATCCTTAACTTGGTCACCAGTGTTTCTCCAGCACCTAACACTGCTTAGCAGACGCACAAGAAATATTTGTTGAGTGGAAAAAAAAAAAAAAAAGAGAGAGAGAAGGAACTGACTTCAAGCCGATAGAGGATGTTATCCCAATTATTTTTAGAGTATTTTTGAACAAAGTGGCCAGTTTCAGATGGAGCCCAGTGCTTGATGAGAAAATATCTCGGCAGCATCAGCTTTCACGTGGCCTGGTTAGCCGTCTTTTCGCAAGGAGCGGAAAGAATGCAGAATGGCAAACAGGATCTTGCCCATCAAAACAGCTGTAAAGTTTTACTGTTCTGCAAAAGTTGCTTAGGCAGGAATAACGTATTTGAGGAGTAATTAGCCAGGAGCCTTGCTCTCTGGTCCCCCCGCCCCCTGAAAGTGTTCTACACTCAACTCTTCAAGTCACTGGCTTATCTGGCTCCCTCTCCCAGCCAGCAAATGGTTACGGACTCCCAGGACGGCTGACCGCTGCCTTTAGCACAAGGTCTCTGAGCTGCTTCACGGGACAGGGTTTCTCATCCAGCTGGGGCACAGCAGCTAAGATGAAAGATGTGCAGGCTTCTGCCCCTTTAAGAAAAGCAAAACTCCGTGTGGCTGAAAAGAAGCGTGTCTTGCAGGACAGCTTCATCTGGCCTCTGTTCATTTCCTTCGTTTGATTCAGCAGACGTTTTTGGGGGGCCCTGCTATGTCCCAGGAGCAGAGTGAAGAAGATGTGGTCACGGAAAGAGAGAGACTTGCCACGGTAGTTGCTGGCGGCTTGCGGGACACACGGAAGGGCAGCTGAGCCCCGGCGATCAGAGAAGGGCAGAAACGCTGGAGGGGGTTTGCGAAGGAGGGCGAGGAGCGCCATGAGTGGGAGAGGCAGGGCCAGGCTGAGCCGGCCATGAGCGTGATTCTGAGGAGCCTGGATTTTGTGCTGCAGGAAACAGGGAGCCATTGAGGGTGGTGAGGGTCCGCGGTCGGCTGTCGGACCGGGTCATATCACTGACCGATGCCGGTCAGCCAGGCGATTCGGTCACAACTATTGATCGTGGCTCAGGCATGCCACCATTCACTCTCGTCGCCATGCCCGGGAAGACGTGAGATTTTATTGCACTTCATTAAATCCCACAAAATGTTTGAACGCCCTGCAGCTCTGACCTTTCCGGCCTCCTGCAGGGAAAGGTCTCGCTTTTCCTTTTCGGGTGGGGGTAGGCGGATCACAGAAGGAACAGGAGCACGTAGGACCTCTGGAATGCATCAGAGGCCAGCCCAGCAAGGGCCTGTGACTCAGTCCCGCTTCTCCCCACCTTCAGGAGCACAGCCGCTGCGTTCGCCAGAGCACTTGGGATCAGAACTGATTTTCCTCTCTCCTCTCTCCGCTTTCCTTCCAGACCTCCCAGCCGCAGCTGTCCGCACGGGATGCCTCACCTTTGCTTGAAACCATCCCTTGAGAGTCTGGCTGCTGTTTTTTTTAGCGTGGCGCTAGGGATTTAGTGCAAGGCGTTTACGGGGTTTTTGTGGCTGCTGCTGCTGCCGCTGTTTTTTTTTTATTTATTTATTTTCTTTCTTTGAACCCGGGCCTCGCCCCGCTCGCGCTGGCATGATGGCGCAGTCCAAGGCCAACGGCTCGCACTACGCGCTGACTGCCATTGGCCTGGGGATGCTGGTCCTCGGGGTCATCATGGCCATGTGGAACCTGGTCCCCGGGTTCAGCGCCACCGAAAAGCCAAACGCTCAGGGGAACAAGACGGAGACAGGGAGCGGCATTCTCAAGAGCAAGACCTTCTCCGTGGCGTATGTGCTGGTCGGGGCCGGGGTGGTGCTGCTTCTCCTGTCCATCTGCCTGAGTGTCCGTGACAAGAGGAAGCAGCGGCGCGGTGAGGAGCTGGCACACATCCAGCACCCGGGGGTCGAGCCTCACGCCCACGAGGAAGACAGGTGAGGCCTGGCCAGCCGCCCCGGGCGGGAGATGACGTGCACACCCACACGCGCGGGGGCTCAACAACGACGAGAGCGTTTTAGTCTAGGAGGCTTTCTCCCATTCACGCTTCTTGCAAAACAGTTTATCATTTTCCAGATAACTCTGTCCTTCGATCCCAAAGTTTCCCAGATAATGTGGCTTGAATGGATTACAGGTGTGTCGAGATTTTGACACCTCCAGGGGATCTGCATGGCTCCCGGGGCGGCCAGAGCCTGCGCACTTGGAAGCTTGTCCATTTACCCCAGTGTCCTGTGTGTTTATGCTTTTAAGTTGAAAAGGTTGGGAAGTAGTGTTCTCTTTGACCCAAAATGCCACGAACACATTTAAAAGATAAGTGGTAAATTGGGGAACCTATGGTAAAGGTTGATATCCCTAGTATAAAAAGAGCCCTTACAAATGAATATGAAAGAGGAACACATCAGTAGGAAAATGGACAAAGGACACAAGCATTTCATAGATATTTACACTGTAGATGTTCAACCTCATTAGCCAGGAAATGCAAACAACCAAAATAAGGCATCATAATTCCTTGGCTTTCATTTTGGCCCAGATGGACTGCCCCCGGGGTTGGAGATTTGTAGGGAAGTAGGTCGCTGATCAGAGTGTTGATTGACATAACCTTACTGAAGGGGCGTTCACAGAAAGAAGCCATATTAAAGATGTGTGCACCTATCAGTTCTCTTCCTAAGAGCTTAACTTTGGGAGACAGTCACACAAGTGCAAAGGGTTTTGTGCTCATATGTTTATCAGAGCATTGCTGAGAATAGCAAAGACAGGTAGGTGACAACCTAAATATCCATCAGTCGAGCTAAAGTATGACATGCCCATTCAGTGGAGTTCTACACAGCCATCACTGATCTATATTTGCTAACGTGTGTTCGTATCCACCACATTGAGAAAAAGAGGTTCTATATAACACAGCATGTTAGAAAAGGTTTTCATCACATCAAATGTTGCGGCTCTGGGATTAGAGAAAGATCTGGAAAGGTATACGACAGAATGTTAACAGTGATTGTCTCTGGGTGGAACAATTTCGGATGTTTTTATCTTCTTCATTAGATTTTTCTGTGTCGTTTGAATTTTCAGTAAGAATGTCTTATCTTTAAAGTGGGACAGGAGTTGTTTTTATTTTGGAAAAATTAAACCGATTTTCTGAGAGTAAAAGATAATCAGGCATATTCTAGAAAACTTGGGAAATAGAGAAAAGAACAAAGAAGGAAATCAGTCACCCATCATTACCCACCCTGGCTATGAGCTCACAGGTTCATTCCTAAAGGAGATGAGAGGAAAGCCCAGGCAAACAATGAGGTTTCTGATGTTGGCCATTATCCCCTATACAGGTTCAAGTGTAGGGTGCTGGAAAATGGCTATTGGCATTACTCCCTATAAATGTGTAAAAACTGCCCTGACCTTTTGGTTTTCTCTTTCAACAGTCAAATGAGAGTAAGGCTGAGGACCTGACCTATCCTTTGAGTCTAATGGTGAACGTGGAAGACAAAATCACAGAATAATTTGAGATACATGTAAATTTTACATTCCAGATATTCCTTCTCTACCCAGGGACAACATTTTGCTTCAAATTTGCAGCTGTTTCATGCATGTTTATGTTGTCTTTGGTCAAAGGATGCCCAGCTGGGCATCGGAATAGCCCACCCAGCATGCTATTAAGTGTGAGGCTAAAAGGCAAGGGTGGTTAACTCCCAGATGATATGGTGTAGTAGTTGAGAGTGTGGCATTCATTTCCTGCCCTGCCACTTCTTAAAGGTATGACCAAGTCACTTAACCTCAATGTATCCATTTCCCCATCTGTAAAATGGGTATACTAATAGAACCTAACCCATAGTGTCATTAGGAAGGTGACATTGGTTCATATGTACTTGGGACAGTGCCTGGCTCATAGCCAACAGTTGAAGTGTTAGCTCTTATTACTTCTTGGACACATTTGTTGTTCACAAGGCTGGCCTACGTGGTCCCAGTGGCAACACGGGATCTGGAGTCCATCTATTTGTGATTTTAAATGACTTGGGCGCAGGCTAACACTCCCGTGTCTGTGCTTGGTGTGTTGCAGCCAAGAGGAGGAGGAGGCCTCCTCAAGGTACTACGTCCCCAGCTACGAGGAAGTGATGAGCACAAACTACTCGGAAGCGAGGGAACCGGACCAGAACCCCAGGATGAGCATCTCTCTCCCCTCCTACGAGTCCTTGACGGGGCTGGATGAGACAAGCCCCACCACAACCAGGGCTGACGTGGAGACCAGCCCGGGGAACCCCCCCGACAGGCAGAACTCCAAGTTGGCCAAACGCCTGAAGCCGCTGAAAGTTCGAAGGATAAAATCCGAAAAGCTGCACCTCAAAGACTTTAGGATCAACCTGCCAGACAAAAATATGCCTCCTCCGTCCATCGAGCCTCTGACTCCCCCGCCACAGTATGATGAGGTCCAAGAGAAGGCCCCCGACTCCCGGCCCCCGGACTGACGACCCCTCCCGGGCGTGTTCCCTCCTGTCACTCAACCTCCACGCCAACAGATCCCGAATGAAGCCACTCAGCCACGGTTGAGAAGCGGAGGGGCCAGGTGTGTACTTAGCAGTTTGGACGGGGCCGGGGGGTGAGGGGGTTCTGGGATTCAGGAGCGACTCTGCAGCCCCCAGGACCTCACATGGTAGGTGCATCGGAAAGAGCTGCTGCTTCGGATCTCGTGATGCTGTGACCCCATCAAGGGATGGCGGCCGCATCTTCCCCCTTGTCCTTCCGCGACTCTGAATCGCCAGTGACGACACTCCTCGTTCCAATTAGGAAAGGATACCTAGCAACTGGTTTAGATTGTGGTTTTGTTTAGCTTCCACTAGGACTGTTTTGTTTCCAAAAGAAAACAAGTTATACCTTCGCTTTTTCCCTGGTATCCTGAACTGTGGGTAGGAAAGATGACCCGCTTTATAGAAAGGACACGGGCCCGTTTTGTGAATTAAGCCGAATGAGAGGCTGGATGATTACCCTGGGGTGAGACCCAGGTGGGGTTCTCAGAGCCCCTGATGCCGTCAGTTCTTCTGAGGGCCCAAAGCCTGAGGATGCATAAGATCCTAGTTTTAATTGGTAGACTTTACTAGTCTCTCCTGTGTAATGGCAGAAAAAGGAAAGCCGTCTGGGATGCTCTGTTCCTTCTAAAATGCCTTGCAACTGAGCTTTTTGTAATAAAATATTTTATATGTCACACATTTGGTGCTGAATTACTTTAGCAGTTCTTCCAATACTGACTTGCTTAGGGAGAAATCTCACTGATGAGAATAATACTAGCTAATATATCCTGAACACTTAGTATATGCCAGGCGCTGTGCTAAGCACCTCACATATTTATCCCATTTTCAACTGTACCCAAGCCAGGTATTACTTCCTGTGGGTTAGTTCACGAACAATCAGGTTAATGAAAGGGCCCTATGTCACACCGCTGGAAATGACAGAGCCGGGATTTGAACCTAGGCCTCCAGGGCCTGAGTTCTTAAACACTCTAGTGTGCCACTCAGTGGAAAGGGCTTTTTCAGACTTTGAATGAGGACCTGTGCTTCCCAAGAGCTGAGACTGTCCCCGTCAACCCACATGCCCAACAGAAGGTTCTGGGTATTTAGACAGCAGCTAAACATCCTGTGACAGCTCTTCTCCTAGGAACTGGCCCAGATGGGCTGTATGATCATGCAGAGTGAGCGTGTCCTCGTGGAGAGGGCAGAGTGCCCACCTGCGGAGCCCAGGAGAGAAGTTCAACAAACGAGAACATGCAGGGGATGGCAGACTGCTGAGGCTGGGCTGAATGAGAGGACCAGGGACATCTGGGGTCACAGTCTTGACTGTGGAGTGGGAGTCTGGGAAGACAAATCTGAGTCCAAAGTTCCCTTCCTGGGACTTCCCTGGTGGTCCAGTGGTTAAGACCCTGCGCTTCCAATGCCGGGGGGGCTCGGGTTCCGTCCCTGGTTGGGGAAGTTCCACATGCCATGCGGCGCAGCCCAGGAAAAAAAAAAAAAAAGTTCCCTTCCTGGTCCTGGCAAGCATGGAGCGGGCTGCTGGGGGTCTGTGTAGCTAGGACGGTGGTTAGAAGAGCACATTCTCAGGCCCTGATGTTTCCTAAAAGCTCCTGTGGGAGAGAAGGAGCGGCAATTAGGAAGTCAAGCACCTTATATCAGAATTGGCAACCGTGCCTAGATTCCAACCTTTCATTTCCTTATGTAAATCCATCTATAAAAAGGGAGCTGCAATACCGGAGCACCAGGTATCTGATCGGTGGCCTGGGATACCCGGAGGCCTGGTCTGGTCCCAGCCCACCCCTGAGCCAGCCTATGCCTCTCCATGTATCTCTGGGCTGGACTTACTATTCATTTGCTCCTTTTTTTAATAAATTTTTTTAAATTTATTTTATTTACTTTTTTATTTTTGACTGCGTTGGGTCTTCGTTGCTGCACACGGACTTTCTCTAGCTGCGGCGAGCGGGGGCTACTCTTCGTTGCAGTGCACAGGCTTCTCATTGCAGTGGCTCCTCTTGCTGAGGAGCACGGGCTCTAGGTGCGTGGGCTTCAGTAGTTGTGGCACGTGGGCTCAGTAGTTGTGGCACACGGGCTTGGTTGCTCCACGGCACGTGGGATCTTCCCAGACCAGGGCTTGAACCAGTGTCCCCTGCATTGGCAGGCGGATTCTTAACCACTGCGCCACCAGGGAAGCCCCTCATTTACTCTTAATGCTTCCCTCTGATGCGAGGACAAACAGGAGGAAAAAAGAAAGGGCAATAGCAAGGTTCCAAATGAGCTGAGAAATGACCTTCTAAAAGGGCTCTTGATCTGGCCTCTGGTAGATGTCTGTCGGGGTGTCTGCCCAGCCTAGACCTTCCTCAGGAGAGAAAGAAGTTTAGGGCTTGCAGTGGGCTGACTGGTGGCCCCAAAGATCTCAGGCTCTAATCCCTGGGACCTGAGAATGTTACCTTTACAAAGTAAAGTTTTGCGGATATGAGTAAGGATTTTGAGTTGAGACTATCCTGGCCCTAAATGCCATCTGTAAGTGTACTTATAAGTACACTTATAAGTGAGAGACAGGAGGAGATTATATACATAGAAGAGGCGGAGGCAGTGACCACAGGGGCAGGACCAGAGTGATGCACCTACAAGTCAAGGGATGCCAGCAGCTTCTGTGGTTAGTCTTTTGAACTCCTTGGCTTTTCAGCTCCTAGGCTGTAACATTTGACTCAGCAAATGCCCCAAGGAGAAAAGCTGCACCAAACGTCAAGCTTGCGTCTGTGTTTCCCTTCTCTCCAGAACTTGGCTCACATGTCTTGGTGTCTCTCTAACATTCAGATGCCAGCGAACAGATGTCTTCTTACTTTATCCAGGTTTTCTAAAATTTCTTTAGACTTCACCTGATCTTATGTTATTATTGAACTATCATCTCAGTTACCCCTAGGAAGAAAATTTACAATTTTTAGAGAAAAGGGAACCCTGTTACACTGTTGGTAGGAATGTAAACTGGCGCAGCCACTGTGGAAAACAGTATGGAGGGTTCACAAAAAACTAAAAATAGAACTACCGTATGACCTCGCAACTCCACTCCTGGGTATAAATGCGAAAAAAACAAAAACACGTGTTTTCAAACACATGTATTTGAAAAGATACATGCACCCCAATGTTCGGAGGATCATTATTTACAATTACCAAGATATGGAAGCAACCTAAGTGTCATCAAGAGATGAACGGATAAAGAAGATGTGGCACATATAACCAATGGCATACTACTCAGCCTTAAAAAAGAACGAAATTTTGCCATTTGCAGCAACATGGATGGACTTGGAGGGCATTGTGGTAAGTGAAATAAGTCAAACAAAAACAAATACTGTAGGATATCACCTATATATGGAATCTAAAAAAATACAACAAACTACCGAATATAACAAAAAAGAAGGAGAGTCACAGATATAGAGAACAAACTAATGGTTGCCAGCGCGGAGGGGGAGGAGGGGACAATACAGGGGTGGGGAAGTGAGAGATATAAACTACTGGGTCTACAATAGGCTCGAGGATGTATTGTACAACACAGGGAATATAGCCAATATTTTGTAATAACTGTAAATGTAAAGTAACCTTTAAAAAGTATATGAACATTTTTTTAAAAAGAAATCATATTGAAAATTGGAAACAATTTAAATGTCCATCAACAGGAAAATGCACATATAAATTATTGTATTTCCCTACATGGGAATCCTACATAGCGAGGAAAAAAAAAAAAAGGGGGGGGATGCCAGCAGCCACCAGAGCTGGAAGAGGCAAGGGATGGACTCCTCCTTAGGGTATCCAAGGGAGTTTGGTCCTTCTGAAAAAAACCTTGATTGCAGCCCAGCTGATGCTGATTTGCGGCTTCCGGCCCCCAGACCCATGAAAGAATAGTTTTGTTGTTTTAGGTCACTAACCTTGTGGGAATTCATTACTATGTTTAGCAAACCAACACGGCGCTCAATCTTCAACTCATTAGAGACCAGCCCCCACTTTGATCGGAACACTTCTGGACTCTTCCTATAAGGCAGGAGTGCCGTGGAAATTGCACGAAGGACCTTAGTTGTTTCGTATGTGTGGAAACAATCAAGTAGAAAATTATTCACGCTGTTCAGAGAATAGCTCATGGATGTTTAGTACGTAAAATACGGAGCACGGATGCACCTCCGTCTAAAAGGAAGGCAGGGAGAATGTGAGCTGGGAATGGTAGCAATAGGCTGGAGCCCTGAATAGTGCCTAGGAAGACAAGGAAGTTATCTGCAAGAGTAAATTAAAACCAAAGCAGGAGGTCACTTTCACCTCAAAATTCCCCAAGGCACACTCATCCTGCTTGCTCACTGGTTCAGACTTATCAGAGCTCTCTATCTTTTGACTACAAAAAAAGCTAAAAAGGTAAAAACCAGAAGAAAGACCCTGGCCCTTCCTTTCCTCTCCACCGTGTTTTTGTTCTTAGGGTAAATATAAGAAAGGCAGAGACAGGGGAGAAAAATCAAAAGCCACCCACCTGTTCTTGAGCCCTAACTGGCCCCAGGGCTATGAAAGAGCAAAGAAAATTCCCTCCCAGCACTCCCACCCCACCCAAAAGGAGGAATCTCAGCAGCCATGTTGGTGTCATGTGACCTCCGCCCTCTCAAGCCACAGCTGATAGGTATGTGTTCACCTGACCCAGGAGAACAAATCAGAACCTGGGCTGGGCTAGGCTCACCTCTCCCAGGTCCTGGGTTGGGCAATGTGGTATCAGGGATCAGGGGCCCACAGGTGAGTGAAGCAGGGGACGTTCCTCAGCACAGAGGGCAGCTGACTGCTGAAAGAGGCAGACATGAAGACGAGACCTCAGACGTAGCTGTCTCCTGATGACTTTCTGGTCTTTGGTCCTGATCCCTTGGAAAGCCCAGCTGTACTTCTGCCCCTGGGTTCCACAAGAGATGCTGTGTCCTCCCAATAAATTCCCCGGATCCTAAATTTAGCCCATGTCCTTGAAGGCGGGCCCTGCCTTTGCATATTGTCATAGGCGGCGCTGGGCCCACAGTGGATACTCCACCTGGTCTTAGTTTTGATTTTCACTTTTCTCAGAGCAGTTACAGTACTGAAAATGGGAGCCACAAGCAGATGATTGAGGTAAAAGACCGTACTTGGAGCTCAGCTGTGACTGCAGTGCAGAGCGCGGCCTGGTGGGGGGGTGTGTGCAGCTACGTCAGCTGCCTCCACCCACAGATAAGTATTGAGCTCCACAGATATGCGCCAGGGTACTGTTCTGGGTTCTGGGGATAAAGCAGGAAGCCCTGCTCTCCGTGGGAAGGGTCCTTGCTTGGACAGTGTTTCCCAAAGTGGGTCCCATGGCCTCGGGTGACAATGACCATGGTCATTTTGGACTGGCTACTTGCACTGGATATAATAAACTTGAAAGCCACCAGGGAGCCACGTGCACAGAGAAAGCTGGTCTGCAAGAGGAGACTCATGAAGCAGAGGTTCACGGAGAGAACAGTCCTTCATAGAAAGAGAGAGTTCTGGGTTCTCCTTAGCCTGGCCTCACTCACTGTCCTATAGGATGCCCCAGGCTACTTTCAATAAAGCCCTATCTTATATTTAAACGAGTTGCAGTGGGTTTCTGTTGCTTGATGCCAAATGTCCTGAGACGCCTTGGTTCTGGATGAACACGTGTGAGATGGGAAAGCTAAAATAAACCCGCAATGCTGGACCAAAACTGAAAATGGGACACAGCTTTATCCCTGGAAATGGATGGATCAATCAAACCACAGGCCACAAAGGGCAGTACACGAAGAGCCCTTCTGAGGATTCATGGTCTCATTTGTTGCCTTAAGGGCCCTGACCAGGCCCATTTAGCTCCTAGGACAAATTGTGCTGAGTATTTAAGTGTGGCAGTACAAAAGGACAGCCCCTGTTCTGTCTGCAAGCGCAGAGGGCGAGAGATGGGCTTTCGATTGGGGAGGACTTTGTTTTAATCCAAGCACTGCTGCTTCCTAGAAGGATGATCGTGGGCAAATAATTTGATCCCTCTGAGCCTTGCTCTCTACACCAGCAAAATGGAGTTTCCTAATTTTGAGCACCTGAGGAAACCACAAGCAAAGCGCCAAAGCTACACCTGACACAGAGTGGAGGCGGGGGAGTGGGGGTGGGGTTGCCACGTGGTGGCCGTGACTAGACCACAGTCTCCTGATGGAGAACTTGAAGATTCAAGCACTTCTCCAAGTGTGAGCCTCACACGCATTTCTGAAAATGTGTTTTGGAGAAAATTCACCAGGCGCCACCAATAGTTTGCAAGGAATCTTCACATAAAGCCATCTCCAGGAAAACGGCAGCAGGACCACGTAGGTAAGACCAGTTGAGGCAGCCCTGGGGTCAGCCTTGCACAAGGCTTGGTTCCTCAAGGCACGTGATGGCAACTCTCATGGCGTCCGTTTTGTTTGTTTTCAGTCTAACGCCGAGTTGTCTGTGTATTCAGGACTACGTGGCTGGTACTAGGAACCACGGCCATCAGGATTTTAGCCACCCTCTTCCTGGGGAGTCCCCAGGCACATTTCCCTGGATTTTAATAGGAAAACATCCCTGATTAGCTACATTTGGGAATCTCCAAGTTAAACAAAATCTGTTCATTCAACACATTTTTATTGAGCCCCTACTATGTGCCACATGCTAGGGATAATCTGCAAACAAATGGATCAAGTCCCTGCTGACACAGAGGGCACATCTTGGGTGGAGGGGGGGGGACATAAAATAAACCAATAAATAAAAATATGATGCAATGTCAGAAAATGAGAAGTGCTGTGAAGAAAAATGAGGCAGGGTAAAGGATAGATGAGAAGGGATCACAGATCTGGGTGATCAGGAAAAGTCTCCGAGGGAAATAACATTGCAGAAAAGTGGCGAGTGAGCCACGTGGATGTCTGGGTGCAGAGAATTCCAGAAAATCTCTCAAATGCTTGTGTGCATTATGAATCTCCAAACAGATGCTGTATGACGTAGCATTTCCCAAACCCATTTGGCCACAGAAACTCTTTTTCCTCACAGAGCATCTTCCAGGGTCAGCTTTCACAGAACACCCTGCAGGGAATGGTGATGGAGCCAAATCTGATATTCTGCAGGGGGAGAAGCGGGCCCAGAGCAGACAAGCGTTGTCCAAAGTCCTACAGCTCATTGAAGAAGTTGTGCATCAGCTTTCTCGCTGTGTGGCATTCAGATCGCAGATCACCAGTGAGGGCAAGCTACTAAGATGGCCCAGCACCTGACAGCGGTGGCGGTGGGCAGCGGGGTCGAACCAAGTTCATGGGTCTAGGATGAGCCAGGCACAGGCGCCTGGAACCTCCAGCTCAGACCTCCCTGTGTCCACTCCCCGGCAGGGAAGCGTGTGCCTCTGATGGGAAGCCTGCACCCCCTCATGACAGCCTCACGGCAGAGGGGTGGATGCTTTGCAAATTTCTTGCCACCTGTGTGGGTGGTGGTTCGCGAGGCACCGTCAGACCATTCAGAAGCACCTTTCACGCTGAGCCGACAGGAGAAAGCCACTCCCCGGTTTCTCTGTAGCAATGCAGCTGGCCTAGGAAGCGATGTCCGAGAGTGCCTGAAGATGGGATGGTGCGTGACAGCGAGCCACAGCACATCAGGCTCAGATTCTCCAATAACTGAAGGAGAGTAGTGGTCAGGAAACCGGCTCTCCTTGGACATTGCAAAGCAAGCTGACCCAGAGAGGGAGGGATAGACAGGGAAATACGAGCGCACAGTACATAGATGCAAATTTCTCCAGAAAAGCCACTAGAGAGAACATGTATACACGTGCACCAGACACCTTTAAAACGTAGCCCTGGCAACAGGAGTTTCCTCGGGGCCAACCCGCCTGACTGCCATGTGTCTCATCAGTCCTTGTCTCTATCTCCAGTCCCAACTCTGTGCATTAAAACCTGGAATTTATTAATTGTAATATAAAAAAATGTGGGAAAGAAAAGAGTCAGTAGTAGTTACAAACTCAAATTGATTTTGAGAAATTTTAGGTTATTTAAAAGCATACTTGGAACTAATGGAGGGTGAATAACAACAACAGCAAAAAAACCAACTAGAATACAGTTTGGGAAGCAAAAGTTATGGCAAAAACCCTTCTGGGTTATAGGTCTTCCTTATCAGAAAAAAGAACCAATGTCAAACAATACAGCATGCATCTCAGAGATAATCTAAGCTCAATACTGTATAACATTTGGGGGGTGCGGGGGAACTTTAAACGCAAGAAAATGTCCTTAGTGTTTATCCTCAAGATGACTTATTTCAGAATGCATCCTTGATGATTATGTCCAGTCAAGAAAAATCATCAGCATCTACTTTAACAAAACACAAAATAGAGAAAAATCATATAATAATGTGATAGCAAGCTTTTTCCTTCACTTTTTGGGTAAAACTTGACAAGCTGTGAATATATGTGTTGGTAAGAGAAATTGTGTGAATACTTGATATAAACAAGTGAATAAATGTACCTGCCTGGGCTTCCCTGGTGGTGCAGTGGTTAAGAATCTGCCTGCCAATGCAGGGGACATGGGTTTGAGCCCTGGTCTGGGAAGATCTCACATGCCACGGAGCAACTAAGCCCATGCGCCACAACTACCGAACCTGTGCTCTAGAGCCCGTGAGCCACAACTACTGAGCCCGCGTGCCAGAACTACTGAAGCCCACGGGCCTAGAGCCCGTGCTTCGCAACAAAAGAAGCCACCGTAATGAGAAGCCCAAGCACCACAACGAAGAGCAGCCCCCGCTCGCCGCAACTAGAGAAAGCCAGTGTGCGGCAACAAAGACCCAACGCAGCCAAAAATAAAAATAAATAAAAATAAATGTACCTGCCTTATCTAAATGCTGCCTCTTTCAAAGCTGAACAACAACCACAAAAAAGATAAAAGCTGCATTTTTTTTGTTTCTGACAAACTGTCTGTTTTAAAAATCAGATTCAAAGTATGAGTCCACAAATTGACTTTTTGATTAGGAAAGGACACATCATTCTAGCAGTTGCCAATGATAAATTCATTTTAGCACCAAATGGGTTCTTTTAAATCAGCACAAAAGCATCAGAGAGAAAGATTCAGGAGTACACATCTCACAGGAGATGCTGTGAGCAGAAGAGAGCAATAATTTGAAAGGTAATGCTAAGTTTATTGAAAATATCCACTCAATCAATTAAAATGGCAAAGAGGAACTGGGACCAAAAAACTCTAACTGCTATTTACGATAAAAGTTGATTTTGATGTTTATTTCCCGAGTTTAAAAAAAAAAAAATTTAAGACCTAAGATTTTTCCAGTGGCCTGAAAGCAGTAAAAATTGTCCATTAATCTTCCCTCAGGCCAATAATAGAAAGGTCTCAAGGGGCAGAATAGGAGCCAGAAATAAGATTGAAGGGGAAACAGTAAGGAGATGCATATCAAATGACTAAATTCTATGGGTAGGTTAAAAACAGACTATCTCATCGTCCTACTTCATGTATAGCTGAATTCTCAGATGTGTACATTTTTATATGTACTTCCTTTCACTGAAGCATAGAAGTAAGAGGAATATGATTTTATCTCTATGGATTTCTTCAAGTCACAGTTTCTCAGCTTTGGCACTAATGACGTTTGGTGCCGGAGCGCATTTATGTGAGGGGGGGGGGAGGGCCGTCCTGTGCACTGCAGGATATCTAGCTGCATCCCTGGCCTCTACCTACTGTATACCAGTAGCCCCTCCCAGGTGTGACCATCAAAAATGTCTCTAGACATTGTCAAAAGTCCCCTGGGAGGCAAAATATCCCTAACTGAGAGCTACAGCTTTAAGTCTACTGGGGGGAAATGCAGTATGGAGAAGTAGAAAAAAACTAGTATCAGCTGGGTGGCAATTTTCATGTTTGTAAAAGGAAGATGTTGGTAACTGCATTCAGCCACAGGACTGGAAGAATCAAATGACTAAACTATAACGTTATATGTAATGAAAATGCTACAAAAGGGAGAGTTTTGAACAGGAATGGTGTTAGAGCTCATTTCGTCCAACTTCCTTGTACAGAGAAGGAAAACTGAGAGGCAGAGTTGTTTGTCTAAAGACCACACCAATGCAATACAAACATAGGTGGTTATAATTAAATACTGTGTAGTTTCCACCTAGAAAAACAAAAACACAGGAGCCAAACTGCATGACCCCCTGAGGTGGCATAGTATGAGCCTCAAACCAAATAATGACTTCAGTGGATTGAAACACATCTACACTGTTTAAATCAAAGATTCCTAATGATATTTTTTAAAACTCACTGGTCACTTTGGCAGTTGCTTCTTTGAATGCTGACACATAAAAGGAAAGAACCAATCTTTTATTCTGCCTTTCCTGAACCAACTGTATTTTATGATAAACAAATAAACAAATGGTTGATGAAGGATTCTAGCTAATAATTACCAAAGGAACAACAATCAGAAAAAAATCACAACTCTGTGACCCCACAAGAAATACGGATCCAGGGAATGATCCTCAAAGGATGCTAAAACTATTAGGTAAAAAGCTGATGGATGAGCTCAAGTGCCCATTTACGAATGAATGGATAAAACAAGGTATATACACACAATGGAATATTATTCAGCCTTAAAAAGGAAGGAAATTCTGACACATGCTACAACATGGATGAACGTTGAGGATATTATGCTAAGTGAAATAAGCCAGTCGCAAAAAAGACAAATACTGTATGATTCCACTTATATGAGGTCCCTAGCATAGCCAGATTCATAGAAGTAGAAAATAGATGGGTGGCTGCCAGGGGCTAGGGTAAGGGGAAAATGGAGAGCAGTTGTTTAAGGGGTACAGAGTTTTGGTTTTACATGATGAAAAGTTTTTGGAGGTTGGTTACACAACAATGTGAATATCCTTAACATTAGTGAACTGTATATTTTTAAATGGTTAAGATGGTAAATGTTACTTTATGTATATTTTACCATAATTAAAAATTAAAAATGTTAATTATTGGGGGAAAAAAAGCTGTTGGGGACTTTGTAATGGATGGCTCAGTCTGTTAGCACTGGACCTACTGTTCAATCTCAATATCGTTAAAAACGGGATGACCAGACATTATGTGCTCACTGTGTGATGCAGGACGGATCACACAGCACCGCCTATGAAGGCGTCTGGACAGCAAAAAGACTTTGATCTCCTCAGACCTCTAGATCTAACTATTAGTTTACAGGAAACATGGGGAAAAGAGGAACAAGTTAATTGAAACCAAGAAGAAGTGATCAGCCAAATCCAGGATGTGAATGTTCTACAGGACAAAAGACCCAGTTTCTCCAACAGATCAGTGGCTGGGGGATAAAAAAGGTCAGGGGCGGGGAGCTGCCGTTACAGAATTAAAGACATTTCAGAGACATAACAACCAAATGTAATGTGTGGACCTTGTCCGGGTCCTCATTCTAACAAACCAACAGTAAAAAAGATATCTCTGAGAGAATCAAGGAAATGTGAGCATGGACTGAATATTAGATGATATTCAGGAATGATTATAAGTATTTTTAGCTGTGATAATGTCAAGGCGGGGATAATGTAAAGGAAAAAAAAAGTCCTTTCAGTTTGGATGTCTTTATGGGTGAAATGGCACAACTTGCTTTAAATTAACCTAGAAAAAAACTCAAAAAGGAAGAAAAAAGAATGAAAGAACACTGGGAAAATGTTGAAGCTGGATGACGAATACATGGAGTTAATCGCACTCTTCTCTAGTTTCGTGTGTGTTTCCAAAATCCCATAATAAAAAACAATTTTTATGTAGGCAGTCTCAAAGGAACATACAGACACACAACACAAACAGAGTGAGCTACAACCAAAGCGTAAGCAAATGAGGAAGCCATTTGCGTTTAATAAGTGCAGGAAACGGGAGATTAAGCCTCGGGCCTTTGCAAAGTGAGCTAACCAAGTCTAAGATGCCTGTATTAAGCCGGCACCCTCAAAGATGCTCTACACCCTGGCAAGAGGAGGGCTTAAAAAAATTTTTTTTCTGGACTTTCAGAAAGGGGAGTCTATGAAAACCTGTAGTTTTCAATGTGGCTCTGGAGGGGAAAACTAATAATGGCCACAATAATGATGATGATGATTATCACCCTGAGGGTTTGTAACCACGTGGGTCTGGGGCTCAAGTTTATACTCCATGTATTCAGTGGGAAAACTCCAAGTTGAGGAAATAAATGTCAGTGTTCAGAGGTTATTAGCATCCCCGGCATCCAGCTGAAACAAACAAAAAAGACTTCCGAGAGAAATGCAGCCAGGAATCAGACCCCTCAGGATTCCCACAGATTAAGTTCAATCAAGAATGAGATCACAGTCAAATTACTAAACATCCAAGCAATAAGTCAGTATGAGCCAGAGTAAGCAGAAACAACAAACAAGACATTCAGATAACCCCCCACCACTCTCACCCAAGGACTTCAGATGTTGGAATTATCAGATAACAGATTCTAAAATCACTATGTATTCAATATTTTTTTTAAAGAAGGCTTTTAAAATGAGCGAGGAATGAGACTATCAAAAATGGCCAGGCATTTGTCCTCAGGAGTTTGTGGGAGCACAGGAGAGCTATTTGACCCCTGTACTTTTGGCTCTTCCATTCGGGTGGGAAAAACAGATTCATTTACAGAACCAAATTATGCTGGCAATAAAAATTCAAGTGCTTCCAGGAGCCAGAGAGGAAATGTGAGCAGTGCATTGGGCAGGCAGAACATAGGCTGTATCTAAAGAGGGAGCCTCTTCTCAGCCCCAGCAGATTGTTGATCTATATACAAGAAGAGAGTCCAGGTATTGCCAGATATTCCCCTTTTCCCAAAAAAAGGCATAAATCCAGATGTTAATGATCTGTACATGTTGGCTACTGTGGTAGACATCTGGGTTTTGTCACCTAAATAACAATTCACCTGTCTTCTAAAATATTATGGTGTTACGATCCCCCTTTGGGGACAACACCTTTCTCCTACTCTCAGTCCAGTTTCTTAGAGATGGTGTTGATTCCACCTCTGGCTGCAGGGATGGGCATGTGGCTCAAGCTCAGCCAATCAGAGCAGAGCAGTCTCCTGGGCCACAATAATTGGCTCAGGAATGGGCTTGTGACCCACCCAGAGACAATGAGAAGCAGTGAGGCCATTGGGGGAAGCTTAGGAAAAAGACTCTTATCCTTCCCTATGGAATTCAAAGCTGAGAAGATGTAAGGACTGGAGCTTTGGCAGCCTTTTTGTGACCATTATACAGAGATTCTGTTTAAGGTTGGATCCACATGGTTAAAAGAATCCCTGAGAGCTGGAGAGGGGCCAAGGCCTCGTAAAATCATCTGAGCCTGAATCCAGAGGTTCCCTCTAGACTTTTCATTTTTGGTAACCAGTGAATTTGCATTCATGCTGAAGACAATTTGAATAGGTTTCTCTCTCTGTCACTCCACAGAAAGAGGCCTATCCCTTCAGCAACTAATTAAAAGTCTTTTAACACACTGGGAAAGCCAGACAAACATATCTGAGGGCCGACCATGGACCTTCAGTTTGCAATCTCAGCACCTGGCCACCCCTCTCCTTCTGCAGTACTGTACCTAGCTTCTCTTATTACTCATCTTCTAGCCTCCATTCCCACTGCTCCTTCCTTGTACCATACTCTTCTCTCCCTGCTCTACCTCCTGAAATCCTACTCATCCTTCAAAACTCAAGTCAAATGGTTCCTTTTTTCTTAGCGCCTTTCCTGACAACCCCACCCTAAGCCCTACCCCAGGCAGAAGAAGATACCTCTCCCTCCATGCCCAGGTCCCTCTGACCCCCCGATGAACACTCAGCCCTTCTGCTGAGGATCCTAATTACCCAGCAACATTCCTGTCTCCCCTGCTTCTTGACCGTGATCCAAATTCAGACCCAGATTAGAAGGGATGATATTTGAGGCTTAAGTTTCAAAAAACAATCAGTTCTTAGGAGAAGTCAGAAAACATGGTGAAAGATGAGGATTTGAGTAAGGGATTAGAAAGAAAAGAACAGTTGTTCCGGGGAAAAGAGAGGGTCTATGTGGAGTGCAGTGAGGAAGGAGGAAAAATTGGACATATTTAGACCAAACGAAATGATTCAGAGGAAACCCGAGAAGAAATGTCTAGAGAGGCATGAGGTTGATCTGACTGGAAAGGAATATAAAAAATGTGTGACGGGAATGACCCAAAACAGCAACGACAAAATGCCCAAAATAGGTGCACTGTTCACATGAGAAAAGAATGCAGACAGCAGCAAGACACTGAGAAACCTCCAGAAAACAAGAGAGAAGGTGACAAAGGATGAGGTCATCTCAAACCAGATAAACTGGGAGGCTTTCTATCGATTGAAAGGGGTTTTTCAAAAGCTAGGGCTCATGTTGGCTTGCCACTGATGGAAACTCAGGGCACCGAGGCCTTCTGGAATTTTCTGTTCAACAGACAGACACAGGGAGGGTCCCAGGAGACCAGGCAGTTGCTAGATGTACCAAAAGAGCTACCATGGGTCAAAGGTCAAAACAAGTAAGGTGTCAGTTTCTGAGCCACCCCAGGCAAGCACTGTCTCGCTTTTTACTTCTAAGGACCATGGGACCTTGTCCACAGTTCCCATGCCTCCTACCCCGGGGACCAATGCTTTCTTCATGTGATAAAATACCTAAGCCGGACAGTATCCAATCACAGCGGCCCTTAACTTTTGTTGGGGACATATCTGGTTGAGGCTCTGGGCCCTCTTCCCAGAAAAATGCACACAGCCTCAGACACAATAAAGTTTCCTTCCCGTCTAAGCAGCTTATACCTGCCCTGGGGCCCATCTCTTGAACAAGAGTTCCTAAACTCATTCACTTAATCAAAAAAACATTTATTGAGTGCCAGCTACCTGCCAGGTACTGCTCCGGGCACCAAGGATACAGGGATCCTTGCCTCATGGAGTGGACCTTCCAGTTTGTATTTGAGCCCTCAGATGATCAGAAGGTCTGGCAAAGCAGCCTGGGAATTCAGTGATTCTGACATGGAGCCAGAATTAGGACCTGTCTTCCCAAGGAGCCCCAGCTCAAACACCCCTTCTGTAAGGAGAGAGGGGAGGAGTGTATTTAAAGCATGTGCTCTAGCTGGGAAGCTCATAGCCTGCTGAGGGAGTGTAGAGGGTACCTGCGCTTTGGAAAAATGTTTGGCAGAATCTCGTAAAGCCGGACGTATGTGTGACGCAGAAATTCTACTCCTAGATATATACCCAAGAGATATGAGCACATGTGCATACCAAAAAGCATACACAATGGCCCCCAGTTATCCCTGGTGTTCACACCTCTGTGTCCCCTCCCCTTGAGAGTAGGCAGGACTGTACCTTATTTCTAATCAGTAGATGCCACAAAGGCGATGGGGATGTCACTTCTGTGATTATGTTACAGAAGATTGTAACTTCCATCTTGCCTGGAGACTCTCTCTTTGGACCCTCACTGGCTTTGATGAAGCAAGCCACCTTACGGAGAGGCCCACATGGCAAGAAACAGTGCAGGGTCTCTGGCTAACAGCCAGCAAGGAGGTGAGGCCCTCAGACTAACTAACAACCCTCAGGGAACTGTATCCTGCCAACCGCCACATGAACCGGAAAGTGGATCCTTCCCCAGCTGAGCCTCAGATGAGACCCCAGCCCTGGCCGCCTCCCTGACTGCAGCCTGGGAGAGACCCCGAGCAGAAAACCCAGCTAAGCAGTGCCTGGATTCCTGACCCACAGAAACGGGGACGTAAGTGTGTGTTTTTTGGAGCCGTTAAGTTTGCCATTAATTTGTTCTGCAGGAATAGATAACAGAGTGTAATGCAATGCAGCAGTGAGAATGAATGAACCACAGCTACATCAGACAACGTGGTCGAATCTCACATAGTTGAGTGAAAGAAACCAGGCAGCAAATGGAATCTTCATTTACATGAAGTTCAAAAACAAGCAGAACTAATCTATGATTGGGAGTCAGACTAGCGGAAGGGGGGGGTGGTAACCAGAAGGGAGCACAGGGAGACTTCTCGGAGGGGCAGGGGCGGGTGGTGTTCTGCTTCTTGATCTGGGTTCTGGTTAGGGTGGGTGCATACACTTTGTGAAAATTCTTCAAGTGTACACTTATCATTTGTGCTCTTTTCGAGATGTATATTATGTTTTGGAAAAAAAAGTTTACAAAAAAGATAGTATGCTGGAGTCAAACAGCTAGGGTTCGAATCTTGGACCTATCACTTACAAGATTTGTAACTGGGCAAGTTACTTGACTTTTCTGAGCCCGCTTCTGTAAAATGCGTTGGGCTAAGAATTAAATAAAACAGTGCATGGCATAGCGGCTGGTACCTAACAAGCCTCAGTAAATATTAGCTAGTTTGGTTAACCTCATTCATAATGGTTCATTGTTAATCTCAAAAAAAAAAAGTAGTGGAGGTTGATTTGCCTGGATGCCTGGAAGTCGAATTTATGGAGTTGTCCTGCAGGTACCACCCCACAGAGACCAGCTGGATTCTCAGAATCCCTCTAGCAGTGATCAGGGGAGGAGCTCAGCCTGCCTCTGACACCCACACCCAGAAAGGTCCCTGGGCAACAAGCAAGATGATATGGGAGTGTTCAGAGGTCAAGTTTGCTCTGGGTTGGGACTGAGACGATGCAAATCAAAGTCCTCCCCAGGATGTTTGTGATCGGGTTGAGATGGTGCTGTCCTCCCATATCATCAAGAAGACAACAAAAACAAACAAACAAAAACAGACAGCAATGCGAACATTCTCAGAAGGAGTCTGTGGTATCGGGCACAGTTTAGTACTTCACACATATTCACCCATTTGATCTTTACAGTCAATGCTGTTATTACCTCCATTTTACAGGTGAGAGAAGTGAGGTACAGACAGAATAAAACAAACAAACAAACAAAACCAGGCCCATCAGAGGTGGCATCAGCACCCTTCATCTGCAGTTTTCAAACAGAACATACAGACTGACCTCCCTGGCAAAGCTTTGATTTGCAAGAGATGAATGTCCCAACCAGCCTTGTCTCTATCTGAGAAAAAACTGGGTGTCTTCTCATTTTCTGAGAGGGGAAGGGGGTGAGCACAGCTGCAGAAGGCCTCAGTTACCAGCTGTTATTTTGTGGTTTGAATTTATTTTTGTGAGTGTGTGTGTGTGTGTATAAAAACCTGCATTTCCTTAGCCCATAGGGTCAGGTTATTAATGGACTGTGGAGCCTCTAGTGGCCCTTTGCTCTCCCATCTGTCACCCTACTCAACAGCTTGGCTACTTCCTGCTCTTCAAGCTCTCTCTCTCTCTTTTACTCTCCATTTCTCCTGTTCCAGCTCTTTCCCTGGCTCTGTCTTACCCCTTAAAGGCTGGGCAAGCTCCCTACCTCTT
Organism: Balaenoptera physalus; assembly: GCF_965194825.1. Classification (NCBI taxonomy): domain Eukaryota; kingdom Metazoa; phylum Chordata; class Mammalia; order Artiodactyla; family Balaenopteridae; genus Balaenoptera; species Balaenoptera physalus. Next base: position 184,679,707 of record NC_138882.1, on the reverse strand, counting down.
CCGGGCGGGAGACCAGCATTCATTTCTTGTTGGAATGCAGGGCGCAACAGGCAGGTCTGGGGAGGGGGCACAGTGGATGGGCTCTCCCAGTCAAGGACAGCCCAGGGAAGGTAACTGCGGCCGAATGAGATTTTAGGGGGCAGAGGTCTTTCAGGAAAGAAGCCCAGTGGGTGACAGGAGAGGTCCGTGGCAAGCCCCAGCTACCCCCTCCTGGTCTCAGCCCCCTTCCCCTCTTGCTACAGGCACTGCCAAAACTTCAGGACAGTCGGAAGCCCAGATTGTTCAGGGCTGGGGGAAAGCAGGTGGTGAGCATGGGTGTCTCGTGGTTGTGACACCTGTCACCTGTAGTCCCCGGGGAAAATACCTTCCCGTCACAGTCATCTAGATTCAAATCCTTTTCTGGCTGCGCCACCTTGGGCACATACCTCCATGTCTCTTGAGCCTTATTTTCCTGTTCAGGGGGCAGTGATTTGATAGAAATAATACCCATCACGACATTTTTGAGTGCTTCTCTGCAGAGCTCACCGTTCCAGGTGTTTCACACACACCTACTGCCCCAGGTTATGGTGAGGATTAAATGAGATGATCCACGGGAAGGACTGAGACAGTGCCCCGCAGGTGGAAAGCCCTGAGTTAACATCACTCGCTCCAGCATTATGAGGACAGCTGGGAATGACGAAGCTGGGACCTGAACCCAGGCCTTTCAGACACCAGCGTTCTGATGCTGATGGAGATACAGTACAGCCTTGGTAGCCACCCAGAGCTCCATAAGATTGATTGATTACAGGCATCACCAAGGAGCCCATATAATCTAGAAACCTCTATTTTTTTTTTTTTTTTTTTTGGCCATGCCGTGTGTCTTGCAGGATCTTAATTCCCCCACCAGGGATTGAACCCGGGCCACGGCAGTGAAAGCACCAAGTCCTAACCACTGGACCGCCAGGGAGTTCCCCAGGCGCAGTATTTTTCACAGCCCATCACTGCAAAGTACAACTCTCACTCAGCCCAGGACATGCTATTATAAAGCCATGAGTTATTGGGGTATTTTATTTTCTGTTTTTGAAATTTAAGTGGATGACATGGAACTGGGTTTTAAGACTTTCACACACCCTTTGAGATGACTGTGGCATCCTGTGGGGAGTGGCGGGATCCAATCAAGATTTGGCAATTTCTGCTCCAGTGAGCCTGAATGTCAGCTTTGTTCTCTGTTTAGTATTTCCTCATTGAGAGATGGACTGATGACAACATATGCTCTCCCAAGCCTATCAGGGGACCATGGGCTGCTCTGGCTCCGTAGGGTCTGGCTGGCAGTGAGCAGGGTTCTGTGCTCATGTTGATGACACTGAAGACAAGCAGGGAGATGGGGGTGGGGCCGGGGAGGGCCATGGCTACAGAAGCCTAGGTCCTGGGGTAAGGACAGTTCAGCTCAGCAGCTCAAGAGGTAGGAGGCAAGGCTGTGGGCGGGTGGCAAGGGCTGCCCCTGTTCATTCATTCATTCATTCATTCAGGCACTGTTCTAGGTACTGGTGATACAGCAGTGAACAAAAGAGAAAAATAATCCCTGCCCTCATGGAGCTTAAGCTGGGGGGCAGGGGGGAGTTGGGAGTGGGGAGACTGACAACAAATAAGATAAGGAAACTAAATAAATAGCATGTTAGAGGAGTGGTAAGATGAAGGGACGAGCAATAGAGTGAGGTGTTTATTTTGTTTCGTTATTCATGTTTTTTGGGGTTTTTTTGTTTTTTTTTGGTGGCGTCACGGGGCTTGCAGGATCGACCAGGGATCGAACCGGGCAGTGAAAGCACCAAGTCCTAACCACTGGACCGCCAGGGAATTCCAAGACCATTTTAAATAGGGTGATATTTGAGTAAAAATCTAAAGGAGCTGAAGGAGATCCCTGGGGGAAGTGCCTGGTAGGGAGAAGAAACAGTAAATGCAAAGGCCCTGAGGCAGAAATGTGCCTGGAGAGTTGAGCCTGACCCTCTCTGTTCCTCTGAAGTTACCACTCAGGGCCTCGGCCTCTGTGGTCACTCCTCATACTTTCCTAGGGTCTTTCTGGTCAAAGGGAACTAACCCAGGCAGAACCTTCCAGGCTGACTGAGGGCCTGGAAGAGATTTCTAGGGACAGGTTCTGGGAGGGCTCTGTGATTCAACTGCAGGGTTGAATAAATCCTGGGGTTTTGCCAAGCTTTTAACAAATGCACAAGGAATTTGCAAGAATGCAACAAATTAATTCCTGGACCATGTTCCAGACCTGCTTAATCAGAATCTCTGAGGTCTGTGCCAGGGAATGTGCATTTCTAAGAGCCTCTAGGCATTTGTGAGCATGTTTACCATATATTCCATCCCATATCGATCTCCATGATTTTTCTCTCTTATATCTTCTTCTAATTGACTAGAGTGGAGTCTGCCATCTTTCATCTTTCTTAGATGAATATTTTGAGTTTGTCTTGGGGCACCTTGTCAGTCATTTCCCGCCAGGGAAATGAGGCATTCTGTAGGCAGTCAGCGGGGCTGTTCTGCTCCCAGGCAGAAGGGGTTGATCTGAAAAAGGTGACATGGGGTGAGGGGAGATAGTTGGGATTTGCATGTCTTCTCCACACGCTCCATCCCCCCAGTCCCGTGCCCATGGGGGGGGGGGGCTTCTTAAGGATCTGATCCAGGTCAACACTGGGGCCACCGTCTGACACTTGTAGGGACTCAGGTAATGTCTGTAGAAGTAAAGAACACATGAATGAATAAACGTGAGTTTTGATAGGGAAGGACAGGAACAGTAAGGTTGTGGGTTTGTAAATACCCTTTCCCTAGCACGTGGAAGAATCTTTCATTCTTTCAAAATTGTTCCTTCCACCCCACCCATCTCCCATCTCCACCCCCACCCCCAGAAGTGATGGTCCCTCCAGCTTACTCTATTTTCTCCTCCGAAACAGAGAGAACTAGAGATTCGGGTGGGACGGGGGTACTAACCTCCAAGCTTCTCGTGGTTCAGCTCCATTACCCTCCCACGCCTGACCACCCCCTCCTCAACGCACCTAGCCTAGAGCTAAGGTCAGTAGGAAGGATTCCTGAGTCTGCTCCTTCCCCGCTGTAAAGCTTTAGGCTACTTCTGTGAACACTGAGCCTGCTTCCCCATCCTTGAAACGCGGCTGGGGACCTCTAGGCGGCAGGTCGGGGAGGGCTCGCAGCGCTGCAGCGGGCTGTAATTGGCCGAGCGCTCCCCGCGCGCCGCCCCTCGCCCTCTGGCGCCGCGCACGCCACGCCCCTCATCGGCTCGGCCGGCCGGGTGGCGTTGTCGTGGCGACGCGCGTACACAGGCCGGGTGGGCGCGCGGGCTGCGGGCCGCCGGCTGGAGACACCGCGGGAGCGCGGCCTGGCGGCCTCGCCCAGAGCGGGCCCGGCGCCTCCCGAGCGGTCAGGGCTCTCGGCGGAGGACGGGGCGTGGGCTTCTTCCTCTGGCCAGGTGAGAGCGGCACGCGAGGAGGCGGCGGGCGGAAACCTGGGCCGGAGGAAGCCAGCCCTGCGAGGTCAAGGGCGTTGGGGTAGGCGGGGGACCCGGCCCCACCCGAGTCCGAACTCCCTGATCCAGGCTCGGGTCGCCAGGAGCACCCCCCAGAGAAGGTGCCCCAACACCAGCCGTTCCTTCCTAAGCTCAGCCCCTACCTCGCCCCCCGAGGTAGCCGGCACGGGAGCTTTACGCCTCTCCTGGGCGCCAGCTCTTGGATGTCCTGGGGGTATAGCTGGGATTAAGAGAGGAACCCCTGTTTCCCCTGATTTATGGACAACAGCCACCCAATGGTCAGACACACACACACACACACACACACACACACACACACGCACACACACACACACACACCCGCCGCTTACCTAAACTCTCCTTCTTTAAGGAACTTTGAGGCCACTGTAAACCTCAAAAGAAAGTTTGCTCCTATAGCCCAATTCTGAGCCATCCAAAGTGGTCAGGGGGGATGCAGATACTGTGCCTGGTGCTCCATGGCACTGAGTAAGAACGAATTCACAGAGCTAAACACATTCAAATTACTTTTACAGTGTTTTCAGGCAAGGAAGTGATGCACAGGGCAAAATTAAGGTGGAGAAATATTGTCCAATCCAAAAGCTAAAGAGATAGAATTTAGGTTTTCCAAGGAGTCATCAAAAATAGATACTGACAGGAAAAATGGAAGGTAGTTACTATCAAAGCTTCCTAGCCAGCTGGCTGTACTGACTTGCTTTGAGGTGTCATTTGTATTTTCATTCACTCAGCAAGTGTTTACCAAGCACCTACTATGTGTCAGGTGCTGCCCCCCCCCCCACCGCCCCCCACCCTGGAGAAGGGGTAATGCACAGAACTGGCAGGAACTGCAGAGGGTCTGACGTTTTACCCTGTTTGAAAGTTAGTAAGTTAGCCTGCCCAGCTTATAGTTACTGGCAGAAGACAAGAGACTCCTGGGCCAGAAACAAAGAACTTTATTACTCACAGCACAGCCGACATAACAGGCAGCCAGAGCTGCATATGCACATTGGTTCCGGTTGCCCTGAAAGTCCCTCGGGGTGGTGCAGAACAGCCAATGTGGTTGCTGTGCCCACAGTGGGTCTGTGTCCCAGGTAAGGAGCTCCAAACTTAGGAAACCGCAATCTTTGAAAGGGGCTGCTAGCAAACCTGCCCAACTTTTGCCCCAGAAGGAGCCGTTATCTTTATTATAAACATTACCTATATCCTCCCAGGCTGTTTGCCATACAAGCATCCTTGGAAAGTTAGTGCAGGACAAAATCTTTCAATGCCTTTGCTCTGAAGATGGGTACAAACACAAAATACCCATGAAGAATCGCTTCTTAACAAAATCAACACAGTTCTGGTTTTCCAGGAACATATATCTTAGTGAAAGAGAAACAAACAGCAAACATAACTAAATAAAGGAACAAGAACATGTCAGAGAATGATAAGTACAAGGAAGGAAACACAGCAGGGGAAAACTAGCAGGGGAGTAACATGACTGAGGGTGCCTTTAGCCAGAGTGGTCAGGTGGTTGCCCCGAGGGGGGACATCTGAGCAGAGAGAAGACCCCAGCCTTGGGGATGTCTGGGGTGAGAGCTAAAAAACAAACATGCGCATGATCTAAGTTTAAGTTTTAGATTAGTGGCGTTTCCTGTGGTTTTCCTGCAGAAGAGACATTTCTTGAAAGTTTACATTTTAGATTAATTAGACTTGAATGTGTTGCTTGATAACATGGTCCTCTGCAATTGAAGATTAATAACTGAAGGCAACAGAGCATGGTTCTTTGGGAAGAAGAAATGTCTTTTCCCCTATATACATGACAGCGAACTTAATAAAATTTATTTCTCATTATATGAAAGCATCAATATTTGTGGGACATCCACAGGCCTCAAAGTTTACAAATATAAACTATCCTGCTTATTTTTATTTCTCTTACCCCCAGGTAGGGTCTCGTCTTCCTTTCAGAGGATAGAATGCTGGTTTCAAGGACTTTCTTTTATTACATTTCCCAAGTGTCAGCAGACAGTGCAATTCCCCCACCCCTACTCTGCCCCACCAGCAACAATGGAGGTTTGTACACTGGTTACGTGCAAAGGCCCAGAGTTGTCACACACTTACTATTGTGTGACCTTAACTTCTCTGAGTCTCAGTTTCCTCATTTGTAAAGCAGGACAATACTGACACCTACCTCGCAGGGTTGTTCTGAGGATGAAAAGAGGCCATGTGTGTAAAAGGATAGCCCAGTGCCTGGCACTTAGTAGGGATTCAGTGATGAAATGATGATGGAGGTGTTGATGGAAAGCAGAGCCAGACCGGAGATCCTCTACGGTCACACCTAGATGATTTTTGTTTTTATCCACAGTCTAACAACTTCACACTTCAGTGACCTTTCAGTTGAAAAGAGACTTTTGGGACTTCCCTGGTGGCTCAGTGGTTAAGAATCCGCCTGCCAATGCAGGGGACACGGGTTTGAGCCCTGGTCCAGGAAGATCCCACATGCCTCGGAGCAACTGAGCCAGTGTGCCACAACTACTGAGCCTGCACTCTAGAGCCCGCGAGCCACAACTACTGAGCCTGCACTCTAGAGCCTGCGAGCCACAACTACTGAAGCCCACGCACCCTAGGGCCCACGTGCCACAACTGCTGAGCCCGCGTGCTGCAACTGCTGAAGCCTGCACACCTAGAGCCCATGCTCCGCGACAGGAGAAGCCACCGCAATGAGAAGCCTGCGCACTGCAAGGAAGAGTAGCCCCCGCTTGCCACAACTAGAGAAAGCCTGCATGCAACAACGAAGACCCAACATAGCCAAAAAAAAAAAAAAAGGAAAAAAAAGAAAAGAGACTTTCTTTGACATGGCATTGAGATGGATCAGAATTCAAATATCATATGAATTATCATGAACATCTTGAAACCTACTGAAGTCACTGAAATTTTTATGTTTTAGAAAACATGTATAGGATTTACTTTGAAATGCATTAAAATATAAAACGGATAGATGGGTAGATATGTGATAAAGCAAATATAGCAAAATGTCGATTGTAGAATCTGGGTGGTGGTTATATAGAAGTTCACCATCCACTTCTTTCAACTTTTCTGTGTGTTTGACATTTTCATAATAAAATGCCAGGAAAAGAGATGTACAGAGTCTTGACCGTACAGCCAAGCTATAATCTTGATATTTTGTCTTTGGAAATCATTTTTTTTTTCAACCTAAATATATGAAGGAATGCTGTGACTTAAAAAGATAGTATCTTCTACTGCCCATTTCCTTGATGACTGACTCTTCCGCACTTTAAGAAGCTCTGTAGAAGTTGGGGTTCCTTGAGTCAAAGTTCAGAAGCCCAAGATTAATAACAGTCATAATCACAGTAGGACAAATGGGTGTTTAGTGTAGCAATCACCATTCTAGATGCTTCACATTTAATCCTCACAAAACTCTTTAGGATACAGAGTATTATTAGCCCCATTTTACAGATGAGGAAACAGAGGCATAGAGAGAGAATAAGTAACTCACCCAGAGTCACAGAGCTAGTAAGTGGTGGGTTAGTAACACTGAGTACTTGATTCTGTCAAATAACTAACCCCAAACTAAGCTTAATGGGAGGTAGAGAGCAGTTATCAGTGGAATTCAGATTTGTTTGGGGTTTTTTTTTTTTTTTTTGCTATTGCTTGTTTGTGCTCTGAGTTACATAAAGGATGTCCTCTTGTTATCAGAACCAAGCTCATCTATGCCGGATATCGCTGTTAAAAGGACAGTTTTAGAAATGTACGGAATTATAATTGTGATCATTGTTAAATCCAGCTATCCACTCCTACCTCTGCTGACTTCTCCTTTGGACATTATGTTGTATTTCATTCATTCTAAATATGATATTGAATAATTAGAGGACTGTATTTTTCTAACAAAATTGTTTTCTGAAAACCTTTTATAGGTAAAGCAGAGAGTATGAAAGCCTATCTAAAGAGCGCAGAAGGCTTTTTTGTCCTGAATAAAAGCACTACGATTGGAAGGCATGAAGATTCAGACCTTGTTTTAGAGGTAAGACCTCTTCCTACCCAGTCCCCGACCCTCCCTACCCCACACGCCACCAAAAGTCCTTACTGTTCTGTGGACTCCAATCTCTTCTAAAGCACAGCCTCTGGCTAACAGTCCCAGCCTTCCTCGGTGGGCCACCAGTAACCAATCCCCGCATGTGCTGGGTCTCCCTGGCACATATGGTTAGAACGAGCACAGTGCAAAGTGCGATGGGCCCTCTGTCCTTTGCTGACTGTGTCTGCAGTGTCCCACCCTGATGGGGCGGTTTGGAAGGTGGGCGTAGAGCTGATGCCTGACCTTTACCTGCTCCGCGTCTGGCAGCCACGGCCACCTGAAGTGCCCAGCTTGAGCAATGGCCTCTCGCCCTTTCCAGAGCTTCTGGAGACTGTGGGCCCCTCGGAGCCCTCCTCCGCCCCCGCCCCTCCAAGTAGTAAATCAGGGTAAGCCCCGGGCGTGGCCTCAGCGCTCTCTCATTTCATTTCATTCTCTGAATTAGCTGTGGCTTGGTCCACAGTCCCAGCTCATTGACAGCCAAGGAAGTTGGAAGAAATTGTAAGTAAGGAATTATAAAAACAGTGGCTTTTGAGCCTTTTAAAATTTTGAAAGGGATGAAAATATTGAAGCAGAAAGAGAAATGCAATGGAATCCCTTTTGACTGTGAAAGGGAGACCTCTCTCAGACTTCACTCAACAGATTTTTAAAAACTTTTTTATTTTGAAATAATTATAGATGCACAAATGGTAGAGAGAATGGCACGAAGCGTGTGTGGAGTTCTGTGCCATTTTATCACGTGTGGATTTCTGTGTGGCCATCAAGATATAGAAGTATTCCATCATCAGAGATGTCCCTTGTGATACTCCTTTTATAGTCACAATTCCTCCTCCCACCGTCGTCCCCACGCCCCGACAACCACTAATCTGTTCTCCGTCTCTATAATTTTCATCATTTATGTATGACCTTTGCGATTGATTTTTTTTTTTTTACTCAGTGTAATGCCCTTGACATCCATTTAGGTTATTAGCTTGTTCTTTTATTGCTGAGTAATAGTCCACGGTATGGACGTATCACCTATGTTGAAACATTCACTTTTTGAAGGACATTTTGATTCCATTTGGGGCTCTTACAAATAAATCTACTGTAAACATTTGTGTACAGGTTTTTGTGTGAACATAAGTTTTTATTTCTCTGCGATAAATGCTCAGGAGTATGATTGCATGGATTAACATATATGTTAATATATATTCAGTTTGTAAAGAAACTGCCAGGCTTATCCAGCGTGGCTGTACCATTTTTCATTCCCACCAGCAATATATGGGACACATCTTCACCAGCAATTAGCATAAACACTGTTTTTCATTTAGCTGTTTTAGTAAGTGTGTAGTGGTATCTCATCATAGTCTTAACTTGCATTTCCCAAATTGATAGTGATGTTAAATGTCTTTTCATGTACTTATTTGCCTTCTGCATATCCTCTTCGGTGAAATATCTCTTCATGTCTTTTAAGCATTTCTAATCGAATTGTTTGGTTTTTTACCATTGAGTTTTGAGAATTCTTTATGTATTTTAGATATGAGTCCCTTGTCAGATAGATGGTTTGCAAATATTCTCTCCCATCCATAGCTTGTCTTTTCATTCTCTTAGCAGAATATTTCACAGAGCAAAAGTTTTAACTTTTGATGAAGTCCAGGTAGTTATTTTTTTTCTTTTATAGATCATGCTTTTAGTGTCATGTCTAAGAACATGTCACCAAGTCCATGACCCTGAGGATTTTCTCATATGTTTTCTTCTAAGTGTTTTATAGTTTTATGTTTAAATCTATGAACCATTTTGGGTTCACTGTTGTTTATGATGTGAGATTTAGGTCAAAGTTCACTTTTATTGCATGTGGATATTTAGTTGTTCCAGAACCATTTGTTGAAAAGACTATCCTTTCTCCATTGAATTGCTTTTGCAAGTTTGTCAAAAATAATCTGGCCATACTTTCTATGGGGGCTATTTCTTAGTTCCCTATTATGTTTCATGGATCTATGTGTCAGTCCCTCTACCATTATGACACAGCCTTGATTACTGTCGCTATATAAGTCTTAAATCGGATGGAGTGATTCCTCCCACTTTTCTCTTCTTTAAAAAAAATTTTTAACCTATTCTAGTTTCTTTGCCTTTCCATTTACATTTTAGCGTAAGCCTGTCTATACATACAAAATATCATGCTGTAATTTTGATTGGAATTGTGTTTAATCCTATATATCAATGTGCAAATAATTGATATACTCCTACATTGTCTTCCAATTCATGAACATGGTATATTTCTCCATTTATTCAGTGTCTCTCATGAGTGTTGTGTAGTTTTCAGCGTACAAGTCCTGTACATGTTTTGTTAGATTTACACTTAAGTATTTCTCTCTTTTTTTTTTTGACTGATTGTAAATGGTATTATATTTTTAATTTTGGTGTCCACATGTTCATTGACAGTATATAGAACTACAGTTGATTTTTGTATGCTTCTTGGTATTTTGCAACCTTAACTGAACTTTCTTATATAAGGGCTTTTGTAGATTTCTTGGGATTTTATACATAAGCAATCTTGTCACCTGCAAATAAGAACAGTTTTATTTCTCCTTTCAGAAAAGGAGATCTGAATGCCTTTAATTTTTTTTTCCTTGCTTTATTTCTCTGGTTAAGACTTCCAGGACTCTGTTGAACAAGAGCAGTGTATAAATCTTTATATTCGCTTGTTCCTGACCTTAGGGGAAAGCAGTCAGTCTTTCACCGTTAAGTACAAGGTTACCTGTAGGGTTTTCATACATGTTCTTACGAAGTGAGAAATTTCCCCCTTTATTCCTAGTTTTCTGAGAATGTTTATTGTAAACTCAACAGATTTAAAGATAACTCCATGAACCTCCCCGTGAGATTCTCCTCCATGATGTGGTCTCCCTTCAAGGACACAGAAAATCTGTGCAGTGTGCAAAGTGGGAGGAAAAAGAAGAAGAACTGTAGTTTCTTCTTTATTATAAAAAGGCATAGATTTGGGGTAGTTTTATTTCCTGTCTGGCTAAAGTAGAGACAGAGATCTCTGTTTTGAACCTGACTATGCTTTAGAAAACTGTAGTAATTTTTAAAAGCACAGGCTTGGGAGATCGACAGACCTGGGTTTGAATCTCATTAGGCTACTTTGTGGCTGAGTGACTTCAACCAAATTACTTACTCACTCTGAGCTCATTTCCCCTGTCTGTAAACCTCTTACCTCACAGGGTTATTCTGAGGATTAAGTGAGAAATGCACATAAAGAGCCTGGCATGTGGTGCTCAGTAAATGGCACAATGATCATTATTATGGTCTCATAAAACAGAGACTGAGAAGAATCCTCAGAGGGGCACAGGGTCGAGATGAGGATCCACTGACACTCATAATCCATACCAATGAGGACAGTTGTTAACTAGACAGAAATTGAGTTGCGTTCGTTGTATAAAAATAATTGACTGCTTGCTGCTCCTCGGACTTAGCGTAAGGAATACGTCACTGCCGCCAGCTACAGTCACGTTGAGTTATGAAGGAATCAGTTGCATTTCCAGAAGCGCGAGCTCATTTTGGCTCCCTGGAGGACAGGTGATACATGAATTGCCAAGCGTTTGGGGGATTAGACTTTTGGTGGGCGCTTCTGTCTTCTCTTAGACACATCATCTTCCCAAAGCTTAAATGGGTTTGGGAGAGGAGATTTGCTCTGAAGAGGGGTGTGGGGACATGGGTCCATTTTGAAGAATTGAAACCTACAGACATGTCAACATTTTCCAGTTTTATAAAATAAGACAAGGTAAAAATTGCCCCTCTGCTGACTTCATTGGGCCTTTCTGATCAGAAGAATCACCCCTGATCAGCTATGAGCCATCCCGAGGAATAATTCAGCAGTCAATTTATAGTTTATGTTATTGAGGCCACTAGAAGTCATTCCACTAAATAAAATTCAGGGATATATATTAATAAAAAGTCATCCTTGCAATTACCCAGAGGTTACATCTAGCAAATAAAAAAGATTGTTTGTTTTATTTACCTGGATCAATCCTAAAGAATAGGCTGACATGTTGTTTTGACTGTTGGTATCGTAGTATTTTGACATCATTTACTCTTTCCGATAATGGAAAGTAGTTACATGCTTCTTGTTTTTAAAAATTGGGAGAAAGGAAAATATAAGGAAGGAAATAAAAGTCACTTGTAATCATTTGGCTCAGGGAAAAATCAATATTGATATTTGCAGGGTTTTACCGTCCAGACTTTTTTTCTATATCCTGTAAGGAGTTTGGTTCCCTAAAGGCAATAGGAAAACTGTTTATAGCCAGGCGAGTTAGAACTGTTTATAGTCCACAGTGATAACTGTTGTTATCACTCATTCATTGCACAGTATTTACCCAGAACCTCAGCACTGAGCCAAGTCTAGGGGTACAACGATGGCAGAACTGGACATGGTCCCTGCAGTCAGGAAGCTGCCAGGAGAGAGAGAAATAAGTCAAATGATCCCACAAAGGTGTGACTAATTCCATTCCAACATTGGGGCTGTAAAGGAGAGGAATATGGAGGACAAGGAGGACTTAACTAGACAAAAGGAGAAGGGAACGGCATGTGCAAAGGCCCTGGGGTGGAAGAGCGTATTGTGAGCCCAAGGGGCTGAGAGAAAACCAGGGCGTCCAGAAGTCAGAGTGGGAAGGAGGAGGGCTAAGTGACAAGTAGGCCTCCTTCATGTCACCATAAGGGTTTTGATCTTTATCTGAAAAGCAATGGGAAGAAGGCTTGAAGGATTGTAAACAAGGGGGAGACCTGCCAGTGAACATCCCGGCTGCTGTGTGCAGACGAGCCATCAGGAGCTCTATTCACAATCTCCCCTCTCCCATTTTACACAGCTCAAATGCCTCAGCCTTGCTCATTTCACAGCTAAACCTTGCGAGTTATAATTTATATGATTTGATGTGCCTTGTAAACTGTAATTTTTAGAGTTGGATATGGCTGTTATTTAAACTCTGCTGAGAAAGGGGCTCAATTCTTCCAGAATGAAGAAACACCAATCCAGTGGTTGTTGGATTTTCCATATGTTTAAGAGTGGTTACTAAACATGAGCTCCTAGACATTCTGACCCAGTGGGTTTGGGGTAAGACCCAGGAATCTTCACATGTATATGCTCCCCAGGTTCAGGTGGGGGGAATGGAGTCCCCTGGAGTTGGTTCCAGGACCACACTTTGAGAACCCCACCATCAGTGCTCCCTCCCTCTCCCTTCTTGATCAGCAGTGCATCTTCCCTTCTGATGTTCTGGGAGCTCCTGCTTGTGTGTGTTTGTGTGTGTGTGTGTGTGTGTGTGTGTGTGTGTGTGTGTGTATTATTTTAATAAACTTTGTTTTGAGGACAAGAGAAGCGAAGTTTAAACAATGAAGGGCTGACTGACCCTCCCCCCTCCCCAGGGACTCCCCCAGTCCCACCCTGGGGAGGTTCCAGGATCCCTAGAAGACTGAGCTCTAGGACAGCCCAAGTCAGCGCAGGGCTGCAGCTGGGAGGGTGGAGATGGAGGAGAAAAAGAAAGAACAGACATGACAGGGGGATGAAATGCTGGTGTCCGCACCTCCACCCTCAGTGGTCAGTGTCCTGCCAGCCGGCTCCTTTCTCATGGGTGGAGCCATCTCTCCAGCCTGTGTCAGCCCTTCTCATGTGGGATCTGAGGGTCGTGAAGCCAGACTGATCTCACACACACACACCGGATCCCACACAGCCAGGTGACTCTCGTGCCTTTTCCTGGCTGCTGCCAGTTCTGGGCTGCCTCTCAGAAAAGAACCAGAGCCTACATCATAATCTTGTTTATTATTATTAAACAAGGCTGCTGGGATTGTCCTAGTATTTGCATCATTTCGCGGACGTGCCGGTATGTGCGCTCTGTCAAAGGACACATACAGCTGTAACTCTGATGGGCATGGCCAAATTGCCCACCAGAGGTTCCCGGATGTGGTGTCCTGCCAGCCGTGGACGCCCGTCTCCCACTCCCTCCCCAGCCTAGGGTGTTGTCCACCCATTGGATCTTCACTGATCTACGGGGTGAAGTATGGTACCTGTGTCATTCTGACTCACATTTCTCTTATTCTAAGCGAACACCTACATTTTGAGACATAAGGTGACAGGAGGACTCTCTGTGGGGAAATCCACGGAATGAAACAGGCCGGGGAGGGTGCACTTGCTGGCTCCCCACCTGCATCCCGCTTGTCCTCAGCCTGGGTGGTGCTCCTGTCCCACCCCCTCCCTCACCCCCACCTCCTCCCCAGGTGCTCCTCGCTCTGGGGGTTCACCTATTTGGTCTCGCCAGTCCTCAGGGAATTTTGTGTCCCCTGTTTGGGAACTGGCGGCTGATTTCATTGGTCAGTTCCCACCACAGCAATTGATGGGCCTAGTTTCGCACCGGCAGATGGAGGGCTTCCAAGAGGAAAAAGTTCAGAGGGAAGCGCTAGATCGTGATCTCATTTTTCTCATTTTTTTATTGTGGTAAGATATGCATAACATAAAATTTACCATCTTAACCACTTTTATTAAGTGTACAGTTCAGTGGCATTAAATATATTCACACTGTTGTGCAACCGTCACCCCCATCCATCTCCAGAACTCTTTGAATCTTGCAGAACTGAAACTGCACCCATGAAACAACAACTCCCCGTGCCCCCCCATCCCAGCCTCCGGCAACCACCATTCTGCTTTCTGTCTCTATGACCTTGACTACTCTGGGCATCTCATGTAAGTAGAATCATAACAGTATTTGTCTTTTCGTGACTGGCTTCTTTCACCGAGTATAATGTCCTTAAGGTTCATCCATGCTGTAGCATGTGTCCAAATTTCCTTCCTTTTTAAGGCTGAATAATATTCCATTGTGTGGATTCAGCACACTTTGTTTATTCATTCATCTACCGATGGACACTTGGGTTGTTTCCACCTTTTGGCTGTTGCAAACGACGCTATGAACGTGGGTGTATAAATATCTCTTCAAGCCCCTGCTTTCAGTTCTTTGGGATATATACCCAAAAGCAGACTTGCTGGATCATATGATAATTTTATTTTTAATTGTTTGAGGAACCGCCATGCTGTCTTCCATAGTGGCTGCACCAATTTACATTCTCACAACAGTGCACAAGGGTTCCCCTTTCCCTGCGTCCTCACCAACACTTATTTCCTTTTTTTTTTTTTTATAGTAGCCATTCTGATGGATGAGATGAAAGAAAGATCATAATCTTTTGAACAGCATACGTAATACAAACAGCTACAGCATACATTTATGGACTACTTACTGTATTTCACATGGCTTTATACATCATCTATGTATGTTCTGTGTATATATTTATAGAATTATATCCTCAAAACAAATCCTGTGCAGGTGAGAACTACTATTATCATTATTATCCTCATTTGAAGACATGGAAATGGGACTCAGAAAGGTTAAGGAACTGGCCCAAATCACACAGCTAGTCGGGGGAGGTGGGGCTGAGTTTCAGACTGAGCTGACTCAAGCTTCTAAAAAAAGAAGCTTCACTTTTCGAGTGTAAATTTAGCTTTGGGAACATCTACTATCTAAATTGGAAATTCTCAGTAAGTTAACTGAGATAACAAGATAATTGACTAAGCTAGGGAAATTCCACCCTGTGGAATCCAGAATGGGGGTTGTCAGTGAAATGTGAGATGAATGGTCTCGTGATCCTCATTCATGCAACAGACTGAGGTGGCGCCATCTAGGGGGCGATTTGGGTAAAGAGGAAACGTTGACCTGGTGCTTTCCCAGGAAGAGGAGCATTGGAGCTGTTAAGTGGGGCCCCAGCAAGAACCACCACTCATCTCTCCAATCCAGCCAGAGTAAGTTCTCTGCTTATAAGGGCTGGTGGGATTCGATTAGTCCCACCTGGATAACCCAGGATAGTCTCCCTCTTTTTTTTTTTTTTTTTTTTTTTTTTGGCTGTTTGGTCTTCGTTGCTGAGCACAGGCTTTCTCTAGTTGTGGCAAGCGGGGCTGCTCTTCATTGCGGTGCACGGGCTTCTCATTGCGGTGGCTTCTCTTGTTGCGGAGCACGGGCTCTAGGCGTGCGGACTCAGTAGTTGTGGCACGTGGGCTCTGGAGCGCGGGCTCAGTAGTTGTGGTACATGGGCTTTGTTGCTCCGCGGCATGTGGGATCTTCCCGGACCAGGGCTCGCACCCATGTCCCCTGCATTGGCAGGCGGATTCTTAACCACTGCACCACCAGGGAAGTCCCTAGTCTCCCTCTTTTAAGAGCACTGATTAGTAACCTTGACATCTGCACAGTCCCTTTTGCCACGTAATGGAACATATTCCCAGGTTCTGGGGATCAGGGCATGGGCATCTTTAGGAGACCATTCTGCCCACCACATTAATACTACCACCTGACTGGACCGTTGCTTTGGGACTGGTTTGAGAGCTTTCTGGAAGAATCAGTAGGATCAATGCCACAGGCCATGGAGAAAGATGGCTGGATGAGCTGGAAGGTGATAATACCATTACCAAGAGGGGAGGAAGCAGGATTGGCTGAGTGAGCACCTCAACATCCAGGAAGCAGCCAGGTAGTTTGGGGCCTGGAGATGAACCAGGGGTTGGAAATACACATCCGTGGATCGAGGGGGTGGTACAGCGGCCCCAGCCCATGGACAGAGTGAGGAGGAAATGGACATCTGAGGGGAGAGGGGGCCGGCGTGGAGACCTGGAAGCAGTCAGAGAGGTGAGGGAGCCAGAGAGCTGTTGCCAGGCTGGGGGTATTAATAACAGAGACAGCTTGCTTTGTGCCAGGCACTGTTCTTGGCACTTTCAAGTGTGTTAACTCATTTCATCCTTAGGAGGTTAGTGTTGTTTGCCCCACTTTACAGATGAGGGCCTTGAGGCACAGATAGGCTGAGTATCCTGCCTGAGGTCACAGAGGGAGGCTGGGGCACTGGGAACCACACTCAGGCAGTCTGATTTCAGGACCAGCCTCTCCTGAGGCCTTGCTGGTCCACAGGGCTCTCCCGGGGAGACCGGGGAGGAAGGATCCAGCTGATGGGGAAGCAGAGAAACTTCCTCTTTCCTTCCACGCCCAGACTCATCGTCTCACCAGCGCCTGGCCATTTCCTCATATCCTTATTCTTTTGAAAACCCCATTTTTTTATTACTTCTGCACTACATCCCTTTCCTGAGGCAGTGGGGGGATGGGCCTGGGGGATGGGATAGCCAAGAACCAAAAGGTTAAAAGAAATAGATAAAACACACACACACACACACACACACACACACACACACACACACGAGTTAATTTCAAAAATGTTATGCCACTCCTTTGAACATTTCACCAAGCAGTACCTTTTGTCAATCCTACAAAGCCCAGCTTATCAAACTCATTTTTGCTGCTCAGGGAGCAACCAAACAGAAGCAAAGAACCATGCCCCAGGCTGCACAGCTGGAAGATAGCAGAGGTGGGACTTGAACTCAAGGCTTTCTAACTCCAGAGCCCATCCTCTTGCTCATAATAGAGAACATTTCGCATTTGCCATATGTTCTCTTCTAAGTGCTTTTGTATGTATTATATCATTTATACGTCACCAGTAACTTATAAGACTGTCCTTTTGTTACCTTACAGATGAGGAAACTGAGGTATCACTTGCCCAAGGTCACCCTGCTAGGAAGTAGGAGAGCTGGACTCGAGCCCAGGCCACCCGCCTCAAAAGCCAGTCTAATAACCACCACATTGTCCTGCTTCCCCAACCCCTGAACCATCAGGCCACGTGCCTCTCTCTGACAACTGTGTCAAATGTCACAGGAAGGCTGAGAGCCCGAGGAGGCCCCCGAGGGCAATGGCAGTGGGTTGAGAACCCATCGGGAAAGGAAAGGAACGCTCTTGAAGCCATTTGACAATAAAGGAAAGGAAGTGCGAAGGGGAGGCGTTTCTAGGCCGGGGGGGATGGTAAGCACGTTCACAGGTTAGACGGAAGTTACACTGTCAAGATGAGGATGCAAAAGAGGAGATCGCTGAGGAGAGGGACCAGACCAGGGTGGGATGAAGTCAGGACCACCCTGAGGCCCTTGGCAGCTAAGAGAAGCCTTGAAGGTCCCATCCAAGAGCCTCTCCATACCTGGGAAGTCCAGGTCCTGGCAGGGAGCTGAAGGCACATTCACAGGGGTGTGGAGTGATGGAGGGGAGTTTCATGAAGGGACTCCATAGGGAGTGGGCAGGGCTCAGAGAAACCACAAAGGATAGTGCACGGCCCAGAGCTAATATGAGTGAGGACCGTTCCCACCCCCAGAGCTGAGGGGCGAGGGGCAGGGGCATTTCCTGGGACCCGGAGACCCCGAGGGCTGGGTAGAGTCCTCTGAGGGAAGCTGTGTGGTCCCACAGAAAGGAAGCCAGGGGAGTAAGTACCCCAACCTCTCTTCCCCCTGCTCTGATCTCTAACCCCCCATTGGCCAAACCCAACCAGAAACCAGGGGCAAGGAGCCCATCAGCCCATGGATGCAGCTGCGCAGGTGGGCCTGCTGGGCAGGGGGCGCAGTGGAAGGGGATGGAGGAGCATCGGGAGAAGCAGATGGAGAAGGCCTGGCAGGTGCGGGAGGTGAAGACCTGGGAGGCTGTTATCAAAGTAGAATGAAAAGCCTGAGACCAGGGACCTGTGGGCTGGGGGGCCCAAAGGGCGCTGGGCCAGCCTCAGGACAGAAGTGTGAGGGTGGCAGGAGGGTTTGGGGGCCGGGATGGACTTGAAGGAGCTGGTGAGCTTGAGCAGGGCCCGGGCTGGGTGAGTGTAGGGCATTACCCACAGGGAGGGGAGGGGGAGCAAAGGCTATGTGACTCAAGGAGAGGACAAGAGAGAGGATAAGGAAGGCTGGGATCGGGAGGTTATGGTCTGAGATGGGGCTTCCTAGTTCAAGGTTGAAACCTAGCTCCAAAGGACGGTTCCAGGGACACATCGAACCTCAGCGACAACGTCAGCGAACCTCAGGGCAACGTCATAACTAAGTCAGCTTCCCGAGGAGGCTTCCTCAAAGCACAGGAGTCATCAGAGCAGATGGTCATTGTTAATAGATGTTTAAACGTCTCAATATTTTACGGACTCACTATATACTTTTTAAAGATATTTAAAATGCGGGAGCCTTTAAAAAATGCACTTGTTTTCTATATTAGGTTCTGCCTGTCTCCTCTCTCATTATTAAATCACTCTCTACTCTGAAAATCACAGGGTACAAATCAAAGGTACAGGTTTTGGAATTAGACTTGGGTTCAAACCCTGACATTGCCCTGTGCCAGCATCTTGATGTTGACTGAGTCACTTCATCTTAGCCATTTTTTAAATCGTGGTAAAATACATATAAATTTTACCGTCTTAACCACTTTTAAGTGTACAGATCAGTAGTTGTAAGTTATTCACATTGTTGTGCAACCAGTCTCAGAATTTTTCATCTTGCAAAACTGAAACTGTACCCATGAAACAACAACTCCCCGTTTCCGCCTTCCCCAGCCCCTGGCAACCCCCATTCTATTTTGTTTCTATGAGCTTGACTACTCTATGTACCTCACACAAGTGGAATCATACAAAATTTGCCTTTTTGTGACACTTATTTCACATATGTCCTCACGGTTCATCCATGTTGTAGCATGTGTCAGAATGTCCTTCCTCCTACACTGAATAATGTTCCACTGTATGGATGGACCACATTTTGCTTATCCAATCATCAGTCAGCGGGCACTTGGGTGGCTTCCACCTTTTGTCAATTGTGAATAATGCTACTATAAACATGAGTGTACAAATATCTCTTTAAGTTCCTGCTTTCAATTCTTTGGGGTATATACCCGGAAGTGGACTTGCTGGATCTTATGATAATTTTATTCTAAATTTTTTGAGAAGCCGCTATACTGTTTTTCATATCAGCTGCACCATTTTACATTCTCAGCAGTGCATAAGTGTTCCACGTTCTCTACATCCTTGCCAACACTTGTTATTTTCTGTTGCTGTTTGTTTGTTTTTGATAGTAGCCATCCTAATGTGTATGAGGTGGTATCTCACTGTGGTTTTGATTTGCATTTCCCTAATGACTAGTAATGTTGAGCATCTTTTTATATGCTTGTTGGACATTTATATATCTTCTTTGGAGAAATGTCTATTCCAGTTCTTTGCCCATATTTGATCAGGTTATTTGGGGGGTTTTCTGTTGTTGTTGTTGAGTTATAGTTCTCTATATATTCTTCATATTAACCCTTTTTCAGATTTGTAATTTGCAACTATTTTCTCCCATTCTCTAGATGGCCTTTCACCCTGTTTATTGTGTCCTTTGATTCACAGAAGTTCTAAATTTTGATATAGTTGAATTTATCTATTTTTACTTTTGTTGCCTATGCTTTTGGTATCATATCCAAAAAAGCATTGCCAAATCCAATGTCATAAAGCTTTCCTCCTGTGTTGTCCTCTATAAGTTTTATAGTTTTAGACTACGTTTAAGTCTTTGATCCACTTTGAGTTAATTTTTGTATATGGTGTAAGGTAAGAGTTCAACTTAATTCTTTTGCAGTTTTTCCCAGCATCATTTGTTGAAAATACTGTACTTTCCCCATTGAATAATCTTGGCACCCTTGTCAAAAATCATTTGACCATATATACAAAGGTTTATTTCTGTGCTCTCTATTCTATTGATCTATGTACCTGACCTTATGTCGGTATCACACTGTTTTGATTACTGTACCTTTGTATGCAGTAAGTTTTGAAATCAGGAAGTGTAAGACCTCCAGCTTTGCTTTTCTTTTTCAAGATTATTTTGGCTATTTGGGGTCCACTGAGATTCCATATGAATTTTAGGATAGATTTTTCTATTTCTGCAAAAACTGCTATTGGGATTTTGATAGGGATTGCATTGAATCTGTAGATCCTGCTGGGTAGTAATGACATCTTAACAATATTAAGTCTTCCAACCCATGGATACAGGGTGTCTTTCCATTTATTTGTGTCTTTAATTTCTTTCAGCAGCACTTTGTAGTTTTCAGTGTACACATCTTTTACCACCTTGGTTAAATTTATCCCAAAATATGTTATTCTTTTTGATGCTATTGTAAATGAAATTATTTTCTTAACTTCCTTTTCAGATTGTTCATTGTGAGCATATAGAAACACAACTGATATTTGTGTGTTGATTTTGTATCCTACGACTTTGCTACTGAATTTTATTAGTTCTAAGAGGGTTGTGGTTTTTCATGGACTCTTTAGGATTTTGTACATGTAAGATCATGTTGGCTGTGAACAGAGATAATTTTACTTCTTCCTTTCCAATTTGGATGCCTTTATTTCTTTTTCTTGCCTAATTGCTCTGGCTAGGACTTCCAGTACTTTGTTGAATGGAAGTGGCAAAAGCAGGTATCCTTATCTTATTCTTGATCTTAGAGGAAAAGCTTTCAGTCTTTCACCTTTGAGTATGATGCTACCTGTGGGCTTTTCATATTTGACCTTTATTATGTTGAGGTAATTTCCTTCTATTCCCTGTTTGTTGAGTGCTTTTATCATGAAAGAGTGTTGCATTTTGTCAAATGCTTTTTGTACATCAATCGAGATGATCATTTTTTTCCTTCTTTCTGTTAATGTGATGTATTACATGGATTGATTTTCATATGTTGAACCATCAAGTCTGCATTCCAAGAATAAATGCCACTTGGTCATATTGTATGATCCTTTTAATGTGCTGTTGAATTCAGTTTCCTCATATTTTGTTGAGGATTGTCATATCAGTGTTCATAAGAGATATTTGTCTGTAGTTTTCTTGTAGTGTCTTTGTCTGGGTTTGGTATCAAGGTAATGCTGTCCTCTCACTTCACCTTTTGAGTCTCAGCTTCTTCATCTCTAAGATGGAGATAATAATAGAACCCCTGTTTAGGGCTGTCATGCAGATTAAATGAAAGAATGCACACAAAATGCTTCAGCAGGGCCCAGTTCACTGGAAGCCCTCAAAATATGTTAGATGATGATGAGGATAATAATAATAATAATAAATAAATAACAGTTCATCGCATAGTTGGACAGCTCAGTAGGATGGAGCTTATACAGTCATTCTGTATTAGCAGCAGGGCGTCTGTGCAGTAGTAGCATTTAGCAATTTTCCAAGTAAAGGGAGCGAGTGATATTATAGGGCAGAACTAGGAAGCTCTCTCCTGGCCTAACATGTGGTAGAGGCTCACCCAATTTTGTGGAGTCATTTAAAACTTCCTGCTTGCTTTGATTTCTTAATAATGGCTTGACAGTTTTTGAGGAACTGAAAGTAGTGAAGCCTGGGAAGAGGAAATCAAAATGTAACACACAGAATTTCCCTCATTCATGGGTTATCAAAGGTTCAAAGGACACAAAGATCAATGGGAATGGTGATGAAGATGATGTGGGTGACATTTTCCAAAGAACTAATGTGTTTCAATTTTTTTTAATACTTTATTTTTTGAACAGTTTTAGGTTTACAGGAAATTGAGCAGATAATACAGAGAGTTCCCATATATCTACCCCTCCAATACACACAGTTTCCCCTATTATTAACATCTTGCATTAGTGTGATACATTTGTTACAACTGATGAACCAATATTGATATGCTATCATTAACTAAGTCCATAGTTTATATTAGGGTTCACTCTTTGCATTGTGCGTTCTTTCGTTTTGACAAATGTATAGTGACAAGTATTCACCATTACAGTATCATAAAAAATATTTTCACTGCCCTAAAATCCCCTGTGCTTCTATTCATCCTGAGCCCCAGAGCCCCTGTGTCCCTGGCAAGCACTGATCTTTCACTGTCCTTATAGTTTTACTTTTTCCAGAATTTCATACAGTTGGAATCATACAGTATGTAACCTTTTCAGACTAGGTTCTTTCACTAAGCAATATGCATTTAAGATTCCTCATGTCTTTTTGTTATTTGATAACTCATTTATTTTTATCACTAATATTTCATTGTATGGATGTACCACAATTTGTTTATCTATTTACCTTTTAAAGGACATCTTGGTTGCTTCCAGTTTTTGGCAATTATGAATAAAGACGCTGTAAGCATGTATCCAAAATAAATGAGTCTTCATGGATATAGAGAACAGACTGTGGTTGCCAAGGGGGAGGGGGTTGGGGGAGAGATGGAGTGGGAGGTTGAGGTTAGCAGATGTAAGGTGTTACATATAGAATGGATAAACAACAAGGTCCTACTGTATAGCACAGGGAACTATATTCAATATCCTGTGATAAACCATAATGGAAAAGAATATTTTAAAAAGAATGTATATATATGTATAACTGAATCACTTTGCTGTACAGCAGAAATTAACACAACATTGTAAATCAACTATACTTCAATAAAATAAATAAATAAACAAAATAAATGAGTCTTAAAAGTCAACAATAAGAAACCAAACAACCCAACTTAAAAATGGGCAAAAGAGGGGCTTCCCTGGTGGCGCAGTGGTTGAGAATCTGCCTGCTAATGCAGGGGACACAGGTTCGAGCCCTGGTCTGGGAAGATCCCACATGCCGCGGAGCAACTAGGCCCGTGAGCCACAACTGCTGAGCCTGCGCGTCTGGAGCTTGTGCTCTGCAGCAAGAGAGGCCGCGATAGTGAGAGGCCCGCGCACCGCGATGAAGAGTGGCCCCCGCTTGCCACAACTAAAGAAAGCCCTCGCACAGAAATGAAGACCCAACACAGCCAAAAATAAATAAATAAATTAAAAAAAAAAAAAAAAAAAAAATGGGCAAAAGAGCTGAAGAGACACCTCACCAAAGAAGATCTACAGATGTCAAATAAGCACATGAAAAGATGTTAAACATATATCATTAAGGAATTTCAAATAAACATGAAATATCTCTTCATTTAGACTACTTTGATTTCTTTCATCAACATTTTGTAGTTTTCTTCATATGCCTCTTCATATAGCTAAGTATTCTGTTAGATTTATTCCTAAGTACTTCTTTTTTTTTTTTTTTTTTTTTTTTGGTGCTAATGTAAATGGTGTTGTGTTTTTAATTTCAAATTCCACTTGTTCATTGTTGGTATATAGGAAAGCAATTGACTTTTTCATATTAATCATGTACCCTGCAACCTGGCTATAATTGCTCATTAGTTCCAGGAGGGCTTTTTGTCAGTTCTTTGGGATTTTCTGCATAGACAATCATACCATCTGCAAAATGGGCAAAAGATCTGAACAAACACCTCACCAAAGAAGATTTTTTTTCCTTCCCAATCTATATATCTTTTATTCTCTTTTCTTGCCTTGTTGCATTAGCTAGGACATACAGTACAATGTTGAAAATGAGTGGTGAAAGGGGACATCTTCGCCTTATTCCTGGTCTTAATTGGAAAGTTTCTAGTTTCTCACCATTAAATATGATGTTAGCTTTAGGGTTTTTATAGATGTACTTCATCAGGTTGAGGAAGTTCCCCTCCATCCCTAATTTGCCAAGAGTTGTTGTGGTGGTTTGTTGGTTTGTTACTTTATCATGGATGGGTGTTAAATTTTGTCAAATGTTCTTTTTGCATCTACTGATATGACAATGCAATTTCTCTTCTCTACGCTGTTGATGTGATGGATTACATTAATTGATTTCCAAATGTTGAACCAGCCTTGCATACCTGGAATAAATCCCACTTGACTGTGGTGTATAACTCTTTTTATACATTACTGGATTAAATTTGCTAATATTTTGTTGAGGATTTTGCATCTATGTTCATGAGAGGTATTGGTCTGCAATTTTCCTGTTTTATAATATCTTTATCTGGTTTTGCTATTAGAATAAGTTTGGCCTCACAGAATGAGCTGGGAAGTGTTCCCTCTTCTTCTATTTTCTGGAAGAGATTATAGAGAACTGGTATCATTCTTTCCTTAATGTTTGATAGAATCTACCAGTGAACCCATCCAGGCCTGCTGCTTTCCATTTTGGAAGATTATTCATTATTGATTCAAATTCTTTACTAGATATGAGTCTATTCAGAGTATTTATTTCTCCTTGTGTGAGTTTCAGTAGATCATGTCATTCAAGGAACTGGTCCACTTCATTAAGTTATAAAATCTGTGGGCATAGAATTATTCATAATATTCCTTTATTATCCCTTCAATGTCCATGAGATCAGGAGTGATGCCATCGCTTTCATTTCTGATTTTAGTAATTTGTATCTTCTCTCTTTTTTTCTTGGTTATCCTGCTAGAGGTTTGTCAATTTTATTGATCTTTACAAAAAAAAAAAAAAACACACAGCTCTTTATTTTGCTGACTTTTCTCTATTGTTTTCCTGCTTTTTATTTCATTCATTGCTTCTTTTCTTCTGCTTGTGGTAGGTTTATATTGCTCTTCTTTCTCTAGTTTCATAAGGTGGAAGCTTAGATCTTCTTTTCGAATGTGTGCCTTCAATGCCATAAATTTCCCTCCAAGCACTGCTTTCACTGCATCTTGCAAATTTTCGTAGGTTGTATTTTCATTTTCATTTAGCTCAAGATAAATTTTTATTTCCCATGAGACTTCCTCCTTGACCCGTCTGTTATCTAGAAGTGTGTTGTTTAATCTCCAAATATTTGGGGATTTTCCAGCTGTCTTTCTGGTATTGGTTTCTAGCTTAACTCCATTGTGGTCTGAAAACATACTTTGCATAATTTCTATCGTTTTAAATTTGTTGAGGTATATTTCGTGGCCTGGAATGTGGTCTGCTTGGTGAATGTTCCATGTGAGCTTGAGAAGGACGTGTGTGTTGTTGTTGTGGGATGAAGTGGTGTGGTTACCAGTTAGATCCAGGCAATGATAGTGCTGTTCAGTTCAACTTCATTCTTCCTAATTTTCTGCCTGGTGGATCTGCCCATTACTGACAGAGGGCTGTTGAGGTCTCCAGCTACCATGATGGATTCATCTGCTTCTCCTTGCAGTTCTATCAGTTTTTGCCTCCCATACTTGGATGCTCTATTGTTGGGCACATACAATGAAGGATTGTTATGTCTTCTTGAAGAATCGACCCCTTTATCACTATGTATCGCCTCTCTTTATCCCTGATAACTCTCCTTCCTCTGAAGTTGGCTCTGCCTGAAATTAATATAGCTACTCCTGCTTTCTTCTTGTGTTTCAGTATTTTAAGCGCCAGAGTGTTTGGTAGGAATTTGCAAAGTGGGTAAGGGCACAGTCATTTGAATCAGGCAAACCTGGGAACAAGCCAAGCGAGTCAAACTGGCTGACCGTGGGCACACTTAATCATTCTATGCCTCAGTTTCCTCACCTAAAAAATAAGTAACTATCAGACCTACTGTACAGCACAGGGAACTATATTCAATATCTTGTAATAACCTGTAACGGAAAAGAATCTGAGAAAGAATAGATATTATATATATGTATAACTGAATCACTTTGCTGTACACCTGAAACTAACACATTGTAAATCAATTATACTTCAATAAAAAATTAAAAATTTTTTTAAATGAGGAAGTATCCCTTTGAATTATTGTGAAGATGAAATGGGATAATGCAATAAAGCACTTAGCAAATTTTCTGGCATTTGTGTAATTACACATAATGTGTAATTAATATATTCTACTAATATATGCAGTTATATTATTATCTATTCATATAATATAAGCTATTATATTATTAATATAAGCTATTGGTTATAATTATATTGTGGGACGTTAGTAGAGATTTCTAAGTCCAAGTACTCTCTATGAAAGTTGGATGAGGCACTCTGAGAAGAGTAACGTAGAAAATAATTGCAAAGTCTCAGGCTGGAGTGGATGGCTCATGGCAGTGTCCTGAAAAGACAGAAGACTTCACACGTGCCCTGCAGCCCATAGTCCCGGGCGCCGGGGCCAGGGGGAATGTGATATTTCCTCCTTGGTGCCGAGTTTTGCTCATTCTTCTTATTAAAGTGGTTATACAGGAGGCTTCTGACCCCACTGACAATTCACTGTCTGGGGTCTCTCTCTTTTGGGGGAAATGTGGTCACACCAGGGCCCCTATTGAAAAATAGATCATCTTTGGTTAGATAAATCCTGATTAGCTTTTAAGAAGCAACAGTAATAATTAATCACATGGGAAAAACCTTCATTGTACACCAAGGCTTTTAAAAGGTAGTTATAAAACTGTGTTGTGTGGTGTGAGCTCAATTGTGTTTAAACTTTTTAAAAAGATTGTAAGCATAGAAAAAAGTCTGGAAGGATGTGAACCACCGTGTTCACAATGCCTGCCTCTGGGGGACGGGAGTCTATGTGATTTTAATGTCTTCTTTGTGTTTTTCTCTAGTTCTCATTTTCTGCATTGTTACGAAAAACATGTTATTTTAAAAATGAATAGAGCAAACAAATGAAAACAACAATTATTACATAGCCTCCCCTTAACTTTAACACTTGCAGTAAATGGACAGTTGTCACTTGCCAACTGACCTTTCTGGTTTGTGTTGGGCCACTTCTGCTGTCTTGCCATTCGGGACAACCAAAAGGATACTTGCATGGGATCAGAGAACTATAATGTGGCCAATTCCTGGCCAATTCCCCCCGAGTTCCCTCTTGCCTCTGTGTTGCCTGACTCCCTACCCAAAAACTGGGCATCTATTCTGGGTCTGGTGTCAGGGTCTGGTGACCCTCCACTCACTAGCTGTGTGGCCTTAGGCAAGTGACTTAACCTCTCTGACCCTCAGCATCCACCTTTTAAAATGAGGATTGCAGTGACCATCCAGCCAGATGAAGTGGTTAGCACATTGGGGCACCCAGTGTCAGTGGCACTAGTAAATATTAGGGCCCCCCTTGTTATTCCTGTTTTCCTGGCTCTGACTGTCCCCCTTCTCCATTTCAGTCTGCAGACATCGACAACCATCACGCGCTCATTGAATATAATGAGGCCGAGAGCAGCTTTGTTCTCCAGGACTTCAATTCCCGCAACGGCACGTTCGTCAACGAGTGCCACATTCAGAACGTGGCTGTGAAGCTCTTACCCGGAGACATCCTGAGGTTTGGGTCCGGAGGGCCGACCTACGAACTGGTCATCGAAAACCCAGCCTCGGTGAGTCCAGGCCCCTGCGGGGTGGGGATGGGGGTGCAGAGGTGCCGTGTTGTGTCACCTTCCGTGCAGCCTAGGGCTCAGATGCGGCCACAGGTGGAGTTGGTCTGGAGCGCGTCACTCAGCTCTCACGCTGCACGCACAGTGGCAGCCACAAGACCCGATTCTGCGATTCTGCGGAGTTCGGACCCATCGCGTGGGTGCCGGGGGAGAGCGAGTCCTCGCGCCCTCTTCTGGGCATTTCTTGGAATTACATGCAAGAGTTGCCTAGCGACCAGCCCAGAGCGAGAGCATTTTCCTGAAAAGTGAAGCTTGGCGAGGGGAGGTGGAAAGCAGGTGTGTGCTTTTAAAGATGCAGAGATGGATGCTTCCTTTTTAGGCAGATCAGTGCTCTGCAACTTCCTAGCGCTGCGACCTCGGCCAGGGTTCTTTGCGTGCCTGGGTCTGGGTCTTCTCAGCGGTGCAGGGCGTTGAGATAGTATCTGTGTGTAAAAAGTCAAAGTCTCTGGCGGGAGTAGACGCTCAAGGCCTGCCAGCTGTTATCACACCCGGATCAGAAATGTTCCCGGGATCAGGACCTAAAGTATGGCCCCAGGTTAAGCGGAACGTAACCCAAAACTCGCCCAGCAAAGCTCAGTCACAAGAAGTATCTGGTTCAGTAAGGAGGAAGGATGGGGGCTGGTTAGCAAACAGGCCTGGGTCAGAACCCCAGCTCTGCCACTGGCCCACTCGGTGTGCTCTTGCACAAGCCATTGGACCCCTCGGAACCTCGGTTTCCTCATCTACAAAATGGGGCCAACGACAGCAGTGACCTTGCAGGCTTATCTCGAGGGCTAAATGAGATGGGTATAATTGTAAAACTCCCAGAATAGTGCCCGTTCGTGGTGAGCACACAATTAATACCGGTCATGTGTGTCCCAGAGAGACGGTGTGTTAACCTCACTGCCCAGCACCAAGAGCGCTGCATGGACTGAGACCTCCTTTCTGGGACGAGGCTGGGTATAAGTAAATAAAGTTTAGAGTCTAGACAGAATCCTGGGGTGTGGGTCCCCTAGGCAGCCCTAAATACTCACTCAGAGAAGATCAGCAGCACCCCTCAGGCTGCAGGGCCCGTGACGCCGCATCCATCACGTTTGGCTTTGCAAATCTGGGGCAGTTTTCTCCTGCTGCTGCTCAGCCCCCTTTTCCTCCTTGGACCAACATTAAAGTGTGCTCACTTGTGGGATGCACTGGGGTCCACTGGCCGCCCTGAGGAGGGGCTCCTGACCCAGCAGGTGTTGACCTGATCAGGGATTCTCAGCATGGGTTCTAAGGGTCCCCCTTGTCAGAACCACGTGGGGAGTGGACCAACGGTGCAGATCTGGGCTTCACCCCAGGCCTGAGGACTCATACTTAGGATTCCCAGATGAAATGCAGGACACCCAGTTAAATCTGAATTTCAGGTAAGCACCAAATAATTTTTATGTACAGGTGTGGCCCAAATATTGCAAGGAACCACGTATGCTAAAAAAAATCATTTGGTGTTTATCTGAAATTCAGATTGAACTGACACCCTATAGTTTATTATATATTTATTTATTCATTTATTTATTTATGCGAGATCTGGCAACCGTACACATCCTCCCTGGGAGTGGGGCCTGGGAATATGCATTCTCACAAGCTCCCTGATGATTCTGATGCACCCCCAATAGTAGGGAAACCCAAATTTAGAATCATTTGTATGGAACACTTACAGAATTTTTTAGGGATCAAAGAAAAGGGGATTTCAAACTCCCAAGCCTGAAAATCCAAGTTCGTGAAGTTTGATTCAATGTGCCCCAACATGTCTGATTACAAGAATTTTTCAGGAATGGTCAGTAAAATTACAGGTTCCCAGGCCCCCTCCCTGGGAAATTCTGACTTTGTGGCTTGCCCGTGGCGGGGAAGAAGTCAGGGAGCAGCAAACAATATCTGCATTTTTTTCTTTTTTTTTCATACAAAGATATTTATTGAAATATTATTTATAGGGGCATAAAATTTGAAACCTAAATTTCCCTCAAAAGGGGGGCATTGTTTAATAAATTATAAGGAGTTCGTTTATATATGGAATACTGTTCTGCCTTTTTAAAACACAGCTTTATTGAGATATAATTGACATGCAGTAAACGGCACATGTTTAAAGTCTGTAAGTGGATGGGCTTTGACATATGTGTACACCTGTGAAACCATCGCCACAATCAAGACAGTGAACAGATCCTTCCTCCTCCAAAGTTTCCTCCGGATCACAGCATGTGTTTGTTTGCTTGCTTACTCTTAACAGCTTCACTGAAGTACAATTTACATAACAGAAACTTCACCCATTTTAAGTGTCCAATTCAATCAATTTTAATACATTTATGGAGTTGTGCAGCCATCACCACAACCTGCTTTCAGAACATTTTCATCCATTTCTATCACCCCAAACCTCGGAGAAACCCTGGAGGTACTTCATTTTGGGGTTTGTTTTTAACTTTTAATTTTCAAAATTGTGGTAAAATACACATAAAATTTACCATCTTAACCATGTTTAAGTGTACAGTTCAGTGGCATTAAATATATTCACACTGTTGTGCAACCATCACCCCCATTCATCTCCAGAACTTTGTTCATCTTCCCAAACTGAAACTCTATGCCCATCAAATAAAACCCCCTGCTTCCGTCCTCCCCTCCCACCATGCTTTCTGTGTCTGTGAATTTGACTCTTCTAGGTACCTCATATAAATGGAATCTTACATTGTTTGTCCTTTTGTGACCATCTTATTTCACTTAGTATGATGTCCTCATGGTTCATTCCAGCTGAATAATATTTCATTGTGTGGATTCACCACATTTTGTTTATCCGTGCATCCATCCATGGCCACTTGGGTTGCTTCCACCTTTTGGCCATTTTGAGTAAGTTGGGTGTACAAATATGGAATGGGGACTTTATTTTACAAGGTGCTTCTTATATAATTGTGGGAAACAGCGATGACGACCTCTAACCTTGAGTAGATAAGACGGAAGAAGGTGCTTTGTAAGAAGAGAAACCAGGAGAACAGCAGGAGCAATCACTGACGTGAACAGCACCGTGCTAAGCAATTCACCTGCTTTCCCTTATTTCATGCTCACAGCAACCTATGAGATGGGCTCTCCCGTGAGCCCCATTTTACAGACAAGGAATCCGAAACTCAGAGAGGTTAAGTAATTTCCCCAGGGCCACACAGCTAGTCAGTGCAAATTAAACACTATCCCCACTTGTGGAAAAAGGAGGGGAGAAAACCATTTAGTCTGATGCTAGCTGGAGCAGTAGCCTTGACTGGTTTTCACACAGAGCAAAGCATACTCTCACGGTCACTCGGATATACATGGATTTTTTTCAATTCTTATTTCTACACGCACTTGCACCTTGCTTCATTCCTCAGGTGACTGCGGACAGCTGCACAAGTGTTCCCCTGGCCTGTGCCCAGGGCACTTTGCAGGACTCTCCCCAACCCCATCTTCTCAAAAGTGCTCTCTGCCGGGGCGTCCGCAGCTTGAGAAGCTTCCATCCATGACGCTCTTATTCATGGAGGGGTCCTTTGCAGGGCCTGCGTGAGGGCAGCCTGTGGACTGACTGACACGTTCCTACAAATTCCACTTCCTGATGACCCCAACCTGCTGGCTGTTTAGAAGAAGAGAAAGAAAGAGGGGAAAAAGGGAGAGGTATTGAAGAGCATCTCTCATCAAATATTTTGAAGCCCAGTTTTTCTAAGAAATTCGTGGCTGTCTTGCTTCCGGCATGTTCTTGTTTCCAATTGATTTTGGGGGCCCTGGTGAGGGCGCTGTGTTTCCTCCTTGGGTGGAGTTTCCACAGAGGACTGCCCTGATATCATACAGATTAAGTATGATCAGAACTGTTCTTCTCCTGACAAAGAGTTCCCAAATGAAAACATCTATTTCAGGTTTTGTGGTGACCATAACCAATAGAGGAGGGTGTGACAGCATTTTATTGGGGGAGGGGGGTGAGGTGGCGGGCGGTTAGGAATCCAGATGTGTTTGCAGATGTCACAGTGGTTAGAGCACATGCCCTGAGGTCAGGCTGACTCCAGTGCAGTCCCAGCCCTGCTCTTGTACTGGCTTTTATACTGGACGTGCACAAATCATCTACCTCTCAGAGCCTCGGTCCCCACTCCTGTAATAATAGTTCCTACCACCTTGAGTGACCGTGGTATTAAGTGGGCAAAGTACGTAAGTTGCTTAGTCCAGCGTCTGGCACCTAATAAGCACATGATAACCCTCAGCTTTAGAGTCAAGCAAACCAGCATGGAGCAGCCAAGATGCCTCCTTCGTAAGTGTCCTTTTGGACAGGGAAACCTCCCAAGACCTGCCCCCACTAGCAGATAAATACATTTGCAGATAAATTACCCATAGAATAACATACAAGATGGAAAAATATAAAGAAAAACTCTTGTTTGACAAAGTACCCTGGCAGCCAGGATGTGCCCAGGACCATACTTTGTAAATCATAGCTGTCTCATCAAAGTATTACCTAGGGCTGCCATATTGCACAACTCCAGGGTCACCATTCACAACGTAGTCCATGTGGATGGCACCCACTGGAGCTGTGCAGGACGTAACCCGCAGGGCCGTTTGCAATGCCCTGAAGCAACCGTTGATTAATACCATAGAGTCTTGGTACCAGGCGTGGGAAATTGAAGTCATAAAGTCAGGTGTGCCTGCCGTATTGTGGGTTTTGTTTGTTGTTGCCTTTATTTGTGCTTTCTGAGCTCTGGGAAAGGAGGTGTAGAAACAAGCTGTGCTAGTCACAGTGGCGCCGTCCTTACAAGGCAGCTGAGTAAGGAAACCCACGTCACCCATATGTATAAATCATGTCTTTCTCTGTTCTGAAATACGGCAAAACTGATGGAAATGGCCAGAATGAAAAAGGAAGCCAGGCGCCACAAATGACGTGCCGAGTTGTTCCATGAGGGGGTTGACAGCTCCTTGGCAGCAGCCCCCAGCCCCACGATTGCCTGTGTCTGGCCTTCCCTGTAGCCTGCTCTGCCCAGTTCCCTGTCCAGCCAAACTCTCCCACGTGGCTCCTGGATACTGTCTTCTGTCCCTGCAATGTCATGACGTCCTGTCTTGCGAGAAGAGCGCCCTCCGTCGGCCAATGTTCCTTGCTGCTTTAATGGGGAAGCTCTGCAGAACACAATCGAGAAAGCAAGGGCTTTGGAGTTTGATGGACCCAAGTTGAAATGCCAGCTGCAACTGACTTTACCTTTCTGAGCCTCAATTTCCAATTTCTGCCAAGGAGCTACTCATTAATCCCAGGTCCCCTTTCCCCCTTCAGTTTTATAGAGGTCCCTGGGACCACCCCTATCATGGCGTAAACTGAGGCCCAGAGAGTTTCAGCGACTTCCCCAAGGTTAGGCATCAGTCACATAGATCCAGAGCCAGGATGAAAAGCCAGCTCTCCTGAGTCCCTCGGAGGCTTTTCCTAACAGCACGAAGCATCATGGGGCCGTGAGAGCCCAGGCAGGTCCTTCACTGCCCAGCGGTTAAGGAAGGTCTTGCAATTCCCAGTCCAACCTGCAATTTCACACACTGACAGGGGATGATTCATTATGTGGGTAAAAACCAAAGCCACTGATAATAGAAGAAAATGCATTTTCAGTTATCTGGCTTCCTTGCTTGTTTGGCTCCACTAACTTTTTTTTTGGCTGCACCAACGCAGGATCTTAGTTCCCCAACCGGGGATCAAACCTGCGCCCCCTGCATTGGAAGCGTGGAGTCTTAACCACTGGACGGCCAGGGAAGTCCCTGGCTCCACTAACTTTTTTTTTTTTAATTATTTTATTTATTTATTTTTGGCTGCGTTGGGTCTTCGTTGATGCGCGCGGGCTTTCTCTAGTTGCGGCGAGCGGGGGCTACTCTTCGTTGCAGTGCGCGGGCTTCTCATTGCGGTGGCTTCTCTTGTTGCAGAGCATGGGCTCTAGAGCACAGGCTCAGTAATTGTGGCACGTGGGCTCAGTAGTTGTGGCACACAGGCTCTAGAGCACAGGCTCAGCAGTTGTGGCGCACGGGCTTAGTTGCTCCGCGGCATGTGGGATCTTCCCAGACCAGGGCTCGAACCCATGTCCCCTGCATTGGCAGGCGGATTCTTAACCACTGAGCCACCAGGGAAGTCCATCCACTAACTTTTTACCAGGGATATTGCTGCCGTTCCTGGACAAATTCAGTTGCCCCCTTTCTTCTTCTTTTTTGATGATGATGATAATACCTGATGGCCAATGTTCTATGCTCATTTATTATGGACCAGGAAGTGTTCCAAGCATTTCGTGTGCACTATCTCACCCACTTCGCACAGACTAAGAAATGGCTGTTATTATCCCTATTTTTTACAGACAAGGCACAAAAATAACACATTCATCAGGGTCACAGTGAAGGAGCAGAGCAGGGAGCTGGGCCGGATTCTGTGTGATGCCAACTCCCAAGTTCTTAACCGGAGGTTGGCACACTATGGCCCAGGGCCAAATGCAGGCCATCGCCTGTTTCTGTAAAGTTTCATGGGCACACAGCCATCCCATGCATTTCAGTATTGCCTATGTTGTCTGCTACAACGGCAGAGTTAGCTGGGCAGATCATGTGGCACACAGGGCTGGAAATATTTACTGTCTGGCTCTACAGAAAACGTTTACCAGCCTCTGCTTGTAACACTACGCTGTACTGCCTCTTTCATTTTACTTGGTTTCTGAAAGAAGAACTTAAAATAGAGGGGGGGAGCTGGGGAGAAAGAACTCACTCAGATTGAGCCTTACTGTGTGCCGGGAAAGGTGCTGGTTAATTGCTTAAGTTTACTGAGGAATAAGAAAAAACAGACATGCTGGAAAAATAAATTTTGGACAGTCTTTTCAATACCTCTTTAAAAAAGAGCTGGAAATATGTGGTTCTAAATATACAAACACATATATATGCATTTGCATATATAGTAATAATATAATAACATTGACATGTATCTGATAAATATACTAGACATTAACATATTATATATACAACAGATGCATATTATAAATTTTACCTGTTTCTTCAACTGGAAAGTTTTCTTTTAAAACTGTGGAATGTTGGGAATTCCCTGGTGGTCCAGTGGTTAGGACTCCACGCTCTCACTGCTGAGGGCCTGGGTTCAGTTCCTGGTCAGGTAACTAAGATCCCACAAGTGCACGGCGAGGCCAAAAAAATAAATGAATAAAACTATGGAATGTTTTCCCTGGGTAACTTTTGAAGCAGAAATTTGGGATTTGTAGTCTGAAGCCTGCTGTAGCTAGAGAACTATTTATCTGTCAAAGTTTCTCTAAGCAGCGTTTTACTACTTGTCTTACGATTAGTTCCTTGGTCTTAAATCGTTCTTCTCTGGAGATGCTGCTTTACTTTTATAAGTTTAAAGGTAAATTTGGTGCATGATTACAGTCTGGTGGGTTTTATTTGAGCATGTCATAACCTTTAAAACAACTTTCATTCTGAGTACATAGTGATGCTTATGCTAAAGTCTCAATAAGCATACTGTCCAGGAAATTTTATTGTTTGCAAGTGTCAGAAAACCAACTAAAACTAGCCTAGGCAAAAAAAAAAAAAAAAGCTTATGTAACTGAAAAGGCCAAAAGCTGCAGCTTAGGCCCAGCTGGATCCAGGCGCCCAAATCATGGTCAGGAATCTGTCTCTTTCTTCCCTGTGAGCTTCACAATCTCAGACAGACTCTTGCCTCACCTGTAGGAAAGTGGCCACAAGCAGCCCCAGCACCCTACAAACTAGCAGTTCCAGGGAAAGAGCCAGCATCTTCATTGGCGTGGCTTGGATCATGTGGCTTCCCCTGAACCAATCACTGAGGCCAGGGGCAAGGAATGCTCTGATTGGCCAGGCCTGGGTTAGGGTCAGAGTTATATGGACTCAGGATTGTCAGGGAAAGGGTGTCTCCCCCGCAAAAAATTAAGGTGCCCATCCAGAAGATGGAAAAAATGGATGCGGGGTAGGCAAAAACAAAGAAGATGTCCATGACATTAGGAAGCATTCCTCTTGCCTAAGTGGAACCTTCCTAACGGGATTTGCCACTAGGGATTTGGGGGAGGAAAATGACGAATAATCCACTTTTCCATTGGAAAAGTCCCAGACCAGTCTCCAAGGAAGCAGAGTAGCTCCTTTCTCTCCTCTGGTGAACAGGTGTGATGAGAAGCTCAGAGTCGGGGCCTTAGTTGTGCATCCCCAAGAAGGGTGGCGTTTCCACGTTCCTGGGACCTCTGAATAGGGCCCATTCTTGAGGAGGATGTGACTTTACTGTAGCCGGGGTTGAGGAGCTAGCTGGCAACTGAGTGAATGACCAGAGAACACGGTGCCCTTCAGAACAAAAGCTCTTTCTGGTCAAGCTTTGTCATCTCCTACCTTACCTTGTAGGAATTCCTCTACCCTGTGCTCTTACAAGTCCCGTGGGGACCTACTGATGTGACGAGAAGTCCTGAGGCTGGGTGTTTTATATCAAAGGCGATTTCCCGAGACCAGTGAAGTGGAGGGCACGGGGCAGCAGACAGCCTCAGGCTCGGCATTCGCAGCAAAAACTCACACAAAAGGACCCCTGAGGCTGTGTTGTCACCAGATGTCTACAGACGATGCAGACGACATCGGGGGAGGTGGAGACGGGAGCGCGGGCTGAACCCTTAGCATCCTGCTGAGACAGAACCCAGACCCGGCCAGGAACCGGGCCGCTTCCTGCTTCCTCTGGCAGACCACATCCTTTGCTACCAAACCAGAACCACATTGCCCCTTCTCTTAACTTAGTTGATGATCATTCATTCATTCATTCATTCCGTCTCTCAATCTGGCAAGACCGAATTGAAGTAGGCCAAGTCTAGGGGTAGCAAAAGCTATTTGCAAAAATCCGGCTGTTTTCTCATTAGATTCTATTTCCCATTTTATGGACTGACCAGGAAGCTGATTAGAACTTGAAAGGAAAGGAAAAACCGTAAGATTGAAGATTTGCAAGAAAATGGGAGAATTAGATGGGCCAGATCTCCTTTAACACAGCTGGGAAAAACCCAAGCGAATGACTTTTCTGAACAACTCAAAGGGACCTAATTCTTTTAAGTTCCAAAACCTTAAAATAATGTGTAACTTGGCAGTTCTGTGTTCTAAATGTATAATCCTGATTTCTCACACTGAAACCCCGTACATAATTTACCCTTTTCTTGGGGACTTAGAATTATTACCCCTCTCTGGGTTACGGTGACACCCCGGGAGCTGTTGAGATAAAGGCCATTTGTCCTGGCACCAAGTAGCCCCCTCTCCTGGCTTCTGAGATCTACTGGCCATGTTTTATAGTCTCCATTCTGTCTTTCCAGGTCCATGGCTGTGGTCAGTGTGTCTGCTCCCCACCATCACCCCTACCCCCCAGGCCCTCCCAGACCGTGGGAATTAAGCTCCACATCTACGTGTGTGAAATTCTTCTATAAGGAAGACGGTCTCTTCTCCCTCCTTTACGTATTTACTCACTAATGTATCTATGTCAGTATGGACTCATGTATACTTATTTTACACTTTGAGTTATAATCCAATACTCATTATCTATTTCATCGCTCAAATTCTTCCAGCCTTGGCCACTGGGAGCTCTTTCAGGTTGGTTGCTGTGTCCTTGAGCATCTCCCCACCTTTTTGTTTTGGGCACTTCCTTACTCTCTGCTGTTACAAGGTACGCCAGGCTTAGCATGTATTTTCCCCATCCCAGCCCCAGAATCAAAGTCCTTTTTATTTACACTCTGTTTGCCAACTGTTCAGCTCAGTCAGCGAGCTGAGTACCAGGCACTCTGCTGGGTGCCAGCACAGCCAGCGATTGGCTGGTAAATATTTAATGACCAGCTCTCTGGAAAAAGTAAAGTACATGCATGCATAGCATAAGGTTTACTGATATAAAGAATGTGTAGCACAGTCTTTCCATATAACAAGAAATACAGTACTCTTTCTTGTAAATTCTATATAGCCAGCTGAGTCTCACAGAATGCTTTCATTGACTTTAGCTGAACTCTTGTATCCATAGCCAATTTCTCATTGCAGTTGACGAATGAGAGAGTTCCCAACCTGAGCACTGGTGGATATTTTTGGATATTTTGGATTTATGAATAATACAAGTGAAAAAAGAAAGACATTAGAACTTCACATGTTCATCAGTGACATGAGTGACTTTTTTGCTGCATCAGATGATAATTTTCAAATACTGGAAGAACGTTTCCTCAATTTTTTGTTCTATTCATAACATAATGGCTAAGACACAACATGCTTTTGTATAACCTGCATTGTTAACATTTTCTCCATTACTGTCTTAAGTCTAGGCAATCAACGAAACAAACAAACAAACAAAAATCAAGCTCTACACGAACCACCATTATTAAATCTATTTTAAAAAGTTTTTAAAAATCAAGCCCTGATTTATAGCATTTCCTGATTTCTATGGTGTAATACTCCCTCCACGGTCAATTTCAAGCTCCCAATGACACATCCCTGAATACAGAGATGGAAAGAGAGGTGTGGTAACACATCACTATGTAGCATTTCCAACAGACACATATAGTAGAGTGAAATAACCTCAAGAGCATAGGTAATAATAAAATAGAGTAAAATAATTAGGAAGGGGTGAGTTTTAAGTTTGTATCACCTTTGTTTCTGATATAATTTAATTGTAAATTTATGTAAGTTAATTCTTATTAATGGCTGTGTTTATCTACCAGTTGGCAAAATTCCTGGACATTTAATGATCGGTTCTCGTGGGCGGGTACCAGCTGGCCCCAGCACTCCTCTGGTACAGCAGTGAACATACCACAGGTCTTCCCGGATGGAGGCTGGGGTCCTCTGAGCTGCTTCCAGGGCGTGGCATGTACCAGATGAATTACACTTCCATAAGACAGTTGTCAGTGTTCCTAGAAAATCCCGTTTCTAAGTAGCCCATGCAATGTCTTGTGGTTTTTCACACCATCTAATGCTCATTTCCTTTTTTTAACTCGGAAAATATCCTATCATTCACTAACCAATCATCTAAGATCCATTTGTGAGTATGGAAAGCAGGTAATAAATCATGACTTCGAGTAACCTAGAAGTCCTAAGAGCACAGGTATTGGAGTCAAATAGTGTCACCGCTTCCTGGCTGTGAGACCTTGGGCAAGTCATTTAA
Source organism: Balaenoptera physalus (assembly GCF_965194825.1). NCBI lineage: Eukaryota > Metazoa > Chordata > Mammalia > Artiodactyla > Balaenopteridae > Balaenoptera > Balaenoptera physalus. The sequence goes on along the minus strand of NC_138882.1, from coordinate 184,640,977 downwards.
CCTCTCTGAGCTTCAGTTTCTTAATCCACACAATGAGGGGTAAAATGCCTCCTCCAAGATTATTCTGGAGATCAGATGAGACCACATGCGTTAAGTGCCCAGCACAGTCTGTGGCACATCTGTGGCTTCTCTACACAGTGGCTCATAGCCGTTGTATTGTCCACAATTACTTACAAATGGCAGAGCACATAACAAGCTCTCCAAGGGCAAGGTCTAAGTTTCCACCTTCTATGCAGGCTCCAGGGCTTCCTGGCAGAATTCATGTGTATTATAGGCACTCGGTGTGCAAACCACCTTGAATTTTTTTTAGGGTCTCCCATTCAACCTACACTCTTTACAGGGTTAGAAGCAGATATTGGAGAAATAACACAAAGAACAAGTAGATAATTTGAAAAAAAATGGATAGTGATTTCTTGAGTAAATCATTGACCCGTGTTTATTAAAGCTAATATAAATTCAGCCGTGGATGTGGTCACGGTTAATCCAGGTGGTTGACAACCTGCTATTTTAAAGGTAGTATGGAAAAGAAATCAGGAGTGTAACATATGCTACCTCAAAAACAAAACAAAACACCCAACCATGGCAACATACCATATGGTCAGAGAACAGGCACAAAGAAAGAGAAAAGGCATTAGCATGTATTTTTAAACTAAAGTTTCTAAAAACAGACTTGGGGACTTCCCCGGTGACACAGTGGATAAGAATCCACCTGCCAATGCAGGGGACACAGGTTCAAGCCCTGGTCCGGGAAGATCCCACATGTCGCGGATCAACTAAGCCCGTGCGCCACAACTACTGAGCCTGCGCTCTAGAGCCCACGTGCCACAACTGCTGAGCCCGTGTGCCCCAGCTACTGCAGCCCATGTGCCTAGAGCCCACACTCCGAAACAAGAGAAGCCACCGCAAGGAGAAGCCCGTGCACCACAACGAAGAGTAGCCCCCGCTTGCCGCAACTAAAGAAAGCCTGCACGTAGCGACAAAAACCCAACACAGCCAAAAATAAATAAAATTAAATCTAAAATAAATAAATAATAAAAACAGACTTGTTGATAACTGACCTTGACCCCATGCTTCCTGTACAGCCCGGAGCTGTCTTTTAACGTGAGTCTTTTTCTTATGTTTGCTTTTCTCCCTGCCTGTTTCGTTGTAGTTACCAGCACAATTTCTGAGAAAACCTTGACCTTCCCTGTGATAGAGCAAGCCAGCAAACTAGAGAAAACCAACTTTAACCCTCCAACTAAAGCTACCCTCAACCAACACGCTTCAGAGAAAAAAAAAAAAAACCCAAAACTTTATTTTTTAATTTTTAAACCCGAAGAGCTTGGAGTCTCTGCTACATTTACACATCTTTGGCTCCTTCTCCCGAGGGGCCCTATCGTTCGGGCTCTGTGTGCTGCAAGCGACAGAAACCAGCTCTAGCCGGCCTCAGGGATGGAGCACTTCAGGGTAGCACCCCAGCCAAGGCTCAAAACCAGCTTGCTTATTTTCCCCACCATGTTCACAGCAGCATAGTTACAATAGCCAAGAGGTAGAAACCACCCAAGTGCCCATGACGCTTAATGGATAAACAAAATACACTCTAAACTGTATGATGGAATATTATTTAGCCTTAAAAATGAAGGAAATTCTGACATGTTACAACATGGATGAACCTTGAGGACATTATGCTAAGTGAAATACGCCAGTCACAAAAAGACAAGTACCATGTGATTTCACTTATTTGAGGTACTTGGTACTTAGAGTAGTCAAATTCATAGAGACAGAATGTTGGTCACCACGGGCTGGGTGGCGGAGGGAATGGGGAGTTGTTGTCTAATGGTAATAGGGTTTACGTTTTGCAAGACGAAAAAGTTCTGGAGATCCATCTCACAGTAATGTGAATATACTTAACACCACTGAACTATATACTTTAAAATAGCTAAGATGACAAATTTTATGTTGCAGGTTATTTACCACAATTTGAAAAATAAATAAACAGCTTCCCTCTCTCCATGTCTGGGCTCCACTCCCTCATGCTGGCTGCATTCTGAAGTCCCACCAGGTCACTCCAGATCCTGGTGTCCAGCCAAGTCTTCTTGCGTCTCCTTGGCTCTGATTGGATCACTTGCCCCACCGCTGAACCAATCAATATGGCCAGGGAGTGTGATTGGCTGATTGCTTAGCCCCACCCATAGCAATGGGCCGACAGATTGGGAGGGAGATTCCTGGAATTTCCAGAAGAGCCGGGTGGGTGGTGGCCTGTCCACTACAGCAGTGGACCACTTGAGGCATGAGATATGACCACTCCCTTTAGCACCCTGGCAGTTAGTGGGCAGTGAGGCACATCTACCTGAGCATGCCAGCACAAAAGGGAATTCCTCCACACTACCCGTGGTCTCTAGATTTGTTTTCTAGCAGGCGGGGGTAAAACATATTCAAATTTCCCCCTTCTCACCTTCAGCCCTTTCATTCGATAAATCTTTATTAAATCGATGAGGAAAGGTTATAGGAATGATTGAGGCAAGACAGCCCCAGAGGAGAGGACGGGAAGGGATAGGATGGATGGAGAAGTTAGTGCAAGGCAGGAGCAGGACACCTCAGCTTCGGAAAAGAGAGAAAGGAAGAACGCTTCGGTGGAGACCGAGGTGCCCACAGTGGAGAGAAATTCGAATCTTCACATAAGGTAACAGAGTTCTGGAACACTGCCAAGTCCGTTCCTGAAACAGGTTTCAACGGGGCCAGTGTCATCATAAATGCTGGGCCAGGTGTCGCCAGGCAATTGGAGTTTGATTTTCCCAAACAGTATTCTCCCTGACTCCAAAAAAGTCTTCAGGGGAATTCACCGGATTCTTGACTTGGCTGGGAAAGACTGTAGCTAAAAGACTGGTTTGGGAACCTGAGTGAGTGGAGAACCTTCCTCTTGAATACAATCCAGCTGGAGCTATAGGAAGTTCTGTCTGCCAGTGCTCCTATTTCGGAAGCATTCTGTCCTGTTTCTCATTATGTGTCTCCAGTCTGCAGAAAGAGAAACGTGACCCGCCACAGGCGGCAAACCTTTGAACTTAGCTTCTTACTTGAAAAGTGTGTTTTTTTCTGCCAGGAGACTGGGGGCGGGAGAGGGGGGCAGAGAAGGGAGGGGGGGGGGAAGAGCTTTCCAGACCCCAGTCCCACCACCCTCTCCACCACCACCTCAGCTTGATGAATTCCTTAACCTCTCCAAGCCTCATTTGTAAACTAGGAATAAGGAGAGCTCCTCCCCTGCAGGGCTATTGTGAGAAATAGGTGAGTAATTACAGTAAATGGTAGCATTCACGATGTCACGGCTTAACCACTAGGCACGGGGAGGGACGGCCACGACAGCATTAACTAAGACAAAGCCACGTGTCAGCACCTCTCAGTATTTGCTTCTCCCGGTTTAGATGGCTTTTGATGTGCTCTGTTGAAAGTAGCTACAGACATCTTCCGCTGGGTCAGATGAAAAAGGGTTCCCTCGATAGATATTTATGGAGTGTCTGCCAAGAATCAGATGTGGCAGATGTTGAGGATCACAGGTTAATGAGCCAGTTGGGGTGCCTGCCCCCCCAGAGCTCTTGGCTTCTGGGAACAGATGGAGTAGGAGTGCCAGAGAGACGCACAGTGTGGATGTGTGTGTCCTGGAGAGCTGGGCTTGAATCTCGGAGATGTGTTCATTCATTCTTTCAACCAATATTTAAGGACCTACTCTGTATGTGCCAAGGGTTTATTCTAGGAGCTGAGGATACGGTGGTGAGCAAGGTAGACAAAAAGCCCTCCCCCTCTCAGAGGTGGCATTCTACCAGCTCAGCAGCTCTCTACCAAATCTGTGATCCTGGGAAAGTCACTAGGTCTTGCTCAGCCTCGGGCTCATCACAGAGCATCAGGGGTATTAAATGAGGTAACGCATGCGAATCTCTTGACTGGGTGCCTGGCACGAAGGCTGCACCCAATACATGGTGGTGCAATAGTGTGCAAGGTGACCCATGGTGGGGACCACCATCCCAAATTTGGGGAGAGTCTGGGAGGGCTTCCTGGGAGAAGTGACTTATACGCTGAAATCTAGGGCAGCAATTATGTCGCCGGGACAGAAGGGTGAAGACCACCCCAGCTGCTCGTAACCTCCCCTGACCCTCTTGTCTGCCCCTGCAGGTCTCCTTCCCGTGGGTGAGGGACCCAGCACCTTGGCCAAGGCCACAGCCACCTCGGGCCACCCAGCAACCGAACCAGTCACCCTCACCACCACAGACCCCCTTCCACCCGGGCATCTGGCCAGCGCCAGTGCAGAGGAGCTGGTCCCAGGGGTTCCCCGGGCCCCGCATGGTCCCACCTGCCTCCCACAAGCGGCCCATGAGTGCCAGCGGGAAGATGTTCTCCTTCGTGGTGGACAGAGCCGCCCACAGGGTTCCCATCATCAAGCAAGGTACTCATGGGCGCATCCATGGCGGCTTAGGGGATGGGCTTTTGGCTGGGAGGATGGGTCTCGGTTTTTGCTTTCCCTTTTTTTTTTTTTTAATTTTTATTGAGGTACAGTTGATTTACAGTGTTGTGTTAGTTTCAGGTATGCAGCAAACTGAATCTGTTAAACATATACATGTATCCACTCTTTTTTAGATTCTTTTCCCATATAGGCCATTACAGAGTATTGAGTAGAGTTCCCGGTGCTATCCAGTAGGTCCTTATTAGTTATCTATTTTATATATAGTATTGTGTATGTCAATCCCTCTTTTCCAATTTATCCCTCCCCCCTCTTATTCCCGGTAACCATAAGTTTATTTTCTACATCTGTAACTCTATCTCTGTTTCGTAGATAAGTTCATTTGTATCTTTTTTTAGATTCCACATATAAGCGATATCGTATGATATTTGTCTTTCTCTGGCTTTTGCTTATGTTCTCTGATTCTAAAGTAGAACAAAATCAATTGTGAAAAAATTGGGGTAAGCAGAAAGTTAGAAAACAGTAAAAGATAAGCTGTCACCCTTATCACTGGAATTCTCTCTGTTGACTTTTTGGCACAAACTCCTCCAAGACTGTGCTCTGCCCATCTGCACACGTCAGTACCTCTGTGGTGTGTGTGTGTGTGTGTGTGTGTGTACGTATATATGAATATATATGAATGTGTATCAGAATCTAAATTTATATACTTTGACTCAGATGTACAGACATATTGGTAACTGAAATCCCTCTTGCCTTAGGAGGTTTTTAAATATTTTATTACCATTTTACCAGTTAGAGGAGACTGAGGCTTATGGAGAAAATTACTTCTCCGGAGGTGATATATTCAATCTAATCTACTCTAACGCTTTTCAGTCAAATTTAAGGCTGGTTATCTCAGTGACTGTCACTCACAGCCTGGTCACTTTGGGGACACATAGCCATCAGGGTTTCCTTCTCCCCCCCTCCCCCCCAGAAGACCTCATGGCATTTGGGGAGGAGACTTCCTGTCTGTCACCATCCTCTCGGCCTTGCCAGCCTCACTGGCAGAGTAGCTGGGTCGACTTAGTCCCTGGCATGATTCCCAGGTTTCTTCTGTGGCCGCTGGTGTGAAGGTCCCATTCTCTGTTTTCTGCGTCCCAGCCCCAGACCCCTCTGAGTCCCCAGGTCTCTCGATGCCTCCACACCCTCCCCTGGTCTCACTCAGGACCACTCACCTAGTCACCTCCCTAAGCCATTCAAATAATAGTTATTATTCTGAAATATACAGACTAAGGAGCAAATGAGAGGTATCTCTACAGTTTACTTCATCATCATCATCATCATCATCATCATCGTCTAAGGAACGCTCATGTACCTACCACCCAAGTTAAGAAATTACTCAGCCATTTCCCCCCAGCATTTTAATGTGAAAACTTTCAAACATACAGCAAAGCAAAAAGAATTTTACAGAGAACAGCTCTCCTCCTAATTCTACCGCTAATACTTTGCTGTACTCTTTATTACATTTCTGTCTACCCATCCTTCTTGCCCTGCATTAATCCATCTTATTTTTTGATGCATTTCAAAATAAATAGCACACATCTGTAGTCCTCCCCCTAAATGTTTTAGCACATATACCATTAACTAGAATTCAACATTTTTTGTCTCTTTCATGTAAAATTAACACGCAATGTGTATTAGTTCTCATGATTGCATAACAAATTCTCCCCAAACTTAGCAGCCTAAAACAAAAATCAAACATGTGCTATCATCTATACGGTTTCTGTGGGTCAGGAATTTGGGAGCAGCTTAGCAGGACGGCTGTGGCTCAGGGTCCCTCGTAAGGCTGCAGTCATCTGAAGGCTTTGACCTGGGCCGGAGGATCCGCTTCCAAGACAGCGTGCTCACATAGGCGTCAGCAGGAGGCCCTGGTTCCTCACCACATGGGCCTCCCCAGAGAGTGGCTCGAGTGTTCTCATGACATGGCAGCTTCTCCTCCTGAGCAAGTGATCCTGGAGAGCAAGATGGAATTGCAGCATCTCTTGTGACTAAGCCTCAGAAGCCTCTGTCATTGCTGCAATATCCTACTGGTTACACAGGGCGTCACCCTCCAGTGTGAGAGAAGACTACACACGGGCCTGAAGACCAGGAGGCAGGGATTATCAGCAGTCATCTTGGAGGCTGGCTACCACAGCCTGCCCTCGGGTCCTCAACGATTCTCGCTCCTCCTCCTCTCTCCCGAGGCGCCCCAAAATCTCACCCCATTAACAGCATCAGTTCAAATTCCAGAATCTCATCTAAATCAAGTCCAGGTACAGATGGGGCTCATGGGTGTAGTTCCTTAAGTTCAACTCATCAAGTACTACTTCCAGAAATCTGAAGACCTATGAACAAAGTGTCTGTCCCTTACCCACCCAGCATATGTTGGCGGGACAGACATAGCATAACTGCTACATACACTCCTCTTGTTCCAAAAGAAGAAAAACAGGAAACACACAAGAGTCACTGGCCCAAAGCAATTCTGAAATCCAGCCGGGAAAATACTGGCAGTTCCTTGATTGGGCTTCAGTCCAACTCTTGCCCAGAAATGACTTTCCAGGGCTCTTGGCTCTGCCCCCTGGTCCCTGAGTTCCGCCTTCTGAGTCGTCCTACCTTTCCTATGAAAGGTATCACATGTGTGCAGCTGCATAGTTTTATAGCCTGCTTCCTGCCTGTAGAAGCTTGGGGGTCCAGACGCTTCTTTTACTTTTGTGGGTCTCTGTCAGTCTGAGTTGGCAGTGCTTCTTATTGGGGTTCATCCTATTAGGCAAAACCCACGCCCACAGATTTTTTTGACACAAGCCCTTCCACCATGGGCTTCTGCAAAGACTGACGAAGGACAGAAGCTTCTCAGAAGCCCAGTTCTTTGACCGAAGGGTTCTCTTGGACACTGCCCTGGATCTGTATTCTTAAGAAAGGATTTTACAGCCACACCCTCAGCTTCTTCTCTAGACCGTGTTTTCTTGAGAGCGCCCTTGATTTGATCTCTGCCCAGAACCTGTTTCTTGCATTTCATTTGCCACCTGGAGAGGCAGGGAACTTTCAAGCCCAGAGCATTGCCCTGGTTTAACAGCCCTTCCTTTAACTGTCTCTCCCCCTCACATTTCACTATAAGTAGCAAGAAGTAACCAGGCAGCATCTTCCAAGACTGTGTCTGGGACTCTCTTTAGCTTGACCACTCAACCTCATCACGAACATTTTCTACCTTCCTCATGACCACAGGCAGCGTGTTATGAAACCTTCTGCCACCACCTCACAAGGACCCCTTAACCCCAGTAACATTTTCCTCACTTTCCTGGAAAGCTTCCCTCACTGCCTCCTCAAAGGCCGTCGGGCTTCTACTAAGACGATTCAGGCTTTCTCAAAGACTCTTGGCAAAAGTCCTCCAGCTTCTGGCCACTGTTCCATCCCAAACCACTCCACATTTTAGGATTTTTGTTAAATTTTGCACCACTCCTGGTGCCAAAACCTGTATTTGCTACTTATTGCTGCATAACAAATTACTGCAGGATGTAATGGCCTAAAACAACAGTAAACATTTATTATCTCATAGTTTCTCTGAGTCAGGAATTTGGGAATGGCTTAGCTGGGTGGTTCCTGCTCAGGATTTTTCATGAGGTTGCAGTAATGGTGTTGGCTGGGGCTCTGGTCATCTGGAGGCTTGCCTGGGGCTGGAGGACCCATTTCGAGGATGGTTCACTCACATGGCTTTTGGTAAGAGGCCTCGGTTCTTCACTAAGTGGACCTCTCCGTAAGTTGCTGGAGTATCCTCCTGACATGGCTGCCGGCTCCTCCAGACAAGTGGTCCTAGAGAGTGAAGCAGAAGCTGCAATGTCTCTTATGATCTAACCTCAGGAATCGAACTCTGTCATTTCTGCAATATCCTTGGTTACATAGATAAGCTTTGTTATGGACTGAATTGCATTCCCCCAAAACTCATATGCTGAGGCCTCAATCCCAATATCGCAGAATGTGACTATATTTAGAGATAGTGTATTTAAATAGATGAGTAAGTTGAAATGAGATGATTGGGTGGGCCCTAATCCAAGGGCTGGTGTCCTTGTAAGAAGAGAGAGAGAGACGCCAGGGATGCACGTGCACAGAGAAAAGGCCATGTGAGGACACAGCAGGAAGGCGGCCGTCTGCAAGCCAAGGAGAGAGGCCTAACCCTGCCCACACCTTGATCTTGGACTTCCAGCCTCCAGAACTGTGAGAAAATGAATTTCTTTTGTTAAGACCTCCTGTGGTGTTTTGTTATGGCAGCCCAAGCTAACTAATATAAAGTCCATCCAGTATTGGAGAGGATGATGCAAGGGTCTGAATACCAGGAGACAAGAATCAGTGGGGCCATCTTGGAGACTGGCTACCACACCGTGAAAGGTGTAGATCTTGAGTGTGCTCATTGAGTTTTGACGGTCGTGTACACCTATGTAACCCGAATTCCTATCAAGATATAGAACATTACCATCACCCCAGAAAGTTCCCTCATGTCCCTCCCCAGTCAATTCCCAGCCCCAGGCCCCAGAGGCAACCACTCTTCTGAATTCTTTTCCCGCCATGGATTAGATATTCCTGTTCTAGAATCTCAAGTACACAGAACCATGTAGTACATGTTCCTTTGTGGAAGGCTTTTTTTCACTCAGCGTAGTATTTCTGAGATTCATTCATTTTGTTGTACGGATCATGTTCTGTTTTATGAACATATATACAGGGTTTTTTGTTTTTTTTTTAATGCATCCTTTGGACACATGGCACATGGGCTGTTTCTTTTCTTTTCTTTTTTTTACTCCGCCATTTAAATTTTTCCACTGTAATCACCAGTTTCTCCAGCGCCATGTTGAACTTGGGGCTTCTCTAAAGGACTTGCATTCCCCCTGGAGAAATGAAGGATGAGTCGTATGACTTAGAGGCCCTCGCATCTACCTGGGCTCTATCTCCTCAGCCTCCCAGCCAGGTCTCATGTTTCCAAACTTTTGCCCTCGTTCCCCTGACTATCTCCCCATCCTCAGAAAAGGACTTTCATCTTCCTGTGTGATGGGGAGTTCCTTTCTGTCTGGGCCTCTCTACTCCACGCTTTGGAGAAAACTCTGTGCTCCAGTCCTCCATGCTGACTCTTGACAGAAAACACCTATTTTTGAGGGTTCCGAGAAAGCTCTTTCCTCTCTTAGCAAAGCTGGGCTCTTCACGTTAAATTGGTTTACTGTTAGACTGCCACCTTGCTTTAGACTTGAAAAATTCTATTTGAAAACCCAAAGCCAAGGACTTATTTATTGCAGGTCAGGTGAGGGTTTCTCAATCTTGGCACAGTGACATGTGGGGCCGGATAACTCCTTGTTGTGGGGTCTGTCCTGTCCACTGTAGAATATTTAGAGCATCCCTGACTCCTACCCACTAGAGATACCAGTAGCAACACCACCACCACCACCCCCTAACTGTGGTACTCAAAAATGTCTCCAGACAAAAATCAAAACGTCATTTTGCCTGGGGGCAAAATCACCCTGTTCTAGTTAATACTCATCCTTCCTTTTCCACAAGGCAATAAAACATCAGCTCCAAGGCCAAATCTTAATGGCAAGAGCTCATGGGAGGTGGGGAAGAATTACTGAGAAAAGAAAATATGTGGAGTGATTTATTAAAATAGCATCTTGATTCATATATATATATATCTTTTCCCAATAATGAGATCATATGAACCTAACATAGGTAACCTCCTTTTTTTTTTTTTTTTTTTTGGCCATGCCGCTCAGCTTGCGAGATCTTTGTTCCCCAGCCGGGGATGGAACCTGTGCCCCCTGCAGTGGAAGCACAGAATCCTAACCACTGGACTGCCAAGGAATTCCCTACCTGATTTTTAAAATTCAATAATATATCATAAACATCTTCCCACTTCAATACATTGACTGCATAGTGGTTAAAAGCATAGGCTGTGAATCCAACAAACCTAGGTTCATCCCTTGACTCTACCACTTACCAGCTGTGTGTCCTTGAGCAGGTGACTTGACATCTCTGTGTCTCATATCACTCACATATAAAATGGAGATGGGAATAATAATGCCTCTCTCACTGGGTTGTTATGAAGACGAAATCGGATCCTGCCTGTAAGTGCTGAGCACGGCGCCTGGTGCATAGCGAACATTCAGTAAATGTTAAAATTTAAAAATTAAGTTATTACCTAACCATGATTGTTATTTAACTTTTATTTACAACTTACAATGTGTAGCAGTGTCTTAAAGACACAGTTAAGGTGCACACATACTGCCCCTGCTGCAGACTGGTGGTTATTGGAGAGCACCAGGACAGCTGGGGGTTGTTAAAATATTAAAGTAACTCCCCTGCCGTTTGGCCAACAGCTCATGCCCGAAAATTCTTAAAGTGCCTGTGTCCCCGTATCCGCCATCCCACCGCCCCAGCCCTCCCGACCCTCCCTGGGGGTTCTCCCCACTGGGATCTCCGAATGATCCAGCAGCTAGAGTTAAGCCGGTTTGGTCATACACGGCCCTTAGGTTCTTTTTGATAAATAACAGTAGCCGGTAAAGAAGTTTGGGGCGGGTGAGGGGTAACTGCTCCAGCACCTCCCTGCCTGGGTGTAAGGAAAGCGAGTCTCAGAGCAAATTCTAGCCCCACAAAGACTTTCAGTAAACACACCTTCCCCAGTAAAGGGACCCCATCGATCAGCCTGTTCTGTAGGTTTGATGAAGTCCCCCCTCCGGCCATCATCTTGCAGGGACGGGCCCCTCAAGACAGCCACGACAGGGTCGCAGAGGCAGCCGGAGTCGCCCCTAGAGATGGCATCAGACGCCAGAGCTCTAAGCTGAGACTGGACAGGGGCCCAGTTAGGGTCAGACCCCAGGGCCCTGCCTGGGGACACAGGCCAGGAAGTACCTTCCTCCATTTGACCAGTGGGAGCCGATTTCTAGCATTCAGCATACTAGGTAAGAGGCCACCCTTTTACCAATAAGAACCCATTTCTGGCCTTCAGTTTGCTAACCAGGAAAACTTTAGGAGTCACAGCTGCCTCTGGACAGTAGCCTGTCTGATGTAATACTGCCCGGCCACACCAGGCCTGGGGACCGCAGATTCTGGCAGCTGACCGCCCCAGCCTGAAAATTAAATGACCGGCACACATATAGCATCAAACAGACTATGCTGAATATTTAGAAACTAAGCCACAGGCCTGTGACGATCCTTGATGCGCCACAGGGACCCCCCCAGAATTAGGCTGCATGTTATAGTCAAGCCTGCACCAGAAGAGGATTTTTTAAAAATCTTTTTTCTCTATTCCTTTTTTTTTCCTAACCCAGTTACAGATGTTGGCAGGAAAGGAGGTGTTGGGTCAGGAAGGAGGGGAACAAGGGGAAAATGTTCTGGTTCTGTGCTTTCTGCTACGGCAGCACCAGCCCCAGTGGCTGCTGAGCGTCTGAAACGTGGCCCGTGCGACTGAGGAACCAAACGTTTAACTTTAATTCATTTAAATTTAAAAACTGATACTTGATCCAGTTACTGAAAGGGTCGAAGTCTGTCTGGAACATTTTGAGTTGGCGAATCGACTTTTTCAACTCTAAGTTTTTGTGGAATCTGAAAACAGATCAAGTCTTCCTGCTGAAAATTCAGTTTCCAAATTGAGATGCGCCATCAGTGTAAAATAAACCCCAGATTTCAAAGGCTTCATACCTCAAAGAAAAAGAATATAAAATATCTCCATATTTTTTGTCAATTACGTGTTGAAATGATAATTTTTTAATGTATTGGTTTAAATAAAATTTATCATTAAAAAATTCATCTCTTCTTTTTACCTTTTTAACGCGACTACTAGAAAATTGAACATTGCATTCTGTAGCTCGCATTATTTCTCTATCAGGCACTGCTGCTGTAGTCAGTTAGGACTTAGCTGCTCAGGATCCAAGAGGGTCAGATGCGGGCAGTGAGCTTCAAATAAAAGTTTTCTAATCATGGACCTAGCTGGGGAGGCGGAGGGAGAGAAAATGGGCAGCTGCTGAAGTTCCAGGCCCTTCTGTTCCTCGCGCCCCAGGAAACACCGTGGCCAGGCCTGCTCCTTCAACACGCAAGGCCGTGCGTTCTCCGGGCACCACAGGCCATCAGCTGTATCCACTAGAGGTTCTGGGGTCCACAAACAGGTTTGAGACCTGGCTGGGGGGCAGGAATCTTTGACTCTAAAATGCATAAATAAAAAATGCAGAAGCAAAATGAATAAGTGATTGAATGAATGTCCACAAACATGACAGTGCGTGCTTCATTCATCATTAATGTTAATACTCATTAAAGTTTCATCACCTTTGAAAACAATTTGTTCAGTTTCTCACTTCACAAGAAGATAAGAATGCGCAGTGACTGTCCAGAAACCACAGTCACTTGGAAATTTAAAATACGCTGCTTGGGCCCAAGTGATCTCACAAGCAGAATTATAGAAATCTTTACAAAAGTTTCTACACCAATAAAAATTAAAAATGTATTCAGTGTTGATGTGAGTGAATTGCGAGATGTCTGATGTGATACAGAGTGGGGCCCCCAAACATAATGCCATACCCCCCGAAAGTCCTATAAACAGCCCTTGTAATATTGGGGTTAATAAGAAAAAAATTAGGAAAGCTGAAATGTCTATCAAGTGGATCCTAGTTAAATACGTTTGGCACACTTGTACAGTGGACCACAACGCTACCATTGAAAAGAACCCAGCACAGCTACAAATACTGACATGGGAAGATGTTTTTGATATTGTTAGGTGAAAAGTAAGCTGGAGAAGAATCTCTGTCACATAAATCCATTTTTGTTTTTTGAAAAGATATGACTGCAATAAAAAAATTATAGCTAACATTTAGTGCTAAATGCTCTACATCAGGGGTCAGCAAACTTTTCCTGTAAAGAGCCAGATAGTAAATACTTTAGGATTTGTGGGTCACATGGTCTCTGCTGCAACTACTCAGCTCTGCCTTTGTAGCTGGGAAGCAGCCATAAATGATATGTAAATGAATCACTGTGGCTGTGTTGCAATAAAACTTTATTTACAAAAATAGTCAGAAGGCCAGATTTGGCCGCAGGGCCATAGTTTGCCAACCCCTGCTCTATATCATTATTCTATTTAATCTCCAGATAGCCCTTTATAGCAGAGACTATCAGTGATCCTAAATTATATATGTGGAAACTAGAGAGAGTAAATGACTTGCCCAAGGTCATCAGCTCTTATGCGGCATAGAGAAAAGTCTGGAAAGAGACACATCACAGTGCATCAGTGCAGTTAACGCTGGGGAAGAGAAATGAGGCGGCTCTTACCCTTTCCAGTACTCCCGTAATGCTTTCATTGCATAAGTGTCATGAATGTGAAGGTTAATCTGAAAATATTCTTTAAGACTTTGGGGAAACTCACAGTCTCCTCTGCATTCTCTGTCGACCTTGTGTGTTAGTGTGGACCAACGCCGTGGAGCTGTCGGAACAATCAGTGGCCGAGGAAATTCCCGGGGCAGGGTCCTCCAGAGAGATTTTTGTGGACCAGGACCTGGCCCAGCACGATAAGGTGAGGGGTCTCGGGGAAGGACAGAGCTACAGCAGCAAGAGGGACCATGGAGAGATTGCCACTGCCTCTTCTCCTGTGTCTCAAGGACTGCCCCTTTTTCCTACTTCCAAGAAACCACCTCTTCCTCCCAAGACATTCAGCCAGGTTTGGCCACTGCTCATTTTATCCCAAATAACATCTACAACTACAAGGTACTGAGCACCTACTGTGTGCTGGGCCATGTCCTGTGCACTTGACATTTATTAGCTCGTTAATCTTCACCATCTTCAAAATAGATTTTATCACTCTCACTTTGCAGATGAGGAAACTGAGGCTCAGAGAGGTTAAGTAATGTGTTGAAGGTTGCCCAGCGCAAGGAGCAGTGTTAGGATTCAAACCTAGGTCTGGTTGACTTCTCAGCGGGTACTTCTAACTCCCGCACAGTAATCACGTGGTCAACCTTGAGAGATGGAACAGTGATGCAAAAACACGTTCCTAGCAGGAGGAAGTGAGCACTGAAGTCAGGGAGGCCTGGGCAGAGAGACTCGTTAAAGAACCAGAGAGGTTTAAAGCAGGGATGCGAGCAGAACAGGTGGATTCAAGCCATCGTGGAAAGGGCCCAGGTCAATTTCTCCCTGCTTAGACACGAGCTGAAAGTTACTCTAAAAGAAGCAGTCTATAATATCTCGCTTCCCTTAAGGGCCAGGGGCTGCTCCTGCAGCAATTCTCGGAGTTTGCGAGGAGCAGAACTACCTGGGGGTCTTGTCAGACACGGAAATCCAAAACTTCAGGAGGCAGGGGGTTCCAACTCAGGCGTCCTGGGACCAGACTCTGAAAAATGTTGCAGAAAGGCGAGAAGCCACGCTCAGATTCTGTATTTATCGCTGTGTAACAAGCCACCCCAAAACTTAGTGGCTTAAAACAGCAATTCATTATTCCCCAGAATCTATGGGTTGACCTGGAAGGGTCCTTTGCTCACGTCCCCTGGCCTCACTCATGCGGCCTCAGTCAGCCGGTGGCTTGGCCAGGCCGGTGGTCTCCAATGGCCTCCTTCCCACATCTGGGGCCTCAGCCAGGATGCCTGGACTGGTGGGCCCCTTTCTGCGTGTGGTTTTTCATCACAGCACGGTGGTCTCAGGGTTCCCAGGGGGCCAGAGCAGAAGCTGCACAGCCTGTAAGAACTCACCTGGAGATCACACAGCATCACTTCCACGCCATTCCGTTGGTTAAAGGAAGTCACGGGGCCAGCCCACACTAGAGGGTGGGGAAATAGACTGATGGCAAAGCTGCAAAGTATTTGCAGCCATTTTTCAACCTGCCTCAATTTTAACTTGGAAATATAGTGCAACCACTATAATTTTTTCGATTTATAGAAAGATTTTTATAAGCCATTTATAAGTTTTTCTATTTATAATAGAAATATTTTTTTCTATTTATAAGCCATTTATACTCTGACTTGCCAGGACTCCTTCAAGTGACATTAAACAAATTAGCTTGAGGGGGAGCATTTATTAGCTCACCTTATTGGAAAATTTAAAGGACCACTAGCTTCACGCATGGCTAGATCCAGGAGCCTGAATGATGTCATCAGAACACCTCCCCACTACCAATCTCTCCCCTCTGTTTCCCTCAGAGTCTGGCTTTCTACATAAGGCTGGCTTTGTGTGTTAGAAAAGACAAACTCAGGCAAACAAGCCTACATATTTAAAGTTTATGAACCAAAAGGAGACAAGATCTTCTCCCTCTGTAATCGATGTGTGAAATCTCTGATTGACCAGCTTGGGCCACATGCACATGGGGAGGTGGCACAGGAATGAGCAGGGCACATGACTGACAGTCCTACCCAGACCACATGGAAGGAGGAACGCTGCCTCCAGGAAGGGCAAGGGGACCCTCACCAGGAAAGCAGAACCCACAGCTGTCTGCTGCCCTCTGCAAACTTCTTACATTCCAGCACTGGCACGGGGCCTGGCACTTAGTTGCTGCCCGATGAATGTTTGTTGCATGAAAAATGAATAAGCACCTGGCTGATCATAACAGGGTGAAACAGTGGAAAGTGCCCGGGAGTAGGGAATATGTCTGATGCTCTCTCTTGAAATTTTGCCACCACCGTTCACAAGGACCCAAAGGAAGGCCCCTGGCAGCAGTTGGCAATGTCAGACAGGCTTTCTCATGAGCGAGACCCTGTCCTTCCCCAGGTCACAGAGCTAGCAGGTCGTGAGGCTCACTGGACGGTTCCCCTGGGAATGAGCTGGCCTAGAAATTGCCCGTTTACCTCCTCCTGTGGCTGCTTTGGAAAAGGCCTCTGGGGAATTTTTCTTCTTCTTCTTCAGTTTTTCTGACATTTTATTGATAACTTCTGGTGAGAAGTTTGGGGGAATTTTTTTTCCTTTTTTGGAAAACCTGACAAATTCTTTGGCTGCAGAGCTTTTTCACTGGAGAGACAGAGGACAGTGTTAATTATACCTGTGGGTAAAGTCTACCAGCAATTTTGTTTTTCCAGCCGAAAGTTTACATGAGCCCACGCAAATAAATCACCATCCCCGTCTCATTTACTTTCCAGATTCAGTTACCTGGAAAAAATTCTTACATGAATAGCCAAAAGAGGCAGGAAGTACTAGAAGAGAGGAAAGGGAAAATAAATATTTCAGAATGTTTTAAGTTAAAAAAAATAACCCTCATTATAGGCAGAATGTGGTCAAACAGAATATTGTTTTCCTAATTACCTTTCCTAGGTCCCTAGTGTGCTAGGCTGAATATTATAAATGAAAATATTATAAGTAAACTTTCTAGCAACAAAAGTTCCCAAGTGGGATGGTTGTTCTTAATATGAAAGTATAATTCTCAGGGAAAGGAAAGTTTCCGTACCTGTGAGGTATAGATATCCATTACAGGAGTCTATATACAAGTACATCATTTTAATCAAATTCTTGTCTCTATGAAATTTTCCAAGTGACAGAGATAGCCTTGAAAGTCTGCTTTTTCCCTCCCTGCCTGCCCTCACCTTCCCAAAGAATGATACCATATTTCTCCTGTATTTCTTTAAATGGGCTCAGCCTTACACCCAGACCCACACCTAGTAAATTTCCCATCTGGCCTCCACCCAGGATGAAATAATTCTGCTGCTGGGAAAAGAAGTCAGCCGTCTCTCAGATTTTGAACTTGAATCCAAATACAAAGACACCATGATAGCAAGCCTGCAGAACGAAGTGGCGAACCTGAGCCAGAAGCTGTCGGAAACAGCCGCCTCCAGGCAGAAGGAGAGGGTGATCCCGCCCAAGTTTCAGGTTCTGCATGAAGAGGACGATGCCCAACAGAGAGAGATCCAGAGCTTGAAAAACCAGGTAGGGCTCAGAGACAAGTGGGTCGGGGCCTTGGAGTCACAACACAGGGTGACAGCTCTCAGGTAGAGCCTGGGGGGAGCCACCCGGGCAGTTAGAAATGGGCAGTCAGCGTAGCATGGTGGAGAAGACTGCGGATCCAGGGAGTGGAGGGTTGGCAGGTTCCTAGCCTTGTAAGAACAAAATTAGATTTGATTAAGTGCCTACCATGTTCAGGCCCTGGTGCAGGCGCTTTTGGTGCATTAGCTTATTTATTTATTTATTTATTTAATTTATTTATTTATGGCTGCATTGGGTCTTCGTTGCTGTGCACGGGCTTTCTCTAGTTGCAGTGAGCAGGGGCTACTCTTCGCTGCGGTGCGTGAGCTTCTCATTGCGGTGTCTTCTCTTGCTGCAGAGCATGGGCTCTAGGCGCGCAGGCTTCAGTAGTTGCAGCATGCGGGCTTCATTAGCTGTGGCTCTTGGGCTCTAGAGTGCAGGCTCAGTAGCTGTGGCCCACGGGGTTAGTTGCTCCATGGCATGTGGGATCTTCCTGGACCAGGGCTCGAACCCGTATCCCCTGCATTGGCAGGCGGAGTCTTAACCACTGCACCATGAGGGAAGTCCCCACATTAGCTATTTAAACCTCAGTCTTCTGACACATGCCATTCTACAGATGAGGAGACTGAGGCAGGCTCAGAGATGCCCAGGAGCTTGTTAGAGCTTGCACAGCAAGTGAGAGGCAGTGATGTGATTTGGGCTCAGCTCTGCCACCTTGTACACCTCATGCTTTCACACCCACTTTGCATTTCCACCCAACTCCTGTCGCTTCAGTGACCACTTCTCACACCCACCCGGACCCAGCCAGAAAGAGCTGGAGATGGGGAGAAGGAACCCCACAGTGTTCCAAACACTGAGGACTTTATCAAACCCTGAAGGTAGCTGCTGGTTCATTTATAGGGAATTTCACCAAAAATTCTCCAGCCAGAATGTATGGATTTACCAGTCAACTTCCTTTCTCCTGAAACTAAATCCAAAAAAAAAAAAATTTGTTTTTAAATTTTGAAGAACTACTTTAAAATTGGCCATTGATCTCGTACATAAATTATATCTCAACAAAGTTGATAAAAAAAGCAATTGGTCATTGATGAATTTTGGCCTCAGTGCATAATTCTGCTTAAAACCATAGTCAGATTTGGTTCAAGATGGCAGAGTAGAAGGACATGCTCTCACTCCCTCTTTCGAGAACACCAGAATCACAACTAACTGCTGAACAATCATCGACAGGAAGACACTGGAACTCACCAAAAAAGATACCCCACATGCAAAGACAAAGGAGAAGGCACAATGAGATGGTAGGAGGGGCGCTATCACAATAAAATCAAATTCCATAACTGCTGCGTGGGTGACTCACAAACTGGAGAACACTTATACCACAGAAGTCCACCCACTGGAGTGGAGGTTCTGAGCCACACTTCAGGCTTCCCAACCTGGGGGTCTGGCAACGGGAGGAGGAATTCCTAGAGAATGAGACTTTGAAGGCTAGCGGGATTTGATTGCAGGACTTCGGCAAGACTGGGGGAAACAGAGATTCCACTCTTGCAGGACACACACAAAATAGTGTGCGCATCGGGACCCAGGGGAAGGAGCAGTGACCCCATAGGAGACTGAACCAGACCCACCTGCTAGTGTTGGAGGGTCTCCTGCAGAGGCGGGGGCAGCTGTGGCTCACCAAGGGACAAGGACACTGGCAGCAGAAGTTCTGGGAAGTACTCCTTGGCGTGAGCCCTCCCAGAGTCTGCCATTAGCCCCACCAAAGAGCCTGGGTAGGCTCCAGTGCTGGGTTGTCTCAGGCCAAACAACCAACAGGGAGGGAACCCAGACCCACCCATCAGCAGACAAGCAGATTAAAGTTTTACTGAGCTCTGCACACCAGAGCAACAGCCAGCTCTACTCACCACCAGTCCCTCCCATCAGGAAACTTCCACAAGCCTCTTAGATAGCCTCATCCACCAGAGGGCAGACAACAGAAGCAAGAAAAACTACAGTCCTGCAGCCTGCAGAACAAAAACCACATTCACAGAAAGACAAGATGAAAAGGCAGAGGGCTATGTACTAGATGAAGGAACAAGATAAAACCCCAGAAAAACAACTAAATGAAGTGGAGATAGGCAACCTTCCAGAAAAAGAATTCAGAATAATGATAGTGAAGATGATCCAGGACCTCGGAATAAGAATGGAGGCAAAGATTGAGAAGATGCAAGAAATGATTAACAAAGACCTAGAAGAATTAAAGAACAAACAAACAGAGATGAACAATACAATAACTGAAATGAAAAATACACTAGAAGGAATCAATAGAATAACTGAGGCAAAAGAACAGATAAGTGACCTGGAAGACAGAATGGTGGAAATCACTGCTGTGGAACAGAATAAAGAAAAAAGAATGAAAAGAAATGAAGACAGCCTAAGAGACCTCTGGGACAACATTAAACGCAACAACGTTCGCATTATAGGGGTCCCAGAAGGAGAAGAGAGAGAGAAAGGACCAGAGAAAATATTTGAAGAGATTATAGTCGAAAACTTCCCTAACATCGGAAAGGAAATAGCCACCCAAGTCCAGGAAGCACAGAGTCCCATACAGGAGAAACCCAAGGAGAAACACGTCGAGACACATAGTAATCAATTGGCAAAAATTAAAGACAAAGAAAAATTATTGAAAGCAGCAAGGGAAAAACGACAAATAACATACAAGGGAACTCCCATGAGGTTAACAGCTGATTTCTCAGCAGAAACTCTACAAGCCAGAAGGGGGTGGATGATATACTAAAAGTGATGAAAGGGAAGAACCTACAACCAAGATTACTCTACCTGGCAAGGATCTCATTCAGATTCGATGGAGAAATCAAAAGCTTTACAGACAAGCAAAAGCTAAGAGAATTCAGCACCACCAAACCAGCTCTACAACCAATGCTAAAGGAACTTCTCTAAGTGGGAAACACAAGAGAAGAAAAGGACCTACAAAAAAAACCCCCAAAACAATTAAGAAAATGGTCATAGGAACATACATATCGATAATTACCTTAAACGTGAATGGATTAAATGCTCCAACCAAAAGACACAGGCTTGCTGAATGGATACAAAAACAAGACCCATATATATGCTGTCTACAAGAGACCCACTTCAGACCTAGGGACACATACAGACTGAAAGTGAGGGGATGGAAAAAGATATTCCATGCAAATGGAAATCAAAAGAAAGCTGGAGTAGCTATACTCATATCAGATAAAATAGACTTTAAAATAAAGAATGTTACAAGAGACAAGGAAGGACACTATGTAATGATCAAGGGATCAATCCTTGAAGAAGATATAACAATTATAAATATATTTGCACTCAACATAGGAGCACCTCAATACATAAGGTAACTGCTAACAGCTCTAAAAGAGGAAATCGACAGTAAGGCAATAATAGTGGGGGACTTTAACACCTCACTTACACCAATGGACAGATCATCAAAACAGAAAACTAATAAGGAAACACAAGCTTTAAATGACACGATAGACCAAATAGATTTAATTGATATTTGTAGGACATTCCATCCAAAAAGAGCAGATTACACTTTCTTCTCAAGTGCGCACGGAACATTCTCCAGGATAGATCATATCTTGGGTCACAAATCAAGCCTCAGTAAATTTAAGAAAATTAAAATCATACCAAGCATCTTTTCTGACCACAACGCTATGAGATTAGAAATTAATTACAGGGAAAAAACTGTAAAAAACACAAACACATGGAGGCTAAACAGTACGTTACTAAATAACCAAGAGATCACTGAAGAAATCAAAGAGGAAATAAAAAAATACCTAGAGACAAATGACAATGAAAACACGACGATCCAAAACCTATGGGATGCAGCAACAGCAGTTCTAAGAGGGAAGTTTATAGCTATACAAGCCTACCTCAAGAAACAAGAAAAATCTCAAATAAACAATCTAACGTTACGCCTAAAGGAACTAGAGAACGAAGAACAAACAAAACCCAAAGTTAGCAGAAGGAAAGAAATCATAAAGATCAGAGCAGAAATAAATGAAATAGAAACAAAGAAAACAATAGCAAAGATCAATAAAACTAAAAGCTGGTTCTTTGAGAAGTTAAACAAAATTGATAAACCATTAGCCAGACTCATCAAGAAAAAGAGGGAGAGGACTCAAATCAATAAAATGAGAAATGAAAAAGGAGAAGTTACAACAGACACCGCAGAAATACAAAGCATCCTAAGAGACTACTACAAGCAACTCTATGCCAATAACATGGACAACCTGGAAGAAATGGACAAATTCTTAGAAAGGTATAACCTTTAAAGACTGAACCAGGAAGAAAGAGAAAATATGAACAGACCAATCACAAGTAATGAAATTGAACCTGTGATTAAAAATCTTCCAACAAACAAAAGTCCAGGACCAGAAGACTTCACAGGTGAATTCTATCAAACATTTAGAGAAGAGCTAAAACCCATCCTTCTCAAACTCTTCCAAAAAATTGCAGAGGAAGGAAAACTCCCAAACTCATTCTCTGAGGCCACCATCACCCTGATACCAAAACCAGACAAAGATACTACAAAAAAAGAAAATTACAGACCAATATCACTGATGAATATAGATGCAAAAATCCTCAACAAAATACTAGCAAACAGAATCCAACAACACATTAAAAGGATCATACACCATGATCAAGTGGGATTTATCCCAGAGATGCAAGGATTCTTCAATGTACGCAAATCAGTCAATGTGATACACCATATTAACAAATTGCAAAAGAAAAACCATATGATCATCTCAATGGATGCAGAAAAAGCTTTTGACAAAATTCAACACTGATTTATGATAAAAACTCTCCAGAAAGTGGGCATAGAGGGAACCTACTTCAACATAATAAAGGCCATATATGACAAACCCACAGCAAACATCATTCTCAATGGTGAAAAACTGAAAGCATTTCCTCTAAGATCAGGAACAACACAAGGACGTCCACTCTCACCACTATTATTCAACATAGTTTTGGAAGTCCTAGCCACGGCAATCAGAGGAGAAAAAGAATTAAAAGGAATACAAATTGGAAAAGAAGAAGTAACACTGTCACTGTTTGCAGATGACAGGATACTATACAGAGAGAATTCTAAAGATGCCACCAGAAAACTACTAGAGCTAATCAATGAACTTAGTAAAGTTGCAGGATAAAAAATTAATGCACAGAAATCTCTTGCATTCCTATACACTAATGATGAAAAATCTGAAAGAGATATTAAGGAAACACTCCCATTTACCATTGCAACAAAAAAATAAAATACCTAGGAATAAACCTACCTAGGGAGACAAAAGACCTGTATGCAGAAAACTGTAAGACACTGATGAAAGAAATTAAAGATGATACCAACAAATGGAGAGATATACCATGTTCTTGGATTGGAAGAATCAATATTGTGAAAATGACTATACTACCCAAAGCAATCTACAGATTCAATGCAATCCCTATCAAATTACCAATGGCATTTTTTACAGAACTAGAACAAAAAATCTTAAAATTTGTGTGGAGACGCAAAAGACCCCGAATAGCCAAAGCAGTCTTGAGGGAAAAAAGCAGAGCGGGAGGAATCAGACTCCCTGACTTCAGACGATACTACAAAGCCACAGTAATCAAGACAATGTGGTACTGGCACAAAAACAGAAATACAGATCAATGGAACAGGATAGAAAGCCCAGAGATAAACCCACGCATCTATGGTCAACTAATCTATGACAAAGGAGGCAAGGATATACAGTGGAGAAAAGACAGTCTCTTCAATAAGTGGTGCTGGGAAAACTGGACAGCTACATGTTAAAGAATGAAATTAGAACACTCCCTAACACCATACACAAAAAGAAACTCAAAATGGATTCGAGACCTAAATGTAAGACCGGACACTATAAAACTCTTAGAGGAAAACATAGGAAGAACACTCTTTGACATAAATCACAGCAAGATATTTTTTGATCCACCTCCTAGAGTAATGGAAATAAATACAAAAATAAACAAATGGGACCTAATGAAACTTCAAAGCTTTTGCACAGCAAAGGAAACCATAAACAAGACGAAAAGACAACCCTCAGAATGGGAGAAAATATTTGCAAAGGAAGCAACTGACAAAGGATTAATCTCCAAAATATATAAACAGCTCATTCAGCTCAATATTAAAAAAACAAACAACCCAATCCAAAAATGGGCAGAAGACCTAAATAGACATTTCTCCAAAGAAGACATACCGATGGCCAAGAAGCACATGAAAAGCTGCTCAACATCATTAATTATTAGAGAAATGCAAATCAAAACTACAATGAGGTATCACCTCACACCAGTTAGAATGGGCATCATCAGAAAATCTACAAACAACAAATGCTGGAGAGGGTGTGGAGAAAAGGGAACCCTCTTGCACTGTTGGTGGGAATGTAAATTGATAACAGCCACTATGGAGAACAGTATGGAGGTTTCTTAAAAAACTAAAAATAGAGCTACCATATGACCCAGCAATCCCACAACTGGGCATATACCCAGAGAAAACCATAATTCAAAAAGACACATGCACCCCAATGTTCATTGCAGTACTATTTACAATAGCCAGGGCATGGAAGCAACCTAAATGCCCATCGACAGACAAATGGATACAGAAGATGTGGTACATATATACAATGGAATATTACTCAGCCATAAAAAGGAACAAAATTGGGTCATTTGTAGAGACGTGGATGCATCTAGAGACTGTCATACAGAATGAAGTAAGAAAGAGAAGAACAAATATCGTATATTAACGCATATATGTGGAACCTAGAAAAATCATACAGATGAACCAGTTTGCAGAGCAGAAATTGAGACACAGATGTAGAGAACAAACGTATGTACACCAAGGGGGGAAAGCGGCAGGGGGTGGGGATGGTGGTGTGATGAATTGGGAGATTGGGATTGACATGTATACACTGATGTGTATAAAATGGGTGACTAATAAGAAATAAATAAATAAATAAACATTTTTTAAAAAGAGAGAGAAAAAAAAAAAACATAGTCAGTGCTTGGGGGCCTTGGTTCTCTTGTTCTCTGTTTACTGTCTTTCCCTTCTGTAACCGATTCTAGGTACACAGTCTCAGTCCTAGAAATGGTGCTCTAGAAAGGACGCAGATTGTGCATGGTGAACCTAGGAGATTCTAGCAGGAAACTGTAAGCTCCATGAAGGCAAAGGTTGGGCCCAGTAACCTTCTAGAACTCTGTTAGGACCGTGTCTGTTTGTTTGTTCTTTATTCATCCATCCATCCATCCGTCCATTCATTCAAATAAATATTTTGGGGGGCCTATCCTGTGCCATGCCCTCTTCCAGGCTCTGAGAAATCAGCAGAGAACAAGACAGACATGATCCTTCCCCCTGTTATGCTCTAGTGAGGGAGACAGAATAAACAAGTAAACAAATACATGCTCTAATATTTAAACGAACTAATGACTCTCCTTCGAACCTGGTTTTGAAAAACCAAAGAAAGTAACAGGTCCTATAGGAATTATTAGTGCAAACAGCTACCTTGACATGTAGCTGACACGTTAATGAGCATCTTTTTCTTGAACTGAACCCAATTTTGCTGAAATATTCCTTTCAGTTATTCTCCCATTTCAGAGCTTTCCTGAGCAAATGACATGTCTTTTTCAGGTACATGGATGAGGCTGAATTATTCCCACATACCTTTTTTTTTCTGCTATACCACGTGGCTTGCAGGATCTTAGTTCCCCAACCAGGGATCAAACCCAGGCCCCCAGCAGTGGAAGCACGGAGTCCTAACCACTGGACCACCACGGAAATCCCCACATACCTTTTTTTTTTAACTGAAATATATTTGACATATACTATTATATA
The DNA here is from genome assembly GCF_965194825.1 of Balaenoptera physalus. NCBI lineage: Eukaryota > Metazoa > Chordata > Mammalia > Artiodactyla > Balaenopteridae > Balaenoptera > Balaenoptera physalus. The sequence goes on along the minus strand of NC_138882.1, from coordinate 184,615,772 downwards.
ATTTCCACATATCTTTGAGTATCAGCAGGTCACAATTTGAGTATTATTTAAAGCGGCTGCCGATATCTGGGGGAAAAAAATGTTTTTTTACAAAGAAATTATCTAGAAATAATTACACTGATGCATCATGCTGTTTCCTCCCCTACCGCTGGAGCTTCACTTATAACTGAAGGAGAATATTTTATAACAAGGCATATATGAACCAGAGGCTCCCCTGGTTTGAACTCAAATCGAGTTTCATCCACTGACATTTTAGTTTCTTAACTATTCTACTGCCTGCAGAGCATTCCACCAGAAGTGTAAGCCACGTGGCAGGTTGATTTATTGTTCTGATTACTTTATGTGTTTTCCCTGGTCCCCAAAGGTGTGTGCATAATGATTTGCTCTCAAAGATCTTCGATCCGCTACAATATCACTAGAAAATTCTTACCTCCATGTGCTCTTATACGCCTGTGCTAATTAGAAGCCAAATTATTATCTTGAAACAATCACTCCTCCTAGCACTATTAACTTTCTTATGATTCAGTGCCCATTTTATTACACAGCTTAACAGACATTAAACATCTTGGAATTTATGCCAATTACAAACAATATGGATATTTATTTTGGTAGTAAAAGTATCGAAGAGGTTTGAAGACTCTTGGAGTTTTCCAGCAATCCGAAATCCTAAAACACTGACACTTAGATTGAAATATTTTAAATCTGTCATAAGCACTGGAGTCTTAGAGGGGAATGTATGTTTTCCCTTCTAGAAGTTTGTCTCTGTGTGTTCTGCCTCTGGTATCATGCAAATAAAAGCATTAAGCTGAGAAGAACTTACAAACACTTTCAGTGTTCCAAGGATCTTTTATGGAAAAGTTGTATGTCCCCCCAACAGAGAAAAGTAAGATGTGAAAGAATTTTTTTACTCAAAGTTTCCAAAGCACAAACATGCAAAAGTATAGCCTTGGGGAGAGTGGGGGGCAGAGTGGCCTGTGTCCCCACAACTCCTAGCATAGACCCCCCCCCATAGTGTCTCAGGTGCCCCAGGGAAATAGTAAGTGTAACTGCCCCAACTGTCATAGACTCTGAACCATGATGGTACAGGAAACGAGTCAGAAAACTTGTGAGACCTTGACGCTTCTGTTAATTCTACCAGAGTAATAATGACAAGATTTCCAAGGACACAAACCAAGACCAAAGGCTGTGAGCGCCATCTGGTGGCCAGGTCACCACGCCCGAACCCCATTACCTGGGCATGCCCACCCCCTCCCCGCAATCTTTTTTTTTTTTTTTTTTAATGTGATGCCCGCAACCTGGTCTGATGGTAAACAGGGAAATTCCTGTATTTCTTCTTTTGGGGGGATTATTTTTATTTAAGATACTGAGTCTCTATTTACTCTTATAACAGTTATTTTTAATTTAATGCACGTTTTTAAGTTTAAAAAGGGAGCTGCTTCTACGAAAAATGCTAAGAAATTATAGTGGGGCTAGCCAAGAGACATGGGAAAAATAGTGAAAGTGGTATATGAATGACTGAAGTTTAGGAACTCTCTTAGGGTGGGGTTACCAGATAAAGTAAGGACACCCAGTTAAATTTGAATTTTAGAATTTCGTTTTAGTGTGCGTCCCAAATATTGCATGGGACACACTTGCACTAAAATATTAGTCATTATCTGAAATCCTATTTTAAGTGAACATCCTTTTTTCCTCCCCTATATCTGGCAAACTTACCTTAGGAGAACAAAGAAATTGCACCCGGGACTTCCCTGGTGGCGCAGTGGTTAGGAATCCGCCTGCCAATGCAGGGGACACAGGCTCGAGCCCTGGTCCGGGAAGATCCCACGTGCCGCGGAGCAACTAAGCCCGTGCGCCACAACTACTGAAGCCCGTGCGCCTAGAGCCCATGCTCTGCAACAAGAGAAGGCACTGCAGTGAGAAGGCTGTGCACCACAACAAAGACCCAACGCAGCCAAAAATAAATAAATAAAATAACTAAATTTATGTTTAAAAAAAGAAAAGAAATTGCACCCTTCTCCTTGTCACTTCCATTTTGATCTATCAAAACAAGCTAACTCTTGTCCTGTCTACGGACTGCGTGGCATTTATGCCCCAATAAACGTGTCCCTGTGGGAGTACTGAGGCCTGACATCTGAAAAATCACGGGGCAAAGGCCCACAGTGCACCTTGAGGTGGGAAAGACCTGACCACTCAGAACAAGCAGTCTGGCCACATCAGACCGAGAGGGAGGGGGTTCCGGGCCCAGCTCTCTTTCCCAGCCTCTCGGGTACCTGCTCTGCGGAGGCCGAGGCCTGGCAGCTACTTTCGGGCTCTTACCAACGTTGCCTTTGATGGAGAGCCTTCCGCGCCCCACGTGTAGACCTAGACCCCTGGAGGGGGGCCCGCCCTCGAGGGGGCTCTGAGCCATGGACTTAGAGGGTGCCCACAGCAGCGTTAGATAGAGCCGGCCTGTGGTCATCCCACCCACGATTCCGGTATTTCCTCTTAATAACAACCACACTGGTGTTTAAGTGAGCCTGGCAAGGCTTCCAAATGCACACATGAAGATTACCAACTACCTTCCCCAGAGACAGACGAGGGAAGCTGAAGCTAAAGCACCCCGTGGGTAGTCAGAGGAGAGGACCGTCACGGTTCATTCCCCTGTGCCATGTGCCAGGCATGATCTGAGCGCTTGTACACATGCTAACTTATTAAAATAACTTCTAACAATCCCATCAGATTGGGACTACCATCACCCCGCGTACAGACTGGAAAAAAGGAAACAGAATACGGTGTCCTCCTTGTGTTCACAAAGCCCGTAAGTGGCAGAGACAGGACTTGAAGGCCACAGTCCGGCTCCCGAGCCCGTGCCATGCTTTACAGCCTCTGACTTCTCATGCCCCTTCCCAGAGCCGCCTGGGAAGGAGGAACCAGGCAGCTAAAGACTGGGTTTGAATCCTACTCCACCTCTGACCAGCCGCACGATCCCGAGCAAGGGACCTCGCCTCTCTGAGTCTCAACCTGCCCCCTTGCAAGATGGGAACGTTAATGGGAACATCAGGCTTCAGCAACGCTGTGAGGAGTATCAGTGTAGCATGTGTGAACGGGCTTTGTAAACTCTGGAGTGCTCTGTGAGGTATAAACTACCCACTGTTATCATTAGAGGGAATTCAGTTTATAACCTGCTCCCGTCTCTTGAACTTTGCTGTGCATCCAGTCACTGCTGGATGATCTGGAACCAACAGCTGGTCTATTTATGGCTGAAAATCCGCAGGTCATAGGAAGACAGTGGCACCTGAGCCCCTGGGTGGCCACAAAGATAAGGTTCGTGTCTCGATGACCTATGACATGGTGGTCACTGAAGGAACAGGCCCCCTCCCTCCCCTTCCATTAGTTATAACTGAAAAGCTTGGTTTCCCCAACGCCCCGACCCAAGATCAACCCGACTCTTTGCCCAACGTTGGAGAAGTACCGGCATGTCCTGCAGGCCTGGCTGGCCCCCTCTGACTGTGTGTTGCCTCCTTCCACAGATCAGTGCCCTACAGCAAGGCTACAGCCAGGTGCTATGCCAGACCCTGTCTGAGAGAAACTTAGAAATCACATCCCTGAAGAACGAGGCCGAGAACTTAAGGAGGGATACCGCCATCACATCAGGTGAGGCCCTTCTGCATTTAGGCCCCAGAGCTTCTGCCCTCCCCCTGCAGACATCACCAGTCAACCACCACACCTATGCCCGTGACCTGGGTGCAGCCTCAGGGATCCCCCGTGTCGGTTCATTAGAGCTCTCCCTCAGTGGAGGTTTCTTGCCACCCAGTTCCGAGGGCAGGGCCTGATAAATATTTGAGAGAATGTTATCTCTTGGCTACAAGGTCTCCTGAGCACCGGCCCCACCAGGGAGAACACAGGTCACTTTGTGGCTTGGGTGGTTCCACAAACCGGCCTGAGTGCAAACTAGAGTGTGGACAAAATGGGGTCACTCTTTTTTTTTTTTTTATGATTTGTATGTGTGTGTGTTTTATTATATATTAGTCTCTTAAATCAAACAGAAAACAAAAAGTGGAGCTACAAACCAAAGCTACAATAGTACTAGCTTTTCTCATCACCCGTCTATCTACTTGTACCAGAGGTCTTTATTTCTTCATAAGGCTTTGAGTTACTATCCAGGGTCCTCGACTCCAACCTGAAGAACTCCCTGTGGCAGGCAGGTCTGGTGGTTAAGAACTCTCTTAACTCTTGATTAACTGGGAATGTCTTGATTTCTCCCTCATTTTCTTTTTTTTTTTTTTTTTAAACATCTTTATTGGAGTATAATTGCTTTACAATGGTGTGTTAGTTTCTGCTTTATAACAAAGTGAATCACTTATACATATACATATGTTCCCAAATCTCTTCCCTCTTGCGTCTCCCTTCCTCCCACCCTCCCTATCCCACCCCTCTAGGTGGTCACAATCTCCCTCATTTTCGAAGGAAAGTTTTGCTAGATATAGGATTTTTGGTTGACGGTTTCTTTCCTTCAACACTTCAAGTACATTGAGCCATGCCATCTGGCCTCCGAGGCTCCTAATGAGAAATCTGATCATGACCTACCTTCCTGGGAAATCTTCTCTCAGCTTCATAGACTTTCCTAATGTACCTTATCGTGTCTTATGCAACAGAACATTTTGTATAGTATCGTGAAGTCAGTTAAGTTGTAACGTTATTTTGAGACCAGAATTTAAGGAAAAGGAATTGAATATTTCAAGTGTAGACATTATGAGGTCTTTAAAATTATTACCCATTTTCAAACTAGAAATAAAAAGGCCACTGAAGTATCCTACAGATTTTAATTTATAACAAAGTGAATACCAATATCTAATAACACACGTAAAGAAAAATTTCTTTGGGATCCTTTTTCCTAAGTGTAAAGGGGCCTTGAACTCAAAAAGTGAGAAAACCCCTGTGGTTTATCCCCAGCGGTGATGGGTCCATTTCTTGCTCTGACCTCAGAATGCACCACTGTGATGTACTTCACAAAGCCCTATAAAAGAGAAAGGTGGGCCCAGGTTTTTGGTCCTTAGAGCCCAGGAAGCTGCTTTTGGTGACCTGACGGCCTTGGACCTACAGTTAGCTTGTGTTTTCCTTGTTTCTGCCATTTTGTTGATTTTCGTTTCTCTTTTCTCTACTCTTTTTTATTTGTCTCATTTTTCTTTCTACAGTTAGCATAGTGAGTATTGTTGGTATAGTTAATACTTGATTAGCATAGTTAGTGTAGTTAGTACTAGTTAGCGCTGTTGGTACAGTTAGCGTAGTTAGCGTTGTTAGTAGAGACAGCATACTTAGCCCTGTTAGTACAGTTAGCATTGTTAGTTAGCGTAGTTAGCGTTGCTCGGTAGTGCTGTCAGTCAGTGTAGTTAGCAGGTCACCAGGATGCAGGGCCTCACAGCCAAATCTGCTGGCAAGGCGGCTCATATTGATGACTTCGAGATCCTCCACACCATTGGTGAAGGCACCTTCGGTAAAGTGAAGTTGGCCCGGCACATTCTGACCGGGACACAGGTGGCTCTCAAGGTGATTAAGAAAAGGCGTCAGAGCTTCTCAAGTGTCCAGGCACTTTTCCGGGAAGTGTGCGGTATGAAGGCTCTGAATCACCCCAATATTGTAAAACTGCTGTGGACGATTGACACAGAGGAGGCATTTATCCTGGTGATGGAGTACCTCAGTGGGGGGGACATGTACCGCTATTTGAAGATCCATGGCCGTATGACAGAGGCGCAGGCCCGTGGCCCGTTCCAGCAGCTGCTCTCCGCCCTGCAGCACTGCCACCAGAGGGGCATCGTGCATCGGGACCTGAAGCCACTGAACCTCCTCTTTGATTCCAACATGAATATTAAACTTACAGACTTTGGCCTCAGCAACAAGTGTGATGACACTGGCCTACTGGACACGATCTGCGGCACAGCCCCTTATGCTGCCCCGGAACTCTTCCTGGGGCAGAGCTACAGCGGCCCTGCGGTGGACGTGTGGAGCTTGGGAGTAGTGCTGTACACCATGGTAACTGGGTCCCGGCCCTTTGTGGGAAAAGACTTCCAGGAGCTGCGGAAGCAAATCCTACAAGGGCAATACCCCATCCCACCTTATCTGTCTTTAGAGATAAGGGATCTATTACAAAAAATGATTGCCCTCAGCCCCAGTGACAGAGGCACCTTACCTGACCTCATGAGACATGCTTGGTTAAACATGGGCCAGAAGGAGCCACTCCAGCCACCCTGTGCAGAGGACCTGGAGGTGACAATGGTGAGGACTCCGGGCTTGACTTGCGACCAGATCCAGGACACTGGGACAGGCAGTGTGAGCTCCGTGAAACCCAAGGTGGGGGTCTCCATCATAACTGTGAAGCCCTTCTCTTTCGGGGACCTCAGTGGCAGTGAACTTGAGCCTTCTCCAAGCCCTGTGGTGTCCTCCCTGCAAACCAGTTGGCTCTACCAGAGAAAAAATGTGCAGCCGCAGGAAGACCAGCAGGCAGGGCAGAAGACCGGTGAGTCTGCCTGTCCCCCACCCAGCCTGGAGGCGAGGACTGCCACCCCCAGCCCAGGCCCCCAGTGTGGCACTGGGACATCCACCTCCAGCAGCAGCAGGATTGGAGCCCCGGAGAGAACCAGCTGCCCCCCGGGTGTGTCCAACACTGGAAGGTCCTCCCACGCTGGGCAGCCTGAGAGTGTGTCCTCATCCACTGTCTCTGGCCAGAGCCAGAAAAAGCAAGGGGTGGCTGGGAGAATCTGGAACTTTGTTTTGAAACATCTTTGTTGCAAGCTGCCCAGCATGAGGCGTCATAATAAAGTGAGCCCATGTGAACCCCATGCATGACCGAGGCAGGAAGGTCAGGCCGCCGCGCTCCCTGGGGCCCCGTCCAGTGGAAGACGAGCGCGTTCTCTGCACGGCCTTCAGAAGCATCGTATCCAAGACCCTGGCCAGCTCAGAGGATGGTCCGGAGCAGCCCGGGCGACCGAAAGCGAGGCCACCGTGGCTGCAGGTCTGCCCCTCAACCCCCACCTGGGTGAAACTTGAGAGACTGGACTGTCATTCCTGGGGCACGTCTCCCCTCCCCCACTCTTCTGTCTTCCGTGTTGGTGGGGGAGGGGGATAGTTCTTGTTCCAAGAACTCCTTGGTTCTTCCAATTCTAGTTAATAAACTTGATGCTCCGGAAAGATGTATCACACTCTGCTTTGCGTCGTCCCTGCACAGAATTGGGGCTGTGCATTTTCCAGTGAGACAAGCGTGGACCCATGTGGTGCTTGGAGTTAATCGGAACAACTGGTTCCCTGGTTCAATAAGCCCTTGAACACACGGGTGGCTGGAGCAGGTACTTCCCAGAGGCCTCTCTCTGGGGGCACATGCTCTCGGACGCATCACCTGCACAGTTCCATTGGCTCTCGTGCGCTTACAGGTCACTTGCCGACTGCGGAATTCTCACCGCTAGACACAGAGCACTCTGACCACGTGCCCGTGAACCACCTCGAGGGGCCGTCCCAGATGTGACAGGGCTGGAACCCAGCCAGCGGCTTCTGGAGGTGCTCACAGAAGGCCTCGCTCACTTCCTGCCCTTTGGCCATTACACACTGGGGTCTCTGAACTCGGGCTCCCAAGTGGCTGCAAGTGGCAGAACAATGTGTCCAGCTACCAAGTTCCCAGAAAGTCTCCAAAGCCCCACCCATCTATTGCACTTGTAAATACCACATTTCCCTGGTCTGGAGAGAAGTAAAGGTGAGAATCACCCGTGTCCTCCAAGCCAGGGCTCCAGTCACACACTTGCTCTCCTTGCTCAGAATTTGGATTCACTTGGGATTCAGTCTCTCTCTCTCTGCTCTTTCTTCTAGCACTTTAGAAGTAAAAAGAGTTCCTGTGAGTGCATTAATCTGTTCTAAAATATTCTTGAGGTGACAATAGGCCTCCTGTGGGGTGAATTTCAGTTCCACTCTCAAGCGATCTATCTTATTAATCACTAAAACTGGACGGATGTTTTCGAGCCAGGCTTGTCGCAGAACTGCCTGTGTCTTTTGCATAATGTAGTGAAATGGCACTGGATTTCATCGTGATCCCTCGGACCCGTTCATCCTCTCTGCTGTCCATGTACCTTAACTTGCCTGCCAGGCGGCTGGAGATGATGCCATTGCTAGATATAAGACAGTCAGCCAGAGTAGTTTTTCCATGGTCAACATGAGCCAAAACACAGATATTCCCGATGTTAGCAGTGTTTTTCTGGAGTTGAATCATCTTATCCAAACTATTGAGCACCACGGTCACTTATTTCCTGTGACGGCTCCCGCCGCCCAGCCAGCCCCGCTCGGATGCCAGTGCCCGACCACACCACGCACGTCGCAGGCGCCCAGACCACCGCGTCCACCTAACGCCAGCGCGCCGGGGGCGGGGCTGAGGACGCACCGGGTTCACTCTTTTAAGGCACCCATTGTCTCACCCATTTCACCCGAGTGCACTTGGGCCCAAGTGAAAACAGTTTCTAATTTTATCCGAGGTGGTTCCCTGATAAAGGGCTTGGGTGTGGAGAGGGGCAGCCAATGCACAGCTGTGGCTGCGCTTCGATTTCCTGGATTCCTTCATTCCTTCAACATGTTTATTGAGCACCTGCTAGGTGTCAGGCCCCCGTTCCAGGCTCTGGGGAGGGAGAGCCAAGCAAGACAGTCAGATTCCTGTACTCACAGATTCGAGAGGGGGTGACAGACAATAAAAGCAAACGGATGAACAAACAAGCCCACTTCAGAGAGCAGTGGTGCTGTGGAGAAAATAAACCGTGTGTCGTGCTGGCCAGCGCTTCAAGGGGGGAGGCCAAGGGAGAACAGCTTAGTGGGCGTGCAGCCACGCAACTCAGGTGGCACTCGAACCCGTGGGCTGGGACTCGAGCCCAGTGAGAACCCACTAACTTTTAATCGAGATCACACATCTGGTCCCGGGACTTAATAAAGCTCAGGTTCTTTATGTCTCATCGCAGAAAGAATTCAGTGAGAGACAAAGTAAGAAGTGGATTTATTTAGAGAGAAACACACTCTACAGGCAGAGCGTGGGCCATCTCAGAAGGCTAGAGGCCCCCAAATAAGGGGTGGTTTGTTTTTATGGGCTGGGTAATTTTACAGGCTAATGAGTGGGAGGATTATGACAACTCTAATATTTTGGGGAAGGGGCGGGGATTTCCAGGAATTGGGCCACCACCCACTTTCTGATCTTCATGGGCAGCCTCGGAACTGTCCTGGTGCTGGTGAGTGTGTCATTTAGCTAATGTATTACAATGAGCCTATAGTGAGGCTCAAGTTCCACTGGAAGTCGAATCTTACGCCACCTTGGACCTAACTGATTCTAACCAGTTTATGTTGTATCCTCCACGGCTATGTCCTTCTTTTAGAGAGGACCTGTTTCAGGTGGGCAAGGACAAACCAAGGGCAAGTGAGGCTGCATGGAGTGAACGAGGGATTGTGGGGCTGGGCAGGGTCGGGGGGTCTGGGGTTTTTATTCTAAGGGTGTTGGGAATCCAGTGGAGTTTTTTAAGCAGAAAATGACATGTCTAGAGACCTGAAGAGGATGGGACCACTCACATACGAGGGGAGGGAGAGAAGCAGGTGACAGGGAGGAGGCAATGAGCTTCGGAGGGGCACATCACTCTTAAAGCAGCCAGCACGTAGCAGGAAACACGCCCACAGCTGTAAAAGCCGGGCATAGCATTGAGTCGCACGTGAATCACCATCTCTGTATGAATCTGTGCTTTTCTTCTGCCTCACTCTGCAACTTAATCACTCCCACCCCCACTGCCTGCTGCCCCCAGGTCTCTGCTTCTGCTCCTCCCTAACTCGGGATGTCCTCAGATATTTGCTGAGCACCTCCCCCAGGCTAGGTGCTGTTCTGGGCACCGGGAATGTACGGATGAACTCGCTGGTCCTCGCCTTCCTCCCATATGTCGGCCAGTCAGACCTCATCCAAGCATCAAGCCTGTCTCAGATCCCACTTTCTCCGATCAGGGAGTCGGACAGACCCGGGTTGGGATAACACTTGAGATGAGCTGGACCCACTCAAAGTGTGGCAAGCCCCAGAGGGATTTCCAAGTAACTTAACTGTGTCCTGGAGGCAAAGCTCATTTTTAAAATGAAACTCTGGAGCATTTTGTTCTGTATTTCATATACATTCTTGATTGATACCTACCAATAAAACTGGGCCTAATGTTCTTCCAAGAAAAGAACCGTATGGGATAACCCAATACCACTGTGTTTATGCACCCTTCTTCCCACTTTTATTCAAAATGATACTACAACGCAAGAGGGAAGAGATATGGGGATATATGTATATGCATAACTGATTCACTTTGTTATAAAGCAGAAACTAACACACCGTTGTAAAGCAATTATACTCCAATAAGGATGTTAAAAAAAAAATGATACTACAGTAATGGAGTAGTTATCTATTGCTGCATAACAAGTTACCCCAAAATGTAATGGATAAAACCCCAACCAATATTTATTATCTCACCCAGTTTCTGTAGTTCAGGAATTTGAGGGGTGGGGGTGACTTAGTTCTCATGAGTTGCAGTCAAGATGTCGGCTGGGGCATCAGTCATGTCATCTAAAGCCTCGAGGGGAGCTGGAGGATCCCCGTTCAGAATGGCTGCTCATGTGGCTATTGGCTGGAGGCCTTAGTCCCTCACCACACGTGCTTCTCTCTAGGACTGCTTGAGCGTCCTCACAGCACGGCAGTTGGCTTCCCCCACAGTGAGTGATTCAAGAGAGAGCCAAGAGGAGGCCACAGTGTCTTTTATGACCCAGCCTGGGAGGAAACATTCCGTCATTTCCACAGGATCATATTGGTTACCCGTGTCAGCCCTATTCAGGGTGGGAGGGGCTACACAGGGCATGAATTCTAGGCGGCAGGGATCATTGGGGGCATTTTGGAAGCTGGCTGCCGAGAAAAATAATAGGCGCCATGTAACAAACATAATTTAGCCACTTTATGTTCTTGGGACATACCGTCTCATTTGACCCTTACAATAACTCTGTGCGGGACAGACAGTGGGAGGTGAAATAGCTTGTCCAAGACCACCAAGCTAATAAGTGGTAGAGAGGGGTCCAAACTCAGAGGAGAGTGAAACCAACCACCCCATCAATAGTGTCCAGCAGTGCCCTCTGCCACAAGCCTGTCTCCTGGCCTCTGGAGAATTCCTGGACCTTCCTTGTGCTGGGCCTTCGTTCCCCAGGCCCATGGTGTGGCCTGTCCTCCCGGCTTTGCCTGGCCTGTGCCCACAAGGGGCCCCCAAAGGCGTCTCCTCTCGCTGGTGCTGACTGCCCCTCATTCTCACTGAAGCCTCAAACCATGTTCTGTGGACTTTGCTCTCATTCCCACTCCTGCTCTGGGACCCTCGGAAAAAGCCTCCCCAGTTCTAGGCGGGCACCGGTGGTGGCCCGGGCTTGGAAGGTCTTGTCCAAACGTTGGCTGACAGCCATGGTGTTGCCAATAATCCTTCCTGCCTCTTTGACCTCCATGAGTTTTTTGTTTTGGTTTGGTTTGGTTTTTTTTACAGAGATGGTGTCATCTTTGCAAAGAGATGTGTTAGTAAAGGATGATCAAGTTCAACAACTAAAACAGGAGGTGAATCAACTAAAAAGTGAGAACAAAGAAAAGGATCTCCAGCTCGAAGCCCTCAACTCCAGAGTGAGTGTCGGGTCATCACCAAATTGTAGCTGCGAAAAGCAGACACGGTGGAGTCACATGACACACGGTGGTGAGATGAGGCCAGTGCCCAAGGGCACAGGGAGGTAGCTGCTGGGCAGGTGGCCAACTTCTTTGCAGCTTTTCAAAGTACAGCGTGTATGTGGCTCAGAATAAGCATAATATATATTCAAATCCAGCAAACATTTTCTAACCCCATTATAAGTTAGTTTGTTTAACCCCAGCGACAAACACACCTATTAGCATATATTGCCATTGCAAAGTTTAATGTTAAACAGAACAGGATCTCTCTGTGAGCAAGGACGACCACACGGCTGCATCGTGGTCCCAGCGCCACTGGTTCTCATAACTGCCTTCAAAGCAGAATGTTTGAAGATCCAGATGCAAACACGCAGACTCTCATTTCTCCCTTAGACTTTAGTGTGTAGAATTTCTCTATGGAAAATGAACGTGGTAGGCAAGCAAAGAGCTTTTTACGTGTAACTTTGACTATTTGCAAATCTTGCCTTCAAGGCAAACTTCAGAATCCTGACTCTATAGGATAAGATTTCTCAGTATTTGTATGATGTGTCTGTTTCTGTGAGTCAAGGTAAAACCTCAAAGCTTTCATCTCAGGTGGCAACTCAGAGATTCCCAGCAGCTACCCAACGGGTTAGCTAGGTCTGCATGGGGGTGGGGTGAGAACAGATCTTGAGGTTCCAAGGAAAAGGCATAATAAGTAATACCTGGTACGTAGTACCATACCCAATTTGGAGCTGGTGAAAGGCACTGCATGAGCTTTGAGGTCAGACAGACCAGGGTCCAATCCCAGAGCTTTCTTTTATTGTAACTTATTTGGCCTCCATTTCCCCATCTGTGAAATGGGGATGACAAAATCGTTTTCCGAGAAGTGGGAATCTGGTTTTCGTTGTGCTCCTCTGCCTCTGCCCCGGGTCAGCTGCCTGGCCAAGCCCTCTGCATTCGTTTCTCCCAAGCGGAGTGTCTTCCTAGGCATGTGCTATAGCTGTTTTATGTGGTGTGTGTGTGTGTGTGTGTGTTGGGGACGGGAAGGGGGTGCAGAGCTGGTGCTAAGTAGAAGGAATATGCAAAGACAGCACCTGCTTGGCTCTTCTACCTCCTGAAGTGCATTTGGATGATTTATGTCCCCGTTTCCCCTTCCTCATTGACCTTGGAATGAGGTCCCTTCTCCTCTAGCCTGTGCCGGCCAACAGCACAAGGGCTCTTCACCACCAAGGGCTCTTCACCACCAAGGGTACTGCCCTTGTGAACATTTGAGATGCCTTTTTTTTTTTAATGACATACATCATGTGTGTTAATTTTAGAAAAATAAGTAGATGACATTGAAAAGAAAAAATAAAAAGAGAGGAGAGGAAATGCTACTTTGAGAAATCAATGTTAATATTTTCATGTACGTTCCTCCAGTCTTGTTTCTATATATTACCTAGAAATCAATCAATCAATCATTTTATAGTGAATTTATACTATGCACATTTTTTAAATTTTTAAATACTTACTATTTCCCGTGCTAATAAATCAACGCTCTTATCCTTGGTCTTAAAAGCTACATACTTTCTCCTGGATGTACCCAGTGTTATGAAGTGGTCTGCTGTTATAAACAACACTTGGGTTGTTGCCTCTTTTTTTTTTTTTTTCCACTGTTACTGACAATTCTGTGAAAAGCATCCTTGAAATTACAGATTTACTTATTTCTCCAGTCATTGCCCTTAAGGTACATTCCTAAAGTGGGAATTGCTGGGTCAAAAGAAGGCACATCCATCCTTATGACCTTAATGCCTGTTGCCGAGCCGCCCTCGGGAAAGACAGCTCCGTTTACCCCTCCACACCAGCCGGGGCAGTTGTGTCTTTGAGATGCAACCTGCACAAAAGCCCTAAGATGGACCCGAGCTCACTGGTTCCGCTCCCCTCCACCCTCACCGGTCACAGCGTGAAAACATCCCAATTCCCGCACCCTAAGTACCCAGACTCTACAAAGCTGGATTTCCCCTGCGGTGAAGTTTGCTGGCTTTTGAAGAGGAATTTAGACACTCTATTCCTCAGAACTCATGAGAGGGGTGAACTGGGAACGACTGCAGTATCCCGTGCTCCCATCACACAAATGGTCTCGCCTCTCGGAATTCAGAGGTGTGATTGGGTTATACAGCAGGAAACACTCCTGGGCGTGAACACAGGGACTTGGGAGCCCCAGCCAAGCCCCCGTGGCCTTGTCCTTTTTCTCCACAGTGCTCAGTGCTGAAAGAAGAGTTACAGAAGGAAGAGGCCCAGAAGGAGCACTGGGAAGCTCAAGAGAAAGAGTTAAAACTCTGCAAAACCGTGCGTTGAACCTCCTCACCCCTAGGTGTCCACAGAAAGCCTAGATTTTGACCTTCAGGGTTTTGGAGGGGTTCCTTGGCCCATTAGCTAGCACAAGCTCTGGGGCTTTATGGGTGTTTGTCTGTTAATGTAGTCTCATAATTCTTTGATTTGCTAGCCTCAAAGAGATGGGTGAAAAGACCATGGAAAACACACTCTCCCCAGATCTTCTGGGCAGTGGGCTCGAGGCCCCTCATCAGGTTTCCCCTGGGGAAAGGGACGGGAGGTGGCCACCATATGCTGCTAGAAATTCACCGTGGTCCCTACCCCTGCACTTGTGATGCCCAAACTCTCATGATCCACTGTCACAAGTTTTATCACAGCCCCGGGCACTGTTATTAACACCACTCTTCTTTAAGCATTTTTACTTAAATACATTCAATTTTACACCAATTCATAAAAACAAAATAAAAAGCAAATGTATCACTGGCCTTGTATGGAAGGTGAACATAAAAATTAATACAATGACAAGATGACCGCTAAATGTAAATGTTCACCCCCTGTACCAGCCGAATCCTCGTGCACATCACCAGGCATACGTTTTCCATCCGTTGGGAAGGACGGTGCCTGGGACGGGGGAGGAGACATGTGCTCTTCTCTATGCCAGGAGCACACTTCTCTGCCTCAAATGAGAAAGAAGAAAAATGTCATTGTTCTTTTCTTCCAAACTGTGCCCATTGTGTCTTCCAAACAGCCCTTATTTAGATTGAACTCAAAAATATACCCCAAGGCAAGAGATTCTAATGAGTGGATAGGTATCTTGTACTGTTTAATCCAGGATCCATGCTGATCTTCAAAAGAAGCTCAGATTTTCCCTCACCCAGCACTTTCATTGCATCCGTTGAAAGTCCACTTTGCCTTAAAGATGTAGAATTGTCCCCCACGGGAAGGAATTAAGCGAATCCCAGACTAGGTTTCTGCCTTAATGAAGCGGATGAAATGAGTTATGAAGTTGACTTCCCTGTTGTTGGAACTCTTTCAGCAAATCCATGACATGGAGAAAGAAATGAGGAAGCTCAGGGAGGAGCTGAAAAGGAGCAGTACCGAGCAGAGCCTGATCTCTAAGACGCTGCGGGAAAAGAGCAAGGTATGGCAGGGACGGGTCAGCCTGGCAACCACTCTGGGGCAAGCACTCCACCTGCATCATCTCTGTGGATCCTCACAGTGACCCCATGCGGTCTATACTGGTATTGACCCCACTTTACAGCCGGGAAAACTGAGGCTCACAGAGGTGAAGGAAGTTACCCAAGCTCACTTGGATAAAGTAGCTGTGACAGAGCTTGAATCCAGGTCTGACTGACTCCAAAGCTCCTGTGTGTAACCACTACCCTAGACTGCCTTCAAATCTTTTTTTTTTTTTTTAATTTATTATTTATTTATTATGTTTATTTTTGGCTGTGTTGGGTCTTCGTTTCTGTGTGAGGGCTTTCTCCAGTTGCGGCGAGTGAGGGCCACTCTTCATCGCGGTGCGCGGGCCTCTCACTGTCGCGGCCTCTCTTGTTGCGGAGCACAGGCTCCAGACGCGCAGGCTCAGTAGTTGTGGTTCACGGGCCCAGTTGCTCCGTGGCATGTGGGATCTTCCCAGACCAGGGCTCGAACCCGTGTCCCCTGCATTGGCAGGCAGATTCTCAACCACTGCGCCACCAGGGAAGCCCTGCCTTCAAATCTTAATTGTGAAATTATCTAGGAAAGAATTGATCCATTAAATCAAGTTTGCCAATGATGTTGTTCCAACTTAAATTCTCATATTGATTTTTTTTTGTCTTTTTGTTCCATCAGTCACTGAGAATGTTTTTTAAAATCTCATCATGTTTGTAATTTGTGTGTTTCTTCTTTCAATATTAATGATTTTTGCTTTATATATTTTGAGGCTGTGTTACTAGGTGCATATAAATTTAGAATCCTAATACTTCCTGTAGAACAAAACAAAACTCTGTTAGGACCGTGTCTGTTTGTTTGTTCTTTATTCATCCATCCATCCATCCGTCCATTCATTCAAATAAATATTTTGGGGGGCCTATCCTGTGCCATGCCCTCTTCCAGGCTCTGAGAATTCAGCAGAGAACAAGACAGACATGATCCTTCCCCCTGTTATGCTCTAGTGAGGGAGACAGAATAAACAAGTAAACAAATACATGCCCTAATATTTAAACGAACTAATGACTCTCCTTCGAACCTGGTTTTGAAAAAACAATGAAAGTAACAGGTCCTATAGGAATTATTAGTGCAAACAGCTACCTTGACATGTAGCTGACACGTTAATGAGCATCTTTTTCTTGAACTGAACCCAATTTTGCTGAAATATTCCTTTCAGTTATTCTCCCATTTCAGAGCTTTCCTGAGCAAATGACATGTCTTTTTCAGGTGCATGGATGAGGCTGAATTATTCCCACATACCTTTTTTTCTCTGCTATACCACGTGGCTTGCAGGATCTTAGTTCCCCAACCAGGGATCAAACCCAGGCCCCCAGCAGTGGAAGCACGGAGTCCTAACCACTGGACCACCACGGAAATCCCCACATACCTTTTTTTTTTAACTGAAATATATTTGACATATACTATTATATAATTTCCACGTATCTTTGAGTATCAGCAGGTCACAATTTGAGTATTATTTAAAGCGGCTGCCGATATCTGGGGGAAAAAAGTGTTTTTTTACAAAGAAATTATCTAGAAATAATTACACTGATGCATCATGCTGTTTCCTCCCCTACCGCTGGAGCTTCACTTATAACTGAAGGAGAATATTTTATAACAAGGCATATATGAACCAGAGGCTCCCCTGGTTTGAACTCAAATCGAGTTTCATCCACTGACATTTTAGTTTCTTAACTATTCTACTGCCTGCAGAGCATTCCACCAGAAGTGTAAGCCACGTGGCAGGTTGATTTATTGTTCTGATTACTTTATGTGTTTTCCCTGGTCCCCAAAGGTGTGTGCATAATGATTTGCTCTCAAAGATCTTCGATCCGCTACAATATCACTAGAAAATTCTTACCTCCATGTGCTCTTATACGCCTGTGCTAATTAGAAGCCAAATTATTATCTTGAAACAATCACTCCTCCTAGCACTATTAACTTTCTTATGATTCAGTGCCCATTTTATTACACAGCTTAACAGACATTAAACATCTTGGAATTTATGCCAATTACAAACAATATGGATATTTATTTTGGTAGTAAAAGTATCGAAGAGGTTTGAAGACTCTTGGAGTTTTCCAGCAATCCGAAATCCTAAAACACTGACACTTAGATTGAAATATTTTAAATCTGTCATAAGCACTGGAGTCTTAGAGGGGAATGTATGTTTTCCCTTCTAGAAGTTTGTCTCTGTGTGTTCTGCCTCTGGTATCATGCAAATAAAAGCATTAAGCTGAGAAGAACTTACAAACACTTTCAGTGTTCCAAGGATCTTTTATGGAAAAGTTGTATGTCCCCCCAACAGAGAAAAGTAAGATGTGAAAGAATTTTTTTACTCAAAGTTTCCAAAGCACAAACATGCAAAACTATAGCCTTGGGGAGAGTAGGGGGCAGAGTGGCCTGTGTCCCCACAACTTCTAGCATAGACCCCCCCCCCATAATGTCTCAGGTGCCCCAGGGAAATAGTAAGTGTAACTGCCCCAACTGTCATACACTCTGAACCATGACGGTACAGGAAACGAGTCAGAAAACTTGTGAGACCTTGACGCTTCTGTTAATTCTACCAGAGTAATAATGACAAGATTTCCAAGGACACAAACCAAGACCAAAGGCTGTGTGCGCCATCTGGTGGCCAGGTCACCACGCCCGAACCCCATTACCTGGGCATGCCCACCCCCTCCCCGCAATCTTTTTTTTTTTTTTTTTTAATGTGATGCCCGCAACCTGGTCTGATGGTAAACAGGGAAATTCCTGTATTTCTTCTTTTGGGGGGATTATTTTTATTTAAGATACTGAGTCTCTATTTACTCTTATAACAGTTACTTTTAATTTAATGCACGTTTTTAAGTTTAAAAAGGGAGCTGCTTCTACGAAAAATGCTAAGAAATTATAGTGGGGCTAGCCAAGAGACATGGGAAAAATAGTGAAAGTGGTATATGAATGACTGAAGTTTAGGAACTCTCTTAGGGTGGGGTTACCAGATAAAGTAAGGACACCCAGTTAAATTTGAATTTTAGAATTTCGTTTTAGTGTGCGTCCCAAATATTGCATGGGACACACTTGCACTAAAATATTAGTCATTATCTGAAATCCTATTTTAAGTGAACATCCTTTTTTCCTCCCCTATATCTGGCAAACTTACCTTAGGAGAACAAAGAAATTGCACCCGGGACTTCCCTGGTGGCGCAGTGGTTAGGAATCCGCCTGCCAATGCAGGGGACACAGGCTCGAGCCCTGGTCCGGGAAGATCCCACGTGCCGCGGAGCAACTAAGCCCGTGCGCCACAACTACTGAAGCCCGTGCGCCTAGAGCCCATGCTCTGCAACAAGAGAAGGCACTGCAGTGAGAAGGCTGTGCACCACAACAAAGACCCAACGCAGCCAAAAATAAATAAATAAAATAACTAAATTTATTTTTAAAAAAAGAAAAGAAATTGCACCCTTCTCCTTGTCACTTCCATTTTGATCTATCAAAACAAGCTAACTCTTGTCCTGTCTACGGACTGCGTGGCATTTATGCCCCAATAAACGTGTCCCTGTGGGAGTACTGAGGCCTGACATCTGAAAAATCACGGGGCAAAGGCCCACAGTGCACCTTGAGGTGGGAAAGACCTGGCCACTCAGAACAAGCAGTCTGGCCACATCAGACCGAGAGGGAGGGGGTTCCGGGCCCAGCTCTCTTTCCCAGCCTCTCGGGTACCTGCTCTGCGGAGGCCGAGGCCTGGCAGCTACTTTCGGGCTCTTACCAACGTTGCCTTTGATGGAGAGCCTTCCGCGCCCCACGTGTAGACCTAGACCCCTGGAGGGGGGCCCGCCCTCGAGGGGGCTCTGAGCCATGGACTTAGAGGGTGCCCACAGCAGCGTTAGATAGAGCCGGCCTGTGGTCATCCCACCCACGATTCCGGTATTTCCTCTTAATAACAACCACACTGGTGTTTAAGTGAGCCTGGCAAGGCTTCCAAATGCACACATGAAGATTACCAACTACCTTCCCCAGAGACAGACGAGGGAAGCTGAAGCTAAAGCACCCCGTGGGTAGTCAGAGGAGAGGACCGTCACGGTTCATTCCCCTGTGCCATGTGCCAGGCATGATCTGAGCGCTTGTACACATGCTAACTTATTAAAATAACTTCTAACAATCCCATCAGATTGGGACTACCATCACCCCGCGTACAGACTGGAAAAAAGGAAACAGAATACGGTGTCCTCCTTGTGTTCACAAAGCCCGTAAGTGGCAGAGACAGGACTTGAAGGCCACAGTCCGGCTCCCGAGCCCGTGCCATGCTTTACAGCCTCTGACTTCTCATGCCCCTTCCCAGAGCCGCCTGGGAAGGAGGAACCAGGCAGCTAAAGACTGGGTTTGAATCCTACTCCACCTCTGACCAGCCGCACGATCCCGAGCAAGGGACCTCGCCTCTCTGAGTCTCAACCTGCCCCCTTGCAAGATGGGAACGTTAATGGGAACATCAGGCTTCAGCAACGCTGTGAGGAGTATCAGTGTAGCATGTGTGAACGGGCTTTGTAAACTCTGGAGTGCTCTGTGAGGTATAAACTACCCACTGTTATCATTAGAGGGAATTCAGTTTATAACCTGCTCCCGTCTCTTGAACTTTGCTGTGCATCCAGTCACTGCTGGATGATCTGGAACCAACAGCTGGTCTATTTATGGCTGAAAATCCGCAGGTCATAGGAAGACAGTGGCACCTGAGCCCCTGGGTGGCCACAAAGATAAGGTTCGTGTCTCGATGACCTATGACATGGTGGTCACTGAAGGAACAGGCCCCCTCCCTCCCCTTCCATTAGTTATAACTGAAAAGCTTGGTTTCCCCAACGCCCCGACCCAAGATCAACCCGACTCTTTGCCCAACGTTGGAGAAGTACCGGCATGTCCTGCAGGCCTGGCTGGCCCCCTCTGACTGTGTGTTGCCTCCTTCCACAGATCAGTGCCCTACAGCAAGGCTACAGCCAGGTGCTATGCCAGACCCTGTCTGAGAGAAACTTAGAAATCACATCCCTGAAGAACGAGGCCGAGAACTTAAGGAGGGATACCGCCATCACATCAGGTGAGGCCCTTCTGCATTTAGGCCCCAGAGCTTCTGCCCTCCCCCTTCAGACATCACCAGTCAACCACCACACCTATGCCCGTGACCTGGGTGCAGCCTCAGGGATCCCCCGTGTCGGTTCATTAGAGCTCTCCCTCAGTGGAGGTTTCTTGCCACCCAGTTCCGAGGGCAGGGCCTGATAAATATTTGAGAGAATGTTATCTCTTGGCTACAAGGTCTCCTGAGCACCGGCCCCACCAGGGAGAACACAGGTCACTTTGTGGCTTGGGTGGTTCCACAAACCGGCCTGAGTGCAAACTAGAGTGTGGACAAAATGGGGTCACTCTTTTTTTTTTTTTTATGATTTGTATGTGTGTGTGTTTTATTATATATTAGTCTCTTAAATCAAACAGAAAACAAAAAGTGGAGCTACAAACCAAAGCTACAATAGTACTAGCTTTTCTCATCACCCGTCTATCTACTTGTACCAGAGGTCTTTATTTCTTCATAAGGCTTTGAGTTACTATCCAGGGTCCTCGACTCCAACCTGAAGAACTCCCTGTGGCAGGCAGGTCTGGTGGTTAAGAACTCTCTTAACTCTTGATTA
This sequence comes from Balaenoptera physalus, assembly GCF_965194825.1. Lineage (NCBI taxonomy): Eukaryota > Metazoa > Chordata > Mammalia > Artiodactyla > Balaenopteridae > Balaenoptera > Balaenoptera physalus. The sequence goes on along the minus strand of NC_138882.1, from coordinate 184,594,934 downwards.
ACTGGGAATGTCTTGATTTCTCCCTCATTTTCTTTTTTTTTTTTTTTTTAAACATCTTTATTGGAGTATAATTGCTTTACAATGGTGTGTTAGTTTCTGCTTTATAACAAAGTGAATCACTTATACATATACATATGTTCCCAAATCTCTTCCCTCTTGCGTCTCCCTTCCTCCCACCCTCCCTATCCCACCCCTCTAGGTGGTCACAATCTCCCTCATTTTCGAAGGAAAGTTTTGCTAGATATAGGATTTTTGGTTGACGGTTTCTTTCCTTCAACACTTCAAGTACATTGAGCCATGCCATCTGGCCTCCGAGGCTCCTAATGAGAAATCTGATCATGACCTACCTTCCTGGGAAATCTTCTCTCAGCTTCATAGACTTTCCTAATGTACCTTATCGTGTCTTATGCAACAGAACATTTTGTATAGTATCGTGAAGTCAGTTAAGTTGTAACGTTATTTTGAGACCAGAATTTAAGGAAAAGGAATTGAATATTTCAAGTGTAGACATTATGAGGTCTTTAAAATTATTACCCATTTTCAAACTAGAAATAAAAAGGCCACTGAAGTATCCTACAGATTTTAATTTATAACAAAGTGAATACCAATATCTAATAACACACGTAAAGAAAAATTTCTTTGGGATCCTTTTTCCTAAGTGTAAAGGGGCCTTGAACTCAAAAAGTGAGAAAACCCCTGTGGTTTATCCCCAGCGGTGATGGGTCCATTTCTTGCTCTGACCTCAGAATGCACCACTGTGATGTACTTCACAAAGCCCTATAAAAGAGAAAGGTGGGCCCAGGTTTTTGGTCCTTAGAGCCCAGGAAGCTGCTTTTGGTGACCTGACGGCCTTGGACCTACAGTTAGCTTGTGTTTTCCTTGTTTCTGCCATTTTGTTGATTTTCGTTTCTCTTTTCTCTACTCTTTTTTATTTGTCTCATTTTTCTTTCTACAGTTAGCATAGTGAGTATTGTTGGTATAGTTAATACTTGATTAGCATAGTTAGTGTAGTTAGTACTAGTTAGCGCTGTTGGTACAGTTAGCGTAGTTAGCGTTGTTAGTAGAGACAGCATACTTAGCCCTGTTAGTACAGTTAGCATTGTTAGTTAGCGTAGTTAGCGTTGCTCGGTAGTGCTGTCAGTCAGTGTAGTTAGCAGGTCACCAGGATGCAGGGCCTCACAGCCAAATCTGCTGGCAAGGCGGCTCATATTGATGACTTCGAGATCCTCCACACCATTGGTGAAGGCACCTTCGGTAAAGTGAAGTTGGCCCGGCACATTCTGACCGGGACACAGGTGGCTCTCAAGGTGATTAAGAAAAGGCGTCAGAGCTTCTCAAGTGTCCAGGCACTTTTCCGGGAAGTGTGCGGTATGAAGGCTCTGAATCACCCCAATATTGTAAAACTGCTGTGGACGATTGACACAGAGGAGGCATTTATCCTGGTGATGGAGTACCTCAGTGGGGGGGACATGTACCGCTATTTGAAGATCCATGGCCGTATGACAGAGGCGCAGGCCCGTGGCCCGTTCCAGCAGCTGCTCTCCGCCCTGCAGCACTGCCACCAGAGGGGCATCGTGCATCGGGACCTGAAGCCACTGAACCTCCTCTTTGATTCCAACATGAATATTAAACTTACAGACTTTGGCCTCAGCAACAAGTGTGATGACACTGGCCTACTGGACACGATCTGCGGCACAGCCCCTTATGCTGCCCCGGAACTCTTCCTGGGGCAGAGCTACAGCGGCCCTGCGGTGGACGTGTGGAGCTTGGGAGTAGTGCTGTACACCATGGTAACTGGGTCCCGGCCCTTTGTGGGAAAAGACTTCCAGGAGCTGCGGAAGCAAATCCTACAAGGGCAATACCCCATCCCACCTTATCTGTCTTTAGAGATAAGGGATCTATTACAAAAAATGATTGCCCTCAGCCCCAGTGACAGAGGCACCTTACCTGACCTCATGAGACATGCTTGGTTAAACATGGGCCAGAAGGAGCCACTCCAGCCACCCTGTGCAGAGGACCTGGAGGTGACAATGGTGAGGACTCCGGGCTTGACTTGCGACCAGATCCAGGACACTGGGACAGGCAGTGTGAGCTCCGTGAAACCCAAGGTGGGGGTCTCCATCATAACTGTGAAGCCCTTCTCTTTCGGGGACCTCAGTGGCAGTGAACTTGAGCCTTCTCCAAGCCCTGTGGTGTCCTCCCTGCAAACCAGTTGGCTCTACCAGAGAAAAAATGTGCAGCCGCAGGAAGACCAGCAGGCAGGGCAGAAGACCGGTGAGTCTGCCTGTCCCCCACCCAGCCTGGAGGCGAGGACTGCCACCCCCAGCCCAGGCCCCCAGTGTGGCACTGGGACATCCACCTCCAGCAGCAGCAGGATTGGAGCCCCGGAGAGAACCAGCTGCCCCCCGGGTGTGTCCAACACTGGAAGGTCCTCCCACGCTGGGCAGCCTGAGAGTGTGTCCTCATCCACTGTCTCTGGCCAGAGCCAGAAAAAGCAAGGGGTGGCTGGGAGAATCTGGAACTTTGTTTTGAAACATCTTTGTTGCAAGCTGCCCAGCATGAGGCGTCATAATAAAGTGAGCCCATGTGAACCCCATGCATGACCGAGGCAGGAAGGTCAGGCCGCCGCGCTCCCTGGGGCCCCGTCCAGTGGAAGACGAGCGCGTTCTCTGCACGGCCTTCAGAAGCATCGTATCCAAGACCCTGGCCAGCTCAGAGGATGGTCCGGAGCAGCCCGGACGACCAAAAGCGAGGCCACCGTGGCTGCAGGTCTGCCCCTCAACCCCCACCTGGGTGAAACTTGAGAGACTGGACTGTCATTCCTGGGGCACGTCTCCCCTCCCCCACTCTTCTGTCTTCCGTGTTGGTGGGGGAGGGGGATAGTTCTTGTTCCAAGAACTCCTTGGTTCTTCCAATTCTAGTTAATAAACTTGATGCTCCGGAAAGATGTATCACACTCTGCTTTGCGTCGTCCCTGCACAGAATTGGGGCTGTGCATTTTCCAGTGAGACAAGCGTGGACCCATGTGGTGCTTGGAGTTAATCGGAACAACTGGTTCCCTGGTTCAATAAGCCCTTGAACACACGGGTGGCTGGAGCAGGTACTTCCCAGAGGCCTCTCTCTGGGGGCACATGCTCTCGGACGCATCACCTGCACAGTTCCATTGGCTCTCGTGCGCTTACAGGTCACTTGCCGACTGCGGAATTCTCACCGCTAGACACAGAGCACTCTGACCACGTGCCCGTGAACCACCTCGAGGGGCCGTCCCAGATGTGACAGGGCTGGAACCCAGCCACCGGCTTCTGGAGGTGCTCACAGAAGGCCTCGCTCACTTCCTGCCCTTTGGCCATTACACACTGGGGTCTCTGAACTCGGGCTCCCAAGTGGCTGCAAGTGGCAGAACAATGTGTCCAGCTACCAAGTTCCCAGAAAGTCTCCAAAGCCCCACCCATCTATTGCACTTGTAAATACCGCATTTCCCTGGTCTGGAGAGAAGTAAAGGTGAGAATCACCCGTGTCCTCCAAGCCAGGGCTCCAGTCACACACTTGCTCTCCTTGCTCAGAATTTGGATTCACTTGGGATTCAGTCTCTCTCTCTCTGCTCTTTCTTCTAGCACTTTAGAAGTAAAAAGAGTTCCTGTGAGTGCATTAATCTGTTCTAAAATATTCTTGAGGTGACAATAGGCCTCCTGTGGGGTGAATTTCAGTTCCACTCTCAAGCGATCTATCTTATTAATCACTAAAACTGGATGGATGTTTTCGAGCCAGGCTTGTCGCAGAACTGCCTGTGTCTTTTGCATAATGTAGTGAAATGGCACTGGATTTCATCGTGATCCCTCGGACCCGTTCATCCTCTCTGCTGTCCATGTACCTTAACTTGCCTGCCAGGCGGCTGGAGATGATGCCATTGCTAGATATAAGACAGTCAGCCAGAGTAGTTTTTCCATGGTCAACATGAGCCAAAACACAGATATTCCCGATGTTAGCAGTGTTTTTCTGGAGTTGAATCATCTTATCCAAACTATTGAGCACCACGGTCACTTATTTCCTGTGACGGCTCCCGCCGCCCAGCCAGCCCCGCTCGGATGCCAGTGCCCGACCACACCACGCACGTCGCAGGCGCCCAGACCACCGCGTCCACCTAACGCCAGCGCGCCGGGGGCGGGGCTGAGGACGCACCGGGTTCACTCTTTTAAGGCACCCATTGTCTCACCCATTTCACCCGAGTGCACTTGGGCCCAAGTGAAAACAGTTTCTAATTTTATCCGAGGTGGTTCCCTGATAAAGGGCTTGGGTGTGGAGAGGGGCAGCCAATGCACAGCTGTGGCTGCGCTTCGATTTCCTGGATTCCTTCATTCCTTCAACATGTTTATTGAGCACCTGCTAGGTGTCAGGCCCCCGTTCCAGGCTCTGGGGAGGGAGAGCCAAGCAAGACAGTCAGATTCCTGTACTCACAGATTCGAGAGGGGGTGACAGACAATAAAAGCAAACGGATGAACAAACAAGCCCACTTCAGAGAGCAGTGGTGCTGTGGAGAAAATAAACCGTGTGTCGTGCTGGCCAGCGCTTCAAGGGGGGAGGCCAAGGGAGAACAGCTTAGTGGGCGTGCAGCCACGCAACTCAGGTGGCACTCGAACCCGTGGGCTGGGACTCGAGCCCAGTGAGAACCCACTAACTTTTAATCGAGATCACACATCTGGTCCCGGGACTTAATAAAGCTCAGGTTCTTTATGTCTCATCGCAGAAAGAATTCAGTGAGAGACAAAGTAAGAAGTGGATTTATTTAGAGAGAAACACACTCTACAGGCAGAGCGTGGGCCATCTCAGAAGGCTAGAGGCCCCCAAATAAGGGGTGGTTTGTTTTTATGGGCTGGGTAATTTTACAGGCTAATGAGTGGGAGGATTATGACAACTCTAATATTTTGGGGAAGGGGCGGGGATTTCCAGGAATTGGGCCACCACCCACTTTCTGATCTTCATGGGCAGCCTCGGAACTGTCCTGGTGCTGGTGAGTGTGTCATTTAGCTAATGTATTACAATGAGCCTATAGTGAGGCTCAAGTTCCACTGGAAGTCGAATCTTACGCCACCTTGGACCTAACGGATTCTAACCAGTTTATGTTGTATCCTCCACGGCTATGTCCTTCTTTTAGAGAGGACCTGTTTCAGGTGGGCAAGGACAAACCAAGGGCAAGTGAGGCTGCATGGAGTGAACGAGGGATTGTGGGGCTGGGCAGGGTCGGGGGGTCTGGGGTTTTTATTCTAAGGGTGTTGGGAATCCAGTGGAGTTTTTTAAGCAGAAAATGACATGTCTAGAGACCTGAAGAGGATGGGACCACTCACATACGAGGGGAGGGAGAGAAGCAGGTGACAGGGAGGAGGCAATGAGCTTCGGAGGGGCACATCACTCTTAAAGCAGCCAGCACGTAGCAGGAAACACGCCCACAGCTGTAAAAGCCGGGCATAGCATTGAGTCGCACGTGAATCACCATCTCTGTATGAATCTGTGCTTTTCTTCTGCCTCACTCTGCAACTTAATCACTCCCACCCCCACTGCCTGCTGCCCCCAGGTCTCTGCTTCTGCTCCTCCCTAACTCGGGATGTCCTCAGATATTTGCTGAGCACCTCCCCCAGGCTAGGTGCTGTTCTGGGCACCGGGAGTGTACGGATGAACTCGCTGGTCCTCGCCTTCCTCCCATATGTCGGCCAGTCAGACCTCATCCAAGCATCAAGCCTGTCTCAGATCCCACTTTCTCCGATCAGGGAGTCGGACAGACCCGGGTTGGGATAACACTTGAGATGAGCTGGACCCACTCAAAGTGTGGCAAGCCCCAGAGGGATTTCCAAGTAACTTAACTGTGTCCTGGAGGCAAAGCTCATTTTTAAAATGAAACTCTGGAGCATTTTGTTCTGTATTTCATATACATTCTTGATTGATACCTACCAATAAAACTGGGCCTAATGTTCTTCCAAGAAAAGAACCGTATGGGATAACCCAATACCACTGCGTTTATGCACCCTTCTTCCCACTTTTATTCAAAATGATACTACAACGCAAGAGGGAAGAGATATGGGGATATATGTATATGCATAACTGATTCACTTTGTTATAAAGCAGAAACTAACACACCATTGTAAAGCAATTATACTCCAATAAGGATGTTAAAAAAAAAATGATACTACAGTAATGGAGTAGTTATCTATTGCTGCATAACAAGTTACCCCAAAATGTAATGGATAAAACCCCAACCAATATTTATTATCTCACCCAGTTTCTGTAGTTCAGGAATTTGAGGGGTGGGGGTGACTTAGTTCTCATGAGTTGCAGTCAAGATGTCGGCTGGGGCATCAGTCATGTCATCTAAAGCCTCGAGGGGAGCTGGAGGATCCCCGTTCAGAATGGCTGCTCATGTGGCTATTGGTTGGAGGCCTTAGTCCCTCACCACACGTGCTTCTCTCTAGGGCTGCTTGAGCGTCCTCACAGCACGGCAGTTGGCTTCCCCCACAGTGAGTGATTCAAGAGAGAGCCAAGAGGAGGCCACAGTGTCTTTTATGACCCAGCCTGGGAGGAAACATTCCGTCATTTCCACAGGATCATATTGGTTACCCGTGTCAGCCCTATTCAGGGTGGGAGGGGCTACACAGGGCATGAATTCTAGGCGGCAGGGATCATTGGGGGCATTTTGGAAGCTGGCTGCCGAGAAAAATAATAGGCGCCATGTAACAAACATAATTTAGCCACTTTATGTTCTTGGGACATACCGTCTCATTTGACCCTTACAATAACTCTGTGCGGGACAGACAGTGGGAGGTGAAATAGCTTGTCCAAGACCACCAAGCTAATAAGTGGTAGAGAGGGGTCCAAACTCAGAGGAGAGTGAAACCAACCACCCCATCAATAGTGTCCAGCAGTGCCCTCTGCCACAAGCCTGTCTCCTGGCCTCTGGAGAATTCCTGGACCTTCCTTGTGCTGGGCCTTCGTTCCCCAGGCCCATGGTGTGGCCTGTCCTCCCGGCTTTGCCTGGCCTGTGCCCACAAGGGGCCCCCAAAGGCGTCTCCTCTCGCTGGTGCTGACTGCCCCTCATTCTCACTGAAGCCTCAAACCATGTTCTGTGGACTTTGCTCTCATTCCCACTCCTGCTCTGGGACCCTCGGAAAAAGCCTCCCCAGTTCTAGGCGGGCACCGGTGGTGGCCCGGGCTTGGAAGGTCTTGTCCAAACGTTGGCTGACAGCCATGGTGTTGCCAATAATCCTTCCTGCCTCTTTGACCTCCATGAGTTTTTTGTTTTGGTTTGGTTTGGTTTTTTTTACAGAGATGGTGTCATCTTTGCAAAGAGATGTGTTAGTAAAGGATGATCAAGTTCAACAACTAAAACAGGAGGTGAATCAACTAAAAAGTGAGAACAAAGAAAAGGATCTCCAGCTCGAAGCCCTCAACTCCAGAGTGAGTGTCGGGTCATCACCAAATTGTAGCTGCGAAAAGCAGACACGGTGGAGTCACATGACACACGGTGGTGAGATGAGGCCAGTGCCCAAGGGCACAGGGAGGTAGCTGCTGGGCAGGTGGCCAACTTCTTTGCAGCTTTTCAAAGTACAGCGTGTATGTGGCTCAGAATAAGCATAATATATATTCAAATCCAGCAAACATTTTCTAACCCCATTATAAGTTAGTTTGTTTAACCCCAGCGACAAACACACCTATTAGCATATATTGCCATTGCAAAGTTTAATGTTAAACAGAACAGGATCTCTCTGTGAGCAAGGACGACCACACGGCTGCATCGTGGTCCCAGCGCCACTGGTTCTCATAACTGCCTTCAAAGCAGAATGTTTGAAGATCCAGATGCAAACACGCAGACTCTCATTTCTCCCTTAGACTTTAGTGTGTAGAATTTCTCTATGGAAAATGAACGTGGTAGGCAAGCAAAGAGCTTTTTACGTGTAACTTTGACTATTTGCAAATCTTGCCTTCAATGCAAACTTTAGAATCCTGACTCTATAGGATAAGATTTCTCAGTATTTGTATGATGTGTCTGTTTCTGTGAGTCAAGGTAAAACCACAAAGCTTTCATCTCAGGTGGCAACTCAGAGATTCCCAGCAGCTACCCAACGGGTTAGCTAGGTCTGCATGGGGGTGGGGTGAGAACAGATCTTGAGGTTCCAAGGAAAAGGCATAATAAGTAATACCTGGTACGTAGTACCATACCCAATTTGGAGCTGGTGAAAGGCACTGCATGAGCTTTGAGGTCAGACAGACCAGGGTCCAATCCCAGAGCTTTCTTTTATTGTAACTTATTTGGCCTCCATTTCCCCATCTGTGAAATGGGGATGACAAAATCGTTTTCCGAGAAGTGGGAATCTGGTTTTCGTTGTGCTCCTCTGCCTCTGCCCCGGGTCAGCTGCCTGGCCAAGCCCTCTGCATTCGTTTCTCCCAAGCGGAGTGTCTTCCTAGGCATGTGCTATAGCTGTTTTATGTGGTGTGTGTGTGTGTGTGTGTGTGTGTTGGGGACGGGAAGGGGGTGCAGAGCTGGTGCTAAGTAGAAGGAATATGCAAAGACAGCACCTGCTTGGCTCTTCTACCTCCTGAAGTGCATTTGGATGATTTATGTCCCCGTTTCCCCTTCCTCATTGACCTTGGAATGAGGTCCCTTCTCCTCTAGCCTGTGCCGGCCAACAGCACAAGGGCTCTTCACCACCAAGGGCTCTTCACCACCAAGGGTACTGCCCTTGTGAACATTTGAGATGCCTTTTTTTTTTTAATGACATACATCATGTGTGTTAATTTTAGAAAAATAAGTAGATGACATTGAAAAGAAAAAATAAAAAGAGAGGAGAGGAAATGCTACTTTGAGAAATCAATGTTAATATTTTCATGTACGTTCCTCCAGTCTTGTTTCTATATATTACCTAGAAATCAATCAATCAATCATTTTATAGTGAATTTATACTATGCACATTTTTTAAATTTTTAAATACTTACTATTTCCCGTGCTAATAAATCAACGCTCTTATCCTTGGTCTTAAAAGCTACATACTTTCTCCTGGATGTACCCAGTGTTATGAAGTGGTCTGCTGTTATAAACAACACTTGGGTTGTTGCCTCTTTTTTTTTTTTTTTCCACTGTTACTGACAATTCTGTGAAAAGCATCCTTGAAATTACAGATTTACTTATTTCTCCAGTCATTGCCCTTAAGGTACATTCCTAAAGTGGGAATTGCTGGGTCAAAAGAAGGCACATCCATCCTTATGACCTTAATGCCTGTTGCCGAGCCGCCCTCGGGAAAGACAGCTCCGTTTACCCCTCCACACCAGCCGGGGCAGTTGTGTCTTTGAGATGCAACCTGCACAAAAGCCCTAAGATGGACCCGAGCTCACTGGTTCCGCTCCCCTCCACCCTCACCGGTCACAGCGTGAAAACATCCCAATTCCCGCACCCTAAGTACCCAGACTCTACAAAGCTGGATTTCCCCTGCGGTGAAGTTTGCTGGCTTTTGAAGAGGAATTTAGACACTCTATTCCTCAGAACTCATGAGAGGGGTGAACTGGGAACGACTGCAGTATCCCGTGCTCCCATCACACAAATGGTCTCGCCTCTCGGAATTCAGAGGTGTGATTGGGTTATACAGCAGGAAACACTCCTGGGCGTGAACACAGGGACTTGGGAGCCCCAGCCAAGCCCCCGTGGCCTTGTCCTTTTTCTCCACAGTGCTCAGTGCTGAAAGAAGAGTTACAGAAGGAAGAGGCCCAGAAGGAGCACTGGGAAGCCCAAGAGAAAGAGGTAAAACTCTGCAAAACCGTGCGTTGAACCTCCTCACCCCTAGGTGTCCACAGAAAGCCTAGATTTTGACCTTCAGGGTTTTGGAGGGGTTCCTTGGCCCATTAGCTAGCACAAGCTCTGGGGCTTTATGGGTGTTTGTCTGTTAATGTAGTCTCATAATTCTTTGATTTGCTAGCCTCAAAGAGATGGGTGAAAAGACCATGGAAAACACACTCTCCCCAGATCTTCTGGGCAGTGGGCTCGAGGCCCCTCATCAGGTTTCCCCTGGGGAAAGGGACGGGAGGTGGCCACCATATGCTGCTAGAAATTCACCGTGGTCCCTACCCCTGCACTTGTGATGCCCAAACTCTCATGATCCACTGTCACAAGTTTTATCACAGCCCCAGGCACTGTTATTAACACCACTCTTCTTTAAGCATTTTTACTTAAATACATTCAATTTTACACCAATTCATAAAAACAAAATAAAAAGCAAATGTATCACTGGCCTTGTATGGAAGGTGAACATAAAAATTAATACAATGACAAGATGACCGCTAAATGTAAATGTTCACCCCCTGTACCAGCCGAATCCTCGTGCACATCACCAGGCATACGTTTTCCATCCGTTGGGAAGGACGGTGCCTGGGACGGGGGAGGAGACATGTGCTCTTCTCTATGCCAGGAGCACACTTCTCTGCCTCAAATGAGAAAGAAGAAAAATGTCATTGTTCTTTTCTTCCAAACTGTGCCCATTGTGTCTTCCAAACAGCCCTTATTTAGATTGAACTCAAAAATATACCCCAAGGCAAGAGATTCTAATGAGTGGATAGGTATCTTGTACTGTTTAATCCAGGATCCATGCTGATCTTCAAAAGAAGCTCAGATTTTCCCTCACCCAGCACTTTCATTGCATCCGTTGAAAGAAAGTCCACTTTGCCTTAAAGATGTAGAATTGTCCCCCACGGGAAGGAATTAAGCGAATCCCAGACTAGGTTTCTGCCTTAATGAAGCGGATGAAATGAGTTATGAAGTTGACTTCCCTGTTGTTGGAACTCTTTCAGCAAATCCATGACATGGAGAAAGAAATGAGGAAGCTCAGGGAGGAGCTGAAAAGGAGCAGTACCGAGCAGAGCCTGATCTCTAAGACGCTGCGGGAAAAGAGCAAGGTATGGCAGGGACGGGTCAGCCTGGCAACCACTCTGGGGCAAGCACTCCACCTGCATCATCTCTGTGGATCCTCACAGTGACCCCATGCGGTCTATACTGGTATTGACCCCACTTTACAGCCGGGAAAACTGAGGCTCACAGAGGTGAAGGAAGTTACCCAAGCTCACTTGGATAAAGTAGCTGTGACAGAGCTTGAATCCAGGTCTGACTGACTCCAAAGCTCCTGTGTGTAACCACTACCCTAGACTGCCTTCAAATCTTTTTTTTTTTTTTTAATTTATTATTTATTTATTATGTTTATTTTTGGCTGTGTTGGGTCTTCGTTTCTGTGTGAGGGCTTTCTCCAGTTGCGGCGAGTGAGGGCCACTCTTCATCGCGGTGCGCGGGCCTCTCACTGTCGCGGCCTCTCTTGTTGCGGAGCACAGGCTCCAGACGCGCAGGCTCAGTAGTTGTGGTTCACGGGCCCAGTTGCTCCGTGGCATGTGGGATCTTCCCAGACCAGGGCTCGAACCCGTGTCCCCTGCATTGGCAGGCAGATTCTCAACCACTGCGCCACCAGGGAAGCCCTGCCTTCAAATCTTAATTGTGAAATTATCTAGGAAAGAATTGATCCATTAAATCAAGTTTGCCAATGATGTTGTTCCAACTTAAATTCTCATATTGATTTTTTTTTGTCTTTTTGTTCCATCAGTCACTGAGAATGTTTTTTAAAATCTCATCATGTTTGTAATTTGTGTGTTTCTTCTTTCAATATTAATGATTTTTGCTTTATATATTTTGAGGCTGTGTTACTAGGTGCATATAAATTTAGAATCCTAATACTTCCTGTAGAACAAAACAAAACTCTGTTAGGACCGTGTCTGTTTGTTTGTTCTTTATTCATCCATCCATCCATCCGTCCATTCATTCAAATAAATATTTTGGGGGGCCTATCCTGTGCCATGCCCTCTTCCAGGCTCTGAGAATTCAGCAGAGAACAAGACAGACATGATCCTTCCCCCTGTTATGCTCTAGTGAGGGAGACAGAATAAACAAGTAAACAAATACATGCCCTAATATTTAAACGAACTAATGACTCTCCTTCGAACCTGGTTTTGAAAAAACAATGAAAGTAACAGGTCCTATAGGAATTATTAGTGCAAACAGCTACCTTGACATGTAGCTGACACGTTAATGAGCATCTTTTTCTTGAACTGAACCCAGTTTTGCTGAAATATTCCTTTCAGTTATTCTCCCATTTCAGAGCTTTCCTGAGCAAATGACATGTCTTTTTCAGGTGCATGGATGAGGCTGAATTATTCCCACATACCTTTTTTTTTCTGCTATACCACGTGGCTTGCAGGATCTTAGTTCCCCAACCAGGGATCAAACCCAGGCCCCTAGCAGTGGAAGCACGGAGTCCTAACCACTGGACCACCAGGGAAATCCCCACATACCTTTTTTTTTTAACTGAAATATATTTGACATATACTATTATATAATTTCCACGTATCTTTGAGTATCAGCAGGTCACAATTTGAGTATTATTTAAAGCGGCTGCCGATATCTGGGGGAAAAAAGTGTTTTTTTACAAAGAAATTATCTAGAAATAATTACACTGATGCATCATGCTGTTTCCTCCCCTACCGCTGGAGCTTCACTTATAACTGAAGGAGAATATTTTATAACAAGGCATATATGAACCAGAGGCTCCCCTGGTTTGAACTCAAATCGAGTTTCATCCACTGACATTTTAGTTTCTTAACTATTCTACTGCCTGCAGAGCATTCCACCAGAAGTGTAAGCCACGTGGCAGGTTGATTTATTGTTCTGATTACTTTATGTGTTTTCCCTGGTCCCCAAAGGTGTGTGCATAATGATTTGCTCTCAAAGATCTTCGATCCGCTACAATATCACTAGAAAATTCTTACCTCCATGTGCTCTTATACGCCTGTGCTAATTAGAAGCCAAATTATTATCTTGAAACAATCACTCCTCCTAGCACTATTAACTTTCTTATGATTCAGTGCCCATTTTATTACACAGCTTAACAGACATTAAACATCTTGGAATTTATGCCAATTACAAACAATATGGATATTTATTTTGGTAGTAAAAGTATCGAAGAGGTTTGAAGACTCTTGGAGTTTTCCAGCAATCCGAAATCCTAAAACACTGACACTTAGATTGAAATATTTTAAATCTGTCATAAGCACTGGAGTCTTAGAGGGGAATGTATGTTTTCCCTTCTAGAAGTTTGTCTCTGTGTGTTCTGCCTCTGGTATCATGCAAATAAAAGCATTAAGCTGAGAAGAACTTACAAACACTTTCAGTGTTCCAAGGATCTTTTATGGAAAAGTTGTATGTCCCCCCAACAGAGAAAAGTAAGATGTGAAAGAATTTTTTTACTCAAAGTTTCCAAAGCACAAACATGCAAAAGTATAGCCTTGGGGAGAGTGGGGGGCAGAGTGGCCTGTGTCCCCACAACTCCTAGCATAGACCCCCCCCCCATAATGTCTCAGGTGCCCCAGGGAAATAGTAAGTGTAACTGCCCCAACTGTCATACACTCTGAACCATGATGGTACAGGAAACGAGTCAGAAAACTTGTGAGACCTTGACGCTTCTGTTAATTCTACCAGAGTAATAATGACAAGATTTCCAAGGACACAAACCAAGACCAAAGGCTGTGAGCGCCATCTGGTGGCCAGGTCACCACGCCCGAACCCCATTACCTGGGCATGCCCACCCCCTCCCCGCAATCTTTTTTTTTTTTTTTTTTAATGTGATGCCCGCAACCTGGTCTGATGGTAAACAGGGAAATTCCTGTATTTCTTCTTTTGGGGGGATTATTTTTATTTAAGATACTGAGTCTCTATTTACTCTTATAACAGTTACTTTTAATTTAATGCACGTTTTTAAGTTTAAAAAGGGAGCTGCTTCTACGAAAAATGCTAAGAAATTATAGTGGGGCTAGCCAAGAGACATGGGAAAAATAGTGAAAGTGGTATATGAATGACTGAAGTTTAGGAACTCTCTTAGGGTGGGGTTACCAGATAAAGTAAGGACACCCAGTTAAATTTGAATTTTAGAATTTCGTTTTAGTGTGCGTCCCAAATATTGCATGGGACACACTTGCACTAAAATATTAGTCATTATCTGAAATCCTATTTTAAGTGAACATCCTTTTTTCCTCCCCTATATCTGGCAAACTTACCTTAGGAGAACAAAGAAATTGCACCCGGGACTTCCCTGGTGGCGCAGTGGTTAGGAATCCGCCTGCCAATGCAGGGGACACAGGCTCGAGCCCTGGTCCGGGAAGATCCCACGTGCCGCGGAGCAGCTAAGCCCGTGCGCCACAACTACTGAAGCCCGTGCGCCTAGAGCCCATGCTCTGCAACAAGAGAAGGCACTGCAGTGAGAAGGCTGTGCACCACAACAAAGACCCAACGCAGCCAAAAATAAATAAATAAAATAACTAAATTTATTTTTAAAAAAAGAAAAGAAATTGCACCCTTCTCCTTGTCACTTCCATTTTGATCTATCAAAACAAGCTAACTCTTGTCCTGTCTACGGACTGCGTGGCATTTATGCCCCAATAAACGTGTCCCTGTGGGAGTACTGAGGCCTGACATCTGAAAAATCACGGGGCAAAGGCCCACAGTGCACCTTGAGGTGGGAAAGACCTGGCCACTCAGAACAAGCAGTCTGGCCCCATCAGACCGAGAGGGAGGGGGTTCCGGGCCCAGCTCTCTTTCCCAGCCTCTCGGGTACCTGCTCTGCGGAGGCCGAGGCCTGGCAGCTACTTTCGGGCTCTTACCAACGTTGCCTTTGATGGAGAGCCTTCCGCGCCCCACGTGTAGACCTAGACCCCTGGAGGGGGGCCCGCCCTCGAGGGGGCTCTGAGCCATGGACTTAGAGGGTGCCCACAGCAGCGTTAGATAGAGCCGGCCTGTGGTCATCCCACCCACGATTCCGGTATTTCCTCTTAATAACAACCACACTGGTGTTTAAGTGAGCCTGGCAAGGCTTCCAAATGCACACATGAAGATTACCAACTACCTTCCCCAGAGACAGACGAGGGAAGCTGAAGCTAAAGCACCCCGTGGGTAGTCAGAGGAGAGGACCGTCACGGTTCATTCCCCTGTGCCATGTGCCAGGCATGATCTGAGCGCTTGTACACATGCTAACTTATTAAAATAACTTCTAACAATCCCATCAGATTGGGACTACCATCACCCCGCGTACAGACTGGAAAAAAGGAAACAGAATACGGTGTCCTCCTTGTGTTCACAAAGCCCGTAAGTGGCAGAGACAGGACTTGAAGGCCACAGTCCGGCTCCCGAGCCCGTGCCATGCTTTACAGCCTCTGACTTCTCATGCCCCTTCCCAGAGCCGCCTGGGAAGGAGGAACCAGGCAGCTAAAGACTGGGTTTGAATCCTACTCCACCTCTGACCAGCCGCACGATCCCGAGCAAGGGACCTCGCCTCTCTGAGTCTCAACCTGCCCCCTTGCAAGATGGGAACGTTAATGGGACCATCAGGCTTCAGCAACGCTGTGAGGAGTATCAGTGTAGCATGTGTGAACGGGCTTTGTAAACTCTGGAGTGCTCTGTGAGGTATAAACTACCCACTGTTATCATTAGAGGGAATTCAGTTTATAACCTGCTCCCGTCTCTTGAACTTTGCTGTGCATCCAGTCACTGCTGGATGATCTGGAACCAACAGCTGGTCTATTTATGGCTGAAAATCCGCAGGTCATAGGAAGACAGTGGCACCTGAGCCCCTGGGTGGCCACAAAGATAAGGTTCGTGTCTCGATGACCTATGACATGGTGGTCACTGAAGGAACAGGCCCCCTCCCTCCCCTTCCATTAGTTATAACTGAAAAGCTTGGTTTCCCCAACGCCCCGACCCAAGATCAACCCGACTCTTTGCCCAACGTTGGAGAAGTACCGGCATGTCCTGCAGGCCTGGCTGGCCCCCTCTGACTGTGTGTTGCCTCCTTCCACAGATCAGTGCCCTACAGCAAGGCTACAGCCAGGTGCTATGCCAGACCCTGTCTGAGAGAAACTTAGAAATCACATCCCTGAAGAACGAGGCCGAGAACTTAAGGAGGGATACCGCCATCACATCAGGTGAGGCCCTTCTGCATTTAGGCCCCAGAGCTTCTGCCCTCCCCCTGCAGACATCACCAGTCAACCACCACACCTATGCCCGTGACCTGGGTGCAGCCTCAGGGATCCCCCGTGTCGGTTCATTAGAGCTCTCCCTCAGTGGAGGTTTCTTGCCACCCAGTTCCGAGGGCAGGGCCTGATAAATATTTGAGAGAATGTTATCTCTTGGCTACAAGGTCTCCTGAGCACCGGCCCCACCAGGGAGAACACAGGTCACTTTGTGGCTTGGGTGGTTCCACAAACCGGCCTGAGTGCAAACTAGAGTGTGGACAAAATGGGGTCACTCTTTTTTTTTTTTTTTATGATTTGTATGTGTGTGTGTTTTATTATATATTAGTCTCTTAAATCAAACAGAAAACAAAAAGTGGAGCTACAAACCAAAGCTACAATAGTACTAGCTTTTCTCATCACCCGTCTATCTACTTGTACCAGAGGTCTTTATTTCTTCATAAGGCTTTGAGTTACTATCCAGGGTCCTTGACTCCAACCTGAAGAACTCCCTGTGGCAGGCAGGTCTGGTGGTTAAGAACTCTCTTAACTCTTGATTAACTGGGAATGTCTTGATTTCTCCCTCATTTTCTTTTTTTTTTTTTTTTTAAACATCTTTATTGGAGTATAATTGCTTTACAATGGTGTGTTAGTTTCTGCTTTATAACAAAGTGAATCACTTATACATATACATATGTTCCCAAATCTCTTCCCTCTTGCGTCTCCCTTCCTCCCACCCTCCCTATCCCACCCCTCTAGGTGGTCACAATCTCCCTCATTTTCGAAGGAAAGTTTTGCTAGATATAGGATTTTTGGTTGACGGTTTCTTTCCTTCAACACTTCAAGTACATTGAGCCATGCCATCTGGCCTCCGAGGCTCCTAATGAGAAATCTGATCATGACCTACCTTCCTGGGAAATCTTCTCTCAGCTTCATAGACTTTCCTAATGTACCTTATCGTGTCTTATGCAACAGAACATTTTGTATAGTATCGTGAAGTCAGTTAAGTTGTAACGTTATTTTGAGACCAGAATTTAAGGAAAAGGAATTGAATATTTCAAGTGTAGACATTATGAGGTCTTTAAAATTATTACCCATTTTCAAACTAGAAATAAAAAGGCCACTGAAGTATCCTACAGATTTTAATTTATAACAAAGTGAATACCAATATCTAATAACACACGTAAAGAAAAATTTCTTTGGGATCCTTTTTCCTAAGTGTAAAGGGGCCTTGAACTCAAAACGTGAGAAAACCCCTGTGGTTTATCCCCAGCGGTGATGGGTCCATTTCTTGCTCTGACCTCAGAATGCACCACTGTGATGTACGTCACAAAGCCCTATAAAAGAGAAAGGTGGGCCCAGGTTTTTGGTCCTTAGAGCCCAGGAAGCTGCTTTTGGTGACCTGACGGCCTTGGACCTACAGTTAGCTTGTGTTTTCCTTGTTTCTGCCATTTTGTTGATTTTCGTTTCTCTTTTCTCTACTCTTTTTTATTTGTCTCATTTTTCTTTCTACAGTTAGCATAGTGAGTATTGTTGGTATAGTTAATACTTGATTAGCATAGTTAGTGTAGTTAGTACTAGTTAGCGCTGTTGGTACAGTTAGCGTAGTTAGCGTTGTTAGTAGAGACAGCATACTTAGCCCTGTTAGTACAGTTAGCATTGTTAGTTAGCGTAGTTAGCGTTGCTCGGTAGTGCTGTCAGTCAGTGTAGTTAGCAGGTCACCAGGATGCAGGGCCTCACAGCCAAATCTGCTGGCAAGGCGGCTCATATTGATGACTTCGAGATCCTCCACACCATTGGTGAAGGCACCTTCGGTAAAGTGAAGTTGGCCCGGCACATTCTGACCGGGACACAGGTGGCTCTCAAGGTGATTAAGAAAAGGCGTCAGAGCTTCTCAAGTGTCCAGGCACTTTTCCGGGAAGTGTGCGGTATGAAGGCTCTGAATCACCCCAATATTGTAAAACTGCTGTGGACGATTGACACAGAGGAGGCATTTATCCTGGTGATGGAGTACCTCAGTGGGGGGGACATGTACCGCTATTTGAAGATCCATGGCCGTATGACAGAGGCGCAGGCCCGTGGCCCGTTCCAGCAGCTGCTCTCCGCCCTGCAGCACTGCCACCAGAGGGGCATCGTGCATCGGGACCTGAAGCCACTGAACCTCCTCTTTGATTCCAACATGAATATTAAACTTACAGACTTTGGCCTCAGCAACAAGTGTGATGACACTGGCCTACTGGACACGATCTGCGGCACAGCCCCTTATGCTGCCCCGGAACTCTTCCTGGGGCAGAGCTACAGCGGCCCTGCGGTGGACGTGTGGAGCTTGGGAGTAGTGCTGTACACCATGGTAACTGGGTCCCGGCCCTTTGTGGGAAAAGACTTCCAGGAGCTGCGGAAGCAAATCCTACAAGGGCAATACCCCATCCCACCTTATCTGTCTTTAGAGATAAGGGATCTATTACAAAAAATGATTGCCCTCAGCCCCAGTGACAGAGGCACCTTACCTGACCTCATGAGACATGCTTGGTTAAACATGGGCCAGAAGGAGCCACTCCAGCCACCCTGTGCAGAGGACCTGGAGGTGACAATGGTGAGGACTCCGGGCTTGACTTGCGACCAGATCCAGGACACTGGGACAGGCAGTGTGAGCTCCGTGAAACCCAAGGTGGGGGTCTCCATCATAACTGTGAAGCCCTTCTCTTTCGGGGACCTCAGTGGCAGTGAACTTGAGCCTTCTCCAAGCCCTGTGGTGTCCTCCCTGCAAACCAGTTGGCTCTACCAGAGAAAAAATGTGCAGCCGCAGGAAGACCAGCAGGCAGGGCAGAAGACCGGTGAGTCTGCCTGTCCCCCACCCAGCCTGGAGGCGAGGACTGCCACCCCCAGCCCAGGCCCCCAGTGTGGCACTGGGACATCCACCTCCAGCAGCAGCAGGATTGGAGCCCCGGAGAGAACCAGCTGCCCCCCGGGTGTGTCCAACACTGGAAGGTCCTCCCACGCTGGGCAGCCTGAGAGTGTGTCCTCATCCACTGTCTCTGGCCAGAGCCAGAAAAAGCAAGGGGTGGCTGGGAGAATCTGGAACTTTGTTTTGAAACATCTTTGTTGCAAGCTGCCCAGCATGAGGCGTCATAATAAAGTGAGCCCATGTGAACCCCATGCATGACCGAGGCAGGAAGGTCAGGCCGCCGCGCTCCCTGGGGCCCCGTCCAGTGGAAGACGAGCGCGTTCTCTGCACGGCCTTCAGAAGCATCGTATCCAAGACCCTGGCCAGCTCAGAGGATGGTCCGGAGCAGCCCGGGCGACCGAAAGCGAGGCCACCGTGGCTGCAGGTCTGCCCCTCAACCCCCACCTGGGTGAAACTTGAGAGACTGGACTGTCATTCCTGGGGCACGTCTCCCCTCCCCCACTCTTCTGTCTTCCGTGTTGGTGGGGGAGGGGGATAGTTCTTGTTCCAAGAACTCCTTGGTTCTTCCAATTCTAGTTAATAAACTTGATGCTCCGGAAAGATGTATCACACTCTGCTTTGCGTCGTCCCTGCACAGAATTGGGGCTGTGCATTTTCCAGTGAGACAAGCGTGGACCCATGTGGTGCTTGGAGTTAATCGGAACAACTGGTTCCCTGGTTCAATAAGCCCTTGAACACACGGGTGGCTGGAGCAGGTACTTCCCAGAGGCCTCTCTCTGGGGGCACATGCTCTCGGACGCATCACCTGCACAGTTCCATTGGCTCTCGTGCGCTTACAGGTCACTTGCCGACTGCGGAATTCTCACCGCTAGACACAGAGCACTCTGACCACGTGCCCGTGAACCACCTCGAGGGGCCGTCCCAGATGTGACAGGGCTGGAACCCAGCCAGCGGCTTCTGGAGGTGCTCACAGAAGGCCTCGCTCACTTCCTGCCCTTTGGCCATTACACACTGGGGTCTCTGAACTCGGGCTCCCAAGTGGCTGCAAGTGGCAGAACAATGTGTCCAGCTACCAAGTTCCCAGAAAGTCTCCAAAGCCCCACCCATCTATTGCACTTGTAAATACCACATTTCCCTGGTCTGGAGAGAAGTAAAGGTGAGAATCACCCGTGTCCTCCAAGCCAGGGCTCCAGTCACACACTTGCTCTCCTTGCTCAGAATTTGGATTCACTTGGGATTCAGTCTCTCTCTCTCTGCTCTTTCTTCTAGCACTTTAGAAGTAAAAAGAGTTCCTGTGAGTGCATTAATCTGTTCTAAAATATTCTTGAGGTGACAATAGGCCTCCTGTGGGGTGAATTTCAGTTCCACTCTCAAGCGATCTATCTTATTAATCACTAAAACTGGACGGATGTTTTCGAGCCAGGCTTGTCGCAGAACTGCCTGTGTCTTTTGCATAATGTAGTGAAATGGCACTGGATTTCATCGTGATCCCTCGGACCCGTTCATCCTCTCTGCTGTCCATGTACCTTAACTTGCCTGCCAGGCGGCTGGAGATGATGCCATTGCTAGATATAAGACAGTCAGCCAGAGTAGTTTTTCCATGGTCAACATGAGCCAAAACACAGATATTCCCGATGTTAGCAGTGTTTTTCTGGAGTTGAATCATCTTATCCAAACTATTGAGCACCACGGTCACTTATTTCCTGTGACGGCTCCCGCCGCCCAGCCAGCCCCGCTCGGATGCCAGTGCCCGACCACACCACGCACGTCGCAGGCGCCCAGACCACCGCGTCCACCTAACGCCAGCGCGCCGGGGGCGGGGCTGAGGACGCACCGGGTTCACTCTTTTAAGGCACCCATTGTCTCACCCATTTCACCCGAGTGCACTTGGGCCCAAGTGAAAACAGTTTCTAATTTTATCCGAGGTGGTTCCCTGATAAAGGGCTTGGGTGTGGAGAGGGGCAGCCAATGCACAGCTGTGGCTGCGCTTCGATTTCCTGGATTCCTTCATTCCTTCAACATGTTTATTGAGCACCTGCTAGGTGTCAGGCCCCCGTTCCAGGCTCTGGGGAGGGAGAGCCAAGCAAGACAGTCAGATTCCTGTACTCACAGATTCGAGAGGGGGTGACAGACAATAAAAGCAAACGGATGAACAAACAAGCCCACTTCAGAGAGCAGTGGTGCTGTGGAGAAAATAAACCGTGTGTCGTGCTGGCCAGCGCTTCAAGGGGGGAGGCCAAGGGAGAACAGCTTAGTGGGCGTGCAGCCACGCAACTCAGGTGGCACTCGAACCCGTGGGCTGGGACTCGAGCCCAGTGAGAACCCACTAACTTTTAATCGAGATCACACATCTGGTCCCGGGACTTAATAAAGCTCAGGTTCTTTATGTCTCATCGCAGAAAGAATTCAGTGAGAGACAAAGTAAGAAGTGGATTTATTTAGAGAGAAACACACTCTACAGGCAGAGCGTGGGCCATCTCAGAAGGCTAGAGGCCCCCAAATAAGGGGTGGTTTGTTTTTATGGGCTGGGTAATTTTACAGGCTAATGAGTGGGAGGATTATGACAACTCTAATATTTTGGGGAAGGGGCGGGGATTTCCAGGAATTGGGCCACCACCCACTTTCTGACCTTCATGGGCAGCCTCGGAACTGTCCTGGTGCTGGTGAGTGTGTCATTTAGCTAATGTATTACAATGAGCCTATAGTGAGGCTCAAGTTCCACTGGAAGTCGAATCTTACGCCACCTTGGACCTAACGGATTCTAACCAGTTTATGTTGTATCCTCCACGGCTATGTCCTTCTTTTAGAGAGGACCTGTTTCAGGTGGGCAAGGACAAACCAAGGGCAAGTGAGGCTGCATGGAGTGAACGAGGGATTGTGGGGCTGGGCAGGGTCGGGGGGTCTGGGGTTTTTATTCTAAGGGTGTTGGGAATCCAGTGGAGTTTTTTAAGCAGAAAATGACATGTCTAGAGACCTGAAGAGGATGGGACCACTCACATACGAGGGGAGGGAGAGAAGCAGGTGACAGGGAGGAGGCAATGAGCTTCGGAGGGGCACATCACTCTTAAAGCAGCCAGCACGTAGCAGGAAACACGCCCACAGCTGTAAAAGCCGGGCATAGCATTGAGTCGCACGTGAATCACCATCTCTGTATGAATCTGTGCTTTTCTTCTGCCTCACTCTGCAACTTAATCACTCCCACCCCCACTGCCTGCTGCCCCCAGGTCTCTGCTTCTGCTCCTCCCTAACTCGGGATGTCCTCAGATATTTGCTGAGCACCTCCCCCAGGCTAGGTGCTGTTCTGGGCACCGGGAGTGTACGGATGAACTCGCTGGTCCTCGCCTTCCTCCCATATGTCGGCCAGTCAGACCTCATCCAAGCATCAAGCCTGTCTCAGATCCCACTTTCTCCGATCAGGGAGTCGGACAGACCCGGGTTGGGATAACACTTGAGATGAGCTGGACCCACTCAAAGTGTGGCAAGCCCCAGAGGGATTTCCAAGTAACTTAACTGTGTCCTGGAGGCAAAGCTCATTTTTAAAATGAAACTCTGGAGCATTTTGTTCTGTATTTCATATACATTCTTGATTGATACCTACCAATAAAACTGGGCCTAATGTTCTTCCAAGAAAAGAACCGTATGGGATAACCCAATACCACTGCGTTTATGCACCCTTCTTCCCACTTTTATTCAAAATGATACTACAACGCAAGAGGGAAGAGATATGGGGATATATGTATATGCATAACTGATTCACTTTGTTATAAAGCAGAAACTAACACACCGTTGTAAAGCAATTATACTCCAATAAGGATGTTAAAAAAAAAATGATACTACAGTAATGGAGTAGTTATCTATTGCTGC
This sequence comes from Balaenoptera physalus, assembly GCF_965194825.1. Classification (NCBI taxonomy): domain Eukaryota; kingdom Metazoa; phylum Chordata; class Mammalia; order Artiodactyla; family Balaenopteridae; genus Balaenoptera; species Balaenoptera physalus. The sequence goes on along the minus strand of NC_138882.1, from coordinate 184,572,097 downwards.
ATAACAAGTTACCCCAAAATGTAATGGATAAAACCCCAACCAATATTTATTATCTCACCCAGTTTCTGTAGTTCAGGAATTTGAGGGGTAGGGGTGACTTAGTTCTCATGAGTTGCAGTCAAGATGTCGGCTGGGGCATCAGTCATGTCATCTAAAGCCTCGAGGGGAGCTGGAGGATCCCCGTTCAGAATGGCTGCTCATGTGGCTATTGGCTGGAGGCCTTAGTCCCTCACCACACGTGCTTCTCTCTAGGGCTGCTTGAGCGTCCTCACAGCACGGCAGTTGGCTTCCCCCACAGTGAGTGATTCAAGAGAGAGCCAAGAGGAGGCCACAGTGTCTTTTATGACCCAGCCTGGGAGGAAACATTCCGTCATTTCCACAGGATCATATTGGTTACCCGTGTCAGCCCTATTCAGGGTGGGAGGGGCTACACAGGGCATGAATTCTAGGCGGCAGGGATCATTGGGGGCATTTTGGAAGCTGGCTGCCGAGAAAAATAATAGGCGCCATGTAACAAACATAATTTAGCCACTTTATGTTCTTGGGACATACCGTCTCATTTGACCCTTACAATAACTCTGTGCGGGACAGACAGTGGGAGGTGAAATAGCTTGTCCAAGACCACCAAGCTAATAAGTGGTAGAGAGGGGTCCAAACTCAGAGGAGAGTGAAACCAACCACCCCATCAATAGTGTCCAGCAGTGCCCTCTGCCACAAGCCTGTCTCCTGGCCTCTGGAGAATTCCTGGACCTTCCTTGTGCTGGGCCTTCGTTCCCCAGGCCCATGGTGTGGCCTGTCCTCCCGGCTTTGCCTGGCCTGTGCCCACAAGGGGCCCCCAAAGGCGTCTCCTCTCGCTGGTGCTGACTGCCCCTCATTCTCACTGAAGCCTCAAACCATGTTCTGTGGACTTTGCTCTCATTCCCACTCCTGCTCTGGGACCCTCGGAAAAAGCCTCCCCAGTTCTAGGCGGGCACCGGTGGTGGCCCGGGCTTGGAAGGTCTTGTCCAAACGTTGGCTGACAGCCATGGTGTTGCCAATAATCCTTCCTGCCTCTTTGACCTCCATGAGTTTTTTGTTTTGGTTTGGTTTGGTTTTTTTTACAGAGATGGTGTCATCTTTGCAAAGAGATGTGTTAGTAAAGGATGATCAAGTTCAACAACTAAAACAGGAGGTGAATCAACTAAAAAGTGAGAACAAAGAAAAGGATCTCCAGCTCGAAGCCCTCAACTCCAGAGTGAGTGTCGGGTCATCACCAAATTGTAGCTGCGAAAAGCAGACACGGTGGAGTCACATGACACACGGTGGTGAGATGAGGCCAGTGCCCAAGGGCACAGGGAGGTAGCTGCTGGGCAGGTGGCCAACTTCTTTGCAGCTTTTCAAAGTACAGCGTGTATGTGGCTCAGAATAAGCATAATATATATTCAAATCCAGCAAACATTTTCTAACCCCATTATAAGTTAGTTTGTTTAACCCCAGCGACAAACACACCTATTAGCATATATTGCCATTGCAAAGTTTAATGTTAAACAGAACAGGATCTCTCTGTGAGCAAGGACGACCACACGGCTGCATCGTGGTCCCAGCGCCACTGGTTCTCATAACTGCCTTCAAAGCAGAATGTTTGAAGATCCAGATGCAAACACGCAGACTCTCATTTCTCCCTTAGACTTTAGTGTGTAGAATTTCTCTATGGAAAATGAACGTGGTAGGCAAGCAAAGAGCTTTTTACGTGTAACTTTGACTATTTGCAAATCTTGCCTTCAAGGCAAACTTCAGAATCCTGACTCTATAGGATAAGATTTCTCAGTATTTGTATGATGTGTCTGTTTCTGTGAGTCAAGGTAAAACCTCAAAGCTTTCATCTCAGGTGGCAACTCAGAGATTCCCAGCAGCTACCCAACGGGTTAGCTAGGTCTGCATGGGGGTGGGGTGAGAACAGATCTTGAGGTTCCAAGGAAAAGGCATAATAAGTAATACCTGGTACGTAGTACCATACCCAATTTGGAGCTGGTGAAAGGCACTGCATGAGCTTTGAGGTCAGACAGACCAGGGTCCAATCCCAGAGCTTTCTTTTATTGTAACTTATTTGGCCTCCATTTCCCCATCTGTGAAATGGGGATGACAAAATCGTTTTCCGAGAAGTGGGAATCTGGTTTTCGTTGTGCTCCTCTGCCTCTGCCCCGGGTCAGCTGCCTGGCCAAGCCCTCTGCATTCGTTTCTCCCAAGCGGAGTGTCTTCCTAGGCATGTGCTATAGCTGTTTTATGTGGTGTGTGTGTGTGTGTGTGTGTTGGGGACGGGAAGGGGGTGCAGAGCTGGTGCTAAGTAGAAGGAATATGCAAAGACAGCACCTGCTTGGCTCTTCTACCTCCTGAAGTGCATTTGGATGATTTATGTCCCCGTTTCCCCTTCCTCATTGACCTTGGAATGAGGTCCCTTCTCCTCTAGCCTGTGCCGGCCAACAGCACAAGGGCTCTTCACCACCAAGGGCTCTTCACCACCAAGGGTACTGCCCTTGTGAACATTTGAGATGCCTTTTTTTTTTTAATGACATACATCATGTGTGTTAATTTTAGAAAAATAAGTAGATGACATTGAAAAGAAAAAATAAAAAGAGAGGAGAGGAAATGCTACTTTGAGAAATCAATGTTAATATTTTCATGTACATTCCTCCAGTCTTGTTTCTATATATTACCTAGAAATCAATCAATCAATCATTTTATAGTGAATTTATACTATGCACATTTTTTAAATTTTTAAATACTTACTATTTCCCGTGCTAATAAATCAACGCTCTTATCCTTGGTCTTAAAAGCTACATACTTTCTCCTGGATGTACCCAGTGTTATGAAGTGGTCTGCTGTTATAAACAACACTTGGGTTGTTGCCTCTTTTTTTTTTTTTTTCCACTGTTACTGACAATTCTGTGAAAAGCATCCTTGAAATTACAGATTTACTTATTTCTCCAGTCATTGCCCTTAAGGTACATTCCTAAAGTGGGAATTGCTGGGTCAAAAGAAGGCACATCCATCCTTATGACCTTAATGCCTGTTGCCGAGCCGCCCTCGGGAAAGACAGCTCCGTTTACCCCTCCACACCAGCCGGGGCAGTTGTGTCTTTGAGATGCAACCTGCACAAAAGCCCTAAGATGGACCCGAGCTCACTGGTTCCGCTCCCCTCCACCCTCACCGGTCACAGCGTGAAAACATCCCAATTCCCGCACCCTAAGTACCCAGACTCTACAAAGCTGGATTTCCCCTGCGGTGAAGTTTGCTGGCTTTTGAAGAGGAATTTAGACACTCTATTCCTCAGAACTCATGAGAGGGGTGAACTGGGAACGACTGCAGTATCCCGTGCTCCCATCACACAAATGGTCTCGCCTCTCGGAATTCAGAGGTGTGATTGGGTTATACAGCAGGAAACACTCCTGGGCGTGAACACAGGGACTTGGGAGCCCCAGCCAAGCCCCCGTGGCCTTGTCCTTTTTCTCCACAGTGCTCAGTGCTGAAAGAAGAGTTACAGAAGGAAGAGGCCCAGAAGGAGCACTGGGAAGCCCAAGAGAAAGAGGTAAAACTCTGCAAAACCGTGCGTTGAACCTCCTCACCCCTAGGTGTCCACAGAAAGCCTAGATTTTGACCTTCAGGGTTTTGGAGGGGTTCCTTGGCCCATTAGCTAGCACGAGCTCTGGGGCTTTATGGGTGTTTGTCTGTTAATGTAGTCTCATAATTCTTTGATTTGCTAGCCTCAAAGAGATGGGTGAAAAGACCATGGAAAACACACTCTCCCCAGATCTTCTGGGCAGTGGGCTCGAGGCCCCTCATCAGGTTTCCCCTGGGGAAAGGGACGGGAGGTGGCCACCATATGCTGCTAGAAATTCACCGTGGTCCCTACCCCTGCACTTGTGATGCCCAAACTCTCATGATCCACTGTCACAAGTTTTATCACAGCCCCGGGCACTGTTATTAACACCACTCTTCTTTAAGCATTTTTACTTAAATACATTCAATTTTACACCAATTCATAAAAACAAAATAAAAAGCAAATGTATCACTGGCCTTGTATGGAAGGTGAACATAAAAATTAATACAATGACAAGATGACCGCTAAATGTAAATGTTCACCCCCTGTACCAGCCGAATCCTCGTGCACATCACCAGGCATACGTTTTCCATCCGTTGGGAAGGACGGTGCCTGGGACGGGGGAGGAGACATGTGCTCTTCTCTATGCCAGGAGCACACTTCTCTGCCTCAAATGAGAAAGAAGAAAAATGTCATTGTTCTTTTCTTCCAAACTGTGCCCATTGTGTCTTCCAAACAGCCCTTATTTAGATTGAACTCAAAAATATACCCCAAGGCAAGAGATTCTAATGAGTGGATAGGTATCTTGTACTGTTTAATCCAGGATCCATGCTGATCTTCTAAAGAAGCTCAGATTTTCCCTCACCCAGCACTTTCATTGCATCCGTTGAAAGAAAGTCCACTTTGCCTTAAAGATGTAGAATTGTCCCCCATGGGAAGGAATTAAGCGAATCCCAGACTAGGTTTCTGCCTTAATGAAGCGGATGAAATGAGTTATGAAGTTGACTTTCCTGTTGTTGGAACTCTTTCAGCAAATCCATGACATGGAGAAAGAAATGAGGAAGCTCAGGGAGGAGCTGAAAAGGAGCAGTACCGAGCAGAGCCTGATCTCTAAGACGCTGCGGGAAAAGAGCAAGGTATGGCAGGGACGGGTCAGCCTGGCAACCACTCTGGGGCAAGCACTCCACCTGCATCATCTCTGTGGATCCTCACAGTGACCCCATGCGGTCTATACTGGTATTGACCCCACTTTACAGCCGGGAAAACTGAGGCTCACAGAGGTGAAGGAAGTTACCCAAGCTCACTTGGATAAAGTAGCTGTGACAGAGCTTGAATCCAGGTCTGACTGACTCCAAAGCTCCTGTGTGTAACCACTACCCTAGACTGCCTTCAAATCTTTTTTTTTTTTTTTTAATTTATTATTTATTTATTATGTTTATTTTTGGCTGTGTTGGGTCTTCGTTTCTGTGTGAGGGCTTTCTCCAGTTGCGGCGAGTGAGGGCCACTCTTCATCGCGGTGCGCGGGCCTCTCACTGTCGCGGCCTCTCTTGTTGCGGAGCACAGGCTCCAGACGCGCAGGCTCAGTAGTTGTGGTTCACGGGCCCAGTTGCTCCGCGGCATGTGGGATCTTCCCAGACCAGGGCTCGAACCCGTGTCCCCTGCATTGGCAGGCAGATTCTCAACCACTGCGCCACCAGGGAAGCCCTGCCTTCAAATCTTAATTGTGAAATTATCTAGGAAAGAATTGATCCATTAAATCAAGTTTGCCAATGATGTTGTTCCAACTTAAATTCTCATATTGATTTTTTTTTGTCTTTTTGTTCCATCAGTCACTGAGAATGTTTTTTAAAATCTCATCATGTTTGTAATTTGTGTGTTTCTTCTTTCAATATTAATGATTTTTGCTTTATATATTTTGAGGCTGTGTTACTAGGTGCATATAAATTTAGAATCCTAATACTTCCTGTAGAACAAAACAAAACTCTGTTAGGACCGTGTCTGTTTGTTTGTTCTTTATTCATCCATCCATCCATCCGTCCATTCATTCAAATAAATATTTTGGGGGGCCTATCCTGTGCCATGCCCTCTTCCAGGCTCTGAGAATTCAGCAGAGAACAAGACAGACATGATCCTTCCCCCTGTTATGCTCTAGTGAGGGAGACAGAATAAACAAGTAAACAAATACATGCCCTAATATTTAAACGAACTAATGACTCTCCTTCGAACCTGGTTTTGAAAAAACAATGAAAGTAACAGGTCCTATAGGAATTATTAGTGCAAACAGCTACCTTGACATGTAGCTGACACGTTAATGAGCATCTTTTTCTTGAACTGAACCCAATTTTGCTGAAATATTCCTTTCAGTTATTCTCCCATTTCAGAGCTTTCCTGAGCAAATGACATGTCTTTTTCAGGTGCATGGATGAGGCTGAATTATTCCCACATACCTTTTTTTCTCTGCTATACCACGTGGCTTGCAGGATCTTAGTTCCCCAACCAGGGATCAAACCCAGGCCCCCAGCAGTGGAAGCACGGAGTCCTAACCACTGGACCACCAGGGAAATCCCCACATACCTTTTTTTTTTAACTGAAATATATTTGACATATACTATTATATAATTTCCACGTATCTTTGAGTATCAGCAGGTCACAATTTGAGTATTATTTAAAGCGGCTGCCGATATCTGGGGGAAAAAAATGTTTTTTTACAAAGAAATTATCTAGAAATAATTACACTGATGCATCATGCTGTTTCCTCCCCTACCGCTGGAGCTTCACTTATAACTGAAGGAGAATATTTTATAACAAGGCATATATGAACCAGAGGCTCCCCTGGTTTGAACTCAAATCGAGTTTCATCCACTGACATTTTAGTTTCTTAACTATTCTACTGCCTGCAGAGCATTCCACCAGAAGTGTAAGCCACGTGGCAGGTTGATTTATTGTTCTGATTACTTTATGTGTTTTCCCTGGTCCCCAAAGGTGTGTGCATAATGATTTGCTCTCAAAGATCTTCGATCCGCTACAATATCACTAGAAAATTCTTACCTCCATGTGCTCTTATACGCCTGTGCTAATTAGAAGCCAAATTATTATCTTGAAACAATCACTCCTCCTAGCACTATTAACTTTCTTATGATTCAGTGCCCATTTTATTACACAGCTTAACAGACATTAAACATCTTGGAATTTATGCCAATTACAAACAATATGGATATTTATTTTGGTAGTAAAAGTATCGAAGAGGTTTGAAGACTCTTGGAGTTTTCCAGCAATCCGAAATCCTAAAACACTGACACTTAGATTGAAATATTTTAAATCTGTCATAAGCACTGGAGTCTTAGAGGGGAATGTATGTTTTCCCTTCTAGAAGTTTGTCTCTGTGTGTTCTGCCTCTGGTATCATGCAAATAAAAGCATTAAGCTGAGAAGAACTTACAAACACTTTCAGTGTTCCAAGGATCTTTTATGGAAAAGTTGTATGTCCCCCCAACAGAGAAAAGTAAGATGTGAAAGAATTTTTTTACTCAAAGTTTCCAAAGCACAAACATGCAAAAGTATAGCCTTGGGGAGAGTAGGGGGCAGAGTGGCCTGTGTCCCCACAACTTCTAGCATAGACCCCCCCCCCATAATGTCTCAGGTGCCCCAGGGAAATAGTAAGTGTAACTGCCCCAACTGTCATACACTCTGAACCATGACGGTACAGGAAACGAGTCAGAAAACTTGTGAGACCTTGACGCTTCTGTTAATTCTACCAGAGTAATAATGACAAGATTTCCAAGGACACAAACCAAGACCAAAGGCTGTGTGCGCCATCTGGTGGCCAGGTCACCACGCCCGAACCCCATTACCTGGGCATGCCCACCCCCTCCCCGCAATCTTTTTTTTTTTTTTTTTTAATGTGATGCCCGCAACCTGGTCTGATGGTAAACAGGGAAATTCCTGTATTTCTTCTTTTGGGGGGATTATTTTTATTTAAGATACTGAGTCTCTATTTACTCTTATAACAGTTACTTTTAATTTAATGCACGTTTTTAAGTTTAAAAAGGGAGCTGCTTCTACGAAAAATGCTAAGAAATTATAGTGGGGCTAGCCAAGAGACATGGGAAAAATAGTGAAAGTGGTATATGAATGACTGAAGTTTAGGAACTCTCTTAGGGTGGGGTTACCAGATAAAGTAAGGACACCCAGTTAAATTTGAATTTTAGAATTTCGTTTTAGTGTGCGTCCCAAATATTGCATGGGACACACTTGCACTAAAATATTAGTCATTATCTGAAATCCTATTTTAAGTGAACATCCTTTTTTCCTCCCCTATATCTGGCAAACTTACCTTAGGAGAACAAAGAAATTGCACCCGGGACTTCCCTGGTGGCGCAGTGGTTAGGAATCCGCCTGCCAATGCAGGGGACACAGGCTCGAGCCCTGGTCCGGGAAGATCCCACGTGCCGCGGAGCAGCTAAGCCCGTGCGCCACAACTACTGAAGCCCGTGCGCCTAGAGCCCATGCTCTGCAACAAGAGAAGGCACTGCAGTGAGAAGGCTGTGCACCACAACAAAGACCCAACGCAGCCAAAAATAAATAAATAAAATAACTAAATTTATTTTTTAAAAAAGAAAAGAAATTGCACCCTTCTCCTTGTCACTTCCATTTTGATCTATCAAAACAAGCTAACTCTTGTCCTGTCTACGGACTGCGTGGCATTTATGCCCCAATAAACGTGTCCCTGTGGGAGTACTGAGGCCTGACATCTGAAAAATCACGGGGCAAAGGCCCACAGTGCACCTTGAGGTGGGAAAGACCTGGCCACTCAGAACAAGCAGTCTGGCCCCATCAGACCGAGAGGGAGGGGGTTCCGGGCCCAGCTCTCTTTCCCAGCCTCTCGGGTACCTGCTCTGCGGAGGCCGAGGCCTGGCAGCTACTTTCGGGCTCTTACCAACGTTGCCTTTGATGGAGAGCCTTCCGCGCCCCACGTGTAGACCTAGACCCCTGGAGGGGGGCCCGCCCTCGAGGGGGCTCTGAGCCATGGACTTAGAGGGTGCCCACAGCAGCGTTAGATAGAGCCGGCCTGTGGTCATCCCACCCACGATTCCGGTATTTCCTCTTAATAACAACCACACTGGTGTTTAAGTGAGCCTGGCAAGGCTTCCAAATGCACACATGAAGATTACCAACTACCTTCCCCAGAGACAGACGAGGGAAGCTGAAGCTAAAGCACCCCGTGGGTAGTCAGAGGAGAGGACCGTCACGGTTCATTCCCCTGTGCCATGTGCCAGGCATGATCTGAGCGCTTGTACACATGCTAACTTATTAAAATAACTTCTAACAATCCCATCAGATTGGGACTACCATCACCCCGCGTACAGACTGGAAAAAAGGAAACAGAATACGGTGTCCTCCTTGTGTTCACAAAGCCCGTAAGTGGCAGAGACAGGACTTGAAGGCCACAGTCCGGCTCCCGAGCCCGTGCCATGCTTTACAGCCTCTGACTTCTCATGCCCCTTCCCAGAGCCGCCTGGGAAGGAGGAACCAGGCAGCTAAAGACTGGGTTTGAATCCTACTCCACCTCTGACCAGCCGCACGATCCCGAGCAAGGGACCTCGCCTCTCTGAGTCTCAACCTGCCCCCTTGCAAGATGGGAACGTTAATGGGAACATCAGGCTTCAGCAACGCTGTGAGGAGTATCAGTGTAGCATGTGTGAACGGGCTTTGTAAACTCTGGAGTGCTCTGTGAGGTATAAACTACCCACTGTTATCATTAGAGGGAATTCAGTTTATAACCTGCTCCCGTCTCTTGAACTTTGCTGTGCATCCAGTCACTGCTGGATGATCTGGAACCAACAGCTGGTCTATTTATGGCTGAAAATCCGCAGGTCATAGGAAGACAGTGGCACCTGAGCCCCTGGGTGGCCACAAAGATAAGGTTCGTGTCTCGATGACCTATGACATGGTGGTCACTGAAGGAACAGGCCCCCTCCCTCCCCTTCCATTAGTTATAACTGAAAAGCTTGGTTTCCCCAACGCCCCGACCCAAGATCAACCCGACTCTTTGCCCAACGTTGGAGAAGTACCGGCATGTCCTGCAGGCCTGGCTGGCCCCCTCTGACTGTGTGTTGCCTCCTTCCACAGATCAGTGCCCTACAGCAAGGCTACAGCCAGGTGCTATGCCAGACCCTGTCTGAGAGAAACTTAGAAATCACATCCCTGAAGAACGAGGCCGAGAACTTAAGGAGGGATACCGCCATCACATCAGGTGAGGCCCTTCTGCATTTAGGCCCCAGAGCTTCTGCCCTCCCCCTGCAGACATCACCAGTCAACCACCACACCTATGCCCGTGACCTGGGTGCAGCCTCAGGGATCCCCCGTGTCGGTTCATTAGAGCTCTCCCTCAGTGGAGGTTTCTTGCCACCCAGTTCCGAGGGCAGGGCCTGATAAATATTTGAGAGAATGTTATCTCTTGGCTACAAGGTCTCCTGAGCACCGGCCCCACCAGGGAGAACACAGGTCACTTTGTGGCTTGGGTGGTTCCACAAACCGGCCTGAGTGCAAACTAGAGTGTGGACAAAATGGGGTCACTCTTTTTTTTTTTTTTATGATTTGTATGTGTGTGTGTTTTATTATATATTAGTCTCTTAAATCAAACAGAAAACAAAAAGTGGAGCTACAAACCAAAGCTACAATAGTACTAGCTTTTCTCATCACCCGTCTATCTACTTGTACCAGAGGTCTTTATTTCTTCATAAGGCTTTGAGTTACTATCCAGGGTCCTTGACTCCAACCTGAAGAACTCCCTGTGGCAGGCAGGTCTGGTGGTTAAGAACTCTCTTAACTCTTGATTAACTGGGAATGTCTTGATTTCTCCCTCATTTTCTTTTTTTTTTTTTTTTTAAACATCTTTATTGGAGTATAATTGCTTTACAATGGTGTGTTAGTTTCTGCTTTATAACAAAGTGAATCACTTATACATATACATATGTTCCCAAATCTCTTCCCTCTTGCGTCTCCCTTCCTCCCACCCTCCCTATCCCACCCCTCTAGGTGGTCACAATCTCCCTCATTTTCGAAGGAAAGTTTTGCTAGATATAGGATTTTTGGTTGACGGTTTCTTTCCTTCAACACTTCAAGTACATTGAGCCATGCCATCTGGCCTCCGAGGCTCCTAATGAGAAATCTGATCATGACCTACCTTCCTGGGAAATCTTCTCTCAGCTTCATAGACTTTCCTAATGTACCTTATCGTGTCTTATGCAACAGAACATTTTGTATAGTATCGTGAAGTCAGTTAAGTTGTAACGTTATTTTGAGACCAGAATTTAAGGAAAAGGAATTGAATATTTCAAGTGTAGACATTATGAGGTCTTTAAAATTATTACCCATTTTCAAACTAGAAATAAAAAGGCCACTGAAGTATCCTACAGATTTTAATTTATAACAAAGTGAATACCAATATCTAATAACACACGTAAAGAAAAATTTCTTTGGGATCCTTTTTCCTAAGTGTAAAGGGGCCTTGAACTCAAAAAGTGAGAAAACCCCTGTGGTTTATCCCCAGCGGTGATGGGTCCATTTCTTGCTCTGACCTCAGAATGCACCACTGTGATGTACTTCACAAAGCCCTATAAAAGAGAAAGGTGGGCCCAGGTTTTTGGTCCTTAGAGCCCAGGAAGCTGCTTTTGGTGACCTGACGGCCTTGGACCTACAGTTAGCTTGTGTTTTCCTTGTTTCTGCCATTTTGTTGATTTTCGTTTCTCTTTTCTCTACTCTTTTTTATTTGTCTCATTTTTCTTTCTACAGTTAGCATAGTGAGTATTGTTGGTATAGTTAATACTTGATTAGCATAGTTAGTGTAGTTAGTACTAGTTAGCGCTGTTGGTACAGTTAGCGTAGTTAGCGTTGTTAGTAGAGACAGCATACTTAGCCCTGTTAGTACAGTTAGCATTGTTAGTTAGTGTAGTTAGCGTTGCTCGGTAGTGCTGTCAGTCAGTGTAGTTAGCAGGTCACCAGGATGCAGGGCCTCACAGCCAAATCTGCTGGCAAGGCGGCTCATATTGATGACTTCGAGATCCTCCACACCATTGGTGAAGGCACCTTCGGTAAAGTGAAGTTGGCCCGGCACATTCTGACCGGGACACAGGTGGCTCTCAAGGTGATTAAGAAAAGGCGTCAGAGCTTCTCAAGTGTCCAGGCACTTTTCCGGGAAGTGTGCGGTATGAAGGCTCTGAATCACCCCAATATTGTAAAACTGCTGTGGACGATTGACACAGAGGAGGCATTTATCCTGGTGATGGAGTACCTCAGTGGGGGGGACATGTACCGCTATTTGAAGATCCATGGCCGTATGACAGAGGCGCAGGCCCGTGGCCCGTTCCAGCAGCTGCTCTCCGCCCTGCAGCACTGCCACCAGAGGGGCATCGTGCATCGGGACCTGAAGCCACTGAACCTCCTCTTTGATTCCAACATGAATATTAAACTTACAGACTTTGGCCTCAGCAACAAGTGTGATGACACTGGCCTACTGGACACGATCTGCGGCACAGCCCCTTATGCTGCCCCGGAACTCTTCCTGGGGCAGAGCTACAGCGGCCCTGCGGTGGACGTGTGGAGCTTGGGAGTAGTGCTGTACACCATGGTAACTGGGTCCCGGCCCTTTGTGGGAAAAGACTTCCAGGAGCTGCGGAAGCAAATCCTACAAGGGCAATACCCCATCCCACCTTATCTGTCTTTAGAGATAAGGGATCTATTACAAAAAATGATTGCCCTCAGCCCCAGTGACAGAGGCACCTTACCTGACCTCATGAGACATGCTTGGTTAAACATGGGCCAGAAGGAGCCACTCCAGCCACCCTGTGCAGAGGACCTGGAGGTGACAATGGTGAGGACTCCGGGCTTGACTTGCGACCAGATCCAGGACACTGGGACAGGCAGTGTGAGCTCCGTGAAACCCAAGGTGGGGGTCTCCATCATAACTGTGAAGCCCTTCTCTTTCGGGGACCTCAGTGGCAGTGAACTTGAGCCTTCTCCAAGCCCTGTGGTGTCCTCCCTGCAAACCAGTTGGCTCTACCAGAGAAAAAATGTGCAGCCGCAGGAAGACCAGCAGGCAGGGCAGAAGACCGGTGAGTCTGCCTGTCCCCCACCCAGCCTGGAGGCGAGGACTGCCACCCCCAGCCCAGGCCCCCAGTGTGGCACTGGGACATCCACCTCCAGCAGCAGCAGGATTGGAGCCCCGGAGAGAACCAGCTGCCCCCCGGGTGTGTCCAACACTGGAAGGTCCTCCCACGCTGGGCAGCCTGAGAGTGTGTCCTCATCCACTGTCTCTGGCCAGAGCCAGAAAAAGCAAGGGGTGGCTGGGAGAATCTGGAACTTTGTTTTGAAACATCTTTGTTGCAAGCTGCCCAGCATGAGGCGTCATAATAAAGTGAGCCCATGTGAACCCCATGCATGACCGAGGCAGGAAGGTCAGGCCGCCGCGCTCCCTGGGGCCCCGTCCAGTGGAAGACGAGCGCGTTCTCTGCACGGCCTTCAGAAGCATCGTATCCAAGACCCTGGCCAGCTCAGAGGATGGTCCGGAGCAGCCCGGGCGACCGAAAGCGAGGCCACCGTGGCTGCAGGTCTGCCCCTCAACCCCCACCTGGGTGAAACTTGAGAGACTGGACTGTCATTCCTGGGGCACGTCTCCCCTCCCCCACTCTTCTGTCTTCCGTGTTGGTGGGGGAGGGGGATAGTTCTTGTTCCAAGAACTCCTTGGTTCTTCCAATTCTAGTTAATAAACTTGATGCTCCGGAAAGATGTATCACACTCTGCTTTGCGTCGTCCCTGCACAGAATTGGGGCTGTGCATTTTCCAGTGAGACAAGCGTGGACCCATGTGGTGCTTGGAGTTAATCGGAACAACTGGTTCCCTGGTTCAATAAGCCCTTGAACACACGGGTGGCTGGAGCAGGTACTTCCCAGAGGCCTCTCTCTGGGGGCACATGCTCTCGGACGCATCACCTGCACAGTTCCATTGGCTCTCGTGCGCTTACAGGTCACTTGCCGACTGCGGAATTCTCACCGCTAGACACAGAGCACTCTGACCACGTGCCCGTGAACCACCTCGAGGGGCCGTCCCAGATGTGACAGGGCTGGAACCCAGCCAGCGGCTTCTGGAGGTGCTCACAGAAGGCCTCGCTCACTTCCTGCCCTTTGGCCATTACACACTGGGGTCTCTGAACTCGGGCTCCCAAGTGGCTGCAAGTGGCAGAACAATGTGTCCAGCTACCAAGTTCCCAGAAAGTCTCCAAAGCCCCACCCATCTATTGCACTTGTAAATACCGCATTTCCCTGGTCTGGAGAGAAGTAAAGGTGAGAATCACCCGTGTCCTCCAAGCCAGGGCTCCAGTCACACACTTGCTCTCCTTGCTCAGAATTTGGATTCACTTGGGATTCAGTCTCTCTCTCTCTGCTCTTTCTTCTAGCACTTTAGAAGTAAAAAGAGTTCCTGTGAGTGCATTAATCTGTTCTAAAATATTCTTGAGGTGACAATAGGCCTCCTGTGGGGTGAATTTCAGTTCCACTCTCAAGCGATCTATCTTATTAATCACTAAAACTGGACGGATGTTTTCGAGCCAGGCTTGTCGCAGAACTGCCTGTGTCTTTTGCATAATGTAGTGAAATGGCACTGGATTTCATCGTGATCCCTCGGACCCGTTCATCCTCTCTGCTGTCCATGTACCTTAACTTGCCTGCCAGGCGGCTGGAGATGATGCCATTGCTAGATATAAGACAGTCAGCCAGAGTAGTTTTTCCATGGTCAACATGAGCCAAAACACAGATATTCCCGATGTTAGCAGTGTTTTTCTGGAGTTGAATCATCTTATCCAAACTATTGAGCACCACGGTCACTTATTTCCTGTGACGGCTCCCGCCGCCCAGCCAGCCCCGCTCGGATGCCAGTGCCCGACCACACCACGCACGTCGCAGGCGCCCAGACCACCGCGTCCACCTAACGCCAGCGCGCCGGGGGCGGGGCTGAGGACGCACCGAGTTCACTCTTTTAAGGCACCCATTGTCTCACCCATTTCACCCGAGTGCACTTGGGCCCAAGTGAAAACAGTTTCTAATTTTATCCGAGGTGGTTCCCTGATAAAGGGCTTGGGTGTGGAGAGGGGCAGCCAATGCACAGCTGTGGCTGCGCTTCGATTTCCTGGATTCCTTCATTCCTTCAACATGTTTATTGAGCACCTGCTAGGTGTCAGGCCCCCGTTCCAGGCTCTGGGGAGGGAGAGCCAAGCAAGACAGTCAGATTCCTGTACTCACAGATTCGAGAGGGGGTGACAGACAATAAAAGCAAACGGATGAACAAACAAGCCCACTTCAGAGAGCAGTGGTGCTGTGGAGAAAATAAACCGTGTGTCGTGCTGGCCAGCGCTTCAAGGGGGGAGGCCAAGGGAGAACAGCTTAGTGGGCGTGCAGCCACGCAACTCAGGTGGCACTCGAACCCGTGGGCTGGGACTCGAGCCCAGTGAGAACCCACTAACTTTTAATCGAGATCACACATCTGGTCCCGGGACTTAATAAAGCTCAGGTTCTTTATGTCTCATCGCAGAAAGAATTCAGTGAGAGACAAAGTAAGAAGTGGATTTATTTAGAGAGAAACACACTCTACAGGCAGAGCGTGGGCCATCTCAGAAGGCTAGAGGCCCCCAAATAAGGGGTGGTTTGTTTTTATGGGCTGGGTAATTTTACAGGCTAATGAGTGGGAGGATTATGACAACTCTAATATTTTGGGGAAGGGGCGGGGATTTCCAGGAATTGGGCCACCACCCACTTTCTGACCTTCATGGGCAGCCTCGGAACTGTCCTGGTGCTGGTGAGTGTGTCATTTAGCTAATGTATTACAATGAGCCTATAGTGAGGCTCAAGTTCCACTGGAAGTCGAATCTTACGCCACCTTGGACCTAACTGATTCTAACCAGTTTATGTTGTATCCTCCACGGCTATGTCCTTCTTTTAGAGAGGACCTGTTTCAGGTGGGCAAGGACAAACCAAGGGCAAGTGAGGCTGCATGGAGTGAACGAGGGATTGTGGGGCTGGGCAGGGTCGGGGGGTCTGGGGTTTTTATTCTAAGGGTGTTGGGAATCCAGTGGGGTTTTTTAAGCAGAAAATGACATGTCTAGAGACCTGAAGAGGATGGGACCACTCACATACGAGGGGAGGGAGAGAAGCAGGTGACAGGGAGGAGGCAATGAGCTTCGGAGGGGCACATCACTCTTAAAGCAGCCAGCACGTAGCAGGAAACACGCCCACAGCTGTAAAAGCCGGGCATAGCATTGAGTCGCACGTGAATCACCATCTCTGTATGAATCTGTGCTTTTCTTCTGCCTCACTCTGCAACTTAATCACTCCCACCCCCACTGCCTGCTGCCCCCAGGTCTCTGCTTCTGCTCCTCCCTAACTCGGGATGTCCTCAGATATTTGCTGAGCACCTCCCCCAGGCTAGGTGCTGTTCTGGGCACCGGGAATGTACGGATGAACTCGCTGGTCCTCGCCTTCCTCCCATATGTCGGCCAGTCAGACCTCATCCAAGCATCAAGCCTGTCTCAGATCCCACTTTCTCCGATCAGGGAGTCGGACAGACCCGGGTTGGGATAACACTTGAGATGAGCTGGACCCACTCAAAGTGTGGCAAGCCCCAGAGGGATTTCCAAGTAACTTAACTGTGTCCTGGAGGCAAAGCTCATTTTTAAAATGAAACTCTGGAGCATTTTGTTCTGTATTTCATATACATTCTTGATTGATACCTACCAATAAAACTGGGCCTAATGTTCTTCCAAGAAAAGAACCGTATGGGATAACCCAATACCACTGCGTTTATGCACCCTTCTTCCCACTTTTATTCAAAATGATACTACAACGCAAGAGGGAAGAGATATGGGGATATATGTATATGCATAACTGATTCACTTTGTTATAAGGCAGAAACTAACACACCGTTGTAAAGCAATTATGCTCCAATAAGGATGTTAAAAAAAAAATGATACTACAGTAATGGAGTAGTTATCTATTGCTGCATAACAAGTTACCCCAAAATGTAATGGATAAAACCCCAACCAATATTTATTATCTCACCCAGTTTCTGTAGTTCAGGAATTTGAGGGGTGGGGGTGACTTAGTTCTCATGAGTTGCAGTCAAGATGTCGGCTGGGGCATCAGTCATGTCATCTAAAGCCTCGAGGGGAGCTGGAGGATCCCCGTTCAGAATGGCTGCTCATGTGGCTATTGGCTGGAGGCCTTAGTCCCTCACCACACGTGCTTCTCTCTAGGGCTGCTTGAGCGTCCTCACAGCACGGCAGTTGGCTTCCCCCACAGTGAGTGATTCAAGAGAGAGCCAAGAGGAGGCCACAGTGTCTTTTATGACCCAGCCTGGGAGGAAACATTCCGTCATTTCCACAGGATCATATTGGTTACCCGTGTCAGCCCTATTCAGGGTGGGAGGGGCTACACAGGGCATGAATTCTAGGCGGCAGGGATCATTGGGGGCATTTTGGAAGCTGGCTGCCGAGAAAAATAATAGGCGCCATGTAACAAACATAATTTAGCCACTTTATGTTCTTGGGACATACCGTCTCATTTGACCCTTACAATAACTCTGTGCGGGACAGACAGTGGGAGGTGAAATAGCTTGTCCAAGACCACCAAGCTAATAAGTGGTAGAGAGGGGTCCAAACTCAGAGGAGAGTGAAACCAACCACCCCATCAATAGTGTCCAGCAGTGCCCTCTGCCACAAGCCTGTCTCCTGGCCTCTGGAGAATTCCTGGACCTTCCTTGTGCTGGGCCTTCGTTCCCCAGGCCCATGGTGTGGCCTGTCCTCCCGGCTTTGCCTGGCCTGTGCCCACAAGGGGCCCCCAAAGGCGTCTCCTCTCGCTGGTGCTGACTGCCCCTCATTCTCACTGAAGCCTCAAACCATGTTCTGTGGACTTTGCTCTCATTCCCACTCCTGCTCTGGGACCCTCGGAAAAAGCCTCCCCAGTTCTAGGCGGGCACCGGTGGTGGCCCGGGCTTGGAAGGTCTTGTCCAAACGTTGGCTGACAGCCATGGTGTTGCCAATAATCCTTCCTGCCTCTTTGACCTCCATGAGTTTTTTGTTTTGGTTTGGTTTGGTTTTTTTTACAGAGATGGTGTCATCTTTGCAAAGAGATGTGTTAGTAAAGGATGATCAAGTTCAACAACTAAAACGGGAGGTGAATCAACTAAAAAGTGAGAACAAAGAAAAGGATCTCCAGCTCGAAGCCCTCAACTCCAGAGTGAGTGTCGGGTCATCACCAAATTGTAGCTGCGAAAAGCAGACACGGTGGAGTCACATGACACACGGTGGTGAGATGAGGCCAGTGCCCAAGGGCACAGGGAGGTAGCTGCTGGGCAGGTGGCCAACTTCTTTGCAGCTTTTCAAAGTACAGCGTGTATGTGGCTCAGAATAAGCATAATATATATTCAAATCCAGCAAACATTTTCTAACCCCATTATAAGTTAGTTTGTTTAACCCCAGCGACACACACACCTATTAGCATATATTGCCATTGCAAAGTTTAATGTTAAACAGAACAGGATCTCTCTGTGAGCAAGGACGACCACACGGCTGCATCGTGGTCCCAGCGCCACTGGTTCTCATAACTGCCTTCAAAGCAGAATGTTTGAAGATCCAGATGCAAACACGCAGACTCTCATTTCTCCCTTAGACTTTAGTGTGTAGAATTTCTCTATGGAAAATGAACGTGGTAGGCAAGCAAAGAGCTTTTTACGTGTAACTTTGACTATTTGCAAATCTTGCCTTCAAGGCAAACTTTAGAATCCTGACTCTATAGGATAAGATTTCTCAGTATTTGTATGATGTGTCTGTTTCTGTGAGTCAAGGTAAAACCACAAAGCTTTCATCTCAGGTGGCAACTCAGAGATTCCCAGCAGCTACCCAACGGGTTAGCTAGGTCTGCATGGGGGTGGGGTGAGAACAGATCTTGAGGTTCCAAGGAAAAGGCATAATAAGTAATACCTGGTACGTAGTACCATACCCAATTTGGAGCTGGTGAAAGGCACTGCATGAGCTTTGAGGTCAGACAGACCAGGGTCCAATCCCAGAGCTTTCTTTTATTGTAACTTATTTGGCCTCCATTTCCCCATCTGTGAAATGGGGATGACAAAATCGTTTTCCGAGAAGTGGGAATCTGGTTTTCGTTGTGCTCCTCTGCCTCTGCCCCGGGTCAGCTGCCTGGCCAAGCCCTCTGCATTCGTTTCTCCCAAGCGGAGTGTCTTCCTAGGCATGTGCTATAGCTGTTTTATGTGGTGTGTGTGTGTGTGTGTGTGTTGGGGACGGGAAGGGGGTGCAGAGCTGGTGCTAAGTAGAAGGAATATGCAAAGACAGCACCTGCTTGGCTCTTCTACCTCCTGAAGTGCATTTGGATGATTTATGTCCCCGTTTCCCCTTCCTCATTGACCTTGGAATGAGGTCCCTTCTCCTCTAGCCTGTGCCGGCCAACAGCACAAGGGCTCTTCACCACCAAGGGCTCTTCACCACCAAGGGTACTGCCCTTGTGAACATTTGAGATGCCTTTTTTTTTTTAATGACATACATCATGTGTGTTAATTTTAGAAAAATAAGTAGATGACATTGAAAAGAAAAAATAAAAAGAGAGGAGAGGAAATGCTACTTTGAGAAATCAATGTTAATATTTTCATGTACGTTCCTCCAGTCTTGTTTCTATATATTACCTAGAAATCAATCAATCAATCATTTTATAGTGAATTTATACTATGCACATTTTTTAAATTTTTAAATACTTACTATTTCCCGTGCTAATAAATCAACGCTCTTATCCTTGGTCTTAAAAGCTACATACTTTCTCCTGGATGTACCCAGTGTTATGAAGTGGTCTGCTGTTATAAACAACACTTGGGTTGTTGCCTCTTTTTTTTTTTTTTTCCACTGTTACTGACAATTCTGTGAAAAGCATCCTTGAAATTACAGATTTACTTATTTCTCCAGTCATTGCCCTTAAGGTACATTCCTAAAGTGGGAATTGCTGGGTCAAAAGAAGGCACATCCATCCTTATGACCTTAATGCCTGTTGCCGAGCCGCCCTCGGGAAAGACAGCTCCGTTTACCCCTCCACACCAGCCGGGGCAGTTGTGTCTTTGAGATGCAACCTGCACAAAAGCCCTAAGATGGACCCGAGCTCACTGGTTCCGCTCCCCTCCACCCTCACCGGTCACAGCGTGAAAACATCCCAATTCCCGCACCCTAAGTACCCAGACTCTACAAAGCTGGATTTCCCCTGCGGTGAAGTTTGCTGGCTTTTGAAGAGGAATTTAGACACTCTATTCCTCAGAACTCATGAGAGGGGTGAACTGGGAACGACTGCAGTATCCCGTGCTCCCATCACACAAATGGTCTCGCCTCTCGGAATTCAGAGGTGTGATTGGGTTATACAGCAGGAAACACTCCTGGGCGTGAACACAGGGACTTGGGAGCCCCAGCCAAGCCCCCGTGGCCTTGTCCTTTTTCTCCACAGTGCTCAGTGCTGAAAGAAGAGTTACAGAAGGAAGAGGCCCAGAAGGAGCACTGGGAAGCCCAAGAGAAAGAGGTAAAACTCTGCAAAACCGTGCGTTGAACCTCCTCACCCCTAGGTGTCCACAGAAAGCCTAGATTTTGACCTTCAGGGTTTTGGAGGGGTTCCTTGGCCCATTAGCTAGCACAAGCTCTGGGGCTTTATGGGTGTTTGTCTGTTAATGTAGTCTCATAATTCTTTGATTTGCTAGCCTCAAAGAGATGGGTGAAAAGACCATGGAAAACACACTCTCCCCAGATCTTCTGGGCAGTGGGCTCGAGGCCCCTCATCAGGTTTCCCCTGGGGAAAGGGACGGGAGGTGGCCACCATATGCTGCTAGAAATTCACCGTGGTCCCTACCCCTGCACTTGTGATGCCCAAACTCTCATGATCCACTGTCACAAGTTTTATCACAGCCCCGGGCACTGTTATTAACACCACTCTTCTTTAAGCATTTTTACTTAAATACATTCAATTTTACACCAATTCATAAAAACAAAATAAAAAGCAAATGTATCACTGGCCTTGTATGGAAGGTGAACATAAAAATTAATACAATGACAAGATGACCGCTAAATGTAAATGTTCACCCCCTGTACCAGCCGAATCCTCGTGCACATCACCAGGCATACGTTTTCCATCCGTTGGGAAGGACGGTGCCTGGGACGGGGGAGGAGACATGTGCTCTTCTCTATGCCAGGAGCACACTTCTCTGCCTCAAATGAGAAAGAAGAAAAATGTCATTGTTCTTTTCTTCCAAACTGTGCCCATTGTGTCTTCCAAACAGCCCTTATTTAGATTGAACTCAAAAATATACCCCAAGGCAAGAGATTCTAATGAGTGGATAGGTATCTTGTACTGTTTAATCCAGGATCCATGCTGATCTTCTAAAGAAGCTCAGATTTTCCCTCACCCAGCACTTTCATTGCATCCGTTGAAAGAAAGTCCACTTTGCCTTAAAGATGTAGAATTGTCCCCCATGGGAAGGAATTAAGCGAATCCCAGACTAGGTTTCTGCCTTAATGAAGCGGATGAAATGAGTTATGAAGTTGACTTCCCTGTTGTTGGAACTCTTTCAGCAAATCCATGACATGGAGAAAGAAATGAGGAAGCTCAGGGAGGAGCTGAAAAGGAGCAGTACCGAGCAGAGCCTGATCTCTAAGACGCTGCGGGAAAAGAGCAAGGTATGGCAGGGACGGGTCAGCCTGGCAACCACTCTGGGGCAAGCACTCCACCTGCATCATCTCTGTGGATCCTCACAGTGACCCCATGCGGTCTATACTGGTATTGACCCCACTTTACAGCCGGGAAAACTGAGGCTCACAGAGGTGAAGGAAGTTACCCAAGCTCACTTGGATAAAGTAGCTGTGACAGAGCTTGAATCCAGGTCTGACTGACTCCAAAGCTCCTGTGTGTAACCACTACCCTAGACTGCCTTCAAATCTTTTTTTTTTTTTTTTTAATTTATTATTTATTTATTATGTTTATTTTTGGCTGTGTTGGGTCTTCGTTTCTGTGTGAGGGCTTTCTCCAGTTGCGGCGAGTGAGGGCCACTCTTCATCGCGGTGCGCGGGCCTCTCACTGTCGCGGCCTCTCTTGTTGCGGAGCACAGGCTCCAGACGCGCAGGCTCAGTAGTTGTGGTTCACGGGCCCAGTTGCTCCGTGGCATGTGGGATCTTCCCAGACCAGGGCTCGAACCCGTGTCCCCTGCATTGGCAGGCAGATTCTCAACCACTGCGCCACCAGGGAAGCCCTGCCTTCAAATCTTAATTGTGAAATTATCTAGGAAAGAATTGATCCATTAAATCAAGTTTGCCAATGATGTTGTTCCAACTTAAATTCTCATATTGATTTTTTTTTGTCTTTTTGTTCCATCAGTCACTGAGAATGTTTTTTAAAATCTCATCATGTTTGTAATTTGTGTGTTTCTTCTTTCAATATTAATGATTTTTGCTTTATATATTTTGAGGCTGTGTTACTAGGTGCATATAAATTTAGAATCCTAATACTTCCTGTAGAACAAAACTTTTGATCATCATGAAATGTCCCTTTTCATCTCTAGTAGTGTTTCTCCCTTAACGTCTTCTTTGTCATTTAGCTTCATCACTGGCTTTCTGTTGGTTAGAGTTTTCATAGCATATCTTTTTCATACTTTCTCTGTCAATTTTTGTCTTACGTTTTAGACATATGCCTTCCAAATAGCGTATCGTTTTTACAAAATCCAGTTTGACAATCTTTGACTTTTAGTCCATTTATATTATGTAATTACTCATGTACTGGGGTTTAAATTTACCTTCTTGCTCAGTACCAGTTGTACCATCTGTGCTATATTCCTTTTTCTCTCCTTTCTTGCCTCCTTCTGAGTTGATGGTTTTCTCTCATTCCACTTTCCCCCTCTATTAGCTTGGAAATATTTCACTTTTTTTACTATTCTTTTAATAATAGTAAGACAACAGCATTCATCCTTGACTCACCTAAATCACACATTAATTAAGTTTTTCACTCTTCTACTATTCTCTTGGTAGTCATCCTAAAGACTACAATATGCATTCTTAACTTACCAAGAGGCAATAGTAGTTGATAATTATGCCCTTATCCTTGACAGTACAATGAGTTTCGAACACCTTAACTTCACTTACCCCCTCCAGATTTATAAGCCATTGCTGTCATTCTCTAAACTCCTCTTGATAGTTAAAACCCCAAAAGACATTATTAGTGTTTTTATATAGTCAGTATCATATCCACGCATTACCCTTACTGTTGCTTATCTTTTCTGCATCTCTGATCATCCATCTGGGTTCATTTTTCTTGTGTCTGAAGAATACCCTTTAGTGTTTTCCCTCATTGTGGCTCTGCTGATGACAAATTCTCAGATGTGCCTGTGTGTCTGTCTGGAGATGTATATTTAACCTTCATTCTTAAGACACATTTGACTGCGTATTGAATTCTACAATGGCAATTCTTTTCTTTCAGCACATTAGAGATAGCATTAGATATGTCACTATTGTCTTGTGGCTCCTATTATTTCTATTTAGAAGTCATCTGTAAGCCTAACTGTTGTACCTTTGCATAATCTGTCTTTTTCTCTGGTTGCTTTTAAGATTGTCTTTTCGCTTGATTTCCAGCAGTTTTATTATGGTTTACCTAGGTGTGGATTCATTTTTGTTTACCTCGTTCAGAGTTCATAGGGGCTTCTTGAATCCCTGGCTTGGTGTTTTGCCTTAGTTCAGGCGCTTGGGCTCTGTACCACATAGGCAGTGGGGAGCTACTAAGGCTTCTGAACAGGGGACTGATGCAATGACATTCATGGCCAGTAATAAGGGTGAAAATGATAGTTACAATTTCTCATGTACTAGGCATTACCCCGAACATTTCATCTCTTCATCTTCACAACAGCGCTATGGTCTAGAAATCATCCTCTCCATTTTACAGTTGAGAAAGTCAAGGCTACTAGTTACTAGTAAGTTAACTAGCCCAATTGCACAGTCGGTTTTGTCTGACTCCAGGTTCATCTGACTTCAGTTACCCTGGCGTAGCAAACAGCCACATGCTACTGTTTACACTGAAATTAATCAAAATTAAATAAAATTTAAATTCAGTTCCTCTGTCACACCAGCCACATTTCGAGTGCTCGATACCCCGATGTGGCTGGTGGCTGTCATATTAGACAACACAGGCTCGCTCAGAGTACCTGTGTCGTTGCAGAAAGTTCTGTTGGACAGAGCTGCCTTACAGCTGGGTAACTCTCACAGTACCGTTAAGATTGCACTGGAAGAAACTAAACTAGAGGCGAGGAGGCCAGTTGTCACAGGCCAACTTTCATGTGAGAGGGATTGGAGGACAGGCGTGGAGACTACCGAGTGTGAGAGAGGGAGCAGGTCGGCCGCTGAAGGTGACTCTGAGGCTTGGGGATGGGAATGGGGGCTGTTCATGGAGAACACAGATAAGGGCAGAGTCCAAGGTTGGACTTGGCTTTTGCAGCATATGAAAAAGGCTGCTGAAATAGAAGTCAGAGCATGTTTAGACCTGGGAGAAAACTAAGGCCCAGAGAGGTTAGATGACTTTTCCAAGGTAACAGAGCTGGGTAGAGGCTCTTCCACTGTACCACACTACTCAGAAGAAAGCTCTTAAGGGCTTTTCTGGGTCTTTAATTACATCCCTGTGATCCCCCTCTTCAGATCCCTAATAAACAGCCTGTGGATTTGTTTCAGCACAAAATCTTTCCATTTATTTACGAGAGTTTGCCTCGTTTCCTGTTGGTGCCAGAGCCCAGGGCTCAGCAGGTGCATCCAAGAATTGAGCAGCTGCAAGGCCTATACTGGCCAGCAAAGGGTAGCGTGGGGCGCTCCCAAGCTTACCGTGCGTTGACTGTTACCCAAGCAAGGGAGGAAAAATAGGCAAGCTTCTCCACTTTAAACGCCTTCCTTTGCAGGAAAGCGTTTGTCTATTCTTTGTCTATTCTCTTCCTTTGTCTATTCTCAATAGACATTGCTTTAGCAAGCCTCCAGAGAGGTTTCCACCAGTGAGTGTGCTCAAAGTGGTAACGACAAATAGTTATGATAATAAACCCAATAATAACATTTCCAAGTACCCATCATGAGTTATTAGAACGAGACTGTACGGCGGACATTCCCGTCCACCTTCCATAGGTTACAACAGTACTTAACACACTCACAGAACCCCTAAGCACTATCCCAAACATTGAAGCCCCACAATAACTCTACGCAGTGGTACTAGCATCACCATCCCCATTTGACAGATGAGGACACTGAGTCAGGGAGCAGTGAAATAACTTTCCCAGGGTCGCACGGCTTGTTAGGGACCAAGCTGGGGCTGGAGTCTGCGGTAGAACATAGTTGAGCCCAGGGTGCAGAGCTCGGCCCTTTCCCGTAGGGGGCAACTCCCTGTGAGTTTGCCTCCACCCCGTGCATGCCTGTGACCCCTGCCACTGGGCTGCAGCTGTCCCTACCCCTCAGGGACACCCCCACTGCCATTAGCCCCCCCAGAAGAGTTTCCCCAGAGGGCATGATGATCACATTAGCAGCAAGCCCACGCTTTCATCATCCTTTCAGGTTGAAGAGAAGCTTCAGGAGGATTCCAGAAGGAAATTGCTTCAGCTGCAAGAAATGGGAAACAGAGAAAAGCTCATTAAAGCCAATTTGGAAAGGGCAGTAGGTCAGGTAGGCGTGCTGCAGGGCCCCTTCACCGGCCCGTGCTCTCCACGGAATCCCGCACCCAAGCGGCCGGCAGGGATGAGTGAGGAAGAAGACGGCCTGGTTTAGCTCACCCGCTTATCTCAGGGGCAGGGCTTTGTGTGGCTCCCGCGTCCCAGTGGGCATCACTGAAGAGGCTTTTCCTTCTGGGAAGCTGCCCCCTCCAGTGTCTGCTGTTGCCTGAGACCCTGACCAAGCAGCCAGTCCCAGCTCAAGGCCCGGCCCAGTGAACCAGCTGTGCGGTTCCCTCTTGGGAAGGGTTTGAGCTCTGGACCCCGGGGGTGTTTCTAGCACTTTCTCCATCACATTTTTTGTCCTGACATTTACAGCGATCTTTCTTCCTCTGGGCCCCCAAACAGATGCTACACTCAGTGTCCACAGGGAAATGCCACATTTCTTTTTGTTTGTTTGTTTGTTTTGTTTTGTTTTGTTTTGGATGGAACCCGTGCCCCCTGCAGTGGAAGCGCGGAGTCTTAACCACTGGAGCGCCAGGGAAGTCCTGCCGCTTTTCTTAATAAAGTAAAACCCAGAATACCACGGCTTATGCCAGATGGAGATGGGCAGGGTGGGGAGCAGGCTGTGACCTGGCAGGTCTGGGGAGGGCCATTTCCCAGGGCTCTGACCCAAGATGGCCCAGTGGCCCTTCCTCTTACACATGGCACAGACATGAGGGCCAGAACATGCAAACGAGCCTTCACCAAAGGCTAAGGGAGAGCAAACGAGAACCCAAGATGGGGCGCTGGCCCTCCGGAATATGGCCCACCGAGGGCAGCCCCTCTTGGACCCCTCCACAAGGCATCCTCTCCTGGCAGCCACGGCTCCAGGGGGACCAAGAACGTTTTGCGTGTATGTGTTTGTGCTTTTCTTTTTCTGGGAGAGTGAGTCCACCTCGTCACTCATTGGATTCTCAGAAGGATCTGTAAACCACCAAAAACGGTTAAGAACCACAATCCTTAAAGGAGCCCCACATCCCACCCAGCCCAGCTCCCAGAGCCCTTCCATTCGGTAGCATCCAAGCCTGAACCATCAGTGTGAGCGGAATTTGTCCCACACGCTGAACCTCAGAGGTGCCCACAAGTTAAATGACGATGCTGACTCTCAGGGAGGTTTTAAAGCCTCTTCAACCAACTTCCACACCGTCACCCCCGGTGTCCTTTCTCCTGCAGGGTGCCGACCCCTTAGCAAGGCAGAGAGCCCGCCAGCCTGGGCTCCCCTCTGTGCACCTGGGCTACCCCTCACCTTGCTGGCACTCTGCACCCACAGCGCACACCCGCTTTGAGGGCATGATCTGGGCCACTTGCCGAGGGCCTGGTCATGGCTCTGGCCAGGGGTCATCCGGGAAGACCCTCAGAGACACTGAGACTCCTCCAGGTCTAGACTTGAGAGAGAAAGGACGAATGAGGCTTCTCTGCGCTGCCTGGGCCTTCCTGCTTCACCCCCTTGTCTCCACAGCCCGCTCCCGGCCTGCGGTCCTGCCCTTCCCCAGGCCAGTGACCACGGGACTCAGCCCATCGTCCAGCAGGACCTGTCCCTCCCTACCCCCACCCCCCGCCAAGCAGTCCCGTAGGGCGCCTCTGGTGGTAATGTGGGCCATCGCCCACAGGGCCCTCTCTACATAACCTCTTCCTTGGGCGAGCTAGGACCCTCCCTTGGCCATGAAACCAGCAGACGACCCAGAGTCCCTCCAATCACCCGGTTGGCTTCCGGCAGGATGACCACAGAGGTGTCCTTAGGAGAGTCACAATTCCTCTGCTTGGCTTCCCAGAGCTCCCTGGTATGCAGCAGACTCCTGTGTCTTGGGACCTGTTGACGTTCTCATTGATTCAGTGGCCCTTATGGTCCTTCAGGGCTCTGTTTTAGAGCCTTTCATGACCACATTTTGCCAGTGAGCCAAAAGCCCAGGCCAAGGGCCATCATGTTGGTAAATTTCCAGAGAAACTTGGGCTTCTTTGCCGTTCAGGTCTCATGAGCCTGGGGCATCTTGAACTCGTCATTCTAGAAGCACTGATTTAATTTAACTGCGTTGTTTCATCATCCGTAATACGAAGACACCAGCACCAGGGAGGCACTCAATAAAAACTGGCTGAACTGAAGTAGAGGACTTCGAACATCTGACTTGACAGATGTTTCTGTTATAAGCATTTGATGAACATTTATTGAGTGCCTGCTGTGTACCAGGCACTGCACCAGGCTCTGGGGACCTGGAGAGGAATACAGGAGACGTCGTCTTCAGGACACAAGGTCTAAGGCACAAAATGGCATCAGGCAGCTCCTCCTTCTCTCCCCAGGCGCCCTTGCTGATTACACGAGTTACTCGGGCTGACAGCCTCAATATTTATCTCACAGCCTGGTGCCAACGTAGCAATTACGGAAGAGTGCTCCTGGCCCTGGACTTCCCACTGGATAATTGGCAGCAAGTGGCTCTTCCAAGAGCCCGAGACGTGTGTGTGCTGACCACGTGCGTCAGCTAGGTTAGGCGGGCACACCTGAAAAGTCGTTAAAACCTGCTGTCCCCCTCTCTTGTGTGGGCACTGCCCCTTCCGGTGAGAGGTGAAGGTGTTAATTACCCATAATGACCACTAAAGGCATGCAGAGCCTTCTCACCGATTTCTCCCAGACCCAGCGATGGAGGCGCCTCCCCCAGCCTTGCGGCTGCAGCTGCACCACTCACCTCATCCCCTTCCCTTTCTTTGTGCTGCAGCTGGAGCTTTTCAGAAGTCAGGTCATCAAGGCCACCTATGGACGCGCGAAGCTGTTCCAGGACAAACCCGTCTCCGATCAGCAGGTTCGTCTCTCTTCCCCGCTTTCTCCTTCAGGGACCCAGCACTCCAGACACTGGGAGCATATGTTTCTGTTTTTTGTTGGTGGCACATATTTTTCACACTGTTGCTACACCATAAAGATTTGTTTTGATTTTCTGGGATTTCCTGGCTTTTAAAGTAAAAGCCAGTTAAACTCCCTTGCAGTGTTTCTGTGAAAATCAAATTAAACCACCCAGGACTGTGTCTGGTCACCAGACCCGCACAGTTAACCTCCGTCAGCCCCGCGAGGAAAGGGGCGGCCTCAGCATAGACGATGCGTCCTCGCTCGCTCGTTCTTCTGAAGAGGCAGATGGCAGTGAGGATGGGCCTCTGGCTGTAACGATTGCCTTATTATTCTTCCATTTATCCTCTCCAACCCTGGGTGTCAGCGCGTGGGTCAAAAAATCACAGCACGGGCTTCTCTTGGAGGACCTGCTTTTTAGGGGCCCACAGCATCAGGCTCAGCGTGATGAATCACTCCCAGAATGCAGAAGAATCTAGAACACACTCGTGGCCACATGACAGGCCTTTGGCTCTTAAAAACCATCTCTGATCCTGGGAAACATGCCCTGGTGTCAGAGCCGACATCCGCCCTCCAGAGCCATCACCAAAACACGCCAGGACCTCCCTCCTCTGAGCTTAAGCTGAAGCCCCCCAGGTCCCCTCCCCCCAGAGCCACCCTGCATTTTAAATCTTTTTTTTTCTTTTTCTCACCAGTTAATAGAGAAGATCACCAAGGTCACAGAGGACAACATCAACTTTCAGCAGAAAAAGTGGACCCTGCAGAAGGAGCCCCAGCTCAGCAGCTCCAAACAGGAGGAAGTCACAGAGAACATCAAGAAGCTGAAGACGTCCTTAGACAGTTGCCAGGTGCCCCCTTCTCCATTTCTCAAATGTCCCCTGTGTCTCATTTTTGTGCTCCTGGTTCAGGAAATTGTCCAGCTCTGCTTTAGTCTACCTTTTCTCTTGTTGGAGGAATCTGTTTGAGATCAGAAAACAAAGAACCTCCAGAAATGCCTCCCAGGTGAACTTGGTGTGGCCAAGGAGAAGCTGCCCGACACAATCCGAGTACTGCCTTCGGGAGGCCCCAGACCCCGGGGAGAAAACCAGCCCCGTGTTATTTCCAGAGAAACCAAAGAAACATTCTGCTCTTTATTTGCATTTTTCTTTTCTGTCCCAGCAGTGGAAGGCTGCTCTTACCCTTGTTGCCTTTGACTTTGGAGGAGACGGGACCACAGGGTCTGGCAGAGCCCCCCCTTCATGGCCCCCACGCAGGGATCCAGCTTATCACATCAGGCAGCTGCTTCTGCTTTCTCTGGAAAAACGCAGCTACTATTTGGGGAGTCTGTGCAAATGTTGGCTTGTCAGCACTCTTTCAAATCAGGAAACCGCACTTTCTGACCAGCTTGTGTGTTGATCTCAGCAGGAATTCTGTAGCCAAATTTGGTTCTCGTTTCAGCCAAATCGTCCTTGGCAATTTGACTTTGGAATTGCCTATACCTAAACACAGGGTCTCTTTGACCATCCAGAGTCCAAATTAAATAAAATCCAGAGTCCACATGAAATAAAAGCTGCCTCCTTCCTTCTGCCCCCCCAAAAAAGGCAAGTAGAACTGGGCCGTCACAGGGCGGCCAACATACGGCGCTGCCTGCTTCATGGCCACGTCAGGAACACTGCTCTTGGTGGGTCACAACCGTCAGGTGCTATTTCTGGCGATGGTGCCCGGGCTCCTCACGACCTCATCTCTTTCCAGGCTTGCATGAAAATGTCTTGCTGTAGCAATGACCTGAAGAAGGAGGTCGACCTCCTGCAGCACCTGCAGGTGAGCCCACCTGTCTCAGGGCTCCAGAAGGTGGCGCTGGACATCTTGCGCCTGTCACTGTCCTGGCTGGAGGAAACGGAGCATCTCCTCCACGAGGTGGGGATCCAGTTCTCCAGCTCCGACAAAGGTGATTGCAACTCTTTTCTCACATAGTTGCATGACTGAAATATTGCATTGAATCTGATCACGATGGGACATCTGTTGAGGGAGGCTTCTTAGGTATGTGGCCAAGTGTTCCCTTCTCCAGACTTCACTTTGCTTCACCACTTGAGAAGCAATGTTCCTGGAAAAAAGTACACAAGTGAGACGTGATTACTGGAGAAAAATGAGACGTGACAGAGGCAAAAGGAAAAATCAAAATTATGCTAAATCTTCTCTCTCAGAAGTAACCATATATATACATATATATAGTAGAGACTTTTTTTAGAGCAGTTTTATGTTCATGGCAAAATTGAGAGGATGATACAGAGATTTCCCAGGTACCCCCTGTCCCCACTCATACACAGCCTCCCCCATTATCAACATCAGCACCAGAGAGGTACAGTTGTTAGAACTGATGAACCTACATTGACGCATCATGATCACCCAAAGTCCATGGTTCACATTAGGGTTCACTCTTTTTTTTAAATTTTAATTTTATTGGAGTGTAGTTGATTTACAGTGCTGTGTAGGGTTCACTCTTGGTGGTGTACATTCTATGGGTTTGGGCTTGGACAAATGTGTGATGACATGTATCCACCATTATAATATCATACAGAATCGTTTCACTGCCCTGGCCTTTCTCGCCTTCTGAGATGGCCCACACTCTGTCTGTGGAGTGTGTGTCTCTCTAAATAAATCCACTTCTTACCCATCACCTTGTCTCTCACTGGATTCTTTCTGTGATGAGACATCAAGAACCTGAGCTTCATTAAGTCCTGGAACCAGCAGGTCCACCAATAATGAGGCCAACCCCGGAGAGGACACAGAGGCCCTGTAAATCACGATGCTCCACTGGGAAGATGGTCCAATCCTGAAGGTGCCTTTGATTCCAAATCTACTGCCATAAGCAGAAGGCAGGGAGCACGGTGGGTGATGCGGTTCAGATCAGGCCATCTCTGAGCAGATTGGTGTGATTCTGTGCACAAAGCCCTGGTATTAGGTCAACTCGATTTATGAGTTTCACTTCTCAGATCACTCTATAACTACATAGTAACAGAAAGTACAGAGAATTCATTAAAAGCCACGGTGGAGTCCATAGAGGGGAAATGGGGTGGGTGAGGTTACAGATCAGGGACGTGGTAATAAAGCAAAATGATGATAGTCCACAAACCAGAATATCTAGAAACTGATATTCTAGAAATTGAGGAAAGTGAAGCTACAAGTTTAACAAAATAAAAGAAGCAAAGGAGAAGCCAGCTTCAAAGCCAGCCTATGCAATTCCTCCATGGCAGCACACGTTTGTGTGATTGAAGCCTGGCCCTGCTGTTCTTCAGTGCCTTCCTATTAGTGTCTTAAGTAATCAACGTCTCCAGTAATCCCCTCTGCGGTGTTCAGGAATTCAACTCGTCATGGGGAAACTTGTGGTTTGAGGACTTATGTTTTTTAGAAAACTTCTTTTCTTTTCAAAACTGGACATTTTTATTCCAAATAAAAGAACCTTATCCAAAAAAAAATAAAAGAATAGTTTCACTGCCCTGAAAATCCTGTGTGCTCCCTCCCGGCCCCCCCACAGCCCCTGGCAACCACAGATCTTTTTACCATCGCCATAGTTTTTGCCTTTTCCAGGATATCATATAGTTGGAATCATACAACTTTTCAGATTAGTTTCTTTTATTTAGTAATATGCATTTTCGTTTCCTCCAAGTCTTTTCATGGCTTGATAGCTCTTTTTTTTAAAGTGCCAAATAATATTCCATTGTCTATTCACCTACTGAAGGACATCCTGGTGGCTTCCAAGTTTCGGCAGTTATGAATAAAGCTGCCATAAACGTCCATGTGCAGGGTTTTGTGTGGACATGTTTTCAACTCCTTTGAGTAAATACCAAGGGCGCGGTTGCTGAATCGTGTGGTTAGAGTACATTTAGTTTTTTTTAATTTATTTATTTTATTTTATTTTATTTATTTTTGGCTGCGTTGGGTCTTCATTGCTTTCTCTAGTTGCCGCGAGCGGGGGCTACTCTTCCTTGCAGTGCACGGGCTTCTCATTGCAGTGGCTTCTCTTGTTGCATTGCATGGGCTCTAGGCGTGCAGGCTTCAGTAGTTGTAGCACACGGGCTCAGTAGTTGTGGCTCACGGGCTCTAGAGCGCAGGCTCAGTAGTTGTGGCGCACGGGCCCAGCTGCTCCTGGGCATGTGGCAGCTTCCCGGACCAGGGCTTGAACCCGTGTCCCTTGCATTGGCAGGCAGATTCTTAACCATTGCGCCACCAGGGGAGTCCCTAGAGTACGTTTGGTTTTTAAGAAAACCACAAAACTCTTTTCCAAAGTGGCTGTTTTGCGTTCCCACCAACAATGAATGAGAGTTCCTGTGGCTTCACATCCTCGCTAGCATTTGGTATTGTCACTACTATCATATTTTGTGTGTAACTTCCAAGGCATTTTCCCGTGGAAAGAGCTGTGTGATTCTAGGCAAGTTACTTCCCCTCTCTGTGCCTGTTTCTTTACCTGTAAAATGGGGATAATAGGGAATACCCACCCCTTAGGCTTGTTGTGAGGATTAAAATGCATTGATGTATGTAAGGTACTTAGAATAGTACCTGGCATAAAATAGGCACTACCTATATACATTTATTGATTTTTTAACTTTACAAAAGAATAATGTCATATTATACCCAATTTCCTTTAGTTTCATTCCTAACAGTACATCAGGAACACCCTTCCATGTCAATACACACAGATCTACATCATCGCTGTCACTGATGGCAAGGAATCCCATTCCGTAGGATGTACCATAATTTATTTAGCCAGTCCTCTATCACGGGCATTTAAGTTGTTTCCAGTTTTTCACACTTAATAGATGATGCTGACATAAATATTATTCACACATACCTGTTCATCTTATCTTTATCATCCTAGATGTGGAAGGATATGAACCACTTTCATTCAACGAAGATTTATCGCAGGCCTCCTAGATACCAGGCACAGTTCAGGGTGGAGATATAATGGGGTCAGAAACAGGTAGAATCCAGGTCATGGGGTATATGGATGTTGGCTGTAAAATTCCTCCCTCTTCACTGTACATTTGAAATCTTTCATAATAAAATATTGGGGAGATAACAGGCACTATCCCTGCGCTTGTAAATCTTACAGTCTCAGGGAGGAATAGGGTGGGGCATTAACTGAAAAATCACTCACATGTAAAACTTTAATCGTGACAGTTGCTTTGAAGGAGAAGTGCAGGGCTCTGACCTGGTCAGGGACGGCAGGGCACCTGCAGGATGCATAGGAGTTATTTGCCAAAGAGGGGAGGGGAGGGCATTCTGGGTGGAGGGAGCAGCGTGATGGGATCGCAGGAAGCATGGAGAACTCAAGGGGCTAAAAGAAGTGGAGGCGGAGGTCGGGGACTGGTGAAGGAGGTCTGCAGGGGCTGTATCATGGTGGGGCCAGGGGCTTGCAGGGCCCTGGTAAGAAGCTCTGCTTTAACCTGAGAGCAGAGAGAAGCCCGTGAAAGGTTTTAAGTAAGGAACTGATGGAACAGGTTTGCATTTGGAGACAGTCATCTTGGCCACGAGTGGAAAACATACAGGAAGGTGGCCAGCACAGAACCCCGGGAGAGCAGTTAGGAGGCTGTCACAAGACACGATGGTGGCCCTCACTGTGGCAATGGAGGGGACGGAGCAAGAGAGAAGATTCCAGGGGCATTTAAGAGATGAATCAACAGGCCTCAGTGACGGAGTTAGATATGGCTAGAAGGGAAGTGACGGAGAGAAAGGGGCCTACAGATCTCCAGGTTTCTGGCTTGTGTTAAAAGTACAGATGTGGTTCCTTCACTAAAATCCAGAGTAAGGAATGCCACAGGAGGACCAGGTTTGAGGGGGAAGATGAGTGTGAGGTGCCTGTAGACATCCAAAGTGGGGTGCCAAGGACGCAGCTGTCACCTGGATATCCAACTATATCAGTCATGTGGCCCCGGAACGCAGAAGAACTGGTGCCACATGGCGGGCGCTTAGTCAGATGGGATGGATGGACGGGTGGATGGATGGATGATGATTAAAGCCATACATGTGAACGGTATCACGAGGAAGAAAGTATTGGATGAGACGGGAGAGCCCAGGGCCACACCTGGGAAACTCCAACATTTATTGTTGATCCTTCTTGCCAAATCGCCCTCCAGAGAGGCTGCACGCATTTGACATTCTTACAATAATGAATGAGAATAGAGGAGTGATTTTCAACTCCGGTGATTAAACAACCCCAGCCAGGATATCTCTAAGGCAATCCAGAAGGTGGTGTGAATTTCTTTTAAACGTTTTTAAAAAGAAAGGCAAAATCAAGATTAACTTTTCTGTAAGTGCCTGCCCCTCTCAGATAGCATAGAGAAGAGGGGGGCTGAATTTCTCCCAGCAACCCAGAGCCTCCCCAACCCCAGTATTACTGTTGTTGTAATCATGGCAGAGTCTGAGTGTGCATGAAACCAGCAGAGACGTGGCCCACAGTTCTAGCTGTTCTTCGAAATCAGAACTAAAACAAGGAAAGACCATTATCTCTATCCTAGTAATAGCGGGGCCAAGCAATGTGTGCACTGTACCCTCCCCAGTCCCAGGAGTCACTGAAGCCTCTGTCTCTAAATCTAGTCATATGTTACCGTAAAGAAACATGGGTTGCCAAGTTAAGCCATCAGGCCAGCCAGACCAGAAAGCCTGAGAAAGACTCTTTTCAGGCAGCATTTCTCAGGCCCACCGTCTTTTTCTCCAGACTTCACAGAGTCAGGAGACTGAAGTAACATCAAACAGGTCTCTGCGGAATCCCTCCTGCACTGATACGCACTATGGATCCACAAGGATGGGATAAAGAATGCGATGCTCCCAAAATACGTTTCTCCTTTCTTGCTGCCCTTACCCCCAGCTAACAACTCTTGGAGAATGTTCTACAGAACACCTGTTGGGGAAACATAGACTGTGTTCTGTGATTACAACTACTTGGTTCTAAGAAGTCAAGAAGAAGGATGGAGGGCAATAGAGAAGTTAGTGAGTACGGCCCATTCTTTATTCATTCATTAGGAGAGGAAGTTGATGGTAAAAGGCATTTTATCTTCCAGAACTAGCAATGTTATGGCAAAGCCCCAGAAGACTAAAAGAATGGGATGAGCTAGAGTATTCCCTATATTCTCTGTATGAGGTCCTGCTGTACCTACTTCCTAGAGGCATGTACACAAGGATGGTGATGGTGATGGTATGATGATGATGATTGTGAGGATGGTGATGATGATGGTGGTGAGGATGACGGTGATGATGATTGTGATGGTCATGGTGGTGAGAATAATGATTAGATGGTGATGGTGACGAGGATGGTGATGGTGACAATGGTGGCCATCATTCATCATTGAGCACTTATATTCTAGATGGTGTTCTAAGTATTTTCCATACATAACCTCGGTTCATCATCACAACACCTCTATAAGGCAGGTAACATTATCCTCATTTTAGAAATGAAGAAACTGGCTCAAAAACTTTTTATGAGTTAGTCCACCATGATAAGTGATTCAAGGTACTTCCCATTACGGAGGCCAGCAGGGGATCCCCAGTCATTCATCACCATCCACAAACAGTCCTAAGAACCTTCTGTGTTCACAGTTCCTAAGAGGAGGGTAGGCACCATGGCTTGTTTAACTCCTCCTGGGTACTTGTCACTGTGTTAGTTGTTTTACATGTACTGTGTACTTTCATCTTGCAACAACCCAATGAGCCAGGTACTATTGTTGTCTTTATTTTGCAGGTAAGGAAACTGAGTATCAATAACATTAAGAGACTTGCTCAAAGTCACACAGCTGGTACATGGTAGGGTCAGGACTCAAACTGAGGTCGTTGTGATCCTAGCACTTGTGTTTTTTTCTGTGACCCCACAGGCCCTCCGAAGATCCAGAGAGGTACCAGGTACATGCCCAGTTCCTAGAGGACAGGTTCTGTCATTAACTTGAACAGAGACAAACCTGAGAGTTTCATTCCCTGGAGTGAAGGGTGTCTGATGCACACTGCGGGCCTTGCCCCAGCAAAGCCCCATTTGCATTAGAGCGAATAATTCTGAGTTCAGGCTTTGGAGACCAGCTGCTAAGGTTTGACTCTCAAGTGTGCGCTTACTCATTGTGTGAGCAAGTCTCGACTTCTGTGTGCCTCTGTTTACTTGGTTATAAAATGGGGTTAAGATCTCACCAAGTAGTTGTGAGGATTAAACGATGTGGTACCCAAATCATAGGGTCACACATAAGCCTTAGTAAACGGTAGCTGCCATGAGCATCAGCCTTGAATACTTGTTGATTTAATGTGAACTAAATGTGGATGGAAGGCAGATGGGTATGCACACAGGCAGGGCAGCTTGATTTACTCACGCCGAGGTGCCTTTACCTGTGACCCCTGCCGCATCTCTATTTGACAGCTAGTCAGATTTTCTTAGCCGTGAGCACTCAGTTCTCTTCCCAGGCCTTCTTCCTCGGCTCTTGACAATGGGCTGCATTTCAAAGCTGGGACTCCATCCAGGTCCCTCTGACCTCAAAGCCCCTGCTCTGAACCACCATACTACCTGCCTTTTAAAATATTGTCCTAAGGGATAAAACACACCTAACGAGCTAGGTCTGTAAAATCCTGGAATAAATCCCTCAGGGAAATCCAGGTTGAGTAAGTATTGTTGGATCATGTCATGAGCAGCCCAGGAGATTGGGGTCACTACTAAAGATCTGATTGGTTAAGATATCACCTAACACCTGTCAGAATGGCCGTCACCAAAAAGAACACAAATAACAAGTGTTGGCGAGGATATGGAGAAAAGGGAACGCTTGTACACTGTTGGTGGGAATGTAAATTGGTATGGCCACTATGGAAAACAGTTTGAAGCTTTCTCAAAACACTAAAAATAGAACTACCATGTGATCCAGCAATTCCACTCTTGGGTATTTATTCCCCCAAAATGAAAAGCACTAATTCAAAAAGATACATGCTCCCCAATGTTCACAGCAGCATTATTTACGATAGCCAAGATATGAAAGCAACCTAAGTGCCAACAGATGAGTGGATAAAGAAGATGCAGTAGGGAATTCCCTGGCAGTCCAGTGGATAGGAGTCGACTCTTTCACTGCTATGGCCCAGGTTCAGTCCCTGGTTGGGGAACTAAGATCCCACAAGCTGCATGGTGTGGCCCCCCCAAAAAAATAGATGTGATATAGATATATCTATATATATCTCTATGCAATGGAATACTACTCAGCCATAAAAAAGAATGAAATTTTGCCATTTGCAACAACATGGATGGACTTGGAGGGTACTATGCTTAGTGAAATAAGTCAGACAGAGAAAGACAAATACTGTATGATATCACTTTTATGTGGATTCTAAAAAATAACACTAGTGAATATAACAAAAAAGAAATAGACTCACAGATATAGAGAACAAACTAGTGGTTACCAGTGGGGAGCGGGAAAGGGGGAGGGACAAGTTAGAGGTAGGGAAATAAGAGGAACAAACTACTGTGCTCACTTCGGCAGCACATATACTAAAATTGGAACAATACAGAGAAGATTAACATGGCCCCCGTGCAAGGATGACACGCAAATTCATGAAGCGTTCCATATTTTTGTGACCTGAATGGGAAGGAAATTCAAAAAAGAGGGGATATATGTATACATACAGCTGATTCACTTTGCTGTACAGTAGAAACTAACACAACATCGTAAAGCAACTATACTCCAATTAAAAAAAAAAGAGGTACAAACTACCATGTATAAAATAAATAACCTACAACGATATATTTTACAGCACAGGGAATATAGCCAATATTTTATAATAACTATAAATGGAATATAACCTTTAAAAATTGTGAATCACTATGTTGTACACCTGAAACATATAATATTGTACATCGACTATATCTCAATTAAAAAATAAAAAAGCTGTGACCTAAAAAGAAAAGAAATCTGATTGGTGAAGGATTACTGTGTGGTCCCACTGGAAGATAGGAAACATCTAAGGAGGACCTTAAAAGTTAGCTCCCCTCTCCTCCTGCCTGGTTTCCCAGCTTCTTTTGATAAGGGAAGGAAAGGACTTTTTACATTTTTCTTTGCAAGCTCAGTTGATTGTGTCTATTTCTGCAAGACTTTGTTGCAAATAAAAGGCTTCCCTGCATACATAGAAAATCGCTCTTTCTCAGATATCCAAGATACGCACTATTTTTATGTGAAAAAAAAAAGAAAAGCAAGTTGTAATACAATATGCACAGTGTTCTCCCCTTTTTTTTTTTTTTTTTAAATGCCAATATCCACCACAGGAGAAATCTGGAGAAAAAGACATAAAAGTGTTGAGAGTATTATCCCAGCATGATGAGACTGCATGAGCCTTGACTTTCAGTCGTTCAACAACTATTTATTGCAGGCCTACTGTGTGCCGGCCACTGAGGATACAGCAGGGCGACACTTTCCGCTTTATGGGTTTCTGCCCTGTTTAGATTTGTGTAATAGGCATGTGTAACTTTTGTAACCAGAAATATAATCAAGAATTGCTTCTTCTCCCAAAGAAGAAAATCCCTCTTTCCTACAGCCCAAGTCAGCATCACCCATCTCTGCCATCTCGGGATCCTCCCAGCGCCCCTCTCCTCACACACCCTTCACATCAGTCAGCCCAGCCCTTCACTCTCCAGCCTCTAGTCTCTCTGAAAAGAGAATGACAGACCTAGGTCTGAATTCTGCTCCTACTGCTTACCAGCTCCGTAGCTTAAACTTGCTGAGCGTCTGTGTCTCACCTATAAATGCAAACACATTTCCTTGCTGGGCTGTTTGTAATGATCAGAAAATATCACGTGTTAAACTCCTGGCATGGCGCCTGGCACACAGCAAGTGCTTAATACTGAATAGCTATTATTATAATATTATTTTTCTCACTCTTCCAAGCTGGAAATTCTCAGCAAGTGGCATTGTCAGAGGTCAAGGGCCCAGGCTCGAGCCTGTTGAGCTCCCCTACTGTCTCCCTCCGCACCCATCTTTTCTCCTTTCCCTCTATCTTCCCTCACTACGTTCTCTTTCCACATGCAGCTCTTCCCTCCCTGAGTCTCCCCCTCTCTCTCCCTCCCAGACCACTTTGTGCACAAGCTCCTGAATCACGACCTCCTTCTTCAGCGTATCCAGCCTCTCACTCCATCTTTCTCCTATGTCATCAAACATGCGCTTCAAGCTGGTGCATCTTCACTGGGACCACTGCTTCTTTAGCTCCTTTTCTACTTCTCGTACTCCTGTCCCACTAAGACCTTGAAGTGCGTTACACCCTGTGTGCTGGCCACCAACTTCCTACTTTGTCTTTGCCTCTTTGGCAACTGACGTGGCCCCCCTGCACGGAAGCCCCACCTTCCTCCCCCCGCCGTGTTCTCTCTGGCCTACCCAGCCCTCTCGGTTTGCTTTCTTGAAACCCTCTCATCTTTGATAATTACAGCTTGGGTGGGGGATGCTTCTGGCGGCCAGTAGGTAGAGGCCAGGGATGCCGCTGAACGTCCTACAGTGTCCAGGACGGCTCCCACAGCAAGGACTGTCCAACCCAACACGTCGAGGATGCTGCAGTTAAGAAATGCTGCTGGCTCCTTCGTCTCTAATACATCCCGGTTATTTTTCTGAAAAAAAACACCCTTGATTAAGCCAACTCACTGCTCCATCAAGAAGCTGAAATAGCAGTGACTCAGACCCTGGCGTCACACCACTGTGAGCCCAAGCCCTGGCTCAGCCATTTGCCAGCTGTGTGGCGTCCAGCAGCCACATGTCTCAGAGCCCGACGGCCTCACGTGTAAAAGGAGGCGATGGCGGGACAATACAGTGGGGTGATGCGCTGATTGCTTAGCAGAGGGCTGGGCACACAGGTCACACTCATGACAGTTCAGTGATGTTTAAGTCAAGTTTATACTCTTTAGGCTACTGTTCTAGGCTGGCCACAAATTGAACTCAGCTTTCCATCCCAACTCTTCCCTCTACCCCTCCCCTCCCCCATCATCTGCTCTACCCCAATTAAGCTCCGCCCTCTTCCAGAACATGCACTGCATTTCCCCACCTCTCATCCTGCCTCCTGCCTTCACCCCCGCATATTAGCTTCCTATGGCTGTTCTAACAAATTACCACAAACTTAGGGGCTTAACACAACTCATATTTATTCTTTCGCAGTTCTGGAGGCCAAAGGTCCAAAATCAGTTTCACTAAAGTAAAGGCAAGGGGCTGGTTCCTTCTGGAGGCTCTAGGAAAGAATCCGTTTCCTCGCCTTTTCCAAGCTCTAGAGCTTTTATTCCCCGCTTTCCTGGGCTCATGGCAGAGGAGCATCTTCAACCCTCTGCTTCTGTCACATCACCGTCTCTGTCTGTTGTAGGCAGACTCCCTGTGTCTGCTTCTTGTAAGAACCCATGCGACTATATTGGGTCCCCCCAGCTAATCCAGGATAAGCCCCCCCATCTCAAGATCCTTAACTTCATCACATCTGCAAAGGTCCTTCTGCCCTGTTAGGTAATGCTCCCAGGCTCTAAGGATTAGGACCCAGACATCTCTGGGGGGGGGGGGAGGCATCATTCACCCAACCGCATCTTCCATTCTGAAACGCCATCCCCTCCAACTCTGCATACCCGCCAGTGCCCACGCCCAGTGGGTCCTCAGCCAAGCAGTGATCACTCCAGGGGAATGATGGCGCCTCCTCTGGGACCCTCACGCTTCCGCACTCCTTCAGCCATCATTTCCACGCCACCTGGCGTCCCTGCCTGTTTCCTACCAGGCACTTAGAGCTTGTCTCTCACGCTGAATGGCTTCATATCATCCCCCTGCTCAGCTCACCGTGCTGCACACAGCAGACACTTAGTCGGTGGGAGCTCTGCAGAGGGTTCTTATTGCCCACCCACAAAAAGAAGCTTGGATTTGAGCCCAGCCGAAGCTGATCAACAATTTTAAAAACACAAGGTGGGGCTTCCCTGGTGGCGCAGTGGTTGAGAATCTGCCTGCCAATGCAGGGGACACGGGTTCGAGCCCTGGTCTGGGAAGATCCCACGTGCCGCGGAGCAACTAGGCCCGTGAGCCACAACTACTGAGCCTGCGCGTCTGGAGCCTGTGCTCCGCAACAAGAGAGGCCGCGATGATGAGAGGCCTGCGCACCGCGATGAAAGAGTGGCCCCCGCTTGCCGCAACTGGAGAAAGCCCTCGCACAGAAACGAAGACCCAACACAGCCATAAATAAATAAATAAATAAATTTTTTAAAAAAACACACACACAAGGTGGGTGGCAACTCACGTTTCCTCGATGGGAGGGCGGCGTTGCCCTCACCCACCTGTCGGCAAGCTCTGTGAAGACATTATTCAGAAAGCAAAGGAAGTGAATTGAATTGATACTTACCTTCTTCTTGCTTCTCTCTTTAAGGATTGTCTTTGTATCTGAAATACCTTCTGGAACATTATAAAAAAATTACAAGCCGGACCCAGGAACTTCAGGTAATCTTTGAACTTCAAAAGTTCATTTCAGCTCCTGCTTAGAATTCACCTAGCCCTGAGCATTTGAACTCTGTTTCTCCTCTGTTAGCTAGTCAGCACACATCCTCCAAAAGGTGAGATGACACCTCCATTTGCACACGAAATGCTTCAGACAGGGTGGCTGAGATCTCCCAGGAGGGCAAGGAGGCTTGTTTTCCTCTGTCAGAAACCAGAAAAATGTAAATGCCATCAGATCTTTAAAATTGTTTATTAAATGCAGTGGAAGAAGTACAGCTAGCCACAGTATAGGCAGCAGAATTACCAAAAGTTACATAATGTCAACATTTTAGAGGCAAAATTATCCTTAGGGATTGTATCTCTCTGGTAGCTATTGCCGTATTAATACTGTATAATAAACAACCATAACACTTTCAGCAGTGGTCCACAGTTATTGTCTACTGATCACACATCTGGGGCCAGCCGCTAGGTGGGTCCGCTGGTCTTGGATGGGCTTGCTCACGGGTCTGGGTGTTGGCTGGACCTTGGTTGATACAGGCTGGCCTCAGCTGGAGCGGCTGTGCTCTGTTCCACGTGTCTCTGATCCTCCAGCAGGCTGGCCTGGGCACGTTCTCATGGCGCTAGCAGAGGAAGCAGAAATCGGGAAGAGAATGCAGGCCCAATCATGGAGTGCTTTTCAATCCTCTGCTTGTGTTATGTCTGCCAACATCCCATTGGCCAGAGCAAGTCACATGACTGAGTTCAGAGTCAGGGGGCAGGATATGGGTGGGCACTGCAAGTTACATAGCCAAAGATATGAATAGAGGAAGGGTGAAATATTGGGACCACCATTACGATCAACCCCAAAGACCATCTAGTCCAGGGGTCAGCAAACTTCTTCTGTAAAGGGCCAGATGGTAAATATTTTAGGCTTTGCAGGACATACAGCCTCTGCCACACTTATCTGACCAGCTGTTGTAGAGCAAAGGCAGCCATGGACATACGTAAATGAATGGGCGTGACGGGCATGCTCTGTTCCAATAAAATTTTATTTATAAAAATGGGCAGTGGTCCATATTTGGCCTGCAGACAGTAGTTTGCCAACCCCTGATCTAGTCCATTCTCCTTATTTTACAGAGATGGACAATGTCATTCAGAGGCTAGGTGACTGTTTCAACGTCACACAGCTAGTGGGTGGAAGAATCAAGACAAAAGCTCAGGCCTTCTGGCCCTAGCTCACTGTTTTTACTCTTACACTCAGCAAATAATAACAAATAAGTCTAACTACCATTTACTGAGCACATACTATGTGCTAAACACTGTGCCAAAAGCTTTCCATCATTATCTCATTCTTACAACTCTAAGAGGTAGATACTAGTATTAACCTCATTTTCTATACGAAGAAGTGTCTAGAAAGAACTAGAGCTGAGATTCTGTCTAGATCTAGAGTCTGAGCTCTTAACCACGATGCTCTACTACTTCCCTACTAGCTACTAAGCTAAGCATCATTTTTCTGTGTTTTGAAGAAAGTTTCGTGAACCTTTGTCCCGCCCCCAAAGGTAGTGGAAATTACTCCTGCGTTAGTCCTGTCCCCCATCAGCTGCAGTTTCCCCTCCCCTCATTTCAGATCAAGATCAACAGTTCTCAGGAAACTCAGCAGTATTTGCTGCAAGAAAAGTTACGGCAGCATCTGGCAGAGAAGGAGAAGCTGACCGAGGAAAGGCTACAGCAAGAGGAGAAGCTGAAAGCCAGAGTCAAGCGGCTAATGGAAGAGAAATCGGTAAGGTGGTCCCCGTCCTTCTCTTTACTACTGGAAACTGATGAAATGGGCTTTCCTATGAGAAACAGAGGGCGCGTACTTAGATGGAGAGATCTCAGCAACTCCTTGTTGGGAACTAAATTAATTGAAGAGGGTGAATGAGGTAGGAGGAATTAACATGAAGCTTGAGTCCTAAAACTCAGAGATCAAATTGAAGATCAACTTGAAGAGGCAAGGTTATTGAAATGTCTAGAAATGGTACTTTGTTTATATACTGCAGCTGATTTTACTGATACAAATCCCAGCCATTACTGCAGGTCCTGGTTTGTGTCTAAGTGTGTGCAAGACCAACCAATAGTATTTCAGTCTTCTGCTTTCTCTTCATACATATCAGGGGAAACACATGGCCAAAACTGCTACTTACTTTTCCAGAAACCATCCAATTAGAGGAAACTTTACAGCAGCGCCTCTCAACTCAAATGTGTCCACAGATCACATGGGGATGTTGTTAAAATGCAGATTCTGCCTCAGCAGGTCTGGGGTGGGGCTGGGATTCTGCATTTCTGACCAGCTCCCAGCTGGTACTGATGGCACAGCTCTGCAGACAACATTTTCAGCCACAAAGTCTCAGAGGAAGGTTTTCCCCAAGTTGGCCGATAAGAACCACCTGGATGCTGGTGAAAAATACAGGTTCTTGGGCCCCACCCCAGACCCACTGAATCAGAATCTCAGGAGAAAGCTGGGAAACTGCAGATAATGGGCTGATTCTCATCCTTGTCCTTGAGTTGGCCCTTTCTGATATTCAGGGACCCGCCATGAATTTAACTACCTCGGTCGCCATCATCCTAGATGAGTGGCTCATGACTTTGGCTGCACTTTTGTCACCTAAGAGATTAAAAAATACTAATGCCTTGTACCCCTCCCCCCACCCCACCCCCAGGTTCTGACCTAACTGGGGTGAGGGTGTGGCTCAGGCACTGGGATTGGTAAGCTCTCCCTGGTGGTTCCAATGTGCCGCCACGGTGGAGAGCCACTGCGTGCTGCCCCTCATCCACCCACCTCAG
Organism: Balaenoptera physalus; assembly: GCF_965194825.1. Classification (NCBI taxonomy): domain Eukaryota; kingdom Metazoa; phylum Chordata; class Mammalia; order Artiodactyla; family Balaenopteridae; genus Balaenoptera; species Balaenoptera physalus. Next base: position 184,527,685 of record NC_138882.1, on the reverse strand, counting down.
GACAGCAGCACCAGATCCGCTGGACCCCAACTCTCCCCCAGCACCTCCTTTCTTCCCCTGAGAAGGACTGGACCTGCCGTTTCCTCCACCTTCACCAGGGGAAGCTTGGTGACTTCCTGCTTGGACCGTCCTTCTCTGTCACACACCCTCACTCTCCAGAACTGTCCAAGAGCCAAAGACCTCTGCCTGTTTCCTTTCATCCTCTAGCTCGTGCCCCACTACCTCTTCTCCTGTTTGCCTCTTTCTCTGCCTTTCTGCCTTTTGTGAAATAAAAGATTAAAAAGGAAGAACCACCTGACCAAAATCACCTGTGAGCCACATAAAGGTACCATTAACAACAGCCTTAAATCAAGGCAGCTCCCTCCAGAAGGGCAATTAGACATAGAAAAAGCCAGTGCATTTCCACAGAGAGGGAAATAAAACCAGAAAGAACGTAGGAATCTTCAAAATCTTCACCAGACTCTCCACCTGTTTCCTCCCTCCTCTCTGATTAACTTCTCCCTTGCCAAATGTCTTATTTTAGTTTTAACTTTGGTTTGACTTGTTCCCACTGTGGATGTACGGTATTGCAGCCCCAGCATGTTCAACATCACCTTGGGCACCGGCCTGGGCCTCCCAGACGCCCATTTGTAACATCGATTCCAACAGATACAGGGTTTCAAGGGCTGACATCAATCCTCCTTTAATCACAACAAACCTCAGAGCTCACACCAGCCCATCCAGAGGGGGACGCAATGCCAGGGACCCACCAAGACAGAGTGCCGCTGTTCATGTCCACTGTTGTCCCGTCTAGGGTCATCCTTCCCCAGACACGCACATTGATCAGCTTGACCCCAGGGACTCATCTGAAAGTACTGTTCCAGACTCGAGTGCCAGGTGCCCCGATTTTAAATGAACCTCCCTCATACCACATGACACCATCACCCCCACCCTTTCTAAAAATACGTTTGTCAGAATTCATTAATTAAATTCGTCACGAGTCCTAGCTTGTCTGAGGACTCTGTTTCAATGGTAAGAAATTCTAGGTTCCCTTACGGAACTAACGTTCTTTTTTTTATTATGATCTGTTAGCAGCAGTCCTCTGATTTGCACACACTAATGGTTTAAATCAGGGATCAGCAAACATTTTCCATGAAGAGCCAGATAGTATCTATTTTCAGTTTTGCGGGTCGTATGGTCTCTGTTGTGGCTTCTCAGCTCTGTTGTTGCAGTGCAGAGGCGGTCATAGGCAACCCACTATGAGCATGGAGGGATGCCAATAAAACTTTATTTACAAAAAAGCAGGCAGCGGGCCAGATTTGGCCCAGATGCCATAGCTTGCCAACTCCTGGCTCTAGGGTCAAAGGGACCAGGGTTCAAACTCCTGTTGATGTGATTTACTAGTAAACTGAACAGATTCCTTAATCTCTCTAAGCCTGTTTCCTCCTTTGCAAAGTCGAAATGACAGAAGAAATGATTGATCTTTACTCGTGAATAGTTATCATGTGACAAGTATTTCATATTCATCATCTCATCTCCTCCTCACATCAACCCAATGCAGGAAGCACTATTACTGTCCCCATTGTACAGATAGGGAAACTGAGGCTTCTAAAGCTTCTCACTTGCCCAAGACTATATATCTAGGAAGGATCAACAGGAGGCTCTAATTTGGGCCTGCCGACTCCAGACCCCGTACTCTTAGCCCCTAGGTATACTGCCCACAGTTTTCTGTGGGGTTGTTGTGAGAAGTGAAAGAGTTAATCCGTGCAGTGTCTGGCACAGAGTCCAGATTCCTACTATGGTAACCATGTCTATTAAACAACAGTCATGACTTTCAGGCTTTGGAGGAAACCATTTCTCGGGAGAAAAGCAGAGCGAAGGAAGCATTAGAAGAAGAACAGAGCAAAGTCCAAGAGCTGGAGAATCGCTTAACCCGCCAGAAGGAGGTACGCAGCTCGGGGAGATAGTTGGCTCCAGCCCAAATCCGGCTTGAGGGCCAAATGGAAGAAGTTTAGAACCATAGATGATGGCGAGAAGCGTGTGGCGGAGTTTCCTAGAGTGATTTGTCCTTGGGAGGGCTCAGCTAGTCTGGGAAGAAGCAAGGGGCACTCTAGGAGAGAACCCTAGAGCTGTAGTCTTCACAATTAGTTGGAAAAATTGTAAACAGCGTAAAATACAGCCTTAGATAGGGGACAAGTTGGGATTGGTGACATGAGCATTTTCTGCGCAGAGATTGTATCCCAAATCACAAAAATGGAGGAATTACAGAACTGTGGGACTTCAGGGCTGCGTGTATCCTCCAACAACATCCTAAAATCATCCAGCCTTCAACTCCACCACCAAGGAATTTTCTGCAGCCCAGGGCAGCCCATCCCAATGTTGATGCCTTGGGCTGGCAGAACATTCTTCCTTTAGGTTGAACTGACTCAGACTTTCTCCCAGAAGGGTTTCAGTCCTCCACCCGCCCCCCGGGCTCCTACAAGACCCGTCTATTGAATACTTTCTCTTCCACAGAATAACCTTTTATAGATGCTTGAAAATAGAGGCACCTGCTCCTCTCCAGACCCAAATGCCATTCACAGTCCTGGAGCATGGCCTTGTTCCGCTCCTCTGAGCTGCTCTGTGCTCCAGAAGTCACAGATAGGCAGCTCACTGGCTGAAAAGGGCCTGCAGACATGTTATGTTTGGTCCTCGAGTGTTTTATCTTGAATTCATAAAATATACTGAAAAATCCAGATTTCCATCCTCTCTTGAAAAGTTGGGAAATCTGGCCCTCCTTTCCACTTGGCAAAAACGGACCGGAGTGGAACCAAGTAGCAGAAGTTTGCCACAGTCCTCGCCATTCCCTATTGCATTACACACAACTCACTTCACTTTGGGTAACTGTCGAGCCCCTGTAGGCATCTGAGTTTGCAACCCATCATCTGTTTTCTTCCTAAAGTCTTTGTAGCCAAAACTGGACACAGTTCTCCAGCATTTAGTGGCCTAGAGCAGGACTCTTCTCTCCCTCGTTGAAGATGTTGTACTTCTATTGATGTGTCCAAAATGGCTTTTGGAAAAGCCCTATTACAGTGTTCACTCATACTCACCTCGTGGTCACTCTCAGATCCCTGAGTCTTTTTTACAAAATGTTTTCATTAGCGCTTCAGTCCTGGGGCAGCGCAGAGGAGTGAAGAGTGCAGGCTTTGCAGCCTGGCTGAGCTACTTACTGGCTCAATACCTACTTTCTTTAAAGGATGGCTGTGAAGATTAGAGATAATGTACACTAAAGTGTTTGACCCAGAATCATCACTCAAAGAATGGTAGCTATTAGTACTATCAATCACTGTACTTCCACTTCTGTTTAAGCACTTGCCTCCTACCAATCCCCCACTGCATCCCTACTCCTCAGAGTGAAACCCTGGCCCACCCACCAGTGAGGGAGAAATAAGGAGCCTGGTGGGCAGAGCCCATGCCATTTGATCCGATCCAGAGAGGGAAAGTGTTTATGCGTTGGGTCTCGCTCAGGTCTCCGGCGCAGCTGTGCTCTACAGGCCTGTGTAAACAGTGTCAGTACCCGGTCCTGAGTTATTTCTCCAGGGGTGGCGAGGAGGAGGAGGGTGCCACAAGGGTTCACAGCGGCCAACAAATATGGGGAAGCCCCTCGATTTTAGAGATCTCGAGGTCACGGGGCACTTCAGGAGGGAGATTTAAGGAAAGCCTGGTGGTGGACAGCCCCGTGGCAGGCAGGAGCTGTGGCCGGGTCACCCAGGCCCGGACAGCGCCAGCCCACTTCTCCCGGCAGGACCTCTCCGTGGCTTCTTGTCAGGGAACCTGAGATTAAAATCCCAGACACAGACTTTGATCAACTTCAAACAGTCATTTGATTTTTCTTTCTATTAGACCTTCCTCCACACTGTCAGATGAATCTTTTTCTTTTTTTTTTTTTTTTTATTTTTGGCTGCATTGGGTCTTCATTGTTGCACACGGGTTTTTCTCTCTAGTTGCGGCGAGCGGGGGCTACTCTTTGTTGCGGTGCACGGGCTTCTCATTGCGGTGGCTTCTCTTGTTGTGGAGTACGGGCTCTAGGCACGTGGGCTTCAGTAGTTGCAGTACACGGGCTCAGTAGTTGTGGCTCGCAGGCTCTAGAGCGCAGACTCAGTAGTTGCGGCGCATGAGCTTAGTTGCTCCGCGGCATGTGGGATCTTCCCAGACCAGGGCTCGAACCCGTGTCCCCTGCATTGGCAGGCGGATTCTTAACCACTGCGCCACCAGGGAAGCCCCTGTCAGATGAATATTTAAGGACGACAGAATCACTAGGTCATAATGCGGGTTCGGAGGTAACGTTAAAGGTTAATTCCCATGACCTGCCCAGGAGCGTGGGAGCAAAGTGGCCGAGGGGGCCGGGACCTGGGCGTGAGTCGTACGAGGACAGCCTTCCCTGTAGTGCGTAGCGCCCGTCTCGGCTGCAGAGGAGCTGCCGGGAGCAAAGTCCCGCGTGTAGACGTGAGATCAGGCGCAGCAGATCAGGAAAATGTCTTAACCCGAAACCCTCCTCAGACGTTCGGCTGCCTCACGTCTCATGGGAGACGCCAGGCTCCCGTGATGTTACTGCTCTTCTGCTTCGTTGAGGGCTGGTATTGGAACAGCTGAGTGCTGGCGTTTTTTAAACTGCTTTTCACTGCAAAATATATAAAAATGTGTAGTACTTCCTCCATATTATGGATTAGATATTTTTGCAGGCTAATCTCGGACCCTAACCACCAGCTATAATGGAAACCGTGTTCCAAATTCCAGACATCTGCCAAGCTGGTGTTTAAAACACAACCCGTTTGAGAGTTGAGGTGCCCTTTTTTCTTTCTTTTTTTTTTTAACATAATGATGATGAATATGAGGTGCCCCTTCTTTCTTGCAGTGACTAGAAACAGGGGCCTTACCGGCAACTTCTAGCCTTCTGCAATTTGCATAAACCATTTAACTGAACGGCTTATCAGCAAGCTGCTTCCCAGATGAAATTCCCTGACTGCGGGCACTAAATACCAATCACAGCCCTCGCATCCTCTCAGAGCTTCCCCTGTGAGCTTTGCCCCCACCCCTCCTAGAGACTGTTACGTATGGCTCATTAATTCAATACACTGCCCTCCTCCAGAAACCTGATTGTCTTTCAGAGATTTATTTCAACAATGGGAAATTCCATTATTAATGAGATTCTTCTTCTTCTTATCACAGAGGCTGCCTGGCACAGTGATAAGAGCTCAGACTCTGAAATAAGACAGGCTTGGTCTCCTCTGCTCGCTTGCTCCCTGCCAGGGCCTCCACCCACAGGCAACGTGAGGGGTTCAATCCTGGCCTCACCACTAACAAACTTCATGGTCCCCGCACCCTCACCAACTTTCCATTCTTTAGTTTCTTCATCTGTTAAATTTGCAGACACTAACTTCTCTGATGAGGTTGCCGTGAGAGTGACGTGGGTGAGAAGTGCTGGCCTTGGGCCCTGGCACCAAAGCTTTGGGCCCTGGCACGGAAGACCAACCCCCAACGTTTGAGCTACTGTCATTATAATTAGTATCATCGTTATTAGCAATTGTCCCCCTAAATGTGCAGGCAACCAAAAAGACTGGTCATTGATTTTCAGATTTTGGAGAGCAGCATTGCCCATGAGAAAAGAAAAGCGAAGGAAGCCTTAGAGACAGAAAAGAGAAAAGTGCGAGATCTGGAGAACCACTTAACCCAGCAGAAGGAGGTATGAGGAGCAGAGAGAGAGAAATTGGGCGGTGGCAGCCAAAAGCACTTTGGAAGGAGCTCCAGAACCAGATGCGAGGCTGTGTTTCGGTGCCCTGATGTAGAGCAGGTGGTAAAGCAGGCAGATGGGGAGCAGTGCCTCCATTCAGAGTGACCGATATCACATCATAGGACTCACCAGCTGTATGACCTAGGGCAGATCACCTAACCTCCTGTGCGTCAGTTTCCTCATCTGTAACATGGGGAGGGATACAGTCCCTGCCTCGCGGGTTTAAATGAGTTAGTGTACATTAAGTACTTAGAACTGCACTCGCACACGGAGGGCCGTCTCCAAAAGCACTGCTGGCCAACTACCTAGGGAAGGGAGATGCACTCCAGGGGAGACCCCCTGTGTTGGAGTCTGGGTCAGTCCATCAGCCAGCATCCTCCTCCTTGTCGTCGAAAGGTATTTATGATGCACCCAGCGTGGGCACAGTAGGAAAACACCTTCTTGGCTCCAGCCTCCTAGTTTCATAGACTCCAAAGTAGACTCTCCCTGGGCCGATGGACAGACAGAGACCCAAACATTGCAGAGCAAGATGGAGTAGACGGTACACACCCAGCTCACACGGTGGTCACATCAAATAAGCGCCAGCGGTCAGTGCCTTCTGGAACAGATGAGAAGTACACCCTCAAGGGCAGGGGGATGTGGGAGGGGAAAGGGTGTCCAAGTGCCAGGCCCAGGCCGAGCCAGTGACATCCACTGCCACCAGCCTGGGGACTGGGCTTACCAGCCTCACCTGCCCGGAGCCGCCATGAAAGGCAGGCCCCAAGGCTTAGAGGAGGGATGAACGCCCGAGTCATGCCCTGAAAGTCAAAGAAGGGCTCTCCGGAGCCAGGAGGCCAGGTGGCCGTGCCCTCAGTGACCTGTGATGGCATCTCCAGGAGCCGGACTCTAGGGACAGAGGGGGCACACACAGACATGTGCCGGCCCTCGTGGAACTTCCAGAAACAAAGCTGGTGACTCAATGAATTGTTTAATTCAGTTTTATTCATCCATCTGCAAATATTTACTGAGTACCTACCACATGCCAGACCTTATTGGGTGTCAGGGATACTGCAGAGCATTAGACGGACCACGGCTATGCCCCCCACTCTAGGGCGGAGGACAGACAACCATGTAAACAAACACAGGTGACTCCAGAGCCACAGGCTGTGGGGTAGACAAAACCAGGGTGGGTTAGAGAGCCCGTGGGCCCTCCAGCGGGGAGGGCCTCTCCAAGGAGGTGACCTTGAGTAAGAACTGGAGGGCAGAGGGAACACCACGGGAACATCTGTGGGAAGAGAATGCCACTAGGTCAGGGGTCCCAAGTGCAAAGGAGGGGGACCTGAGTTAGCCAGAGGGACAGAGGCAGGACGGGAAGAGTGAAATCAAGCCGGAACAAGATGGAAGCCAAATGAGGGGTCAGAGGAAGAAAGCCGGAGGGAGACACAGAGTAGGCAAAGCGAGGCATGGCAGCAGAGCTGGGTGGGCTAAAAGCGTCGATTCTGGTCCCAATTCCAGCTCTGCCCTAACATGCTGTGTGACTCTGGGCAAGCCCCTTGCCCTCTCTGTGCCCTCATCTCTAATGTGGGTGTAGTGACAGAGGTTTGTTTCGAGGAGTCCGTGCATTCATTGTGAAGCACCTCCCCAGGTGAGGTCAGAGTCCCGGTTGGGTGGGGAGGATGGAGTGCATGGCGGGATATGGGGGCTGGACAGTCAAGCAAAGACCTCGGGAGTGAGACCGTGCCAGCCCCTGCAGGGAAGTGAGGTCAGAGTCCACACAGGGCGAGGGAGCTCCGACACAGAGCGAGCCTTGTTAAGGGGTAGAACCCAAACTGTGGTCACAGCTGTCCCCAGATCATCCCTTATACAGGTGGGCCAGGGGTGGGGTTTTAGAGTGTGGGCTCCTGCTGAGCAGGGTGGCAGACTCTGTGCCAGTCTACGTGTGAATACACAAGCATGTCTCCTGCCTCCAGGTAGGGTGGGGTTTGAATCAGGAGGACAGCTCAGGCAAGGTCCAGCAGGATGGCTAGGGCAGGGCACTGGCATCTGATCTGGCACCACCACTTCCTGACGGTGTGACCTTGACGCGTTACTCATCCTCTCACTGCCTCACTTACAGCCTCCGTGTCCTTACCTGCAAAATGGGGGGCAGACGCCACCTGGGGGCTCGCGTTCAGCACACGGCGCAGGCGCTCGTGTTGCAGAATTTAGAGAGTGGGCAATATCATCATCATCATCATTTTCATTTGTAATTTGCCAAGCGGCGCAGAATAAGAGAAGGGAGGGCGCCCTCCCACGGGGCATGTGGCCTCTTACGTCAGGCAGGACGCAGACTGGCAGGGTGGGGTCTGGACAGTCTTAGGCAGACTTGGCAGTGGGAAAATGCCAAGCCCATGCAGGGAGGAGAGTCAGAGCCCAGGTGGGGCGGGGAGGCCCGTGTGCAGAGCAGGGCAGTGGAGATGGAGGCCCAGGACGCAATGCTAGAACAGCAAGGCTGTCGGGAAGATCGTCTTTTCTCCAGGGCCACCCACCCGCAAAGTATAGCAATGTCAGTAGCTTTTCTTTTTACCCAATAATGCACGTTCACTAAAGAAAATTTAGAAGATACACACCAGTGAAAAGAAGAAAATATAAATTACCATAATCTCAATTCCCCCCAAATAGCCATTATTTATATTTTGGTACATAGCTTTCCAGTCTTTTGTTTATGCATATATAAATTATTTATTTCATTAAAATGTTATTCTTGTGAACTCTATATTTGTACGGGAGGCATAACTACAAGAGTTTCAACAACTGCAAATAGAGTTTCTCGACCCTACTCTGGCTGTTTCCCTCCTGGGGCTTGTGTAGGTGAGGCTGGGCTCCAATCCCCTCCCCATCACCGTGTCTGTCGGGTATATGTTCTCAGTCCCAAACTGTCCTGGGCCTCAGTTTCTGCACCCAAGCCTTTGTAGGCTGGAGAGAGACCACCAGTGTCCTTTGAAGCCACAGGCGTCAGGCCTGCTGGCACAGGAGGTGTCTCCCCCCACCCCCTCCCGCCCCCACCCCTGCGCTTTGCCTCTCCTGCCCCACCTCCCAAGAAGCCAGGTACTTCCCAACAAGGGACCACACTGGTGCCATCACCTGTCCGTTTAGTAGTTTAGTTCGCGGCTCAGCGCCAAATGCCTTGACCTGAACACTCACCAGCCTGTCACTTCCTGAACACCAGCCCAGAAATCCTGAAAGATGAATAACTCTCTCTTTTAAGAACACAACTAACCAAGACGTGACTTGCGGGTTCTCACCGTGCTGGGCACGCCACCCTTCTCACCTCTCTCTCCAGCGAGCATCCTGTCCCTTGAGCTCTCGCTCCCAAACCCTGACTCACTGGTGTCAACAATGACTAATCCTGGCTTCCCCTTGCCATGTCACTTCCCTTCCTTTCTCGTGCACACACCCTCAGACCGCTTGTTGTTGACTTCCAGATTTCAGAGAGCAGCATCGCCTATGAGAAACACAAAGCGAAGGAGGCCATAGAGAAGGAAAAGAAAAAGGTGCAAGATCTGGAGAACCGCATAACCAAGCAGAAGGAGGTATGAGTCTCAAAGAGGAAAAGACACGGAGGAGCCGGCATGGCTGAGCACCAGGCTCTGGGGGCGGGCGGTCTGGGCTCAGATCCTACCTCTGCCACCCCCTGGCCGTGGGACATTAGGCACCTCTGTGCCTTGGTGTCCCCACTTATGAAATACAGATGATCCAATAGATCAACCTCATGGAGTTGTGAGGCTTGATTGCTAACATACACAGAGACAAGCACCTGGCACTCAGTGAATGCTGCCTGTTTTATTATTGTTGTTGTTGTTGTTATTATTATTATTATTATTATCATTATTATTATTATCTCACAGCCAGGAAGTGGAGGGGCAGAATCTTAACCCAGGACTACCTGACTCCAGGACTTCTCATCATCACCCCTCCTCTCTCTATCTTTGAGCTTGGTGTGGGCTCAGCTGCCCGGGGTCACAGAGGGGGTGGCAGGATATAGATGTCTGAATGTCTGATCGCCTTGGTGCTATTTCTCCACCAGAATCTGTCATCATCGCTATCATCACCTTCATAATCAAACCACATTTACGATTATTACCGGGAGTAGGAGATGCAGTAGAAGCAGAAGTTGTTGCACAGGACCCTGTCTTAGGCACCTCCAAGCTGGAGGACTGAATTCACCCCTCCTGGGTCCCAACAGTACAAGACACACATACACACACACACACACACGCAAGCCGATATCTCAAAAGCCAAGGCACATGATAAACACACAACCTGACAATAGTGGGTTAAATTTAAATACAGGTAAATACAATTTCAAAGGATTTTCAAGACCAGATGGGGCTGGGACTTCCCCGGTGGTCCAATGGTTAAGAATCCGCCTTCCAATGCAGGGAACACAGGTTCGATCCCTGGTCGGGGAACTAAGATCCCACATGCCGCAGGGCAACTAGGCCCGCATGCGCTAGAGCCCACGCGCCACAACTGAGAAAAGCTCGCACGCCGTCACAAAGAGCCCTCTCACTGCAACGAAAGATCCCGCATGCCGCAACAAAGATCGGATGCAGCCAAATAAATAAATAAGTATACCAGATGGGACTAAACAGATCTTTAAGTCCATTCACATCGATCTTAGATCATTTTCTTCAAAGAAAGGTTCCTAAACATTGGCATACGTAGAATCACTTGGGGGTTCTTTTCTTCTTCTTCTTCTTTTTTCTTTTTCTTTATTTGGCTGCGCCGCGCAGCATGCGAGATCTTAATTCCCCAACCAGGGATCAAACCCATGCTCCTTGCAGTGGAAGCGTGGAGTCTTAACCACCAGACCGCCAGCGAAGTCCCCTAGGGGGTTTGTTTTAAATGCCCAATCCCGGGGCTTCGCCCCCGGAGATTTTGATTCACTGTCTGTAGGGTGGACTCAGGAATCTGCATTATTAACAAGCAGCCCAAGTGGAGCTGGTGCTCTTGGAACAAGGCTACTCCAGGAAGACTAGTGCCAGGAAAGCACATCTGGATTACATATCAGTCCCGGGCACCACTTTAAGAGGGGCCTTGACCAATTGGAGCGTCTCCAGAGGAAGCAGAGCAGAGCTGGGTGAAGTGACGCAAGACTTGTCAGCTCTGGGCTGATGCACCTGTGCAGGACTCCCCGTGGGCAGGCGGACGCTGCAGGCCGAGAGAGAGCCCAAGAGGGGCCATCTCTACACACAGCCTTGTTTCCCCAGTGATTCACCATGGCTCTTCCACACAGTACTTCAATTAGGGGTAGGAGAAAAGGAGAAATTAGAATTTTAAAGCAGATTATTCAGGGCAGAAAATGGATTAGGAATGAGACTAATGCAAAAGAAAAAAAAAAGTGTGTATTATGAAATCAATGAATGGGTCACAGTTTTTATTCCAGCAGTTACAGTGAAAGGTTGTGTAGTTCACGAGCAAAACTGGACCAAGTGCTCCTGGAAATGAGACCATTCTGGGTGCTGGACCCAGAAAGCACGTACCCTCAGGGTCATCACAGAGGAGACTCTACAATGCAACCAACAGCGTGTCCACGACCCCCTTAGAGAAAACAACGGTGACGCCAGAGGGCACGGTCTCGCAACAACCTTCAAGGCAGGCTGGTGGCATCACACCAGACGAGGAGAAACGGGACTCTGTCCCTGGGGACTCCCCATTTACCAGGAAAGACCAAGGAAGTACAAGGTCAAAGACCCACTCAGACCTAGAGTTGCTTATTCGCATGCTGTTTTACTTGTACACAGGGAAGAGCATTCGAAAGACTGATTTCATCTACACCGGTAAAAACAGGATTTATGTGAGAAAAAGAGGAGAGAGGGGAGAAGAAAAATTAATTCAGACCCGCCGGAACACTGAACTTGAGTAAGCTGCTGAGTAGCTGGCAAGGAGCAAAGATGCCAGGCAGCGTGTTCTGGCCCACCAACGAAGCCATCTCAGTTTGTTGTAGATTCCCTGGGACAGCTGGAGCGTCGCTGCTCCGTGGTGTGCCTGCCACCGACCCCAGGGAGCGCCTCCTTCAGGCAGGTCTGCACACTGTCTGCAATGGGATTTCTCAACAGTAACGACCACGTCAAGATCCCAAATAAGAACAGAGAGAGTTCAGTGACGGTACCGAGAGAATGAAGCTTCTCTCAGATGAGGCTCGCAGGCATCACATGATGAGAATCATGTTTTGTTTTGTTTCCGAAAAAAAAAAAAAAATCAGTTTCCTTTCCCAAGTGTAAGAGGAGCACCTGTTTGCTCTAGAAATTCTGAAAAAATATGGAAAATCACTCATGATTCCACTGAGCAGAGTTACCACTAGTGACATTTTGATGTGATTCCTTCTGGACCAGCTATATGTTGATCGACAAATATCGATTTGTTACAAAGTGATTTACACTGGTATACTGTGCACGCTGTGTATTGACTTAATATATTACAAGTATGTCCACATGTCATTGAACTTTCTTCTACAACCTGCCAGTAAAGGATGACCTGGGTTTGCACTGTGTTGGGTGAACCCCAATTTGTTTACCCTCGGGCACTGGGCTGTATCTCACTTTCACTGAAGTAAAAAATGCTTAGCTGAACAGCCCTTCGCACCGGGCTTTGTGCGCGTGTGTAGTTATATCCTTAAGATACATCTCCAAAAGTGGAATCACTGGGTCACAGGATATGAGCATTTTCAGGCTCATGATACACGTTCCCAAATGACCCTCCAGAAAGGTCATACCAGTTTTCACTGCCCCCAACAGAGTCTGGGAATGCCCAGCACTGCACCTCAAGAATATATTTTAGATTGGATTAAATAATGTTCATGAAAAGGTTACATGCAGTATGATTCCGACTATATGACATTCTGGAAAAGGCAAAACTATGGCGACAGTAAAAAGATCAGGGATTGGTTAGGGGGGTGGTGGTGAACAGATGGAATACGTAGGGTTTTTAGGGCAGTAAAACTATTCTGGATGATACTATAATGGTGGACACATGTCATTGTACATTTGTCCAAACCCACAGAATGTGCAATACCAAGAGTGAACCCTAACGTAAACTATGGACTTTGGGTGATCATGATGTGTGGAGGCAGGTTCATCAGTGTAAGAAATGTACCAGTCCGGTGGGGATGTTGACAGTGGAGGGGTCTGTGCATGTGATGGGGGCAGGAGTTCCATGGAAACTCTGTACTTTCTGCTCAGTTTTACTGTGAACCTAAAACTGCTCTAAAAAATGAAGTCAAATAAATAAATAAAGTCCGTCCAGCCCCAGCACAGTGCCTGTCACGAAGCCCACATTCCACAGTGTTGGAGCATGGACCCAAGGAGGAGAGTAGAATTTTGACAAAGATCGGAAGAATGGGTCCCGGGAGGAGGGAGAAGGTGTTGAGGACACGGCGACCAGAGTCCAAACTTGCCGGGGCCCCACAGGAGGAGGGGAGGTCATCCCAGGGCCGAAGCCACAGAGGAAGATGGAGGAGTGTCCTGAAGGCAGGTCCTGTGATGAAGGGGTGAAGGAACTTGGCACGTTTATCCTGGAAAATAGATTTAGGGAGAGACATGACAGCCCTCCTCAAATATTTAAAGGGCTGTCTCATAAAAGAGAAATAAAACTTGTTCAATGAGCTCCAGGTGACAGAACTGAGCTCAGAGACCAGAAATCTCAAGTAGACAGATCTCAGCTGCATATAAAAAAAGAGTTCTGTAATCATTGGAACCTTCCAGAGGAAGCATGGACTTTGGACTTTAAAAGGATCAACAGAACAATACCAGAACAGAGGTCACTTCCTCTCTGAAAACAGGGGAGGGGGAGGCTAGGGTAAATATTTATACCTGAATTTCTGTTAATTTGATGTTTGCCGTTTGTCTAGGAAATAGATTTAAAAATGCAAAAAGAAGACATTTTAAATAACAAATTAAATGATGCACTGGCCATGGTAGAAAAGACTCAGAAAACAAAGATGGCTGAAAGTCTAAAAGCAGAGAGCCTCACCATGAAATTAAGTGAAACATTAGCTGAACTGGAAACTGCCAAGACGAAAATGGTAAGTCAGTGCCTTCTGGGGACGGGAGAATTTTCCCTTCAACGCAAGATCACGATGCCATGAGGATGCGTGGTTTAGACCAGGGGTTCTCAGCCTCTGCACTGTTGATGTTCTGGGTGGGGTAACTCTTTCTCCTGTCCTGTGCCTTATAGGATGTGTAGCAGCATCCTTGGTCTGTACCCACGGGATGCCAGTGGCACCCTCCCCCCAGTTGTGACAACCAAAAATGTCTTCCAACTTTGCCAGATGTCTCTGGCAGGGTAAAATCACCCTCTGCTGAGAAGCATTAGTTTAGTATAAAAAGTAAACAGAAGCTATGCTGACGCCCTCTGTCCAGGGTCTTCTAAGATGTTGTAACTCGGGGTCCTCACAGGATCAGGCTGAAGCCCTGAGCAGCCCCAGAATCTAGGGATCAGTGACTATTCCTCAGACGTTAAGGTAATGTTTTTCCATTTTATCTCAGCATTCAAGGCCCTCCGCCAGCAGGGCTCAATATTGCACTCGCCTGTCCTTCATACATTGAACAGATAGGTCTGTGTACAAGGAGGTGATGAGGACTGACCTGGCAGAAGTGCGCAGAGTGAACCTGAGTGGGACTGGACTTGGAGACACCAGCTCAGGGCGTGGCACGTCATTGCTGTAGTACTGAATCATAGGACCTGGACACTCGGGGCAGCAGAGGAGGGGAAGGAAGGAACCACTCTGGCGAGAGTGACCAGAGAAATGGCAGGACTTAACAACTGATTGACAGGACAGGAGTACTGAGGAGAGGGAGAAGCCAAAGGAGGCGGGCGAGCTTGGAGCCAGGGCACCGGGCGAGCTGACGGCACACGGTGGAGATGCTGGAAAGATGGGGGTCGGGGTTTGTGGTAGGGGGGGGTCTCTTGTGGGAGAGGGGCTGTCTTCTGGAGAAGGTGAAGAATTCAGACTGAGACGAGGGTGGAGTACCAAGTTCAAAAGTTGCCCAAACTTTTGGTGGGGCAAAAAAATAGATTTGGGGCAGGAAGCAAGACATGGGAACAAAATTTGGAAGATAGCCTTGGTGGAGTGATTGTTGAGAGAGCGGAAGCATGTGAGCGTCTCAGGCAGAGACTTTACGCATCTGGAGAAGATCAGAGGCTCAATGTGTTAAGGGAATCAGGAGGAGGAGGATGACGTCATCCAGGTAGCAGGAGAATGACGTCATCCCGAGAGGGGAGGAAGGTGGGGGGCGGTCACAGGTAAGGTTCTGACTCACCATCAGCGGACCACTGATCATTTTTGTTTTTAAGAACTATAAATTCATTCACTTTTCTCTTATAAAATTGTTCACTCATTAATTCAACCAATACTTACTGAGCATCTGGGTCTAGATGCTGTGGCAGGGATCTAGACACTGATGCTGTGGGATATTGGTAAATAAGAAAGGGTAAGTTTCTGCTCTCATGGAGCTTACATTCCAGTGGGAGCGACAAATAAAGACATGAGATCATTCAGATGGTGACAAGTGCCTCAGGGGAAATAAAACAGGATGATGTCTCCTTCAGATAGGCAGTCAGGGAGGGCCTCTCTGAGGAGGTGACATTGGACCTGAGGCCTGTCACATGAGGAGTCAGCCATGCGAGGAGCTGGGGGAGGATTGTACCGTGCAGCGGGAACAGCACGTGCAAAGGTCCTGGGGTGGGGTGGAGCTTGGTGCTGGTGGGTGCAGGGGGCCCATGTTGTTATTGTTGTTATCGTCCTCTTATCCAGCTCCCAAGAGCATGTTAACCACGTCCATTTTCCCAGATCATGATGGAGGAGCGGATGCAGCTGCAAGGGCACACAGTAAGGGCCCTCCAAGAAGAACAGGAATCACAGAAGCACGGATTTGAAAAACAGATCATGGAATACAAGGAGCAAATCAAACAGCACTCCCAGACGATTGTGAGTCTTGAAGAAAGACTCCAGAAAGTGACCGAACACCATAAAAAAATAGAAGGAGAGATTGCAACGCTGAAGGACAATGACCCAGGTTGGTCCAAAGAGACGCCGAGGAAATCTTAGTGTTCAGGGCAGGTTCTGATGACCCTGTGGGTCCCCCTAGGCCGATGCACAAGAAAAGTCTGCGCCTCATTTAAAAGCTCCTCTATTGTCTGGAGGCCTTTTCTTCTTGTTACACAGCAAGGTTAGGCGCCCTCAAGGCCCAGGTTCAACAGAAGTAACAGCAATGAGCAGGGACAGCCTTTGTGCCGAGCTAGTCAGCCAGCGAGGGGCACAGGCTGCCGGGGCTGTTAGGGGTGTCAGAGCCGCACAACGGGAATCATCTTTTCCACATGGAAACGTCCCGTGCAGGGGCCTTTCAAAGGCATCTCTCTGCCATCAGCAATTTGCGACTTTGTCTAATGCGCTTTCATAACCAGCTGGGGTTTATCTCTTTAAAAAAAAAAAAAAAAAAAGAGGCTAAAGAAAGAACTCAAGAGTTGTGAGCACTTTTTCGCCCTGAATGACCAAGGTGATGCGTAAGACTAAAGACAGTGAGCTCTTGGAAGAGAGTTCTGGAAGCAGAGGCCTCGGGCCAGGCTCTCTCATCCTCGGCACTGGTATTGCCATTTGCGCTGGAGAGCTCTTGGCTGGGGGTCGTCCTGTGCACTTAGGGTGCTGAGCACTGTCCCCGGCCTCTGCCCACTGGAGGCCAGTAGCACCCGCCCCCACCCCAGTGCGACAACCAAAAATGTCTCCAGACATGGCCAAATGTCCCCTTCAGGGCAAACTCCCCACTGGTTGAGAACCCTGGTCCTAGCCTCAAGCCAGTTGACAAGCTGTCAGGGCTCACCTCACGGATTCATTCACTCAACATGCATAACTGATCATCTATTATGTCCCAAGCTCATTCTAGGCACTGGGGGTTCAGCAATGGACAGGCCAGGCAGCTAGCCAAATCACTGCCCTGACAGGGGCCCCAGGATGGACAGGGCACCCCGGCACGAGCACGGCGGGGGGACTCAGTCTCCCAGCCCAAGTCCAGGTCGGAGGGGGGATGTTTCAGCTGGGACCCGAGAGAGACTACATCTTTGTCACCCCGCTCTTAGATCCATGCGTGCCATCAAGCAGATGCTCCCTAAGCATCTGTCGATCGAATGAATGAGTGGGTGAACTGAGGGTGAGGGCGGAAACTGGAAGGCAGTGGGCTGAGGAGTAAGTGGGAGGTGAGGACAGGACGAGACTCTTGTCTGAGCGGAGAGCAGGAAATAGGGCAGGAGGTGCGACCCAGGGGTTAAGGCTCCACCTCTCACCGCTTAGCTGAGTGGTCACCGGCAGGTCCCGCCCCTCCTGCGCCCATCTCCTCGTCTTTCAATGGAGTCCGCAATCCCTGCCTTAGAGAGCAGCTGGGAAGATTTCATGAGCTCATGCGTGGTGCGGCGGGAGGCAGCAGCCTGTGACACAGAACACACGTTGGTTCCCATTAGGTGGAGAGGGCCGGGGGCATAGGGAAGCTTTGTAAGTTGAGAAAGACATAGGTGTGTTGATAAGCAAAGGGGAAGGAAGACATCCGTCTTGTAGGACTGTGGTGACGCTGGCCTGTCCCTCTGATTCAGCCCAGGAGGGGGAATCACAGCAAGACACTGTGGCAGCACCTCCGGTGGAGAGCACCGCCAAAGACGCAGTGTGTGAACACCTGATGTGAGTACCCGACCGGACCCCTGCTTCTGGCCACGTTGTCAGAGTCTGCAAAAAGGATTTGAGTCTGGGCTGTTCTTGCTGCTATTTGAGTTTTTCGATCCCTTTAGTTTAGTTTCTCAAGCATGTTCAAATTCCAACTCAACACTCTCCAGGTGTGTGGCCCCGGGCAGGTCACGTCACCTCCTGTGCCTCGGCTTCCCTGCTTGTGAGATGAGGTACATGAATGCCAGCTAACGCTATGATTGGCTACTTTTCCCAAGTACCTGCTCGAGGCAAGTGCATTCCTGGGTATTATAAGCGGGTTTCAAACAGTGGAGACCACTTGGTGGAGTGGGTCCTGGAGATGGTTAAAAGTTAAGAGGTTGGACTAAACGACCTTGAGGCTCCCTCCCAACCCAAAAGTCCATACCTGGAGCCGCAAAGAGCTGACAGTTTCCAGAGAACCATGGATGGGAAAGATCCTGAAAGCCACCGACAAGCAGTGTACAAATCAGTAGGCAGGAATGTGATGCAGAGAAAGGATTCAGAAAGTTTCTCGAAAAAGACAAGCCACCAGCCTGAGCCCTGCACCACATACCAGTTACCAAAGTCTAATGTCACAGGAGTTTTACCCCAAGAAGGCAAAGATACTCAGATACTCAGCCTTCATGTTCTGAAAAGTTCCTAACTGACTCCTCCTGGTAGAAAGAACTCTCTCTAAAGACAGCAGTAGCCACGACCTGGAGAAGAATCAGCATCATGTCACTCTTCTCCGGTCCACTTCCTTAGCTGTGGACACCCTTGAGGCAGAGTTTCATCCTCAAGTTGGAAGAGTTATAGCCAAGGAGTAGATAGACAGACACACACACACACACACACAGCATGCGTCTCTCAGGGCTGGGGTGTCTCACCCCTGCTCATAACCCCCCTCAAGGCACCTCTCCCGCTGTCACGCTGGGCCCCTTCCCAGGGAACACTGCTTCCCTGTCAGCCACCCTGATCGTCATGGTGCCAAAGACGTCCTGCCCTCTGGAGCATGGGGCCAAAGAGCTGCCCTCATCCCACTCTCCCTGTGTCCTCCTTGATTTTCTGGGCCCCGGGGCCCACACTTCTGCAAAGGGTCCCATGAGCACCAGTCACTCACGTGGCACCACGTCTCTCCATCAGGAATTAAAAGAAGCTGGTGAGAGAACGGAAGCCATACCGTCCTCTTCTCTCTCCTCTTCCTCGTCCTCAAAGAATCCCTGAACCCACACAAAAATAGTCTTCCTTCCTCTTTGCACCAAAGATCAAAAGTCCACAAGAGCATTGGTTCACGCTGACAGATGCTTGAGCAGCGAGAGGTTTCATCTTCATATTAGTTGTATCTCAACCTCAGAGCGAACCCAGCCGGGATCCTTTGTTCTGTCTCCATGTATTTCTTTGTAATGAAGGTGGATCAGAATGGATTTTTGTTTTGAGAAGTTTTAAAGAGTGTGCTTATCGCCCTTGCTGGTACTGGCATCGCACGGACCATCACTGATTGGGCATCACTTTGCCTTTGTACTTGGCCCCTTCCAGGCACCCAAGACACCAAGGAGATTGAGTTGAACTGACCTGGTCTGTTTCTGTGAATTTCAGAGAGGATTTATTGACCGCTCAGAAGGAAATCCTGTCTCAGCAGGAGATCATCATGAGGTTAAGGAAGAACCTCACTGAAGCCCATAGCCGAATGTCAGATTTGAGAGGTTTGTACAGTTGCCCATGTCACTTGATTTCCTGACCCACTTCAAGAAAGGAAAGAAACGTGTCTGAAGGGTTGGAAAGCTGGGCATTAAAAATCCCACTCAACCTGATTTCCTGGGCTGTCACAGTACTTTTAGCTCAGGGTCAGCAAGAGCTGTATCCTGGGTGTTGAACTGATTCCATTTGATATGGGGCTACAGGGAACATTCTGAGATGACTCTGGACCCCTGTGTGGAAACGCAACTTTCTTTTTCGGAGAGAATCTCTGATGACCACAGAGGATTTGTCTCTGGGGGCAAAGGCTTGGGGGTCAATCGTGGGCGCCCCTGGGCAGGCCAGCCGGCACAAGTCCTAGTACCCAACAGCTTAGGGACCTCAAGTAAGGTGTCCACCGGGCCTTTCCTTCCTCTGATGCAAAAACACCTGCAGCACGTCTGCCTCCCGGGGTTGATTTGAACGTCAGAGACCACTAGAGTAGGGGCGAAATAGCTCCGAGGTCTGCTCTCTTCTGGACGGACACAAGTCTGGCTGAATATTCCTACTTGACCCTTCTTCTCCCCAAACTTTTATTTTTGCCTCTCTTCTTCTTGCTTCTTAGAGCTGCCTTCTTTTCCCACCCCTAGCTTCCATCCAGCCAAAGGGCAGGAGTCAGGGGGTATAACTAGGTTTGGGGAGGTGGAGGGAGGAAACACTCCTCTTGTCCCCATCTCAAACCGTGTGCACCCCAGACCTTCAGTGGTGTTTGCTCCCTGTGTCTGGACCAGCTGATGCCCCCAAGGCTTTTATGGCAGGATTTCTCAAAGAGTGATTTTTCCATACTAAGTTATGAGAACACGTGGGAGAGAGGCTACAGTGTCCAGTTCTAGAATGGGGAGGCGCTGGACCCAGTTCTGGGTCTGCTGTCTATTAGTTGGGTGACTTTAGGCAAGTCCCTTGACCTCTGTGAACCTCAGTTTCTGCACCTGTGACATGGGGGTGTTACTAGGAACTGCCTTGCAGGGTTGCTTTGAAGATTCAAGGCAATGTAGGTGTCTTTTTTCTGGCCCTGTGGCATGTGGGATCTTAGTTCCCCGACCGGGGATCAGACCCTCGCCCCCTGCGCTGGAAGCGCGGAGTCTTAGCGGCTGGACTGCCAGGGAAGTCCCAGTGTAGGTGTCTTACTTTGGGTTTTCCCACAAGCAGACCCGCAAGACCAGAATTCCACTGCAGGTGGTTTATTTGAGAGATGATCCCAGGGAAAACAGCAGTGGAAGTGAAGTAAGACAGGAGGGGGAAGAAAGCAGATAATGGCTGTGCTGTCAGTCAGCGGGCCCAGTGGGGGACCGAGCTTACTACTGCAGTGTGGTCAGTGTGGTCGCAAGGGCGCCACCTGGGGTGGGAGGGAGCTGGGCTGTGTACCCCAGCCTGTCTCCACCGGTCCGTGGTTGGAGGCTGTTGCCTCTGGCAGGCTCATGAGCAGAGCAGTCTCCAGAGGCCTTAGAACGCCGTAGGCAAACATGCAGAGCAGGCAGCCGAAGGTGACCTAGAATGGCACAGGCTCACAGGTCCTGACAGCTGAGGCCAGGCAGGCGCCTCACGGGCTGCCTCATGGCGCCAGCACTCACTGAAAGGTATTGCCGGTGGGCTATTCTGCTGTTTTTTGGGGGAAGATGCACACAGACCTCCTGGCCGTTACTGAAGCCCCCTGAGCATTTCTGGAGGGTGGACCGCCTCATGGTTCTTAGAGGCCTGGCAGAGCTGCTGTGGCCCTCGCAGAGACCCGGGGCGGGAGACCCCCTCACCAGCTTCCACGTCACTCCCAGGGGAGCTTAACGAGAAGCAGAAGGTGGAACTGGAGCGGAATGTGGCGCTGGTCCAGCAACAAAGCAGCGAGCTGAGTGTGCTCAAGGAAAAGATGGCACAGATGACCAGCCTGGTGGAGAAGAAGGACAAGGAGCTAGAGGTCCTCAAGCAGGCACTCAGGTGGGTAGGAAGGTCTGCATGGCGGGTGTGAGGAGCCCAGGCACACCCAAGTGCCCAGGGAGCCTAGCACAGAGAGGCAGTGCGGGGGGGGGGGGGGGTGCTCAGTCAATGCTGGTTGAAGAGTTGAATGAATGAGTAGATGAATGAATGACATACATTTCATTGATTTACAACCTCATCATTTAAAACAAAGCTTTGCTCAGTTCTGTGCATCTAGACATTCCTGCCCAATATTCCAGATGAGTCTCAGCTTAAGTGCCACTTCCTCCAGGAAGCCCTCCATCATTCGCCCTCACCAAACATAGCCAAGGGCTCCTGCTCTGCCTGGGCTCCGTCAGCTCCTGCATGCCATTTGAGCGAACCCTTCTCACACAGCCAGGCTGCTCCCACCTGCTGATTGTCTGCCTTCCCCATGAGAACCCCTGTGTAGACTCTATTGACTCCCCAGCATTCACACGGTGCCTGGCATATAAAGGAACATAGTAAATATTGACTGTATAAAGGTATAGACTGGAGGTGTCAGAGGTCAGCTTAAACTAAGTATATTGTTGTTGTCCCACGGATTCGTCTCAAAAATACATGTGAGTTTGCATTTTCATCTATAGTGTATCCATATTTTGACATAAGATTAATGTTTTTCCCAAGAAAGTTTGCGTAGAATTGATATCTCATGTATACCCTGTAGCTTCATGTGCTCCGTGGTTCATGGCCAAGGCAGATTCACATAGTGGTTAAAAGAACAGGCTCCAGACCCAGGCTGCATGGATTCGAGGCCAGGCGCCTTCACCTACAAGCTCCACGACCACAGGCAAATTGCTGTATGTCTCTCTCCTTGTCTGTAAAACGGTGCAAGCAGAGTCCCCACCTCATGGGGCTTCTATGAGAAATAGAAGGGTTGACACATAATAAGTGTTAGAAACAGCAGACACACAGTAAATACCCACCATGAATGTCACAGCAGGTGTCCCGCAGACCCAATGCAGGAAGCAAGGATGGGTAGGGGCCTGCCTCTCTGGTCACTATAGCCTTAAGTCCCCCGAAGCTCAATTCTCTAGAAATCTTCGGGCAGTAGACTTGAAGGCTCAAAGATTTTGGTACCCGGTAAAAATGGAGTCCCTTTTCCAATTCTGCTCGTGGGTACAAAGGTAATTCACGGTTCCCGGAATTCATGCTGCCAGCTACTCTGTTGCCCAGTGTCTCATCTTCTCTGCCCTAGGGCCTCCCAAGAGAAACACAGACTCCAGCTGCACAAGGAGAAGGAACAGAAGCCCAGGAACACAACCCAGATGTGTGACATCTCGGTGCAGATAGAACCAATCCACACCGATATTTTCTTGAGCAGCCAGGAGGTGAGTGCCTGCCCTGTCCCTGGGCAGCTAGAAAGACAAGCTAAGAAGGAGCCCAGTGGTGGCTTTCTTTGCTTTTTTTTTTTTTTTAACAGGGTGATGTGAGGTTCCAGTTTGAATGAGAAGGCACAGCTGGGGAAGGGCGGTCCAGGCAGGGTAATGGCCACTGCAAAGGCCCTGAGGCAGAAATATGTTTCAGGAGGAATATATGTGGGAAGGAGGGCAGTTTGGGATCTGGGAGAACTTTTATTTTTATTTTTTTATTTTTTTGGCTGTGTTGGGTCTTCGCTGCTGTGCGTGGGCATTCTCTAGTTGCGGCGAATGGGGGCTACTCTTCGTTGTGGTGCACAGGCTTCTCATTGCGGTGGCTTCTCTTGTTGCAGAGCACGGGCTCTAGGCGCACGGGTTTCAGTAGTTGCGGCACGCAGGCTCAGTAGCTGTGGCGCACGGGCTTAGTTGCTCTGCGGCATGTGGGACCTTCCCGGACCAGGGATCAAACCTGTGTCCCCTGCATTGGCAGGCGGATTCTTAACCACTGCGCCACCAGGGAAGCCCCTTTCTTTGTTTTTGTAAACATCTTCATTTTAAGTTCCAAAAATATGACTTGCTTATGTGAAATGTATGTTATCAACAGCTTGGCATGTGTGCCATCAGACCTTTTCCTCACAGAAACCACCACATGCTCATACAGTCAGGATTGTGCGGTGGTTGCAGGTCAGGCTTGGATTCGATTCCAATCTTGACTTCTCCACTCAGAAACCCTGTGACCTCAAGGATGCACCTGGGTACCAATTCCCTCATCTGGGAAGTGGGAGTAATAACAGTCACCGCCCATCCCCATGGGGTTGTTGAGAAATGAATTTATACACACAAACACCCGCAAACTTACATATACATATATTTATTTAATAGGTTTTTTTTCAAAACATGGTATCAAGCCGCATATACCCTGCAACTATTTTTTTCTCACATAAGACTATTTAATGGGCATATTGTCAAGTAAGCATGTAAAGATCTACCTCATTCTTTTAAACGGCAGCAATGAATTCCATCATGTCCCTTTTATCCAACCAGTCCCGTATTGATGGACATTTGTTTCTACTTCCACACGTTGCTGTAGTTAATATCCTTGTAAGTATGTAGAACAAATTCCTAGATGTGATTCCGAGATGTCCAGAGGACAGCCTAAATTGTGCTTGGTATGGCCAAACTGCCTTCCCAAAGAGCCATGCCAGTTACGCTCCATGGCTGACTCTTGGCAACCTCTGCCCAGAGGCCTTTGCATGCCTGGAAGTCCCAGCCGCGCAGCACACAGGGATCATGTCTTTGAGCGAGAACAGCCTTCACCACGCGGTCCTGAATGGCGGCGCTCACGTCTGTGCCCGTGGCAGGGGCTGTGATTGTGATGCTCCCCATTGTCTGTGGGAGGCTGACTGTGGGTATGGCGCTTCCCCGAGGCCCCGGGTTTCCTGGAGTCCGGGGATCTCCTTTCACCCTTTGCTTTATGAAACTAGAGAGCAGAGCGTTTCAGAAATGGGCTTTGGACTTTCACTTGGAGACGGGGCCAAATGTGTCAGCTTGCCTTCCTGCTTTCTCAAAGATGCCTTTCCCCTGCCAAACAGCGGTGAGCCGGGGCCGCCCGCAGCGTGAAGGAAAGGGCTCGGCGGCCCAGCCCTCCGGCCCTGGCAACGATCACCATCCAGAGAACTTTCGCAGAGGCGTCTCCTCGTTACCAGGGCCACCTGGCGATGGGGCTGCAGCGGGTTCCGCAGCTGTGAGCTCCATGGGGCCGGAAGCAGGTCTCACTCCTGTCGGAATCCAAGCTCTTCGTGCAGGACCCGGCCCATGTTCGTTCACACGTTCAACAACTATTGAGCACCTGCTGTATGCCAGGCCCTGTGCTGGGCTCAGGGGAGGATGCTCCGGGTCCCTGCCCACACCAGACGCCCTGCGACTCTGCACGTGTTTGCTGGAAAGGACTGTTGACCAGACGCCTGTGATTTTTAGTTTCTATGATGAGGCGGGGTTAATTGAGGAGGATGGGGGAGGGGGGCTGCAAGATAAAAGTAAAAAAGGATTTTTTCTTTCTCAGAACGGCTTTCCACACTCAGGCTACTTCCTGCTTTCTAAACCAGAGTGGGTCAGAGGGCTTAAGCTTTGTATGAGAAAGAATCTCCATCTTCTCTAAATAAACAAATTCCCAGAAGAGCCATGAGTAAGGGTCACATCGGGCTCAGGCGAGCTCTGCAGGCAGAGGAAGGGCTGTCACCAAGCCCGGCTGCTGCGGCTGCCCCACCCCCAAGGCCGGTCACCCCTGCCCACCTCCTCCTCTCCACCCTCCAGCATGTGCTCACACACACACACACACACACGACATTCCTGGTGTTTACTCCCAAGGCAAACATACACCCTCAAAGAGAGGGAGGCCAGTGTAGAAAGAGCCTGGGAAGCAAGCCGGCTATAGCCAGGGTCGGGCTCCACTGAGGTCCTACTAAGTGCAGCCGGGGGTAGAGTGCCCCCTTCTCTCAGGGACTGAGCCCTGGTCCCAGCAGGAACACTGGGGCAGACCCCTTCCGGCTCTGTATTTATTGAGCCCCTACTATGCCCGGGCATAAGGCTGGGCCCCGGGAATAGCACAGTCTACAGCGGAGACAAACTCTGCTCTCACAGAGCCCACATTCTGGAAAAGGAGAGACACAGGCAATAAACAAGTCAACATCGAACAAAATGTCCAGCGGGAGTGAACGCTCCGAGGAAAGATACAGCAGGACTCGGGGCAGAGTAGCGTGTGGGAGGGGGCTCTTTAGGACAGGGTGATGGTGGGGTGTGGGGAGGCCTCTCCAGGAGGAGACCAGGAGCAGAGCCTGAATGAAATGAAGGAATGAGTGGTGGGGACATGGGGTGAGAAGTGGCCCCAGGAGGACCTCAGACGGCCCTGCTGGGCTCCCCGAGGGAGGCCATGAGCCTTGTGCCCATTGTGGCCAGCATGGGGCCTGGCACATGTCACATGGGCCTTCAATAAGCATTTGATGAAGCAAGGAAGGAAGAGCAAATAAATGTCCCTTTCCTTCTTCTCTGCTTTGTTTTCCTGGTAGCATTTATCACTTTCTGGAATTTTAACATGTCTTTCTGCTTGTTTGATGTGTCTGCCCCATAGAAATGAGCCCCCAGCAGCAGAGCTTTCTGCCTGGTTCCCCGATCTCTCCCTAGTGCCTCAAACAGTGTCTGGTGAGCGCTATCTCTCTGAACCAAAATTGTTATAAGATTGTTATAAAACAAACAAATTGTCAGTTTCTTCCCTTTCTCGCCATTTTGACTGGGACCTTCCCTAGCCACAGTGTTTACATCTGAAAACCATTCCCAACACCCCATCCCATTTCCAGTTTTTTTCTTTAATATCTATCACTGTCCGCCATATATTTTCCATGATTATCTTATTTATTGTCTGTCTGCTCACACTAGGATGCAGAATCTATGATAACAGGGATTTTGCCAGTTTTAGTCACTGCTAAGTCCCCAGAGCCTAGAACAAGGCATGGCACATAGACATGCTCAATAAACCTTTGTGGTATGAATGAATGAGTGAATGAATGAATCACTTACCCTAGGGAAGCATTGTTTAATTTGGAGTCTATGACAGGGCTTCAGGGGGTCCCTGAAGCTCCAGAAGTTATCTGCAAATTTTTGTATGTGAATTTTTCTGGAGGAAGAAACCTGCATTCTTCCTATTCTCAAAGGGGAGGATATGTGCATGACCCTTAAGAGATGAAGAAGACCTTTCCTTGTCTGTGCCCTTCGTAAACCCAACTCTAGCGACATGGCTAGTGAGTACCATATTGGATGGCGCAGATATAGAATATTTTCTTTGTTGCAGAAAGTTCTGTTGGACCACACTGTTCCAGAGGGTCCAGAAGTCTCAGAGGAGTGTTTTCCTTTCTCCAGGCCAGCCAGGAGTCCGCCCATCAAATTCCCCCTAGCAAATATTAAACCACCATCCTTATTACCAGCTAAGAAGAAAGTATCACATGTTCTTACCTAAAAAATGCCCCTCCAGGGACTTCCCTGGCGGTCCAGTGGTTAAGACTCTGCGCTTCCGCTGCAGGGGGTGCAGTTTCGATCCCCGGTCAGGGAACTGAGATCCCGCATGCCGCACGGTGCGGGCAAAAAAAAAAAAAAAAAAAAAATGCCCCTCCAGGAGCGAATTTGATGTGATTGTTCAGAGATGAGACCAGAATGACAACAAGTGGAAACCCAAGCTTAGAAGAATATTAGAAGAAAATAAGAAATAAAACATAGGGAGGGAACATAGAGGGGATCTCTTATTTATAGTGATGCTAAGTAGGTAGGAAAGTTGTAAATCTTCCTACATGTGACTTCGTATTTGAAATGAAATTTTTAAATTCCTTCTCTGCTGAAGCCCCTTAATGATATTTTCCAAGATACTAAGTAAGTGACAGGGTTTCTGCTAACCAATGACTTGTTCATGTTTCTTCAAATACAAGAGAGGGAGGTTCTGATCCCTAATAAAGCTGCTGTCTCCACCATTCTGGCCACAGGAGCAGTCCTTCAGTGACCTAGGGGCCAAGTGCAAAGGGTCCCGACATGAGGAAGTCATTCAGCGTCAGAAAAAGGCCTTATCTGAGCTTCGCGCGCGAATTAAAGAACTTGAGAAGGCCAGCTCGTCAAGTAAGTTTCCTCCTTCCTAGTCACCCCCTCTGTGCTGAGAGCCGTGGGCCCCAGACTTGAGGGTTCACTTTGGGGACTGACCAATTTGCCAGGACTACCATCTTCTCTCCCCATCATTTCATAACTAAAAGGACATAGTTATAAAAAAAAAGATGGGCAGACATGATCTGAGAGTCAAGAGTAGGCCTTGATATTAAATAAACAGGATTTCATGAAAAACTCACAACCTTGTCCTTCTTTTTCTTATTTCACTGTGGCCCAGTGGAAACTTTTTCATAGACTGATGCTGTGCAAGGACCAACCTTGGGGAACTTCCCAGGATAAATACCCTGTTTAGAGGGAATAGGGCTTTCAAGAAACCAAGCTTGCTGCTGGGTAGAGCACTGGGCTAGGACACAGAAGCCTGGGTTCAAGTCCATCCTCATACCTGTGGCCGAAGGTTCACCCTCAGTGCCTCAGCCCTGTGAGGCTGCAGCCTCATATTAGCTGTGTGGCCTTGGACAAGTCATTTCACCTCTCTGGGCCTTGATTCCTCACCTGCCAAGGGAGGATGGTGAGGATTAGTACTGGCCTGTGGTAAGTGTCCAGTAAATAGCAGCTTTGATTTTTATATGCCGTAACTTCTTCCTGAGTCTTTCTTTTGAGTGTAAATTATTTCCTTTATAGATCATAAGGACCACATGGATGGATCTTTTCTAGACTTAAAGACCCTCGGGATGGAAAAAAATGTTCAGAAAATATTGGATGTAAAACCTGACTTGCCAACTTTTTCAAGAGTAGAGATCCGAGCGGTAACCAAAGAAAATTTTTCTGTGCACTGACTGACACGTGGAGAGGGTGGGCATGAGGACAGACACTAGCCGTGTGCCCTGACACCACTGTATACATCATTGGTTCAAGGCCAGGTCCTCCCTGATGGGCTAGCACCTGTATGGACTGGTCGGTGCCTGGCCGTACCAGCGGTCCAATGTTTGAATAGAAAGGCGGCTTCCCATCATGTACAGCATGATATAGCATTGCACTGATATTGGCCAGGTCAATCTCTGGGCCCTCCTTTTCACATCACATGTTATATTCTGCAGAAAATACTCAACAAGCTAATGTACAACATTCTGTCATGAGCTTGCCTAACATTTGCTTTTTGCTGTAAACTGAAAAACATGAACACATAAAGGGCAGCAGAAGGGAGCCATGATGATTAAGAAGACACAAGTTCTAGAATCAGAGACCTGTGTCCTAATCCCAGCTCTGCAAGCTCTGTGACCTTGGGCGGGCTCCTAACCTTTCTGGGATTTCATTTCCCAGCTGTAAAATGACGATGGAAAAATTAAAGGAGATAATTATGTAAAGTGCTTATCCCAGTGCCTAGCTCATAGTGAGCACTTTAATAGATGATAGTTGTTATTATTATTAAACAGTATTTAAATAGTATTATCCAAGAAAACCTTCCTTTCTTAGGGAGCATAGTTCCATCTGCCAGGATTTTCGGAAGTAATTTGATTATTAGGTTGAAGGTGCCCTGTATCCTAAATGGATGTTTGATCTGGTGTTTGATTGACACATGACAATGGACAGCTCAGGTCAGCATTAATCACGGGATCTACTGGGTGTGGCTTGCTGCGGCAGCTGGTCTAAACCAGCTTTTGGAAAAAATAATAAAGTCATCCTATCTGTACCAGCATTCTCTCCTACAGTTTTTCTAGACATTTGCTCACGTGTCTAGAGATGTGACTCTTCAGAAACATGTTGGTTTTCCTGATAAAATCGAACCTTCCTTCTCTGAGGTTGGGAGTAGAGGGACCATCTCCAGATGGGGAGCTCAGCTGGATCTCCCATCCTGATGACCCTGCTTCCAAGATTTACCTTCTCCCTGGCAACAACCCCTCATCCCACCATTGACACCAACCCCTCATCCCACCACTGACACCACAGAGCAGGAAACCTCCCAACTCTCAATCCTCCAAGGTTGGCAGTAGTTAAAAGAAGAGAAGGAGCAGGAGGAAGAATAGCTGACATCTGTTAACTGCTTACTGTGTGCCAGGCCTTGAGCTCAGCCGGCTACATGCCTTATCTCATTTAACCATCGTCGCAGCCTTGTGTCATAGTTACTATTATTGTCCCCATTTAACAGATAAGAAAAATTAAGGCCTCAGGAGGTCAAGTACCTCATCCGAGGTCACGGAATAATGATTGAAGAAGCCAGGGGTGTGTCCCTGGTGGTCTGTCTGCTAACCTGCAGAGACCGGGAGGGGACTGTGTGATTGGATCCTGTAGCCCAGGCTCTTCCTTAGTGACCCTCCCTCAGGAGAAGAGGGGGACTCTGGAGAGGTACAGAGGATGCAGCTCAGGGGCGCTGAAGACACTGAGCAGCATCTCAGGTTCTTTTTGCAGCAGATCTGCCCGGTTGATTGTCATCTTCAGATACCCTCTTTTATTCTCATCTCCATAGATATATAGACAAATATGTCCACTCTTATCTATCACAGTCACTTTGGGGGCCTTTATATTTTTGTAGTTGTTTTTTTTTTAATCTCAGAGGTTTTCAGGGTAGTGCCAACAAACGCTAGGGCTAAGAGATGCTCATGGCAAGCATTAAAAGCCAACTTATTTTTTAAGGAGGCTTATTATGGTTATTTGTAGTTGTTCAGATCAGGCCCCCTATTCAGTCTGGTGGCCTTTCCATGCAGTCAGTTGGGCTTCCAGCAGCCAGCTGGCTGCTTGGGGTCTTAGGGAGATGCAGCTGCAAACACTATCTGCATTGTCTCTGGAAAGGGTCTGAAGTGATGCCCACCCACCAGGTTCCAGAGCTAGGAGAAGGTTTGGCCAAATTTTGTGAGGGTATGGTTTCTGCTGCATAGAAATGAGATTCCTTTAATAAAGAGGAGGGAGGCTATTTTCTGCTTAACCTTCATTCGTTCATTCAACAAACATGCCCACTATGCACCACTCGGTGCCAGGTGCCATGCTGGGCGCAAGGAGGGGGTAGTGAGCAAAAGCAACATGGTCCCCATTTTTCTGGAGCTTGTCTTCTCAACGTCAGCGGTACCGATTTTTTGAGCCAGGTAACTCTTTGTTTGGGAGACTGCCCTGTGTATCGTGGGGTGTTCAGCGGCATCCTTGTTCTCTACCCACTAGATGCCAGCAGCAATTATGACAACCACAAATGTGGCCAGGCATTGCTAAATGTCCTGGCGGGGGTAGGGTGGACAGAGTCACCCCCGGTTGAGAACCGCTGGCCTAAAGGGAAGACAGATGAGACGGTGGCCAAAGAACGGCACGAGTGATGTGTCATTTCAAAGGCAGTCGTGCTCTGAAGGGGTAGGAACACAGTTATAAAGAAAGCAGTTCACAGAGTCAGACTGGATTCAAAACCAGCTCTCTTGGCATGGACATATATACACACACACGCTACCAAAGGTAAAATAGATAGCTAGGGGAAGCAGCCGCATCGCACAGGGAGATCAGCTCGGTGCTCTGTGACCACCTAGAGGGGTGGGATAGGGAGGGTGGGAGGGAGACGCAAGAGGGAGGAGATATGGGGATATATGTATACGTATAGCTGATTCACTTTGTTGTACAGCAGAAACTAACACACCATTGTAAAGCAATTATACTCCAATAAAGACGTTTAAAAAAAAATCAGCTCTCTCAAATTATTCTTTAGTAACTTTCCAGTTCTTCCATTATTCTTTGGGTTATTCTTCTGGATGTAGAAAATCGTAATAGAATGCCAAGAGAGTTTTTTTTCTTTTTTTTTAATTTCAGCCTCAAAATGGCCTTTCCAGCCCAGGGTCCATCACGGCCACTGAGAAGTTAGAGGAAACGGATGTGGCTGAGGCTTTAGATCTTAGTGAAAAGCTGGTAGGTACACCCAGCATCAGTCCCCTCCTGTCCGAACCTGCGTGCCCTGCAGATAATTTAAACATCAACCCACATACATATTTAGTTGTTACAGTAGCTCCACGAGACCCATCTACTATCCCAGCATGGGCTGGAAATTGCACAGCCAAATTCCTTGGAAGACTGGGCAGTAAGAATGAATGTTTATGTCTGTTGTCATTCCCCCTCCCCACCCCCCCGCCCCCAGTTCTCAAAAAGGCATAGTGTAAATGGATGCGGGGAAAATGAAAGTCGTACCAAAAGCCCCAAATGCACTCATTTGCAAAGCATGTGTTTCTTCTCTGCAACTGCAGAAAATGAATGAAACAGAATTAGACGTTTGCCTCCTCAAAGTGGCCACCAGCGGTCTTGGGCCAGGCCTCTTACCTGCGAAACGCTTTCTCGTAGTACATGGATATGAGCAAAACCCTCGGGAGTCTGATGAACATCAAAGATATGTCAGGTCACGTGTCCATGAAACACGTCTCCCCAAAAGAGAGGGAGAGAGTCAACCAGCTTCGACAAAGAGACCTCGACCTGGTGTTTGATAAGATCACCCTACTCAAAAGCCAGCTGGAGAGAAAAGAAGAGCTTTTGAGAGGATACGAGAAAGACGTTGAACAGCTCAGGTGCGGCCCGTGTCCCCGGCAAAAGGCCCAGGCCTCCATTCTCCAGGCTAAACCTCGGGGCAGCTGCAGACCCGTAGGGACCAGGACCGGAGGACAGAGGCCTGGGTGAGGAGGGGGGAGGCGGGATGGTGAGTCAGGGCCTGATGGACCCAAGTCTCTGGGCAAGAAAGCAGCAGTTCAAGTGCCCTACTCTCTCTTAAGGAATAAGGTACACCTTTTATGAATGTGTCTGATGTTTCACCATGTGTGTGCTTTTCATAATTCCATCCTATTTTCAGTGGTATCCGTTCCCCCACCCTCTCTGGGAAGTTGGGAGGGGCTGGTAGCATAACCTTTGCCGCCTTCATGCTACACTTCCACAGCCAATGGGCTATTTATTCTGCCCTCTATTCCCCAAATCTTCATCCTTCTCCCCCACTTGTAATGAAACCGCTAAGTTAGGCATATACGGAAGTGTTTTGAGAATCTCCCAGGTCGGGAGCGTTGGTGGTGAGTGAGAAAGATGAGGGGAAAAGAGACTTTGTCTCTCCTGTGTGCTCAGGCAGAGCAAAGTGTCGGTTCAGGTGTACCAGTCACAGGTGGCAAAGCTGGAGGACGACATCTACAAAGAGGCCGAAGAAAAGGCGCTGCTGAAGGAGGCCCTGGAACGCACGGAGCAGCGGCTGCACCACGAGAAGAGGGTCAACAGGGCGATCAGGCAGCAGAAGGTGAGAGGTCCCTGCCCGGAGCACAGCCTCTGAGGCTGCCCCTCAGCTCCCTTGAGAAACAGCCAACGGAGGTCCCAGTGGGATCCAGGCGGCACAGAATGCATTCACTGATGCAAAGGAAGGTGGCAGAACAGCTTTAGCATTAGGCAGACCTAGGTTTAGACTCTTGCTCTACCATTTACTGTGTGACTTCAGGCAGCTTTCTTTTTTTGTTGTTTTTTTTTTTTAACATCTTTATTGGAGTATAATTGCTTTACAGTGTTGTGTTAGTTTCTGCTGTACAACAAAGTGAATCAGCTATATTCATACGTATATCCCCATATCCCTCCCTCTTGCGTCTCCCTCCCACCCTCCTCATCCCACCCCTCTAGGTGGTCACAAAGCACCGAGCTGATCTCCCTGCGCCATGCAGCTGCTTCCCACTAGCTATCTATTTTACATTTGGTAGTGTATATATGTCCATGCCACTCTCTTACTTCGTCCCAGCTTACCCTTCCCCCTCCCCATGTCCTCAGGTCCATTCTCTACATCTGTGTCTTTATTCCTGGCCTGCCCCTAGGTTCATCAGAACCTTTTTTTTTTCTCTTAGATTCCATATATATGTGTTAGCTTAACCTGTCTGAGACCCATAGTCTAGCTTGTCTCTATTTTTTTAAACTTTCTTTTTTTTTTAATTTAATTTTTATTTTATATTGGAGTATAGTTGATTTACAGTGTTGTGTTAGTTTCAGGTGTACAGCAAAGTGATTCAGTTATACATACACATATATCTATTCTTTTTCAGATTCTTTTCCCATATAAGTTATTACAGAATATTGAGTAGAGTTCCCTGTGCTATACAGCAGGCTCTCTGGCTTAGAGCCCCAGAAATGAGAAGTGGCTGTCCTGCTCTGAGGGAGCCTGGACGCCGTGTTTCCAGTGTTCACTGCTCTGAATTAAACATCACAGGCCTTAGTCTGCGTGTGTCATGGGGCTGCCTCAGGCAGAGGACAGTTTCCTTTCACACCAAGCAATGCCAGGGAGAGCTGGGCCAGTGACAGAGTTGTGACTTTCCCTTTGATGTGCCCTCTGGAGAGCTCACCCCTCCCCGAAGTGGCCCCCCACCGCCCCCAGGGCTTGGCAGGCTAGGCCCCAAAGCAGAGACACCCGACCACAGAATGGGACAGCAAAGGGCCCAAAAAAAGCCATTGTCATGTACTGAAAACCTGAGGATTTACATAATCAGGCTTCACATGCATTATTCATGGGCTGCCTCATTCATACACAATGCAGGGGACGTGCCAGCCTGTTTGGCGCTAGACATCCTTCAGCTGAGAAGGGTCTGAAATGGCCAACTTGAACCTGTGTCAGGGTCCCCAGAAGAGCTACAGCTAGTAGCTTTCAAATTCGTGGAATTCACAACCGGGGGAAAGATGTGTATGAACTACAGCCGCGATCATGGCATCGCCGACGGTGTCATGTACTGAGCACTTACCGAGCGGCAGGCACCTGCTCCACGCCGCACATTGTTCATCTCTCCCATCAACCCGCAAGGGATGCTGGCAAGTGTCGGCCCCTTAGAGAGAGGGGAAAGCTGAGTTGACAGAGGGTACCGTTCCCTGGCTACTCAGCAGCAGAAACAGGATTCCCTCCCCACCTGCTGCCCTCCCCAGCCCATGTTCACTTTTCCACACCCCTTCCTTCTGTGTCTCCCTTACCAGGGTGGCCCCCTTGTATACCTCTCACCGTTGCTCCTGGGGTTTTCACTCCAGGACTCAGGTTTGCATTTCAGGCTTGT
The DNA here is from genome assembly GCF_965194825.1 of Balaenoptera physalus. NCBI lineage: Eukaryota > Metazoa > Chordata > Mammalia > Artiodactyla > Balaenopteridae > Balaenoptera > Balaenoptera physalus. Next base: position 184,493,560 of record NC_138882.1, on the reverse strand, counting down.
TATTAATATGTCGTCAGAAATCCCTGTTTATCAGGAAGAAAACAATAATAAATTTTAAAGTTTTGCTGGATTCTAAAGGGCACTTGTATACATCTGTCTTGGCATCAGTTCCTTCCAGGGAGTATATCTTCGTTGTTTTTAAGCAGAAATTAACAGAAAATAGAATTCCTCTTTTCTAAGTTTTACACTTAGTATTTTCACAAGGAGCCTTAGTTTTTTTAGTCTCCTGTATAAAACGTTGAAACTCTTCACCCGTTCATAGAGGTGGCAGGGTTGAAGCACTGAGATGAAATTACACATCTTAAGCTTCAGAATTGCCCCCCCCAAAAAAATGTAGTTTGTAGTTTTAACGTTTGACCATCTCTTCACCAAGCAGAACTTTCAAGAATCAAAAGTCATACTTCCACGCTAATACCTTTGGCTGTGAAAATGAGACTTGGTATAAAATGCTGGGCATTCACAGAGAACTGGGTCTGTGGCTCTGTCCAGGTGGCAGAGGGACTGGAACCGTGGCCCAGGCCGTACTCACTCTAAGCCACATCCCACATCACTGGAGAAGCCGGCAGTGTCTCTCAGAGTTCAGAGGCCAGATTTGGAGTCAAACAAATAGAGGTCAAGCCCCACCGCTGCCCCGAATGACCCTGAGTAAGTGGCTTGACCTCTGTATCGCAGGTTCCTCAACAACAGCAACCAGAACTGTCAACAAGGGGCCTACTCCGTGGGGCAGCGGGAGGGTTAAATGGCAAAATGCCTGCAGTGCCTGGCACATCGCAAGCCCGGTTTCTAAGGGGGAAGAATAGGCAGCTCATGGATGGGTGGGGATTCCTCTATTTCTTTCAGGGAGCTTCCTGCCAGCTGACGCCTTCCCCGGTCCTCCCAAAGCCGGCAGCTCTTATGGGACGCGCTCTTCTCTTTGGTGAATACGACTAGGGCCACGGCCAAGAAAGGACCCAGATACCTTTTGTGAATGGGCTAAGGCTGGGATTTTCAATAGGAAATTTTTAAATGCACAGAAGTTGCCACTTGAGAAGCACGCAAGCCCTTTCTTGGGGCTTGAAGTGTAAGAAAGGCTGAAGGGCACTGGCTGTTTCTGGCAGGAGAAGCCGCTCAGCTCTCCTGCCAATCAAATCTCCAGCCAATCAAGTCCTGGCTAGGGGGCGTGACCACCGCTTTGCCTTGTGGTCTCAGCCAGGAAAACCCCCTAACCTTCCCTCTGCTTAATTCGCTCAGATCCCTCTTCTTTAAGATGAGAATAAAAATGGCACCTAGCTCGTAGCCTTCCGTTCAATGGGAGCTTGTATACAAAACCCTTAGCACATAAGACCACAAAGCGTACATGATCTCCCACCATCGTCATTATCCTCACTATTCTATTTAACTCACTATCTTGCAAGATTTCCTTAGGCCCAGGTATTCTCAAGATTCTGGTTTCCTCCGTGCCACTTGTGTGTTTTTGACCAGGAAGTAGAAATTGGTAGATGTTGTGTAGGAGGAGCGTGGGATGGGAGGGGCTTGGGGTGGTACTCTTCCGCCCACAGTGATGAAGTAGAACCATGTGGCCAGGCCTATGCAGCATACAGGTAGAAGAAGACTAAAGAAAAAGACCCTCACCCACCCCCTTCTTCTACCCACCAATCCCAGTGAATCCCAGCGTCTCCTAGAAACCTCAGAGGTGCGTCCCCGAATGGAACAGGTGGGGATGCATTAAACGCTGTCGTGCTCACCTGGTATTTTCACTCAGGAACGTTTAGAGGATCTCGTACAGAGAAATGCCAAAGAATCAGCACCTTGCAACTGTTCCTTCAAAGAGAAAGAGAGGCAGGTATGGAGAGGTTTTCTGATCTTGCAGCCAGACACAAAGTAGGTACCTTATTTTCAAAGGGTAAGAACTTATGGAGTGTAAATGCCAGCGTGGGTGGCCCAAGAGACACCCACACACCTCCAGTTCCTTCCCCTCCCCCACCCCAGCCCCTGCCCCCATCCCTTCTCCTGAACAAATGACCTAAGGGACCCAGTATCTGGAGGTGAGAGAAGGCAGAAGGGCAGTGCAACCATCCTGGGTGCTAAATGATTTGGGGACATAGAGACAAAATCATAAGAAAAGGAGAAGGGGGGGGAGTGGGGCATCCCAGGAACCCCTGCCCTAAGAAGGAAGTATGTGGGTGAAAGAAGGGGGGAAAGTGATACAAAATGGAGCCAGAAATAAGGATGAAAGTGCCTATTATAACGATCCCTTCACCTGCCAAAGGGGAGCCCCATTTGATGGTGGGCTTTCTGGCAGCCCATGGGAAATGGAAAACCCAGTGTGGTCCAGAGTTCACAGCATCCATGAGATATGATAGATGTGATGCTCAGAAGTGTTCACAGAACAAAGACAATACTGGATTTTCCCCCAGAGAGGACATTGTGTGATATAATGGACAGCACCCCTGAGAACGGCAACGCGGTGTTGGCTGGGCCACATCTGTGCACAGCTCTTGAGACAGACTGATGTCATCACATCCCAGTGAGTTCAGTAAAGTTCAGGAAAAGCAGGTGCACAGGGAGGGGCCAGGCTCTGCCCTTCAGTGCCCAGCTGCCCACTGATTGAACTTAATCCAGGAAGGAATTTTGCAGCAATGTTCAAACTGGGGTTCCCTGGAGCCTTTGGGTACCATGGAAGGGTGTGACTCTCAAAGCACACACACCTTTCTCCCACCAGAGAAGCTCTCCATTATCTTATACCCCAAGTTCCTCATGGGATTTTGCTTGGGTAAACGGTTCTGCAAAAAAAAGGGGGGGGAGCGGGATGGGGTGGGAGAGAAGAAGGCTGTTGGTTTAAAACTAACCCCTGCTTTATAACATCTGGGAATTTGGATAGTGACTGTCTCAACTGAGCTTGTGATAAATACTGAGTGGCTGCAGGCTCGAGGCCTTCTCCATGGAAAATGCCTGGAGGGCACCTGTCGGTTCAATACGGGCCCATCGGCCTTCACGGACAGTCCTCTGAGGGTAGACTTAGCATCCTTCTGGGAGAATGGAAGAGTCTTGTAAGCACCCATGCCCTGTCCCAAAAGACAGCCTTATTTCCTCCATGAGTTTTGTGACTACCCAGTAGGGTTGCCAGATTTAGGGGAAAACAAACAAACAAAAAACACGATGCCCAGTTAAGTTTTAGTTTCAGATAAACAACAAAAGCTATTCAGTATAAATGTCCTAAATATTACACGGGGCGTATTCACACTAAAAAGTTTGTTGGCTTCATTCTGAAATTCAGATTTAACTGGGCATCCTGTATTTTATCCGGCAACGCCTCCAACATTTACTGAGCACCAACTAGACACCAAGCAGGGAGGTTCTGAAGCAGGTGTCACAAGAGGGCAGTCCACAGACATATTCCATTTGGCTCATGGGATTTTTTTTTAAGTTACATTTCAAAATAGGGCAGTTTCCTGGAATACTCTGGATTTCCAGCTTCTCTGGGAAACTCGGAGGATCTGGCGACCCTAGGCCCACAGACCCACAAGCCACCATCACAAGCCTCCATCCTCCAGGCCCCTTAGAAGGGCGCTGGGCTCGTGTGTTTGCTGCTGTCCACCATCACCCCAGCTCACTTCACCCACTTCTTTTACTTTCCTGGCCCCTGTAGGAACCAGGTTGGCGACCCCGGTGGATGCTCAGGGCTCTCGGAGAAAGTCTCCTTCCTGACACCACTGCACGTTCACCTGCGGAGTGTCAGTCTGCAAGGGAGACCCCAGTTCCCTCTCACTTTTGTGTCTCCAGTGCTTAGGGGCTGCTCTTTCTTTGATGAGCTTTCCCTGAGGTGCGGGGTCTTGAGCGGATCAGGGTCCGCAACAGTCATCAAACCCCAGGGGAGTGGCAAGCTCCAGATGTTCAGTGATGCTGGCTTCCCAACAGGCCCCTGTGGTCCCTGCCAGGGAGGTTAGCCACTGGGGCTTTCAACATTTCCACTGGGTGGAAACCCGCTGGACATCTACAGCCTCTTTCACTGATCTAGGAGGCTCTGCTTCCAGCTAAAGCAGATCTGTCCTCCAGGAAGGATTACAGTATCCTTCATAGCCTTCTTGGTTGACCACCTCCTTCTCTGCTGGAATCTGGAACAGAGATTCCCTAAGAGGTTCAGCAGGACAGTGTAGCATTGCCCAAAAGCCACACCCCCTTCTGCAGACCTCCATCCTCACCTCCTCACCTAGGAAGGCTCAACATTCCATCCAAATGGGTAGCATCTGAAAGTTGAGAAAAATCCATTTTTCTCTGATGCAAAAGGCAAAGAAGAACATAAGCTAAATTTTGTCAATATTCTCTCTGTATTAAAGAGACGAATGTTTGTAGAGATGGTGAAGAACTCAAAGATGCAGAACTCAAATTTCCAGGTGAGCCAGAAGAGAGACGAGAGAAAACCATAGAACGTCAGCAGGAAGCCCAGTTGACAGTTATCCCACATCTATTATGTACTGAGCATTTGGCATGTGCCAGGCACAGAGCCAAACACTCGACGTGCAGTATCTCATTTAAGCTTCACAGCAACCCTATGGGGTGGGTGTTGTTATTATACCCAATTTATAGATGAGGTGTCTGAGGCTCAGAGACTTTATTTGTCCAGAGCCACACAGCTCAGTAGGAGAGCTGGGAATCAGTGCAGATCTGACACCCAGGTGAGTGCTAGCTTTTCCTCCTTTAGGTTATAAACCTCCAGGTAATAAACCTGATACATTTCCAGTGGCATTTCTCTTAAATTTCAAGGAAGCATCCTCTAGAATTCTCTTAAAAGTTGAGAATTAAGACTATGAAATCTTGAACATGTTGAAACATTGCCATTGACAAATCAGCCCTGGAACTGGAATTAAGCCAATCCACGTTCCCACTTTGCAGACAGTAGAAGCGAGCTCTCAGGAAGCTTGAAAGCCAAACACATTTTGGTTGAATATGAGAGAGGAGACATTCAAGTTTGATAAAAGGCCACAGTCATGCTGAGGCAACCAAATTATCATGGGAAGAAACGAAGATATTCTAGGTGAGGGATATATTTGGAAAATAGAAGCTTCTCAACCAGCATCCTTGTGCTGAGACCAGAAGGTGGTTACTACCCAGAGCAGGATGTTAAGAGGATAGAGAGCATCCTGAGGGCCCCACTTGATCTGAGACGTTTGCCACCCTGCAAAGTGGAAATGACTGGAAGTTTGTTACTTACTCATTCACATATAGGATTGAGCTGGGAGGAGGCAGAAACTGCCCTACATCTAGGTTTTGTCTGAGGACCACCTGGGGATGTAAAATGGCAGAGGAGATATTGGGATGGGTCCCGGATGTTGTGGGAACACTGTGCTTCTCTGAGATGTGAGACCCCCTGGAACTTCACGCTGCCTCTGGCTTTAACAGAAGCGGGGCAGATCGTGCTTCGGCTAAGAGCAAAGAGCCAGCTTCCTATTCTCCCTGCCCTCCAGCCTGAGCTTAGAAGTTTGGTGTCTAGGATCTCCTCGGTACAGAAAGGTTTCCTCCAGGTTCCTTGCCAAGTGTAACTTGGGCGACTCCATCCTCAAGAGTGGGCCTGGAGTCCTTCAGGGGATGGAGTCACCAGGACCACCTTGAAAAGGATGGGACGTGTAAAATCTGCTCTGTCTCGCCCACTCATAAGAGAGTCTCCATCTCTAACAAACTTCAGAACTAACACCTCCTACCTTTTTAAGACCCTCTGGTTTTTTGTTTTCTGTCCTCCAAATGCCATTCATCGATTTTATATTTTTTTTCCATTGCAGCTAACAGTCTTCTATAATTGTTTGTCAGTCATATGCTAAAGGGGAAAATCTTCTAGTTGACAAATATTTATTGAATACCTAGTCTAGGCCACATATTGTGGTAGGAACCGGGGATAGAAGAATGAACGAGACGATACGATTCCAGCCCTCATTCATTCAACAAATATTTGTTGAGAGCCTACGATATGGCGGGTACTGTCCAGGTGTTAAGGTTCAATCCCGTTCTCAGTGGGAGCCATATCACACCTGCGAGGCCAAAACTCTACTTTTTTAATGTATAAAGCGCAGACGTACACACAGCGCTCTCTGTAATATTCAAATTTTATGGAGGTGAGAGCAATTAGGAAAAAATGCCCAAGAAGGCTCCTTAGGGGAAGAACGATACTGAAAAAAAGGGTGAGAAACACTGGGTTAGATCAGTGAAGAAACACACAAAACTCCTTGTCTTTCTGGGTTTTATTCTGGGATAAATAAATAAATATAATGACTAAATAACTACTTTTTGAGGACAAAGGCCAGTGCACTGAGCTCAGGAGCATATTTCACAGGGACCTCCCTCCCCCACCTCCCAGGTCAAGGGCCAAGAGAGGTCTCCCTGAAAGGGGGATGTTTAAAACCAAGACCTGAGGTGATGTGGGAATGAACTGGGATCTTTCTAGAACCGATGCTTGCAGATGCCCAAAGCAGCCACTCCAGTATGCCCTGAGTTAATTTCCAGTTAATTTCCAAATTTCCAATCTGGATGTTGTTCTTTAAATGAGGGGCTTCTACCCCTGCCTTGTCCTTCTAAGGACGGGGCATGTGGTTCCAAACACTCAGGCTGAATGCGTGTCGCTGCCTGTGGTCACGGGTTCAAGACGGACCCTGCCAGGTTCCCCCAACCCTCGGGCCCACACTTGCATTTTCACGTTTCCCATTCCCCATCTCTTCCTTTTCCCAGTTCAGCCATCCCGTCTGCCTTCTGCTGCCCCTGACCCCCGACTCAAAAAAGTGGACCAAAGCTTGCTCTGTGGTGCTTCCCACCCCAAGCTCGTGGCAGACCTGGGGCTCGGGGGACCCTGGGACGAAGGAATCTTTATTTTTTAACAAACACCCAGACTCCAACTCCGACAGCCAGCCCCACACCGGGTCAGGGCACTGGCATCTGGGAACCACCCAGAGCCAGCAATTTTATTGAAAATCAAATAAAAAAGGATACAAAGGAAAAGTGGTTTAGAGGCAAAAGATTTTCAACATCTCCTGTCTGTTTTCCTTTTATCTGGGCATTCCCGCCAAGATTTACTTTGTGGGCTAGTGTAGAGATGTTAGCCTTTCTTACCCTGAAATGATTTTTTTTTTCCTTGAAATGATTTTGAATGCAGTCTCAAAACACATTCAAGGCTCCTGTCAGCCACTGGCACAGGTCCGGCACAGGAGGTGATTTCTAAACCTGTCTTAAAGAGAAAAGAGCTACAGAGATGGTCCTAACAGCCCCTCCCATTGAAATCCACCCAGAACCTCCTCTCGACCCCTGAGAAAGACAGGACATTCTGGTCCCTATTTGACAGATGAGGAAACCGAGGGTCACGCAGTCAGTGGCAGAGCTGAAACCACCTGACTGAAACCAGCTGAAACCAGCTGACTACCCACCAGCCCTCTTCCCCCAGGGGCATGTGTTGGAGTCAAAAACTTGCAGGAAGGCAGTGTGAAACCTGCTGGAAAGAAACTTGTAAGGTACAGTGGCATCTACAGTACATACAGAACTGTGTGAGCGAGAGACTCTTGGGATGCAATTAATGGAAACCTATTCAGAAAGAGGGAGGGGGCTTTTATAAGGATAAAGGGTGAGTGCCTCATAAAAACTGAGAGCTGAAAGAGAGCCTGGCCTCGAAGTAGAACTGGTAAGCCATCAGATCTCAGGCATCATCTCTTTTACACACACACAAGCATGCGCACGCACACACACACAGGCCGTATCTCCTCTCTGTGTCTCTGCATGGCTCCCCTGATCTCTGCTCTCTCCAGTCATGTGACAGGAAGGAATGACCTCACGGTCCCCCAGTTCAAAGGACCAGCCCAAGGAGCAAGTAGCATCTTAGAGCCCGTAACCCCAAATCCTGGGAGTGACCATCTTAAAAGCCCAGCCCGTGCCAAGTGCCCGATCAGCTATGACCAGGGACAGAGTCACACACATGGCTGCCTGGAGCCAGGAGTAGTGCTCAGAAAAGGGTTAGACAGACCCCCTCGAGTATCCTGCATTTTCTCCTCCTAAGACATCAGAGACATAAGGCATTCAGTTCAGTAACAGCTTTTCGAGAGAAAGTCCATCCCAATGAATGTGCCTATAATCAGAAACTCCTGGTTCAAAAAAAGATGCAAATGGAAGAAGAACACGTTATCTGTGTATCTGGAAGAGTGTACACCAAAATGTGAATAAGGTTACCTGTGGGTAGTGTGATAATGGTGGATCATTTTACCTTCGTTTTGCTCACGTCTATGTGTATATATAAATATTTTTTACAACAAATATTTTATTTTGAGTAAAAAAAAAAAATGCCATTTGAGAAATATTTGGGGATCTCCCTACAATTATAGAGTTTGGGCATTTGTTGCTCTTGCTTGTTGAAGGTTGGAGCCAGAAAAGGCACCCCAAAGACGGACCAAGAAAGGGAGATGCTGAAGAGAGAAGTTTCCAGCAGATCCAGCCAGAGCCTTTTGTTTTCTAAACCTGGTGGAAGGAACTAGAAACGTCGTCCCGCTGGGCCTCGCGTGATCCTCCGTGAGTCAGTGTAACTCTTCTGCGTCAAACTACTAAGACGCTTTTTTAGGACTTTAAAGGTTGCTACCCGAGTGTGTTGCTTCCTAGACTGGTATTTTGCACAACACTGTATTTTGGAGTGTGTGAGGAGAGGGGTTCTTTTCACAGATATTACGAATGTAAACATACTCAGGCGTATGAAGAATAAGTTTGACATTCAGACTCCTAGGCCCAGTAGATACAATTATGTGTTTGGGTAGTGACAAACCCACATGTCACACCTCCAAGGAGCTCCGAGAAACCCGCAGTTGAGAAAACCCAGGGCGTGTACTGGGGCCACAGGACAGAATGGTAACCTCAGGGCTGTTGGGGCCACGGTATAGTGCATTTATATCTGAATTTATTGTAATAAATTCGAACACCAACCTGTTTTATCGCTTCCATAACAGTGAGTCATGTTTATAGGGCGCTCTGCGGTTTTCAAAACACTTCTCATCTAATCCTCTCCCAAGCCCAGGGAGGTAAATAGCATTATGTTCCCCATTTTACAAATGAGGAAGCTGAGGCCCAGAGAGGTTAAATGGCCCATCTAAAGTCACACAGCTAGTAAATTCAAGAGTTGGGTCCGGAACCCAGGTTTCTAACTCCATCTCACGCTGCCCATTCTGCCGCACCAAGACAGCCCAGGAGGTCAAGTCCCAGGCCATCAGGACAGACCAAGTACCCAGTCATCAAAGAGCACACACTGCCCAGGTGGACACACCCCTTTCCCATGGTGTTTGAAGAGACCCTCATTTTTGCCTTCTCTCCAGCCATCTGTTCTCTCCCTGCCTTTCTTATACGGCCAAAGACCACCAAACAAAACAGGAGGAAGAGCCAGAAGTCATGAGTATCATTTATTTTTTATTTTTAAAAAGCCACCATAAAAATATTTTGATATTTTAAAACCAAATGCATTCTTTATACTGATTAAAACTAGAAGGAAATGGGACAAGTTATTTGCATGCTCTTCCACTAAAGGTACCTCTTACACAGTGAGAAGGGTGAGCATCACCTGACCTTAAAAATGATCTTGAAAATCCCAGCAGTTTTCCATAAAGAACATGATATTTCTTATACTGTACCATATCCCCAAAATCCAAAACAGCAATCTCCAGCACCAGAAAAGATCACTTGGTCAGGCAGTAGTTAAGTAGCTGGCTCATGTTTGGAAGCCAAATTGTGTGGGGGAAAAAAAAATACTTTGGTTGAATACAAATATTTGAATTTGCATAAGTTAAATGTAACGCCTATGTGACGCCACTGTATTTGAGGTCTTTCAAAGGACGTGTTAATTTTTACCATATCAACATTGCAACCCACAAAGGCAATTTCCTTTCTTCACTCCTTGAACTAGATGGTTCTTTAGGTGTCTCCTCAGCCACACACCCCTTTCTCTGAGAATGCACATTCCCCAGCCAGGTTTACCCTACCTACTGCTGCTCTCTTGGCCACACGTGATTGGCTGATCGGTAGATATTCTACCCAAGCCAGACCAATCAGGTTTCTCTTGTAACCCAAGCTGGGCCAATCAGCACCTGTGCCCTTGATATTTGGAAGCGGGACACGGAGTCACCACACAGGTCATTAATGGTCCGGAGCTGAAGGTCTTGATGCAGTTCCCAGCTGGGGTGGCCGTTTCTCCCACCGTGTTTGGAGAAACAAAGCCAGTCTTGGAAAGAGATGGCCAGGATAGATAAGCAACAAGTAGAGACAAGAAACCAAGACCCAGGGAATTCCCTGGCGGTCCACTCCGCACTTTCACTGCCAAGGGCCCGGGCTCAATCCCTGGTCAGGGAACTAGGATCCCATAAGCCACACAGCGTGGCAAAAAAAAAGAAGAAGAAACCAAGACGACCCCCAGAGAGACAGTGCAGCAGACACTACAAGTCCCTTAGTCATTGCCTCCGTCTACTGTATAAGCAGCACGCTAAATGCCCTCATTTCCCAGCATCCCTTGCAGCTAGACCTGGCTGTGTTGTTCAGTTCTGGCCAATGACATGCAGGTGAAGGCCCTGGGCAGGGCTTCCCTTCTGGAGTTAAAGGCAAGGCTTTGCTAGGAGAAAGCTTTTTCTCTTTGTCCCTTTGCCTTGTCTCCTTTTTCTCTCCTGGAGCTCAGACTTGGAGCTGGAGCAGCCATGTTGGGGATCACCAGGTAACAAGCAAGAGACCAAAGCCCACCTCAAAGGACAATGGAGTGGAAAGACATGAAAAGCCTGGGTGGGCGCCTAGTGGCATCACTGTGCTCTGGACTGCACCTGAACTGCCTACCTCTGTACATCCTGTTGTATAAATAAATAAATCCCTATCAGTTTAAGCCACGGTGGTCAGATGTACCTGTTTGTGCTGTGGAGCAAACCACTCAAAACTTAGTGACTTAAAATGGCAACTATTATTTCTCATGATTCCATGCGTCAAGCTGGCCACTTGTACTGGTCTGGTTGGCTTGGCTGGGGCTAGTTTAGGATGGCCTCGTGTACAATGCCTGCCCTTGGGTTCCACTAGGACTTTTTGTATCACTCAAGATTCTCTGGTTGCAAACAACAGAAATCTCCTGTGGCTAACTGAAACAGAAAAGGAGTTTACTGATAGGAAATGAGGAAGGTTAGAGAATCAAAGGGCAAGCAAAGCTGAGGAGTCTGGACAGGCAGGAGCCGTCTTTTCTTCCCCATAGATGTCCCCTTTTTGCTTCAGCCGGTTTGAGTTTCTGTTATTTGCAACCAAAATGGCATTTACTAAGACGCTCTGCACAGCCCCAACTGGTAGCTCTGAGAAGCTACCAGAGACCTTTCTTTCCCCTGACGTCGTACCAGGGGACAACTAGGTACCTGCCGTCCCCCCACCAGAACTCCCAATCTTCTGATCCCCCAAGAAGCTAAGCCCAAAAACTTCCTTCCACCCTTGCCAATGGGGGCCCATTTGGATTCGTGACTTTGCAGATAAGGTGCCCTTCTCCAGCAACTTGGCAGAGCCAGCAGTGCCTGCTGTCGTGGAAACCGGAGTCATGAAGTGTCTGCGGAAAAAAACAGCTTCCTCCGGATCCGCGTTCCGAAGTGTGTTCCTGGTAAGTGAAGTGGTTTCCAATTTTTTAGGGTCTTAGGGATGAAAGCAATACACTAACGATGAGAAGAAACCCAAAATCTGCTAATGCTAATGTGCTCCTCTTTTTTTTTTTTTCATAAATTTATTTATTTATTTATTTTTGGCCGCGTTGGGTCTTCGTTGCTGCGCACGCAGGCTTTCTCTAGTTGCCGCAAGCAGGTGCTACTCTTTGTTGCGGTGCGCAGGCTTCTCATTCCGTTGGCTTCTCTTGTTGCGGAGCACGGGCTCTAGGCATGGGGGCTTCAGTAGTTGTGGCACGCGGGCTCAGTAGTTGTGGCTCGCGGGCTCTAGAATGCAGGCTCAGTAGTTGTGGCGCACAGGCTTAGTTGCTCCGTGGCATGTGGGATCTTCCTGGACCAGGGCTCGAACCCGTGTCCCCTGCATTGGCAGGCGGATTCTTAGCCACCAGGGAAGCCCATGTGCTCCTCTTTTTCGTACTGAGTTTCCTAAAGCAGGAGTTAGGGAGCCAGGTGAGGGTAAACTCTTCCGGCTTATCAGCTTGGCCTCATTTCCATCAAGATGCGCTGCCTGCATCCGTCTGCTCAGTGTCCCGAGTTATTCTGGGCCCATTCATGATCTTATGTGCCTGCTTTTGTTTTTAAACATTTTTCTTTGTCCATCTGTTCCCCGGGAATCCATTGCAATGCCTCCCTCCTGCAGTGGGAAACATAAGCACGCTCCTTGTTTTGAGTTTCCTCTCATCATATTGCTTTCATTCCTAAGACCCTAAGATATCGGAGGCAGGGCTTCCTTGGTGGCGCAAGTGGTTGAGAGTCCATCTGCCAATGCAGGGGACATGGGTTCGAGCCCTGGTCTGGGAAGATCCCACATGCCGCGGAGCAACTAGGCCCGTGAGCCACAGCTACTGAGCCTGCACGTCTGGAGCCTGTGCTCCGCAACAAGAGAGGCCACGATAGTGAGAGGCCTGCGCACCGCGATGAAGAGTGGCCCCCGCTTGCCGCAAATATATATATATATATATATATATATATATATATATATATATATAAATTAATTAATTAAAAAAAAAAGATATCGGAGGCAGAAATTTTACCTCTGGCTCGATGTGGTCTTATCGTCACAGATTAGAGGTGCCCTTTGACTGATAAATCACTTTTATGGTTAAACAACCAGCCTTCATTCATTCCAGCAAACACCAGGTACCTACTACGCGCCAGGTACTAATGATACTGTGCTAGACCTTGGGGCCTTAACCTTTGCTCCCCTTTCTTTTCACGGTCTAATCTGCTGCCTTCCTGCAAAGGAGTTGGAATCATTAATTTAGTGGGTGTGTTGCCTGGGAGAGCTCACCTGTAACATTCCCATCCTCTTTTTTGGCTTTCAATGAGATTACTGCTGGACCTTCTCTAGAGAGAGCTGCATGCAGCAGTGACCCTCTTCTGGGAGTTTCTTTGTGCCTTTCAACAGTTGAAGTTTAATAGCTAATAATAGCCAACTTTTTAGAGCATCCTTGCCAGCCATCAGACCCTGCACTAAGCACGGTCCAGACGTTATCCCGCTCAGTCCTCACTGTCTGTATCACTCCTGTTTCACGTGTGAAGATGATGAGAAGTAAGTTGCTTGCCCCAGAGCAGGCGCATCAGAGCCCAGACTTCGTGCTCAACTGCTCCAATACATCGTTTTCCTCGGTGAAGTCCAGGAACCAGCTTGGTATCTACTGGTTGACGAGGATCAGGTCAGCAAACGTTTTCTATAAAGGGCCATTTCCCTTTGTGAACCATGGGGTCGCTGTCATCACTACTCAACTCTGCCATTGCAGCATTATGCCTAAACAAATGAGCTTGGCTGTGTCCCAATAAAACTTTATTTATAAAGATAGGCAGAGGGCCAGATATGCCAACCCGTGTTAAACTCTCACCCAGACTAGATTGTTAATATCTGCATGGCTATTGTCTGCCGCACGACTACCAGGAAGCCAGCTGATCATCGTCTCCATCACTGAGAGCATCGTGAGCTTTTACTGCGTGCCACGTGCCACGCACTAAACGAAACACTTTACATAAATGTTCTCATTTAATCCTCTCAAGTACTCCAGGAGGAGAGAGCCATTCGAAAGGCCTCTCGAAAGGTAAAACAGGCTGCCCAAGGTCACCCCAAAGGGATTTTCAAACCCAGCTCCTAACCATGACACCACACTGCCTTTCACCATCACCGTGCTGCATCTGGACAACAGGAAGCTTTGCTGGTGAGTCTGGACACCTGCCTTCCACTGGACCAAGCCTGAAAGAACCAAGATTTCACAACACATCCCTTCCTCTCGGCATCCTAGTTTACTAGCCCTTCTTAGAGTCCCCTGCTTTCTTTAGTTACTATCTAAGTTCAGGTGTTCCCAGCCTAGGCACCATGCTCTCTCTTTCAACCGACTTTGCCTGTCTCCGCCTTGTGTTCATTTTACAACCTTCCTTTCAGTTTCCCAAATCCTCATGTGCCCCTGCAGCGGCCACAAGCAGTGTTTACCCGTAACTTCCTTTTATTCCTTCCACCCTGTGTGCTGAGCAGAGAGCTCTAAATGACCTCTGGGCCACATCGATGCCCAAGGACCAGCAGGTCACCCGGCCCCAATCCCTATCTGATGCGGCTGACGCTGTCCTCAGAGGAGCAGGGGACAGACACTTGAGAGGCTTGTTGTTCAAGAGATCCTGTTAACTTTTGTGTTGAGTCATGTGCGTGCACAGAGGTGTCACTTTAGCAGCTTCTCTTTCTTGGCAGTGACCTTGAGACCTGAAATCGGGCCACCGGATGCTCTGGAGGGGACACTGAGAAAACATCCAGCCCATCCTGAGCCCTCAGGCAGAGCAGGCCATCATGCGTCCAGTCAACCCCGATTTCTCCAACAAGGACCTTGGGCCAGGCACCATGCAGGGCACTGAGGAGCCAAAGCTGAACCAGACAGACAGGTCCCTTCCCCCAGGAAGTTGTGCCGGGATGGGGTGGGGTAGGAGGCGTCAGATATTTTATTAACAGCTTCATTGTGGGTTGTAATAAGTGCTCAGTCCCAGCCAGAGGCGGGTTTAGCTGCAACAGTCAGAGCCTCTGTCAGTCCCCCAGCGTGGGGTCCAACAGATCTCACTCTTCAGACTGGCTAGTCCCGCTCTCCCCGCCGCCATCCCCACTCTTGCCCATGACCAGAAGAATTCCAGGACCAGAGCCTGCTGCCAAACACACTTAATAAATAGGTCTTGATTGCCGGGACGTAGACGCACACTGCTTTCACAGAATAGTATAAAAATCGAAATCAGCTGCCCATATTATTGCCATCTTTGGAAAGGGTCCAGGAGGGCACTGCAGATGCAACATTGCTGAGTTTTAAGCCACATGGTACACACACACACACACACACACAAGCAGAGTCTTTGAGAGTTTAAAACAGGGCTAAGACTCAGGCCTATCAGTTGTTAAAGTTGGACACAGAACCACCTGGGGTTTAACAGAAGCAGAAATCACGCTCAGATTTTTTTTCCTCCAGTCTGTCCAGTCGGGCATATGCAAATAATTTGCAAGACAATTTTGGTTTTCAAGTAGATTCAACGCATCCAAGATAACCCCAAAAAGAGAGCTCACTAGAGAGATAGGTTGGCTTCTAATGACCTGCAACCACCTGCAGGTCTTGGCCCCATCGTGCCCTTTTGCACCTGCCCTGCTCAGCAGTCCCATGAGCGCCTGCCTGACACAGCTCCCCACCCCACCCCCCTTTGCGCAGCTTCCAGACTTTGCAGGAGGAGAGAAAGCCTCTGAGATCAACCAGGCTGTGACCCCATTCCCTGCTCTCACTCCTCCAATCGCTCCAAATGAGTATCTGGGTTGTCCCTGAACTTTGACCTCTGTGCACCTTTCTCTATCCATCACGGGTTTGCTGGTGAACATGGAGGGTTTGTGATGATTAATTAGTAAATTGGTATTTATAAAGTGCCAAGTGAATGATGTAGTTTATGAGCTGACTTTTATCTCTGTTGGCCTCCCTAATCCCTTCTTGTTTTCCCAGCACCTCAAGCTGGAGGGACCACCCAGTTCCGTCCGGCTCTGGAATGCCCCTCAGAGCTCTCTCCATCTGCCCCCATCACCCAAGAGCTCTTCCCAACCCTTCCTGTGTCTCCCTCCTCTTTTTCAAAGTGCTGTTGTTTTTCTTAATATTACCTTACCCCTCCTCAAAAGACAGTTACACAAGTAGATGTGGGAGGAAGCAAAGAAATATAAGTCAACGATGACTAAGTCTGCCTAGCTCCCTTGTCGCTGGAGTTTTGTCAGAATTGGCTCTCTCTCACCCCTGCCTCTGTAAAAATCCTTTGCCAAGGGTGTGATTTTTCCTGAAGATCATTCTTTCCGCATGACCAAATGCCGTAATGCATAACCAGTCCAGATCGTTTCTTTCTGCCCAAATCCATGCTTGGGACACAGCGCTCAGGGTCACTCAGAAGTGATTTCCCCTAATGAACAGGCAACTGATGGTTCCCGGAAGTTTCACCAGCAATCAGGGATCATCAGTTATCCCGGCCTGTTCTTCCCCCACTACTTCTCTGGTTTCTGAATAAGTGCTTTTCCTGAAGTCCAATGACCTTAGAAAGAAAGAGCTCAAATAAAATGCAGCCCCTAGCATGCATCTCTGTCTTTGGAGCGGATCAACAAGGCCTCTGAAATGAGGCAGAGCTCTGGGCAGCATGAGCTCCCACTCCATGGTCACAGAGTCTCAGGCCTCTCAACCCCTGAGCACCTGTGAGAAAATCAGCCCAAGAGGTGTTAAAAGGGCTCACCCATCCGGCAGCATTTCCTGAGCTCTGCCTGAGCATAACAGCAGCAAGGTCTGGGCGTTCTGCTCCCCTTTTACAAGATGCAGTAGGTAATGAACTGGAATTCCCCCAACTGTGCATCACGGAGCCTTCCCTCCCTCCAGAGGGTTGTGTCCACAGGAGCCAAATGGGTAATTGACCAGAGCATTTAATACATACAGCCTGTGTGATTAATTCAAACCAAAACCCCAGGTTTTTCACATACATGTAAATTGTTTTGCAAGAAGGCAAACCCTCACCTAATCTCTTCACTGTTAAAAAGTTTGCTCCCAGATGCAAAACATTTCATAATGAAGGTAGCCCTGGGAATTCCCTGGCAGTCCAGTGTTAGGGATCCGTGCTTCCACTGCAGGGGGCACAGGTTCAATCCCTGGTGGAGGAACTAAGATCCTGCATGCCTCACGGTGTTTCCAGAAAAAAAAAAAAAAAGTAGCCCTATTTCATGCAGATCCGCTATAAACCATAGGTTGGGGCAAGTTGAGGTTCATCAGATTTTTTTAAGTAATTAGCTGCTTTAAAAAGAAAGCTCAGAATTTGCAAACCCAAGCATTTGCAGGCATAATTTTTAAAGTTTTGATCTACACCCTGTCCCTAGTCTTTTGCATTCAATAAAAATACAACTATTTTGCTTCTGTTGGGTCCTTAAAGGACACATATGGAAGATATAGAAACTTACCTTTTACAAGTAGCTGTACCAAGTTGCCCAAGACCAACAGAAACTTAATTCCAAGCTTTAAAAAAAACAAAATCGTGTCATTTAAGCTGAACATCTTTATTGGATTCAGAAACAATCTCAAAAATAAGTTAATGTAAATTTCATATTTTCTTGAACCCTGAAGGGTTTTTTTCTCAATTCTTTTATTTTTAAAATGCCTTTTAAATTAATTCAGCAATATTCTTAAACTGTGGAAAATCAAAAAATATCAATTGAGGGTTTGTTCTGTGCAAATCAGTCTGTAACAGCTTGCTGGTTTTACATTCTCAAGTGCTCTCTGCCTCCAGAGCACTGGTGTCTTAAGCCCTAAGCCCATCTCTTCTCTGCACATTGACTGGTAGGAGATGCTTCTGCAAAGGGGTCTTGAGCATCATCCTAACATTCTAGAGCAGCGGTCCCCAACCTTTTTGGCACCAGGGTCCGTTTTCATGGAAGACAATTTTTCCAAGGATGGGGGCGGGGTGGGGGGGAAGGTTTCGGGATGATTCAAGCGCATTACATTTATTGTGCACTTTATTTCTATCATTATTACATCAGCTCCACCTCAGATCATCAGGCATTAGATCCCGGGGGTTAGGGACCCCTGTTTTAGAGAATAAGCACAAAGCACAGTAGTGATTCTCAAACTCCCCTGGGTGCCTGCTAAAAATGCAGATTTCTGGGCCCCATTCCAGACATCAGTTTTGTCGGTCTGGATTGGAGCCTGGGAACCTGAATTATTAACCAGCCCCACTCCACCCCCGCAGTGGTTCTGCTGCTGGAGGTCCACAGCTTTGCAGTTTTAAGGTGACAGACCAGACCACAGAAGAGAAATTCTCTCTGGTCTCTTCCTGACACGCCATCGCTTGAGCCTTTGGAGAGGACATCTCTTCTCTGGGGTCCCCACTGAAATGGCAATATCAAGATCTCCCTGTCAGTTCCCCTAAAATTAAGTCTCAGGCGACCGCGTGGCCCAGCAGCTATTCTGCCAAGTCATTCATGTGATGTGCTGGCCCAGAGGGAGAGGGCAAGGCTCTTCTCCCTCTCGCTCTCCCGCTATCTCCGAGGACCTCTCAGGGCTGAGGCCCAGCGCCATCTCCCTCGCAGCTGCTGATGCATCCCTCTCCAAAAGATGCAGGAGCTCCACCTGCGGTTACATCTAAACGGGGGTTCCTGCTCACCGGGTGCACCTTCTTCATTACCCCCGCAACCCTCATCGAAAGCGACAGTGTGTAACATTGAGTCGTCTCCATGGCAACCGACAGGGTGTCACACCGACATGGGATTACGACTCCACGGCGTGGGGATTCCAGAGAAGGGGTTGTGGGCGGCGCCCCCCTGCGCCCCAGACCCACACCCAAACTGCAGGGAAGGACCCCCTCGTCCTTCCCGCCTCGGTCCCCGGCCCCCAGCCCGACCTCTCCCGTTCAGCCGGCACAGTGAGAAGGAGAGGGGGGATGGGTTCTACGGGAGCCCCCCAACCTTACGGGGGAGGATGGTGGCGGGCCCGGCGGCCCCGGCCCACTCTAGTCGCGCAGCTCGAGCCGGAGCCCGAGCCCGCGCGGGGCGGGCTGCGCAGGGCCGGGAGCCGGGGCGGGAGCGGGCGGGCCCAGCGAGGGGCGTAAGTCCCACCTTCGAGGGCGGTGCCTGGCGCCGGGGAGTGTCAGGAAGAGGAAGAGCGCGGCCAGAGGCGGCGCGGGCGCGCGACTAGCAGGGCCCGGGGGCGAGCGCCGCGCGGGCCACCATGGCCACGGACGAGCTGGCCAGCAAGCTGAGCCGGCGGCTGCAGATGGAGGGCGAGGGCGGCGTCGAGGCCCCGGAGCAGCCCGGGCTGAACGGGGCGGCGGCGGCGGCGGGGGCGCCCGACGAGGCGGCCGAGGCGCTGGGCAGCGCGGACGAAGAGCTGAGCGCCAAGCTGCTGCGGCGCGCCGACCTCAACCAGGGCATCGGCGAGCCCCAGTCGCCCAGCCGCCGCGTCTTCAACCCCTACACCGAGTTCAAGGAGTTCTCCAGGAAGCAGATCAAGGACATGGAGAAGATGTTCAAGCAGTGAGTGCCCGCCCGACACGGTTCCCCACCCACCCCGAGAGCCGGCCTCGGCTCCCGAGCCCCCGAACCCTGGACCCCGCGCCGTCCCGGGACCCGTGCGGCCAGCCGAGCTCCCCGATCCCTGACACACCAGGGGCGGGGACCCCGGGCCCCTTCCAGATAATCACGAGGCTTCGGGACCTCCTCCCTACCACGCATATGGGTCTGGGGACCCGCGGCCCCTGGCACGCGACCCCTCCTCACGGTGACGCTGCCCCCGATACACCGCACGCGCGCACGCGGAGTGGGGGACCCCGCGGCTCCTTCTAGATAAGAACAGGGGTCTGGAGGGTCCGGTTCTCTGGCCTTGTTAGTGATGCTTCTCCACACGCGCGCACACCGAGATTGAGGACCCCGTGGCCCCCTTTCCCCCTCCTCAGCTACTTGAATTCCCAACCCACCCCCCACAAACGCGGGTCTAAAACACCCACCCCACCCTCCAGCGCCTCAACAAAGGTGACCATTCCTTTCACTGGGGTCCTTTCATTTACTCTGCTTATCTCAGATCCCTCTCAACGTGGATTCTGGGCCGAGACCCCTCCCCCGCGTCCCCTCCACTTATTCAGCATCTGCCAGCAAACTGTGTCAAAGACCCTTCGGCCCCTCCCACCTCTACCCTCATCCACTCCGTTAGCCAGGACCCCAACCCTTGACCCTCAGGTGATCTCCCCAGGGAGGGACCCCTTCCTCCCTGCCCCCCAACTCGGCAGGTATGTACACCCCCCCCCGCAGCCACGTCCCTGCAGGGCCGAGTCCCCGCCTCCCTCCCCAGACCGTCCCTCCCTCCTCTTGCCCTCACCACCCCGCTACACCCAGCAGCTTTGCAGTCACTGCCTCCCTGCTTTCTGTCAGAAGGCCCCATCTCTCCTTGCCTCCCTTCCCCCACTGCGTGCCCCCTTCCCTCCCCACGCAGGGTCCCTGACACCCCACACCTTCCTCTCTGACTTGGCTGGTAGCTCTCACCTCTGCCTTTACTCCATCCTTAAATTCCACACCCCATGCCCTCAGCAGGTTGGACAGGTCCTTCCTGGCCTCTGGGCTTCCCCCTCCCCCAACAAAAAAACTTTCAATCTCTGTGAAATGACTAGAGAGAAAGGCTTCCAGGTCCCCTTCTGGTCCAACCCTGCGTTCACCCAGTTGGAATTGAGATGGTCAGCCACGCTGCCCCACCCCGAGCAGCTTCGGGAGCCTGGGGCGGGGGTGAAGGTACTCAGCCCGCCTCCCTTTGGTATTCTTCCCTACCCACCTCCTGTTGCCCGTCCCCCCTGCCCCTGGCCCCTGGAGGGGAAAACAGCCCAGGGGTGTGATCTGGAGTAGATCTGAAAGTGGATCCAAAAGGTAGAACCGTCCTGAGGCCAAGTCTCAGGTGAGGGAGTCAGGAGGTCTGGCAGCCCAAGGTCGAGAGAGAGGGGTGCTGACCCCACCTTGGCTGGGACAGTGTGCCCGGGCCGCAAGCAGGAAGCCCGGGGCCGGGCGGAGGGTTTTGCAACCCCCCAGCTTGAGAAAGGCTCTTTCCCACTCCTCACTGCTTGTTGTGACCGCTGCTTCTGCATTTGGCCCCAGTGCAGGGGAAGAGGCTTTTGGTTCTCAGACCTGGATGGCTGGGAGCCCCATGTTTTTCCAAGGGTCAGCCTGGGGTGGAACTGAGTCCTTAACCCCACTCCAGGCCTCTGCATGGAGACCCCTGGGCCTTGAGAAGCCTGCTTCTTTGGCTCCAGGGTCTTGTCTGGGAGTTCTTCTCAAGTTTCTTCCTGATAAAAGACTGGCCCTATCAGGAGAGCAGGAGTTCCAGGATCGCACCCTCAATTGAGGGCAGTCGGAACTTCCTTATAGATTCTGCCCCCCGGGGAAGTAGGGAGATTATTCAAATGCGGCCACGATCCCTGCATTCTCAGTGCCGCAGGACTAAGGAGCTCCTCCATTCCTCCCAGCAGCCCCATGACATAGAACTGTCACCACCGTGGCGCAGTTGGGCAGTCTGGGCACAGAGCAGTTAGGTAACTTGCCAAGAATACACAGCTCAAAAACGATGGAGTCATAATCTAAACCCAGGTCTGTGACTCCAAAACCCATGTTCTTCCCTGCTGGGTTTCCCGTCGCAGACGTCTGCCTCCACGCGGGGAAACACGCCCCGCCAACACCCGCTTCCGTGTGCATGGCTGATTTTCTACCACTTGGACCCACCACCATAGTCCTCCTTCTCTTAGGCTTCATCCCCTCTACGCCCGCCAAAAAAAAGAAGGAGCTGTTTGGAGAACCCAGACACACCAAATGAGCAGGGACTTGGGAGGCTGCAGCTTGGTTGGAAGGGGCGTGCGACTAGGGGAATGGTCGTGAAGCTGCATCTGCAGAGCAAGCTCACTTTTTACAGAGGCTGTTTTGGCTGTTAGTTTGACGAGGGGTACTCCGTTGAAAATTGAGGGGAGCTGAACCCCTGGAAGCCCCCTCTTGGCACCACTACTGCTCGATGGGGTATTGGCAGGGGTGAGGGGGGCAGGAAGGGGTCAGGGAGCTTCTAGGGAAGGAAGTGCCACCGGCCGGGGGGCCCTGGCGTGGATGGAAGGCTGCAGATTTTGTATTCAAGGAAACAAGGCTCCACTGTGCCAGCCGAGCCCAGCCCAGCCGCGTCCCGGCTGTGAACAGCCAACAGACAGGCTCTCATGGAGGACAAAACCCGCGTTCTGCTTCTGCTGTCCAAGAGGTGCTGCAGCCTCCTGGGTCCAAGCAGGGCCCAAGGATCACAGCCGGGGCTCTGCTGGGACACTTCCACCCTGATCTGCAGCTCCCATGGCAGAGGGCAGGGGAGCCTGACCCCCCGGGAAGCCATCCACCAGAGCAGAGTGCAGGAGTTGGGAGAGGGCAGAGGGAGCTGAGAGCTGGACTTGTCTTGGAGGCCAGGAGCTGGGAAGTGGGGCTTTGTCGTGGCTCTGCCACTAAATTACCTAGTCTGCCTGCCCTCTCTGGGCCTCAGGCTTGCCACCTGTAAAAGGAGCCTGATGTATCTGATGATTCCCAAAGGCGATTCACCAATGACTTCCTTATTTCTTAGTGGTCCTGAACCCTCCCGGATGGCAGAACTGCCTTCCGGGGTCTTCCAGTGCATCCATTCAGTGATCATCAGCAGATACTTCCTAAGGATGGAGATGGAGGGAGAAGAGAGGGGGCAGCGGGAAGATAGACGGGCTCTCCGTCATCGCTGACCTCACGCTGCTGGTAGTTTCCATCTGGGAGAGACCTCTGGGGTTGTCACCAACGCTTCTCCCCCATTTTACAGAAGAGGAAACTGAGGCCCAGGAAGGTGGAGTGACATTCATGGGGAGGTTTTCAGTGGCTGAACCAGAGCATCCTTGTCTATACAATGGGAAAAGTGGTCCCTGCTTCTCGAGGTGGGACAGGGGGGAGGCGATGCACGCAGAGCTCTGGCACGGTGCCAGGCGCCTGGACTCTCAGTCCTTCCTCCTCTTGCAGCCTCAGGCTGCACCCATCGCCTCTAATCCGACCCTCTCCCCTCCTCTGTCTGCCCATCCATCCAGGGCTGCTCTGGAACCCTCCAGGCAAGGGGCAGTGGTGTGGACCCAGAGGGCCTCTGGCCTGGCAACAGCCTGCGTGGGGCTCTGCGGGGTGGTGTAAGCCGAGACCTGCCAGAGAGGAAGGCAGCCATGTAATTCTGAACCTGCCGTGGAATCCGAGGAAGATGTCCTAGTTCCCTGCCCTGCTCAGCCTCGTCCCCAGCCACTTCATCTCATGACCCCTTGCGTCAGAGAAGAGGGGGGCTTCCCTCTCTTCTTGCCACCTTGCCCTCCCCTCCTCTCCACCCGCTCCGCCTCCCTGGTGTCGCCTCAGGCTGTTGCAGCTCAGCAGCACCACCCCCTCGTCCTTCCTGGAGGACTGTCTGGTGCAATGGTTAAGGGCAGGGCCTTTGGAGTCAGCCGCCCTGGGTTGGAATCCCAGCCTTGGGCCCTGGGGCAAGGCATGTAAACCCTTCTGAGCCCCGGTTCCTCACCCTGGAACAGGGAGAGTAATAGAACCCACCTCAGAAGGTTGTTATGAAGTGCCTGGCACAAAATAAGTACTTTCCGAGTTCCTGTCACCACCGTCCCCAGCCCTGGTGGTGGTGCCTAGCACGGAGATTGCTCCACAGAAGCCACTGGCTGACTCCACTTACCCCCCACGGAGGTGCCCGGCCTGCCAGGCTGGCAAGAACCCTCTTGCTTTGGGCCGGAGTGATGGGGACCCAGCATGAGAACCTTCTTTCCCTCCTGCTGAACCGACACTTTGATTGACAGCTACCTATGGCTTTGATAAATCACAAAAATGGGAAACCGAATTCATTATCACTTAATTACGTGGAAGGCAGGTGGCAGAAAAAAGGGCAGCGCAAACAGCAGCCCTGGGATGACACAAAACTAGGACTCCAGCGCCCGTCTGCCACCGCCCAGCTGGGTGACTCTGGACGGGGTGCTCCGCTTCTCAGAGCCTGTTTCCCCTGGGGCTGAAGAACCAGCCTGGTAAAGTCCTGAGGATTAAGTTTAAAAAGGTCCTGGGGAATTCCCTGGAGGTCCAGTGGTTAGGACACCGCCCTTTCACTGCCGAGGGCCCAAGTTCAATCCCCAGTCGGGAAACTAACAAACCTGAAGGTGTGGCCAAAAAAAGTCCTGAGCCTTTGTAAAGAGCCCACCATTGTGTCTGGTCTGTGGGCTATTAACAACATAGACGATGATTTTGAAAAGCTTCAAGTCCATTCCTTTGATCACATTTTATTAAGTTTCTGTGTGCAAGGTCCAGAGAATTAAGGAGAAAATAGAGTTCCTGCCCTCGAGAAGCTTAAAGTCTCAAGGAGAGCAGTGGCATAGAGGGGTCTTTGGGGGGATAGAGAGGATGGGCCCACCGGGCTGGAAACGGCAGGCTCCATTTCTTTATTTCTATGACGAGGAGTGGAAGTTCTCCTGAGGGATGCCATGCCCACGGCCCTCCACAGCCAGCCCCCTGCCGCCACGCCCTCTCCTTGTTAAATGGAGCCACCAGGCCCAGTTGAGCCTGGTGTGTTATTTCAGGAACTGAACTTCATCCTCACACCAGCCCAGTGAGGTGGGTGCTGTCATTATCCCCATTTGCCAGATGAGGAAAGCAAGGCTCGAGGTTATAATAAGTGGCAGGGCCAGGATTGGAACCAGGTCTGCCTACTGGGAGCTCCCGAGGCCAAGTGAGGGCTGCGTTTATGGTTGGGGGACAAGAGGAGTCCCAGAGCCTTGGCAGTGGTCGGGGGAGTCCTCTGGGGGTTCAGAGGTTGGGCCCTTCCCCCTGCAGCAGCCAGGAGCCTGCCTTTCTGGGGAGAAGCCCCACCCCTGGGGAGGGAGGATTTCCCGAGCCTCGGGCCTGTCCTCTGCTCTCCTACTTCCCTTCTGATTCTGAGTCACCTCTCCTTTCCCTCCCCCCAGGGACTTTTGGTTCCCTTTTGGTTTGCACCTTCCGGCCTTCTGTCCTCTGTGCCTCTGGGTTCAGGGCCTGGCTCCAGCTGTACGACACCCAGCCCTGCTGCCTGGGGCCCTTTCTGCAGGGCCAGCGCAGCCAGGGGCAGAGTCGCCCTGTGGCCTCAGCAGGGACAGTCCCCACAGCCTCCAGCAGCCGAGTTCCCTCTGACTGCCCAGCAGCCTGCCCCTCGGCAGACTTCTGCTTTTCAAGGTCTCTAGAGAAACGAGGGTTCCGGTCCAGAAAGGTGCAGCCGGACGGAGCCGGGCCTAGGGACTCCTGAGCTGTGCGGAGACAGAGGGCCGCTGTGGCCTCTCCATCCCAGGCACTTTGCCCCTTGTTTAATCCTGTCTCAACATCCTGGAAGATGGTCATCACCCCTTTCATAGATAAGAAGACTGGGTCTCAGAGAGGTTTCCGTGACTTGAGGAGTGGAGACAACAGGATTTGAACTAGGGTCCTTCTGACTCCCAAGTCCCTTGCTCCCATGGGACCCGAGGAGAGCAGCACCGGTGTCACCCGGGAGCTTGTTAGAAAGCTCAGATGCTCAGGCTCCACCCCAGGCCTACTGGATCGGAATCTGCATTTTAACAAGGCTCACCAGGTGTGCACATTAAGGGGTAAGAAGCACTGGGCCACCCCATAGCCGTCTCCCTGCCACGTTACTTAGTCTGGGCAGTGAGGGGAAAACAAGAGGGAAGATCGAGTTAAATAGTAAACACTGGGTTATATTAGACATTCAGTGAATGTTCTTTGCAATCACTATTATAATAAGAATTATTATTAAGTGCAGGCAGGGAAGGAGGCGGCACAGAGGAGAGCCGGGGGGAGACCCACTGCTGAAACTACATGTGGAGGGAGCTGCCCTCCCAGGGTGGGCTCAGCATGAGGTGCTTGAACTTGAGGTCCCCAAGTCCTGACAGCGCCCAGCAATTGCCATCAGCCTGGGGGGCCCCCACTTGATCCTTGGACTTACTGGAAAGCTGTGGAGGAGGCGTGAGCAACCCCCCCAGCCACACACTCACCCGTATGCACTCACACACCCTCTCCTTGGCTGACACAGGGCAACAGATCAAGTGTCAGACTCCGCAGATAGGACTGGAGGAAGTGGTGAGAGGCTGGGCTTTCCCCTCATGAGTCAGGCAGTCTGGGGGTGGGACAGTGCAGGAACTGATGGGCACTGCCGGCTGTCATCACCGAGCCTGTGGGCGTCCACCTGCACCTGCCTGTAACAGCTAGCAAGGCCAGAATTTCCCTGTTGTCCAGAACTTTCCTGCCCCAAGTGACCTGCCTTCCCATTTTGCAGGACAAAGAGTAGAGGCCTAGGAGCCTCTGGGGCCTCCCCAGATAGGATGGGGGAAGACCAGGTCTGTGAATGCTGAGAACAAAACCAGGTGGGCCTGGGGGCTCAGTGGTCCATAAACACCACTCTCTCCAGCTGTCTGTCCTCCTGGGGACCCCCATGGGCAGAGGGGCCATCGGCAAAGGCCTGGGATGGGAACTAGAAGGGAGAGAATTGGGGTCCCCTATGCTCCCAAATCAACTGTTCCCACCCTCCCCTCGTGCAGCAGCTGTGATAACTCCTCCTCACTCTCCTATCAGACTGTACGGCACAGCTGGCTGGTGGGGAGGGTCGTGCGTGAGGAGCAACTTTCTAATAGTTCCAAAGCCAAAATGTGCTGCTTTGGGTAAGCAGTGAGCTTCCCATCCTTAGAGGTATTCAAGATGCCAAGCAGGAAAACTGCATTGTGTATCTGACCCTCATGAATGGCTAAATGAGGTGGCCTCCAGTATCCTTCCCAACCTGAGTTTCTTTGGTGCAGGGTCTGTAGGCATCAGGACATAGCATAGTAGTTAAAAGCACATGTTTTTCATCAGGTCAGGGTTCTGATCCCAGGTGTGCCCTTGTCGGCTATAGTCTTGGCCAAGTCACTTTCTCCCTGAGCCTCAGTCTCCTCGTCTGTAGTATGGGGATATTTATGCCTGCTTCACTGAGTTCCTGTGAGGATCTGATACAAAACACTTGGCACGGTGCCTGGCACATAGTAAGTGCCCAGCCAAGAGCAGCCACTAATGATAATATTGTTACGAAATGAGGGCAAGCCCTGCACGCTGTAGGAACCGGCCGCTGCTCACCCCCATATCTCCGGGTTATCATAACCGGGGGAGGAGGAGCCGTCAGCCGGATGGGACCTGCAGCCCAAAGGGGCAAAGTCTGCCTGGGTGGTGGCCGCTGCTCCACTTTCAAGGGCAGATGGGAGGGGATTTCGTCACCAGCATCCGGGACGGCAGCTGCTGAGCCCTCTCCGTCGAGAACTATTCAGGGGGAGGCTCGGGGGGAGGCGGGTAGGAATGTGGGCACAGCACCAGGTGCAGCAGCCTCCCTCCAATGCTGGAGAAAAGTGCTGAGCTCCCAGCCCAGGAGCTTTGTTGTCAGTCCTGCCAGATGGAACTGGCCCTCCCAGGCAGGCCCCAAGCCTCTCCTCTCAGCCCAGTCTCCCCCAGCCCTGCAGGCTTGAGAATCTGGGAGCCTCCATGGGACCTCCTCCCCAAGAAGAAAGCAGGCAGGCAGGGAGGAAAACTTACAACTTTGGGAATCTTGCTTTTCTCCAGCTGTGTGACCCTGGGCTGCTTGCTACCCACTCTGGGCCCCCATCTCCCTGCACGACATGAAGGGGGTAGACCAGGCATCCAGGCGGATCTTGGCTACGGACTCTTTTCCTGGACCCTCTGAGCTACCTGCAACCTCAGCTCCAGCTCAGGGAGAGCACTGAGGGAAGAGAGGCTGTCCCCAGTCAGGGATATATGCCTGTTTCCAAGCATCTTAGAACACCCTTCTCTCCTGGGTTGCCGGTCGTCCTCCTCCTGGCGGCACAGTGACAGTCTCCCCCTTTGTCACCTCCCTCCCTGTCAGAGGAGGAACAAGAGAGTAATCCAGGACCGAGGCTTCTCTCTCTCTCTGCCCAGCGAGAGAGCAAAAGATTCTGTCCTGCTGTCTCTTCACCTCCCCAAGTGGCGGGGTCCTTGAATCAGGCCTAATGGGGGTGGGGGAGGGAAGTAGGGGGACCTTCAGAGAAGATGCTGGAGGGACCTCTGGGTCATCGTGTCCACTCCCCGCCTCCAGGCCAGTCTACAACAAGCATCTCCTCCCCGCCATGCACCATCAGGACTGGTGCCTGAGGGAGAAATTGTATTTTTTACCATTATTATTCTCATTATCACCATTTTTATATTATATATGTGCAAAGTACTTAACTAGTATCTGGCACATAAAACGTTCTCAATAGCCACTATTCTAAAGAAATTGCAGGTTTTAAGCACGTACTATGTACTAGGCATTCTACATCCACAATCTCCTTTATCTCAAATCCTAAAGGTAGATGTTACCGATAATAATAATTTAGTAGTAGTAGTAATGTAGTTAGCGTGTAATGATTAAGTACTTATTGTGGGCCAGCCCCTGTGCTAAGAATCTACATGGATCAACTCTTAACTCTTGCCACAAGCCTGGGATGGGTCTGATCTCCATGATGTAAATGGGGGAATTGAGGTTCATAGGGTCATGGGACTTGAGCAGAGTCACCTAGCCAGCAGGTGGCAGAGCTGGGGTTGGACTCAGGTTGGTCTCAGCAGAGCTGCTGTGAGCACAAACCTCCAGGGTTTACCCAGGAACCTGGCTGGTCCAATGACTCAGAGCCCACCCACGTCACAGCCCAGGGCACATGGTAGATGTTCACTCCCCCGGGGGTCTTGCGGGAACAACCCCCTCCAGTGTGGCCAGCCCCTGCATTGTCCCCCTGGGGGCAGGAGCCCGGAACCAGTAATTGATTGATGCTTGATTGACACAGGCAGCAGTTCACGCCGTGGTTTGAGCCGCAGCCCAGCCAGACCTGGGAGCTGCCAGAGACCGAGATCCAGAGCCCAAGTTTCTGTCCAAGTTTGGACACTTTATCTGCACTTCCTCTGAAACTGAACCACCCCTGGCTGCAGGAGTAACCCATGAGCAGTAAATAAAGCTGAGGCTCAGGAGAGGCAGGTGGGGCGGTAGAGTGTGGGAATCACAGCGATGGGCGTCTGAACCCTTGGCCAGTGACCAAACCTCTCCAGCCCCTGTCCCCTAATCAGTCACATGGGGACATAACTCTGACCCCCCCCCAGGATTGCTGAGCGCAGAGATTGTAAAGAGAAAATGCCTGGCACATAGTAGGAGCTTTATAAAAGTAACGAAGTCTCGTGATAGTGCTGGTAGCTGCAGTTTCTGGAGCCAGCGCTGTGCTAAGTGCTTGTCACGTGTGAACGTACTCAGTCCTCGCAGTGACCTTACGAAAGAGTCACCATCATACCAGGGGTTCTCGGCCTTGGCTGGAGGCTCGATGACACAGTCTCCTGGAACCCAGGCAGTCTGCTCCAGCCCTGACATGTCATCACTGGAGCCCGAGTTCAGAAAGAGGCGGGGGCTTTGTCTTCCTCAGGGACGCTAAGGAGTGGCATCCGTGTGACTTGCCCCGGGAAAGACTGACTCCCTCACCTGGCCACGCTCCAGGGCTGCTCCAGTACCGGTCACTAAGGCTCCTGCAGCAGCCACCCAGCCCCTTACCACTGGCAAACAGGCTCCAAAGATGGAAGGGGGGGCTCCGCTGTGCCCCCCACAGGGCCCCTCCAGCTCTAAGCGGAGCCTGGACCACGGGATCGTTGGCCTCCCTGAACCTCCCGAGTCCCACAACCCTCCACCACATCCTCTCGCATCTGCTTCCGCCTCGGCTGTGGCCACTGCTCCCACCCCGGCCCCTTTCACCCTGTGGTGGGGGAAAAGGTCTCAGGACCCTGTGTTCCCTGCAGGGTTCCCAGAGACCTATCTTCCCTGTGCTGCATCACTTCCAACCACTGACTCACTTGCTCGTGAACTATTTTTACCCCTTGCACAAATGCTCTGCTCAGCGCTCCAGGCAGACGTCTCTGTCCTGCTGGCAACCCCAGGACATGGCGGGGGACGGGGGGGGGCGGGGCCCAGCAAATGTGCAGGTTTATGAGCCCTACTGATGTGGGGTAGAAGCCCAGCCCCTTCCTTTACTGCTGTGTGACCTTGGGCAGGCCACTTAACCTCTCTGAGCTTCCATTATAAACGAAGATTATTATGAAGATTAAGTAGAATAAAGTATGGAAATTTCCCAGCACAAAGATAGATTTCAAAAAGTGGTTGCTGTCAGATGTCCATAGTCGTGTGCAGCTTATGTGTAATGAGAGATGGGGGAAGGGAATTGGGAAGCCCTGTAGAGGCCACGGGAATGAGATGTGTGTTTATGTAGGAACTCCAAGTCTCCAGGAAGTTTCTGGAACTCAGCCCCTGTATGTCATACTGCTGTCACCAGCGCTGCCACCCAGCCATCTTGAGGCCTCGGGGACTGCACAAGGTTCTTTAGGCTCAGAAGGCCCATTTGGCCGGCGCTGAGATGACTCTCCCCAGCCCACCAGGAGACAGGGTGGTTGCTTGGTTCGCCTGATAAGAGGCCTGGCTGGGCCGTGGGAGCAGCACCCACATCTGCCATGCTGTGTGCTCCCGGCACGAGCAGCACCTCCCCAGCCAGGGGACGGGCCTGGAGTCCAGCTCTGACCCAAGCTCTTACCGCAGGGAAGCCAGTCGAGTGAGCCGTTTAGACTCTGCCCCTCACCCTGTCCCTCTCTCTGCCAGGCTGTTGGTGGTAGGAAAAGAGACCTGAAATGTGCAGGGCAGAGGCACGGTCATCACGTAATCACTGTTCCAGGTCTTTCCAGCCATCCAGCTGGATCCCCGCCGCTCGCTGCAGGCACCCTGCACAACTTGTTCCCAGAACACACCCCAGGCCACCTTCCAGAAAACTAGAAGTGGCCCCTCCCTCCTGTGACCTCTGGCCCTACCCTGAGACATGTGGTACCTTCTGCTTCCCTCCTGGGTGGGAACAGGGAGAGGGGGAGAGATGGAGCCAAGATGTCCCTCGAGTGCCTGTGGAGGTACCTGGAGATGTTCAGTGAGTTCTAACATCAGGGCCTACCGTCCCAATCCTCACCCCCATGGTATTGTAAATTCTCCCTCCCTGCTTGTTCACATCTCATTCAGTAGAGAGGGGCTGTGGTTTCCGCTTCCTTGTGTAGCAGGTAAATTTGGCCAAAAGTTAGCACTGTTCAACATGTAGGAGGCTGCCAGGTCACGTGGTGAGCTCCCCATCATCAGAGGTAACCAAGCAGTAGCTGGGCCTCGAATCAGGATTCCACCTGGGCCGAGGTCCTCTCCAGCTGTGATAAGATGATGTGTTGGTGGGAGGTACCTTTTGAGCCCCCAGGCTCCTTTTACTCTGGCTTATGACCACCCTGGTCAGGTATGAGGTGGCAGGATGTCCTTAGGCCTCTCCCTTTGCGCTCACAGGTACGATGCCGGCCGGGATGGCTTCATTGACCTGATGGAGCTAAAGCTCATGATGGAGAAACTGGGAGCCCCCCAGACCCACCTGGGCCTGAAAAACATGATCAAGGAGGTGGATGAGGACTTTGACAGCAAGCTCAGCTTCCGAGAGGTGAGCCCCACTCCCCGTGGGGGGCAACACCAGGGGGTGGGGAGAAACTAACCCCTCTTTGTCATTGAGCGACTTTGTCCGTGAACAGCCACTGTTGAGTGGCTGAGAGTTGGCTGAGTGAGGTTTCAGCGGATCCTAGAGCAGGTACCTGGAGAGGTTCTGAGATGCCTAAGTGAGAAGGAGGCATCCATTCCTTCATGCAGTGAGCACTTATGGAGTGACTTCTGTATACCTGACCCTGTGTGGGCTGTGAGAGTACAGAGAAAGGCCCTGTGCTCCGGGGGTCCTGGCGTGTAGAGGGGGAGATGCTCAGAGAGTGAAATAACAGGATGCTGTGATTCAGGAGAAGAGGGGACAGATGAAGGAGGGACATGCACTGCGGGTCCGAGAGGAGCCGGGCGCTGAGCCGGGTGACTTCACACTCCGAACCTCACTCAGGCCTCACTCTGAGACAGGAGCCACGAACCAGCCTGTTTGCTGGAGGAGGAAGCAGAGGCTCAAGGCCAGAGAGCAAGGGCACTGGTCCCCGGGCAGCATAGGGTTAAATGCCAGAGGTGGCCTCTGGGGAGTCAAGGCTCAGGCTGGGCCTTGGAGAACTATCAGGAAGCACAGAAGAGGCAGGGCGAGAGAAGGGGTGGGGGAGGCGCCTGGGGGAGCCAAGTCCCAGGGAGGAAGGTGCAAGCAGCACACAATGATGGTTTGGAGTCTGGACCTGGGTTCAAATCCTTCCTCCATCGCTTTCTGGTGCTGAGATTGGGGCAGGTTTTTTCTTGCCTCTGAGCCTTCCTCGCTCTGTAGAACGGGCAGAGTCATGTACCTTTAGGACTCAGTAAATGGAATTTAGAGCGGATTCGTTTGGGGAACAGTGGTAACAAATGTAAGAGGTAGGTTGAGGCTTTTAACGGGAGCTGAGCGTGGGCAGAGCAGCCTGCAGTAGCCCCAGTCCTGAGGGGGGGCAGGAGACAGGTCACCTAGCCTCCCATCGTACAGATGGGCAAACCAAGGCCCAGAGAGGGAGGGAAGCGACAGCCTGTGCAGGACACAGAGCACGGAGGACGGAGAGCCCAGACCTCCAGCTCCCAGGCCTGTGAGTACCGCCTTTCCGGGGAGGCCTGCAGCTGGCCCCGGGTGTGGCCAGGCTCTGGCCCCTTTTCCTCTCTCCCTGACAACATCAGTGTTCTGTTCTCCCTGCTGCAGTTCCTCCTGATTTTCCGCAAGGCAGCGGCTGGGGAGCTGCAGGAGGACAGCGGGCTGCATGTGCTGGCCCGCCTCTCCGAGATCGATGTGTCCACCGAGGGCGTCAAGGGGGCCAAGAGCTTCTTTGAGGCTAAGGTAAGGAATGGGAGGAGGTGTGGAGCCCAGGGTGGGGTTGCCCTGACCCCCGCTTGAGGACAGGTGTGGCCGGGGTACACCGGGACCCTGAGTTAGCTCAAGGGTCAGCACGTCCCCTTCCTGTCCCTGCTGAGACCGCAGACAGGAGGTGGGGAGCTGACGCCCCTCCTGGGTCGGTCAGGGCCCACGGCGCTCCTGGCTTCTGTCGCCTCCCGTCCAGCCTGTGATCCTTTCCAGCTTCTCTTTCTCTCCCTGCCCCAGAGGTGGGTGAGGGAGGGGTGTGTACTCTTGAAGAGGTGACAGGGGCCACTTTGAGCTGCCCCAGCCCTGTACCCGGAGCCACTACCCGCAAAGGACTGGGCCTTAAAGAGGGGGCCCAAGAGACAGGAAGCAGGCCCAGAAACACAGCACTGGCTCCCGGGGCCTCTCGGAGACACTAGCCCCGCCAGCCCCAGCCGGGAGGAAGTATGATGGGCCCCAGAGTCCACTGCCGTGCACAGTACCCTCCCCTTTCAGCACACGCTCAGTTGGAGGGGACAAGTATGGTTCCTGGATCCTACCCTCCCCGGGCCCCGGGGCCCCTGCCTGTTCTGGCTTCTCCCCCTCCCCATGTTAGCTAAGAACATTCCTTCTAGAGGCCTCCTCCCACCTCCCTCTGGGCTTCTAGGGTTGGTGGGATGTTTCCGGGTTCATCAGTAGGACCAGGTGTGCATCTGGGCTTCCCAGGACAGGGGACAGGATAAGAATAGCAACTTCGGAAGCTCGCATTTACAGGACCCGTGCTCTGCAGCAGCTACTGAATATGTCTTCTCTCTTTCAATCCTCCCAACGTATCCATGAGGTCGCAGTTATTGAGCGCCAGGCTCTAAGTGGAAGAACTGAGGCTCAGAGAGGAGACTGAAGTGCCTGGCCCAGGACCAGGCTAGTGGGAGGCAGAGCTGTGTGTGCATAGGGGAGGGGGACAGCGGAACCAGAAGAGACCCCAGAGAAAGCCCCCTCTGGCCCTGAGCCGCCTCTTCCCTCGACCCCACCCCAGGTCCAGGCCATGAACGTGTCCAGCCGCTTCGAGGAGGAGATCAAGGCGGAGCAGGAGGAGAGGAAGAAGCAGGCAGAGGAGATGAAGCAGCGGAAGGCGGCCTTCAAGGAGCTGCAGTCGACCTTCAAGTAGCGAGGCTGCGCCCCACCGCCTGGCCCCGGCCCCGGCGCCCGGTCCCGCTGGCGAGGGTGGCGAGGGCCGGCAGACCGGAGGCCAAGCCTGGTCCTCGGCTCTGTCTGAAGGGACCGTGCTAAAAAGCTACACATGTCTGTGAACGAGCCGGCTGAGGGGTCTCCCAGAGCGGCCCGGCCCCTCCCCGCTCCCTTCCGCTGTTCCTGAGGCCCTGACACCAGCCGCCTCCCTGCCTGGCCCAGCCCTCCCTGGCCAGTCCTGCACCTCTCGCCTCCTGGCCGCCCACTGCCTGCTCCAGCCGCTCTGCTCCCGGCTCTAGGGCGCCCCCTGCCGGTGGGCTGCTGCACACACACTCCTCTCCTCCCTGTGCCTCTCGCTTTCCACCTCCTCCTACCCCCGCAGAGACCACCTGCCCTTAACCCACAGGCTGCACTTGTCCCTGGGGCCCTCGAGCACCCCCCCTTGATTGGGGGAGCAACAGATGGCAAGAATCGTGGCCGGCCCCATAGAGCTGATTGGTGGCACCCGGGCTCCCCATCACCAGCACCTGTTCCTCTGGCCCTGCCTCCTCTCTCCGCTGGAATCAAGGGGGGGCTTCTATCTTGGCGAAGGGACCCAGGCCCCTGGCACCCCATGCTGGCAGGGAGACCCCAGCTCTCTGGGGCCCAGCCAGGCAGGGTGAGGGGGCAGCTGTGCCAATCTACCTCACGGGCCCACACTCTGCCGGCCATGCCATGGATTGTGGGCAGGGAAGGCTCTGGGGGCAGAAACACCAGTCCCTGGTTCCCCCCGCCCCTTTCCCTGGCCCAGAACAGCCTGAGGGTCTCTGGAGAGAGGAGGGTGGGGAGGAGGGATTGGCCCCTTCATAGGGAAGGAAACCAGCACGTCTCCATTCTCCAGGAGGCGTCCAAGAAGTGCTTTAAGTGGTTTGCACGGACCAGGTGGTGGGGAGCAGGGGGCCTGGCTCGGCTCTTTCACGCCATCCTTCCCCAAGTGACATTCACCGCCTTGTCACCAGCAACGGGACCTGTCCTGTCACACCCACCCCCTGAGGGAGCATGGGGAACCCAGCCCTCCCCGTGCCCATCCCCAGATGGGCCGTGGCCAAGCCTGTGCCACCGGCCCGGCCCTACGCGGCTCCCGATGTGCTCGCTCACGTGCGTGCGTGTCTGTGTGTACGTGCGTCTGTGTCCATTGCTGTGTCGTGAAGCTGTGCCCGTCCCCCAGTCCAAACAAGTGAATGGCCACTGAGGCCACAGTTATGCAACTTTCAGTGTGTGTTGTGACAGCGTCACTGCTTTTTAAACTCGGTAACTCTTTATTTTAGTAAAATGCCCCAAGAGTCCACTAAACTCCTGTTGGACTTGCAGAGTTGGACTTGCAGAGGTTTTATTTTTTTGGCCTTAGAATCTGCAGGAATTAGGAGGTACTGACCCCAGTGCAGCAGCCTTGGCCCTGGATTGCGTTTGCCTTAGCGGATATGTTTATACAGATGAATATAAAAAGTTCTTTTTCTTTTGGCTTATTGCTTTTTTTTCTCTCTCTTCCCTTCTCACCAAAAAAGAAAAAGGAAAAAAAAAAAAAAGGCTACTTCTTCGTTCGGTGGTACGATTATTTTTTTTAACTAAAATAAGATAAAATTCTATATTCTTATGTGTGTGTGGTTCTTGTTGGGGTGAGAGAGGGGAGGGGCTGGGAAAGGAGCAGACAGGATGAGGTCACATGGGTGCTGGGGCAGCACTGGCTCAGGTGGCTCCCATGTCATTTCAGAAGCCAGGGAGAAGAGGGGCTCTTCCTAATGGGAGGTTGAGTTTGATGTTCGCCTGCTGTCACCAGGGACTAGTCTAAGCTCTTTACATATAACAACTCATTTCATCTGCACAGCCAGCCCAGGAGGGGGCTGGGAGTGCTGTGTTATTCCCAGATAAGAACAGAGAGACCCAGAAAGTCTCCCAGAGGCACACAGGCAAGCGGGGCAGCTCCAGGCTGCTCGGTCCACAGCTCGTGCCCCTACCCATCCAGCCGCCCTGCCTGGCAAGTTCATTCAGAGGAGGACGTGCACCAGGGGTGGCACCGAGGCCACAGGGATTCTGGATTGAGGCACCCTAGAGCCCCCCAAGACTCTCTGCCGCACTCAGAGACACCCCAAGCCTCCCCAGCAGGCGGGTGGTTGGATGAAAGGCAAAGAGCCAGGTGATCCCTGCCTAGTTTTGGACAGATCAGGCTCCCGCTGGGTCTCAGTCACCCCATCTGTTCAATGAGAGGGTCTCAAAGTCTTCCCAACCCTTTGGTTTCCAGGTAGGGTGTCCCCCGTCTGTCAAGTGCAACCTGAGTTGGGGGTGCAGGAGTTTGAGATTAGGCTGGGCATCGCTGCCCCCGGGTGGACATGGGTGGTATGACAGCAGCCAGAATGCTTTCCACCTCTGGCTTCCTCACAGGCCCTGCTTGGAGAAGGCTGCGTCCTTGAAGTGTATTTCCTGAGAAAGGCCACTCCCACATGCCACCTGTGGCCTGAGATGCCACCATCATTAACACCACATGTTGGGTTAAACGTCGCCCTTCAATTGCCTTCCCAAGGGCAGAGCATCAGAACCCCTGACATGCTAGCAAAAGGGTCTCAGAACTGAGGGACAGAGGATACTGACAGGCAAGGGCTAAAATTCAAGCCCCAGAGCCCCCGCCTAGCTGGCCCAGCAGTGGATGTGGGCCTCCAGCCCTCAGAATGTGAGGGACACAGGCCAGCGGTCCCACGCCAGGCCCTCCACCATCAGATCCAGCTGAGAGGGGCCCCAGCCTCGGCCCGCACAAGACCTCCCACTCCCAGCCCAGGCAGAGGGCACGGGAGGAATAAGGAGGCCTGAAGTGATTCAGGGACCAGGAGTGGGAAAGGGAGACGGCTCCTCAAACCCTGCCCAGGTCCCGTGCTCTCAGTAAGCCTTCCCCCCCGCCGAGTCCCGGCCCCCATCACCAAACACCGAACCCCTCACTCAGCCCCCAAACCCTCTCTGAACACCCAGTACTTTCATCTGGCTTTGAGGAGAAACCCTGCCAGCCCCCAGGCCTGCCTCCTTAGTGGGTCCCACCCAAGATGTAACACTTGCCACCCAAAAGTCCTGTCCCAGCAACTAAAAATTATGGGCCCCGGGCAGTGGCACCTGCCCTGTTTCTCAGGCTCTCACCAACAGCCTCCCTGCTTGACTCCCAACCTTGGCATTGCTTCTCCTGGCGTTCCCCTCCCCTGAGCCCAGCCTCTGCCAAGTCACCCATGGTTATTTTTCCAGCACAGTCTGGCCCTGAATGGCTGGGGGACATTAAGTGCCCAGATCCTGGGAGGCCGTGCTCCAGGCCTTGGAATACACGAGCTTCAGCGGGATAAGGATGGGGGTGTCCGGCATTCTCACAGTCTCAAGTCCTCACGTTCATTTTGGACATGGAATCTGCAGAGAAGCTACCCTTTCCCACCTGCCCCCTATCAAGCTCCCACCCAGAACTAACCTCTTCTCATTTGGGGCTCCCAGCTCTTGGCCCAGAACACTCCAAGGAATACTTATCACCCTGCCAGGCAGGGAGGTCCAGCGGTGCTGAACAGGGTCTTATCCTCTCTGTGGCCCCAGCCCTAGCACAGCGCCTATGCACCGGAGCTGCCCAGCAAGTCTGGGAAGAATGAAGGAAATGAAGGGCTTCTGTGTACCTGGTAAGTCAGTGCCTCACAGTCTGGGCAGGCAAGAGTCACAGCTTTAAGTTAATCCAATACCAAGCCCCCTGCCCTCCAATCACAGCAATCCACTCCCCCAGGGCGCCCTTCTGCAGTTATTCCCAAGTCCTCCTGGGGCTGCTTCTTCAATCTTGGTGGCCAGAAAATCAGGTCAGCCAACTGAGTGTCACCACCATAACTTTAGGCATTTCGAGCCCCTGGAGTGATGGCGTCCTCTGTCCGATGGCTCCCTGCACCAGGGCCAGGTCAGGAGGGGCTGGCACTAGCCGTGCGCACGCCCAGAGGCAGCTCCCACCTCTGCCCAGTTGCTCCCAGTGAGAGCACAGTTTTCTCCCTGGCTGCCCCAGGGCACAGCTAAAGGCATCTCCAGGGTCCAGAGCAGGCACTCATGATGATCCAAAGAACATTCCCCAACGTCTCTCTCAGCCATTCAGTTGTACAGAACCTGACATGCGGAGGGGCCACAGCCAGGGCCAAATCGTCCATCAGTACGGTGGACCCAGTGCCTGGAGCCCACAATAACTTTAAGGCCCACAAAAATGTTTTAGTTTCTCTTAAAACTGGCAGGAAAAAAAATGAATAGAATCCAAACTGGATTATACTAGTCTTTATACCCCCGCAATCATAAAACATAAAATTCTTAATATTTTTTGGTGGAGGAAGGGGCCCACAAAGGCAAAAGGGCTCAGTGACAGTCCAGATTCAAGCTTTCTCATGAGAACCAGATGACCAACAACAATAATAATAACAACCAACATTTATATAGTGCTTGCCCTATGCCAGGCACTCCTCACAAAAACCCTATGAGGCTGGTACCATTTTTTAACCTCCATTCTATAGATGAGGATGTGGAAGCACAGAGAGGTTGAGTCACTAGCGCAAGGTCACACAGCTAGGAAGTACTGGCTCTAGGTTTTCCATCCTTTGGGAATATGGTCCAACACTAGGCAAAGCACTCAACATCCCATCTTCAGCATCTGAAAAAGACTAAGGTGACCTCAGTTTTCTCCAAGTACAATTGTTGGTGCTGTCTTACATAAAGGACCTCAACTAGTAAATGTCTCAAAACAATGAAGTTCCCCTAAAGCTGATGCTGTCTGCACCTTCCAAAGCAGCCAGCAAACTCCCTCTCCAAAAAGGTCAGTTTCTCTGTGAACATTCCAAAAGAAAAAAAAATGAATGACTTTTTATCTGGTACCTCACTACCTATGTGCCTGTGCACTTGTGGCTACTTCTATATCGGGGTACATTTTGAACATGTGGCTCATGGCTCTGAGGGTGACTGTGTTTATAACGGAATGCTTTCTATGTATGACACTGGTGTGTGTTTGTCTGTCTGTCTGCCTGTCCCTGTATGCTTGTATATCCATGGGTTTGTACACGTGACTGAGATGGGCGCCTAGACCTTGTTGTCTCTCTGTGTGTGTAAATCAGCAAACTCCCATTCACAGAAGCCCAGCTAATCATTTTCCCAAGTTGTTCAAGAGAAACTGAGGCCACAGAAGTTGCCAAGGTCCGGGGTCCAGCAAGTCACTGACTGCGACAGCAACCAGGAGTCTTGTCTCCTGCCCCCTGAACCCTGGCGACCCCCAATACGTCCCTAGCTCAGCCTGTATCTCTTTACGATGTCAGTCCCCAGCCCAGGGCGACCCTTTGCAGAGTTTGGTGACCAACAGCTCTGGGTCTGAGGTGTGGTGGGCAGTAGCCACTGACCATCCTCTAGAAGGCAACAGAAAGTTCTCGCAGCCTGTGATTCCCCCAGACACCCCAGTTCTGAGGCCTGAGGCCATCACCCCTACACACACTCCCTCACACTCCCTCTCTGCTGTTGCTTTTTCAGTCAAAACTTTATTGATTTTTAATATGACCAAAGTAACACACACTTGTTTTTAGAAAGGATTTAAGCTGTAAAAACGTGTGAGTTAAAGAGTCCTCCTCTACCCCCAGCTCACCACCATGACCGGCAGGGTGTGTAGCGTTCTGAATTTCTTTATTAGGAAATAATTCCTAATGGGACCAGTGGGCCCAGCTCAGAAAACAACTTCCTAGGAGCACGAGAATGAGTCAAAAGGGGACAAAGAGGACAAGTCGGGCCTCAGGACAAGTGGGTTAAACCAGATGCTCCGAGAGCCAGGCTGAGCCCAAACTGCTGGGGCTCTAGCTGGAACTTCTGGGCACACATCACAAATCCAGATCTGCACTCGACCTTGACATCCAAGTCATGGAATTTTAGGACTGAAAGGAGCCTGAGAGCCCATCTGGTCCTACCTGCCCATTTTAGAGACAGGGAGACTGAAGACCTTGCTGGGAGACAACTGAGCTGGCTCCAAGTAGGAACTTAGCCCACCAAGCACCTCCCAGGATGTGCAAGCGCCTCAGCCTTCACCCACAGCCTGGGGAGGAGGTGCTGGAGAGCAGGGGGTACCCCAAGACCAGACAGTATTAGTTGAATAAGGGAGAAAGAAAAGGACAGGAAGCAAACAAAGAGCTATAAAGACAGAGAAGGAAGCGGTGCATCACAGGAGTTTGCGGCCCCAGACTGACGTTAGAAGCGCTGACTTCAAATCCTGGGTCTGTTGTTGCCCAGCTGTGTGACCCCGGATTGCCCCTGACCCTCTGAGTCTCAGCTTCGTGAAGTTTAATGAGCGGACAAGAGTGTCTACCGCATGTTGTTGGGAGAATTAAGTGACTTCAAGAGGTATTGAGCATGGCACCCGGCACAGTAAATGACAACTAAAAAAAATGAGTCAGACCAAGCAGCGTGGCAGGGCCCCCAAAACCTGCAAACGTCAGATTTGCTCTGTCTCAGGGTATTTGGGAAACCCATGCCTCCAAGCCAGCTCCAGCTCCTGCACAAATTAAACAGTAACCAGCCAAGGTCAGGGAAAGGGCCTTGACAGAACAGGTTTCTCCCAAGGGGTGGCTCAGCCTTGACAAGGTGGGCCCGCCCTCCTCCTGCCTATAAGTGCGGGCCTGGTCACCTCGACGGCCACTCGATCCTGAGCACTCACAACATGTTGGGCGTCACAGTCTTCACAGCGTTCCTGGCCTACGGTAAGCTGTGGCTTGGGGACCAGCTGCAGCCAGCGGGCTGTGAGCTTGGGCTGGCCTCCCGGGGACAAGGATGGGGTCAGGGACCCTCTGCTCTCCAGGGCTTCAGGAAAGGAGCTTTGGGGCCCCATGTGGGTTCAGCTACTACTGACCAGCTGTGTGTCAGGTGAGCCACTTGCCTGCTTGGCAACTATGCTTCCATATCTGCAAAATAGGATTGACGGCCCTCACCCCAGGGTGAGGGTGAGCCATGAGGTATGGAAAGCACCAGGGACGCAGAAGATGCCTCATCCCGGGTTACCCCGGGGCCATCAGGGCCTACCTTTCCCAGCATTGGCATTTCTCATTCGGGGATTCTTTACTCCCCGCCATGCTGGTGACCTCCCAGATTGGGAATCCAGGAACTTGGCTTGAATGTCACTCTCTCTCTTGGCAGGACCTGGACAAGCCACTTCCCCTCTCTAAAGCTCACTGGCTCTTTTGGCAAATGAGAGCACTTGATTAAGAGTCCTCCAGCTAATAACAACAGTAATAATAATAATAGCTGCTCCTGTGTACCGCACGTTTGCTATGTGCCAAGCACTGTGCTAAGCCCTTGACGTTCAGGAGCCAATTTGATCCTACAACAACCTTGAGAGGCAGGGTCTGTTAATATCCCCATTTTACAGATGAGGACCCCCGAGGCTCAGTGAAGCTCAGTATCTTGCTCAAGATCACACGGCTGGTTAGTGGTAGAGCCAGAATTTGAGTCTGGGTCTTTCTCACTGCACAGCACTTGCTCTTGACTGTTCCACACAGCTCCCCAGCTATGACAGTCTGGAATTCTGTAGATTCAGTGCTCACACACCCCCACTGTGCTGTGGCCTGAAAAGGGACAGCAGGGTAAGAATGAAGGACACAGGTGTACCTGGGCACTCACACACAAGCCAACCACTTTGGGTTTCCTTCAATGATTAAACATTCACTCCAGGTCTTTTGCTCAATTCTTTACCTGCATCATCTAATTTAGTTCTCAGGACGAACTTACCAGGTTAGTGCTAGTCTCCCCGTTTCACAGAAAGGGAAGTTGCAGCCCAGCAAACTCGATGGCTTCCCCAAAGTCATGCAGGAAAAGTCAAACCCATGTCTGCCCAGCCCCCAAATGTGTGCTCTTTCCACCTGCCCCTTCCCCAAAACGATGCCAGCCCGGCTCACCTGTGCTCTTCCTCTCCTGTATCCCCAGTCTCCAGCTGCGGGGTCCCCGTCTTCCAGCCCAACCTATCAGCCCGGGTGGTGGGCGGAGAGAACGCCATTCCCCACAGCTGGCCCTGGCAGGTAAGCGCATGGCAGCAGGTGGGGAAGGCAAGGTGGAGGGGGGTGGGGAGCAGGTCCCTGGGGGCTGACACGTGGTCCTTCCCCATCCTCCTCCAGATCTCCCTCCAATACCTCAAGAATGGCAAGTGGAGGCACACCTGCGGAGGCACCTTGATCACCTCCAAGCACGTCCTCACAGCTGCCCACTGCATCAGGTTAACGGGATGCTGCCAGACACCCCACCCTCGCCCGGGGGCAGGAGCCTGATAAGCTGCTTTTCTCAAGCACACACTCCAGACACTGGGCTAAATAAGCTACTCCCATCCAGTAACTCGGTTGTTCATTTATTCATTCCACAAGTATTTACTGTGCACCTACTATACGCCAGGGAACACAGCAGTGAGGACACAGTCTGTGCTCTCAGGGAGCTTATATTCTAGTGGAAGACAGAGTGACAGACCATTCAACGAGTAAATATATAACAAAGCAAGTGGCAAGGAAGAAAAAGAAAGCAGGAAGAGAATAAAAAGTATGAGGAGTTCTATTTTAAATGACGTGGCCGGGGGAAGATCTCTCTTGAAAGGGGATGTTTGAGCAAAGACCTGAAGGAAATAAGGGAAGACGTCATTGGTCTGGGGGTAGGGTGTTCCAGGTGGAGGGAACAGCTAATGCAAAGGCCCAGAGGAGGGAGCCCACTTGGTACGTTTGAGAAATAAAGTGGAAGCCGGTGTGGCAGGGGCAGTTTGTGTGAGGGGAGAGGAAGAGGCGGTTAGAGAGGCATGCAGGAGAGAGAATGCAGGCCAGCAGCAGTGTGGACTAGTTCATCTTCACAGCAGCCCTGGCAGGTGAGTTCCAAGATTATCTCCACCTTACAGGTGAGAGAACTGAGGCCGAGCCTACCCACCTAGCAGTCAAAGTGGACTTGACTCCAAGACCAGGGTCCTTACCCCGTGCCCTGGGAAGGGTCAATGGGATGAACACTCCCTTCCCCCAAACAAGTCCCACGGTGGCCCCAAAGCTGGGTCACTAAAGACCCAACTTCCCCCTCTACCCCACCGGCCAGTGGGGACAGGAGGCCACCCTGACCCTGTCCCCTTGCTCTGTCCAGCAATACCCTGACTTACCGCGTGGCCCTGGGGAAGAACAACCTGGCGGTGGAGAATGAGGAAGGCTCCCTGTTCGTGGGCGTGGACACCATCTTTGTCCACAAGAAGTGGAACTCCTTCCTAATTCAGTGAGTGCCCAGCTGGCCGTCTCACAGCCCCCTGGGAGCAGCTCAGAAGAAGGAGGGGTCCCTGAGATGCAGCCGGAGCCTGTCCCTGGACCCCATCCTTATCCTGAACAGCCAACAGGTGATGGCTTTACACAAAATGGCAAAATGCTAAGTGGAGATGGACACCCCTCCAATACCCATCACTGGCCAAGGGTCTCTGGAAAGTACACAGGGAATAAGGACCCTGAGGG
Source organism: Balaenoptera physalus (assembly GCF_965194825.1). Classification (NCBI taxonomy): domain Eukaryota; kingdom Metazoa; phylum Chordata; class Mammalia; order Artiodactyla; family Balaenopteridae; genus Balaenoptera; species Balaenoptera physalus. The sequence continues at coordinate 184,450,299 of NC_138882.1, read as the reverse complement.
TCCCACAGTATATTACCTGAAGTCTCTCAGCCAGAGGATGAGCCAGCACTCACCTTTATTGATGTCTACTGCATGCCCGCATTGTAATAAGCAGCTTACATGCCATCTCTTATTTAATCCTCACAACAGCCCTAGACAAGGAACCGAGGATCAGAGAGGTTAAGGAATGTGTCCCAGGTCACACAGCCCAGTACATGGCAGAACTAGAAATCAAACCAGGCTCTCTCTAGGGTTGTCCATTTTCATTCTGGCAACACGAAAACATTAAAAATTGCAACCGCAAGTGTTTTTATCATTGTAATTTCCAATTTGCTTAGCTGAATTTCAGTTGATACATAACCTTGCAGTGGTTCAGAATGCTTCTGCTCTTGTCTCCCCTCTGTTAAGCCTTTCATGTTGTGAAGACATAAGGTGGCGCGGGATGGGGGGGAAGAAGCTACACCTACAGGAGCGGGTGATGGGGTTAGAAGGCAGATCGTTGCTCCTCCGGCATCTCTATCTGCCAGTAAGAAGCTGGAGGTCCAGGATGTTTACAGAGGATCCCTGCTCACCCTTGGCCCGACTCCCAACTCACAGCCTGGGTCTCTTAGCATTGGCTTGGGGGACCAGGCCCTCCTGCCATTCACCACCTCCACTTTGGATTCCAGCAATGACATTGCCCTTATCAAACTGGCGGAGCCCGTGGAACTGAGTGACACCATCCAGCTAGCCTGCCTGCCAGAGGAGGGTTCCTTGCTGCCTCAGGACTACCCCTGCTACGTCACTGGCTGGGGCCGTCTCTGGAGTGAGTATAGCCCCTGGCCAAACACAAGTGTCTTATTGGAGGAAGCAGCTCCCATGATAAGCACACCACCCACATTTGCCCACCACTTTCCTTTTTGCCTTAACATCTTCACATCTTTTTAAATTTTGTAATAATGGTTAATATTTATTAAGCATATACCATGTGGCAGACGCTCTAACAAGTGCATATAAAGGGTGTTATAAGGATTAAATGGACTAGAATTTGTCAAGGGCTTAGAACAGGGCTAGGCACATACTAAGTGCCATGTAAGTGACTATTAAATAAATGAAACTAACCATTTTGGGGTGGGGGATTAGATCTTATGTTATACCACATGCCCAAGTAAATTCCAACTGAATTAAAAGGTTAAATGCAAATAAGTGAAACTACAGAATACTTAGATGAAAATGCAGATCCTCTAAAATTTGGAAAATTTGGGGTTGAGAGAGACCTTTCAATGTGTGACACCAAAGGCAGAGAACTACAGGGAAACCATTGGCAATTAAAACCCCAGAACCCAAATTAAAGATAACTCAGTGGTTATTTCTTAAGGGTTTTCTATGGGTTGGCTCTGCCTTCCCTGCCCTTAGAGGGGTCTCTAACCCAAACAGTTCAGGACCATTGGCTCAGAGTCTCGCCTCTCAATTAAGGGCCTGTGTGTGGGTCCCTCAAAGTCTATCCAGAACTCGCCCGGTCCTGTCCCAGCCCCATCCAGCCCTCTGTTCCCTGAAGGCCTGGGCCTGGGCTGGGGCTGAGGCTGCCTGGGCTGACCGCCCGGTCACCACCCGTTCTCTCTCCAGCCAACGGCCCCATCGCTGATGAGCTGCAGCAGGGCCTGCAGCCTGTGGTGGATCACGCCACATGCTCCCAGAAAGACTGGTGGAACACCATGGTGAAGGACACCATGGTCTGCGCCGGGGGTGATGGCGTCATCTCAGCCTGCAACGTGAGTGTCGAGGCGCTGCCCCACGTCCCTACCGCAGGTGGCCAGATGGAAGGGGGCAGTGAGGAGGGCAAAGGAGTGAGAAGTGGGGAGACGCCACACCCACTCCCTGGGGGGAGACTGAGCCCCGGCTGGGCCTAAGAGGCTCAGGAGAAACTTGTCACCGTCCCTCTTCCCCTCCCCCACCAGCACTGTGGCCAGAGCATGAAAGCTGAAAGTGAATCTGAGTCCGAGTCCCAGTCCCCCCGCTTCATAGCTGTGTGACCTTGAGCAGGCTGTTTGATCTATCTGAACCTCAGTTTTCCCATGCATAAAATGGAGCGATAGTAAGCACAGGGCTGCTGTGAGGACTAATTGAGTCTAACACAGGTAGGAGAGACCTCGGTGAAGTCCGGGCACACGTTCCTTCATACCATCAGCTCCAAAGGTCCAGGGAGACGGAAGACTCAGGGCGTCTGGCACAGAACGAAGAAACATCTAGGACAATCAGGGACTGTCCCGTTTTCAAGCACACGAGCCTCTCCCCACTCGCATTTTCTTCACTTTCCCGGGTCTCCTACACGGCTCCCAGCATCCTCATCCCTCTGGGCAGCTCAGAGCCTTGGGCATGGTGACCTGAACAGCTAGGGAAACCAAGGCACAGAGTGGGTTCCCAACATCCCAAGATCACACAGCAAACCAAGACCTAGTCTGACACCCCAAGGCCCCCCCAGAATAAGGCCAAGTTACCCACAAACCACATTTTCTCTGCCTCCCTCACTATGGACACGCTGAGGCCCAAACAGGGGTTAGAGGCCAACCCACATGCCCCGCCCTGCTTCCCTCACCTGCTTCCCGAGCCTCCCTCTGACACCCGCCCCATCTGGTGCAGGGGGACTCGGGCGGCCCGCTAAACTGCCAGGCCCAGGACGGCTCTTGGGAGTTGCGGGGCATTGTCAGCTTTGGCTCCGGGCTGAGCTGTAACACCGTCAAGAAGCCCACGGTGTTCACCCGCGTGTCCGCCTACATCAACTGGATCAACCAGGTGGGTGTGCCTGCCCGCCCCCCTTCTCACCACCCACCCCTCACCCTCCCTCGCCCTTCCTTCGCTCACTCCCCTACTCACTCTCTCTCACTCCAGTCACTCACTCACTCCTTCAAGATGTTTTGATCGAGTGCTTATTGCATGCAGCCTTGAGTCAGGGGCAGTGAAGGAAAAGGTCATTCACTTCCCCACTCTTTCATCCATTGGCTTCAGCAAATGCTTCTGTCCCAAGCCCAGGCTCCCCACCAGGGCTCCCAAATGTGAAACATGGCCCCAGCACAGTAGAAGGGGCGGCATGGATGGCCGTCTGTATTTTGAGGGTGGGGGGACAGAGAGTCACCCTGGGCTGGGGGCTTCCACCCTGGGAGCAGGAGGTGTCCTGAGCTCACCTGCACAGTGGTTGGAATTGCCGAGAGGGCCAGACCCCTTGGGCAGAGGCGAGCCTGGCTTGTCAAGGCCCGGGGCTGCCGGCCATGTTCCTACCCTCCCAGCAGAGCCTCACCACCCCCCCACACCCAGAGTCCCTCACTCTGTTCTCTGCTTCTCCAGCACTTACAGCTGTGATTCATCCCTGGGAGCCAAGGCTGCAAATCCCGGCAACTGCAATAAACCTCCTTCCCCCTCAAGCGACCTGCGTTCTTGATTTGCGCGTCCCGCGTTCTTGATTTGCGCGTCCCCTGCGGGTTCCCGGGCTCTCTAGGGGCTGCCCGTTTCCATACCAGGGGTGCAATGAGAGACCCCCCTCAGCCAGGCTGGTTAGGCCTTGGAGGGAGCTGCTGGGGATGCTGGTGGAGGGGGCACCCCCAGGAAGCCACCTGGTGCCTGAGGGAATATGAGTTAAGGACACACAAGACACCTGCCCCATCCCCGCACATCTCATAAGCCGTGAACCACCAGGCCCTGATCAAACTGCAATGGCTTCCACACATAGTCACAGCAGGTCAGAGGTGGGAAAGCTTGCACTGCACTAGACAGGCAGGGAAGCTCAGGCCCAGAAAAGGAAAGAGCTGGGCCAGATCACAGGAACAGACGGCCAGTGATGCACAGGCAAGAGGCTCAGGGCAGGGCCTTCTGGTCCTGAGGCCGACTGGAGGGCAAGGGGGGCCAGAAGAGAGAGGGGCCCAGTGTCCAGTGAGGTACATCCAAGCGGGACCCCCGACCCCTGACCATAGGGTCTCTGGTCCAGGGCGCTCCTGAGGATGTGCTGATCTATGGAGGGTGGTACCCCCAACCCAGCCTCTGAAGTCCTCTTAGGAAAGCCATCAACTACGGCTGCCTCTGGTTGGTCCATGAGTTGTCCAGTTTCCCCATCAGACTTTGGTTCCTGGAGATGGGGACCATGGCCTCCCACGATGTCAAGCTCATTCTCAAAAAATACTTTATTTTCTCAACCAGCAATGGGGCCTACAAGGAGCCCAGCACCAGCTCAGCCATAGGAATCCAGGGATGGTCCAGACAAGATCCCTGCTCTGCAGGAGACAGACCCATAAACAGATCATTGAGTTTCCTGCTGTAAGTGTGAAGGTAGGAATACAGTCCAGGAGCATAGCAAAGGGACACTTAAACCAGTGAGAGCTGGCAGGAAGAGTCCAGGATGGCTTCCTAGAGGTGGTGATGCCCAGTGTAATGTATTCTTTACATCTGAATAGAAGGTACCAAAATACAGAAGATGCTGCTGGTTGCTTGACCCAAACTTCATTCCCAGCCTCCTCCTTTTGTAGTTGTCTCTATACTGGAGGCTAAAAATGCTAAATTCTTGCTGTCCCCAGGTCCCTTGCAGTTATAATATCAAAGTAATAGCTAACACTTACTGAACACTTACTCTGTGCCAGGTACCGTTCTACAGGTTTTACATGTATTACCTCACTTAATCCCCAAAACAATCCTAAGACATGGGTTATTAACATCATCTCCGTTTCACAAATGAGAAAACTGAGGCTAGAGATGGTTAGTGACTTCCCAAGGTGATTTACCTGGGAGGTGATGGAGCTGGGATCCAGAGTTTGTTCATCTGGTCCCAGAGCCCATGCTCTTGACCACCATGCTCTACCGCCCTGTGATGAATATGAATATGGATATGATGCCTGGAACTAAGGCAACCTTCTTGTGGTGAAGAGAATTACAGAGACGTGAGCTCAGACATCATCGAGCTGCAGATCTGATGCCAGCAACCGTTCTCTGAATGTCTAGTTATGTAAGAAATAAATAAACCTGCATTTGTTTTAACCACTGTAGTCCAGTTTTCAGTTACTTGCAGCTCAGCACAGTCCTAACTGATACCCTGGGGGATAACATAAGGGGTCACTTTCCTGACTGAGGGAAGGCCATAAGCAAAGTCACGGTAACTGCTTGGAAGAATTTCCAAGCACAAGGTATTGCTAGAGCATAAGGCACAGGGCAGGGACTGGGTGACCAGTGGTCCTGGCACTGAGTAGTTTTCTAGGAACTGGTACTTTCAGTGCTGTCCCAGGCAAACTGGGATGGTCAGTCACCCTAACAGGGAGGGGCAAGAGATGTGGCTAGAGAGTGAGAAAGGCCCTTCCTGGAAGGACTTGTAGCCATGGTAGAGGGTTGTTGGGACTTTATTCTGAGGGCAACAGGGAGCCATAGAGTGGTTTTAGATAGAGAAGTGATCTCTGTGGTCAGATGTACACACTAAAGCATTCATCTGACAGCTATATGGAGGGTGATTTGGAGCAGGCAAGAATGGAGGCAGGGAGGCCAGTTAGGAGGCTGCTGCAATGTTCTAGGCCAGAATTAATGGGGCCCCAACCATCAAGCTGCAGATGGAAAGGAGAGATATGTTCAGTAATTCAGTAATAATTCAGTAATTATTTAAGAGACATATGTATAGTGTTGGACAGCAGCATCCCCCACCCCCCGGTGCCAAATCTATATAACTTTTGGGAATGTGATTGGATTATCAAAGCTACTTTTTATTAGCTAATAAATGGTAAAAACATAAGCCACAGTTCTGTCTGTTCAGCAATAGTGTGAAATTCTCAGATTCAGGGACAAGATCCACTGTTATATACAAGGGTCAATGCCTATCTGTGGTAGACAAAATAATAGCCCTCCAAAGATGTCCATGCCGTAGATCCCAGAACATATGAATGCATTACCTTATGTGGCAAAAGGGATTTCGCAGATGTGATTAATTTAAGGATCCTGGGATGGGGTGGTTAGCCTGGATTATCCAGGCGGGCTCCGTGGAATCACAAGAGTCCTTATAAGAGGGATTAGTCACAAGGAGGTATGAGGACAGAAGCAGGGGGTCAGAGTCAGAGGGAGGTCTGAAGATGCGACGCTGCTGGCTTTGTAGATGGAGGGAGGGGCCACAAGCCAAGGAATGCAGGCAGCCTCTAGACGCTGGGAAAGGCAAGGGAAAGGATTCTCCCCTAGAGTCTCCAGAAGGAACCAGCCCTGCTTTAGCCCAGTGACACCGATTGTGGACTTCTGACCTCCAGAGCTGTAAAAAGTACACTTTTATGTTTTCAGCACTGTATTTGTGGTAATTTGTTAAAGCAGCAATAGGAGATAAATACACCATCACTCCTCCCTTCCGGCAAAATCTAAAGTACGAGGTGGGGAGTGTAAGAGGGAGGCAAAGGAGGGGTCAGGAAGGACTCCCTGGGATCTGGCTGGGATGAGAGCAAGGATCTGTGGACTTTGTCCAAGAGGTCACAAACCAGTGGTTGGGAGCCAGGGAGAGTGGGCACTTAGGCAGTGACCCTCCACCTCCACCTTCTGCCTCGGCAGGAGTTCCCCTGGCCTGGGGGCCTGAGAGCCCTCATGCCAATGACCCACTAGAGTGCCATTGTGTGTCTAATGCAGGCGCCGTGGCTAGTGTGTACTGAGCACTTGGTAATCTGTGTGCCAGGTACCATCCAAGGGCTTTATATACTCAATCTCATTTAATAATCCTGGCAACCCTGATTATTATCCCCCTTTGCAGATGAGGAACCTGAGACTCAGAGGGGTTTAAAAACTCACCCAATAACAATTTAATACCTACCTCTGAGTTCTTTTACAGGAACTAAGGCCCCCACCCAGGCAGAGGATGGTAACTTCAGGCTGAGCCCAAGCCCAAGCGTGGACCGCACACTGGTCAGAGCCAGAAGGCTCATGTTGGAGATTCCTGGAACACCACCCTGTCACCTGACCACCAACCAATCAGAGGAAGGTTACACACCTTGGAGCCCTCCCTGCAAATTTTGCCTATAAAAACTCTTCCCAAAAACCTTTGGAGAGTTCAGGCTTTTTGAGCATGAGCTGCCCATTCTCCTCGCTTGGCCCTGCAATAAACCTTTCTCTGCTCAAAAACAAAACAAAACAAAAAGAAACCCTCACCCAAGATTGCACAGCTAGTAATGGGGCACCAGGACTTAAACCCAGGTAGTCTGACTCCAGAGCCTGTGTGACTAACAACCATGTTATTCTGCCATTAATCCCGAAATCTCAAGGCCCCCCCTCACACACTGATTCCTCGAGTGGCCCTGCCAGGAAAGGGTGGAGGCTGCACGTGTGCTGACAAGCTTGAGCGGAGCTGGCAATGAGCCCACGTAGACAGAAACCTAAGAGGAGAATTGTTGCTCAAAGACGTTCACAAAGGCTTTTAAAACCCACTGTATCAGCTACTTCCAGCATAATTAATAATGTTGAGTAAAAACCAACCACAAATGCTCAGTGGCATCCAATGACAAGTATTTATTGCTCACACACCTGGGGTCAGTTGGGGTCAGTTAGGTGGCCCTGTTGATTTTGGCTGGAATCACTCATATGTCTAGGGGTCAAGTCTGGGTCTGGCTGGGGCAGCTCAGCTCCACAGGGCTCTCATCCTCCTCCCAGGAGGCCACCACAAAGTTACATAACAAAAGGCGTGGATACAGGGAGGGGTGAAGGATCAGAGCCATCCTGGCAATCTCCCACACCCTCCGTTATCTTGGACACAAATTAATAGCATAAACTATGGCAGGGCAGAAGGGAAGGCGGTCACTATGCTGGAGCTCTGAACTCTGCCACTGATAGGCAATGACAGCAGCTGAGTCACTTAACCTCTCAGAGCCTCAGTTTTCTCATCTGTAAAATGGGCACCTCCCCTCCATCCCTCCCTCCCTCCCTTTGGGAGCCAACAAAATAACAGAGGCTTGCGATCGGAGGCATCATTACTACTACTGACCTCACACCTGGACCCCTGTTAGGAAATCCTCCCTCTCCCTTTTATTCCTTAGGAGAAGCATTCCCAGCAGGCCGTGGGGGTCAGTCCTCTGAAGCTCACTCTCATCAGGTGGGGGGCACCTATCTGCAAAGCTTCACAAGGTGATGGGCTGGGGAGCAGGTAATGGCAGAGAATAAACACAGAGCATCTTCCCAAAGCACTGATTTCCTATGAAGATTGTGTGGGAAGAAAAAAATGCACATTAAAATAAACCCAGCTGTGCTATGAAATAAGCTGCAAAATTCAGATCAAGCTTTCAAGATGAGGAATGAGACTCCGGAGACATTTTGCTCTCGTGGTGACTGTTGCATGCTAGACCCCACATCATTAATCTACTGAAAACGGGAGCCTGCAAACCAAATCTATTTTGTAAATAAAGCTTTATTGGAAAACAGCTATGCCTATCGGGCTACTTTTGCACTGTAACAACAGGGTTGAGTAGTTGCAACAGAGACCGTATGGCCCACGATCCTAAAATATTTATTATCTGGTCCTTTACAGAAACAGTTTGCCAACCCCTGATCTCCTAGGATTCTTTGATGGAAAAGTTTGAAGAATTCTGTGCTATTCTGATAGCTGAGGCCTACAGGTCTAAGGCTTGAAGAGTGAACATTTTATTGCACATTTATGATTCTCAGTGTTTTAAATGAATAAAACGTTGCTTAATTCTAACAACAATCCTAAGAGATAGATGGGATTGTTATTGTTGCATTTGGTAAGTGAAGGAATTGAGTTAAAGAGATTAAATTGTTCTAGCCCAGGTCATCTCAAATTTTAATGTGCAGAAGAATCACCTAGGTATCTTGTTAAACTGCAGATGCTGAATCAGTAGGCCTGGGTGGGAGAGTCTGCATTTCTTTTATATTTATATATACACACACATATATATATTTGGCTGCCCCAGGTCTTAGTTGCAGCATACGGGATCTTCGTTGAGGCATGCGGGCTCTTAGTTGCGGCATGTGGGATCTAGTTCCCTGACCAGGGATGGAACCCGGGCCCCTGCATTGGGAGCGCGGAGTCTCAACAACTGGACCACCAAGGAAGTCCTGAGTCTGTATTTCCTTTTTTTTTTTTTTTAAGATTTTTTTGAAGTGGACCGTTTTTAAAGTCTTTATTGAATTTGTTACAATATTGCTTCTGTTTTATGCTTTTTGGTCGCAAGTCATGTGGGATCTTAGCTCCCCAACCAGGGATCAAACCCACAGCCCCTGCATTGGAAGGCGAAGTCTTAGCCACTGGACCTCCAGGGAAGTCCCCCCGAGTCCCCATTTCAAACCAGATCCTAAGCTATGCTGGTCCAGACCACTCTGTGAGTAGCGACGATCCAGACCAGAGTCACTACCGGGAGGCACAGGGGTGCAAACCCAAGCCTCTAACCACTGAGCATATGGCTTCTCAGAGGAACCCTTGTGAATGGGTCATATGTCCCGTGAGAAATTCGCATCTGCATCTCCCTGTTCCCGCTGAGACCTCAAAGACCCAGCCGAGGCTAGAACTTTACAGATTGCCTTGTTGTCCCACAACAGATCAATGGGGGACCGAGCCCCAGAGGGGGAAGTGGGCTGTAAAACCCACTCTCTCTCCCAGCCTCCATTCCGCCTCCAGAAGCCTCCATTGTTATTTGGTGCTGTCCCTCCCCCGCACCTCCATCAGGAGCCTGGAGCCCAGATCTAAAGGTGGGACTTGTGCTCCAGGCCTGGCCAATCCACCCTAGCAGTCCCTCCTCCACCACAACAATTGGTTCAGGGATGGGCATGTGACCTGAGGCAGATCCAATCAGAGAGAGTTGCAGGACTTCTGCGGGAACTACCAGGAAGCTCTCACTCATTCCCTGATGTGTTTGAGGATGAGGGATGCGAGGCTAGAACAGCAAAATGGGGGAAAGAGGAAGAGGGGATGGTTTTGCGCTCCAGGGTACATTCGGCAACGTGTAGGGACATTTCTGGTTGTCACGACCAGAAATGGAGGGAAGGGACTGCTGGCATCTAGTGGGTGGGGGCCAGGATTGCTGCTAAATATCCTACAATGCACAGGACAGCTCTCATAACAAAGAACCATCACCCAAGAGGTCAATAGTGCCATGGTTGAGAAACCCTGGGTCAGAGATTCTGTAGCCCTCTTGTCCCCATAGGACAACCTGGAACTTCTACAGGCCACTTGATGGAGCCTGAGAGTGGACTCTCACAGTGGAAAGCAGAGCCAAAAGCTGGAGAGAAGCCGAGTCCTAGGGACATCACCAGAGCCCTGGATCCAGCTGTGCCTGAAGTAAGCCCTGCTCCTGGACTTTTCCATCTTGTGTCCCAGTGAATGACTCTTTGGCTTAAGCCTGTTTGATGAAGTTTTCTGTCACTTTCAAACCCTCCCAGCAATGTGGTGAAATAGGCCAGGCATATGTCCCTCTCACTGTTTCATTCATGGGCAGCCCCAGGCCAGAGGACCTGTGTGACTTGCCCAGGATCACATGGCAAGCCCATGGCATGCACAAAACTGGTATTCGTCCAGTGACCTCATACAGGGAAAACCTTATTTTATACTAAAACAAACACAGATACATGGAACAGAATGGCATGGTCACATTAATTCAAGATAAAATAGGAAACTTTAGAAATAGTTTGTTGTTGTAGTGACTGCTACAGATTATAAACAAGAGCCCAAACTGTTAAAGGAGTTAGGGAATGCAGTTGCGACTAGAACCCAGATATTCTGACGTCTAGGGCAACGGGATTCTGTACCCCAGCCTCCTTCACCTTCCTCATGATCCGTGAGAGATTACAAAATTTTCTCACGCCCATTTTCTCACCCATACAATGATCCTGCAATCAGGCCTGGATTGTTATCTAAGAAACTCGGGCCCAGGAGAGAAGTGACTTGTCCCTCCAAGCTATAATGCTCAGATCTGACTCAGTGAGGGCTTGAACTCAGATCTTAACAGATGGAGTCCACTTTCTGCTCTGCTTTCCTAGCTGGGCAAAAGGTAGAATCTGTGGTCACAGAGCAGGACTGTCTCACCAGAGCCTGGCCTGCCCGGCACCATGCTCAAACCACAAGCAATAAGAGTGGAGGTTTAAGGCAGAGCAAGAACATCCATCAGGAACCCTTGCTCATTTTCTCCACCCTTCCCCCACCCCCTCCAAAAACAAGGGGCTTATTGCAGTGCTAGGAGGACATTTGGAAGGCCACCTTCAGCGGCATCAAGTAAAGGGGCTTGGAAATCAGACCAACCTATGTTGGAATCCCCATTCTGCTGCTTAGAAGCTGTGTGATCTTGGGCAAGTCACTTTACCTCTCTGAACCTCAGCTTCCTTGCTTGAAATATGGGGCCCTTTTGCAAGGTTGTGTAAGGCTTAGATTAGGTAAGACATGTGAGTGCATCTGATGTATATGTTTGGTGAGTGTCAGCCTGCCTTTCTAAGAAGTTCCTGCTCTGACCCCACTTGGCAGATGAAGTTACTGGAGAAGTACAAACTGTTGTCGTCTTAGGAGGAGATGATAGATACATCTTGATCCATCCCAACAAAGCCCTCCTCGGCCAGCACCCCCTCCTCCCCGTTGCTGGGACTGCCAAACCCTACCTGTGTGGGTCTGTTTTGTGCTTCTCCTGGGTAAGCACGTTCGTGTTTTTCAAATCCTCACCACATTGTTGCAAAACAGACCGGGCACGTGTTTCTCTGCCTGGTTCACAGAAGGGCAGGCCCCAGGCCTAGAGACTTCCACGGCTTGTCCAAGGTCACACAGCAAGCCATAACATGGCCTAGAACAGGCTTCCTCAACCTCGGCACCACTGATGTTCAGGGTGGGATAATTCCTTGTTGTGACGGGCTGCCCGGGGCCTTATAGGATGTTTAACAGCATCTCTAGACTCTCCCCACTACATACCAGTAATACCCCATCCCCAGCCAAAAATGTCTCTGGACATTGCCAGATGTCCCCTTGGTAGGCAATACCAGCTCCATTGAGAACCACTGGCCTAGAATGCTGTTTGCTCAGCACGCCAACCTAATCTTTTCTATGAAAACACAACTCCAAGGACCAACAACAATATTTTTCTTCTTCCCCTAACACATAACATAATCTCTTAAAAGCAGACAGAACCCATATTTCAATATCCACCTTTGGCATTTTTTCAAAGTAGTGCCAGGGTGACAGGTGGGGGAAATGGAAAAAAATATTTGGACACAGGCCATTTTTCCATTGGGCTTTGAGAAAATCCCCATCTTGCATATTCCTAGTGTATCTCTGGCCGATAAGCTCACTCATAAAACCAGGGCCTTAGCCAGGGCCACACATATCGGGCTCCTACAGACACACCATGATCAGGGCCCTACTGCTGTCTACATTGGTGGCTGGAGGTAAGTCCTGTCATCCAGAGGCACTTTTTCAGCCTCCTGGTGGGACTGGGGATGGGACCTCCCTGTACCCACTGGACTCAGTCCTGTGGTTATAAGAAAGCTGGAGTGAAGCTCCAAATAAGTGGAGCAAAGGGCAGGACTCTACAACCTGTGGGGATCCTTCCAGAACAGGGATTCTCTATTTGGGATTTGGGAATTCAGCAAGTGTAGGTTACATCGTTTGCGTCATTGCTTCCTGGGCTCACAACCCTTTCTCTTTTCACAGCTCTCAGCTGTGGGCTCCCCACTTACCTGCCCAACCTGCCCAGGGTGGTTGGAGGTGAAGATGTGAGAGCCAACAGCTGTCCCTGGCAGGGGAGTCCCCCCACCCCTCCACTTCTGCCCCCCTGCCCTTACCTACCTCACATCACCCCTTTGCCCTCCACCACGGGGTCTACTGCACTGGCAAAGATGAGGATTGGTGGGGACTCAGAGGGCAGGATGGGAAAATTCGCCAATAAAAAGTACATTTCTGTGCCCTTGGTCAACCTTGGGGGTGGAGGGAGAGGTGCCTTCTCCAGCCTCGATAAAGACCTGCCCTACCCCACAACCCATACACACAAATTCACAAATACAGTCTTGCTCTGTTAACCAATCAGACGCTTGCTTACACATGTACTGTTATCCTATGAACCATTCATCACCCCCTATGCAAACATTCCTTGCTTTAAGGAACCAACCAGTGCAAATTAATTCTTTTTTATTTTTTATTTTTTTTATTTTTGGCTGCGTTGGGTCTCACTGCTGTGCACGGGCTTTCTCTAGTGGCGAGCAGGGACTACTCTTCATTGCGGTGCACAGGCTTCTCCTTGCAGTGGCGGAGCACGGGCTCTAGGCTCGTGGGCTCAGTAGTTGCAGCTCACGGGCTCAGTAGTTGTGGCTCGCAGGCTCTAGAGTGCAGGCTCAGTAGTTGTGGTGCACAGGCTTGGTTGCTCCACAGCAGGTGGGATCTTCCTGGACCAGGGCTTGAACCCGTGTCCCCTGCACTGGCAGGCAGATTCTTAACCAGTGCGCCACCAGGGAAGTCCCGCAAATTAATTCTTAACTACAGGCAAGTAGATGTTACCAATGAAAATAAATGCTTCCTTACCTTAAAATAATCCTAGTGATACGGAGACTAAAAATTCTGGTTGGGGTACGGGCATAAATGACCAGGACCTGTTAGTGGTAGGACTCCCGAAGAAAATACGTGAGGCTTACATTGACATAAATAAATATTGTAAAATCTCTCTAATCTGACATGATTGGGACTGAGTAATTGAAAGGTTGGTTATAGCGAAATTATTAGAAACCACACATACATTTTTTAAACATTTTATTTTAATTTAAAACTTGTAAATATATATTTGTTCACCAGTCCGTCTTGTGTAAACCACCCCCCCCAACACATCATCTATAATTCCATTTCTTTAGAATAGAGCAATGACTGTGAGACATTCAAGAAGCCATCGGAATGAGCTCTTCCACATTTTTATGACCTATTTTCTCAGTTTTTCAGTTTTCTCGTCGATGCCTAATTTCACAGCAATTTTTTTAAAGTCAGGGTTATCTGGTCTCTTCCAAGCATTTAACTTAGTTTCCAAATAAATCACAACTCACTTTTTGAACTCATGTTTCATCGGTTACATGTTTAATCAATTTACATAATTACAATACGAGCACAACTGGCATACACAGGTTTGGGAACAAAAAGGTTGAATTGGGGTGAGTGCGAGCGGTGAGTGTTCAGGGCGCCCCATACAGCCATCAGTGTGTTTCACCGAGGGAATGGCAACATCCGTTCATCTTCCCCTCAATTAAGAGAGCTTCAATCATAGATGGTGACTGAGAGTTCGCAATTTATACACTTGGCTCTGTGTATTTTGCCAATTCTTTTGGCACTTCTCTCACACTCCCATAATATATTTTTTCTGGGAAGTTGGAAGAGGGATCCTATACCTCGCCCTTAAGCAGAGGTCAGTCACCCTTGTGCTGAGAACCAATCAGTGCTGCCTACCAAAATATTTCCTCATCCTCTGGACCCGTTGACACTGCTGGTACAAACGCATCCTTGCCTTGGGAACCGATTAATGTTGGTCTTGGAAGTGTCTCTCTACACTTCCTGCTTCTGCTTCCCTGGGAGATTTTTTTATTGGGGTTGGTGGGCAGGTCAAGCAGGGTGGGGACAAGGGTGAGGCAAGCAAGGCACTCACTTTGGGGGCAAAATCTAAGGGGGCACCACAAAACTCAGTAGTAACCAAAATGAATATTTTAATGCAATATTTTTAAAAAATCAAACTTTTTCATAACGAACAAAATAAATTTTAAACAAATATAATTTGCTCTGAGTTGCCTGAGAGGTCTCTTTTGTTCCACACTCACCCCAAGATTATGATCCTAGATCATAACCCACCAGACACTCGAAAATAAAGTGCTAGGTGATTCAAAATTAAAGTAGGATGTGTAAAGTTTCCAGACAGATTGTGGAGCCAGACGATCCCTGCTCTACCACATAGTAGCTGTATGAGTGGAGCAACTCAATTTACCTTTCTTGGTGGGTAATATTAAAAATGTATAACAGCCCTTATGGTGTGGACCACATTGTACAAATTTCTATCGGTTGCCTTAGTTTATTCATCTGTAAAATGGGAATAATAATAGTGCCTCATGGGATTGCTGTGATTAGGATGTGAGCTGATTCACACTCTGAGCTCAGAACAGTGTCTAGTATATAGTAAGTGTTCAAATTATTAGACATTTAAAGTGTTAGCTATTGTAATTGTTAATCATCCCAAGAGCCCCAGACAGGCATTATGGCATTATGATCCCCATTTTCTAGACAAGGTAACTGGGGCTCAGAAAAGTTACATAATTGCCCAAAGTCACCCCGTTAGCCTGGGGGAAAGTGGAGATTCAAATTTGGTTCAACCTTTGCTCTTTTGCCCACACTTAGCTACCCACAAATTATATGTTTCCATATTATTTCAAATTTTCACATCTGTAGGATGGTTTCAGCCTATTTTCAGATTTTTGGGGTGGGGACATCCTTTTAGGTATCTTTTTTAATTTTATCTAATTTTAAGCATTGTTTAAAAAGCCAGTTCATCTAAGGCCTCTTAATGTCAAGCAAACAAGAAAATACCACGTAGATAATCAGAAATGAGGATGTTTGGAGAAAAGCAGGCATCATTCCTGCTTTTCCTCCATGGGAACCCTGGTCAGAGCACACAATGCTCTGCTGTCACCTCCCTCCTCTCTGCTTGGCCTTGGCAAGGACTTGAAAGGAAGGGGAAGGAGATGGGACAGCTTTGGCAGAGAACCAAGAAGTGCCAAATGCAACCGCCTTAAAGTTTCAACCCACACCTCTTAAACTATCAAATCTAAATAGAAACACGTTTTTGTTTAAAAAAAAATGAAGGACTACCCTGGTGGTGCAGTGGCTAAGAATCCACCTGCCAATGCAGGGGACACGGGTTCGATCCCTGGTCCGGGAAGATCCCATATGTCGCAGAGCAACTAAGCCTACGCGCCACAACTACTGAGCCCACATGCTGCAACTACTGAAGCCTGCGCACCTAGAGCCCATGGTCCGCAACAAGAGAAGCCACTGCAATGAGAAGCCCATGCACCGCAATGAAGAGTAGCCCCCACTTGCCGAAACTAGAGAAAGCCCGGGCGCAGCAACTAAGACCCAATGCAGCTAAAAATAAATTAAATAAAATACATTTTTAAAAAATACAAAAATATTTTTTAAAAGTTGAGCTGTAGGGTAAGGTACACTTATGTGTTTTCATATTCCTATGAGTGGGTTTAGTCTTAGGGAAAAACTAGAGCAACAGGTGACAAGTTCTGCAGGAAAGACCAGACCCTTGCCTGGTGAGTCTACTTTCATTCATTCACTCACTCATCCACTCATTCATTCATTCATTTGCTGATTCACTCACTTGTTCAATTTATTAAGGACCCACCATGAGACATGTACTGTTCTAGGCACCTGGAATACAGCAGTGGGAAAAAAATTCACAGAGCTTATATTAAAGTGGGAGAGTGAGACAATAAACAATTGAATGGGTAAATTCATAACGTCAGGTGATGATAGATACTATGATGACGAATAAAGCAGGACCAGAGGAAAAGAGACGTGTGTGTTCATATGTGTGCATACGTGTGTAAGGATGTACGTGTGCACATGAGTGTGCATACTCTGTTTTAGATAAGGTCACAGAAGGCCTCACAGAGAAGAAAACCTTGAGCACAGACCTGTAGGAAGTGAAGGAGAAAGCTATGCTAATACATAAGAGAAGAATAGTCCAGGCAGAAGGAACAGCAAGTGCAAAGGCCCTGAGGCAGAAGTGGGCTTGGTGTATTTCCAGAACCTCGTGGAGGTCAGTGTGGCTGGAGCAGAAGGGAGTGGGAGCCTATAAGGTCAGGGAGGTCATGTAGAGACTTGTAGAGCCTTGTTCAGTTTGGGGTTTTACACTGTGTAATAGGGGGAGCCACTGGCCGTTCGAGCAGAGAAGAGATATAATCATGCTTACATTTTAAAAGGATCATTCTGGCTGCTGTGTTGAGAAATGGGGTGAGGGAGGGGCCAGGGTGAGAGCAGAGAGAATACATAGGAAGCTACAATAATAATCCAGGTGAGAGTTAAAGATGGTTGGGACCAGCAGTTGAGGTGGTAAGAGGAATGCGTTCTGTCCACATATTCTGGAAGTAGAGCTGGCGGGATTTGCTGGTAGATTAGAATGAGGCATCTGAGAGAAAGAGAAGCATCAAATTCACTGCCAAGTGTTTTGGCCTGAGCAGCAGGTACAGTGGGGTTGCCATTTACCAAGATGGGAAAGCACAGACTTGGGGGGGTGGAAATCAAAATTTTGGTTTACACATATTAAATTGGAGGAATATGTCCTAAAGAAATAGCTCCCAAGAAGGGAGAAACCCCAACAAGTCATGTTGCCGAAAGATGTTCAAAACAATTACTTTTTATGTATTTTATTTTTGGCTACGTTGGGTCTTTGCTGCACGCGGGCTTTCTCTAGTTGCGGCGAGCGGCGGGCTACTCTCCCTTGCGGTGCGCAGGCTTCTCATTGTCGTGGCTTCTCTTGTTGTGGAGCTCGGGCTCTAGGCGCGCGGGCTTCAGTAGTTGTGGCACACAGGCTCAGTAGTTGTGGCTCACGGGCTTAGTTGCTCCACGGCATGTGGGATCTTCCCGGACCAGGGTTCGAACCCATGCCCCCTGCGTTGGCAGGCGGATTCTTAACCACTGCGCCACCAGCGAAGCCCAACAATTACTTTTTAATAGTGTCTTTATTTAAATTTTTGACATTTTGTTCATCAGAGATTTTTTGTGCTAATTTTCTACAGATTATTAAAATGTTATTTATCCTGATTACTGAGTTTCTTGGTGCCCCCTTAGATTTTGCACCTGAGGTGAGTGCCTTGCTCAACTTACCCTGGCCCTGCTCTCAGGGCTGGGAAGCTGCAGAGCAGAGGAGCCTGGTCCTTTCAGTGACCAGAGCACCTGCACTTCTTCCCAGGTCTCCCTGCAGTACAGCTCCAATGGCCAGTGGCGCCACACCTGCGGAGGGTCTCTGATAGACCAAAACTGGGTCCTGACAGCTGCCCACTACATCAGGTAAATGCTCTTCCCCAGTCTCCCAGCCCACTCATCCCACTGGGCAGTGCTCATCTCTCAGAGTTGGAGCCCAGATGGCCTGAACCACCCTGTATAAAGGAGCCTTGCACATAACCACTTCCTCAGCCGAGAAACAAGTTCTCATCAATCTATAGTTCAGTCTGTTGGTCAGCTGATGGGCCCATACATGACATGGATTAAGTATCCCTTGCGGGGCGCTGAGGGGGACTATGGAAAGGGAGGAGGCCCATTTCCTGTCCTCTTGGGGGAACTAGGTGTGGCCTCCACATCTGGAACTGGGTTCCCTTGAGCAACTTGAACAACTACTCCAAGCCTCAATACCATCACCTGCTAACAATCAGGTAACGGAATTTAGTGTGGATTAAATGTGATGATGCATTAAAGGGGCTGGCTCTTAGTAAGTGCTCAATAAAAGTGAACTAGCACCGTTATAAAGGCCCACAAGGGACAGGAAAGGCTCTGTGACATTCGTTGTTCACCTGTCCTCTTCCCTCCCTACGTCCTCTGCTTATCTCACACTGGCTGGTGCTCACTGGAGTTTCCGCTGGGCCAACGTGATGCTCTCATAGCCAGGAGAGGTCCCTTCTCCTCACCTGATTTACAAGTTCTATGAGGCGGGCGGGGGGAAATAATAGAGGCCTGGGCATCAGGAGTCCTGGTTCTAGCTCTGAATTGTCACTAACGAGTTGCAAGACTCTGGACCATTTACTTCTCCTTTAGTCTCAGGTTCCCCATCTAAAAACGGGAGGTGAGGGGTTAAATTAAAAGATACCCTTGAGGGTAAATGACTGCTGTTATCTCTGTATCCATCTCACTTCCCCCACAGTAACACAGAGTTTATATTATTATAACTTTTATTTTATATCATAGTTTATAGTTGGTATAATATAGTTGTAATTACTGTTTGGTTATAGTTATTATAACTAACCGATTGCCCAAAGGGAAGAAAAATTCCCAGCGCCAACTAGGAGCTCTTGGAGCAGGCACTGACTTGGGCCCATCCCAGCACTTCCCAGAGCCAGGCCTCCAGACAGTGCATTGATTGGGGTGTCCCTGCCCATAGGGGCCCAGAGAGAGCAAAGGACAGCCCAGAGCTTACCTTCCCCGCTCGGCCCCCTCTCTCCTAGTTCCTCCAGGACCTACCGCGTGGTGCTGTGCCGGCACTGCCTCGCCACCCATGAGCCCGGCTCGCTGGTCGTCAAGGTCTCCAAGCTTGTGGTGCAAGAGGAATGGAACTCCAACCAGCTCTCCAAAGGGTGTGTTCTGTCTGGGTGCGCTGGGGGGTGGGTTGGCAGGGGTGCAGAGTGGGGGTGGGGCGTCTCCCAGAAGGCAGTGGGTGCAACCCTGCCCCATCCTTTGCTCCTTCTGTAGGGACGGTGGAGGAGCTCTCGGCCCCAAAGATGCCTGGGCTGGGGTGTGACTAGGGGAGGGAGAGGCAAAGACTGCCAGAGCGACCTGGCTCTCCTGCCAGTTAAGCCTGCAGCTCCCCCGTCCACCGCAGGCACTCACTGACCCTGTATTTATTCTGTGCCAAGTCCTGGGGACACAGGGATAGGTCTGCAGGCCCCACTATGAGTGGAGTCTATGAGTGGAGTAGGACACAGTCCCTCCGCTGTCCCCTACTCTGTGCCCCCTCCCAACACGCCTTTGACATTTTTCAAGGATTCCGTGACACTCTGCTGGGACAGCCTGGGGTAACACACACAGGAAGCTGGCAAGGGGCGCAGAGCTCTGCAAAGCCCCCCAGTGATTGTTCCCCCACCTGCAGGGAGATGGCAACTCCGCTTCCCCCACCTCCTCATAGACAAGCACATACCATCCTATGTTCACCCGCCACGTCCCACACGCCGTGCTGGGTGCTGGACGCACAGAGATGCGCAGGTCACCACATCAGCTCTCAAGGAGCCCATGGCCAGAAGTGTGGCTGGGAGGCAGTGCGGGGTGGTGGTTAGGGGTCGAGATTCTGGAGCCTGGAGGCTTAGATACGAATACTGACCGCGTGGCCCAGCACGAGTTCCTTAGCCTTTCTGTGCCTCAGTTTCCTCTTTGGTAAAATAAAGACAGTAATAGTGTCTACCTCTAGGGTTGTTGTGAGGATTAAATGAGATAATGTATGTAAAGCACTTAGAAAAAGTCCTGGCACATGATAGAAACCATATGTGTGGGCTATTAGCAGTAGTAGTACAATAATGGTGCAATAAAGAGGTGTAAGCGCTGGGATCTATGTCTGAGCCATCGAAGTAGAGGGGAGTGGTCCCAGGAAGTGGAAAAAAGGAGGGAGAGGAAGAAGAGGACGGGAAGGTTCTCTGCCCGTCAGAAAACTGGCGGAATCAACCCCTCCCTCCCGCCCGGTCCACTCTCAAGGTGCATTAGAGATTAATTCAAGTCTAGTTCCCCTTCTAGCCAGAAGTTTGCAAGGGCTGGGCCATGCCTGATTCACCCCTGAATCTCCACCCCCTATCCCAGGGAGCGGGCACATGTAGGGGCAGGGAATATTTGCTGGAACATCAGACTTCTTTCATCATCACTAATCCTGAGATCCAGGTGGTGTTAAACAAAATTCAGAGCCATGGGTTCACTCACGCCTTCATTCCACAGGTATCTGTTGAGCACCTACTATATGCCAGGCCCTGTTCTAGGCACCAGGAAACAACAGTGAGTGAAACACACAAGGCCCCAGTCCTGTGGGGTTTAGGGGACCGCCTAAACCCGAGCATCTCATTGCAGCTCAGGGGACTCCCCCTTTCTGATGACACAAGCAAGAATAGGCACTCCAGTGACCAGCAGAGACTGTGCCCAGCCAGCCAGGTCTTCCACTAGGACGGGCAGGAGTGGTGGGGGTCGCCAACCCTCCAGAACCTCACAGTCCGGGCTGCCTTCCCAGTGAGCCCTCTTCCACCCCCAGGAGTTAGTTTGCACAATCACGCCAAATAACACTTAGTGCTTTCCTTGTGCCAGGCACTGTGCTAGGTGTTTCCTGAGTGTTATCATATTTATTCCTCACAACAGCCCCAGGCGGGAGGTACTGTTATTATCCCCAACTCACAGGTGAGGAAACCATGACCTAGGAAGTGAAGGAACTTGCCTGAAGTTACAGATCCAGAAAGTAGCATTAAATCAGGTGTGATGTGCCCAGCAGAGGCCTGATCTGAGCACATCTTCAATACACTCTCATCATCATTGTCACCATGATTGTCGTCATTGGCCCCACTTTCTGGGGACAGAAAGTTATCTTCCCTTTTCCTGCTTCCCCATCACCTTCCCGAAGCCCAGAGGTATCCATCATCCTCTCCCAATCCCCAAGAGCAGATCTGCAGTTCCAGAAGGGCCTTTAGAAAGAAGAACCCCAGCCATCTCTTCAAATCTGCATAATTTATCCACATGCAAGGCCTCTTCTGCAGCCCAAGATGCCACTCTTGAATGGCTGCCCAGAAAGTTCACTCTGCCAAATCTTCCAGAAGACTCCGCATCACAGCCCTGGGGAGAGGAGGAGGACACCCTGTGGCCAAACACCCTGTGATCCTTCATCCAGGCAGCCTGCTGTGGTCCAGCACCAATGATGGTGCACAAAGGACGCGGGGTGTCCGTGAGTCATGAGTCAGTCTCTGCCCCCAAAGGGACTTGTCAACTAGATGAAATACACACAGACAAGACGCTGGAAAGCCGTAAAATGACACAGAATGGGTCCAGGGAAGCCTTAAGAGATGGGGAGGAGATGGGTGGGCAGAGAGTGAAGAAGGGCCTTTTCACATACACGTGGACTCTCTATGTGGCTTGGGCTTCTTCACGGCACGGAGGTTAGGATCCAAGAACAGGAATCCTGAAGGACCAGACAGAAGCTGCATTTCCTCATGCCCTAGTCTCAGAAGTCACATGGTGTCACTTCCTCTATATCACAGGCCCCCACCCCTCAACCAGAGGGAAGAAACCCAGACCCCTCCTCTCAAAGGACAGAGTGTCAACATCACATTGCAACAAGCACCAATGGGATGGCAGATCTCATTGTAGCCATCGTGGAAAATGTAATCTGCCAATCACTAAAGGTTTCCTAGACAAGGACATGAGACTGATGGATAAATCTGGCAGCAGAACTCAAGGTGGAAGGGAGAGTAAAGAATAAAGGCAAAAAGGCCTTTCAGCCTGAACATCTACCGTTTCCTAAACCAAACATAGGAAGCATACGGCTGGGACAGACATTACCAAGCAGTCATGGGTTTATTTCCTTGCTGACCCTGGACAGAGCCTCAGAATCCTTGTCAACACAGCGTGCCAGGCAGCCACAACTAATCCATCACAGTGGACATTGCAAGACAAACCTATTTGCCCTCCCTGTTCTCTACAGTCCCCTCAAAGGCCTTAGGGGAATTTAGGGCTCCAAGCTCCACCAGGGACAAAATGCAATCCTGGGGTTTAACCACAGCTGCTCCCCAATCCCTCATAGCCCCAACAGAAGGACGATTCACCATCAGGCTGGCCGAGGAGGGGGTTCAATGGTCCCCGCTGGGGCTAGAATCAGAAATATAATTGGGGCAGGACCAGTCAACCCTCTCTTTTTTTTTTTTTTTTTTTAATTTTATTTATTTATTTTTGGTTGTGTTGGGTCTTCGTTTCTGTGCGAGGGCTTTCTCTAGTTGCGGTGAGCGGGGGCCACTCTTCATCGCGGTGCGCGGGCCTCTCACTATCGCGGCCTCTCTTGTTGCAGAGCACAGGCTCCAGATGCGCAGGCTCAGTAATTGTGGCTCATGGGCCCAGCTGCTCCGCGGCATGTGGGATCTTCCCAGACCAGGGCTTGAACACGTGTCCCCTGCATTGGCAGGCAGATTCTCAACCACTGCGCCACCAGGGAAGCCCCCAACCCTCTCTTTATGCTCTGCCTCTTTACCAACCCAGGAACGACATTGCCCTGCTCAGACTGGTCCACCCCATCGCCCTGACTGACAAGATCCAGCTAGGCTGCCTACCGCCCGCTGGCGCCGTTCTACCCAACAACTGCATCTGCTATGTCATGGGCTGGGGAAGGCTGCAGAGTAAGTGGGTGCCGGGAACCCCAAGGATCCCAAGGGAGGGAAGGGAGGTGATGTCACCCCTGTCCAGTCAGGGGCTGTCTCCCCACTCATCATCCAGGGAGTCTGGAAAAAATGGCTGCTGCCTTGGAGAAACAGGATAGCCTAGATGGATAAGAATTCAGACTGCCTGGGTTCAAATCCAGCTCCTCCATTTACTTGCTATGTGACCTTTGGCACGTTACTTAATTAGCTTTTCCACACTGAAGTTTCCTCATCTGTAAAATGGGGATAATAACAGCACCTGTATCACAGAGTTGTCAATAATCCATGGGAAGCACTTAGCCCAGCGCCTGGCACATAGTAGGTGTGTGTGTTAATTGTTGTCACTGTCGCTATGACAGAATGAGGGTTATATTGACTACATGACTTCTGGCACAGAAGTCCCTTTTTTTTTTTTTTTTTTTTTTTAGAAGTCCCTTTTTTTTTTCTCCCCCTTTTTTGGCCATGCCACGTGGCATGTGGGATGTGGGATCTTACTTCCCCAGCCAGGGATCGAACCCATGCTCCCTGCAGTGGAAGTGCAGAGTCCTAACCACTGGACCACCAGGGAAGTCCCCAGAAGTCCCTCTTTATGGCCCAAAGCCAGAGTCCAAAATAGCATTCACTCTGTGACCTCAGGATTCCAGAGCTCCACAAAGGTCCCTGGGGCCCTCATCAGACTCTCTGCTCCCCATCTCAAAACTCATCTGTCCCACGTGCCACCTGACCTTGCTGCTCAGACCCTGGCTACATGTGGGTCTCCTTTTGACATAAGCCCTAAGGGTCAGAAATCCAATGACAGTAGGCCACCAAGAAGGAACAGAGGACCTGCCCTCCCCTTGTAAAATCACCAGAGGTTTGGAAAACTCTAGGAAGGCTCATGCAGATAAGTGGTTTTTTTTTTTTTTCATAATGACATATATCTGTAAGTGACACGTTTTTTACAGAGGTACATCAATACACATACACTCCAATTAGCATCACCCTCTTGCCTGGCTTATCTGCAAAAACATGGATACATGGAAACTCAGCAGAAGTAAGAAGTGGGAAATGTATCTCATGCTTATTGAGATACAAGCACAACCACTGGTTCATTTATCAGAAAACACCCAGGCAGAAAGTATTTCACTGGAGGCAGCAAGAGCCAGGGAAGGGTCCAAATGCTTGGCTTTATTCCCAGCTCTGTTGGTCACTAGCTGTTTAAATTTAGCTTCAATTTTCTCATCTGTAAAATGGAAATACAGTTGGCAAAGATTAAAAGAGATGACAAAAGAGATGTGAAAATGCTTATACACTTGCAAAATATAATACAGGTTAGACTAGAGTTAATTAGAATGGTCTTGGGAAAGCTGCTTAACTTCTCTTGGCTTCAATGTCCCATCTGTCCCAATGTCCAAAATAGGAATAAATACTTACTGTGAGGATTAGCTTAGTATCTTGAACGGCCTAATAAAATGCAAGTGAAGAATATTATTAGTCTTTGACATGAGTAGCAGTGATGATAGTAATGAAAGTGATGGTGGCAGTGTCATTGGGAGCCATTAGGAAAGCTCTACTTTCAACGCATTCAAGTATTTTTCCCAAGCTGGGTCTCCAAATGCCAGCAGGCTCACTGTCATATTTAAGGTAAGTGGTAGAAACCATGGAGCCAGCACAGCAAAATGGAGAGTTTGTTATAAGGATTTAAGAGACTCAGCCAAGGCCCGAGACAGCCAGGCTTCAGGAACAGGAGAGAATCAGGGGCTGAAAGACTATGAGGAACTCAGGAAACCCTCTCTCAGAATTTCTTTTCTTCGTGGATCTACTTCATCCTTCTCTCCCTAGAAGAAAATGGTAGCCACTACCAACAGCTCCCAGGTTTATATCCTCTCTGGCTGGGATTTCTTAGTCCCACCCCCAAATTCCCAGGAAAAGGAGCTTATTGGCTTAGCTGGGGTCAGGTGTTCACCCCTGAACCAATCAGCAGTGGCCAGAACACTACCCAATCAACTGTGAGGATACGGTATGGGCAAACATGGCTGCTCCCATGGCAACCCTATGGATGGAGGGAAGTAAGAGGGACCAGAAAGAAAGGGGCTGGGCATCCACTACTTGCTTTTTCTCAGGAGTCCCTTTGTCCCTGTAACACCTTCTCTCTTGTCTCATGCAGCCAGCGGAGCACTTCCTGACATCCTGCAGCAGGGCGAGCTGCTGGCTGTGGACTCTGCCACGTGCTCCCAACCTGGTTGGTGGGGCAGCACTGTGAAGACCAATATGATCTGTGCTGGGGGTGATGGTGTGATCTCCACCTGCAATGTGAGTGCAGGAAGTAGGTGACCCCACACACACACCGACAAAATGAGGCTGAGGATTGGGAGAGTCTCTCAGGGTCCTAGACTCCATCCTCCCACCTGCAGGCAAAAGCACTGGGAAACAGCTTCATACATTTGAACCCTGACCTTTGTCCTTGCCGTCTCCAGAAAAGATGTTTTGAGATTCTCCTTGTAGTAGTGTCTACCCTCTCACTGCTGGGAAGTCCTTCCTTGGGTCTCATTGAGGTCTCTCATTACTGTCATCTCTCTTATTCTTTCCTCTGTGTAGTAAGGGAGCCAAGGGGACATATTTGCTGGGTTAGGACCTTTCTAAGGTGATTTCAAGTTTATCTAATCCCATTCATGACCCAACGTATCCCTTCATGGTAGCTGCCACGGAGCCTTTCTGATACAGTGTCATAACCAAAAGGACTTGCTACGTGGTGGACTTTGAAGCAGAGTGGGGACAGAGCAGGAAGGAGCTTCATGTGTCCTTCAGATCACACTGGGCCCCTACACTCTTTGCCCAGGCAGACGGGCCCCCAGGAAACTCCGTCAACGGGAGGAAATGGCCGGTGGTGATTGAGCGCGTGGCATTCTAACTCTGGGACACATCTCAGCTCCTTCACTTACTGCTTGCACAGCCTCAGTCTGAGGGCTTCTGTTTTCCTCTTTGATGAAATGGGGATACTGCAACCCTTACCTCACAGGTTTTGGTAAAGATTAAATGAGATAAGGCCTATAAAGTGCTTAGCACCATTCCAGGCACACAGAAAGAATAAATGCTAGTTCCTGTTGGTATTATGGTGCCATCTTGAGCTGTGACCGCAAGGGCTGGCCTCCGAGAACATGGCAACCCACCGTGGAACAATATAAATGCACTGCCAACATGTAAAACACGGGGCTCTGAAGGGTAGCCCCTTCCCCTCCCATCGCCCCACCCAAGCTCAAAGGCCCCTCCTGACAGAACTCTGGCCTTCCCCAGGGGAACTCCGGCAGACCACTGAACTGCCAGGCGGCTAATGGCCAGTGGCAAGTGCACAGCGTGGTCAGCTTCGGGTCCTCCCTCAGTTGCAACTACTACCACAAGCCCTCCGTCTTCACACAGTTCTCCAACTACATTGACTGGATCAATTCAGTAAGAACCGGACCAGCCCTGTGCCCCCCAGGCCCTGCCCTGGCCCTGGCCGCATGAGGGCCATGCCCACCTGAGTTCTGAGGACCCCCTCCCTCCTCTTGAGAGCTAGGAGGCTGCAGACCTGGGCAACCCCTGCAGGATCCCCCATAGGCCCCAAAATTTCTGTGTGAGTTGAGTGAAAAGGCACATAGAGGGTGGTCTTGTCCAAAGAGGTTGAAAATAAAGGTTACTCCTCCAGCATTAATAGCAGTTTCCCTAGGATTCATGGGGTGTTTTGTTTCTGCTTATCTACGTGTAGGCCCAGACCCCACTGTCCAATGCTATATTTATCTGCAAAGCCCAAAACCCGGTCGTTTGAGATCCCCACAGCCTTAATTATTGGAAATTAGTCATTCTAAAGGGTCCCCCAGCTGTTCTGTAGGGTGCCCAATCATCTCAGTTTGCGCTGGACTGGGAAGTTTCCTGGGATGCAGGAATTTCTGTTTTAGACCAAGGCAGTCCAGGTAAATGGGGCTGAGCTGATCCCACTATGACTGTGAATGTGTCCCCAGAGAGCTTTAGCCTTTAGCTCAAAACCAGTGCCTCACAAACTTCCGCACCAGCTCAATTCCTATTTTTTAAAAACAATGAATAAACATTCATCTATAATGAAAACCAGAAAAAAATTTTATTAAAAAAAAAAAAACCCAAAACTGGCACCAATCTTGGGAGAAGCCATGGATACAATCAGAGGTAGGTGGCAGCAGCCAGAACAGGGAGAGTTGTCACAGGAAGGGCAGGCCTTCGGCGGGGGGGCGGGGGGGGGGGACCTGGGGGAGGGCAGAGGAGGCATCGTGCCTGGTGATGGATGCTGGAGGGGAAGAGGAGGACACCGTGCCGATCGGGGCACTTTTTTACCCACCTCCCAGCAGTGCCACCACCTCGGTTTGCTCTTCTGTAAAATGGGACTTGAACTAGACCAGGACTCATCCACTTTTTTAGGAGGCAGAACAAGTCGGGGTTGTGGTGTTTGTGACAGAGCCCCCAAAGAAGGGAAAGCTGGCATCTGGTTTCATTATTTCAAGCTGAATTTACAGAGAGCCGTTTAATTAAATCAAACCGACACTCCATTATAAAATCAAATGTGATGTCACAGCCGTGAGCTTGCAGTCCCAGGGGTAAAAGGACATTGTCAAATGGGCACTGTCAAAATAAGCAGTTGGCTGCCTCCGAGTTTTCCCATTAATACCTGAGGGCTCCTTGTTCATTTGTCTGCCTGCTGGCATTTCTCTGCCAACAAGTGGTTACAGGCACCAGAAGTTCCAGAAAAGTTTGTTGCAGAAAAAGGTAAAATCAGGAAGAGAGTGGCCGTTACTTACAAGGTTTTTTCAGTCCATTGGGGGAAAGCTCTGGTCCCCTTTTGGCAGAGGAAAACCTGAGTCCAGCTTTGGGGGTGCCACCAGCATTTCAAAAGAGCCTGGCCTGAGACGGATTAGGTGGGAGGGTGCTTAGGGCCTTTTCCCAGCCAAATCCGAGGATCCTTTCCAGCCCCAGCTGCCGCGTGAGTCACCATGCGGCTGCCCTGGCAGCACGCTGGGGGCCCCGAGCAGGGCCAGGAGCAATTGTCCTGTCTTTTGGACCCAGCATCAGCTGTTCCCAGCCACAGACACAAGCACAACAGGGCAGGTCTCAGCCAAAAGCCTGGCCAGACGTCAGAGGGGATCAATGGGGAAAGCTAGCCTTGCGAGGCAGCCGGGCAGAGGCCCTAGGTTCCCGGGACAGCAGCCAGGGCAGGCACATGTGCCCGTGACAGGTTCCAGGAACAGCAGAGCCAAGCTGCCAGCTGTCCTCTGGTAGAGGCCGCCCCGGCAACTGCAGAGGGGCCAGTGGAGCCTTGCAGTGGTCCCAGCCCAGGGGCACACCGTGTGCAGCTTGGAGTTCCAAACCCAGACAAGTGACGAGCCAAGGTCAGGGACTGGGAAGCGATAGGAGACAGGTGGCCAAGGGCATTCATCCTTTCAACAGATGTTCGCTGAATGACAGCAACACATGAATATTCAGCATTCACCAGCTTTATTTTTATTTTTATTTTAGAAGGTAATACATACTCTTGGTAAAAATATTAAAAGCATATCAAGTGTATTAAAAGTGTATCAAGTAAAAAAGTAGACATCCCCCTTGTATGACATCTGCAGTTCTATCCCCCCCAGAGATAATCATAGCCAATGGCTTGGTGTGTGGTCTTCTGGATTTATTTCGGTGCAGCTATAAAATATCTATATACATACATATAAACATACTGTCCTCTAACCAAAAATAGGATTTTACTCTCCATTACTATTCTGCAGCTTAGTCGTTTCACTTAACACCATATCATATTATACATGTGAGCCCATATATCTATGTCATTCTTTTGAACAGCTAAATAAAATTCCATAGTATGAATATAATGAATGAAGCTTTCATCTGTTTCCTATTTTCCACTCTCACATGGCTGCAGTGAACATCCTTGGACGTATATCCTTGCACACTGATGAGAGCATCTATGCTACAGAGATCCAGCAGCGTCACTGGATCACGGAGTCGGCACATTAGGATGTTTAGTAGATGCCAAACCACCTCTGAAAACAGGGTTACAGCCCCACTCTCAGCACGTGACGGTGCCTTGACAACAGGAAGGATTGTTAACAATTTCGGGGCTCTTAAACCTTTTGAGAAACAAATGAAATCTACAAACATGCCCGTCCATACGTTTGGCGTATAATTTTTTAAGAGTTCCCAGGCCCCCCGCCCTGAAGCCCAAACTGAGCTCCAGGCTAAGACTCCTTTTTACAGGAAGCCCCAACAGGTCAGTGTACAGCTGTGATGACATCTTTTCTCTGGAGCATCATTAGAGCCCCTAGGGAGAGCTGCTTCAACGCGGGCCGCCTGATTCACACGGGCAGCGCGGAGCGGGGAGGGAGAAAGCCAGGAAACTGCAAGCAAGGCTCTGCTCTGCTGGGTTAACCTGATTATTTTCTTGTGTGTGTCCTGCAGGTGACTGAAAATAACTAACCACCAGAAGTCCCCGGGACTGTTTCGGACTTGGAAAGGTCACAGGAGGAAAATAATAATAAAGTGACAACTACATGAATCACATCTTGGTGAGAGTTTTATTAGCAAATCGTCCTCATATCTAGAGGCCTGAAAGCAAGAAACAGGCTGGGGTCGAGGCAGCTTAAAGGCCTTGGCGGCGGGGGGAAGGGTGCGGGTCCTGCAGCCAGGAAGGCACCTGGAGGGACGGGCTGGACTCAAGAAGACCTGGGTCTGGCCAGGTCTCTCCACTCGTTAATTGTGTTCCCTGGACAGGTGACTTAACCTCCCCGAACACACGGTTCCCACCCCAGTCACCTTCCTGTGATGGGGTAGGGGGGAAGGTCAAAAGAAATAAGAGCTGGGGAAATGTTTCCCAAAAATCCAAAGTCCCCTTTATATAAGGAAGAATAAAGAGTTAGAGCAAAATGAGGGGGGGAGGGGGGGGGGGAAATAGGTGAAAGAGAGTCGATACTCACCTAAGGTTTTGTTTTGTTTTGTTTTTAAGAACACTGCGATATAGACAAAAATTGGTAATTTTTAAAACTTCATTTAGGATTCACAGATTCTAACTCTTCAGACTCTAGTAGCCCCAAACTGCTGATCTAAAAGAGATGCTGGTCTGTTTGTCACCAAAATTTCCTGTAGCTCAGGGGTTCTCCAGTGGGGGCCCACCAGGCAGATCTGGCAATGTCTGAAGACAGTTTTGGTTGTCACGACTCGGGGAAGGGGTGCTGCTCGCATCTCGTGGGGAGAGGCCAGCGATGCTGCTATACATCCCACAGTGCACAGGACGGCCCCACAACTGAGGATTCTCTGGCCCCGAATGTCAGCTGTGCTGAGGTTGAGAAGCCCTGATGTAGAGAAAACACAGGGGTCACAGGCCACAGCCGCTAGCCAGGCACGGGCCACTGGCAAAGAACCCTGTGGCGTCCACGGCGTTCTGCTCCTCTTCCTCCATCGCCGGTCATTTGGCTCCAATTGGAAAGCTGCTAGGAGCCCGTCTGCAGCCCGGGGGGGAAAGAGCAGACCTCTACAGGCTACAGAATCCTTCAACGGCTGTCAGCCACAGTTGTAGGAAAGTCCAGGCCTCAGCTGCCACCAGGGCTGGAGCAGGAAGGTTTTTGGGGTGAAAGGTAAGGCAGGGTGAGAGGCCCCAGCCTCGTTACGTTTTAAAGAAAAGTTTTTTCCGGAGGAAATTAAAACAGCCAGGAATCTGTTTGTAAATTCCTTTCACTGAAACAGCATTAGCAACCTGTGAAAACACGACCACAGGGAGGCCTGTGAGTTCTCTTGACTGAAGTAAGAATTCCAAAGAAGGGCTGGGGGAGCGTCCACCAAGTCAGAATTTTATTTTATTTATTTTTGATTTATTTATTTGGCTGCACAGGTCTTAATTGCGGAATGCGGGATCTAGGTCCCTGACCAGTGATCGAACCCGGGCCCACTGCATTGGGAGCATGGAGTCTTAACCATTGGACCACCAGGGAAGTCCCCACCGAGTCAGAACTTTAAAAACAACTCTAGGGACCTCCCTGGTGGCACAGTGGTTAAGAATCCACCTGCCAACGCAGGGGACATGAGTTCGATCCCTCGTCCGGGAAGATCCCACATGCCGCAGAGCAACTAAGCCCGTGCGCCACAGCTACTGAGCCTGTGCTCTAGAGCCCGTGCACCACAACTACTGAGCCCGCGTGCCACAACTACTGAAGCCCACGCACCTAGAGCCCGTGCTCCGTGACAAGAGAAGCCAGCGCAATGAGAAGCCCGCCCACCGCAACGAAGAGTAGCCCCCACTCGCCGCAACTAGAGAAAGCCCGCGCACAGCAACAAAGACCCAATGCAGCCATGAGTTAATTAATTAATTACTTAATTAAAAAAAAAAAAAAAAAAACTCTAGCTGCAGCCTCCTTGAGTGTGTGTGTGTGTGTGTGTGTGCGCGCGCACACGCACGCGCTGGGCGGGGGTGGGGGTGGGGGAGGGGTTAGAGAACAAGCATCTCAAGCATAAGTTTAGAAAACTCAAAAACTCATAAGTTTAGAAAACTCAAAATTCAGAATTTGAAAACTCAGAAATTCACAAAGTTCAAATCAGACTGAAAGGTTTGCATGAGGAAAAGTTGAGAGAAGAGACTGGGCCCAGGAGCCGAGTGCACTGCTTAGTCCTGATGGGCCCCCAGCTGCCTCTGAGACCTGCTCATCCGTGGCCATGGCTCATGGCGCCCCCTGGAGTCGCGCTGCGTGGTGGCCCTGCACCTGCTTTTCTTCTCTCCTCTGCTCAGCAAAGCTCAGAGCCGGAGCCTCCCGAGGAGGAGATCCCAGCCCTTATAGCTCCTTCTCACGGCACAAAATACCTGAGCAGAGCAGGAGGAGCCCATGCGTGCTCCGAGATGCGTGGAGGAAGTAACTGCTCTGAGTGGGGCCCTATCCGGCTGTCCTTCCCTGTTCTCACCACGGCCTTCCAGAAGGGGAGACACTAAAAGGATTCATGATTCTCGAGGGTCAAGAGTAGAAGGCCGTGCAGTGGGGAAAGGGTGCAGGCCCCGCGACCTGCCTTCAGGGCCACACTCAGGCACTGGGCCATCCCACCCTGGCACTGAGGACTGGCTCCATTAGTGGGCGGACTGAGGTGTCAGCCTGGGACCTCAGAGGCTGGGGAAAGCAGTCTTTTGCATGATGGGCAAATGTCACTGCAGGCAGTAACTTCTCGCATTAGGAGAAGCAAAAGCACCAAGTCTCAGGGCAAGCCCGGGTGCAGAAGAAACCTCTGGCTTGGGCTTGGGGCCCTGCTCAGCCCCACCACCTGCCCTGGGGAGAACACACTGGCCCTCCCACCAGCCTCACCCTGAGCAAGAGGGTCTGAAGGTCCTCGCAGTGAGCCCACTGCTCAAAAATGCTGTCCAGGGTCTCGATGTACCAGGAGCCACTCTTGGTATCCCTCCAGGAGACAAAACCTGCCGAAGGAGAAAGGCTGAACTTCATTGGGAAGCTGCCCCTCCCCACGTATGCAGACGGGCCCACCTCCACACTTTGACTGATGTACACAGCCAGCAGCAGCCCACATCTCTGTGCTCTGTCCCATCGTGATCTTATTTCATCCTCACCACTAGCCTGTGACTTTGGTCATGGTTCCCATTTTCCTAACAAGGCAACCAAGGCTCGGAGAAGTCAAGTGACTCTCCCGAGGGATAAGAAAGGAAAGAAACTAACACTTGTCACACCTGCTATGTGCCAGGCACTGTGCTCAGTGGGGGAGCAGCCACCTTGTTAAAATCACCATGACGATCCCTAAGGTACAATGAATATACCCATTTTAAAGATGAGAAGACTGAGGCAGGGCCAGGACGAGGGTGAAGCGAGTGAGGCACACCAACACAAGAATGCATGCCTCCTTACATTTTGCATTCTAGGCACCGTGACTGCCTCGCCCTGAGCTGAGGCTCAGAGAGGTGAAGTAACTTACTCAGGGTCACAAGAGGCAGAACCAAGTCTCACACACAGGTCTTTTCTTCACAACACAGCTGCTTCTAGGGCAGATGGGGGGACCTGCTGGTTGGAAGGACAAGCTCTCACGACCCACTCACTCACCTGGGAAGGTGGAGTAGGACACCAAGATGTCGCTAGGTGTGGGCAAACTAGACACGGCATCCGGCCGGTCGAAGGTGACTGGGCCTTCCTGGAACGGGGTAGCATCTGGCTCAGGGTCGCTGTCAGGGGTCCTGTCTTCAGGGGAAGTGGAGGCCACCTCAAACCCCTGGTCTTTCTGCTCTGCAGGAAACAGAAACAGACAACACTTGCCAGTGAAAACACCCAGACCAGAGCTCCCACTTCTTGGTGCCACCAGCCTGAGAGGCCTGATTTCCTCTGGAGCCAGGGGCCTAGTGCTGGACAAACATGAGCAGGAAACCAGAACAGGAGCTTTACTTTTACTATAACAAGAGTTTTCCACATTCATTAAGTAAAGCTGGGGGTGAGGGCAAGAATGCAGAAATTTTTAAAACAGCTATAAAAATAAGTTACAAGATATACACCCAAAAGAATGGGAACCAGGTGTTCAAGCAAGAACTTGTGAAGCAATGTTCATTACATTATTCACAACAGGCAAAAGCTAGACACCACCCATGTGTCCAGGGACAGATGAATGGATAAACAAAATGTCGTATAAACATCCAATGGAATATTGTTCAGGCTTAAAAAGGAAGGAAGTACTGACACAGAAAACAATGTGGATGGGCCTTGAAAACATGCTAAGTGAAAGAAGCCAGACACCAAAGGCCATAGAATATGATCCCATTTATATGAAATATCCAGAAGAGGCGAATCCAGAGAGAAGAAAGCAGATTAGTTGCCAGGGGCTGGGAATGGAGTGACTGCTAACGAGTATGGAGTTTCTTTTGAGGAAAGATGAAATGTTCTAGAATTAGATGGTGATGATGGTCACACACATTGTGAATGTACTTAATGTCACTGAATTGTACAATTTAAAATAGTTAAAAATGCTAAATTTTATGTCATTAAAAAGTCACACTGGGACTTCCCTAGTGGTGCAGTGGTTGGGAATCCGCCTGCCAATGCAGGGGACATGGGTTCAATCCCTGGTCCGGGAAGATCCCACATGCTGTGGAGCAACTGAGCCCATGCGCCACAACTACTGAGCCCACGGGCCACAACTACTGAAGCCCACGCGCCTAGAGCCCGTGCTCCGCAACAAGAGAAGCCACCGCAATGAGAAGCCCGCACACTGCAACGAAGAGTAGCCCCCGCTCGCCGCAACTAGAGAAAGCCCACGCGCAGCAACAAAGACCCAACACAGCCATAAATTAATTAATTAATTAATTAAAACAGCATATAGATTAAAAAAAAAAAGTCACGTTATACAGCCTTAAAAAGGAAGGAAATTCTGACACATGTTACAACATGGATGAACCCTGAGGACATTATGCTGAATGAAATAAGCCGGTCACAGAAAGACAAATACTGCATGATTCTGCTTACATGAGGTGCCTCGAGTAACCCAATTCATAGAAACAGAAAACAGAATACTGGTTACTAGGGGCTGGAGGAACGGAGAATGGGGATTAGTGCTTAATGGGTACAGAGTTTCAGTTTTGCAAAATGAAAAGAGTTTTGGACATGGATGGTGTGATGGCTGTACAACGTGAACGTACTTAATACCACTCCAGAGCTATACACTTAAAACTGCTTACCATGGTAACTTTTATGTGTATTTTATCACAAAGTTTTTAAATTAGAAAAAATTACCCCCAGAAAGGTCACAGAACAGTATATAACGTATGACCTGTTTGGCATAGATATGATGGATAAATGGACAGGAGAGAAAGAGAAAAGTCTGGAAGGAAACACCAATTGTTAACAGTGGCTCTTCTGAAGAACAAGAATGGGAGTAGGGATGGGCCCAGGACTTTGACTTTTCACCTTTATACACCTCGGAGGACTTTGATTTTGTTTGTTTTTTAATGAGCATGAACTACTTTTTTTTTTTTAATAAATTTATTTATTTTATTTATTTATTTATTGGCTGCTTTGGGTCTTCGTTGCTGCGCACGGGCTTTCTCTAGTTGCAGCGAGCGGGGGCTATTCTTCGTTGCGGTGCATGGCCTTCTCATTGCGGTGGCTTCTCTTGTTGCGGAGCACAGGCTCTAGGCGCGCGGGCTTCAGTAGTTGTGGCACAGGGGCTCAGTAGTTGTGGCTTGCGGGCTGTAGAGCGCAGGCTCAGTAGTTGTGGCACACGGGCTTAGTGGCTCCGCGGCATGTGGGGTCTTCCCAGACCAGGGCTCGAACCCGTGTCCCCTGCACTGGCAGGCGGATTCTTAACCACTGCGCCACCAGGGAAGCCCAGCATGAACTACTTTTGATCTCATGAGTTTACCGAC
Organism: Balaenoptera physalus; assembly: GCF_965194825.1. Lineage (NCBI taxonomy): Eukaryota > Metazoa > Chordata > Mammalia > Artiodactyla > Balaenopteridae > Balaenoptera > Balaenoptera physalus. Next base: position 184,414,886 of record NC_138882.1, on the reverse strand, counting down.
CAATTATTATGTACTTTGATCATTTTGTCCTTGTTGATTTTTTTTAACCATATTTGTGGCTTCTTCCCCAAACACACATTAAATCTCAACATTATGATTCAAAGCAAAACAAAGCCTGGCCATGTTGGCAGCAACCAAAGACAACCATGGCTAATGGTTTGCTGCACCTCCTTCCAATCTTTTGTGTTTTGTTTTCACCTGCTTATTTGCAGGTTCAACTAATCATGCTTTATTCCCTTATCAGGGCATCACGAGGATTTTCCTCAGGTTACGATAAAAGCTTCTTTAAAATCATGGTTTATGACACAGACGGCAGAGACACGTACATACGGAGTACCCCTGGGGTACAGAGCACCAACACAGGCACTGAGGAAGACAGAAAATAAGAAGAAGATGGGGGAATTCCCTGTTGGACCAGTGGTTAGGACTCCGCACTTCCACTGGCGAGGGCCCGGGTTCAATCCCTGGTTGGGGAACTAAGATCTTGCAAGCCAAGCAGCACAGCCAAAAAAAAAAAAGAAAAAGAAGATGGGATCCTGTCTGGGGAGCTAAACACCCAAACTGAAAAAACTCTGCCCTCAATTTACATTGAGACTTGGATTTTTTTAAAAAAAAAACAAAAAAAAAGGACTTCCCTGGCCGTCCAGTGGTTAAGACTCCGTGCTCCCAATGCAGGGAACACGGGTTCGATCCCTGGCTGGGGAACTAAGATCCTGCATGCTGTGCAGAGCGGCCAAATAGATAAAATTAAAAAAAAAAAAAGATATAAAATTGATCTCTTTTATTTTTTTGGTAGGTATACAGTTGAGGCAACTGTCCACTACCTTACAGTGTCCCCTATTAAGACAACCGAGGGGAGAAAAATTGCCATTCTTGGCAATTCTGTCTTATGAATACCAAATAAGGTGGATCTTATGAGCGATTCTACCTCACCCTATCGTGCCTCGGCGGCTGGAAAGCACAAAGCCAATTTTCGGGCCACCTCTAGCAAGCACGCAGAACCTCACAAGATGCACTTCTAGATGCCAAACTTACTGCTCTTCTTTCCTTGCATTTCTATTTCCTCCTTATTTTTTTTTCTCTGTATTTTGTTCAACTACATCACTTGTACTTCCTTAAGTTACCTCAAAAACCCTTTTATGGAAACCAAAGAAGGCATCAAGTCATAAGTAATGGGATCCATGGAGATGTTTACACCCCTGACTCAGTAATTTCCTAAGGAAATAATTCAAGTGAAGCCAAAAGCCCTCAGTACAAAGACATTGGTGGTCATGTGAGCCAAAAATTGGATACCACCAAAATGGCCAACACTAGGGAATGGTTTAGGAAGTGAGTGAGTATCACTACAATGCAAGATTATAAGCCATTTGAACAGTGACAATGGAGACGTGGGGTGATGCTTCAGGGATAAGGTTCAATGAGAAATGCAGACTGTGCCCCTCGGCCAAGATCCAAAGGTAAGAGGCAAAATGAGACTGCCATGTCGGGCTCGTAGGATTCTGGATGTTTCTATTTTTAAAGTTGCCATATTTTCTGTCTTTCCTGTTTTAAAACCCAAACTCCCCCAGAGCAATGGCAGGCCTGGAAAACAGAGGGTTAGGACTCAGGGCAGGACTCGGGCCACACACAGCTCAACCACAGAGCCACTGGGGTGGTGACGCTGCAGGACATGTCCTGGGATGAGTTCCTCCAAAGCAGAGCTCACTGCAGAGTACAAAGTGTTACTTCAGAAAGGAAGCAGCTGAAAAGAGCTTCAGCAAAGACAGGCAGAGGGCTGGGGGGCCCGGGGTTCCGCAGGGGAGGGTTTCTGGAGCAGGCGGTTGTGAGCCAGGCTCCCATGGGAGAAGGGAGAGCAATCCTGGTGGGAGAAGCAGCACCTGTCGGGCAGGTCTCTGGGCAGGAGAGCTGGAGGGTTTGTGTGGCTAGATCCACAGTGGGTAATAGCAAGGAGGGAGGGAGGTCACAGTTCACCCAGGGAAGCTGGGGGCCCATCCACAGGGGACACAGACAGGACAAAGACGGTTCTGGCAACCCCATAATAATAACCCCAACATCTACTGACCGGACTTCCCTGGTGGTCCAGCGGTTAAGACTCTGTGCTTCCACTGCAGGGGGCACGGGTTTGATCCCTGGTCGGGGAACTAAGATCCCATGTGCCGCGCAGTGTGGCCAAAAAATAAATAAATAAGTAAAACCTTAAAAAAAAAAAAAAAATCTATTGACCTCTCACCCCATACAACTAAAGCTCAGAAAACTCGGTAATTTGTCTGTGGTCTCACACCTAATGCGCAGGGGACCAGGGCTCTGTGCCTCTCAACTACCCTGCTGCTTCCCAAGCCTGCCAAGGGGGCCTCTTAGATCTGTGAAAGCTGGACTATGGCATAGCTGTCTCAGGTCACTGCTTCCGGTTGTTTGTTTGGTCGAGATTCTGGAATCTGCCCTAGGTGAAGTCGGACAGGGGAGGGGACCTGAGATGGGAACCTGGGGCTGCCGCTGGGTCTGCCCGGGGAAGCAGGGTGCAGCAGGGGAGGGAGCGCTTCAGTGGGGGATGCCGTAGGAAGGGCCTAAGGAGACGGGCAGGGGGGGAGGGGGGGGGACCAGAGGGGCTGCCTGTGAAAATGGGATGATGGGATCTGAGAGGGGAGGATGGGGGTCAGAGGAAGAAGGGGTCAGACAGGGGATGCTGCCTGTGTCTCCATCCACGTGTCATCCTCCTACAAGTCTGCTGGGAAGGCCTCGCCTATGGGTTATGCATTTAAGCCATTGCTTTCTTCTTAAGGAGGCTCACTGATTCAAAACTCCCTGCAAGGAAGAGTAACATCCCATAAGAATAAATACACAGTGGGAAGACGAGCCATTCCCTCAGCACATAAAAGCCACAACCACTGTCGTACATCATTCTTCCTTTCCAGCTTCTCAGCATGATCTCGAAAGTTCTGGAGGGGTCACCCCAAAATTTAGGCCACTCAGCTCTGGCTGAGTTCATCATGCTAACACTGAAGTTTCACACCAAAGTTACTGACTTTGAAGCACGTTCTTCCACCTTGGTGCCCGCACTACCTCTTAACAAAGGGGCGGATGACATTTAGAAGATTTTTAAATTGTAACAACAGTGAATCTTAAAATAGCAACACAAGAGTCACCAAAATCCAGGGCAGACATTCAGAGACCTGTAAACAACACGACACCCCACCAGACACTGACATTTGGGTATTTCTGTCCTCAGCTGATGGTGGCGCCACCATGTGGCAACAGCGTTAAACACAAGATCCCGCAGCAGGGAGCTAAGCAGAGACCGCCACTCCAAAAGCGGCACCTTAACCACTGCGTTCCAGCTTTGGAATCCTGCTGTTGTCAGTGAATTGTTTGGTTTTGTTTTTAGTGGCAGGAGTCCACATTACTTCAAACCATATTTTTATATGGTTCTATTTCAAATTCAAACAATTAGAATGCACATAAGATGGAAGCATACTGTGGGCTTTGTGCCAGGCTGGGGACCCAGCTGCAGGGCAGATGGGATTGGCTCTGCCCTCAGAGACCTGACCAGGGGACGAGGCCATCTGAATGCAAGGTGAAAGTGCTAAGACAAGGGAAGAACGGGGGCTGCAGGAGCACAACAGCCGGCGCGAACCCTGACTTTGTGCAAGGAACGAGGTGTTCAGGGAAGGCTTCCTGGAAGCGGTGACAATAAGCTGTAACCAGAAGGATGGATGATTAAGAGTTGGCCAGGAGACAAGGCAGAGGAATGGCACATAGAAAGCCTGAGGAGTAAGCCAGACCCTGGTGTCCTGGGAAGGCTGAGCAGCGCTGGGGTGGGCACAGCATGCCAGTCGGGGGAGGCGAAGAGTTCGGGGCCAGATCAAGGGCCCAGCAGCCCCACTAAGGAGTCCAAAGAGTAAAACCACAAAGATCCTCCTTCGCTGCTGAGAATGGACAGTGGGGTGGGCCCTGGCCCAGAAGACCGGCTAACTATCTTCCCCAGAAAGCTGGCACCCCAGCTCACCCTTCAGTCTGTTTTTCCTTTGATTCACAGGAGAAAGAGGGACCATGCACTTCTGAGTAAGAATATCACTTGACCACACATTCTGGATCATAAGAAGAAAGACAAGTTACAAAGGATTTCAACCCAAGAACAGCAGCCTCTCCATCCACCTGTCATCATCACTCTGAGGTAACTGCACTGGTGACAGGGGTGGGGCTCTTATGTGACACTGAGTCCTCTGGGGTCAGCAGGAGGAGGGAGGCCAGGTTTCCAGTTAGGAAAATGAACCAGGCAATGTGTTAAGTGTGTTAAGAGACACACTAGGGACTTCCCTGGTGGCGCAGTGGTTAAGAATCTGCCTGCCAATGCAGGGGATACAGGTTCGTGCCCTGGTCCAGGAAGATCCCACATGCCGCAGAGCAACTAAAGCCTGTGCACCCCAACTACTGAGCCTGCGCTCTAGAGCCTGTGAGCCACAGCTACTGAGCCCGCGCGCCACAACTACTGAAGCCCGCGTGCCTAGAGCCCGTGCTCTGCAACAAGAGAAGCCACAGCAATGAGAAGCCTGCGCACCGCAACGAAGAGTAGCCCCCTCTCGCCGCAACTAGAGAAACCCCACGCACAGCAACAAAGACCCAACGCAGCCAAAAATAAATAAACAAATAAATAAATAATAAATTAATTTTTTTAAAAAAAGAGCCACACTGCTTAGTATGTGAGAGATAGTAACAGTAAGAGCTAGGCTCTGCTACTACCCCTATTTGCCAAGACTTCTAGAGATTAACTGGCCCGTGGCTGTGCAGGGAGCAGCTAACCCAGGATTTAACCCAGTGTTCTCCATCACTCATGGCCAAGTTATAGGCCTGGGTCATGATAGTGACTTAACACAGTTCCAGTCAAATTATAAGTTCCGGGGGACAGAGACCCCACCTCTGCATCTCTACAGTCTGGTGTATACAGCAGGCGGTCAATAAACTTACTGGATGAATCATACGACCAGAGCCTGCCCTCCTAGACAATCTCTCCCATGACTCCCCCGCCAATGTGGAATAGTATGGGACAAATCACCGTGTGCAGAAGAATATGCCTCAGGTGCCCACGTTACAGGTCACTGGCGTGCACACTTGGCATGCAAGCCGACAGCTCTACGGTATAACAATGCCCGCTTCTCTGGCAGATCAGGCCAAGGGACAAGGAAGTGATATGCCTTTCAGACATCCCTGCCCCTGGAGATGCCATCATGTCCCATAGTCCAGGACACATAATGGTGTTCTCTCTTCCCTCTTTTTTTATTTTATAAGAAAACCAGGTAACGTTGAAGTAGGGCTCAGGTTTAAAATCAGGACATATAGCAAAACTACAAACAATCTAAATAATCCTTAAAAATTACTGAATCCCCAGGACCTAAGCCTTTGGGAATTCCAGTAGTTAATTCAGCAATGGCCTCCCTTTCTCTGCGAAAGGGGGAAGGGAGTCTGGTTGATGGAGGTCAGGGGAATGATGATAAGGAAAATGAAAGAGGTTTTCTCTCTCCTCTGCGTTGTTTGTTTTTGCCAAGTCTCTGGGGTTGAAGAGGCCACAGCTGAATGATCCCCTGATGCTATGGCACTGCGAGACGGAAGACGCAAACCTCTAAAGGCTGGACAGAGCTGAAGCTACTCCAGCTAGACGGAGGTGCCACATTCGGACAGCAGTGACCATGTTTGGGACGCCCCCGGCTGCCTGGATCAACCCCCGGGACATCGAGAGGAGCGACGGAGAAGGGAGTAGGCGGCGGCTGCTTCCCCACTAGACTCACAGGGGCAGGGAGGCTGAGGACCGGCCTACCTCCGCCACAGGCCTGGATGAAGAAGAGCTTGGGCTTCCCTCCCAAGCTGGGGCAGCCGGTTCCGTTGAAGATGTTCACAATTTTCTCGACAGACACGGGATATCCATCCATGCCATAAACAGCACCCGGGAACTGGAGGTGGCTGGCCTAGAAAACCATGAATCCTGGTGACAAACCCAAGAAGTCAGGGTAGGAATCCAACAGCCTGTTCAGAGGCTTTGTGGGGGCCAAGCATTTAGAAGGCCCCACCCAGGGGCACAAGGCTGAGTTACAGCAGGTTGGTTCCGGGCGGCCCCTGGTCCACCTCTACTCCAGGGGTCTGAAACTCACATGCCTATAAGCACCAGATAGCCTAACTCGAGGACACTGGGCAGCTACCTCCAGATCGGCTGCTCTCAAAGTGTGGTCCCTGAAGCAGCAACATCAACATCACCTGGGAACCTGTAAGACACACAAATTCCTGGGCCCCACCCAGACTTCCTAAATCAGAATCCCTTGTAGTGGGACCAACCATCTGGTCCTTCAGGCACCTCTCTTGCAGCGAAATGTTGAGAACTACTATTCTAGACGAATTCTTCTCAAACTTTATGTGCACGGGGATCTCGTTAAGGTGCAGGCTCTGAATGAGAGTCTGCATTCTCAAGAGCTGCCAGGTGATGCCCAGGATGCCAGTCTAGGGGCCACACTGTGAATGAAAGAACCAAATGGGCAGCCCCTGCCCTGCCAAAGGCCAGAGTTTTGCTCCATGAGGATGCTGGCCTGATAAGGTCAGACCTTTGTGGCTTTTCAAGAGAAGCCGGAAATCCTGATTTTTTGTGCTAAAGTTGCCAGTTTTGAAAACACTGTGCAACCCATAGGGGTTGTTACCTCTGTTCTGTCCAGCCCCTCAACTCAAAAGTTGGGGAAACTGAGGCCCAGGAAGGGGGAGGGGCGTGGCCACAATGACCCAGCACATTAGTGGCCAAGCCCAGAGTGGGTCCCAGTGTCCCAACTCCCAGCCAGCAGCAAACGGCCTGGAAAAACACCAAGCAGGACCGAGGCAGGAACTGGGAGCTCTTATGAGCTGAGCCCAGCTCTGAACAAAATCCAGCTTGTCTTTTCCTGCCTCTCCCAGACAGCTTCTCCCAGGGACACCGTGCCACCCAGGAGGCGCATCAACTCCTCAGAGGGCAAATGGCTCCCGAGAAAACAACGGGAGGTGGACAGGGTCCCGCGGCTCTTCCCACAGGGCCAGGGTGTCTTGGACACAGGAAAGGACGGGGCTCGGCACAGCCTCTCAGGGCAGCCTTCCCAGGCACCTGCCCAAGGAGGTGAGGCCGCCTACCTGACAGCCATGAGAGAGGATGACCACCACGCAGCAGTCCAGAGCACTGTGGTCCCGCCGCGCCAGCTCCCCCAAAGCCTGGACCATTTGCTACAAGAGAGGGCTGAAGGTGAGCCAGACCGCTGACGGATCAGGTCCTTGTCCTGGGCCTGCCCCCTGCTCCCAGGGCCAATAGTGAAGTAATGACAGTCACAGCAATCACAATAGCCACCATCCTTGGGGAAGAGATGCTGGGCTAGGCACTCTTTATTTACTCCTACAATGACCCTAGGAGGTGAGCATGGTTCTCGCTGTCTAGACAAAGAAGCTAAGGCTTGGGAGTCACACAGGTAGTGGGAGAGCCAGTCCTCAACCCGGGTCTCTGAGTCTGAAGCTTGCACTGGTAACCACTGAACCATACTGCCTCTCATGGTCCTACGGACCGAAGGGCTTGTCTTGGGGAGTCATATGTTTCCAGGGTCCCTCGCTGGACACTACCCCGCCCGCCCCCAATCTCTCTCTGTGCACAGGGACCATACCTTGGCAGTCAGGTTACACTTCACCTCCACCACGAAATGCAGCAAGTGGAAGCGTTGCTGCATCCTCTCACAGTCAATATTGGAGCCCGTGCGGGTCTTGAGCCCCGACTCGTGGCAGAAGTTCACATTGTTGATAATGAGGCAGTGTCCACAGGGGTCTGCGTTCAGGACGTATGCCTGCCCAAGCACAGGGACCAATGTAAACCGGGGTCTCGGTGCACTCCTCGGGAGAGAAGGCGACCCCCTGGGTTTCACTCATGGGGTAGACAGTCTGGAGAGATGGGACAGAGCATGCAGTCTGCCTCCCTCTGAAGGAGGGGTCTGGGATCTACACCCAGCATTCCAGACTGCGAAGCAGACTAGGGTGCGCACTAGCTGTGTGACAGACGAACAGCTAAACTTGGGACCAAAGATTAGCTCCCATCGCAGTATTCAGGGATGGGAGCTGCTAGCTTAGAAATCCAACTCCCCTAGACATTCATCCCAAAAGGACCTGGAGGTCGCCCAGTCCAGGGGAGCACCTGAGAACCGTGTGGTCAGCTCTACCAGCAGACTCTCGCCCGGGCCACCCTCGGAGAGTCTGAGGCCACTTCCTCCAGAGGTTCAACGTTTCCCTAGTAATTCTCTCTCACAGCAGCCTGTTCTTTTCGTTTATGGTACTTAACAGTATTTATACTTATATATTTCTTTGTGTGACTAGCCTCTGCTAGGCTGATGGCTCCATGAGGGCTAGAAACTCGAGTGGTCTGTTCCCAGGTATCCTAGCACGAAGCCCAGGGCTGACACACAGGAGTCACACGATAAATGCTGTGACTAAGACAGAGAGTAACTTGGTCTGGGGTGGCTGCTGCAGCCGATTCTGATGCCCACCCCTCGTTAGATCTAAACTTCACAGACGAGGAAAGAGCAGGGCTAGACAATCTGCTGCAGGAAGAGCTGTACCAGGGCCAGGGTGCTGTAGGGGGCCTGGGACTGGGACCCTCTCTCCAGCTGGGCTGAGTTCCCTGGGCTCCTGACACGGCTGCAGGAAGGATCTGGGAAGTGGAGAGCAGAAGAACCCAAAGCCAACACAACTGGCCCCAAATCACATGAAGACTCACCAAGTCGGCATTTCCCTTGGCTCTGTCCTGAGCACCTGGAGAGAGAGAAAGGAAAACTTGAATGTCGGGGTCCAACAGGGGAAGGGCAAGGGACACTGTGAGGACAGCTCCCACAGAAACACAGAGGAGCAGGAACTCAGGAACCCTCAGGAACTGCTGGTGGGAGCCAAGCGGCACAGCCACCTTGGAGAACTCTTTAGAAGTTTCCAATAAAGTTAAACACACACCTACTCTCTGACCAGCAACTCCACTCCCAGGTACATACCCAAGAGAAATGAGCACAATGGGCACAAAAAGACTTGCCCGTGAATGATCACCGAAGACTTATTCATAATCCCCAAACCAGAAACAACCCAAACGTCCATCAACAAGTTGATGGGGAGACTTCCCTGGTGGTCCAGTGAGTAAGACTCCATACTACCAATGCAGGGGGCCTGGGTTCAATCCCTGTTCGGGGAAGTAGATACTGCATGCATGCCACAACTAAGAAGTCCACATGCCGCAACTGAGAAGCCTGCATGCCACAACTAAGAAGTCCACATGCCGCAACTGAGAAGCCTGCATGCCACAACTAAAGATCCCGCATGCCACAACGAAGATCCTGTGTGCCACAACTAAGACCCGGCACAGCCAAAATTAATTAATTAATTAATTAATTAATTAATTAAAAATGATAAGTAAGTACTAGGGATGTAATGTACAACATGATAAAGATGATTAATGCTGCTGTATGTCACAAATAAAAGTTGTTAAAAGACTAAAAAATAAAAAAACAAGTTGATGGGTAAGCAGACTGTGATACAGCCATACAAAGGGATACCACAGAGCCTAAAAAGGAATGAGTTACATGCAACACCATGGATAACCGCAAAAACACCAGGCCAAGTAAAAAAAAGCCAGCAGAGTATATATGGTGTGATTCCATTTATGTGAAATTCTAGAACAGAAAGACATAAGGAAGCTCCAGGTCTGCTCCCTCTCTGTGGAATCCATGGAGCCAGCACACAGTAGGTCCTCAGGAAGTAGTTGAAGAATGAATAAATAAGTAAAGATGGTCATTTTTCCTTCAGTATCAAAAGAGTTTTCATTTCAACTAGCAAGAAGTCAACTGGTCACCAGCCTACAAGGTTACGGGACTTTTTCTTTTTTAAACAAATAGAACACATCGACCATCTCCAAGTCACACTGGAGACTATTCTCATGATCCAACTATGGTGCCATTCATTGCTCAGAGCGGGCCTGGACCTTGTTGGGAACTATTCTTTTGCCATGACTGCTGAGCCCGTGTGCCACAGCTACTGAAGCCTGTGTGCCTAGAGCCTGTGCTCCGCAACAAGAGAAGCCACTGCCAGAAAAAGTCATGCCAGAAATGCATTTACATTCCATCTTTTAAATTAGAAATGGTTTTACCTAGCCTGAAGACTCCTATTAGACCACAGACTTAATTCTTTAACAACTGCTCATTTCCAAAATTCCACTGCACCCCAAAAATATACCATTATCTACAACTGAAAAATGTATTCATTTCCTGAATTAGCAGTAATGATCCCTAAAGTGAGAGAGTAACATCATCAAAATGGCAGAATAAGAGTTTTCTACCACCTTCCCCCTCCCAAAGAACACCAATTTTCACAATCACCCATGGACAAGAGTGCCTTTGTGGAAGTCCAGGAGTCCAGCAGAGAAGTTCCAGTACACCATTGGTGCAAAAATCCAATTATATAGGACACATTGAAGAGTAAAGACTGGAGGAGGTTACGCCTTCTTCAAATGCAAAGACAGCGACATAAGACTTTGAGGAACATGAAAAATCAAGGAAATAAGATACCACCAAAAGAATACAGTAGTTTTCCACAGTAACTGACCCCAAAGAAATGGAAATCTATGATTTGCCCAATAAAGAATTCAAAATTGTTGTTTTAAGGAAGCTCAGTGAGCTATAAGAAAAGACAGAAAGACAATTCAACAAAATCAGGAAACCTATACACAAACAAAATGAGGAGTTTAACAGAGAGATGGAAATCTTAAACACACACACACACACACACACAGAAACTGTGGCACAGAAAAATACAATGAATGAAATGAACTATGCAATAGAAAGCATCAACATCAGACGTGACCAAGCAGAAGAAAGAACCTGTGTAGAAGACAAGTCATTTGAAATTACCCATTCAGAAGAGGACATAGAAAAAACAATGAAAAAGAACGAAGTAAGCCTATGTATATAAAGCCTGTAGGATATCATTCAAAGAAACAATCTATGCATTATTGGAGTCTCAGAAGAAGAGAGGGACAAAGGGGCAGAAAGCTTATTTAAAGAAATAATGGCTTAGAACTTCCCAAATATGGGGAGGGATTTGGAAATCCAAGTTCAAGAAGCTCACAGATCCCCAAACAATTTCAACCCAAAAAGATCTTCTCCAAGACACATTACAATGAAACTGTCTAAAATCAAAGACAAAGAGAGAATTTTTAAAGCAGCAAAAGAAAAAAATTCCTCACATACGAGGGAACCACCTAACAGCTATCAGCAGACTTCTCAGCAGAAACCTTGCCGGCAAGAAGAGAATGGGATGACATATGCAATGTGCTCAAAGAAAAAAAATTGCCAGCCAAGAATACTTTACCCAGCCAAGCTGTCCTTCAGAAATGGAAAGACTTTTCCAGGCAAACAAAAGCTGAGGGAGTTCATCACTGCTAGACCTGCCTTACAAGAAATGCAGAAAGAAACTCTTCAGGATGAAATGAAACATGCTAATTAGTAACATGGAAACACATGAAAATATAGAACGCACTGGTACATAGTCAAAATCAGATACTCTAATACTGTGGTGGTGGAGTGTTAATCACTTAACTCTAGTATAAATGTTAAAGGACAAAAATATTATATATAACTATTGCTATAATAATTTTTAATGAATACACAATATAAAAGATATAAATTGTGACATCAAAAACATAAAATTGGAATCGACAGATTCAATGCAACCCCTATCAAAATCCCAACAACATTTTTCACAGAAATAGAAAAAAATCCTAAAATTTATATGGAACCACAAAAGACCCCAAATAGCTAAAGCAATCTTGAGAAAAAAGAGCAAAGCTGGAGGTATCACATTCCCTGATTTAAAATTATACTACAAAGCTACAGTAATCAAAACAGCATGAAAAAAAAAACAAAACAGCATGGTATTGACAGAAAAACACACAGATCAATGGACCAGAACTGAGAGCCCAGAAATAAACCCACATATATATGGACAATTAATTTATGACAAAGGAGCAAAGAACATACAATTGAGAAAGGAGAGTCTCCTCAATAAATAGTGTTGGGAAAACTGGATATGCACATGCAAAAGAATAAAATTGGACCCCTACCTTACACCATTCACAAAAATCACTCAAAATGGATTAAAGACTTAAATGTGAGACCTGAAACCATAAAACTCCTTGAAGAAAACACAAGACCTTAACACTGGTCTTGGCAACGACTTTTTGGGATATGACACCAAAAGTACAAGCAACAAAAGCAAAAATCAACAAGTGGAACTACATCAAACTACAAAGCTTCTACACAGCAGAAGAAAAAATCAACAAAATGAAAAGGCAACCTACAAAAGGGGAGAAAATATTTGCAAACCGTATATCTGATAAGGACCGATATCCAAAATATATTAAAAACTCATATAACTCAATAGCAAAAGACCCAAATAATCCAGTTTAAAAATAGGCAGAGGAACTGAATAAATGGCCAACAGGTACATGAAAGTTGCTCAACATCACTAATCAGAGAAATGCACATCAAAACCACAATGAGGGCTTCCCTGGTGGCGCAGTGGTTGAGAATCTGCCTGCCAATGCAGGGGACACGGGTTCGAGCCCTGGTCTGGGAAGATCCCACATGCCGTGGAGCAACTAGGCCCGTGAGCCACAACTACTGAGCCTGCGCATCTGGAGCCTGTGCTCCGCAACAAGAGAGGCCACGATAGTGAGAGGCCCGCGCACCACGATGAAGAGTGGCCCCCGCTTGCCGCAACTGGAGAAAGCCCTCGCACAGAAACGAAGACCCAACACAGCCAAAAATAAATAAATAAATAAATAATAATTAAGAACGCAACTTTAAAAAAAAAAACCACAATGAGATATACCTCATACCTATTAGAATGGCTATTATTAAAAAGACAAGAGATAACAAATGTTGGCAAGGATGTGGAGAAAAGGGAACCCTTGTGCACTGTTAGTGGAAATGTATATTGGTACAGCCACTATGGAAAACAGTATGGAGGTTCCTCAGAAAATCAAAAATAGTAATACTATATGATCCAGCAATTCCACTTCTGGGTATATATCCAAAATAAATGAAACCAGGATCTTGAAAAGCTATCTGCACCCTCATGTTCACTGCAGCATTATTCACAATAGGCAAGACATGGAAACAACCCAAGTGTCCATGGAAGGATGAATGGATAAAAAATGTGGTATATATACAATGGAATATTACTAGGCCACAAAAAAGAAGGAAATTCTGCCTCTTGTGATAACATGGATGGACCCTGAGGGCATTATGCTAAATGAAATAAGTCAAACAGAGAAAGACAAATACTATATGATCTCACTTACATGTGGAATCTAAAAAAGCCAAACTCATAGAATCAGAGAGTAGAATGGTGGTGGCTAGGGGCTGGGGAAATGGGGAGATGTTGGCCAAAGGTACCAACTTCCAATTTTAAGATGAATACATTCTGAAGATCTAATGTAGAGCATAATGACTATATTTAACAGTACTGTATTACATAGTTGGAAGTTGCTAAGCAAGTAAATCTTAAATGTTCTCATGACACATACACAAAAAGTGTTAATTATGTGAGTTAATGGGTGTGTTAAGTAGCCTTATCGTGGTAATCGTTCCATAATATATCCATGTATCAAATCATCACCTTAAGCTTACACAATGTTATACGTCAATTATATCTAAATAAAGCTTGAAAAAATTTTTTTACTTTTTACTTGAAAAAAGAGGGGGACTTCCCTGGCAGTCCAGTGGTTAAGACTCCACGCTTCCACTGCAGGGGGCAGGGGTTCAATCCCTGGTCGGGGAACTAAGATCCCGCGTGCTGCATGGCGTGGCCAAAAAAAAAAAAAAGTAAAAAGTAAAAAAAAATTAAAATAAATAAAAAATAAAATAGAAATAAATAAAAATTTTTAAAAGGTACACAAAGCAAAATGGTTGCTCTTGAGAGGTCCATAGGCTACCGGGGCATGTAGAAGGAGTAAACGGACAAAGGTACCAAAAGAAAGAGGTAGGGAAGGCTCCAGGCAGCGGTCACAGCACTAACAAAGGCAGGGAGGGGTACGAGAGCATGGCACGCTTGGGGACCCTCACGGAGGACGCATGGTCAGATGTACCATGCGTGAAAGCCGTTTTTCCTGAAATGACAGCTCCCGTGGCGACAAGAGGCACACACGGACAAGTGTGTGTGCAAAAGAATCAGTCATAGCCTGAGCGTCACTGGGCATGTGCCCATGTCTCCAGCACAAAGAGAAGGGGGGAAGCACATCCTCTCTGCTGCCCAGGGGAAGGAGGGAGGGGCAGATGTCCTAGCGCTGGCCCTTGGCAACTCAGAAATCACAGAAGGAAGCCAACCAGCCTGAGTGCTCACCCGAGGCAAGGCCCCGTGTGAAGTCCTTTCCAAGAATGGCTTCACTGACTCCTCGGAGCAGGCCTTGCGGCTGCGAAGAACTGTCATTTATCCCCAGCTGCCAGAGGGGAACCGGAGACTCAGAGAGCTTGACTGTTAATAGAAGGTGAACACAGTCACCAGCTCCACGGTGAAGGGGCCAGGAGACCAGGTAGGGCTAAAAAGCCAACTTTCAAGAAAGTTTTAGCCCAGGTAAGTAGGTAGAGAAGGCCAACATGATGGCCAATTTTATGTTTATGTGTCAGCTTGACTGGACTACAGGATGCCCAGATATTTGCTTAAACATTATTTCTGGGTGTGTCTGGGAGGATGTTTCTGGATGAGATGAGCATTTCAATCTCCAGAATGAGTAAACAGATCGCCCTCCCCACGGTGGGTGGGCACCATCCAATCCGTTGAGGGCCTGAATGGAACAAAAAGGTGGAGGAAGGGAGAAGTCACTCACTCTCTGCCTGACTTTGAGCTGGCCATGGGTCTTCCGCCCCCAGACTGGAATGTACATCATCAGCTCTCTGGTTCTCAGGCTTCTGGACTTGGACCAGAAATACACCGTGGGCTTTCCTGGGTCTCTAGGAGAGCAGACTGTGGACCTTTCAGCCTCCACAATCACGTGAGCCAAGTCCTTATAATAAATCTCTTTATACATCCCTATATCTATATTCTGCTTCTCTGGAGAACCCTGACTCATGCAGCCGCCAACAGCTCTCCCAGCCCGCCCCCTGCAGGCGGTCCTGGCTGAGACAAGCAGTGACAAACAAGGCATCATGTCCAAAACTAAGAAAGTTAATTCCATTCTGAAGGAAAAGGCATTTCCCACCGAACATCAAAAGACAAAGCCACCCACTCTGGTAAGTCCCCCAAAGCACTGTATTCAATTTCTTTGAGGCACTAACCACAGCGGTGATTTAAAGACCCAGCTATGCAGGCATGGATTGAATGTCTGACCCTCCCATGTGAAGGCATGGACTCTGCAGCTTTGTTTAATGCTGCGGCCCCAACACCAAGCTGACGCCTAGGTCTCAGCAAGTACTCAGTAAATATCTGAGCGAACTAATGAGTAAATGGCACAAAAACAGGGACAAGAAAGAGGATGAGAGAATTAGTTCTTTATGGGGCAGTAGACGGAGTGGATCTGGACTTTGGAGCCAGAGTCCCTGGGCTCAAATCCCTACTCTACCACTTACCAGCTGCGTGACATTGGACAAGTTATTCAGTCTCGGGGGCTCTACGGTTCCCATCTGTATTATGGGATAAGAGGAGCAACTACCAACCTCATAGGGCTGCGGTGATGATGCCTCAGTTCATTAGTACATGTGAGGTACATAAAACCCGACACATTTGACAGCTTAAGAAAAGTGAGCTTAGCTATGATTATTATTAACACTCATACTCCAGAGCAGTACGTATATACAACCCCCGCACTCTTGACATTTTAAGCCAGATTATTCCTTGTTTGGGGTTCTGTCCTGTGCATTGTAGGATGTTTAGCATCATCACTGGCCTCTACACTAGATGCCAACAGCACTCACCCACCCTCAGTCGTAACAACCAAGTATGTCTCTAGACATTGCCAAATGTCTCTTGGGGGGAGGGGAGATCGCCCCCCTGCCTTGAGAAACCTTGACCTAGGGCACACTTTCCCATATTAACTTATTAAAGGCTCTGAGAAGTCCAGCTGGTGGCCTTAATCCTACTCATCCACTGGTATGACTACAGAACTCTTCCTTTGTGGGTCACCGTGAAACCTACCTTGGGAAACATTCCTGTGCAGTACTTAGGAGCCTCCGGCCCAGCACCTAAAAGGGACATCCTTCAGCAGATCATGCGTAGATGGGGCAGTCGCTCTATTAAGCCAGGAGACCAAGGCCCAAGTCCTAGCTCTGACCTTGAACTTGCTTTGTGACTGAGTTGTTCTCAGAGCCCAGCTTCCTCCCCTGTAAATGGGGCGTGATAACAGAGGAGCTTGCCCTGTCTACCACTGCACAGAGTTGTTCTGATGACCTGAAAAAGCACTGTGTATCAATATATACATTTTAAAGTGATCTTATTATTGTTATTATCATTTACCCTTCAGATTTAAGCTCCCACTGGGAAAAAATATTCACAACAAACAGGAAATAAAATAACGCACACAAGACCAGGAAGCTTTAAGTCAAGACTGTTGGCCCTAAATGACTCAAACTGACATTTCCCCGAACAAGATAGCAACAGTTGGACTTTGTATTTTGCCTCCCTCCCTAATGGTGGAATAATAATGCACATGAACAATTCCAGAACTGGTCTTCTTCCCCAGACCCTCAGTATGTATGTTGTTTCTCTGCGTTAATGAGTCATCCAAAATCATGCAGTTATTCAGCACAGAAAACAGATACCACTTTTTGCCCATCACATAGGAAAAAATGTTAATACTCATTGTTGGCAAGAGTGTGTGAAAAAGGTCTCCTTCATTCACGGTTGGTGTGATTATAAAATAGCATGTTTTTGAAGTCCAAGTTGGCAGCATCTATCAGATGGGAACATGTACACTTTAACCCAGCAATTCCATTTCTAGAAACGTATCCCCAGTCGGAGATAGATGAACATGCAAGGCCACTGCAGAAACAACACAAATGTCCATTAACAGAGGGTGGATAAATGAAATACAGCACAAAGTACATGTGAGACCATACAGTGGAGCAGACAGTGGGGAAGCCTGGACTGCAGTCCTGTTTCCACATCTCACTCATTATGTGATTTGGGGCAAGTCATTTCTCAACCTGTCACTCACTTTGCTCAACAGTAAACTGGGGAGTTCCCTGGTGGTCCAGTGCTAGGACTCTGCACTTTCACTGCCGTGGCCTGGGTTCAATCCCTGGTGGGGGAACTAAGATCCTGCAAGCCGAGTGACGCGGCCAAAAAACATAAACAAAACAAAACAAAACAAACAGTAAACTGGGAAAACTGTAGCACCTACCTTACAAGAGAGTTGGTAAGATTAAATTAAATCATTTATTGAGGGGACTTCCCTGGTGGCGCAGTGGTTAAGAATCCGCCTGCCAATGCAGGCGACACAGGATCAAACCCTGGTCCGGGAAGATCCCACATGCTGCGGAGCAACTAAGCCCGTGCGCCACAACTACTCAGCCTGCGCTCTAGAGCCCGCGAACCACAACTACTGAGCCCAAGTGCCACAACTACTGAAGCCCGCACGCCTAGAGTCCGTGCTCCCCAACACAGAGAAGCCACCGCAATGAGAAGCCCGAGCACCGCAACGAAGAGTAGTCCCCGCCCGCCACAACTAGAGAAAGCCCACGTGCAGCAACGAAGACCCAACACAGCCAAAAATAAATAAATAAATAAATATAATAAATCATTTATTGAGCACTCCAAACAGTGCCTTGCAAAAAGTAAGCACTCAGTAAGGTTAACCATTACTACTATTATTATTATTAGCATCCATGCAATGGCCCACTAGGCATCCATGAAAAAGGATGTGCTGGATCTCCATGTGCTGCCATGGAAACGAAGTCCTAACAAAAAACCACATGTCTATCAACAAGAGATGGTTAAATAAATTGTGGATGATTCAGAATAAGAACTACCTTGTAATGAAAAAGAACTAACTACTGATATGCACAACCACATGAATGAATTTCACAAACATGATGGCAAGAGAAGCCAGACTCAAAGAGTACATAGGATTTCATTTATATTGAAGTTTAAGGACAAGCAAAAGGGATCTATGACAATGGAGCTCAGAATAGTGATTCCCTTGGATGGGGTAAGAGTGGGAATAGACTGGAAAGAGGTACAAGAGAGTGTTATAGGACACCAGAATGTTCTATGTCTGTTTTTTGTTTTGTTTTGTTTAAATTCCTTAAGTAGAAAATACAATTTTTTTAATTTTATTTTATTTTTTTAATACAGCAGGTTCTTATTAGTTATCTATTTTACACATATTAGTGTATATATGTCAATCCCAATCTCCCAATTCATCTCACCACCACAACCCCCCACCACCCCCATAGAATGTTCTATGTCTTCATGATCTGGGGTTTGGTTATCTGTGTGTACACATAGGTAAAAATCATCCAGCTGCACTCTTTGGATTTCTGCATTTTACCGGATGCAGCTTTGTGACCTTGGGTGATGATTTAACCTCCCTGAGCCTCAGTTTCCCGTGCCTTGCAGGGTTGTTGTGAGGGAAGGAGGTAAGGGTCTGTACGGTGCCTGCTTGGGGCAGACTCTTAACAGGCAGCTGCCTCCCTCCTGCCCCAGGCCTGGGCTAGTCCACACTACCCACCTGGACCCAAAGGCAAATCCTAAACAACAGCTTGATCTGGAAATACTGATCAACACCTGCAACATCCAAAACAGACTTCAACACGGGCTTTTCAGAGCAGGGGCTCTCCTGAAGACCTACCAGAACAGTCCACCCATCCCCTACGAGTACTCAGAAAGACAACACCAAAATTAAATTAAACCTCACCCTACCCAGCTGTACCACTGGTCACTCCTCAATGACCGCTCAGTACACCTACCCACCACCCACTCTTGGTACTCACGGATTTCACTGAATCCTCCAGAACCAACGTCCACTGGCCTGGGTGCCTCTGGTCTGAGAACCTCGGGCCTGAGCTTGGCTGGCCAGAGCTCCTCAGGCCCCAGCACCACTGGAGCGAGTTTTCCTTGGCTCGGCTGCGATGGATCCTGCTTCGCCACTCTCAGCTCCTCTGGTTTGAGGCTCACTGGTCCGAGCACCACAGGCTTCAGGTCCAGGGGTCTGATGGCCTCTGGATCCTGCTTTGCTGCTTGTCTACTGGTTCTCAGTAATGAAGCCAGCGTGTCCTGGCCTGTGTCCTCTAAGCAGGAGATGAACAAAGGAAGGGCCTGACTCCCTCGGGTCTCTAGATCTATGATCAGCTGCCTGGCCTGATCTCGCCGAGACCCAGAGCCTGCCCGCTGTTTGGAAAGAAAGACATGGCACTATTATCCACGTGCCTTCCTGTGAATCTCACCCTGTCCCCCCATTCCCCATCTACCTAAGTCTAAACAATCAGGCACCTCTGCAAACATTGAGCCTGTAGTTGCACTGAGCGTGTGCCACCTGCCAGTCTTTATCTCTTCAATCAGTACGTTGGAGGTGTCTGCGGTGGGCCCAGCACTGTGCCAAGTGCTGAAAATGCAGCAGCAAAGCGTCGCAGTCTTCAGGGACCAAACGTCTAGCGGGGGATGTGGACAGACACATCAACGACACAGCAAAGAGAGAAGTGCCAGAAGGGAAAGGACATGGGGCTGGAAGGGTACAGGGGCACTCAACTCAGCCTTGGGGCATCAGGGAAGCCTCCAGGAGGGGCTATCTTAGCTGAGACCCCAGGGAACATTAGGAAGTGAGTAGTGAATTCAGAGAAATGAGACACATAAGGGGGGAGACAGAGAGAGGAGACCTCTGCACCATTGTGTCAAGAAAGCTGTGGAAGCCACTGAAGAGTTTTAAGAAGGGAGTGACGGGGACTTTCCTGGTGCGCCAGTGGCTAAGGCTCTGTGCTCCCAACGCAGGGGGCCCAGGTTCGATCTCTGGTCAGGGAACTAGATCCCACATGCCACAACTAGGAGTTTGCATGTTGCAACTAAAAGTTCCCGCAAGCCGCAATGAAGATCCGAAGTGACAAAACTAAGACCCGGCGCAGCCAAATAAATAAACAAATAAAAAGAAGGGAGTGACAGAGTCAGATGCCTTTTTAAAAATCATCCTGGGACTTCCCTGGTGGTGCAGTGGTTAAGAATCCGCCTGCCCGTGCAGGGGACACAGGTTCAATCCCTGGTCCAGGAAGATTCCACATGTTGCGGAGCAACTAAGCCCAAGTGCCACAACTACTGAGCCTGCGCTCTAGAGCCCACGAGCAACAACTACTGAGCCCGCGTGCCACAACTACTGAAGCCCGCGTGCCTAGAGCCCATGCTCCGCAACAAGAGAAGCCACCGCAATGAGAAACCCATGCACTGCAATGAAGAGTAGCCCCCGCTCGCCGCAACTAGAGAAAGCCCGCGCGCAGCAACAAAGACCTGTCACAGACAAAAATAAATAAATAAATGTATTAAAAAATTAAAAATAAATAAATATTAAAAATTTAAAAATCATCCTGGGGGCAGGGTGGACCATGGCAGGGAGTGGGCCATAGCCAAGTCAGGTGGTGGCAGAGACTTTGCAGCTGGAATGGAGAAAAGCGAGAGGACATACCAGAGAAAGAAGGAGTGGAAATTGACAAGACTTGGGCATTGATTGGGTGGACTGTGAAGTTGCAGGAATGGTCCAGGTTGACAGGTGTCAGGATGGTGGTACCAGACAAAGAGGCGGGGATCTGGTTATCTGCTGGTTGTCCTTTGAGGCCCAGCTCTGGGCAAGTTCCACAGGGATAAGACACCACCCTGTCCTCAAATATCCTACAGCAGCATGGTCCAAGAGAACTTTCCATGATAATGGAAATGTTCTTTATCTGTGCTGTCCAATATGGCAGCCATCAGCCACATGTGGCTACTGAGAACTTGGGTTATATGACTGAGGAGCTGCATTTTTTGTTCAGTTTTAATTACTTCATATTTACATTTAAATAGCCACATGTGGTTAATGGCTCCTATATTGAATAGCACAGACCTATAGTATCATTGAGAAGGTAATTCTCACTAGCAAAATTAGCTGCATGCCTACTTCTCTGCAAGTAAATGGTGGTGTTTTGGTTTCTCTCAACATTTACTGAACACTCACAGACACTGTGCTAAATGCATCATTTCATTTAGTCCTCCTCAACAACCTTAAGGGGTTAAATTACAATTATCCCCACCTTATGGATGAGAGAAACTGAGTCTAAGAAAGGTGCTGCAACTTGCTAATATGTAACAAAGCCAGTATGACAGCCCAGATCCACGTGGTTCCGCCATACTAGGGGTGGCAAAATGGTGGCCCATTGTTCATAAGACATTCTCTAAAAATTGCGAATTTGTTGCTAACTTTTTTTTAACTTTTGGGTTTATTTTATTTATTTATTTATTTATTTATGGCTGTGTTGGGTCTTCGTTTCTGTGCGAGGGCTTTCTCTAGTTGTGGCAAGTGGGGGCCACTCTTCATCGCAGTGCGCGGGCCTCTCATTATCGCGGCCGAACTTTTTTTTTTTTTATATTGGAGTACAGTTGATTAACAATGTTGTGTTAGTTTCAGGTGTACAGCAAAGTGATTCTGCTATACATATACAAGTAGCTATTCTTTTTCAAATTCTTTTCCCCTTTAGGTTATTACAGAATATTGAGAAGAGTTCCCTGTGCTATTTTTGCTAACATTTAAAATCAGGGAACTCGACATCAAAATCAAGATTTCCAGCTTCTCAGGAATTCCCTGGTGGTCCAGTGATTAAGACTCCGCGCTTTCACTGCCAAGGGCCTGGGTTTGATCCCTGATCAGGGAACTAAGATTCCACAAGCCACACCGCGCAGGCAAAAACCAAAAACAAAAAAACCCTAACCTGGCAACACTGGGCCAGCATTCTGGTATGACCATACTCATCTGGAGCTGGGGGGCAGGGCAGAGGCTGCCCGCTCTAGTGCCCACCCATTGGGCCTCCAAGGACATTCGAGTTTATGACTCCTGTGAATGTACCTGATGGCACGGGTATGGCCTCAAGTCATTTCCACTCCTCAGTACACAGCAGATGCTTATAAGACTTCTTTTAATATTATTATTCATTGGCAATTTTCCATATGATATTTATCCTATTAAAGACTTCCTCACTGGATCAGGCCAAGTTCCTGGATGATGCAGAAACTGGCCTGCAAGCAGCCCACAGGGCACTGTGCAAGGGCCTCTAGGAAGCCACACGCTCCCACTGTATCTTGTGGTAAAAAATACCTCCTGTTCCCTCCTGACCTCACAGGCCTGTGGTGGGAGTCAAATAAGACAAAGACATGACAGTGCTTTTAAAGAGAACCTCAAATGTTTGACTTTATTATTCTCTTCATTACCTGCAGTTGGCCCCTCATCTCCAAACCCCTTACAAAACATAATCGTTAACTCATGAGGGGCTGGCCAAGGAGGACACGGCACAGCCAGCTACCATATGATGTGCCCTCACTCTGTGCCTGAGACTTTACTGTTTCACACCCGTTATCTCTTTTAGCCCTCAGGGCAATAATGCTGTTGTCCCCACTTCACAGCCCAGGACACTGCGGATCGAAAAGGATACAGTGTCAGGCAGTCTGACCTCCCAAGTGGGTTTCCTGAACCTCCACGTTAGAGGAGGAAAAAACAGTACACCGCTGCAGCAGCTAACGGTGTACTCTGATGGTGCAGGGCGTGGAATCGCTTTAGCAAGCCCTCGAAAAGGTGTTTGGGGTTGTTCGGTTCCTCTGGGCAATTTAGTGAGCTCGACGCCCTGCGGGAAAACGGGGTTCCCTGACAATGGTTCCCCAAAGGGAGCGGGTACTGCGTGGCACAGACGCGAGAGGAGAGGGCGGGAGCTCGGCCATTAAGTCATGGTGTGGCTTCAGCAACCCTCTCCGCGCGGCCTCGCTGTCCCCATCTGTGACCTGAAGTGTGCACGACGCGGGAATCTGGGGGCGCCGGCTGGGGGTGGGGTGGGGGCCGCACCTGGATGTCCTCGATCATGTCGGGGGTGAAGAGCTCGCGATTCAGCAGAGCGTCCCAGAGGGCGGCCACCTGCAGCTCACCGACCAGCCGCACCCGGCACCGCCGGAGGAGCCGCCGGTCCGCCTCGTCCATGTCGGGCAGACGGCAGAGGCCCCAGCCGCCTCTGACCGCTTCCGGGTTTCGGCCGCCGAGCCCCGCCCCCTCCCCAGGACCTGCCCCGGGACCTGCCACCGCGTTTCGCCCCGCCCCCATCTCACCACGCCCCTGGGTCCCGCCCACAGACACCGCCCTCGAAACCCATCCCCGCGTTACTGCACCGCCCCCAGGCCCCGCCACCTCACTACCTCTAGCCCATTCGGCTCCGTCCTCGCGCCCTGCCGCGCCCGCAGGGCACGACCCGCTCCCAGGACACACTCGCGAATCTCCGTCACGGGCCCCTGCCGGAATTGATTGCTACTTCGCTTTCGCAGAGACTCGGAGTGGTTTACTCTTCTAGTAAGAGAGACTGTCATGCCTGGAGCCATGGTCTGTCCCGCCCCATTCGACCCCCTCCCGGGCATGATTCCCCTCTAGCCCCCTGCCCTGCCCCCAGTGAAACCATAAGTGTCCGCCCCGTGCCCAGATATCCTGGTTTACTTTGCCAAACTTGTCTCATACAACCAAGCCCACCTTATAGGTCTCCCATTCCCCTCTTCCCTCCTTCCCACCCTAGCACCTCCCACAAAGAAAATAACCGGCAGAAATCTTGTCCTCTGAACAATCAGTTTGTACGGCTCATTTCCTCGTTTCAAAAATTGCTCCTGGGCTTCCCTGGTGGCGCAGTGGTTGAGAGTCCGCCTGCTAATGCAGGGGACACGGGTTCGAGCCCTGGTTTGGGAAGATCCCACATGCTGCGGAGCGGCTGGGCCCGTGAGCCACAATTACTGAGCTTGCGCGTCTGGAGTCTGTGCTCCGCAACAAGAGAGGCCGCGATAGTGGGAGGCCCGCCGCCGCGATGAAGAGTGGCCCCCGCTTGCCACAACTGGAGAAAGCCCTCGCACAGAAACGAAGACCCAACACAGCCATAAATAAATAAATATATGAAATATAAAAAAAAAAACCTATAAAAGTGTGAGGAAGCAAGATTAAGCATAAAAAAAATTGCTCCTATGTCAACAATATTTCAATTAAAAAAAACATTGTGCTAGCCACTTTACACTGTATTGCCTCATTTCTCCCTGACTACAATCCTACCAGGGTGATAGTCTTTTCCTCCATTTTCCAGATGTGGACGCTGGGGCTGTAGGAAGTGAAGTCACTGTTCAAGATCACAGAGGTAGTAAGTGGCAGAGGCGGGTAGGATTTAAACCCGAGCCCAACTCAAAGTCCACACACAACCGGGAGTCCACTTTAGAATGTATTCTCTTGAGCAGCGAAACCTCAGCCCCATTCATTTATTCCACGAATATTTATTGAGATCCTATCTGTGCCAAGGTCTGTAGAGGCACCAAGAATATAGAGACAAACAAAACAGACTTTAAAAGACCTGCTTTTATTTATTTTAGGCTGTGTCGGGTCTTCGTTGCTGCGCGCGGGCTTTCTCTAGTTGCAGCGAGCAGGGGCTACTGTTTGTTGCGGTGCGCGGGCTTCTCATTTCGGTGGCTTCTCTTGTTGCGGAGCACAGGCTCTAGGCGTGTGGGCTCTAGGGCTCATGGGCTTCAGCAGTTGTGGCGCGCGGGCACAGTAGTTGTGGCGCATGGACTTAGTTCTTCCGCGTCGTGTGGGATCTTCCCACACCAGGGATCAAACCTATGTCCCCTGCATTGGCAGGTGGATTCTTAACCACTGCGCCACCAGGGAAGTCCAAAAAGCCCTCCTTTTAGGTGCTTACATTCCAGTGGGGGGAGACAGATTATAAACAATATAAATAAATAAAAGATACAGTACGTTAGATAGTGATAAATGCAAAGGAGATAAGACTAAATAAGCAGAACAGGAGGACATGAAATCTCTTTCTTTATATCCCCAAGGAACTTATGTCATTGGCTCAATGAAAGTTTACCTCACTCACTTGTGCCTCTCCTCCACCGCCCCCACCAGCATCACCATACACATATCCCTTTCCCGTGCTTAGGACAGGACCTTGTACATTCTAGAGTGGAGATTGCTTTTTGGTATATAGGATTAGGAGTCCTGGACTCTAAGCCTTGGGCAAGTCCCTGCCCGTCTCTGGGTCTCAGTCTCCCCCATCAGGATACGGTGGAGTTGGACTAGAAACGATCCCTAAGGTCCCTTCCAGCTCTGACGCTCTAGGATTCTATGAATAGGGTTAAAGAGAATAGGGACCAGCGACTGCTTCCCCACCCCAGCAACTGTTGCTAGACAAGGGCCATCTCCTGGTAGAAGTGGAAACGCCTCCCTGGATAGGGGAGGTGTTTTGGCATCCCATCATGCATCGCGACTTCGCCTCGCTAGGAGGCACGTTTTAGCCTCTTTGGTCGCCACCATCCTTTTGGATCCAGCCGGAGCGCGAGCCTCGTTCCTATGACAACCGCGCCAGGTGCACGCGCAGACGGCGGGTGGCAAGGGTCAAAACAGATTCTCAAAGTTGAAGCCCTCGAAATGTTCAGTCCGCGCCTTTGGTGCGCCGGGCCTTTAAGTATCACGTGACTGCCCTCCGGCTTGTCCCTCCTCTTTCCCCTCCCCAGGACCCGGCGAGCGCTGGTGTGGAGCGGAGGCTCTCGGCCCCGCGGAGTAACTGGAGCACGGACGCTGCAGCCTGTTAGGACGGTGCCCTTTCCAGGTAACTACTTCCCGGCGTGACGCGCGGAGCCGCAGATGCGGCGGGACCGGGCGGGCTCAGGAATCTCCCGTCAGTTCCTTCTCGTTCCCGGTCCCCTCTGGGCCCGGGGGGAACCCGGAGCCGATAGGGCCTGGCCCAGGGTTCTCTGGGGCGGCGAGGGATGCGGCTGTCTCCTGGAGGGTTGCGACCTCCGGGGGGAGCTCGAGGCGGGGCCGAAGCTCTGGGACCGGCTGCCTGATCCGGGGGATACTGCCCGAAGGCGATAGCCTACCTGTTGGGCAGGTTGTTTCCTGCCTTGAGGCCGGCACCGTCGAGCTGTCAGCAAAAGAACACAGCGCCCCGGCACTTGGGCCCTCTAAGTGGAGGCGACTGACACAGTTGAATAAGGCACTGGTTGCACTGCATGGTAGAAGAAATAATGGCAGTAAATACCGCTTATTGGCTGCTGACCCCGTGCTCAGTAACTCCTTTACATACGTTTAACTCCCATTTTGATCCTTTCAAGGTGGTATTATTTACCCCCATTTTATGAAGGAGAACATGAGGCTTAGCAAGTTTTAAGTAATTTGTCGAAAGTCATAAAGTGGTAGAGGACAGATCCCAATGTTAGTCTGATTACGGAGTCCATGTGCTTAATTAGTAGCTACATCACCTCAATTTTTAGCGTGCTGTATGTGTTTTGTAAGAGAATAGATTATAGATTGCCTTTACAAAGAAGAAACTGGTTTGTTTTAGGATTTTATTCAGCATGCTTGCAGTCCTAAACAGTGGCATCAGATTAGTCAATGTCTTGAGGATTTAGACTCCCACTTGTCAAAATCCACAATGTTACAGCTTTGCTTCCCTGAAGTAAGATGTCACATTAGATACTTGATCCTTAATATTTTAGTGATTTGTGAGAAACCAAGATAAATATGGCCCTTGAAAAATCATTGTGTGATATCACAAAGATCATACTCCTGGAGTGTAAATGTCCCTGCAGTACAGCACTACCTTGTTCATTAACCAGTCAGGATTATTTCCAAAATCCACAGTGAATTCAGTCACTACACTCACCAGAGTTGGAGCTTTAACACTTGAAGACCATGCCTGGTCTACGATCTTTGCCATTAATCCCCCTTCACGTGGCAAACTCAAATTTTTCTCACCACTTTTTTTCATCTGAGGTCTCCATTTATAATGACAGTATTGCTAGTGATTAAAGAACAGCTTCTTATTTTCTTGTTTGAATGGGCATGGTGAGAAAGAATAGAATTGGGGCACACAAAGTTGTAACTGCAGTTTTTTTAGAGTATTTCACTTTCATTCTTATACTTATTTAACTCCCAAGAACATCATAACTATCTCATTTTGTAGTTTTGCACATGGTAAATCTTAAGATTTCATGAATTTGTGTAGCATGTGCTCAGTGAGGTATTCTCTAACCACATATTTTAAGTTTAAACTTTTATTGTCAGAATAAGTGAAATAGTGTATTTGAGATGTAGTTGCCTTGATTTCCCTGTGTATGTTTTCCCACGTTTGCTTATTATTTCTTCTTCTCATTCATTTTCAGTCATTTCTGAAGCTTTTCTAATACAAGGATTTTGGAGAGTTGCTATTCTTATTGCTCATTTCTTCATCTATAATAGTTCTTATTTGTGATATTCAAAAACAGTAGCAAGAGTGTTCATTTAAGAAGATGTGGTCAAACAGCTTGGCACTTTTCCTGCAAAATATCTTTTGTTTTGTTTTTCATCTGTATATCTTATACCTTTACCTAGAAAGCAAGACTCTCCAGATTTCTACCACTAAAACTTACTGCCTCTTCAATCATTTCAGCTCTGGAAAGGAAGAGAAATGGAAGTGAAAAAGTTGAGCATTTCCTGGCAGTTCTTGATAGTTCTGGTTCTGATCCTGCAAATTCTGTCTGCGTTGGATTTTGACCCATACAGAGTCCTAGGGGTCAGCCGAACAGCCAGTCAGGCTGATATTAAAAAGGCTTATAAGAAGCTCGCCCGGGAATGGTAGGTGAAACAAAGAAATAGCAGTTTAAAATAAGCTAAGCAGTTTTAGCAGGAGAATGAAGCCTAAATTATGGTTAGCTTTTATTTGTCTCTGTTTCTATGTTCATTAAATATATAATATATATTTGTCTAACGTATTTTATGTGGGAGGACTTATATTCATATGATTCTAGAATTTTTAGTGATGAGATCCAAAGCCTCTGTTACTATGAAACCCCCTGTTAGGAATTCTGTGGCTTAAAGAATTGCCTTGATACTGTTCACTTATTTAATGTTAAAGTAAGTAGGAGGAAACTTTAATAAACATATATTTTTAATATAATATAAATTATATATATATATATAATATATATAGTCAAGAGTGGATAAGCTGCCCTTCCCGTGATTCATAAAGTAACTCTTTATGAGTGCCATTGCTAAAGGGAACACTATTCAGTCCTATTGTCTAGATTATTAATTTTTAAGCTTTCAAAAAAATTTTATAGTAAGAGCTTTTTGCCCTCAACTTAGTAAGAATATTCAGGAACTGAGTACATTACTTTAAAAAATTATCACATAGAAAAATCTTAATTTTACCTGTAGATATTGTATATGCTAGGGAATAAGCAAGTGTTTGTGATTTAGCAGGATAGCAATAAATTTAAAACTTATTTTGGACAAACATCATCGGTTTCTTCCACCAATGCCTTGGACATGACAAAGTAGAAGCGCTAGGTTATATAGCTGGAGGGGAGCAGCCGGAAGAGGAAAGGATGGTGAGGACACAGGCGACTAAAGCTGGGTGAACCAACCAGAAGTAAGGAAAGACAGTTTGGGATGGGAGCCATCATCAAGTACCTACTGCATGCTGCGCTCCAGGTTCTATGCTGTTTATCTCATTTAAACCTTATAATTACCCTTTGAGGGCGGATATTGCTGTCCCTGTTTTTCGGGTGAGGAAATAGGTTCACAGTTGGTTAAGTCTGTATTACCTGTGGGTTCCATAGGTTGACCTTCTGCACCAGCAGGTAGTTTATTGCTGTTTTCTTTTTTAATCACTTACGCATCTGGGCAGAAGTGAGAGTGAGTGGGTTAGTGTCTGGGTGGGTAGGAAGTTATGCAGGAGCAAAGCTGCCACGTGCAGGTGACACCGCAGGCTGTGTATGACTCGTGCCTGACACCATTTTTCTTCAGTGAGAGATGCGTCTTAGTATTCAGTTGGTTGCAGTAAAGGTGAAAGATAGTATAAAATATACTTTTGAATGTTTTGAATATGTAACTATCTTAGACCATATTCATATCATGAGGAACCCAGAATTGGATACTAAAAACACAATCTCTGATTACGCATGGCCTCTTTCCAGGGACTCTACAGCCAAGTTGCTTTCTTTTCTACATCATTTCAGACTCTTGCCTCTTTGCATTTAAAGCAAAATACATAAATCTGCAATTCATAAGGTAACAACATTCTTTTAGACACAGTATGGCCTTTGAATTAATTCACAAGGTAGCAATATTCTTTTGGACAGGATATGGCCTTTGACAAAATTTGAAAGCAGAAATGATAGCTTGGTTATGTGGGATCTATTAAAATGTACAGCTCTGACTTTTCTATCTTCCAGAGCTAAAAAAGGGTGTTGTGATATTAATTAAATAAATCATATGCTTCTCCTCCTTAGTTAGAGTTTCTCTAGGCATAATACGTCACCATAGAAATAAATAAACTATCATCCAATGAAAGTCTAAAATTTTACTTTACCTTTGTATTTTCACTGTACTATTATTTTCTGCTGTTTTGGCTCTGGCAGCATTTTATCAATGAAACAGTTGGTTTCATTTCATAATGGTTTCATATACAGTTGGCCCTTGAACAACATGGGTTTGAACTGTGCAGTTCAGTTGAGCCCCATGTTGTTCAAGGGTCAGCTGTACACTGACATAGCAGTTTCCCAGTTTGACTTTTCAGAATGAGCTATCACAGTGGGGAATGGTTAATTATTGAATTGGACTTGTAACCTTCCTCTGCTGTTTTACCACTTAATAGTATTTCTTACATTGCTCAAGAGCTTTCCCTTTGCTTGGTGAAACCTTTCTCTTTTTTTTTTTGAGAGTTTTATTTGGCAAGAATTTTTAGGACTTAAAGCCCGAGAGGCAGCATCTCAAGTAATCCTGAGAGAACTGCTCGGAGGAGGCGATGGGGGGAGCTAGGATATATAGAGGTTTTGCAACAAAGGGCAGGTAGTCCAGAAACCATATTAAATTACTTTTTATCTCAGAAAAACTGTTTCTCTCCCAATAATTAAGTTTTATTATAGGTACTTTTCTTTTGTCATCTACACTGGCAGAATAACTCCTCCCACCCCAAGAAAAAGGCATCATAAAATTTGATTTGAAGCAAATGGGTGTAATGTAGTCAGTCAGCTCAACAATAATTGATTTGTCTGATACTTTCCTATATTACTTTTTCTACCTTCGTTTTTATTCCCTTAAAGGTAGCACTAGACAGCAGTAGATACCAAGTGCAGTATTTTCTTCACTTTGAAATTTAAAGGGTGTGTATAATATTGTAGTCTGTGAAATGTTTCATATACACTGAAAATAGCATTGGATGGTACTTTCCTAGAGCTGATTTATCCTTTTCTAAATGTTTTCAACTTTGTGGTATCTTCCTATAATAAGGAAAACATTCCTTATAAGCTAAAACCATCTTATGGTATCCTCCCTGTTCTTGGGCCTTGGTTTCCTCTGTTTCAGGATCTGTGGTTTTAACCCAGCTCTCAATAGTCTGTCTTTGGTTCAGTCTCCTTAAAAGCTCCTTCCTACCCTTCCCTTCTCCCCCTACAGAGTTCTGTATGTTAAATCTTCATTTGTGCAATTGCATTATTTTTATCTTCTCAGCCTTTGGCCTAAGTTTGAATATTGAAAGCACTTTTTTTTTTTTCCAGTCATCCAGAAACATACTTTGGAACCACCATCTTGTTTCCTTAAGTCATTATTTTCATTGACATCTAGCTGAGATTTTTTCCCTACTAATATTCTTAACAGGATTAAATATTTAAGGGAAGAATGATGTCTAAATTCAACAGCCAATAATTTGAAGGTTTTTTTATTTTTAGAGAAGTCAGAACATTGGTATAATTCATTCAAACATGTTCCTGCTAGAATAAGTTGGTCAAGTTATAAATTTTTTTTATTCCGATGTACTTGGTGCTGTTTTTAGTTGTCATTTGCTTCCCAGTGGATTGTTTCTTTCCAGAACCTTTGCTAGAGGAAATGTACTAGAAGTTAGCAGGAGTTATTACAAAAAAATAAGCTCTGTAATAGAATCTCTTAATAAAATGAACATTGAAAAATCAGTTGGTATAAAACACTGATTTAGATCTTAGGCGGTTCTAAGGAAATAAAACCCAGCCCCTACTTTCCAAAACTTTAGAATCCCCAAAGCTGAATTTGGTACAAATACAAGAAGATTACAGAATAATATATGGCAGCAAGATGGATACAGTTAATTGCCAGCTGTGTATAATAGCAAATATTAGTTCCAATATTAGTTGAAATCACTTTGTGTAAACTAGATTTTTCTCACATTTTAAAACATGTGGCCTTGTAATTATTATGCATTTGTAAGTAGGCAGTCAGGCAGATGGGATAACCAGGGGAAGAGTGAAAACTAAAATGTTCTAATTTGAACATCAGCAGCAAGATACCATTTGGAACATGGTTGTTACTAAACAAATTCATGGAGTATCCTAAAAACTGTTGGCTTTGTCTACCTGAGTTGTCAGAAGAAATACCTACATTGCTATCATTCTAACATTGGGATGAAATGCTGCCATCCTGGGGAAAGAAGTTGGTTCTTACGGATAAGTGACTTTGACCTTGAGCTCCAGCAGTGTTTGGGAGCAGTGTAAAGACAGATACATATCCCACCTTCCTCAGTGAGAGCCTGGAGCGCTATCTGGTGCTTTGAAAATGTGCCCAGCTGAAGCGCTTTGGGAAGAAATGGCCTGTTTCACAGTTTCATTTACTATAGTCACGTGAAGCAACTAATTGCTTCTCCCATTTTTAAGAAACTGTCCTAACAAAATGCCCTTCCATTTGCCTCTGTGTATACGAAGATGTTAATTGACCATGTATAGAACATTAAATCCATCCTCACTGCCTGCCCGTTTATGTTTCAGGCATCCTGACAAAAACAAAGATCCTGGAGCAGAAGACAAGTTCATTCAAATTAGCAAGGCTTACGAGGTATCGTGTCAAACTTTGTGATGTATCTTTTAGCTCTTATAAAATATATCTTAGGTGATCAGTTTTGTAAGGTCCTCTGGGAGAGGGCATGTTCCCCATGCCCTTGACCCCGTTTCTAGGTGATGGTAGAGACAACATATTTGGCCACATCCAATATGTTGAAACTAGTACCTGCACACTCAGCTCTTAGAAAAACTGGCCTATTTTAAAGGCTTTAATTGGAATTTTAGAAGTCACCCTGAACGTATGTCTCTATTTCCTTATATTACATGCTCACTTAGGCAGCACATTTACTAGAAACTTATATTAAAGAATCACAGAACAATTTGCCTATATTTATTAAAGTGAGTTAAGGTTACAAATACATTTAAACACAAGGTTTTTAACAGTTTTCCAACATATCAGCTTAAGTAAGTTGGTCTGGAATATGCAAGAAAGATAAGTCCATGGCTTCCTGATTTGTGTAGGGTAATGCTCTTCCACAGACAGTGCTCAGCTTATAGAATGATGCTTCATCCTAAAACAGGTTCTTGAATTTTAGACTTCAAAGTTACTTCTAAGTAAGACAAAGTCAGCTAACATACAGTCACAGAATTCAATCCTGTGACTACTTTTTGGTGTTCACAGCTTTCCATACCTTCGTTTGAATTACTCCAACCTAGATGGTATGACTGAGTCAACGTTCTCGAAGTTGAGCCCTAGCGATCAAAGTTATGTTAAGTTTTCTTTGCTTTATTGACATATTTAGTAGTGTGATAGCTCAGAATCTTTAAAGCCAAGATGATCATGAGTAGCTACACAACTGAAGTATTTTGGTCTTGAAATACTTAATTTTTCTATTAAGAGAAGTGTTTCATGGTATATTGAGTGATTGCATTTAAAACATCTAATTGTGTTGTATCTTTACATTTATTTTTTTCCTATGTCTTCCAAGCTGCCTACAGGAAAGTCCTTTAGATGATCTCTTTTTTTTTCCTTCGTTTCCCGGATTTCTTATTTTTTTTTCCCCCTTTCTTTATAGATTCTTTCCAATGAAGAAAAGAGATCACATTATGATCACTATGGAGATGCCGGGGAGAACCAGGGCCACCAGAAGCAGCAGCGAGAGTATCGCTTCCGCCATTTCCATGAGAATTTTTATTTTGATGAACCATTTTTTCACTTCCCTTTTAATTCTGAACGGCGAGACTCAATTGATGAAAAGTATTTATTGCACTTTTCACATTATGTGAACGAAGTGGTTCCAGATAGCTTCAAGAAACCCTACCTCATTAAGATCACCTCAGATTGGTGCTTTAGCTGTATCCATATTGAGCCTGTTTGGAAGGAAGTAGTTCAAGAACTGGAAGGGTTGGGTAAGATCATTTTATTCCTTGGAAGATGTTCGTATAGGAGAAGGTGACTTTTACATCTCTTGAATTTTATGGGATATTTGGGAGAAGGAACAGTTAATGTGACTTCTCTTCACAAATTCATGGTGACTGGTGTTTTCCGGGGACACATTTTCAGAGAGGGGAAATGTGTAAGCCACTTTCATCCTGCGTTACTAACTTGAAGCTTTATCTATATAGTCTCCTAACATCTAGTTGAGGGCCTAATATAGAGGAAAAACTTAAAAATTATTGGTTGAACAAAGTAGCCCTCGAGCACCAGTTTTAATGCTGGTAGGATCTGCAGGTTATCCTTATGGTGTTTGTGATTTCACTCTGTGTATTAATTTGCTAGGGCGGCCATAACAAAATACCACAGACAGGGTGGCTTAAACAACAGAAATTTATTTTCTCATAGTTCTCAAGGTTAGAAGTCCAAGATCAAGGTGTCGACAGGTTTGGTTTCTTGTGAAGCTTCTCTCCTTGGCTTGCAGACGGTCACCTTCTCCCTGTGTGTTCACATGGTCGTCTCTATGTATGTGTCTGGGTCTGGTGTATCACACTCTTTCTGTGACCCTAACAACCCCATTTTAACTTAATTACCTCTTTAAAGGCCCTGTCTCCAAATATAATCACACTCTGAAGTACTGGGGATTAGAGCTTCAACCTATGCATTTTGAGGACATACAATTCAGCCTATAACCCATAGTGTTCTAATGGTCATAGGTTACCACTCTCAGATCACAGATTAGCCTTTCCTTTGTTCATAGGCACCACTTAGCGCCAGGAAAGTTTTAGTGATCCAGGAAGGATATTTATTGTAATAACTTCTAAAAGTTGGAATTACTGAATTAAATGTGTGTGCGTGTGTATGTATGTGTTTTTTTTTTTTTAGCTCTTTTTTTTTTTATTAATATTACATTCATGGTAGAGTTTTATTTATTTATTTTTTTGGCTGTGTTGGGTCTTTGTTTCTGTGCTAGGGCTTCCTCTAGTTGCGGCAAGCGGGGGCCACTCTTCATCGCGGTGCGCGGGCCTCTCACTATCGCGGCCTCTCTTGTTGCGGAGCACAGGCTCCAGACGCGCAGGCTCAGCAGTTGTGGCTCACGGGCCCAGTTGCTCCGCAGCATGTGGGCTCTTCCCAGGCCAGGGCTCGAACCCGTGTCCCCTGCATTAGCAGGCAGATTCTCAACCACCGCACCACCAGGGAAGCCCTGTATGTATGTGTTTTATAGGCATTCGCAGACCTATTGAGTAACTAAAAAGGGACAAACTCAACCATAGGGGCTGAGGGGCCTGGATTTCTCTGGAGAGCGTGCACCACTGAAAGCCATCAGTTCATTTATTCTAAAACAGAAATTTCAACCTGTTGTCCAGAGGCACTCAGGTACTCAGATTTGCCAGAATGCTTTCCTAAGATGGAATCAAGTTCTTGGAAGACAAGGGAGTAAGTTTAGCACATCGTCTCACGCGTGGCGGGCGGTCAGTAGATGCTTTCTGTGGCGCCTGATGAACGAATGCGAGGCCGAGGTCAGGCGGAAGCCACCGGATTGGACAGCTTCTTCATCACACAGCACAGCTGCACTTTGTGCCATGCCAGGTGGTGTGCTGAAAATCATTTAACCTCTTCAGTCTAGGAGCTGACATTAAAACCCCATAGCAGAATATAAACATTGACCCAGTGCATAATTTAGAACGGTAATGCATTTACACCAAGGTCAGATCAGAGCCAACAGGCAAACATACATGATGTGAGGCAACATAGCACAGTGGTCAGCTGTTAGGAACACATGCCTTGGAGTCAGATAGACCAGTTTTCAGATCTCAGCTGTATCATTTACTACTTTGTGTCCTTGGACAAATTACTTAGCCTAAGTTTCTTCAGCTCTAAAATGGGGTTATAATGTCAAACCAACAGGATTGTTATGAATATTAAATGAGAAAAAATGTGTTTTAAGTGCCTGATATATATGAAGTACTTAATAAATGAACCTTAGAGAATTTCTGGTTAACGGGGTTTTCTGGTTTACCAAACTAAAATTTTTGAAAGCACCTATTTTGTAAATTCCTTTTAAAAATCTTCCTTAAATGTTAGTTTTCTTCAGCTCATAGACTGTCAGGCACTGACTTTTGCCTTATTTTTAGCTAAAGATGATTAGATGATTAGAAGCTGGCTGGACGGGAAATGGAGGAGTAACATTCAGGCAAGAGGGAACAGTGCAGGCAGGGCAACAAAGGGCATCCTCAGAAGAGCCAGCAGCAAGGTGTGACTTGAGTGCAGGTGAGAGTGGAGGAAGCAGGAAGAGCGTGCTGGGAGCCAGGTGGTAAGGAGCCTTAAAGTCCAGGCTAAGGAAGCTGGACTTTATTGTATAGTATGTAGTAAAGCCAGGAGTGATCTAATCAGATCTGTGCGTTAGAAAGCTAACTGTTCAAGCTGCGTGAAGGACAAATTAAAGAAGGTAAGAATAGAGGCAGGGAGGTTACCAGTCCTGGCAAGACAGCAACCATTGGCCTGAGCTTGGGCAGTAGGAACAGAGAGGGGACAAGTGTCGGATATTTCAGGGGTAGGATCATGAAGGGACCTGGCACCTGAGGACCATTTAAATGTGAGAAATGAAAAGAGAGGGCGTCAAGATTGACTCTGCATTCTGACTTGAGCAACTGGATGGGCAGGAAATACAGAGAAGAGTTGAACTGGGGAGAAGTGATTCTAAATAATGACTGTGGTTTGGACATACCAAGTGCAATGACATGACAATAATAATATAAGCATAATAATAATAGCTTATATTTATTGACAGTTTACCGTATGCCAAGCACTAATGTGAGTATCAACTCATAAACAACTCTTTGAGGCAGGTGCTGTTGTCATCCCGCTTTTATAGAGACTTGGCTCATATTGGTACCTTGTCCAAGGTCCCACAGTTGGTATTTGGCAGAGCTGGGATTCAAACCCAGGGAGTCTGGCTCTGTAATCCACGTGGTGAACACGATGCCCTGTCGCCTTTCAGGGTCCTTAAATCTGTGATGATTGAAGGTCTTGCCATCCTTTGGGGTTGTTGTGCTGTATAATCCTCATAAGTCAGGACTCAAAATGACAAGGATGGAAGAAGATGGATTTAGATCCATAGAAGCAATGTTTATAGGAATTTAGTCTGTTCCCCCACCTCACCCCGCAAGTATCCTAGAAAGCAGGTTTTGACTAAATGTATTAGTTTGGTTTTCCTCTTTGGAACATTCGGATTTGTTGAAGATTCCTGACAGTCAAGTTCCACTTGGAATGTTAGGTGACATTGAGATGAGATATCCCTGTATCCGTGTATCCATGGCCAGTATCCATGGCCGCTCCCTGTCCGAGCAAGGCAGCATTATCCTTTAAGACAGTTACTGCAGAAAATGTTTCTATTCTGAGTTGAGAGAAAGAGCGGACAATCTTAAAGATTAGCTGGGTGGTCTGGGGAAGCCTGGACATTATCTCAGAATAACATAAAATGCTGAATTGCAGTAAATGAAGGAAATGGAACAGTTCCACCCAGAGAAGAAATGTTGTAGCTATTTAGATGGAATCTACGGTCATGCAGTTTGGTAATAACTAGTGTGCAAAAGCATCCAACATTTATAGACAACCACGCTGTGGAGGAGGGTCCAGAAATAGTCAGCACTGCCCCTGACCTTGAGGAGCTTACTGTTAATTGAAGAGAAAATAGGTACCCGGAAAATTCACACCAACCTCACATTTGCAAGTACAGAATAATATAGTACTACAGGAATAAGTAGAAGATGATAAGGAATTCATTGCATGTTCTCATTTAAAACTTTTTTCTTGGGAGTTCCCTGGCGGTCCAGTGGTTAGGACTCAGTGCTTTCACTCCCATGGCCTGGGTTCAATCTCTGGTCCGGGAACTAAGATCCTGCAAGCTGCGTGGCATGACCAAAAAAATAAAAAATAAAAAACTTTTTTCTTAGTGGACCAAGTACTATATTAAACACTAAAGTAAATATTATAACTTTTTTTTTTTAGCATTTTACTTATTTTTCATTGTGCTAAATGCTTTGTATGGATTGTCTTTATCCCCAAAGTAACCCAACGAGGGAGAGACTATTATTATCCCTATTTTACAGATGAGGAAACTGAGGCCCAGGAAGGTTAAGGAACAACTGAGGTCACACTGTTCATAAGCAGCAGTGTTGGGTATGGACCCAGTAGTCTAACTCTGGGGTTCAGTCTTAACCACTGTGCTGCACTGCTCAGAAATAAGTAAAACCTGGTCTTCGCACCCAGGAAACTCAACTAAGAGACACACCTGAATCATCACAGCACACTCAGTGCTCGCCAGGAGGTGCAGACAGTTACCAGGGCGTCAAGGAGGTTGCGTGTCTTGAAATCAGATATCATTTTAGGGAAACCCAATTTGGATAATCATGTAGTGTTTATCCACCATGACTTCTTATTTTAAAAGAAAGAATAATTCCTCTCTTTCAAGGAATTATTCCTAAAAATAGCTAAGTGTATAACAGCTTCATACTGTGTAGGAAAACGATCTGCCTAGATACTGGTTAAAGTATTTTTTTTTCCTCCTGAAGCTCCGTGTTCTTGATTTTGTATTGTTTCACATCATTTTGCATCTTAGTAGTTTGTTTATTAACAGGTTTGTATTTAGCCAGATTTGACAGTGCCATGTTCTTTCAGTTGGCTCTGTACCATCCCTTAAGGCATATGGAAAAGTTGAAAGAAAGATGAATATGTGTATGCGACAGAGGGGGAAATGAAAGAATTTCCCTAAAAGACGTGATACACGTTTAGGATTGCATAATGAAAGCAAATATAATTTGACACCTCAAAAGAGAGATCTTTAGTACTTTATAGAAAGAACACCCTCTTACAAACTCAAAAAGAGGAGAAGATATTTGTATTTTTAATTCCCCGGGATCTGCAAATTAGCCTGAAACATTGATCTGTAGAAAAATCAAATGTTTCTGAAAAAGGTAACATACGCTTTGCCTTTCTTTTAAATTTGCTACTCAAGTTCGTGTGGATTCTGGTGTGTCCTTGTTATCCAGCCAGATTATGCTGAATCAAGATAAGAATAGGAGAACTGTACTTGCTGAGCTCGCTTTATGAACCCGGAACTTTGGAGTGTAGAGAGTTTGAAGGCAGAGGAGGAGACGATAGAAATTGTGTTGTTCACTGTGACTCAGAGACCCTAAGTCACCACCAGTCATAGTGGTCATTTCCCAGCCTGAGTCTTAGGGAGAAAACAGTGCTATCGACTTTTCTGACTCTTCCTTCCCAGCTTGGGTAGAGGGAGAGGAAGGGATTAGTTAGGTCTGGACTTTAAGGAATTTCGGTATTCTTATTATAATCTTAAGTATCTTTTCAAGAGGAAAAATACCACAAATTTAAACACCAAATATGTATCATTCTTTATGCTATTCTAATTCGTGTGATAGTCAATCTATAGGAAAGAAGTAACATTCCTTCAGAGTTTAGAAATCGGATTATAATATTAAGAATCGAAGTCCTTTGTAGAAATGACCCAAGGAACAGCCTTTTATAGACTGAGAAATGCTTACATTTGATGAAGGTGATGTAGGTAATTCCAAGGACTCAATGGTAATTTTAAGTAAAATAAATGAAACCAATCACTTGTATTCTGTTTTAACTAGAAAAAAGCTATATTGATCGGAGCATAGGAAAGGTGGGGGGAGGATGACATAAAGAGTGAGAGTGTAACGTTGTTTATCCCACTCCACACAAGGAAGGGAGAGAGTCTCATGGAGGTTAAAATTCCACTCACGTAAGAGACAAGTCTCTAGATCAGACTTCACATGGTCTGGATGATATAATACTTAATAATAAGAGTTGTAATTAATTAGGTGCCCACTATATTCCAGGCTCTGGGCTAGGCTTATTTTTATATTATGTCATTTAGTCCTCACAACAATTTATCTCCATTTTACAAATAAGGAAACTGAGGCTCAGAGAGGTTAAATGACTTGCCTAAGGTTGCACAGCTAATGGGTAGCAGAGCTGGAATTTGAATCTGGATCTGACTTTAAAAACTTTATTCATTTACTTGTTTTTAAAAAACTGAGTGCCAGGAACTATTCTAGATATTAAGGATACAGCAGTAAACAAAATAGCCCAAAACCCCTACATTCATAGAGCTTCTATATTCTAGTGAAGAGAGGCAAACAAATAAAATATACAGCCTGCCAGATGGTGGTAGAGTGTGATAAAAAAGGCTGGGTGCTAGGGAATGCCGGGGTGAGAGGCTTCAGTTTTTTTTTTATAAATTTATTTATTTATTTATTTTTGGCGGTGTTGGGTCTTCGTTTCTGTGCGAGAGCTTTCTCCAGTTGCGGAGAGTAGGGGCCACTCTTCATCGCGGTGCGCGGGCCTCTCACTGTCGCGGCCTCTCCCGTTGCGGAGCACAGGCTCCAGACGCGCAAGCTCAGTAGTTGTGGCTCACGGGCTTAGTTGCTCCGCGGCATGTGGGATCTTCCCAGACCAGGGCTCGAACCCATGTCCCCTGCATTGGCAGGCAGATTCTTAACCACTGCGCCACCAGGGAAGCCCGAGGCTTCAATTTTAAATCAGGCAGATGAGGAAGGGCTCACTGAGCAGGTGGCCCGTAGCAGGCAAGAGAATGAGCTTCTGGAATATCTGAGGGAAGAGTGGGGGGGGAACAGCAAGCGCAAAAGATCTCTTCAGTTTCCTTTGCTCTCCCAAGACTCCTGCATCCCTTGTCCTGATTCTGGGCCCACCAGCCACCATTCTAATTACTGATTCTAGTCCCAAAGTCTGGTAGAGGGCACTGCTGAATGATGCAGTTACTGGAAAGGCATATTCCCCAGGATCAGTTAAATACAGTGGCTTCTGGCCTATGTAGCAATCCCTGGTAAGGCCATTGATGGTGGGTCCGTCTCTAAGAAATTGATCCCTCAATTCAGAACCTAGGGTGGAAGAGGGTACTGGAGACAGAAGGAGCCAGGCTTTGCAGTCGGCTGGGCCTGGGCTCAAATCTTGGTCCTACTGCACACTAGCTGTGATGCCAGCTAGGTTGGCTCAGCCTCTCCAAGCACCGGCTTCCTCATCCATGAAGATGACAATACTTAACCACTCAGGAGGGTTGTGGGTGTGAAGAGTGATAACGGATATAAAGCTGTAGGCATGCTGCCTATCTTAGAAAGGGCTCAAGACACGTTGATTCCCCCCGTGGACCTTTGCTGTGTGGCCACTTCACCTTGCTAGGTGACGTCTCTTCTCGCTTTACATGAGACTGGGTCTCTCAGGTATGTGCCTGCTATGTTCTTGTTCTTTCTCCTGCTCACACAATCTTAGGTGCACTTTCATTTACTAACATTGTTCTGTGGTTATTTTTAATGTGTCTAGTGTGATAGAATAGTGTACTAGACTTGACTCTAGAACATCAAGTTGGGATTCTTTTTCTGCAATTTTATCACCTCTGCAAACTGGGATAAGCCAGTTCACCTCTCTGAGTCTCTTTATCTGTAAAATGAGGGGAGTGGACTATGTGATGTCTGAGGTGCCTCCTTTCCTGCCCTTGAGATACTCACGGTCAGGTGGCCAGCAGATAGATTTGTTTAGCCTACTCAGCAATTTTAAAGTATTAAGTTTGCGGTCGCTGCCATTTACTCAGCAATTCCATTTGGGGGATTTATCTATCAATTAAGAAGTTATCACACAAGTACACAAAGATGTGTATACAGAGATGTACAAGGATGCCTATCGAAACATGCCTTATAATAGTGAAAGCCAGAAACCATTTCAATGTGCAGCAATAAAGAATGGGTTAAATAGATTGACAGTCCAGTTTCAGTGATGAGCTCCTACTGTGTGCCAAGCTCTGTTCTGGTGCTTGGGGTACATCAGAGAACTAAACAGAGATCCCTGCCTTCAAACGGCTTACATTCTAACAGGGGAAGACAGACAATAAAAAATCCACAGAATGAGGAACTTGGGCGGTGTGTTAGAAGATGGTAAGTGCTGTGGAAAAGGGAAAGTGAGAGGCTTGAAGGGGATCCTGAGTGTGGGAAGGGCAGTTTTAAATATAGGAGTCGGGTCGTCCTCATTGAGAAGGACCTGCAGTTGGTGAAGGAGCCAGCTACACAGATGTCAGGAGATGCACCAGCCAGCACCGAGGCCCGAAGGCAGGAACGAACGTGCCAGTGTGTTTAAAGAAGAACAGGGATGCTGGGGGCTAGAGCAAGAGAGCATGAGGAGTGGGAGAGGAAGGGGGTCGGGGGGCCAGGGGCCAAGTCACAGAGGGTCTTGTCGGCCTTTGTGAAGATTGTGGTTTTATTCTGAGTTGAAATGGGGAGGCTTTGCCGGATTGGGGCAGAGGAGCGACATGATCCGTTGTTTATGTTTTAGAAGGAACAGTCTGGCTACTGTGTTGAGGACAGACAGTAGGGAGACAAGGAGAAACACGACACCATTGAGATTATTGCAGCATCTCAGGGGAGAGAGATGAAGATGCGTAAGAGACGGGGTACAATGGAAGTGGAGAAAAACAGCTGGATTCCTGCTGTATTTTGAAGACAGGACCAATAGGACTTGCTGATGGATCGGATGGGGGGAGTGAGAGACGAGAGGGGTCAAAGATGACTCTTAAGACTTTCGTCCTGAGTAACGGGAAGGAGGGAGCCGCCATCAACGGAAATGGTGAAAGCCAGGGTAGAACAGGTTTGAGGGAGGAGATCAGGAGTTTGTTTTTGAAAACTTTATACTTAGAAGTCTGTTAGACACCCAAGAGAAAAAGCATATTTACTGGCTATTAACATTTACTGTATCTCCAATGTTTAGCAGAGGAACTAGCCCTCCAAATACATTGGTTGAATGAAAGACAAGAAAAGTTATTCGAATACTAAGTGAAATAAGTGTCAGATGATCCCATTTTATTTTATTTATACCTGTGTGTACATACACACACACATATTTGTGTAAGAAAAGGCACAGATACCAAAATACTAACAATAGTTATGTGGGATATGACCAAGTGATTTTAACCTAATCTCTTTCTCTTTTTGAGAATCTGTACAACATCTCTATAAAATAGTTTATGTAAAAGGGAGATGTGCTCTGAAAGGTGAGAAGACTATGATTCTAGCCCATCGTTAGCTTCTAGGTTTTTTCAACCATTGCAGAGTTGATGAACCCTTGAATTGTTTACAGGTGGTGTTCTTTATGAATAGGAACACTGTGGCCAGATTGTTCTTTTCTTTTGAAGTATTTCTTCATGATCTACTCCCAAAATTAGAAACAACGGACTGAAAGATATAAAGATTTATAGCCCTTCTTAAACATTGCTAGATGGCTCTGCAGAAAAACTGAACCGATTTAGCATTCCAGCAGTGATAGAATGCCAGACAGTCTATCAGGAAAGATATCCCCTCCTACTAAGTCGGGATTTCAGTTTCACACCAAAAAATTACTTAGCAGCATTTCTTCACCTGCCGTGGGGGCATAAAAAGTCTTCATGGAGGTCTTCCATATTTTTCAGGCGTAGGAATCGGCGTGGTCCACGCTGGCTACGAGAGACGCCTGGCCCATCACCTGGGAGCACACAGCACACCAGCTATCCTAGGAATCATAAATGGGAAAATCTCCTTCTTCCATAATGCAGTTGTCCGTGAGAACCTGCGACAGTTTGTAGAGAGTCTTCTTCCAGGGAACTTGGTGGAGAAAGTAAGTACCTGGCTGAGAAGTAGTTTAAGAGGCTCCTGGGACTGCTGGCTGCCCTGAACTCTTCCTGTGGTCATCCTCAGACCTGAGTTTGATTTTGGGCAGGGCAAGGCACATATTAATTAATTAATTACTCTAACTAAATCATTT
Organism: Balaenoptera physalus; assembly: GCF_965194825.1. Taxonomy (NCBI): domain Eukaryota; kingdom Metazoa; phylum Chordata; class Mammalia; order Artiodactyla; family Balaenopteridae; genus Balaenoptera; species Balaenoptera physalus. The sequence goes on along the minus strand of NC_138882.1, from coordinate 184,371,571 downwards.
AAATGAAGTCTGCCAGAGACTGAAAATTGAAACAGACGAAGTAGAGAGACTGAAAGAATCATCCTTGTCAAAACCGCTGGGAAGATTTACACTGTCATAGGAATCTGAGCCTAAAATGAGAGTGCCTCTTATTTTCTCAGCAAAAAATTAGATCACGACATGGGATGAAGGAGGTCTTTCCAACTCATGCATTTGTTCGTTTAAAGATACTTTTCTTATGAGAGTATTCAAATTAAGTTATATTTGGTTATATATATAACGATTACATCTATTGAAAACACCAGATTCCATGAAATCAGATATTATTTTTGGAACTTTCAAAACATACAGCGATACAACAGTGTGAATAAATTTCACAAACAAAAGATTGAGCTAGAGAAACCAGGCACAGCAATTCACACAAACTATAAACTATGATTTTTGTATTTAAGAAGCATTTTTCCCTCAGTATCTGAGGTTAGAGGTCACAGGAACTAGAAGAAGACTCTGATGTTGCTTTAAATGAAAATGATTCATTCCTTTAATAGAACCAAGGAGAGTGAACATACAGATACTTCCATCCTGTTTCCACACAGCCTGTCCCACCAGGATCATTTTCCACAGAAGAAATATTTGTTGGAGTTAACTTGAAATTGTCAGAGAGCATCGTAGCCTCCTAAAATGATGATAGGTTGTCCTGACAGGTCCTCAAACCTTTTTAAAATGCCTGTTGTATGTCAGACATTATGATAAGTGCTGAGGACACTTTCCAAGGAGCTCGCAGTCTAGTAGGTGATTGTTCCCATCCGATATGTAGAGTGCCCATCCTAGAGATTTGAGAAAGGCTTCCTGGCAGAAATGACCCCTGTACTGAGTTTGCCAGGTGAGAGAGAAGTAGGGAATGAGTTCCAGGCATACAGAGGTAGCCTGCTTTGTATGAAGTAGTCATTAGTGAGTGGGAGAAGACAAGATTAAAGGGGTTAACGGGAATCTCACTGTGAGGGTCTCCTTGAAGGAACTTGGACTTGGCCTGCAGGTGATGGAGCCATTGAAAGGGGCTGAGCAGTGGGGTGAAACGATGAGATTGAGGTTTTATATAGATCATTCTGGAAGCAAAGTGGAAAGATAAACTTTTTTGAACTACTATGAACATTTTCTAGATAGAAATTTAATTTATTCAAGTTTTTAATTTGTTTTCTTGGGATTATTTTAAGGCATAAACAGGGAAACACAAAAGTAGCAATTCAGATGGCAGTGAATGAACTTATGTAATGTATAGGTGGGGTGGGCCCACTTATTTTTATTTAAGCCATTTTAAAAGAGCAGTTGTTGCATTATCTTCTAATAGATTAAAAAGTGCAGTCTATAATTGAGCAAGAACCAACTTTGAAAGCTCATTTTTTTTTTATAATATGGTCAGTAATTGTTTCAGAAAAGATTATGATTTCAGTCTGTAAGGGTTGGATCACATGAAAATATGAAATCAATATCTCTGTTCTTTTAATTAATTTTAGTCAAATAAAGGCAAAAAATTAGTTGTCTGCATTTTTTATTTTTTACAAAACAATCTTTTACACATATTTGATTTTGTTTAATTATCTCCTGACTGGATTATAATGCAGTTGTTAAGAATTAAATGTTGAAACTAACATCCTTTATTCAATTTAAGGTTACAGATAAAAATTATGTCAGATTCCTCTCTGGCTGGCAGCAAGAGAATAAACCGCGTGTCCTTCTGTTTGACCAAATGCCCGTTGTACCACTGCTCTACAAGGTACTTTAGGTGCTGGGGTAATGTTTTCTCTTATTTTGGTGATTTTCTTTTTTGTGAGTAATAGCTCATCCCAAGAGAAATGCTTGAAGACCAGAAATTTGCTTTAACCACCATACACTGAGGACCTACTGATGCTATTACTGTGCTAGTACTTTCCACACACATGATAACATTTAACCTTCAGAAGAACCCAGTGATACAGATTATTATCCCTACTTTTACTGAAGCTTAGAGTGGTTGTATAACCTGCCCAAGGTCTCCCATGTTGAATATCGATTCCCTTGTAGCCTGTCTGATTCCAAACCTGCCCTCTGAATATATACTATACTTCTATCTAGCACACCTCTGGTTATCACCGTGACATGAGATGGGAGAGGAAAGTGCTAAACGGTTGGCATGGTCACTGCCATCTTACATAATTCCTCAAACCTCCCACCCAGTACAGATCTCAGTAAGATGAATATCTTGGTCTGTCTGAAAAAAAGAATTAGTTGTTGTTTAGCTTTGTTGGTATGGTTTTTGTTCATGGAGCACCATAGAATTCCTACAAGGGTATGAGGGTGTAGCAGCCTGAGTGGGGCTGTATAAGCTAGCGTTCATCTCCACCCACTGATGAGAACAAGTCACACTTAATTTAGATGCTGTGCTATCAATTTCATTTCTTCCTCTCTGTTATGCCGTAACAGTTGACTGCTTTTGCATATAAAGATTATTTGTCATTTGGATACGTGTATGTCGGTTTGAGAGGGGCGGAAGAGATGACGAGGCAATACAACGTCAATGTCTATGCCCCCACCATCCTGATCTTTAAAGAACACATACACAAGCCTGCAGATGTTATCCAGGTATGTGAGTGTCACCTTGTTTCAAGATGGCCCTCCCATTTTATCTCAGGGTGTCATATAAATAAACAGCAAAATCGAGCAAAGCAGGAGAGGAGAAGAAACTAGTTTTAATCTCTTCCTTTAGGGACTTCCCTGGCGGTCCAGTGGTTAAGACTCCGCGCTTCCACTGCAGTGGGTGCGGATTTGATCCCTGGTCAGGAACTAAGATCCCACATGCCTCGCAGTGCAGCCAAAAAATTAATTAATTAATTAACTAACTAACTAAATAACATCACTGGAAAAAAAGAAAAAAACCCATAAACTAAGTTAAAGAACACACAATGAATATTTATCTGATCTTAAGATAGGGAAGGGCTAAAAACATTGGGGAAAATCTTGTTGGAAAATCTTAATAACTTGATTATAAGTTTTAAATTTTTATATAAATACTTAAGAATTTTTGATTAAACAATAAGGGAAGTAATTACAACCAATATAAAAGGGATCATTACTTTTAATTTCTAATGAGCTTCTTCTAATCAAGGAGATCAACCCAAAACTTGTTGAGAATGACCACTTAATGAGTACAGAATGACCACTTAATGAGTACAGAGTTTTAGGGTGATGAAAATGTTCTGGAACTAGATAGAGATGAGGGTTGCACAACACTGAATGTACTAAATGCCACTGAATTGTACACTGAAATGGTTAATTTCATGTTATGTGAATTTTACCTCAATTTTTAAAAAATTTTTTAAAACTTCCCCCCAAAACAAAAGGAACAAAATCCTGAGAAGAGATTCAAGTGACTAATAAACACCTTTAAAAAAATAAATCTCACTAATAATCAGAGAAAAGCAAAATAAACATTTTCTTCTCCCATCAAATTGTTAAAGATTTTGGAAGGAAAAATACCCAGTAGAGTTGAGACTACAGAGAAACAGGCACTTCTCTTTCTTGCCTTGCTGGAAGAAGCCTCAAAAGTTTTCAGAAAAGCGATCGGGTGATGGAACATCAACTGCCTAGCAGAAGAGCACCCCTGAGTACCTACTGTGTGCCAAACACTGCTTTCTGTGCTGGGGGTGCAGCCCCGGACAAGATCGACAGAATTCCCCGTCCTGTGTTCTAGTGGGGACGACAGACAGTCAGCATAACATACTCTATCGTGGTATGTTATGTAGTGATACGTGCCAAGGAGAAAAATAAAACAGGGAAGAGGAACGTAGGGTATTAGGGGAGAGGGCTCACATTTTTAAGGTGGAGCAGCCAAGAAGGGCCTCATTAAGGTGACACGAGTAAAGACCTGAGGGAGGTGAGATTACCTTTTAGGACTCTATCCTAAAGGAATAGGAACTCGGGCAAAGAATTTCATACAGAGATGTTAAGTATCATTCATAATACGAAAAATGAGGGGGAAATATAAACATCCAACGGCAGGATAATTACTGGTACATCCCAGAGACTATTATATAGCCATTTAAGATGGCAATTCGAGAATACTTAATGATGGGGATAATTTTCCTAACATAATGTTACAGAGCAAGCAGGATGCAGAATTGTATATGCAGTTTATTCACTGACCTCAGTTTTGTAAAGTCAGTGCATGTGTGCATGTGTACGCATAGGAAAAAAACTAGAAATAAATACATCGAAACATTAATGGTTATCTCTTGATGGCAGAATTATACATTATTTCAATATTTAGGTTTTCAAAAATCCCTATAATGAACATGTATTTTTTAATATTTTTAATGTTTTTTTTTTTTAAATCGTCAAGAACCCTTTGATACTTTCTCTTATAGGAGGCTAGAATGAGAAGAAAGAGAAATTCTATAAAATCCTTTATTTCATTCGTTCAATACATTCGTTGCCTGCCTGCTGAGCACTAAATACAGAACAGCTCTGACATCCAGTGTTAGTCTTTGTCTTCCTTTGACTCACAGTCAGGGGAGGAGAAAGACCGTCCACTGTAGTAAGTGTCTCACTAAGATGTGGGGTTCCTCCGGGTGCCATGTGGACGTAGAAGGGGTCCTGAGACTATGGGACTAGGGTAAGGGTGTTGCGTGTGACAGAACCAGATGGGGAAAGTGGATGGTAAGGAAGGGAGAGCAGGTTTAAGAAGAAGGTAATGAGTTCAGTTGTGGACATAAGAATTAGAACTGCCTTTAGGAAATCTAAGGGGAGATGTCCATCAGGCGGGGATCTAGATCCAAGGAAAGGCGGAGGGGCTGGAATAGAGATTTGTCAATCATCAGTGACTGGTTAGAGGTTGAAGTCTTTAGTGTGGGGAGATCTCCCAGGCATCGTATGTAAAGTAAGGAGAGAAGGCAGCCAAGGACAAAACTCTGGACAATCACCAGCAAATAAAAAGAGGGGGGCTTCCCTGGTGGCGCAGTGGTTGGGAGTCTGCCTGCCAATGCAGGGGACGTGGGTTCGAGCCCTGGTCTGGGAAGATCCCACATGCCATGGAGCAACTATGCCCGTGAGCCACAATTACTGAGCCTGCGCATCTGGAGCTTGTGCTCTGCAACAAGAGAGGCCACGATAGTGAGAGGCCCACGCACTGCAATGAAGAGTGGCCCCCACTTGCCGTAACTAGAGAAAGCCCTCGTACAGAAACGAAGACCCAACACAGCCATAAATAAATAAATAAATAAATAAATAAATAAATGGATCATCACGTTTAAAAAAAAAAAAAAAAACTGCTTTAAAAAAAAAAAAAAAAGAGGGGATGCCTGATGGCGACTAAGAAGGAGCCAAGAGAGAGTCAGGAAGCAAACGAATGCCAGTTGTGGAAGAGAGGAAAGAAGGTCATCTCAATCCAAGATTAATCTGTAAGATTTCCTAAATTGCTTTTTAGTGATAGCTTGTACTCTTGGGAATTGTTATTTATTTATTCCCTGGGGAAAATCATTAATCAAATACGTTAACAAAATTACTGGTACAATGGATGCTTTACCAGTTTGCTCTTTATGAATATAAAACTACATTCTTAACATAAACTGAGTCCTCCCAATGGCAAGGGGCTTAGTATAACACTAGTAGCACTAGTGGTTTCTCTTAGCTCTAGTTAATTTGTTTTCATCTGCTGTACAGTGGTTACGGCCACATGATAATGGGTTTATTCATTCTTCTGTGGATGGACATTTCGGGGCTTTAGGACCAGTGATGCCGTGGACATCACGTGTATCCCAGTGTACCCAATCACAAGTTTCTACAGGACGGCAGTTTTAAAAATGTGGTTCACAGACCCCTGGGGGCGGGAGGGTCCGAAAGACCCTTTAAGAGAGTCTGTGAGATCAAAGCTGTCTTCACAGGAACCACTAAGACATAATTTGTCTTTTCTCTGTGTTGACGCTTGCACCGATGGTGCAAAAGCAATGGTGGGTAAACTTTCCAGTGCATAACCACCAAGTGCACACACCAAGGCCCGGGCACCAGGCTGCCGGTGGCCCTGTGTTCTTCACTCCTAAGCACTCGCCATAACAACACAGAGGATCAACACTCATTTCACTGAATAGCCTTGATGAAGCAGTAAGAAGTATGAATTTTATTAATAGGTAAATTGACACTCAAGTCCACGTCTTTCTGGTATCTTTAATGTTCTCTGTGACAAAACAAGAAGCATGCAGAAAGCTCTGCTGCAGGCCAAGGTGCAGAGGGTGTCCTGAGGACAAATATTTGTGTGGTTGCCTAACTCAGGAGTCTTGAACTAGCCACTTTTCTTTTTTTTTTTTTTTGATGGAACATCATTTTTTACTTGAAAGAATAATTGACGGAAAACTATGGTTACTCAGAGTTAGGCAGACATTTTCTTGAAAATGAATGAAGTGAGCCTGGCATTTTAAGGGAAACAACTCACAGTATCTGTTGCCGATGATAGAATCCAGGCTTCCAAGGAAATTATAATTTTGAAAAATTTGTATCAGCCATCATGACCTTGATAGCTTCTCAAACTTTCTTATGAGATTGGTTCATCGATGTGATGCATTTTTTCATATGAATAAGAAAGTTTGTCAGCATCTGGGAGATCAGTGAACCAATATTTTTCGAATGACCATGCATGAGTAAAAGATCCATTCTAAGTGCAAGGCGATCAGTGAATTTTACTTCCTTTATTTTTGATCCGTGAATTTTAATTTAACAGAGTACTAAAAGTTCATTGATGGGAATTCCCTCACAGTTCAGTGGTTAGGACTCTGCACTTCCACTGCAGGGGCACAGGTTCGATCCCTGGTTGGGGAACTAAGATCCCCCATGCAGCGCAGCCAAAAAAAAAAAAAGTTCATTGACTCCATATAGCAACTAACCTTTAAGGAACTACCATTTGTCCAGTTTCGGTGTAGTGGCAAAGAAAAATATCCATAGTTATCTGAAAAGCTATTAAAATAAACCTCCCTTTTCTAACTATGTATCTGTGTGAGGCTGGATTTTCAACCAGAACAATATATGACCCCCGATTGTGTATAGGAGCAGATATGAGAATCCACCTATCTCTTCTATGAAACCAGACATTAAAAAGATTTGTAAAAATGTAAAGCAGTGTTAATCTTCTCACTAAACATTTTTTGGTTTTGGAAATTATGTGTTTTTTGGGTTTTTTTAATGTTTAAAAAAAGTTATTTATGTTAACATATATGGCTTTATTTTTTTAAATGATTAAATATATATATATATATATATCTTTAACTTTACTAGCTAATGTGTTTTCCTAAGTACATTTCCACCAATCATGTGTGAATGTTCCATTGCTCCATATCCTTGCCAACACTAGACCAATTTAATTTTTCTGACATGAATGGTGTTGATTTTTATCAAATACTTTTTACACATCCATTATGATTATCCAGAGTTTTCTTCTTTCATGTTCTGTAATGCGCTAAATCATATTAATCACTTTCTAGTGTTAAACCTAACTTGCATTCATGAGATAAATCCAACAGGATCATTATTTTATTTTTTTTTTTAACATCTTTATTGAAGTATAATTGCCTTACAATGGTGTGTTAGCTTCTGCTTTATAACAAAGTGAATCATTTATACATATACAATATGTTCCCATTTCTCTTCCCTCTTGCATCTCCCTCCCTCGGGATCATTATTTATATTATGCTTTCAGTATATTGCTGTATTCAGTTTGCTAACATTTTGTTTAGGACTTTAATATTTATGTTCAGAAATGAGATTGACTTTTAACTTCTCTTTCTCAAGATGCCCATGTGAGGATTTGAATCATGAAACGAGATGGGGTGTGTTCTCCCTTTTTCTCTTCTCGGGAAGACTTTGTATAAGATTAGATTGTCCTCCTTGAAAGTTTGGTCAAGACCACCTATGTAAAGCCATCTCAGCCTGAGTTTGTGTTTAAGGAAAGATTTTTGACTACTGACTCATCTTCTTTAATGGTTATAGAACTATTTAACTCTTCTCTTTTTCAGATATTGTTTTATTTTTCTAGAAATTTTTCTGTTTCATCTAAATTTTCAAATTTAAATGTACATGTGTATATATATGTATATGTATATATTTTTAGTTTCTACAACATAGGGAGTGATTCCTCCTCGTCATCCTTTTTTTTTTAAATATTTATTTATTTTTTTGATTGTTCCAGGTCTTAGTTGCAGCAGGCTCCTTAGCTGCAGCTCCAGAGCTCCTTAGTTGTGGCTCCCCAGCTCCTTAGTTGCAGCACTCAGGCTCCTTAGTTGTGACATGCGAACTCTTAGTTTTGGCACGCACGTGGGATCTAGTTCCCTGACCAGGGATCGAACCCTCATTGGGAGCATGGAGACTTATCTACTGTGCCAGCAAGTAGATCCCTTTTTTTCTTTTTTTAATATTTATTTATTTGGCTGCACCGGGTCTTAGTTGCGGCACTTGGGATCTTCGTTGCCACGTGCAGAATCTTCATTGTGGCATGCAGGATCTTTAGTAGCGGCATGCAAACTCTTAGTTGCGGCATGTGGGATCTAGTTCCCTGACCAGGGATCAAACTGGGACCCCCTGCGTTGGGAGCGCAGAGCCTTAGCCACTGGACCACGAGAGAAGTCCCTCGTCATCCTTGATAATGGTTGGTTATTTGTGCCTTCTCTCTTATTTTCATGATTGGTTTTACCAGAGGTTTGTCAATTTTATTAGCTCTTCCAAAGAACCAATTTTGGTTTTGTTAATTCTTCTTCTTATATATTTATTTTGTTTTATTGATCTCTATTTTCATCTTTACTATTTCCTTTTTTCTACGGTTGTATTTTTGCTGTAACTTCTTGATATGGATGTCTAGTTCATTAATTTCTTTTCTATTATATTCATTTTAACATTACTCTCCAAGTATTACTGATACTTTATCTGAGTCCCAAAGTTTTGATAAATAGTATTTTCATTAATCACTTCAAATTCAAAATATTTTCTTATATCTGATATGCTTTCTTCTTATATCAATAAGTTATTCAGAGTTTCTTAATTTCTAAACAAAAAGGGATTTTCTGGTTTCTATCTTAACATTGATTTCTTGTTTAATTGTGGTCAGAGAAGCTACTATATATATAATTTCAGTCCTTTGAAATATATGAAAGTTAGTAATAACAAAGTGGTCATATTACAGTTTTGTTGTCCGCCTTTTATACTCAGTAACATTGTTACTTTGGAGTTTTGTGGGGGTTTTTGTTTGTTCGTTTTTGTTTTTTTGGCCACACACAGCGAGGCATGCGGGACCTTAGTTCCCCAGGGATTGAACCCGTGCCCCCTGCAGTGGAAGCACAGAGTCTTAACCATGAGAATGCCAGGAAGTCCCAGGGAGTTTATTTTCAATTGTTCAGTTTCCTATCAATCTTGCAGTAAATTTGCCTAAAAATTCCAAATTATTGACTTTTTAAATCAGCTAGCGTAGGACTTCCCTGGTGGCGCAGTGGTTGAGAATCTGCCTGCCAATGCAGGGGACATGGGTTCGAGCCCTGGTCTGGGAAAATCCCACATGCCGAGGAGCGACTAGGCCCGTGTGCCACAGTTACTGAGCCTGCGCGTCTGGAGCCTGTGCTCCGCAACAAGAGAGGCCGCGATAGTGAGAGGCCCGCCCACCGCGATGAAGAGTGGCCCCCACTTGCTACAACTAGAGAAAGCCCTCGCACAGAAACGAAGACCCAACACAGCCATAAATAAATAAATAAATAAATAAAAATTAAAAAAAAAAAGAATTAAATCAGCTAGCGTAAAACAGTATACAAAAGTTGTCCAGTGAAAAGAGCACTTGATTTTTCCTTTGACCTGAAATAGCTACGTCATTGCTCTCAGCCCTGCATTTTTTTTTTCTTTTTTTTTTCTTTTTTTTTTTGTCTGTGTTGGATCTTTGTTGCCGCCCGCAGGCTTTCTGTAATTGTGGCGAGAGGGGGCTACTCTTCGTTGCGGTGAGCAGGCTTCTTATTGCAGTGGCTTCTCTTGTTGCAGAGCATGGGCTCTAAGCACGTGGGCTTCAGTAGTTGTGGCACGCAGGCTCAGTAGTTGTGGCTCGTGGGCTCTAGAGTGCAGGCTCAGTCGTTGTGGCTCACGAGCTTAGTTGCTCTGCGGCATGTGGGATCTTCCCGGACCAGGGCTAGAGCCTGGTTCCCTGCATTGGCAGGTGGATTCTTAACCACTGCGCCACCAGGGAAGTCCCAGCCCTGCATTTTTTAAAAAGATCACCACATGTTTATCTGCTCAAATGAGTCTGACTTACGTGGTTTTATTACTTTAGCCAGGATCAGGCACTTCTTTTTTTTGTTTTTTTTTTTTTTGGCCGTGCTGCACAGCACGCGGGATCTCAGTTCCCTGACCAGAGATCAAACCTGTGCCCCCCGCATTGGGAACACGGAGTCTTAACCACTGGACCGCCAGGGAAGTCCCTCAGCTACATGTTTATTAAGCTGTAAGTAAAGCCCATTTTCAGTGAGAAAACTGAATCAGAATCCACTGTCTCTTGGTTTTTCTCCAGGCCCGAGGTATGAAGAAACAGGTCATTGATGACTTTATCACCCAAAACAAGTATCTGTTGGCAGCCAGGCTCACCAGCCAGAAGTTGTTCCATGAGCTCTGCCCCGTGAAACGGTCTCTCCGACAGAGGAAGTAAGGACTGAAGGCTTTGCCCCTGCTCATCAGTGCAGCAGAGGGGCATGTTGCGTTTTACTACAAGGCAATTAAACGTCGACCCTGAGACAGTCAGAATTTATTCTTCATGGAACAAATATTGATGAACAACTATGACAGTGAGGGGTATAACAGCCCAGGGCACCTTAGGACCAAATTATTGGGTGTGCCAGAGAAGATCCCCCTAAGAGGTAACACTTTAGCTGAGCCCTAAAGGATGAGTAGATTTTGCCGGGTGTCAAGGAGAGCCTGGGTCACTGTAGCAGCATGGAGTAGGAGAGAGTTACTCTTCCTACCAAAGTATTTCACACAGGGTGAGCCTCTGGGGGTCTTGGAGAAGGTCTTGGAGAGGAGCCAGGTTAATGACTAAACAGTAGAGAAGTGAGGGTACTGAGGAAATGGTAAAATAATTGAATGGGAATAGCAAGGCTGAGGCATACTTATTCATACAGTGTCTAAAGTCTGGAGATACAGGGAAAATACTTATTATACCTCTTGCAGATTAATGAATCAGTGCCTTTAAATTTAAGGCTGTTTCATCTGTGAAAGCTGTCTGGATATGAAAGGAAAACATTTTGATCACGTTATGTGAAAATACAACTAAAATATTGTTTAAAATAGGAAAAATTCCCTATGTTTCCAGACTTTTCAGTTTCCTTTATAGACTAAGAGGAGAAAGACTTTAATTAAGTGTAAGGCAGGTGATCCTGGACTTTAAGGATTGTTATTTATACCGCCTTCAGAAAATATCCCCAATCCACGCGCTCCTCCCCTTTGTTAGCACCGCCAGCCTAGCCAGGTCACTGTCACCTCTCGTCGAGGCCACCGTGTTAGCCTCCTAACCTCCTCTGCCTCCACTCCGCTTTCCCACCCTCAGTCAGTTCATGTCAGCCAGCGATCCTCCTAACACTGTGAATTGGATCGAGTCCCCCAGTCTCAGGGTCTTTGCACTTGCGGTGCTGTCTACCTGGAGTGCTCAGACCCCACTTCCTCTTATGGCACCTCCTTCACGTCTCTGCTCAGCCAGTCTGATGGAGCGTGACTCCCAGCCCACCCTTGACTCTCTCCCCTTCACTTCTTTTCTTTTTTCATAACGCTTGTCACTACTTGTCATGATCTATCCATCTATCTATTTGTTATCTGCCTTCCACACTGGAATATCAGCTCCATGAGGGCAAGAACATTCTGTCTTACCTGGCATCTATTGAGTGCTCAGTAGTATTTGAGAGAATGAATGAATGATTAGATGCACTTTCCCTTGGCACCACTACAAAGGAAGCCCTTCAGAATGAGGCCCAGTGGCCCTGGCCTCAGATAGGCTCCACCAGCCCTGCCTGCGGTGGGAGAACTGGAACAGGTGCCTTCTGCGAGGCCCTTCTGCATCAAGGGTTCAGTGACCATTGCCTTCAAAGGCATCTCTGAATGTCGTGACGTTTGGTTTGGGGAGAGCATCACCAGTCTAGAAAGAAGCAGGCCCTTAATGCCTTGGACATTTTCTCTCATTAGAGGCTCCCCCATGAAGCTTTCATTCCTAAAACATGCTCGTTCACTTTGTAAATGAACGTCTCCTCTCTTTCACCTTCACTTGCCATTCAGGTTCTAGCCATGGCCTCAGGGATTAAAGTCTTCTCTTTTGTTGACATGCAGGTACTGTGTGGTTTTACTGACCGCTGAGGCTACCAAGATGAGTAAACCCTTCGAGGCTTTCCTGTCCTTTGCTCTGGCAAACACGCAGGACACAGTGAGGTTCGTGCACGTCTACAGCGATCGGCAGCAAGAGTTTGCCAGCACCTTACTGCCAGACAGCGACACGTTTCACGGAAAATCAGCGGTGAGTCGTGGATGCTGTCCTGGTCTCGAGCTCTTCACAAGCACATGGCACTTAATTCCGTGTCCTCCTTTCTCAGGAGTTTTCAGTATAGATTCCAGGAAGTCCAGGAATCTCTGAAGCCTGTTTGTTCTGTTTTGTTTTGCCTTATGTTTTCCGAGTGCTTGGAAGCCATTTGACTTTTCTTTTTTTTTTTTAATTAAAGTATAGTTGATTTACAATGTTGTGTTAATTTCTGCTGTACAGCAGATTGATTCAGTCATATATACATTCTTTTTTATATTCTTTTCCATTATGGTTTATCACAGGATATTGAGTGTAGTTCCCCGTGCTGTCCGAAGCCTGTTTTGAAAGCACTCCTAAACTAGTCTTTTACCGTGCTGATTTCACCTCCTAGATTTTCAGCCTTGGACCTTCACAGAAAGCATCTTCCCTCTGGGTAAAGATTAAAGAGCGTCAGCCCTTTTCACCAGCCTTTCCCCTTGGCAGGTCTAGGCTTACAGTACCTAGTTTGTAGGCTCTTCCTTAGGCTACCAGTAATAGGCTTGCCAAATGTCTCCCTTCTGTGCTTCTGCCTCTTTTACTTCATCCTTATTGATCTCATCTTCCTTTCCCCTCCTTCATCATCACTCTCTGCAGAAGCATGAAATTCTTCTCTGTCTTTTTCATCATCTTGGTAATTATGGAAAAATCTCTCGAAAAAACAAAGGTTTCCTTCTTTATGACATTAAGTCAGAAGTTATAGAACAAAGTCTATTGAGAAGAAAGAGCTTTAACTTTAGCAAAAGCTCTGGAAAGTCACCATAAAACTAATTTCTTTTGTTAGAAAAATGTAAATCTCTTGCAAATATTGTATACTCATCCATACCTGTGTTTGGGCTTCACTAGACCCATTTTTTCCATCCTCCCTGAAAAAAACCCAAGCAACAGTAACTTCGCATTCTTTTGGGAATTCTCATGGTTTTTCCTCTCTTTTTCTCCCAGGTGTCTATCTTAGAAAGGCGCAACACAGCAGGGAGGGTGGTGTATAAAACCCTGGAGGATCCCTGGACCGGGAGTGAGAGCAATAAATTCATCCTTTTGGGTTATCTTGACCAACTGCGGAAAGACCCAGCTCTTCTGTCCTCGGAAGCTGTGCTCCCCGACTTGACCGATGAACTTGCCCCTGTAAGCACGTAGCCCAGGAGAGTGGGCACCGGGCAGGGCTCCTGAGCCCCCAGAGCAACAGTGCCATGTTGGAGGCGGGGGACTTCTCCCTCCGGGGCTCAGGGGTCCAGGCCTGACCGTCACCCATTTTCTCCCTCAACAGATTTTTCTCCTTCGGTGGCTCTATTCTGCTTCTGACTACATCTCAGACTCTTGGGACAGCATATTTCACAGCAACTGGTAGGAGTATTGCCAAGTTTGAATTTCTTTCTGTTACTACCAGGACTGCTGTTTTTCTTTTGAAAAGAGTCCACTCTTCTTTGATTTCAGTGTGGACTCCATAGGCAGGTGGAAGAGTGTTTACATATTTTCAACAACTGTTCCCCTTTTTCTTTGTTTCAGTGACTTGCCTTTTTTTTTTTTTTTTTTTAATTTTTATTTATTTATTTATTTATGGCTGTGTTGGGTCTTCGTTTCTGTGCGAGGGCTTTCTCTAGTTGTGGCAAGTGGGGGCCACTCTTCATCGCGGTGCGCGGGCCTCTCACTATCGTGGCCTCTCTTGTTGCGGAGCACAGGCTCCAGACGCGCAGGCTCAGTAGTTGTGGCTCACGGGCCTAGTTGCTCCGCAGCATGTGGGATCTTCCCAGACCAGGGCTCGAACCCGTGTCCCCTGCATTGGCAGGCAGATTCTCAACCACTGCGCCACCAGGGAAACCCGACTTCCCTTTTTTTATATTTGCTGATTGACCCTTTCCCACTGGTGGGGAAAGAAACGATCAGCCCTGGCTGCCCCGCCAGCTAGCAGAGCCTGGGACCATCCTCTTCATCAGAGCACCTCTGGTGTCCAGCACAGGGCCTGACACACATGGAGTCCAGTGAACAGACGCACAGATGAATCAGTGAATTAATCGGAGAAGGGAGGGCTACACCACTGCCACCCCAATGAGACCATGAGCTCCTGAGGACAGACCATGTCCCACTCAAGTTCGTGCTTCCTGGCCCCCAGCCCAGCTCCTGAAAAACAGCAGGCCTTTGATGGGTGTTTGTGGGTGAATAAAATTTCAGAACACCTAGTGGAGATCTTGAGAAGTCAACTTTTTCCTCCCTTCTCCTCCCCTCTGGGCCACATCTGAATTATTCTGGCCAGAAAAAAAAAATAAAAATAAAAATCAAAGGAAATAATTCCACAGACCTTTTAGTCACCTGATACTACCCTTGACATTAGAATGTTCCTCCATGTTCACAACTTAAATCGTTTGTTACCCCTCTTATTGTTTCCTTCTGCAGAATTTATTCAGCACAGCCTGAGACACAAAAACTTTTTGAATAAGTGATCTGTGCATTAGAACAGTGAGGGGAAAATCTCTGCTTTCACCACCACCACCACCCAAAAAACCCTCTATTTGTATAAGATTAGAAAATGTCAGACTTCCCTGGCGGTCCAGTGGTTAAGACTCTGCACCTCCAACGGAGGGGTTACGGGTTCGATCCCTGGTTGGGTAACTAAGATCCCACAAGCTGCACGGCGCAGCCAAAAAAAAAAAAGGTGTTTGTTGATGTGAAAGCTTTTTGGTTTGGGGTCGTTTAGGGGTTTTTTTGAGCCAGAGAGAAGAAACCTAAAACCGTTAATTGGCACGTCACAGCAGCCCACATAGAGCTGACCAGAGCCTGTGAACTTCCTTTTAGGCGGGAAATGATGCCCCTTCTGTCCCTGGTCTTCTCTGCCCTCTTCATCCTCTTCGGCACTGTCATCATTCAGGCTTTCAGGTAAGCACCTCCATGTCTGCTCAGCGCCGTGTCTGAAGGGTGCGCCCCAAACCTTACAAACCTTCTGTAAAACTCCCTTTTCTTACTTCAGTGACTCAAATGAGGAGCGAGAGTCAAGCCCTCCAGACAAAGAGGAAGCTCACGAGAAGACCGGGAAGACAGAGCCAAGCTTCACCAAGGAGCCCAGCAGGTTGCCCTAACCAAACGCCGGCACCTCGCCCTCAGTAGCAGCCCTGCAGACCGCAGGGTCTGATAAGCAGCGTCCGAGGGTCTAGTACAGCTAAGAACCCTGGCTCCCCTCCTTGTGTGAGATGTGGATTTAGGCAAGAGTCGCAGCTGAGGAGCGTTGACTGAGACTGCCTAGGCGTTCAGACACAGAACTAGTTATCTTCTCCTCAGTACCCTGAGTTCCTCAATCCCAGATTTAATAATGAAGGCGGGAAGGAAGCAAAGAAGCATGTCAGGGAGATGCTAGATGAGCCAGAAGCAGAGAACGGTGCGTCACCCTAACTGTGTTGACGGCCTTCGTCCTGTCCTAAAGCCGCTTCTACACCAACTGAACGGCAGCGCCGGCAAGGCTCTTTATAGGCCCGGGATAACCAAATCGGGGTCAGTCCTGCCCTGCCCATGTGTCAGGCTCGAGACTATTAAATAACATATCTAGTCTGGTTAGAACATATCATTTTCTTCCACTTGTTCCTTTTAAAAGTCATGGCATTCCCTTATCCTACAAGATCTTAATTCCTCAGTTTTTCTCCACAGCAAGATTCCTAAAAAAGGGTTTGTGGAGGTGACCGAACTCACAGATGTAACGTACACCAGTAACTTGGTACGCCTGAGGCCAGGCCACATCAACGTGGTCCTCATCCTGTCAAATTCCACCAAGACCAGCCTGCTGCAGAAATTCGCTTTGGAGGTCTACACGTTCACTGGGTGAGCTCCTGTGTGCACGTGAGAGGGGGCGGGGGGTGTGGAAGGAGGAGGGGGAGAGCCTGCATTCTTGGGTAAGGAGGGAGCTGGAGGGGCTTTATCCACGCAGCATGATGTGCCCGTGACCTTTCCAGCCCAGACCTCTAAGCCATCATGTGGGGACCTTTCTTCCCCTTGACTGTTGGTTCTGAACAGAAGAGCTTGAACTCAGTCTTCCCTGAGCCCTTTCAGGAAACTCTCTTCTCTAGCTCTTGTGTCTTTTCCTGAAGCCAGACACTGAGAGTGATGTGAGTGACACCCAGCAAGGGACAGGAAATGGATGAGGGGCTCTTGCCGCCATTGTAGAAGCCCTCCGGGTCCCGCAGAAATCCTTCGTTTCTTCCGTATTCAGGCCCCACCCAACACAAAGCCTTTTCCTATTATTTAAAATCTGACTGAGGTACTTGTGTTCCCTGCGACTGAATGTGTCGGGAAATACCCTAAATGCTCCTTCTGTCCTTCCTACAGGAGCAGCTGCCTGCACTTTTCCTTCCTGAGTCTAGATAAACACAGAGAATGGCTGGAATACTTACTAGAATTTGCTCAAGATGTGGCCCCGATCCCAAACCAGTACGACAAGCATTTCATGGAGCGTGACTACACGGGCTACGTATTGGCTCTGAACGGCCACAAGAAATACTTCTGCCTCTTCAAGCCCCAAAAAACAGTCGAAGAGGAGGAAGCCATGGGGTCGTGCAGTGACCTTGACTCTTCCCTCCATCTGGGTGAATCTCGAGGGAAATCTTCTTCTGGCCTTGGATCCAGGCCCATCAAAGGAAAATTGAGCAAGCTGTCCTTATGGATGGAACGGCTGCTGGAAGGCTCCTTACAGAGGTTTTATATCCCGTCATGGCCTGAACTAGACTGAGAATTTCAAAAAGAGGCTCGAACTCTTCAGACTTTTTAACAGGCCCCTGTGAACAGGTATTTTCAGGACTCAAACTATCACAATGGACAGAGTATAGATTTTAGATTATTCTTCCAGAACAGTGGCTAGAAGAATCTTTCCTTTGTCCTGTTCTAACCTAGGAGTGAAGAACACCACACGCTAAATTCCCCAGATCAGAATACTTTCCTTTGGGTCTTTTTTCCTCATTTGAATGCCACACTATTTAAAATAGACTGCTCATTCCCTCTTCCTTTGTCGCCCCGCCCCGTGCTCGCCGCCCCCCCTTCCCCTGTCCTGTCTCTGTGCTGTGGGAGAAGCACAGGGCTGGACCCTGCAGCAGAGCCTGGGGGGACCTCGCGAGCCTGGTGTGCTGGTCGGGCCATCTCTCCCCGACCCAGCCTCGGCCGTGCTTCTGCCGCGGTGCATGCTGTAACGGTGGGACAACCCACCGCAGCTTCTGGGCCCTGTGTCTCAAAAGAGGCCTAGTTCCAAGCGATCTTACGTTAATGGTTTTTTTGGTAGTAAATGGCTAAAAGTATATTTGGGGGGTATCCTCCTACAACAGCTTGTCAGCCACGGTTTTAAAAGGTTAGGAATGAGTGGGGTTTCTGCACGTACGTTTGGTTTTCTTCCCAAGACAAGAGAAGGGAGGGCTGGGCAGTGCCTGAGCGATGCCTTCGTGAGCATCCTATCAGCCCCCTCCCGAACACTAAAGGTAGCCGGGGAGGGATCCGCGTGGCAAGAAGTACTGTAATGACCTTGAGCCATTTACCTGTATGTTTTCAGATGCCTTTCTGCCTCTGTCAGTTGTAGGGTATGGATATTAGGAGCCATAACTTGTAATCTTGCTCTCTGAACGTAGAGATAAGCTGCTATAAGCCAGTAGATGTTAAACTGAAGACACGTTATTCCTGCCGTGAGTCAGGCTCAAGGAACCTCTTCCCTACAGTGATGTCTCTTTAGTAAAATATCAGACATATCTTTGTATCAAGGAACTTAAAATTTCTCAGCAATTGTATTTTGAATACTGTTACCCCAAAAGTGCTGTATCTTCAAGTCCTCTTTGGTGACAAGTGAGCCAAGACACGTTCTAGACTCCTGTTTTGCTCACTTTGAGCTTCTGGCCTATATTTTGATGTCTCATCTTAATTGTTTTCACTCTTAAGTTACAACTGCTTCACCAGTAACAGGGTCAGACCTGTCATCAGCACCCGAGCTCGCTGAGCTCCAGTGAACGATGGACCCCAGGCGGGGCCCTACCAGCCAGTTAGAGAGCCTACCTTTTCTTTTTAGAGCACAACACCAGTGGAGTTTGGACAACCTCAAAGAGTTCAAATGTCAAAACAAATTGCCTTTTTGTAAAGTGAAGGGTCAAAATCAGTGATGGGACAAAATAGGTTAATATTTTCTTTAATCGTAATTGCTTTAAACTAAGCCATTTGGATTGAGCTACAGTGGCAAGTAACAGATTATTTGAGCCCAGAAATTCCTAGTTTTCATGGAATCTATAGCTTTATTTAAAAAAATAAGCCACTGCCAGGCTTTATTTTTCCACATGATCCTCTAAAAGTGGATGTTTATTCTGATTGCCGTATCTCATGGCACCTGGCCTAGGTAGAACTGATCAAGGAATTCATTTTTGGCTCTGTGATGCACCAAGTCCTCAAAATTATTTTCTGCATCTGTTATGGCCAAGTTGCTTATATGAGTAGTGTTTTGGTTCAGTGGTAGGTTTTTATTTTTTTAATTTCTGGTACTAATGGGATTCCTGACCTTAATTTCTGAAAACCAAAAACACCCCAGATTCGTTCACTTTAAAAAATTGTATCATTAAAATAAAAAGCACCTTCAGACAGCTGCACCTTTCATTTGTATAAAGAAAGGAAAGTGATAATGGTGAAAACGTTCCTAGGAAATATTTCAATCCAAAAAAATCATCTACAGATCCGTTTGGGGGCTGGTAGCTACGTCCCCCAAGAGGAAACTGGGAAGCTTTTAAACTGACCTTTACCCTTGACCACCCAAGCCTTTCCTCCTAAATGTCATTTCCATGAATTTGTTTACTTTTGTGTCAAATGTATGAGCCATTGTCCTGGTCAGCCAATGCCACCATTTTTCTTACTCACGTATGTAATCACACAGACCCAATTTTGGCTTTAAGTTAACTTCCTAGTCTTCGAGTATCTTGAAACTGACAACGTTGATGTTTTCAGAGGTGGGTTCTTCTGATTGATACAGGCTATGCATCATGTTGAGCAGATGGGGACAACTGGCCTAAAACAAGCCTTTGTAGATATACGCACCCATTTAAAAAAAATTTGTTTTATTAGCCCAGGTGTCGGTGGCACAATCTAACACAGAGTTCATCACCTCCAACTGGGCAACATTTCAGCAAGCAAGCCTGCCCTAACTCCCATTAGGCACCACAGTCTTGCTGCCATCGCTTATTGACCATGAAAACTTGGTTGTGGTTTCAAATAATAGGTTGATTCCCTCCTTATTCAGTACATAAATGTTTTCCTGCTATAAAAAGAAGTGGGATCTGAATGTGTTTTAAGTGATTTGCATTGTTTGGGGAAAGGGATTAGGAGCAAACACTCAAACATTTTTTTCTAAGTAAAATTCTTGAAAAGCTGATGCAAAACATTCTTTACAGCTGAAACGCTGGTCACGTCCAAATACCTGACATTGTCCCTTGAAACAAACGCAGCGTGTCTGCTGCCGAATCTGTTCAGTTCGTCAAGGAGGATGATTATACTTTCGAGACAGACCTGAAAAGAAGGTGAATATTTTGCACTTTTGATACTCTTAGGAACAAATAACTTATTTGGCAAATGGTGTCTTTTTTATGTTGTTTTTGTTTTGTATTGTGAACAGGCACTGAAGCTGATGTTATTTTGTTTTAAGAATATCACAGACTGGAAACAGAAATAAACTATTTTAATGTGTGATGATTATGGGTAGCTCTTATGTCACGAGATGATGATTTGACCGTGGACACATTATCAACGAAATTGAATTCGCATGTAACTCAACACATGCTCAAGGTCATTACGCCTCCACTGCAGATTTCGGGAATTGCTGTTGTAGAGGGTGGGTCAGCTTGAAGAGAAGATAATGCAAAACTGAGGCTCAGAGGGAGTGGGTTAAGGAAGGCTCACTAAGAGCCAGCTGATGTCACCTGGTCTAGAAGACATTCGTGCATCTTCCTGGGCTTTTGAGTGGGAAGTTTCTTTATTAGGATCTGCATGTTATTTTTTCTTTCAAACTTTTTTTATGTTCACGATGGTCCTAAAACCAAGATGCTCCTCAGAGTAGGGGCTGTATTTTAAAGGAAGATACTATAGAAATATGGAATGTTCTTCTACAGTATTATTTCATAGGGTTTTTTCATTTCATTCCTCCAGATTTTTTTTTTAATTAATTTATTTATTTTTGGCTGCATTGGGTCTTTGTTGCTGCGCCTGGGCTTTCTCTAGTTGGGGCGAGCGGGGGCTACTCTTCGTTGCGGTGCATGGGCTTCTCATTGCGGTGGCTTCTCTTGTTGCGGAGCACGGGCTCTAGGCGCATGGGCTTCAGTAGTCGTGGCTCGTGGGCTCTAGAGTGCAGGCTCAGTAGTTGTGGCCCACGGGCTTAGTTGCTCCACGGCATGTGGGATCTTCCCGGACCAGGGCTCGAACCCGTGTCCCCTGCATTGGCAGGCGGATTCTTAACCACCGTGCCACCAGGGAAGCCCCTCCTCCAGATTTTAGATAATCTTAAACTAAATTCTCCATCCCTTTCCCCTTTATCCTCCATCACCATTCATCAAAGGAAAAAAAAAAACTCAAAGCAGGACAGGTGCATTTTTTTTTTAAGTTAATTCAAACACCTTAGGAATATTAGCTGTTTGGATTAGAGTTCTACCATAAGCCCCGATTGTAGAGCCACCAATGACACTTTTAGCAGAACATTTTATTGGCATAAACTCTTTAGTGCTCGGATTGCTTGCACATAAGCTCTTGTGGAGAACCTGTCATCCAGGCAAGCTCTTGTTTATCTTGAACGTTGTAGCACAAGACTCAGACGACTGTCACTTTGGGGAGAACACACAGCATCTCAAACAGCAGGTTAGCCGCCATGAGGGCTGTGTTTCCTACAAAGCAGTGAAAAACCCAGATGTGAACACCGCCCAGACCGCCTCCCGAGGCCGAGCCTCTCGGGCTCCTCAGCCTTTGTCCCTCTGTGCTTCCTCTTCCAGAGTCCTGCCTTGTGCGCTCCTCTGCGGTTCCCCACCGCCCCGTAGACATGCTTTCCCTGGCGTTCTCTCCAACAAGCATCATTCAGAAATGGTATTTTAAAATTCAGAAGGCTCTCTGTTTATTCTGAGAACAGATTTCCCCCAAAGGAAAAACTATCATGTTGGTGTGTAGCGTATTTACTATCTATCCTCTAAGGCTAACAGGTCTAACCCTGTAAGCTTTTCTAGATTAAAATTATTGGGATGGCATCGGCTTTGAATCTCTCTCCTAAACCAGCTAACTCCCCCACTTTATCAATATTAATAAATACCATTTATGTCTTGAGAACTCACTTTTCAATGAAATATCCAAGGCAGCTGGCACTGGGCAGCCCTATCGCTGAACTGCACGCTGGTTTTTCTCTCTCTTCTGCTGACAGGTGGGCCAGCTAACAACCCTCAGCCGCCTCCCAGGGGTTTTGTTAGGGTTCATTAGCTCACATCTGTACGGTGTACAGTAATAGGTTTATTTTCTTCACTGTAGGACATACTCAGCCGGTTCCCGAGTGATATAAAGGGACCCATCCATCTACTTATTAACTAGATTAATACAATTTAAACTAGCCGCTGCCTACAGATCACATTTGTCTCCCTTACTCACCAGAAGGATCGTACGGCGGTGAAACCTCCACAAGATCACAACCCACCACGTTCAGGCCTTGACAACCCCGGATGATCTCCAGAGCCTGTCCAAGATGAAGCTTGAGTTGTCCAGAGAGGTAATCATTGACAACAGAAAGCAACCAGTAGAGGCCTCCATGGCTTTCTCCCAACACGGGCCTCCCCTTCGACTTGGAACTGTCGCTTTCCCTCAATAACCATTCATTGACCACCAGGCACCCTGGTGGGATCACAGAGGCAAACAAACCAATCGCTTCAATGCCAGCATGAAGGGCTTCAGGAATAGTATGAGCACATGTCGCAGCCTGAAGAGGCTGGGTACGGCTCCCCCAAGGTGCAACCACTTAGCTCAAGGAACTGACCAAGCAGAGGAGTAGGGGGAGGGCAGCCCAGGGAGAGGGAAAGACGCATGCAAAGGCGCCAAGACGGAAGAAGTACTAGTAGTCAGACGTGGCCGGAGATAGGATGAGTGAGGGGGGTGGCAGGAAGAGCGTCACTTTGCTTCCGTTCTGCAGGTGGAAAGCGGGAAGGATGCGAAGCCGAGGAATGAGAAGTGTGTTCTAAAAAGCCGATGGGAACTGGGAAAGGCTTCAGAGAGCCAGTTATGACCATCCTCCTTTCCGAGAGGATAGAAGATAGTTGATTAGCTCAAGCAGTCTTCATTCATTTACTCCAGTATCTGTGAGGACCTCCTGCTTATACGTCAGACACTCTCCTCGACTCGGAGAGTAGTGAACAGAGCACAGGTCCACCCCTGGGGCTTTCCTTCTCGGTACAGCCACGCTCCAGCTCTGCCTCCCTGTGCTCACGCTGAGCATACCATGGGAGCTCTCTTCGGGGGTTTCTAAAACTCTTGAACTACCCTGGGAGGTGTTAATCCCACTGTGCATACCTTTAAAATTTAACCCCAAAAAGGTAAGTTTGGTGTCTGAACAGGGGGCACTACAATATTGTCCCCATGAACAGGTAGACCAGAGGCAGAAAGACCAAATAACGGACTATTATATCCCAGATAAGAAACGAGGGGGCTTCTCTGGTGGCACAGTGGTTAAGAATCCACCTGCCAATGCAGGGGATACGGGTTCAAACCCTGGTCCGGGAAGATCCCACATGCTGTGGAGCAACTAAGCCCGTGCGCCACAACTACTGAGCCTGCGCTCTAGGCCCCGTGAACCACAACTACTGAGCCCGCGTGCCACAACTACGGAAGCCTGCGCACCTAGAGCCCGTGCTCCGCAACAAGAGAAGCCACCGCAATGAGTAGCCTGTGCACTGCAACGAAGAGTAGCCCCCGCTCGCTGCAACTAGAGAAAGCCGGGGTGCAGCAACGAAGACCCAACGCAGCCAAAATAAATAAATAAAATAAATAAATTTAAAAAAAAAAAAGAAACGAGGGCCCTTGCCAAAATCAGTCACTCATCAATAAGGGAGAATCCAAACCTGTGATCAGCCCTGAGCGCAATAAAGGTCCAGGTGCTCTGATTTTAAAAGCCCATCCTGATTTCTAAAGACTCAGTTCAAGTCCCAGGAAAGTGGGGAGCTAAGTATCCTCACCCACAGGAAGTGTCACTGGTGGAGCCTCCTTACCTGACTAGGGGTGAGACCAGCAATTTCGGGTGTCCCTGTCCCTGGGGCATAGGCAGGGTCCAAGCCGTCGATATCAAAGCTGATATAAATGGGTCTGACTCCCATCTGCTGCCTCACTTTTCCCATCAGAGGAACTAGTGACTTCATCCAGCAGTCTTCGGCCAGGACCACCCGGAAGCCCTGAGAAAGAATTGAAGAGCAGAAAGTTGACACTTGGGCCTGGCAGCATTTACTGGGCATTTCCTATAGGCCTACCCCGTGCTCAGCTTATGTGCACCTCAAAGTTGACCCTTGATCTGCATGAGGAGTGAACTATCATCCCCATATCAGACCCATCGCCTTGGGTCTGGACCTCCTCCGCTCTTTTCCAAGCCAGCAGCATCCAAGGGCTTGGTTTGTTTCTGCGTGTCACCCCTCCCCAGCGATAAGAGGCCTCCTCTGCCTCGTGAACTACCATCCCCGCTCCTATCTGCTCCACATGATGCAAACTCACCCTTCTGTCCCCACTTTGAGCTTGATTAGCAAAGTCCCTTTGAATCCCTAGCCTCCATTGAGTGGGCAATGGAGAGGAAGGCACTTTGGGGCCGGGGACAGAGGGAGGGGCTTTCGGCCTGTCACCTGGCTCCGGCTGTATCTGTAGGTATCCAAGGTCATGGAAGAGCCCCGGATGCCGATCTGTACCACGCGCTTACAGTCCAGGAGTCCCTCGTCCACGCACCGGCGGAAGGGCGTCCCGTGATAGAGCTTCTCACCCAGGGCCGTGTCCGCCGTGTCCATGTGTGCGTCCACGTGCACCAGCCCTACAGGCCCATGCCTGATGACAACAGGGCGGTTCAGAGGCCAGGCCTCCCAGTGGGGCCTGAACACCACCACCCTCCAGGCCACCAAAACTTGATGACAATTCATAGCCGTGGAGGGGGGACCTGGCATCAGTTACCAGCCTTGCAACTGGTTTCTGTCTTCAAACCGCTTAGCTTCTCAGAAGAACAATAAGCTCAGAGAAGTCAGGCAGAAAATAGTCATGTGCTTTAGCTGACACTTCCTACCTCTCACCCAGAATTTTCTTCACTGACAGATGGAGAGGGCTGGGAGGATGAAAATAAAGGGTGGCGGCTCAGGTGAGCTCGTCTGAAGGCTCAACTAACCAGCACCACCCTTTCTCCAACTGCGGTACCAAGAAGCAGCTTCCACTCAGCTCTCTCTCTATAATCCCCATCAACCCTGCCAGCCGCCCAAAAAAAAAACAGACAATCCAAATCAGTGCCAGGCAAACACAGCTTCCAGAAAAGCCTTGTACCCACCCACCCACCTCCAACCAGAATGCCACCCACATAGCTTTCCTCTATATGAATTCTGGAGCTGCACCACCTTGGCCCATCTGTCTATTTCTCAAACTAACTAACCAAAATTAGTCAATCCCTGGTAGATTTTCACTACTGGAAAAATCCATCTTCTCATCCTCCGGGAAAGGGGCCCTTTCAGGAAAAAACAGGGCCTCTCCTCAGCAAGCAACACCATTGTGCCTGTCAGTATTCGTATTTGGCCTTTGCAGCAAAACAGAAACTGAAGTTAACTGGGGTTGTGTATTTCACTAGGGGCTCATCTTCCAAAAACAGAGGCAGATGCTGAGTGCGTATACCAGAGCAGATCTAGGGCAAGGGCGGGTGGCCAGGGTGTTAATAATAAGTTGTCTTGGCTCCCATCTGGTGACTGACAGACACACCTGGAGCTCGACCTTAATTTTGATCCATAGAAACAACTCAATGGGGAATTTCCTATCATCCCCAATAACCTGAGCCAGCAGAGGTCGCCTGACGCCATCTAGCAGAAAACAACTCATTCCCCAGCTCCTGCCTTTTGGGACTTACTTTTCTGCCATCGCTTGCAATATAGGATAGGTGATTGTGTGATCTCCACCTTCAAGGAGAAAAAAAAGAAGAAAACATCTGGAACGTGGATAAGATTCGAGGACCATGTATCACCTAAAACGATCTTTAATTTGCCCAATTCTGCCACCCTTTCGATTAGACTGGAAGAACTATAACCCCAGCTAAAATATGGTCTTGTTCAGTGGTGGGGAAATGGCCACTAAATGTTTGACATTACATTGTCATTTAAAAGAGGAAATTAAATTAAGGCTTATAGGGAAAATGCTCGGACCAGCTCTGTCCAGTTGAACTTCCTGCAGTGACACGCACGTTCTGTATCTGCACTGGCCAACATGGTGCTCACTAGCCATTGGCTACTGAAATGTGGCTCATGCAACTGAAGAATTGAATTTTTTATTTTATTTAATTGTAATTCATTTAAATAGCCACATGTGGCTGGGGGCTACCATAATGGACAGCACAGACCTAGAAAAGTATTACCACTGATAATTATTAATAACAACAATAGCTAATATTTATGGAAGCTTAAAACATGCTAGTCACAAAGCTGGGCACTTTATATGCACTTTTGTTATATGCCCCTGACACAATATAAGAAGGTAGGTGGTGGTATTTTTATTCCCATATTACAGATAAGGAAATGAAGCATGAATAGCTAGTGAGAGGTGGAGCTGAGATTTCAAACTACGTCAGCCAGAAACCCCACTCCTTACCACTATGCTCTGCAGGCTAGGCCCTCTCATTTGGCAAAAATAAATTTGGATATTTAGAAAAAGGTACTATTTTGACTATTGGTGAACGGGAAGAGAAAGAACTGCTACCGTGAGAGTGGGGCAGGGTGGGGGAGGGTAAGAGGAAAGCTGCTCTATAGACTGACATAGACCCTGACAAGAGGAAAAGACCCCCTTGCAGTTCTCTCAAATAAAGTCATTGAAACAACGTCCTTGGAATAGTTAAAAAGTCACAACTAAGTCCCTGCTGGCAGCCTCCTCAGGCCTGGCATCAAGGGCTGGGACAAGGTGAGGTGGATAGAGGCACTTGCCGGATGCAAAATTGAAGGGACACCAAAAAAACTCAGTAACTGGGGAATTCCCTGGCGGTCCAGTGATTAGGACTCTGCGCTTACACTGCAGGGGGCCTGGGTCCCAACCCTGGCCAGGGGACGAACGAAGATCCTGCAAGCTGTGTGGCCAAAAAAAAAAAAACTACTCAGTAATCAAGATAAATACTATTTTAATGTAATATTTTTAAAAATCAAAATCAATGCAAAAAAAGAATCCATGATAGGGACTTTCCTGGTGGCGCAGTGGTTACGAATCCGCCTGCCAATGCAGGGGACACAGGTTCGAGCCCTGGTCTGGGAAGACCCCACATGCCGCAGAGCAACTAAGCCTGAGAGCCACAACTACTGAAGCCCATGCACCTCAGAGCCTGCATGCTGTAACTACTGAGCCCGCGTGCCTAGAGCCCGTGCTCCACAACAAGAGAAGCCACCGCAATGAAAAGCCCGCGCTACTTTATTTATTTATTTTTCTTTTTTATAAATTTATTTATTTTATATTATTTTTGACTGCGTTGGGTCTTTGTTGCTGCACGCGGGCTTTCTCTAGTTGCAGTGAGCAGGCGCTACTCTTCATTGCAGTGCACGGGCTTCTCATTGCAGTGGCTTCTCTTGTTGCGGAGCACGGGCTCTAGGCGCGTGGGCTTCAGTAGTTGCAGCATGTGGGCTCAGTAGACGTGGCACGCGGGCTCTAGAGCGCAGGCTCAGTAGTTATGGCGCACAGGCTTAGTTGCTTCGCGGCATGTGGGATCTTCCCGGACAAGGGCTCGAACCCGTGTCCCCTGCATTGGCAGGCGGATTCTTAACCACTGCGCCACCAGGGAAGTCCCTTTTTTTTTTTTTTGGCTGTGTTGGGTCTTCGTTGCTATGCGTGGGCTTTCTCTAGTTGCGGTGAGCGGGGGCTCCTCTTCCTTGTGGTGCGCAGGCTTCTCACTGCGATGGCCTCTCTTGTTGCAGAGCATGGGCTCTAGGCACGCGGGCTCAGTAGTTGTGGCACATGGGCTTTGTTGCTCCGCAGCATGTGGGATCTTCCTGGACCAGGGCTCGAACCCACGTCCCCTGCATTGGCAGGCGGATTCTTAACCACTGCGCCACTAGGGAAGTCCCCCGTGATAAACTTTAAAGAAAGATAGGATCAGCAACTGTGCTGTTCTGAGCCACATTGGAACCTGAGGCAAAAAGGGAAATCAGTAATATGTATTGCTGACTTTTTGGCACCCCTTAAATTTTGCACCAAGGTGAATGCCTCACTTGTTTCACCCTGGTCCATCCCTGTCAGTCACATTAGTCCAAAAATGTAAATATCCTCTCCCCAGGGGTTAAAATAAATGAACTAAAAATGTTCCCTTTCCTACTGTCTCCATATTGACAGTGGCTCACCCTGGAGAAGTAACTGTACTCCAGCTCATGATAAATAGACCCTGAGCTCAGAGAACTACCCTCTCCCTTGCAGATGCCATTACCCAAGGTCAGAGGAATACAGCCAGCTGCTACAATTTTCTGATAGGCCTCTCGAATTAGGCGGCAGCTGTCCTGAAGGTTGTAAAGATTGACATTCACATCGCCTAGGTCTGCAACCATGAGGGACTGGAAGGGGAGGGCTCCTGTGCTAGGGTTGGCTGGCCGAAGCAGCACTGATTCTTCGCGGATCCGTCGGGGTCCAAATCTGGAGGAGAAAGAATCAGCCTGTGAGCCATCCCTAAAGGTTTAGAGGCTCTGCCTAGGCCGGGGCTTCCCAGGCTCTGTGCTGGGGCTGGCTGACTCTTTGTTGCAGGGGGTAGGGGTCATCCTGTATATTGCAGGATGTTTAGCAGCAACCCTGGTCTTTACCCACTAGATGCCAGTAGCACCCCTTCCCCCACGTTGTGATAACCAAAAATGCCTCCAAACTCTGCCAAATGTCCCCCGGGGGAAAAAGTCACACACACGGTGAGGACCACTGATCTAGGCTATATAGTGAAGAGATTAAAGGTACAGACTTAGAAGCCCACCAATCACCAATTTACTAAATGGCATTAGATAATTTCTTAATCTCCCTGAGCCTCAGTTTCCTAAACTGTTGCTGCGGAATCTAAATAGCTGATGTTCAATAATTAGAAAAATCGATTTTACTTCCTCTACCTTGATCTTAGGAAAACTGCCTTATTTGGGGGACTTCCCTGGCGGTATAGTGGTTAAGACTCCGCATTTCCACTGCAGGGGGCATGCGGCGATCCCTGGTGGGGGAACTAAGATCCCGCAGGCTGCGTGACCAAAAAAAGGAAAAAAAATTGCCTTATTTGGAGCAAATTCTTGAGTCAGGTGACATCTAGAGGTTTGGGGAAGGGGCAACCAGCTTCTGTTCTCAAACCTAATGTCCCCTGCTTCTGTAAACCGGGGATACCCACAGCCACCATCCCAGCTAGGCCAGGGAATGGGGCAGGGAGAAGGCTCAGTCCTTGAACCCCCTTTCTTTACCAATGGATGACACGGCTGAGCCCTCAGGGTTGCTTGAGGGAAACCAGCTGTCTCTCAAAGGATTAGGGGCACTTTGGAGCCAGGCACTGGCTTCCAACTCGACCCTGGGTGAGGGAAAGCGCTTCTCCATGAGTTTTGTGTGCGCAGTGGCCGCCAGGCTGTCCCAACACGTGTCCCCGAGTCCTTCGGGGCTTACCTCGCCCCGGGCCGGTTGGAGGTCCCAATGTCCAGCGGCACCCCGATGAAGGCGGCATCCAGCCCCTCGGGGGAGGCCTGCACGGGCAGCCGCATCATGGAGCAGATGCCCACCGACCGGGCCACGAACTCGGAGCTGGGAGGTTGGTTCCGGGGGGCGTCGGAGGCCTGGCGGCTCTGGCTGCCGCCGGGGTCGCAGAGCCCCGCGGCAGGACGCGCGCGGCCCCCGGGAGCCAGGCCCCGCGCGCCCCCGCCGCCCCCCAGGCCCCGGGCGCAGCCGGACGCCAGCAGCCGCAGCATCCCGCCCGCCCCGCTGGTCCCCGCAGCGGCCGGGGCGAGTGTGCCAGCGCCCGAGACGCCCCGGGCTCAAAGGGCAGGGGCGCCTGGAGATCACGGGGGTTGGGGGGGGGAGGGGCCCAGGGACCGGGCCGCCCTCTCTCCTGCACACCTTTCTGGACTTCGGCCTCTAGCTTCTTTCGTAAATAGAGCCAGGCCCTCGGCTCCCTACTGACGTCCACCGCACTGCCCCACGTGGGTCCCTCCCCACCAAAATCAGGCCCTTGGCAGCTTCTTCTCCCAGAGTAACACCTAATGCAACTTCCCTGGCAGTCCAGTGGTTAAGACTTTAGGCTTCCACTGTAGGGGGCACGTGTTCGATCCCTGGTTGGGGAACTAAGATCCCACAAAAACCTGAAAGATTTGAAGAGTTAAGACCTTTCTCTAAGCGAGAGAAATTGGAGCATTTTTTTAAAAATAATGTACCAAGAAATGTCTGGGTGGGAGTCTCAGGAAGCAGAGTCTTTCTAAATTAACCTTTTTTAAAAAGGACTTAGAGGCGAGCCCACTAATGTGCAGTCCTCTTTATCCCTAAGGGGGGGAAAAAAAGAAGTGATCTGTAATGCAGTTATGGGAGCCATTTTGTGGTATTATATATTTTTTAATCTCTAGAACTTGAGATTGAATGGAAAAGGCCCAAGTTTGCATTAAATTTGTCCCTTTATATAAAATCACACATTAAATCACACCACCCTGCAGGGTGAGGCAAAGTCTCCTAAAGATCAATAACAGGTATTCAGTGTGGCAATAGGCTGCTGAGCAGGTCCCTGCCATTTTCTGGAGCAAATGCAACAATCTCTTGGTTATTCCCTTAACACCTTTTTATTTTTTAAGTAATTTTTATTGGAGTATAGTTAATTTACAACGTTGTGTTAGTTTCAGGTGTACAGCAAAGTGAATCAGTTATACATATACATATATCCACTCTTTTTTAGATTCTTTTCCCATATAGGTCATTACAGACTAGTGAGTAGAGTTTTCTGTGTTATACAGTAGGTCCTTACTAGTTTAACACCCTTATGCCTAGATTCTACCACTATTTCTTTCATATGGCTTGTCCTGAATGTATCATTTTCTTACTGTTTTTTTTTTCTTTCATTCTTCTCACAAATATTTGCGTGCCTATTATGTGCCAGGCACTATGTGACAGCAACTCCAGCCTCCCTCTTCATCATTCGCTACTGCCGAACACGCCCTTCCTTTAAATTTTCCGCAGGTGGCTTCTTTGATCAGGTGTGACCCTGCTCTCCGATGGCTCCTTCTCTGATGGCAGTCTCTTCCAATATCAAGGTAACCATTTTCACCTAGAGGCAGGTAATTCACAACCCAAATCCCAGCCCTGGGCTCCAGTCACCCATTTGCTAACTCCCTACCTGGATGTTTTGACAACACCTCAGGTGGGCTACAAGTTCAGCCAGCAACTTCTCACGTCCCTCTCTTTGATCCTGCCTGTCTCCCCCACCATCCTTTGGTAAGTCGTGATGGTTTCCCACGTGAAAGCTCTCCACGGCTACTCTGGTTCAGGTCTTCCCACCTCTAGCTTTCCAATTGGTCTCACCACTGCTAGTATCACATAGACTTTCCTTCCAGATAAAGCTTCCTGAAGCCAATCCACCTTTCTAATCGTATTTCCTATTATGCACCTTCACGCACTTATCTCTCCAGCCATTGTTCACCTTACACAGCCCCACTTTCTTGCCTCCTTTCCTTTGCTGGAATGCTGTCTCTCTAGCTCCCATCTCCACATGCCCAATGTTCAGCTGAAACCCATGCTTACACGACTCTCTCCATAACTCTCATAAAACCTTAACACTTTTCTACCTGGGATAAGTTGGGATCTGGAATCAGAAACAGCTTAAATCTTGGGACTTCCCTGGTGGTCCAGTGGGTGAGACTCCGTGCTCCCAGTGCAGGAGGCCCGGGGTCGATCCCTGGTCGGGGAACTAGATCCCGCATGCATGATGCAACTAAGAAGTCTGCATGCTGCAACAAAGATCCCGTGTGTGGCAACTAAGACACGGCGCAGCCAAAATAAATAAATAAATTTTTTTTTTTAAAAAAAGAAAGAACTTAAATCTTTGGTCCACTATCAGTGAATCTCAGTCATTGTTGGCAGAATTTCCAAATATTTTATATTATTTACCAGTTAAAGGATTCCCTGGCGGTCCAGCGGTTAGGACTCCGAGCTTCCGCTACAGGGGGCATGGGTTCAATCCCTGGTCGGGGAACTGAGATCCTGCATCCCGGGCAGCGCTGGCCAAAACAAAACAAAACAAGACAAAAACAAACAAAGAAACACCTATATAATTTACCAGTTAAAATTTCCCTAGGGAGTTCCCTGGTGGCTTAGTAGTCAGGGAACTGAGATCCTGCAAGCTGCGTGGCACAGCCAAAAAAAAAAAAAAAAAAAGCTTCCCCAAAAACTTTCAAGTAAATCTGTCACTCCAATAACTCATCATTTAACCTAGCCCACCAATGTGTACATCCTTAAGGCACCCCAGTCAGGGAAGGGTGGACTTAACATGTCAATCTGAGCAACTCACCCTTTTGAACCTATTTCCTACTCTGTAAAATGGGATGATAATCTTTACTGGTGGTTCTTATGAGGGTTAAATGAGGTCCACTGTGAAAGCATTGTAAACCATACATTGATAAATAATAGGTAGTGTTATCATCGCATGTTTTACTTCCTCTCCTGCAGAGTTTCCTCACCATGGTCATAGCACACTGGTATATTGCAATTGGGTTACAGGTTGGATACAACATAAAGATCCCATGGCCCTTGGGGCTGCCAGCTAGACCAAACACCTCTGGGTGCATGCAGCCCATGGGGAGCTCCTGCGGATATGATCCAAGCAGAACAGAGTCTGACATTCTGCCTTTCAATCTCTACAAGGAGGCAGAAGGATCAGGAGCATTTGCTGTTTGCCATGTGTTACCACCTGGCCATCAACTTCAGAGGCCAGCTGCAGAGTGCGCCGCTGCACGTTACAGACAAGGGCCCAGGGCCCTGCTAGAGGAAGTGAGTTCCAGGGGCCAAGGAGGAGCAGCAGCAAACCAAGATGCAGCTGGTCAGGGCTGGCGGGGCGAGGACACTGGTTGGAGGGCTCTGGCCAGAGCAGCCCCAGATGGCTGACCCAAATCTGTCTTCACATAGTATCAGATATTTCTGTCCATTTTTGGCTGGTGTCCAAGCAGTATCCAAGCTAACTTCAGGGTGACCGCTTTAACAATGCTTATGGGCAGGGTGACATTAAAAATATTTAACATCTGAGATGGAACAGATATTGACCAATCAGAACAGATGCCAGGGGCTTCCCTGGTGGCACAGTGGTTAAGAATCTGCCTGCCAGCGCAGGGGACACAGGTTCGAGCCCTGGTCAGGGAAGATGCCACATGCCGCAGAGCAACTAAGCCCGTGCACCACAACTACTGAGCCTGCGCTCTAGAGCCCGCGAGCCACAACTACTGAGCCCGCGTGCCACAACTACTGAAGCCCGCGCGCCTAGAGCCCGTGCTCTGCAACAAGAGAAGCCACCGCAATGAGAAGCCCGTGCACCGCAACGAAGAGTAGCCTCTGCTCACCGCAACTAGAAAAAGCCCGTGTGCAGCAACGAAGACCCAACGCAGCCAAAAAAAAAAAAGAACATATGCCAGGTAGCCATTAACAGTGAATACCAGTACATACCAGGTGGATATCACGCCTGAAGGAATGTGCTTTAAATCAGAGCTGTCATTATTTTTGTTGTTGTTGTTGTTATTTATTTATTTATTTATTTTTGGCTGTGTTGGGTCTTCGTTGCTGTGCGTGGGCTTCCTCTAGTTGTGGCGAGCGGAGGCTACTTTTCATTGTGGTGTGTGGGCTTCTCATTGTGGTGGCTTCTCTTGTTGCGGAGCAGGGGCTCTAGGCACGAGGGCTCAGTAGTTGTGGCTCGCGGGCTCTAGAGCGCAGGCTCAGTAGTTGTGGCACGCGGGCTTAGTTGCTCCGCGGCATGTGGGATCTTCCCGGACCAGGGCTCGAACCCACGTTCCCTGCATTGGCAGGCGGACTCTTTTTTTTTTTTTTTTTTAATTAATTAATTAATTTATTTATTTTTGGCTGTGTTGGGTCTTCGTTGCTGCATGCGGGCTTTCTCTAGTTGCGGCGAGTGGGGGCTACTCTTCCTTGCAGTGCACGGGCTTCTCATTGCAGTGGCTTCTCTTGTTGTGGAGCACGGGCTCTAGGCACACGGGCTTCAGTAGTTGTGGCACGCGGGCTCAGTAGTTGTGGCTCGTGGGCTCTAGAGTGCAGGCTCAGTAGTTGTGGCACATGGGCTTAATTGCTCCACAGCATGTGGGATCTTCCCGGGCCAGGGCTCGAACCTGTGTCTCCTGCATTGGCAGGCGGATTCTTAACCACTGTGCCACCAGGGAAGCCCTGGCAGGCGGACTCTTAACCACTGCGCCACCAGGGAAGTCCCGTGTCATTATTTTTAAATGCTTGACACAAAAGAGTTTGACTGGATTCAAGATCCATTAATGTTATTACAAGAACTTTCAATTGTACAATTGTTAATGAAAGAAAATAAGACATTTCTTTAAATATTTTAACTTTTATAAGTTTTTTAATGTTAAAATTTTAAATTCGTATTATCTATTTGAGTTTCTAATTGTTCATGGCTATCAAGAACTTGAAGAGAGGGACTTCCCTGGTGGTCCAGTGGTAAAGAATCCACCTGCCAATGCAGGGGATGTGGGTTCGATCCCTGGTCAGGGAACTAAGACCCCACATGCTGTGGGGCAACTAAGCCCACGGGCCACAACTACTGAGCTCGTGCGCCTCAATGAGAGAACCCGCATGCCACAAAACTACAGAGCCCATGTTCCCAGGAGCCCACGTGCCACAACTAGAGAGAGAAAACCCACATGCCGCAACTAGAGAGAAGCCCAAGCACCACCACGAAGAGACCCCACACCTCAACGAAGATCCTGAGTTCCACAACTAAGACCTGACGCAGCCAAATAAATAAATAAATAAAATAAAAAACAAAAACAAAAAAAAGAACTTGAAGAGATCCTTCTTGAAAAGTTCTGGTCATTATTGCATGTAACCATTTTAAGCATAAAACCTGATATTTAAAAGTTACATTCAAAAGAAAATTTAAAAAGAAAATTAAAAAAGAAAAAATAGTTACATTCACAGAAGTGAAAATTTGCAAAATATTTTATTTGGAAACTTTATATAAGCTCAATATTTAATGCTGTCTCTAATACTTTCATTTTATTTTTCAAATCATAATTATACAATATGTAGAAAATGGAATTTTCTTTTTTTTACCAAATCCCATATAGATGCCCCTAAATCCCTCCTCCCCCTCCTTCCCCTTTACCTCAGTGGGAAATACAAATTGTGTAATCTTTTTTAATTTTTATTTTATATTGGAATATAGTTGATTAACAATGTGTTAGTTTCAGGTGTACAGCAAAGTGATTCAGTTATATATATACATGTATCTATCCTTTTTCAAATTCTTTTCCCATTTAGGTTCTTAAAATTGTGTAATTTTCTATGTGTGCTGTGACAGGAAAAAGGTTCCGAAGCTCTGTTCTAGTAAATTTTAAGTTCCAATATCTGCTTCTGCCTTTTGGCTGACCTCCAAGGGCAGTGCTTTGTTAAAAAAACCCGAATATAATAAATGTTTAGTAGGTGAGTGAATGATTGAACAGTTCTTCTGGCCCCTCTGTCTCTCTATAGTTCAAAATGAGCCTTCGAAGGCAAGAGGAAGGGGAGGGAGAGCATGCATTTACTGAAGGAAAGCCCCACCCAATGAAGTTTAAAGAACATCACTGTTATGCAGTTTCAAAGTCAAACCAGGAGAGGGCACAGAAAACTTCTTCTTGATCATCTAACAAAGAAAGGAGGAGAATTCAGAAAATGGACAGAGCTCTCATTCAATCACTCAATCAGGTGACATACAGTTTAGATGGTTTAGTCAATCAGATTTCATCCTGACACCTCAACAATTTGATAATACAATAGGCTATCTTAATGTAATCTTTACACCATTTGATTTTTTTCTTGAGGAAAATGTTTAGATTTTTCAAAGCCCCGGCCAGTCTCCGATGCATTCATTCTTTTCTTTTTTTTTAATATTTATTTATTTAGGCTGCGCAGGGTCTTCGTTGCAGCACGTGGGATCTTCGTTGTGGCACCCGGACTCTTAGTTGCAGCACGCGAACTCTTAGTTGCAGCATGCATGTGGGATCTAGTTCTCTGACCCGGGATGGAACCCGGGCCCCCTGCATTGGGAGAGTGGAGTCTTACCCACTGGACCACCAGGGAAGTCCCAGAACATCTTCATATACGTGTTTGGAGGATACAGATCAATGCTTGAAGTACAGATAGAGATCTCATACAAATAAAGCATGTGTGATACAATATTTCCTGTAGTATAATAAAATCAGTGGTATGATAAAGTATCTGTTCTGTTTCATGATGACTTGTTTTTACATTCCAATTTCCTTCTGAAATCGACACTTGCTATATTTTATCTCATTTGTCCTTCCAATTATCCTATAAAATAAATATGACATATTATTTATATTTAACAAGGAAACTGAAGTGCTAAGCCAGTGATGTTACTGCATATTACAAAGCAACTTCCTCCCTAGAATCCCAAACTAGAGATTATCTTACCTGTCAAAGGCTCTGGTCAGAGTGGTTGAGAGGGAGGGAATCTCATCATTTACTGGATAGCTAAGAGGATAAAAGGATTCCCCTGCATTGACATTATTCCCATAGCTACTTTCAAACTCATTTCAGAGCTCCACTTTTGACACTTAAGATCCAGACTCCAAATATGCACTTCATTACTTAAACCTGGTTTCTGGAACAATAGCCAGCAGCTAAATAATCTGTCCTAGCTTGGAGTTCAAAAACAGAACAAGAATTATTATCAGGCTTTCTGATTTCTAATCTAACAGCCTGTCTACTACCTTGTGGATGGGTCAAATACACATTTTTTTTTTCTTGCCTTTTACTTGATTTTCTCTCCTTTAATGAAAAAATACAATCTTCCTTTCAAAATCTTTATTTTTTTCTGATTACAAAACTAATACACGTGTATGGTACAAAGTGAAAGTCCACCATAGTCTATCCCTACCTGCTCAAGGTTACATTTCAATGCATATGCAGCTTTTGCAGATATCAAAACTGGGAGTTCCCTGGTAGTCCAGCAGTTAAGACTCTGAGCTCCCAATGCAGGGGGCGTGGGTTCCATCCTTGGTCAGGGAACTAGATCCCGCATGCCACAACTAAAGATCCCACGCGCCGCAATGAAGATCCCAAGTGCCACAACTAAGACCCGGTGCAGCCAAATAAATAAATAAATACTTTTTAAAAAGATAATATCAAAATTGGGTTTAGCCTGTATAAATTGGTTGGCAACTTCCTTTTTTCACCTTGAAATGCCTTGGGAATCTTCAAGATAAGCGTTTTTTTAAAAAAACTGTTTTATTTAGGTGTAACTTATATGCCACAAGAATCACCTCTTTTTAAGTGTACAATTCAGTGATTTCTTTTACAAACTTGTGCAGCCATTCCACCACAACCCACTTCTAGAACACGTCCATCACCCCCAAAAACTTCCCTCATGCTTCTTAATAAGCTTTTTTAAAGGGTGCATTTTTGTGGATAATTACAATCATGAATAACAAGTCCCAGAAATTTCCACTTTGCCTAGCTTTCATTTGCTGCTGGCAGGCAAGAAGAAAATTGCAAAAGCCCATCAACACATGTTGGAAGAAAACACCACAAGCTGATCGACAGCTGTTTGCTCAAAATAGTTTATTCATCCACTCCAGCTTTTACTGAGTGTCAGCCAAGTGCCAGGCTATTGGTTGGTTAAGTCTGTAGGAATATAAAAACTAGAATAGCTGTCTTCTCCTGGAATCAACTGGATGTGAGTTCAACAGTATGCAACCTAAGAGTTTCAATAGTCAATGGGTTTGAGTGATAAAAGTGGTAAAATTGGTGTGATATTTGGACTTCCATTTCCAGAAGTCACCATAGAGAAACAGGGACCAGACTTACTGTTCCACCTAAAACAACCAAAGGAGGAACAAAAAATTATGAAACAATGGTCTTTAATACACTGGACATCAGACCACAAAGGACAGTAATCCTTGAGAAAGGACCAAATGAGATGAGCCCTGGGACTGCCCCAGAACTGCCTGAGTTTCCAGGCTACAGTGCAAGAACGGAAAACGAAGGCAGAGCTCAGTGGAGTCCCTGAGTCCGGCATACAGAGCTGAGTCCAGGAAAACCAAAGCAGCTAGAGTTCATAGGACAGAGTGACAGAGATGGTGGAGCAGTTCAGAGAAAGAAAAAACCCCAGAGATTTCTTCTAGTATTCACCAAGGTACTGCTTAGCACCTGTGCACAAGAAAACTTCCCAAGGCTGGGGAAAGAACCACTTGAAAGGATTGGAGGGAAAGGTGCTTGACTCTTATACCCGGCTGGGAATAGTGCCTATTCCCACTAGTCAGATTAGAAAAATTCATAGTTTGGGAATTCCCCGGCAGTCCAGTGGTTAGGACTTGGCGCTTTCACTGCAGGGTCCCGGGTTCAATCCCTGGTCGGGGAACTAAGATCCCACAAGCTGTGTGGCGCTGCCAAAAAAAAGAAAAAGAAAAGAAAAATTCATAATTTACAGAGCATTGGGAAGAGTACTCATAGAGGTCCTGCCTCAGGAGGAATAATCAGTCCCAGAGTCAGCCCTGCTCTCATCCTAACAAATCTTTAAAAAAGCAAGACGCAAAAAAAATCAAACTAATTCCAAAGTAACTTAACTACACCCCAGAACAAAGCTCAAGTTTTATAGGAATACAAACATATACAGCACTGGGAATTCCCTGGCGGTCCAGTGGTTAGGACTCTGAGCTCCCAATGCAGGGGGCCGGGGTTCGATCCCCAGTCAGGGATCTAGATCCCTCATGCCGCAACTAAGACCCAGTGTGGCCAAATAGATAAATAAATATTTTTTAAATTTTCCAAATTTAATGAAAACCGTAGATCTAAGCAGCTCAATAAACCCCAAGCACAAGAAACATTAAGAAAACCACAGCACCATACCTGAGTCAAAGAGCCTAGTTGGGACATTCAAATCTTTCATTAATGACAACATAATGATTTTCATTAATTTTTACATATATGAAGCACCATCAATTCTATAAATCATTGTAGGGACTTCCCTGGTGGCACAGTGGTTAAGAATCTGCCTGCCAATGCAGGGGACACGGGTTCGAGCCCTGGTCCGGGAAGATCCCACATGCCACGGAGCAACTAAGCCGTGTGCCACACGCGCGTCACGTGATCAGACGCCACTGCCCACTGAAGCCTGCGAGCCTAGAGCCCGTGCTCTGCAACAAGAGAAGCCACTGCAGTGAGAAGCCTGCGCACGGTAACGAAGAGTAGCCCCCGCTCGCCACAACTAGAGAAAGTCCGCACGCAGCAAAGAAGACCCAACACAGCCATAAATAAATAGATTAATTAATTAATTAATTAATTTTAAAGATCACTGTGCTAGGTTCCTGGATATCTAATTTTTCTTATTCCATTTAAAATTTCTTCTCTTTTAACCACAGGATAAATTGGCTAGTCTTCACTGCTTAGTCTCTGTGTTCAGAACTGCACGTGTGTTCTAATTTGATGAAGCTTTTAAAAGAAACAAAGGACTGGGAATGCGTGGTGAGTCAGTGGGAGTCAACTCTGGATATGGGTTCTCCTAGTTAAATATGTCCTTCAACGCCAGGAGAAATTTCACCTTCTCTATTTAAAAGCCTTTTTAACAACAAAAAGGTTGATAGTTTTAAGCCCTTTCTCTCAAATATTTTAAATCCTCAGAAGATCAAACTAACTAACTAAAATGCGTACTGAATAGAAATTCTATGTAGACTATCTGCTGTTTGTCATTTCCATCCTATGATTTTCCCTTCATATGTACTGAAAGTTCACAGATGTTAAGAAATTGTTGTTGTGGCATAAAATCAGATACAGAAAGGAGGCAGTTGTGCCATTAACTAGGAATAGCAATTACCTAGGACTACTGCTATTCGAACAATGCATCAGGCCAACAGCTTCTTCTGTACTTGGGAGCTTCCTGTACATGCAGAAACTCTCAGGCCCTGCTCCAGACCTGAAGACTCATAATATGCATTTTAACAAGATCCCCAAGTGGTTACTATACACATTCAACTTTGAGAAGCACTGGTGTCTGGCAAATAGTTTCTCTGATCATGTTTCCTTATGCATGAAAAAAAAAAAAAAAGCAAAACCTGCCCACCTTATTTCACAAGTTGATGATTAGAATGAAGTAAGTGAAACCCAATCCAAATATAAGTTAGGAACACATGAAATATCAAACT
Source organism: Balaenoptera physalus (assembly GCF_965194825.1). Lineage (NCBI taxonomy): Eukaryota > Metazoa > Chordata > Mammalia > Artiodactyla > Balaenopteridae > Balaenoptera > Balaenoptera physalus. The sequence goes on along the minus strand of NC_138882.1, from coordinate 184,331,458 downwards.
TTCTAACAAGCAGTACACACAAGTCCCAGGCACACCACAGTATTTCTGGATTAAAAATGCTGAACAGCAAAAAGACTGCCAATGTTACTAGATATCCCAAAGACAAGTCTTTTTTTAAAAAATGTTAAATATATAAACTTTTTTTAAAGTATTTGACTCTTTTGACTTCTGGGAGTAACTTTTCTTTTTTTTTTTTAATCGAAATCTGTTATCCTTCAGTCTACAAGTACTCAAGACACAGTCGTTTCAAGCAAGTACAGCACACAGAGTTCCTATTTCTCTTTTCTGGACAAAGCAACAAGCCTAAGTCTTCACATAAGCCGCAAGGAAGGAAACTACAGGAAGCCACGCCAGGGACTAACAGGCATTAGTCTCTCAGCCAGCCACTGCCTCAGTCACACCCTTGCCGGAACTAGAGTCTGAGCCGGTTCTCTAGGCTGAGGTGGCCAAGGCAGTGTGGACCGGGTCCACCCAGTGCGGCCCTGCAGCACCCCAGCCGCCGGGTTAGTCCCAGAGGAACCGGAGCCCGCCTGGTCGCGGATGCCCGGAAGCCCAGGTTCAAGCCTTGAAGGCGCGAGGGTGTGGGGGCCACCATCTGGGATCCCGCCAGAGAGAAGGCAGCAGCCGCAAAAGACCCTCCACTGGCGCGTCCAAGAGCCTGGGCCAGGTCTGAAGCTTCCACCACTGCCTCCCGGGGTAAAGCCAAGCAGCGCAAACTAGCGGGAGCTGGGGTCACTTAGCAACCAGCAGCCCAGAGCGCGGACGCCAGACATTGGTCACGCGCGTCACGTGATCAGACGCCACTGCCCACTGGGAGATCACAAAGCAGGCACGTGATGCGGCGCAGGCGCGTTTCCGCAAGGCTCTGGGACGGCGGGCGTGGTGATGGAGTTGGAGGGTCGTTTCTTGGGGTTTCCGCCCTGGCGTCGTAAGAAGTCCTGGCTTTGGCTCCCGTGACCGAAGAGAAACGCAACCGGCAGTTGAGGCATTTCTGCGCCGGCTATAGCGAAGCGATGAAACGGTGCTGAATTGGGCTCAAGGGTCTAGTTTGGTCGTGCAGGAGCATTTCCTGAGAATAAGACTTGTCAGATGCTGAAATTTGCCTTCCGAAACAGAGACAGTTCTGACCAACCTGTTTAACACGAGCGAATGTTAGGATGCCAAGAAGTTTCGTGACAAATAAGGGGTGAAAATTAGGGATATAAAGGATACTAAATTGGGCAGTATATTCAGCGCTGGCTAAAAGAGAGATACTGCATCTGGGGCAAGAGGAGTTTTTTTGGGGGGCGCGGGTAGAGAGACTGTCTTGCTGAAGTAGTTGTTGAAAAGGTAGAACTTACATTGTGAATTTAGAGAACTAATAAAGCTTCTCTTGAGTGAGGGGCGGAGCCTAGTTGTCCACACGTCAGTTCATGAAGTCTAGGTCCCAGCGTGCAGACCACGATGTGTGGGCACCCTGCCACAGGCCGGTGAGGCCTGGCCAAAAAGAAAAAAAAAAAAATCTAATTTGAAAGGGATTTGAAGAGAGAACTTGGGATGGCCCAGCTCTTCTTTTTAAAAACTGCCCAGGAGGTTGTTGGCAATCCTTTCATTCTAACAAATGTCCCTCTAGCAAGCAGAGGGGTTTGAAGTACTATTCACAGGACTTCTTGGTAGTCCAATGGTTAAGACTCCGTGCTTCCACTGCAGGGGAGAGGTTCGATCCCTAGTCGGGGAAGTTCTGCATGCCAAAAAAATAAAGTATTACTGGCATATGCCTTGCAGCTGTCCTTGGGTCTTCTTTCACACCCCATATCCGATGTATCAATGAGTCCTATTGGCTCTACCTTCAAAATGAGTTCACAATCTGACTATCTCCACTTTTCTCTACTTGCACAGCTACTACACTGGTTAGATTCCCCCATGATTTTTCACCTGAGTTACAGTAATAGCCTTCTAACTAGTCCACTTTTGCCTTCCTCCACAAGTCAGTCAAAGTGATTTTTTTCATGTCACATCTCTGCACAACACACTCCAGTGGCTTCTTATTTCAGTCAGTAAAAGCCAAGGTCCTTTCAATTACTTATCACATAATCTGGTCTGATGGGCTCCTATCCACTTCTCCTCATTCATTTATCTCCACAAGTGCTATTTTTCATGCTGTTTCTTCAACAGGGCCAGTATCCTTCCATATTTAGTTCTTTGCACTTGCTGTTGCCTGTGCTGAGTATTCTCCCCAGATATCCACATGATTCATGCCTTCACTTCATTCATTTGCTCAGGTGTCACCTTGTAATATAGGCTTTCTCTGACCACCATGTGTAAAGTAGCAACCACTGTGTGCCCTAATTCCCCACCCCTCCCAAACACTTGCTTGCTGCTTGTTTTTTTTTTTTCTATATAGCACTTATCACCACCTAACACATTTTTATATGTTCTTTGTCTGCCACCCCCTACTAGAACGTAAACTCCAAGGGGATAGGCACTTTGCCTTGTTTCCTGCTGTACCATTAGTACCTAGAACAATGTCTGGCATGCAGTAGGTGTTAATAATTGTTTGTTGAAGAAATAAATAAATGGTCTATGCCCCATATGGTTCTACTGCTGATTATGGTGAGTGGACCAAAGTTGCTCCATGTGGCTAAAGGACTTTGAACATATCCACAGTATTGTAATAATTCTGACATTGGCAGTGCCCACTCTCAGAATGCTTTGTATCCACTTTGTATCTTAAAAGCTGGTTCTGTACTTTTAGCCATGACACCTGAGATTCCTCCACAATGGTGATGTGGTATCCCAAGAAGAAAGACACTCAAGTTTTTCATGTAAAACCAGGAGTTTCTTGAAGAGGAAGAAGAATAGAAAAGAGCAGTTTAACTGCCAAGGTGAGTGTTGAACTAGATACGTCAAGGATGGATCAGCAAAGCCCAGCTCAGCTGTCAGCAGAGTAGGTGAAATAGGTTTGTGTCAATCCAGAAGGTTCTTGAGAAAACTGACCTTCCCAACAAATTCCCTGAAGCTGAGAAATCTGCAGCTGATGATTTATACCCTGTTAAAATGCAAATACCCTAAGAAAGATCATATTGAGTTTCTGCTGTCACTAGTACCTTAGTGTGAATTAGTCCAAATCCTTTCTTGCGAGCAAGTTTTGAAAAGGCAAGTGAAGAAAGTAGGAGCACATGAGAAGTAAGAGGAACAGGTGGAGAGAAAGTTCAGAAGCCAAGGAAGGAGCATAAAGTTGAGCTTGCCAAGGACAAACTTTGGCTTATTTTGTAGTTTTGCCCAGGGCTGACTCTAGTAATCAAAGTATATATTGATCTCTAGCTCCAAACTTCTGAGTAGGCAAATTATGGTGCTTGAAATTACAGCCATATTTACCTGAAATGTTTTGATAGCCCAATGAGTACAAGGTGCATCTGCAATGAGGAAGAATTGACCTAGAATGTAGTGGGACTGAAACGCTATCAGATTTTAGGAAAGATAAGCAGGAAAGGAAGGAGGCTTTGCATTATACATATGCACATGATCCCAGCCTAAGAAACAGGAAACCGAAAGAGTTTTTGTGTTAAGGTAAAATGAGAAAAATGGAGCATCATCTGCTATCAGTTGACGTGCCAGGAAAAATAAGGACAGATAGGCCTCTTTGAGCAACCAGGAGCTGATGAGGAAGTAAAGTTTTAAAGAGCAATATATATCAATACCTGCTTTAAAAAAAAAAAAAAAGGCAACCTCACCAGACACCAAATTTGTCAGCACCTTGATCTTGGACTTCCCAACCTCCAGAGCTATGAGAATTAAATGGTTTACTGTTAAGCGCTGCCCCCTCCCTCTGCAAAAAAAAAGCAGGCACAAATATCAAACAAGTACTTACAGTATTTGGGAGATTTAATTCCTATTGTGTGGAATTTTTAAAATCAACTAGGGTAGATATCTTTACTGATTTGCTCTTTTTAATAGAGAAGAATTAGGCAAGAATCTCGAAGTAGACAGCAACTTTGCTGGTGGTGACCAAATGGTGAGGAAAGTCAGGGTTTTGGACAGCAAGGTTTCCCCACATTTAAAGTGCAGGCAGAGCATTTGTGTTCTAGTCAAACTGATGTTTTCACTCTTCAAGTTTCTTCCAGTTTGGAGAATCTGCCACTCACTAGCTGAGTGAACTTGGGTAAGTTAATTAAAATCCCCACACCTGTTTCCTTATCCATGAAATGGGAATGAATACTAATAGTTCCTATCTCTGAGGGCTTTTAGAAGGATAAAATGAGGTCTCACATTCAACAGTTTAAAATAATGGTTAAGACTGTGGACTTGAGTCTTATTTATTTATTTATTTATTTATTTATTTATTTATTTATTGGCCATGCCCTGCTGCTTGCGAGATCTTAGTTCCCCGACCAGGGGTCAAACCCGCCCTCCCCCCTCAGCAGCAGAAGCATGGAGTCCTAACCACTGGACTGCCAGGGAAATCCCTAGACTCAAGTCAGATTGCCTGACTGGAATTCGAGCTGCCATTTGTGTGTCCTTGGGCAAGTGACTGACCCCTCTCTATGCCTCAGTTTCTTCATCTGTAAAATGGAGATAATACCTCACAGGATTGTTGTGAGGATTAAACGACTCAACACGCATAACATGCATGGAGGAGTGCCTGGCAAGAAGTGAGCATTGCAAATGTTAGCAAACATTTGCAAGGTTCTTGACAAACAGCAATGATCATGGAACTTCTTGGTAGCCCTGCTTGTCTAGGCCTTGTCCAACCCACCCCATCCTGACTTAGAATTAAGGACCAGAGATGTCTGAAGCTATTTGTGGTCACAAGTAATAGAGATGCAAAGTCCATCTCATAGAGCGGTGCGAGAGAAGTGGGAGGAGCTACTGTGAGCCAGATCACAGGAGGCAACTGATCAGAGTGCAAAAGGGGTGAGGCCCAAGACGAAAGGGTCTGATTGGTAAAAAGCTGTGGGCTTATATTAATTAGGATTCTTTTGGTTGCGAATTTTGAAAACCATAAGTCAAAATGGTTCAAAGAAAAATGTATTCACTCAAATGCCCATCAGCCACAGAATGGATGAATTATGGTGTATTTCCCAAACAAAATACAAGGAGAATGCACAAGTTATAATTACATACAATGATATGGACAAAACCCACTTAATGTCGAGTGAAAGAAGGCAGACACAAGACTACATGCTGTGTGAGTCCACTTATATGTGATAGGAAAACAATCAAAATGAATCTATGTTGGGCTCCCCTGGTGGCGCAGTGGTTGAGAATCTGCCTGCCAATGCAGGGGACAGGGGTTCGAGCCCTGGTCTGGGAAGATCCCACATGCCGCGGAGCAACTGGGCCCGTGAGCCACAATTACTGAGCCTGCGTGTCTGGAGCCTGTGCTCCGCAACAAGAGAGGCCGTGACAGTGAGAGGCCCGTGCACCGCGATGAAGAGGGGCCCCCGCTTGCCACAACTAGAGAAAGCCCTCTCAGAGAAACGAAGACCCAACACAGCCATAAATAAAATAAATAAATAAATTTTAAAAAAAAATGAATCTATGCTGTTAAATGTCAGGATACTGGTTACACTTGGAGGGGTTTGGGGAGGGAGAGTTAGTGATTAGAAGGAAGGCTATGGGACGTCCCTCGTGGTCCAGTGGTTAAGACTTTGAGCTCCCAATGCAGGGGGCCCGAGTTCGATCCCTGGTCAGGGAACTAGATCTCGCATGCTGCAACTAAAGATCTCGTACACGGCAATGAAGATCCCACGTGCTGCAACTAAGACCCAGCACGGCCAAATAAATATTTTTTTTAAAAGATTACTATTAATTATAGAAAGAAGGATAAGGGAGGCTTTTGAGGTACTGATAATGTTCTGAACAGAGATGTTCAGTTTGTGAAATCTCACCATATACACTTAAAATGCATGCACTTTTTGTGCATTATGCTGCAATAAAAAGTTCTCTCTTTTTTTTTAGGAGTTTATTGGCTGTGCCTATATTCAGTGTACCAATTATTGTTCTTTGTAACAAACCACCCCAAATTTAGTCATGTAAAATAACCATTTCATTATGCTCACAGATTCTGTGGGTCAGGAATTCAAAAAGAATACAGTGGAGGCAGCTCCATGATGTCTGGGGCCTCAGCTGGGAAGACTCAAAGGCTGGAGATGATTCAACAGCTAGGGTTGATTTGATTTGAAATCAACTGGAAGTGTCTTCATTCATGTTCTAGGAGGGTTTTCCTGGTAATTGGCTTTGATCTCAGCTAGGTTGTTGCCTGAACCGTCTATACATGTTATCTCCATGTAGTCTCACTGCCTGGGGTAGTTTGGGCTTCCTCACAGCATGGCTGCTGGGTTCCAAGAGCAAGTGTTCCAAGAGAATCAGGCAGAAGCTATATTGCCTTTTATGAACTAGCCTCAGAAGTCACACAGTGACACTTATGCCAAAGTCCATCTGCCATAATTCAAATGGAGGGACATACACCCCATCTCTTAATGGGAGGAATGTCATGATTACATTATAGGATGAACATATAAGATGGAAGATATTGCCGTGGCCATCTTTGGAAAATAAAATCTGTCACATCTGGGCACCAATAGAAAAAAATGTAACACAAAAATCAGTCAGTTCATGATTCCAACTTCAGCTGAATCCTTGATACCATCTGGCAATTCTACATCATTTCTCTACTCAATTTGCTTCAACTTACAATGGTTATTTCAAACCTTCTCTGCTGTAGTAGATGGTAGGTATGTCTCACCTAAAACCTGTTACAATCCCTCCCCCGCCTCCCCCCCCACCCCCGCACCCCATCCATACCCTTTAAAGAGGTGAGAAAAGCTAAACACTCACTTTTCCTGGCCTTTTCTTGCATCTGTGTGACACAGTTCTGGCCAGATGTAAGCAGAAACCTACTGGGGGACTCCTGGGCAACCTCTTGCTTGAACAAGAAAATGATGCATGGGGTGGAGGCAACCAGCTATATCATGACCCTCAGGGAAAGGCCAAAGGATTTGCCAGAATACTGTCCCTTGTATCATTGAGTCACTGAATCAATGCTGCTGTCTACCTCCAGGCTTCCTATCCTGTAAGAAAAATAAACCCTCACTTGCATAAGCCATTGATAGGCTTTCTGTAGCTGATAACAACCACTCTTCTCCACCCCGCCCCCTTCCTCCACCTTCTGTCTTTATGCTCCCCAGAAAACCTTCCCTCTTCCTTTACAGAGATACATCTTCAGCTGGTCTTTCGCTTACTTTCTTGCCACCAAACCTACCTACACTTACCTGCATCCATAGCCATCCTGACCCCTCCTTCCCTCCTGTTATAATAGAAGAGGGTGTCCCTACTCCGTGGATGGGGGAGTGGGGGGTAAATGGGGAGATGCCAATCTTGTATCCATTGTATCTTCCTCTTTCCCTTTTGGTTTTCTGACTCATCCTCATGTTTTGGGCTTCTATTTCTCATCAGCTATGTGGCCTTAAACAGGCCAGTAAAGTAGCACATATTTTATCGAGTGGATTCTAAGCTGTGCCCAATAAAAAGCACTGCAATAGGTGCTGGGGTTTGCCAGGACTAGGAAAGAAGCAGTCCAAGTAGAGGGAAAACTATTTACGAGGCAGGGGAATGGAGCTTAGGAAGAACTGAAAGTCACAATGTGGCAGGGAGGGCAGAGTGCAGACAGGGCTCAGGAGGCAGGGCTGAAGAGCAAGGCAGGGGTCAGTGAGCAGGGGTTCTATAATCCAGGCAGGGTCGTGATTTTGATTTTAACCCTAAATCATCAGAACAAGAAGAAAAGTAAGCTGTCTGAGCCTCAATTTCTACTTTGGAAAATATGTCTGAGAACAATCTGCTAGGTTCTCAGTCTCCTGTATCAGCTTGAGAGTTCGTTAAGGGCAAAGACCTGTATTTTTACGCATTTTTGTACCCACGTGGCTATCTGCCAACACGCGCTCAATAAATGCCTGTCGGATGAATAAATGAGATTTTGGAGTCCTCCACCGACGTCACTTACTAAATCAAGCAATTAATACTTATTTCTTTCTCTTCGTTCGCTCCCCTTTCCTCGCCCTTCCTGCCTCTCCCGTCCCAAGAGCCCTGCAATCCTCTCCTGCTTCCCGCCTCCCCTTCCCAGCTCCGCCCCTCCGCTGCGCCGCGAAGGCGGAGCGGGTCAGGCGGGCTTTACGGCATCGGCGTTGCGGCGGGGCGGGGCGCCGGGCGGCTGGCGCGCTTGGCGGCAGCGGTGGGAGGCAGGCCGGCAGGCAGGCAGGCAGACGAAGTTGCAGGCGGGTGGTGGTGGCTGTACTTGCTGGTGAGGGCGGGAGGGAGTGAGTCACTGAGCGTGTGTGAGGGAGGGAAGGAGCGAACGGGCGGGCGAGCGAGCAGCCCAAGCCGTCCGCCTGCAGCACCAGCCAGGCCCCGCCGCCGCCGCCGCCCCGCGCCGAGGCCGGGCCGAGCCGAGCTGGGTCGGGCCCGGGCCATGCTGCTCACCGTGTACTGTGTGCGGAGGGACCTCTCCGAGGTGACCTTTTCCCTCCAGGTCGACGCCGACTTCGAGCTGCACAACTTCCGCGCGCTGTGTGAGCTCGAGTCCGGCATCCCCGCAGCCGAGAGCCAGGTACGCTGAGCGGCGAGTGGGGCCTCCCTCCGGAGCTAGCCCTCCCGCCTCGGGGCCTCACGCACTCCTTTTGCTGCTGGTGAGGAATTGGGGGGTGGAGGGGAAGCAGGATGGCCATTCCCAGCCCACCCCCGCATCCGGGAGGGAGCTGGAATCGGTGGCTGCCCCCATACGCCCCAAGCGTGGGGTGGGGTGCTGGGGGAGAGAGCGGAGAACCTGACCGCAGACGCACCCACTGCAGCCTGAGGAGCGCGTGGACTGTCGGGCGGCCCGCCCCACCGTGTGGCTCTTTGACCCCTTCTCTAATTTCTCGAGTTTGGGGTGTCGGCGTAGACCTAAGAAGAAGCCGTAGGTCTGCAAGAGTTCATACATTCTGCTTCCCCAACCAGAAATACCAGTTTGGATCACTGTGGGAGATGGATGTTCATCTGCATTTTTGGAGAGGGCTCCTGCCTAAGTAAACGTAATTTACCTTTAAGTGTAGAGATTTGCGCTCGAAGTGAAGGGAAAAGTTTGAGACTTGCACCACCTTGTTTTGAAGCCTTTGGAAATGCTCTTTTCCCTACCACATGCGTTTCTGGTTAAATCATTATTTTTTTAAAGTAATTATTAGTTAAACCGAAACTATTTCTCTGGTTTCTTCCCTGGTAGTAGGCCAAGATCCCTCTTTCTTTCAGGTCACAATTCAGAGTTTGGGTGAGTTTAGAGCTCAGTGCTTGATGAGGATATTTGCTTAAAAATGGCCTCAGTGTGATTTGGTTGTTTCATTTCCCTTATCCTGCTGGAAAGAAATTAAGCTGCTCTTACATTTTAAGTAAGCAAAGTAATTTATTCTCAAAATGCTCTGATGCTGCCACCAAACAGATTTGGTGGCAATAACTCTGTGGCCTTCACACTGAAACATGTAAATCCTGACTTGATAAGTGGGCCTCGGAGGGCATAGTCTAAACATTAAGAAGATTATAGAAGTCGTCCAAGGCCCCAGAAGGTAAATCTTGATTTCCTACTGCAGTTATGAAATAGTTCCAAAAACTATTGCCTCACTACAGCTTGTTCTGCCCTGTGCTATGGTAAACAAGTGTGTCAATATTTTGTTCAGAAGTGAGTATGATTCCTTTACACTTTGAACTTTAGAACCTTGGCATAAGCTGAATATCAAGAAAGAATTTATTTGGGGGCACAAGGTGTCACTCAAATAGGCATTCTGGCAAAAGGGATTTCTTGGAACTTCTGTAAAAAAAAAGAATCCACAAAAACTCAGGAACCAGTTTCTGTCAATGAATCCCTCAGGTAGAGAGCTAGAAAAGAAGTTTAAGTAGGGAGGGAAAATCAACTCAGATTTTTGAAGGTGGCTTTTTCAATTGTTTCTCTTCCCTCTGGCTGTTCTTTTACCCTAGTTATAATCACCAGCTGGTAAGGGAAATAAAAAAAATTAAAATGTAAATTGACTTTGTTGGGCTTGGGAGAAGACAAAGATTGTGATTTCTGTATTCCTGCACTTTTTGAGATGGCTGTAGCCAAAAGAGGGTGTCAGATTGAAAGACGATTAATTGTATGGTAAGGTAGGCACTGTCCTGCCAGTGCGGAAGGTTAGCAGTACCTTCCTAATTGAACGGTTAGGCTAACTCCAAATACTTTCTTATTCATTAGGTCAATGTTTTGGCATTTACTTCCTTCCCAAGCCAAATTAGCATATGGAAACCTGGGCTCCAACTAGTGTTAAGCCTGTATTACATAGCCGGTAAACAGCTCCTGTTTTTCAAGTTTGTTCTGTTGGCTCCATTGTAACCTAACACAGTGTCTATTTTAGGATGTCTGGTGGTCCGTTGTCTTTCAGTTGCTTGCCCATCAAGCAGGAACAGGATCCACCCTAGACACTTGAGTCATTTCCTTTCACCAGATCATAATAGTAAACATCATTGTAGTTTTTATGCACAAATATATCATTTTCACTTACTTGGGGCCTCCCCCCACCCCTCCTTTACCTCCCAGGGTTCTCCCATATTACTCATCTTCCCCTCCTTCCTCTCAAAGTTCTCCTGGTCTCTTTACCTTTACTCCTCTTTCTTCCCTTCTCTGTTCTCGTTCCTTCACCTCCATTTCTGACTCCATTTCTAATGGGGATTTTTTTTTTCTTGTTCCTGGCTATTCTTTCCTGTTACTGTGTGTCCAGACCACTGGTCTGCAAACTTTTTTGGTCAAGTATCCCTCTGAGTAAAATGTTTTGGAACATGCATCTTTGTGATGTATATAATAAATAATATATATGAACTAATGGCATATGCATAATATAAATGCATGTATATTACATGTATGTAATAGCTGTAAACATCAATTATATACATGAAGTAATACCTTAGGTCATTATAAACAGGCACAGGATAGAATTTAAGGAAGGATGAACTAAAATGGAAATGCAAATTCTAATTATTTTCTGTTTTCTTCCTACATCCTTAAAGAACTGTGTCGTATGTCGGCCCCTCATTAAGGATCACTGGTTTATAATTCAGTCTTTCAACATCAGCATCGACTGTGCATAAGGATATGCTTGGAAAGGGTGTTAATTTTTAACAGCTCTAGTCTGATTATAGTAGTTATAATGCAGTGATAACAAATTTAGAATAGGAACAATCTCTACTTGCACATGTGATTGAAGCTGGGCATGTTCCATCTCTTAACACAAGTGTGGGTTTGGAAGCCAGGCATGGCCCTGTTTGATGCTTTGATGCAGACTTGGCTAGAGGAACTTCAAACAATTATTAAGAACTTAGCTTCACTTGAAATTAATATCTTTGCATTTTTGAAAGATTGTTGTAATTTACCCCTGTAGGTGGCATGTGGTTTTAAAAAAAAAAAAAAGTGTGCAGAATGTATAAGAACTCTCAAATGAAGGAATATTTAAATACCAAATAATAGCAGGAACTGTATGATCCTGGAAATGCAGCTCTGCACACAGCATGATCTATGGTTTGTAAAACACTATTTTGTTTGTTTATTTTTATTTATTTATTTGTATATTTATTTTATTTTTGGCTGCATTGGGTCTTCGTTGCTGCACACAGGCCTTCTCTAGTTGCAGCGAGCGGGGACTACTCTTTGTTGCTGTGCTCAGGCTTCTCATTGCAGTGGCTTCTCATGTTGAGGAGCATGGGCTCTAGGCACTCAGGCTTCAGTAGTTGTGGCACGGGGGCTCAGTAGTTGTGGCGCACGGGCTTAGTTGCTCTGCGGCATGTGGGATCTTCCCGGACCAGGGCTCAAACCCGTGTCCTCTGCATTGGCAGGCAGATTCTTAACCACTGCGCCACCAGGCAAGTCCCTGTAAAACACTATTTTATTTATTGTTATTATTTTTAAGTAAATTTATTTATTTATTTTTGACTGTGTTGGGTCTTCGTTGCGGTGTGTGGGCTTCTCATTGCGGTGGCGTCTCTTGTTGTGGAGCATGGGCTCTAGGCGTGTGGGCTTCAGTAGTTGTGGCACATGGGCTCAGTAGTTGTGGCTCACGGGCTTATTTGCTCTGTGGCATGTGGGATCTTCCCAGACCAGGGCTCGAACCCGTGTCCCCTGCATTGGCAGGCGGATTCTTAGTCACTGTGCCACCAGGGAAGCCCAAAACACTATTTTAAGCCAGTAGAAACTGAGAATTTCTGTTGTAGCTGGTTTTGCCATGTTTATTTTCACGGGTAATTTTCTTGTATTTCTTTTCTGATAAATACCACATATTCATTATAGAAAACTTGTAACATATAGAAAAGGAGAAAATAACACCATTACTTATTACCTTATAACTCAGAGATAACTGCAGTTTACTTTTTAATGTATTTTTTTCTAAGCTTTTTTCTTCTTATATAGTTAAAATATATCTTTAAAACATATGGCCTGAACTGTAATAAACAATTTCATGTCTTTCTTCAGTCAACACTGCGTTGTCAGCGTTTTCCCATAACATTTCAAATTCTTGCAATTTATCGTTTTAATGGCCGCATAATATACCATCATACAGATGTACTGCAATTTATTTGTTTTCTTTTTGCTGGGCTTTTTTTTTTTTTTTTTTTTTTAAAGAAGGAAAGGAGGGCTTCCCTGGTGGCACAGTGGTTAAGAATCCTCCTGCCAATGCAGGGGACACGGGTTCGAGCCCTGGTCCAGAAAGATCCCACATGCTGCGGAGCAACTAAGCCCATGCGCCACAACTACTAAGCCTGTACTCTATAGAGCCCGCAAGCCACAACTCCTGAAGCCCAGGCGCCTAGAGCCCATGCTCTGCAACAAGAGAAGCCACCGCAGTGAGAAGCCTGTGCACCACAACGAAGAGTAGCGCCCGCTCACAGCAACTAGAGAAAGCCCGCACGCAGCAACAAAGACCCAACACAGCCAAAAATAAATAAATAAATTTTTTAAAAATACCTTTAAAAAAAAGAAGGAAAGGAGGGAGGGAGGGAGACAAGAGAGTTTGTGATGGTATACTATTTATTTATTTAAAATTTATTTTTGGCTACATTGGGTCTTTGTTGCTACACGTGGGCGTTCTCTAGTTGGGGCGAGCGGGGGCTACTCTTCCTTGCGGTGCACGGGCTTCTCATTGTGGTGGCTTCTGTTGTTGCGGAGCACGGGCTCTAGGTGCGCGGGCTTCAGTAGTTGTGGCACGCAGGCTCAGTAGTTGTGGCTCGCGGGCTCTAGAGTGCAGGCTCAGTAGTTGCGGCGCACGGGCTTAGTTGCTCCACAGCATGTGGGATCTTCCCGGACCAGGGCTTGAACCCATGTGCCCTGCATTGGCAGGTGGATTCTTAACCACTTTGCCTCCAGGGAAGTCCCTTGTTGGGCATTTGAATTGGAGACATTTGGAAGCAGTTACAAGTAACATGTCCGTGGATACCTATATACTTAAGGCTTTGTCTCCATTTCTGATTATTTCCTCAGGATAAAGTCTTAGATATGGAATTGCCAGGTCTTTTGGGAGGCTTTTAGTAACTACTGTCAAGTTATCTTCCAGAAGGGTTGTAAAAGTCAAGCTGACTATTACATGGGATGGTATGTGTAGATCACTTGTTATATAGTGGGCTTTCAGCTAATGGTAGATACTATTATGAAGCCATTCAAATGTGATTCCAAGGGTTTCGTGGTCAGTTTATGATCCTTAATGCTAGAAATGTACTGTTACGATATCTGTTGATTGATTGAAATCTCTCATTCAGAGACCAGAAAACATTTGACATCATGCCTAAAGGCTTTGGAGTTGTATTAATTAGTGTATTGTTAAATATTGGTTAAGATGAGAATTCAGTCTCTAGGGTGCCTCCTCTGGAGAAGTACTAGCAGTTGTGCCAGTTTTGGAGATTAAGACTTGTAGCTGTATAAGTTTTCCTGTTGTAAGTTCTTATAACTGGCAAAACTTGAATTTTGAGCCTTATAACCTTTGAGCTGGGTATTATGAATGGTAGAAAGTATCACCAGTGCCATAAACAAAACTCATTTTGTTTTGACTGGTAGAAATTTGAAACCATTGGTCTACTAGATACTCACATTAAGTTGGAAAATCATTCAGATTTATTCTGGAACTTAAGCTGCAGAATAATTGTCTTAGATTCTTAAGCCTATTTTAACAACAACAACAAAAAAAACAGTTCTTTTTGGCAGTTATAATTTCATCTAAGCTACTGTTTATCTCATCTATGTCCTTGGACTAGAATGGTATACACCTGCTGCTTTGTCATTATGAAGAATGTTTGATCCTTACCCACATTCTCCAGTCTAGTATTTTTAGGAGATTGGGGCAGATAGCAACCTTCCATACTTCATGTTACATGTTTGATGGTACTGACTACCTGGATCTTACATTTTTGTTCTTAGATCAGGCCGCCTTCTTTTTAAAAAATTATGTTGTCTGCTGAGGAAAAACTGTTCAGCTGAACAGTGATGGAATGATGTGTGGCATCTGTAAAATGGGAATCCAAAGAGTGAGGGGTTGGTAGTGCTTCTTTCTTCATGTTCAGGGCAGGGGATACATTGAGCAGTGGACAGTGTTTGATCCCCCGGTGAGTAGAGGCCCTTAGTAGTGATAGGTGGTTTAATAGCTCTTGCAAAGGTCACCCAGCTAATTCACCATGCCACTTTGGACTTAATATTTGGGAAAGTTGTATGTGGTACTAGGAAAGAGTATGGGCTGTGAAGTCAGGCAGATGTGGTTCCAATCCCAGTTCTCTTCTCAATAGCTATGGAGCCTCAGGTCACCTAACTGTAATTTGTTTCCCTGTACATAAAATGGGACAGTTAATATCTACTTCATAAATTGATTATGAGACTTAAACGAGAGGATATGAGGATTAAGTGGAAGACTGTAAGAACCTAGTAAGATGCTGGCTCCTAGTAGGAGCTCACTCAGTGGTAGCCGTCTGCTATTTTAATATGGCTTTCCAGGTAGCATTTCCAGCCTGAAGAAAATTCAGTGATCTTGTGAATAGGAGCATTCTGATTCTCCTGAGTTTGATTTCTCGTTGTAGATAAGTACATGTTCTCTTATAAGTACAGTTAGAATACGTTGACTGATCATGTGTCTCTAAATATACTGATAGTTGAATTCCTGACCCTGGAAAATTAAGGAGTAGGCCTTAGGCCACTGGTACTTTCATTATGGTTGCTTCACAAAGTTGAAGCCCCCTTGTAGGAGCTGCCTGCATGGCATTTCTCTTGCATGCCTCTTTCTTGCTGCACACCTCAACCCATGACACTTGTCACTTCAGATTTGTGGTGGTTTTTAAAGCAATCCCAGAAGCTATAATATGACTCTCAGGTTGTATTGCAAACCATCTATGTTGATTCTGGTATACTTTTACTATGAGATATATGCTTAAATAAGGGAGAGTGAATGGGTTGATAGAATGACAGTTGCAATCTATTGTAACATATTTCGACTTTGCAGGTGAGGGTAAGAACTAACAATACTTTTTCTAGTCCTGTATAGAACTTAAAAAATATAATTCAGCCTACAAATTCTGCAGATCATCTTTTTGTTCAACCCCAGAAGTATTTGATTTTGGAAGGAACTAAATTGATTTTCCTGTTCTATTTCTCATGTCATTGCAAATTCTGAGAGCAGATATGACAGATCTTTTTTTTTTCCAGTTTAAGTCCTGTATTTTTCAGGTTCTGTGTCAGGCAATTTTACTATGAGAGTTATGAGGACACTTGAGGAAACATTGTAAAATGGTAGTGTAGCAGAAAGACCTGGAAAGGATAGGTGTAATGATTATCTAGCCCCAACTGCTTGCTTGACAAATGTGAACTATGAAGCCTGGAACCAGCTGAGTGACGGGGGCCCTGTCAGAGCCAGGACAGAACTCAGGTTCCTCAGTTTGCCAGTGGCCTCGTGGAAAGTGAATTGTTAGGAAGAAAACCTTTCAAAGCCAGAGTTTATTCTGAATGCCTCTCTACAGAGTAGGTCATAATGCAGGTTAGGTTTTGTGTTCCTTCATGGTGAAATCATAGTATGCCCTTTGTCCCTTTTCTTTCCACAGCCCGTTGTTTCATCTATTTTTATGCTCTCAGGCTTTCTTCAGTGTTTGATTGCACATCATAAAAATATTTTCCTTAGTAATACATCCCTGATCCTTTTTTCCATCTGTGTTTAATTGTTCTTTTTTAAATTTCTTCCACTTTTATCTTCCACTCATAAACATAAGAGTGATAAAAGTTTGGGGAAGGTCGAAGAGAAGGAAGAACTCAGGAAGTTTGGCATTTGGGAACCTTTCAGACTTTCCAGTGTGCGAGATCATTTAAAAGTGGACACAGGGCTTCCCTGGTGGCACAGTGGTTGAGAGTCTGCCTGCCAATGCAGGGGACACGGGTTCGAGCCCTGGTCTGGGAAGATCCCACATGCCGCGGAGCAACTAGGCCCGTGAGCCACAACTACTGAGCCTGCGCATCTGGAGCCTGTGCTCGGCAACAAGAGAGGCCGCAACAGTGAAAGGCCCGCACTCCGCAATGAAGAGTGGCCCCCGCTTGCTGCAACTGGAGAAAGCCCTCGCACAGAAACGAAGACCCAACACAGCCAAAAATAAATTAATTAATTAATTTTTTTTTAAAAAAGTGGACACAGTACAGTCATGTACTGCAGGGTGACTGGAGTTAACACTGTATCATATATTTGAAGGTTGCTAAGAGTAGATCTTAAAAGTTCTCATCACAAGAAGAAAAATGTATAACTATATGGGGTGATGGATGTTAACAAAACATATCATGGTAATCATTTTACAATATATACATATATCGAATCATCATGTTGTACAACTAAAACTAATACAGTGTTGTATGTCAGTTATATGTCACTAAAACTTGTGGGTGGGGAGTGAACATATCATTTAATAGTATTGCAGTTGTCATCCCCGGAATAAATCACTCCCATTTCCCTCCCTGCTCAATATTAAATCTAAAATTGTCTACTTCCCATAGATTTATTTGTCCTTTAATTCAGCAAATACTTGGGCATTATTTATCTACCAGGCCCCTGTTCTAGGCATTTGGGATATGGTGAAAAAAGTAAAGTCCTTGTCCTCAGCGTAGCTTACATTTTAGTGGGACAGAGAGACCATGAAGAAAAAATATATAATATGGGAGGTGAGGGTGCATTTTAAATATTAGGGAAGGACTCTGAAGAGGTAGTATGTGATCAGAGACCTTAAAAAAATGACCCGGGAAAGAACATTCCTCAGGTAGAGAGAACAACAAGTGAAACAGCCTTGAGGGGGAAGTTGCTGGTATTATTTGAGGAATAGCAATCATGGTATGAGATGAGGTCATGCAGGAGCCAGGGAGCTGAATTGTTTGGGCCTAGTAGTTGATGAGAAGGATTTTGGCTTTTATTCTAGGTGTGATGGGAAATCACTGGAGGGTTTTGAGCAGGGAGTGACATTCTCTAATGAAGAGGAAGACTGTAGTCTTTCTGTTTTGTGCCATGTTACTTCTCGGTGCTTTATACTATTAAATCTTTTCTGGTTGCAGATTGTCTACGCTGAAAGACCTCTCACAGACAACCACAGATCACTGGCTTCTTATGGCTTAAAAGATGGCGACGTTGTGATTTTACGACAGAAGGAGAATGCAGACCCTCGCCCTTCGGTGCAGTTCCCAAGTAAGGCAGCTCATAATGGTTTCACAGCCCTGGCAAGCATTAGTAGATAGCATAGTTCAGAGTTTTGGATTTGCCTTGGATTCAGACTGCCAGGGTACAGATCCTGACTCTGCCACTTGCTTGCTGGGTAACTTCGGACAAGTTAACACTCTAAGTCCATTTCCTCATCTGTAAGATGTGTGCTATAATTAACCGTAACTCCTAGGGTTGATGGGAGAATAATGCATGTAAAACCTTCAGCACATAGCAAGCCGTCAGTAAATATTAGCTTCTGTTGTTATCAGTGATCATTTTATCCTTGAGAAGGACTTGAGAGGCTGCATATGCCTGTGCTTCCTGGCTGACTTTTGCTGCTTTGTGTCTGGCATTCAGTGATAGGCCTTTGCTGAACATTTGGCAGTCAGCCAGGCACTTGCACCCACATTTCAAGTCATCTCATAACTGTTGTAGGGAAGAGATACCTCTTGACAATTTTTAAATAATATCTTCATAGCTAGTAAGTGAAGGCACAGGATTTAAAACTTGATGCTTTTCCCGTTACACTGAGCCTTATGAACCTTAAGCAGCTGACCACCAAATTCTGGTTCTTTCCCACCATCTTTGTTAATCATGTAAAAAGAAACTTATTTATCTTAGATGCTACATCTAGAATCTGTGCATTGGGAATTAGGAAGTTTCTGTGTCCTTGAAGTAGTGTGCAGAATTGTGTGGGCGTCTGTGCATTTGATGGGGAGAGGGTCCATAGCTTGCTTCTGATACTCAAAGGAGTTTAGGTGTCTGGGTGATGACTGACTCCAGTTTAGAACACAGTGCTTCCATTCAGCCTGCAACTGGAGCTATAAGAGACCATCAAGCCCTGTTACTTTCATATCCAGATTACATTATTCCCTTGGGGCTACTGTTAAACTTTAGAAAGGGAAGGGGTTCAAATAAACCAATCAGTAAAGCCCAAATCTTCCTGTGGTTAATTTGGTGAAATTGTTAGTTCTGAGATTCACTGTTTCTTGCTTTTCCTGTGCTGTGCCACAGGGACAAGAGAGCCAGTAGGTGGGGGAGGGTAGGCAATTCTGGTCTATAAGGTAAACAAACAAGTTTTTCAAAATTATTCGGAAGTGAGTGGACTCTCAAGATAAGTATAACAGGGTTGAGATAAAAATTTCTCAACCCATAAGGAAGACCCACCCATATGTTTTGCTGGTTGACCTAGATTAACTACCTCACAAAGATCATCTTATTCACTTCACTTTTTCATTGGTTCGAAGTTCATGTCCATGTACACGTACACACACACACACACACACACACTGCCAGCTGAGGTCTGTTTGAAGAAAAGTGCCTAGTTGAACCCATGGTAGGAGGCACAAACCTTACTCCTGAGTTTAAGCATTTTCTTTTTCTCTTTGAAGTCCAAAAGGCTTCAGGACAGCCCCAGACTTGGAGCAGGTGCAATCATCAGATACATTTTGGGGTTGAAGAAATGTGGATTCACTCAGTCTTAGCTCGTCATTCTGGTTATACCTAGGGTTTTATGTTTCTTGTTTTCTTTTTCCTATTTAAAAATACAACTGTTTTTTTCAATAACAGCTTTATTGAGATATCATTCACTACCATACAATTCACTCATTTAAAGGGTACAATTCAGTGATTTTTAGTATATTCAGAATTGCCTAACCATCACTATGATCAATTTTAGCACATTTTCATCATCTTTACAAGAAACTCTGTACTCATTAGCAGTCATTCCCCATCTTCCCTCATGCCTCCTAGCCCTAGGCAACCATCAGTCTACTTTCAGTCTCTGTATTTTCCTATTCTGGACATTTCATAAATGGAATCATACAATATGTGGGTCCTTTGGGTAAGATTCCCTTTTATTTTCCTTTCATTTTAATAAAGTCAGCTCACCCTGGAGTATGGAACCTGGGAGTGTGGCCTGTGAACCTGTTAAATCTTTTGGTGTACTCAGCACTGAGAACCTGTGCAGGTTTCTTTTCTTTTTTTCTCTCCCGTGAAATGATTACACCTACTAGCTTCCCAGGGTATGAGAAGAGTTAGCAGTGATGCACAGATGAAAGTGTAAATTCAAAGAACTAATAAGTGTGGCACATACTTGTAGAAGTTAACATCTAACATTATGCTGTTCACTTGATATGTATGGTATTCTTTACCCAAGGTGTCAGGGCTCTTTGGAGCATATGTGAAAGCAGACTAGGATTTTTCTTAAGAACCACATCCCACTTTGCATGGTTATGTTTGAGATTGGCTTTGCTTTTTTAAAGACATAAGTAAGTAAAAACTTATTATCCTGGGATATTTTATAAGCCAAGAATTTGGGATTATTACCTTTGTCTTCCTATCCCTACCTCTACTCCCCAACCCCCTGTTTTTCTGTTCTTTCCTACCTATTCACTCTCGGACTGCAGTCTTTGTATTCAAGGTCAGCGTGAGAAAGAACCAGGGAAAGGGCATTCGGAATGTCTGTGATTACCATCTACTACTATTGCATACCACATATTTGCAAATCTGCTGTTTCCTTCAAATACTTGTTTTTATGGAGTCATTTGAAGTAAACTTCGAATCGATTTTCCCCAACAGACTTACCCCGAATAGACTTCCGTAGCATAGCTGTGCCTGGCACGTCCAACACCCGGCAGCGCCAGCCAGCAGGAGCTCAGCAGTCCCACTCGTCTCCTGGAGAGGTAGCTTCATCTCCTCAGGGCCTGGACAATCCAGCCTTGCTCCGAGACATGTTGCTGGCCAACCCCCATGAGCTGTCCTTGTTGAAGGAACGCAATCCACCCTTGGCAGATGCTCTGCTCAGTGGAGATCTTGGTAAGCTTCTGAAATTGGAAGGCTGTCGAGCTAACCTGAGGTGAATAGTTGTATCACAGCAAATGTGGAGAAACTCAAGCAACTGGTGTGTTCAGCCCACTGTGTCGCATGTTGTATTGAACATATCAGTTGGTCTGTGAGAGGTAAATTAGTGCTGATGCCAGAGGCTGAGTTAGTTGGCAATAGTGACAGAATTTTAGGACTATGTAGAGTTCTGAAACAGCTCAACCAGCCCCTTCGTTTTCCTTTCCTTCCTTTTTTTTTTTTTTTTTCCCTAATTATTTTAGCAGTGTATAACCCAGGTACAGATTTTTTTTTAATTGAAGTATAATTGATTTACAATATTGTGTTAGTTTCAGGTGTACAGCATAGTGATTCAGGGGGTTTTTTGTTTGTTTTTTTGTGTGTGTGGTTTTTCTTTTTTTGCAGATAATATCTTGTAATGACCAGGTACTGATATTTTAACCTGTTTAGTTAGAACCTCAGTTAAAGAGAGTACCAGTTAACCAGCTGATGCCAGTTAAAATGATTTAGTTCCAGGAAAACAGGTCCAGTGCCATCAGCCTGTTTGGCAAAGTGCAACCCCTTTATTCTCATTCACCCTAAATTTAACAGTAGTGCGGTTGTCACCAGCAGTTTATTTGGGGCTATATTTTAGCCATTCTTGTATTTAACAGAACATTTGTTTTTAGTCATCGTTATGAATTAAGTTTTCTCTGTACATTTCTCCAGTTTTACTCCTGGGTTATGAAACCCTACTGATTAAATTTTAAAACATAACAGATACTTAATAACTTATTGCTCAATAACCATTTTTAAAATTTAGGTAATATTTACCTACAGAGAAATACTTAGATTTTAGGTATACAGTTCGTTGAATTTTGACAAGCCGATGTAACCAGCACCCCAATCACAATACAGAACATTTCTTTCACTCCAGAAAGCTCCATTATGTTCTCTTCTAGTCAGTTTCCTCCCCTTATAGGCTCCAGTATTCTGATACTTATAGGTTAGTTTTGCCTAATTTTCATCTTCATGTAAATGGAATCATATTGTATGTCCTCCCTTGTGTCAGGCGTCTTTCACTCGGTGTTTTTTAGGTTCATCCATGTTGTGTGTATTAGTTCCTATGACCATTATTTTGGTTTCTTTAATGTCTTATGCAGCGTATCTAATTGCCAAAGACCATGATGATGGCACTTTTACATTTATACATTTGAATGTACTCACATTTACGAAATAGCAAATAAAGGAGGTTCTTGTAACATACATCCATCTTACAGCAAGCAATGTTTTCTCTTTGCTAATTTTCCTGCTTAGTATCCATCGGGTAATATAGACAGACTAACAGTAGTTTGCTTTTAATTTATCTGCTTTAAGGCAGAGTGTGTTTTAAAGGAAACAAAAGTAGAAGAGGAAAAGAGGGTTAGTAGCGCTCTATTTTATTTCTAGGTAATAGGATAATAAGGGCAGTGGGGAGGGGAGGGGTAGCATCATTTATCTGCCACACTGATTTAAATTGAAAAGGCATCATCTCTGAGATGATGTCTGCAAATACATTATTTCTTTTTTTTATATATATAAATTTATTTATTTATTTGTTTGTTTCTATTTTTGGCTATGTTGAGCCTTTGTTGCTGTGCGCGGGCTTTCTCTAGTTGCGGCGAGCAGGGGCTGCTTTTCGTTGTGGTGCACGGGCTTCTCATTGCAGTGGCTTCTCTTGTTGCGGAGAACGGGCTCTAGGTGCGCGGGCGTCATTAGTTGTGGCACGTGGACTCAGTAGTTGTGGCTCGTGGGCTCTAGAGCGCAGGCTCAGTAGTTGTGGCGCGCGGGCTTAGCTGCTCCACGGCATGTGGGATCTTCCCGGACCAGGGCTCGAACCCGTGTCCCTTGCATTGGCAGGCGGATTCTTAACCACTGCGCCACCAGGGAAGCCCCAGCAAATACAGTATTTCTTTACACTAAATTTAGGTGAAGAAGTAATCTTTTCTTCAGAGAATAGAAAGTAAACGTAATTGCTCATTTTAAATGATCTTTAGCCATCCTTTCTGCATCTCTTAGTTGTATTTTGAGAAATTGTTCAGTGTGGAAAAATACTAATAAAGAATGAAAATATAATGGTTTTTAAGATTTTGCCCGCTGTTGTTGCAGAGAAATTTTCTAGGGTCCTGGTGGAGCAGCAGCAGGACCGAGCCCGGAGAGAGCAAGAGAGGATTCGTCTCTTTTCTGCGGACCCTTTTGATCTTGAAGCTCAGGCAAAGATAGAAGAAGATATAAGGTAATGACTCCTTTGCCCAAAGAGCAAGATTTAGAGAATCTGGAGTTCCCAAACTCCAGGTCATCTTGTATTTGTTGGGCATCTGCTTTGAGGTAGATTCCTTATTTTGCATCTGAGGTAGTAGCTTCGGTCTTCTAGTTTATTCTCTCCTCTTCCATTTTCCTTGCATTTTGATTCAACGTTACAAAAATACAGCTACCTAACTTAATGACTTTCTAAAATTTTGATAAAGACTCCCTGACTAGCCCACAGCACATTATTAAGGCAACTCCAGGTAGATGACCCCAGGACTGAGCAGAAGCCCCCAGTTTGGTGAGACTACTAGGCTGGCTACTCACACTGACTGGACTCTCTTTCCTTAGACATAATGCATGAGCCCCGATTAAATCCAGGGCTGGGACATGACTGAATTAGAGAGAACTGTACAAAGAGGAGCCTGATAGTCCTAAGTCCGTTTTCCTTCCACAGTTCTTGTACTGGCCTCAGCAGATAAACTGACTGCAGGACTGGTTTCCAGCTCCAGATTCTCTAATGCGGTGGTTCTCACCTGGGGCAGCATTAAAGTCATATGAGAAGCTTTTAAAAATGCGGGTGCTCAGGCTTTACTCCCAAACCTGATGAATCAGAATCTTAAGGGGTGGGACTTCCCTGGTGGCGCAGTGGTTAAAAATCTGCCTGCCAATGCAAGGGACACGGGTTCAAGTCCTGGTCCGGGAAGATCCCACATGCCGCAGCGCAAATAAGCCTGTGCGCCACAACTACTGAAGCCCGCACACCTAGAACCTGTGCTCCACAACAAGGGAAGCCACCGCGATGGGAAGCCCTCGCACCGCAACGAAGAGTATCCCCCGCTCGCCGCAACTAGAGAAAGCCCGTGCGCAGCAACGAAGACCCAACAAAACCATAAATAGATAGATAGATAGATAGATAGATAGAATCTTAAGGGGTGGGGCCTAAGCAGGTACAAGGATGCTAGTGCCAGCCTTGGTCCCCTTACTAGTCACAAGCAAGAAGCTGTTCAGTCAGTCCCTTTGAATAAAAGAACAGTTTCTTTCCCCCATCCCAGATTCGGTTTATTGCTAATTGTGAAGGCCTTAGTATAACTAAGAACAGTAACTGTGAGGCTGCTCCTTTCAGGGGCCTGATCGTCATCTTTGGTTACTTAAATGAAGCCTAACTTGGTCATTATATTACACTGTTAACTTGGAAGTCAAATAAAGGGTTTCTTATTTCTCTGAGTACATTTGAAATCAGAGAAATGTAAATACACCAGAATCAATTGATAGCCCTAAGCCGTTCACTTGTGTTCTTGTCTGTATAGTGTTCCCATTAATTGTATTGGATACTAATAACTATCTTTGAGAAACATCTCGCTAGTTAAATCTACGCAGAGAAATGGGAAGATATTTGCGTTTTCTGAACTAGACCGCATTGCAGCTATAAGTGAGCCTGACATAACTCTCAAGAACAGTTGCATTCAAGCCAGGAAGCCGGAGGGGTGGGCGGGGCAGTGGGGAGGCGTCATAGCCAAACCATGACACCAAGCTATTGGAAGAGAGGAGAAACGAGGCACATCCACAGGGCTCATGTTTCTTCCCAGGGGTGAGGTAGGGGAACTGGGGCAATGCATGTGTTCTTTTAAAGGAGAAAACCTTGTGCCTGTAAAGTGACATAGAGCCCAGGGTAGCCAAAGTAACTGGTATTATTTCAGATGATTTTTTGCTGAAATGTATCTTGGTTGGAGTCAGTGTAAGGCCAGGAGTGCACAACTAATTTTAGGTTATTTTTAAATTTAATAATGTGACCTAGGAGAAAAGCTGTGTAATTGTATAGAATGCCTATAGCAGTTTTATTTGGTATGCTACACCAGTGATTACACAGGGTACATGTACACTGAGGTATATAGTAGCTTGCATATTTGCCGGGCTAAATTAAACAAGTTTACCTTTGACTTTCTGAGAAATTTAATATTTTATTATAGACTGGCTGATAAAGCCATCAGTACAATTGAGCTAAAGTATTATTACAGAAGGGACCGGCGCTACAGTTTAGAATAGAGGTCAGCAGACTTTTTCCATAAGGAGCCAGGTAGTGAATATTTTAGGCTTTGCCGGTTGTGCAGTCTCTGTCAGTAGCACTCAGTTCTGCCAGTGCGGTGTGAAAGCAGCTATGTGAATGGTGTGGATGTGTTCCCATAAACAAACAGTGGGCTGTGGTTTGCCAGCCTCTGGCTTACAGCTGTAATTGATCCCACCTTGGACCCTGTTCTGTAATTGTCTCAGTCTTCAGCAAAGTTGCCTGGCCCCAACCCTAGTTTAAATTAACGTTTGTAGTGTTTGATAATGTTTTTAGAAGAGTTGGGGAGGAAGACATGAGATGCTGGAGTAAGCTGGAACTCCGTTTTATGTGCTTTTCTCATGTGAGAATTAGAATACATTCAATTTTGAAGAAATGTTTTGATGGACCAGGTGAACTATGACACACGTGTGTGTGTATAGTTTTCTGAGTGACAGCCAGGTAGTTAGATATTTTTGAGCATCTGCTCTTACCTTAGCACTGTGTACTAGATGCTTTATACCTCTCAGCGATCCTATGATAGAAATTATTGTTCCCGTTTTACAGATTAGAAACTAATCTAATTTTTTACAGATTTGGAAATTAAGCAGCAGATGTAACACAAGCAGTTGAAGCATCTGCGTATTATATTTGCAAACTATTTTTAATGCAGTGGACATAGGAAATGTACCCAGATACCCAGTAAATCCTCAGTTTAAATTGGAGCATTGATGAAATTCTGATATTCTACAGGATAAAAAGGGTTGTGACCCTTACTCTCCAGAAGTTTGTTTTCCTGTTTCTGAGCTTGTAAAGGGAACATAATTGTTTTTACATGAAGGTGATTTGTATGCCTTTAGATTTTCTGCCAATTATGTATCTCACTTCCTCCTACTAAATCACATATTTCAGGATAGAGCACCAATTTCCATTTCCATGACTCAGCTGCTATAGTTGGAGCAAAAGATATGTACAGGTCTGTTTTTAATATTGTGACTTTGAAACAGATTGCTCTTCATGGAAATAATGCTTTTAGTGTGCCTGGTTTTGGTTTGTTACAGGCAACAGAACATTGAGGAAAACATGACAATAGCTATGGAAGAGGCTCCGGAAAGTTTTGGCCAAGTAGTGATGCTTTATATTAACTGCAAAGTGAATGGACATCCTGTGAAAGCCTTTGTTGACTCAGGTGATGTCTCCATCTTTTGTGTCTTTGTCTCTACATCCAACATTCTGACCTGACACAGGGAGAAGGGGAGACTGGTGTCTGTTAAAGATGGCAGTAGTCCTTTGGACAGCTGACTAACAAGCCCAGGGGTTATTGTTTCACTTGCCAGTCTTTTCTTTGTAATGGGTTTTTCTTTAATTATTTCTTAACCAGTTTTGTATTTTGCAGTGTCTCCTTTATCTTCCTACCTCCCCTTAATTGGCATCCTAATTTCTAGGATACCTCTATAAGAAACGGGAGTAAATGGGTTTAGAATAAGGAGCTATAAGAAGGAGGTGTGGAGAGTAGAGGTCAAACATATTTCAGCTTGGTCTGCGTGCCAGCACTTTACCGGGAGTTGTGAGGAGTATAAGGGTGTATGGGGCATGGTTCTTGCCCTTAAAGAACTTAACAGCCAGGTCAGGAGACCAGAGTTCCCCACTTGAGCATTCAGATTATGCCTGTACTCACTGGCACCTTTTCTCTCAGTAACAACACTTTGCTCTTGAGTAAGACCACACAGAGCAGCACCATGTGAGTGTAATCGAGTGGTCTTGTGCCTTCATTCTAGGTATCTCTCTTGAGGCCATGAGGTAGAGTGTGTTCCTAGAGAAGTAAAAACCCCTGCTCAAGTAGGTTTTCTTCCACTCGTTCATCCACAAATCCCTGAGCACATGCTAGGTTTCAACTGTTAAGAGTTTGTGTCCTGGGTTTCCCTGGTGGCGCAGTGGTTAAGAATCCACCTGCCAATGCAGGGGACACGGGTTCAAGCCCTGGTCCGGGAAGATCCCACAAGTCACGGAGCAGCTAGGCCCGTGCACCACAACTACTGAGCCTGTGCCCTAGAGCCTGTGAGCCACAACTACTGAAGCCCCCGCGCCTAGAGCCTGTGCTCCGCAACAAGAGAAGCCACCGCAATGAGAAGCCCACGCACCACAACAAAGAGTTGCCCCCGCTCGCTACAACTAGAGAAAGCCCACGCACGGCAATGAAGACCCAACGCAGCCAAAAATAAATAAATAAAATAAACTAAAAAAAAAAAAAAAAAAAAAAAGGAGTTTGTGTCCTGAGATGCATATATTCCTGGGAGGAGTAAATCTGCTGATTATTTACTGTTGAGTGCTATGTGCAGGACCTTGTGCTGAGTGCTTGGGGGTAAGACTGGAGCTTCATAGGGCTCCTATGAGTGAGAGAGAAATTCATAAGAGACCCTGATATAACACTCAGCATTTATTGAGCCCTTACTATGTGCCAAGCACCATGCTAGGTGCTTAGTATATCATCTTCAATTTTATTTAATCCTCAGACTATCCCTATGAGCTATGTTCTATTATCCCTGTTTTACAGATGAGGAAACTTAGACATAGAGGGGGGAAATCACTCTTCCAGGTATACAGAGTTCATGAACAGTAGACTTTGGATTCAGCCCCAGATCTGCCTGAAGCCAGAACTCTTAACCACTGTGCAAAAACCAGATGCGTGTTGGATGAACATGAAGACCACATTCTCACTCTGACTGGGTCGCTCAGGCGTGGCTTCTCCAAAGAGACGGCGTTTGAGCTGAGCTGTCTCCATGGGTAGAGAAGATGGGGGCTTTGACCTGACTCTTAAGAAGAGGCAGGAGAGCAGTGAAAGGGACCCTTCTCATCCTGGGTTTGCAGACTTTACACCAGTAACTAGCTTATGAGGAGTGGAGTGAGGAAGGGGGAAAAAAAAGAATTGCCTTCCCAAATTCCCTTTTCCTTCATTATTTCTGGGCCTTCTTGACTCTTAACCTTCCTCAAATGCCAAGAGCTTTAAGTGCCCATAAAATATAAGTTATCTGTGGGTAATATGAACAGGAAGTGTTGGAATTGAATGAGAGGAGAGATCAGTGGGAGAGGACAGTCAGCTGGGGAGGAGATGGGTCTTGAGCTGGGCCTTAAAAGCATAAGTAGAATTCAAAGAAAGTGAAAGTAGAGGAAGGGGCACTCTACAGGAGGGTCAGAGTGAGTAAGAGACAAAGGAGACACATTCCTCTGGGTAAAGTGGAAGGTTTAGAGCAGTCAGGCTGTAAGGCTGGTATCTAAGGCTGTTTGGGCTGCCACAACACCGTAGACCAGGTGCCTTATAAACAACACAGATTTATTTCTCGGTTCTGGAGGCTGAGAAGTCCAAGATCAAGATGCTGGCAGAGGGACTTCCCTGGCGGCCCAGCGGTTAAGACTCCACACTTCCAATGCAGGTGCGGGTTTGATCCCTGGTGGGGGAGCAAGATCCCACATGCCCTGCAGCGTGGCCCAAAAAAAAAGATGCTGGCAAATTGGGTACCTGATTCCTAGTTCATAGATGAACATCTCCCTGTGTCCTCACACGGTGGAAGGGGAGAGGGAGCTCTCTGGGGTCTCCTTTATAAAGGCACTAAATCCCATTCATGAGGGTTCCACACTCATGACCTAATTAATCACCTTCCAAAGGCCCCACTTCCTAATATCATCACATTGGGAATTAGGTTTCAACCTGAATTTTGGAGGGACACAAACATTCAGTCTATAGCAGCTGGAAATAGTTGGACCAGGATGAGGTGGGATCTGAGGCTGTGGTGATGTGGGTTTGAAGATCTTGTAAACAGTAGGAACCTTTGAGCAGATGAATAAGGGATCTGAAGAAGGTGGTATTTTAAGAAGATTGAAGGCAGTGGCAGTTCTGGAGTATTCTGTACCCCTAAGGATCAGAACTATTTCCTTGTTTTAAACTGTATATCCACAGAGAGGATTGGAAACCAGAGAAGTTGTCCACTAGCTAGAGGGATAGAGTGTGAGCCAGGTTAATTGCTATGGTTAGAAGAAGAAAGGTCAGAAATTGCCCAGAATTTATTAACAGGATTGGAACTGAGTTTGAGAGTTGGGAGAAGGCTATAAGAAGAGGGGTCGAAAGTGAACAGTTGCCTATGTTTTATGGTTGTAAGAAAAAGAATTCGATTGGCAAGGAGAGAAATCCGAAGTGAGAATTATTTGGGGAGAAAGAGTATTTATACCTATTGGCTTTGAGATAGACATGTCCAGACACACAGGAATGTGGAACTAGATTCTGTGGGAGAGATTAGGACCCTCGATAAAGATTAGAGAAACGTCTGTCTTCTGCACAGGCTGACTCCAGCTCTGTGGGTGAGTGTATGTAACCAGGAGAGAAAAGACCTTAGTGCCCTCTTCCTGATAGGAAAGAGGGTCTAATTGTTGGAGCAGAGAATGGAGAGTTCAGTTCTAGTTTTTTGAGAGACTGCATGATGTATTTTTTAACTGGTAAATTAGAGTGTCCCAAAGTTTGAAATAAAAATAACTTGGTAAGATGTTTAGAGATACACAGTGAAAACTGATCTGAGGGTGCAGTAGTGCTTAATTGAGTGTTTCCATCTGTAGACATAGTTTGACTTTTTGGAAATCCTTTCCACGTAGTTTTGCTGTTTTTTTAAAGTTTTAAAATATCATTTAATTATTACATTTAAACAATGTTATTTCCCTCAATGTGAAGTTTCTACACTGTTTCAGATTGCAATGTAAAACTGAAAGTTGAACTAAGTGTAGCAGGAAGCCCGCTAGGTAGGAATAATTGTACACAGACAGAAGCTTGGGAGTATACTTGCTTTCTGCCCTGTTCTTAGTGCTGCATTTTTTTATCTTCCCACACATGTGGATTTTGTCTTTGTTACCTGATGTTTCCCTCCACCTCCAGGTGCCCAGATGACTATTATGAGCCAAGCTTGTGCAGAAAGGTGTAATATAATGAGGCTGGTGGACCGTCGGTGGGCAGGGATCGCCAAAGGAGTGGGCACCCAGAAGATTATTGGAAGGGTACATCTAGGTGAGTGCAGGGCACTGGGAGTCTTTGTAGGGTAGTGGACTTTAAAAATTCCTTTTGGATAGGGGCGTCTGATCCAGCACGCTCAGTCCCTAGCAATTTTAAACCCTATAGTCTATCAGAGTTATAATGTAACATCGTTTAGCTGGTTACAAAAGAACACCAGTCCCCTATGTACCTCTGTTTCCTGCTCTTTAGAGATGATCCCTTTCCACTATTTTAGCTGATTTCTTGTGGTGCTTACCTCCATATTTCTAAGTAACACATTTATAGTGCTATTTACTGACAGGACTATGTAAATACTGTTGAGAGCTGAGCCATCTAATTGAAAAAGATTATTTTTCCTTTCATGTCTAGTATTTTTTCTCGAAATTTTTGTCTTTTGTATGTGTGTGTCATTCGGTTTTTTGGTTGTTACTCATCCCTAAACACTTACCTAGTGTGTAAGTCTCCCTTATACACGTCATCCTATTGAAGATGCTTCTTCCAGCCGGGACTAGGGGTTCAAGGCTGCTTCACAGCTGCTGCTCTGGAATCTGGGTCCTGAAGGGTGCCTTTCACTCCCGTCTTACATTGGAGGATACGGATCCCACACTTTTTTCTTTTTTTTGCACTCCTTGGTTTATTAGAGTACATCTTCCAGTAACTTTCTGAGAAGAAGTGCACAGGAGTAAATTGAGTCCTTAAATATCAGAACACGTCTTTTTTTCCAACATTCTACCCATCTGACTATGTTGGAAATCACTTACCGTCATGATTTTTGTCAGTGTGGCTTTGGAGAAGCTGGCCGCTATTCTGACTCTTGATCTTCTATGTGTCAGATTTCTTTTCCCTTTCTGAAGCTTATAGATCTTCTCTTTGACCTCAGTGTTTTAAAATTTCACAATGATGTACTTGGGTGTAGTAGATCTCTTTTCATCTACTGTGCTAGATACCTTTCAGTCTGGAAAAATGGTTCTGATAATGATTTCCTCCCCTCTGCGATGTCTGTTATTCAGGTAGGATAATCTACTATCATGGACGTGTCCTCTAGTTTTATTTTCTTTCTCTTTCTTTCATTGTGTTTTGGGAGGTCCTTAACGAGATTTCCTCAACTTTGTCTTCTAACCTTTCTTTTCTGTTTGGTACAGTTTTCTTTCATGTTAGATGGTTTTTCTCAAGTGTCTGGTGATCCTTGGCGTCTGCTCATATTTGAAGAGTGGGACACCAAAAGGCTATTTGGAAGATTAGTTGGGTGGGCAGCCATGCTGATTGTGGGTGATCTGGAAGTTGGGACAGAGAAAAAGGCTAGAGTCTCAGTAAGCTTCCATTTAACCCCTCTAGTTTTCAGTTTGGTGCTTGTTGTTGTATCTCTGTCTTCCTTCATGCCCACCTCTCTTACTAGAGCCTCTGTTTCAGCCTCTTGAGAAAATAAACCTCTTGTCTACTGTTGGGGTGAGGCGCTAGTCACCTGGCTGAGCAGAGTGCAGGAGAGGAGCCCCGAGGTCCAATTGTGCCTCCATAGACCTTTAACCAGTGCTCCTGCTTTGGGCTCACTCCACCCCTGCGTGCAGAGGTACTTGTTTCAGCGAGCTCATCAGCCTCTTGGGAGTTCTGTGATGTTAAAAAGGGTTGCTGCTTAGTTTTCCTTATTGTCATCTGCTTTCTAGTTCCAAAACTGTGTTTCAGTTATTTCTTCCATTATTTTTGGCCTTAGTAATCTGTACATTTTAGAAGAAAAACGACTTTTTATTGTGCTTTTTTTAGGAGTAAGTTAAGTTAAATACATGTGTTCAGTCCTCCATCTTTAATCAGAATTGTTCTTTTCTTTGTTTTTTTCTTTCATTATCCATTTAATTAGTTGCTCATTGTAGAGACTTTTGAAAGTATAGAAATGTGAAAAGAAGCAAAAATGATTCTTTTAGGTGCGAATCAATCAGTAGTAGCATTTGGACATATCTCTTTCTGGCATTGTTTTCTTATAAAAGGTGATCATATAATACTATATAGAATTTTTATACTTTGCTTTAAGAAAAAGTAAGAGCATTTTCCAATTGCCATTATAAATTTCATAAGCATCACTTAAATAAATGCATAGCATTCTGTTGTATGGGTTTAATGGTCAACCTTTGGGATATATTTTTCTGCCAATATTTTGTCATTGTAACATGGAAGTGCATTTTTGTGTAGTTTTGTGCAAACTGATTTTTTTTTTCCCTTAGTTAAAATTCCCATAAGTGAACCTACTAAATCCAAGATTATGAATACCCTTCAAGGCTCTTGATATTGTTAACTGGTACCAATCTAGTTTCTCCAGCACTGATTGAACATTCACCTTAATTTCCTTATACAATCAAGTATTTTTAGTTTTATCCCTTTAATTTGCAGATAAAAAAGTGGTTTTTTTACTGTAAATTACTTTTCTTTCATTGCAAGTGGTAGTTTTTCTACCTGTTTTCCTCTTCATATCTGTTTCATTTTTCCTGTTTTAATACATTTGTCTATTATTAGAAGTCTCCGTGTTTTCTATTATTGATTTCTATAGAATAAGATAGTTTAAATACCTTACCTCTTATGTACTTTCTTACACACAGTAGGACTGAAATTGGGTAAGAATACCACAAACCAGTTGCTTCAGATTCTGAGTTCCTAGATTTCTCATGGTTTTTAGTGAGAAGATAATAGGAGACAAAAAATATCAATCCCTTATGTCCTTCTTTTGGTTGCACAAGTTGTACCATTTTGCAACTTTGGCTATGATAGGTATCAAGAAAACCTTATAACAATAAGGGTAGTCTAAGTAAAGGAGAGCTACACCATGGATAGGAAGTTTCAGTATGTTGGAGGTGGTAGTTCTCCCACATTCGTCAACAGAGTCGTTGTAATACATTTAAAACCCCAATAAATTGTTTTGTTTTGTTTTGTTTGTGAGACCTGATGTGTTAATTTTAAATTTTATGTAGGCCCTTTATGGCAGGAGTAGTCAAGATACTCTGGAATAACTTCCCCTTCTAGATAATATCAAGACCAAAGGACTAGAACAGAAGCAGACCCATGCTTAACATGAACCTTGGTAAATGAGAGGGGAAATCTTATGGAGCAGTGGGAAAGTTTCAGGAAATGTGCTAGGACAATTGGGTATCCATGTGGAAAAAATAAATTGGAAATTGGACCCTGTCTCACATGACACACAGAAGTCAATTCAAGGTTGATTAAAGGCCTGGATGTGCAAGGCAAAGTCAGAGCTCTTAGAAGAAAACACAGGAGAATGTCTTGTGTAGGGAAGGGGTTCTTTAAAAGATACGAAGGAAATTATTTGATAAATACAGCCGATTAAGATTAAGAACTTTTCATCAAACACATCTTAAAGAAAGTGAACAAACACAAACTAAGAAAGAACTTAGTAACGTGTATAACTAATAAAAGATTCATATTTAGAATATATATGTATTCTGTGTGTTTGTGTATCCTCCAACTCAGTAAGCAAAACTGGTATATAAAAAATTGCAGAAACATTTGAACAAGCACTTAAGAGGAAACTCAAATGGTTAATAAGTGTGTGAAGAATTGCTTTATCTCATTAATCAGGGAAATAGAGAATTACTTGCCAGATTTTAAATCTAATAATATTGAGTGTTGGGAGAATGTGGAACAATGGGAACTTTCCAAAAACCCCTGGAAAAAAAAAAAAACAAAACCCCTGGAAACATTTTGGAAAATAATTCAGCATCAAGTAGAGCTGAGCTAATATCCCCTAGAACCCTGTATGTTTTTAGAGTATACCTTAGAGAAACTCACGGCACACCAGGAGACAAGTGTAAGAATGCTCACGTTAGCATTGCTTACAACGGCAGAAA
Source organism: Balaenoptera physalus (assembly GCF_965194825.1). NCBI lineage: Eukaryota > Metazoa > Chordata > Mammalia > Artiodactyla > Balaenopteridae > Balaenoptera > Balaenoptera physalus. The sequence continues at coordinate 184,297,702 of NC_138882.1, read as the reverse complement.
CTGGAAGCAACCCAAAAGTTCCATAGCAGCAGAATGGATAAATAAATCAGTGGTGGTGTCTTAGACATTACAGTACTTACTCTTAGGGGTGGTATAAATGAAAGAAATATAGTCATGTGCACCCACAGGAATAAAATATCTCAAAATATCTTTTGGGTAAAAGAAGCAAGTCATAGTTCAAAACCACAAAACTAACCAAAATGTTGCTTAGAAATCATATAAAAATGGTAAGAACTCTAAGAAAAGATGGGAATGATTAACATAAAAACCAAGATAGTTGGGAGGGTTGGAGGAGGCAAAGAATAAGCTATGATCAGTAGGACATACAGGAAACTTCTTAGTTTTCTGTTTCTTAACCTGGAATATAGATGCATGGGTATTTGTTTTATTATGCTTTATACTATATATATACAGTGTGTATATATATATATATATATATATATATATATATATATATATATATATATATATACAGTGTATATATATATATTTCATATACTTTTCTGCTCATAAGACATAGTTAATGACAAAGTCTTTTTTTTTAAAAACATCTTACATATGAAATAAGAGGAGTAATTGAGGAAAGCAACAAGGCAGGAGACTTCAAGCAAAGAAACTTGGTTATAACAGGCAGTAATAAACAGTTTACTTCTTGGAGCTTAATTTAAAAGGTTTAAAGTGTACTGATTTTATTTTCCTTTTAGAAAGCCTTTTGTAAGTGTACAGGAAGCAGGTGGTTAATATTGGAGGAATTGGTCTTGGTCTTTTTTTTTCTTTTTTTTTTTTTAATTCTTAATGCCAGCTTTCCTCACCAGCTGAGCGTGTATCATATATCAAGCCAGGTCTTGTGGGCAGTAGTTCTACCCAATCCACTTTATGAGCTGGTGCCTTCATTGGCTTTTAACCTGATTATTGGTCTTACTGGATTTTCATACTTAACTCACTTGTTTGCATGCTTTGGCTTGACTTTGACTGATTGCAGGAAGAAAGACACAGAATGATAGATACATTTCCAGACCTTCCCTGGAAAAATCAGTAACCTCTTCCTTTCTTCATGTGCTTTAGCTCAGGTTCAAATTGAAGGAGATTTCCTGGCGTGTTCCTTCTCTATACTTGAGGAACAGCCCATGGACATGCTTTTGGGACTGGACATGCTGAAACGGCATCAGGTAATTAAGAGCTTCACTTTCTTTTTGTGTTGGCTTTTTGTGTGTTAAATGGTTATTCCATCATGGCTGTATATACTGCAAAACTAAGAAGCATGACTTCAAACCTGGAAAGGTCCTTAATTGGTGATGTTGTCATATACAAGGTTTGAAATTCTGTATCAGTAGAAATAGAACCTTTTTGTGAAATCGTTCTGAATCTGTTGAATCTTGCCATCTGTTTTGAGACTATAATGGACAATTTGGTTCCCTTGTGTAATTTTTAGTTTCTGATTAGAACTCAAGTAATTTTTTTAAAACAATTTTTAAAAAATATTTATTTATTTGGCTGCTCTGGGTCTTAGTTGTGGCATGTGGGATCTTCGCTGCCAAGTGCGGGATCTTTTGATTGTGGCATGCGGGCTCTTAGTTGCGGCATGCGGGATCTGGTTCCCAGATCAGGGATTGAACCCAGGCCCCCTGCATTGGGATTGCAGAGTCTTAACCACTGGACCACCAGGGAAGTGCCTCAAGTAATTTTTTGATGGGTTTGTAGGGAGATGTACATAATACACAATGATGATTTTACTGCGAGCCTAAGTTTAGTAAATCCTTAGTAGCTGGTCAAACAATACTTGGGGAGAAGAGCTTCGAGATTAAGGAAAAAGGTGTACATAAGATGTTGGGAATGGAAATGTTTATTTAGTACAGGGAGAATGATTTATAAATATTTTCATTTGCAGTGATTTTTATATTTCCATTCTGAAGGCTAATAATTTGTTTAAAGATTAAACTTCACTCATTGAAGAAGCAATTATTGTGCTCTTGGGTAGTAAAAATTTTCCCAACAAGGTTTCATATCTAGTCAACATTTTTATGTCACTAATATTCTTTTTTTTCTTTTTTTTAAATTGGAGTATAGTTGATTTACAATGTTGTGTTAGTTTCAGCTGTCTACTCTTTTTTAGATTCTCTTCCCATATAGGTCACTACAGAGTACTGAATAGAATTCCCTGTGCTATACAGTAGGTTCTTATTAGTTATCTATCTTATCGATATATATATAGTAGTGTGTATATGTCAATCCCAATCTCCCAATTTATCCCTCCCACCCTTTTCCCCTTGGAAACCATGAGTTTGTTTTCTACATCTGTGACTCAGTTGCTGTTTTGTAAATAGGTTCATATGTACCATTTTTTTTAGATTCCACATATACGCAATATCATATATTTGTTTTTCTCTGTCTGACTTACTTCACTCAGTATGACAATCCCTAGGTCCATCCACATCACTGAAAATGGCAGTATTTCGTTCTTTTTTATGGCTGAGTAATATAAAAATATGGAACACTTAACGAATTTGCGTGTCATCCTTGCGCAGGGGCCATGCTAATCTCTGCATCGTTTCAGTTTTAGTAATGTGCTGCCTAAGCAAGCACACTAATACTCTTTTTTAAATGTTTAATGTTAAATTCCCATTGAAATATATTGCATTGATATTCAAATCCAGGTGCATAGTTTTAAGTAGAAGGAATGAGCGAATGCACATATAAATAAAACCTGATTTATTAACTTGTTGCTAATCTCTCCCTATTTATTTATTTATTTATTGCTATTTTTAAGTCATGGTATAGACTAGCAGTCTCCAGCTTTACGGATTCAAAATATATGTGTGTAACTGTCCTATATTAAGTAATTATAAAAATATACTGGGGCTTCCCTGGTGGCGCAGTGGTTGAGAATCTGCCTGCTAATGCAGGGGACACGGGTTCGAGCCCTGGTCTGGGAAGATCCCACATGCCACGGAGCAACTGGGCCCGTGAGCCACAACTGCTGAGCCTGCGCGTCTGGAGCCTGTGCCCCGCAACGGGAGGGGCCGCGATAGTGAAAGGCCCGCGCACCGCGATGAAGAGCGGTCCCCGCACCGCGATGAAGAGTGACCCCCGCTTGCCGCAACTAGAGAAAGCCCTCGCACGAACCGAAGACCCAACACAGCCAAAAATAAAATAAATAAATAAATAAATAAAGTAACTATTAAAAAAAATATATATATATACTGAAAAAGAGGATAGCATAAGTATGAAATACAGAATACTTTTGTAGAGCTCGTCTTGTCCATATATCACTTTTGAGACCATTGGCATAGACTTTAAATATAAGCTGTACTTTATACACTAAGCAAAAAGCAAAAATGTAGACCTATATAAATGGTATGTCTCAGTTTTAGTTTTTAAAAAGTCACTGATATGTTTCTAAAAGGTGTGGCTGCTGATTATGGCATGCAGTTTTCCAAATTTTGTACAATGAATATGTATTGCATTTGAATTCAGACATGAACAATTAATGTGTTTGACAAAGAAGTGTAAACTGTATCCCATAAAGATCATTCTGCTATACAATTTAAATATTAAAAAAGATTCTAGGGGGCTTCCCTAGTGGCACAGTGGTTAAGAATCCACCTGCCAATGCAGGTGACCTGGGTTCAAGCCCTGGTCTGGGAAGATCCCACATGCTGCATAGCAGCTAAGCCCGTGCGCCACAACTACTGAGCCCGTGCGCCACAACTACTGAGCCCGTGCACCACAACTACTGAACCCATGTGCCACAACTACTGAAGCTCACGAGGCTAGAGCCTGAGCTCCGCAACAAGAGAAGCCACCGCAATGAGAAGCCCATGCACCGCAACGAACAGTAGCCTTCACTCGCCACAACTAGAGAAAGACGCGCACAGCAACGAAGACCCAGTGCAGCCAAAAATAAGTAAATAAATGTATTAAAAAAAAAAAAAAAAGATTCTAGGGCTTCCCTGGTGGCACAGTGGTTAAGAATCCACCTGCCAATTCAGGGGACACAGGTTCGAGCCCTGGTCCGGGAAGATCCCACATGCCGCGGAGTAACTAAGCCTGTGCGCCACAGCTATTGAGCCTGCGGTCTAGAGCCCTCGCGCCACAACTACTGAGCCCACGTGCCACAACTACTGGAGCCCGTGCTCCGCAACAAGAGAAGCCACTGCAATGAGAAAGAAGCCCATGCACCGCAACGAAGAGTAGCCCCTGCTTGCCACAACTAGAGAAAGTCAGTGCGCAGCAACGAAGACCCAACGCAGCCAAAAACAAATAAATAAATTAAATTAAATTTTTAAAAATATATATATAGATATAGATTCTAAATTAACAATGTCACATAGCTTAAAGTTTAAATACTTTTAGATAAAAGTGGTTTTTTGAGCCATCTCTGTCAGTGTTGCTCTTTGTGAATGGAGTTTTAAATTCAAGATCATAATTTTCCTGCATCGTGTTCTATCTGCTATCATCAGTGTTTGGTTTCTTTTTCTAAGTGTTCCATTGACCTCAAGAAAAATGTACTCGTGATCGGCACCACAGGCTCAAAGACCACCTTCCTTCCTGAGGGGGAGTTACCAGAGTGTGCCCGGTTGGCATATGGGGCCGGGCGAGAGGAAGTACGGCCAGAGGAGATTGCAGACCAAGAATTAGCAGAAGCCCTTCAAAAATCTGTAGAGGATGCAGGTATTTGGAGTGGCGAAGCTCTTAAATAATACTCGTTATTGGTGGGTGAGCCAGGGAAGTTGGAGCTTCAGAGGGGAATAGGGACCTTTCCAGTCGTAATCAGTCTCATCGTCCTGTTGTAGGTATGTTCCTTGTCTTCTTACTGCCTCCTCCCATCTCTAAATACAGTACAGAAAAACTCCCGTGTTTCAATAGATCCAGAAATAGCAATCCATTGCTGTGTCCAAGATAGAGTGGGGAGTTCTTTGCTTAGGCACATTTTGGTAGGATTCCTAAAGAATCTTGTGGGTTTTTTTTTTCTTGAAGAAGATTATAACAGTAAGCAGAAACTTCCTTTTGAGTTCAACATTTCCTGGAAATTTTCTTGTTCTTTTCTTAGGCCCATTTATTTTGGAGGATGACATTGTGTCTGTGACTAAGCAGCACTAAGCTTTTTAATACCTACTGAAAGTGCTGCCACCGAAATGAAGCTACCTAATACTTTTTTTTCCTAAGTCTCAGTTGTTGTAGCTTCTTTAATTCTAAAGATCAAACCAAGTTTTCTGGGTAAAATGGAGGGACACAGTTATGCCAAAATCCCACTTCTGTGGATAAATTTTCCCCATCTGTTACAGAACAGTGACTCTGGAATATATTTTCTAGAAGCTAAAGAGAATTAACTTTTAAGTTTGAGTTATTTTAAAGTCTTGAGCTGTAATTCTTCATTAGTGACTAATATCACACATTGCATTTGCTGATATAGTAAAATGTATTAGAGCTACAAGTTCAGGGAGTAGCTTTCTCCTAAGGACAAAAAAGATAAGAGCTTTAACAGTAAGCAGCCAGATTTTGCCAGTGTGTATCACCAGAGAACATCCAGTGGTCTAGCCTTGAGACTTTTTAGAATGAGCGTGAGTAGCAGATGGAGTTTCCAAGCTGGCTTTGTTCAGAATCTGCTCCACCACCACCTTTTGGCTCAGTTTTACATATGAAGTACAGTTTGGGTTGTGATTTAAGTATTTGGTAGGAAGGGGAGAATTTTGAACAACCAGACAGAGAAAGACTAATAAATTAATAGTTTTAACCTTACCCACAAGGCAAGCTTGAATGAGTTTTACATATCTACTTAGAAGGTTTTACTTTTTGTTTTGTTTTGTTTAGTAACTTGTCAGCTTAGTCATAATATTATACATTAATAAAATGAGGATATGTTATCATTGTGTGAAACCTCTATTGTTCCCACCACAGTTCTGGTGCTTTTACTGGAGAAACACTAGCTGACGGTAGCAGTGCTTTATAACCTACTAACAGTTACCCTCTTTGAGTAATTACTTTCTTTTAATAAAAAGTTGAAGAGATTAAAATAGAAACCACAGATGTTTTCAGCCATAGTGAAGGGGGCGTACCAGTTTTAAAGGATGAGAAGGAAGTGGCTCTTTACCCATGTGACCTTTTGTTACTGACAATATATGGCTTGCGCTAATTTTTGTAATGTTTAAATAGATAATTCTTCAACATCAGATTCTATTTGTTTGGAACATCAGCTTCCCACTATTATCAAAATCACCTACCTCTAGACATAGTAGGTGAACGTATTTTTGCTAAAAACTGTCTCTTTGGTGGATACTCTACAGCAGAATATCTTTATCTTTTCTATTGATTAAAAAATAATTCAAAAAAGTAAAAAATAAAGAAGGTAAGCCAGGATAAGTAATCAGGTTTGGTTTGTTTTTCTTCTAAAAATAAATCTCAACTGAAAAAGAAAATTTGAAAGTTTCTATAATATGTGTTCGCTCACCTTTACTCCATAGGATTTCCATATCATGTAATTCCGTCTATGGATCTACTTTTTTTCACCTATTTCACATGTTTGCCCATGAATTCTCTGTGTAGGTGTGTAAAATTAATTTCTTTCCAAGTTCTGTTGAAAACCTGTTGAAGTTGACACATTGCTTTATGTATTGTGAGAGAATTAAAGCAACCAGCAAATCTTTTTGATGTCCAAACTACAGGAACATTCCCCCACTTTGACTCTGCCAGTTCCTGATCTTAAAGATGGCAAAGGAATGGAGACTATAACCCTGCATGCTGTGTGGTTTGCATTGTTAACCCGAGTTTGCTTGTCTGTTTCCTAATTCAAACAGAGCGTCAGAAGCCATGATGCATGTAGTGTGTGTGTACTGCAGCTGGAGTGGGCCCCAGACCAGGTATTTATAGACACCACGTTAAGCCTTCCACCCAGTCATCGTCTGTGGTCTGAAAGACTTCGTATCCGCAGCGGTTCTAGAATTTAGCTTCTGTCATTCACCATTTCACCTTGTTTAATCTGGTTACAACTAGCCTGTATGTGTATTTGTATGTTGGCATACATACATATCTAAGCATGGTTTCCTATTTAAAATTGTATCAGTCATTAGAACAGTTCGAGGGGGAAAAAAATCCCAGCAATAACAAATGACCATTGTGAATATCAGATCAAGAATATTAGCATCACAGCACTTTGTTGTTGGAGATGACTGTGTTATCAGGGATTTTATAAGTCCCTTTCTTCTGAAAAACTGAAAGTGTATTTTTCACATTACTGCACACAACTACCAGCATTATAGAGGGGCTGAAATTTTCATTCTGTTGAAGAAGAAACGGAAACAGGCCAGGTGACTTGGCCAGGGTCACAGAGTCAATAACATAGGCAGGACTGAAGTTTAATCTTCCAACAAGAGCTGAAACTTCGCTTTTCCCTCTCCCCCTAGCCTGACAGTTTTCCACAGGAGGCTCTCTGCTTCCATATCTCTGTAGTGCAGATATGATAAATGTCAGCCTGAGTGCACTGACTGATCTATTAAAAGAAGGAAAAGTGGTCTTTTTAGACGATCAACCTAGGACTTTATAGGGGTTTGCAGGCTGGTTGTAATTAGATATATAGCATTTAATTACTTCTTTCTTTCATTTTCCTTGTAAGGATGGGTTAAAAGCAGCCATCTTTAATTATTAATGTCCGTTGTCCTCATCCTCTTCTCCTGTCCTATAGTACTGACCCAGTCCTCCCCTACATTTAGGACTTAGGCCAGTGAAACTGACCATCTCAGCTACAGGAGGACTATATGCCGCTTTCATAGTGAGTACGGAGTACATTGAGGTCATGTTCACCTTCACCTCCCCCAGCTGTTATAACTGACGTACCGTTGCCAGAGGGCCATTACCTTTGCCCACCTCTGTGCTGCTAATAACATGGATATTTCACTACAGTGCATCTTTGTGTTCCCATTAACTCAAAATTGAACCTCTTTCAGAGTCAGTCTTAGAGATTGATAAATAAAACTAATAACTGTGTTTCTAGACTCTAATGAATATAGTTTGCACTGAGATACACGCTGTTTTCCTGTTTATCCCTAAACTATAAGATTATTTCACAAGAAGTCAGTAACTTCCTGACATAGTGCTTTATCTTTTCAAGCTGTTAACCTATGTTGGATTAGAATGATTTAGAGCCTTTTGAATCATAACTGCATTGCTTCATGACTTCTTAAGGTACAGTCAACATGAAGCATTTGAGTTGCATCTGTCCTAATAGTTTGTATTGTGATGTCATTTTTGTTACCAGCCTTTGACTTTTAATTAAAGATCTTGTAATAATTGCATAGAGGTCAATTTTTAATTGGATTAGTGGCAAAAGGAGAGTTGGAACTGATGTTTAAAGACATCATGATGTTTACATTGAGGTGTGGTATTTAATCCTTCCATTTTTTACGAGTGGTCAGTAAGTTGCAGTGGATCTAAATTGTTATTGCTTATTGGAAAATTTATGAACTATATCCCTCCACTGCCCTCCCCTGCCCACATTTCCCTGCCCTTAAAGTACTTAAATATTCTTACTTAGTTGTTAATGTGATAAAGTAACTGATAATCCTTTTTAAAATTGCATTATTTGGTAAGATAATAATTGGGATTTAATCTGTTTGATCTTCAGCACTTTTTTTTGTTCTGAGTCAAGCTCACATAGTTTTTGGAATGTTTGGATAGAAATAAATAGAATGTTTGCTCCTCTGTCTTCTGAAGGTCCCTGAGTAGTATCACACTCTTATTTCTCTTTATAATTCCTGCTCTGTCCCAGATATACCTGGTTTAGACTTCGCAATGTTCACATTTGACACTCTGAAAGTGAGTTGGCACGAGAATCATTCTAGTACTGAAATCCTCAAGATTGTATTGTGCTTTTAAGAATCACCTGAGGAACTTACTGAAAATACAAATTCCTGGGTTTATCCCAAGGATGGTATCCAGAATCTGCATGCTTAGGAAACATCCCAGGTGACTTTAGGGCAAGTGATAGAGAGAACACACTTGGAGAAACTATTCTAGAGTTCTGAACCCACTGAGAATAAAGATACATAAATGTCCTTCAGTCTTGAGCACTAACTCAGCCCTTATGTGGTACTTAAATAAAAATATTGAATGACAGTACACATATTTTGTTAAGAACATGCCTACCTCTTATCCTGATGCTATGATGTTAAATTGTCCACCATGATTGGAATGGTTCTTGTATAAAGTCTATAAATATAAGACAAACCCAAGTTTAAGGACCTGATTTTGTTGTGTCCTGTTTAGATTTGTGTTCTCTGATAATTTAGTGGCCTTTGTAACCTGCTAATTAATCTTTTTTCCTTTCACTGTGTTCTATATAGAGAAAAGCGGTAAAGAAACTACCTCACTGGGAATGTCATCATTACCAACTTCAGATGGATTTAACCATCAAGCCCATCCTTCAGGACAGAGTCCTGAGATCGGTAATCCTTCAAGTCTTGCTCACTCTGTCTCTGCTTCAGTCTGCCCTATTGAGCCCAGCGACCCAGACAGCACTGAACCTAGAGCTCTGAAGGCTTTGAAGGCTTCAGCTGAATTCCAGGTAACCTCTGAAAAGAAAGAACATCTTCCTCTGCAGGATCTTTCTGATTGTGCTTCTTCAGCAGACAGTGCTCCAGCAGACCAGAGTCCAGCTATGCCTTTGCAGAATTCACTCGAAGAAGCCATTGTTGCAGATAATCTAGAGAAATCTGCTGAAAGAAGCACCCAGGGCCTCACATCTCATCTCCACACAAGACAGGAAGTTAGTTTATCTGTCACTAGGATGCAAGAACCACAGAGGCTAAAAGATGAAAAGGGTTGGCATCCAGAATATCAGGACCTGAGTCAAGCGAGTGGCCTTCAGCAGCATGAAGAACCAAGGAATGAACAGCATGAGGTTATGCAACAGAATGCTCTACATGACCGAGAACATCTTTGTAACACAGGGGACCTTGAACTTCTTGGAGAAAGGCAACAGGATCAACAAAGAAGTATTGGTTCGGAAGCTACAATGAAAGGAGACAGGCTACAGCAGACTGTGGACCTTTCGGGTACAGAGAAAAATATTCTACCTTCAGGATGCTTTGGCTGCTCAAGTTCAGAAACACTTATGGAAGTAGATATAGTTGAAGAGTCCCTAGCTGCTGTGCTTAATTCAGCAGGTGGTCAGAATACCAGTGTCAGGAACATCGGTGCATCTGATCTCACCTTAGATAATCCCTTGATGGAAGTAGAAACATCAAAATGTAACCCTTCCTCTGAAATTTTGAGTAATTCCATTTCCACTCAGGATTTACAGCTTCCAGAAAGTAATGTTGAAATGTCTGGAACAAGTAAAGAATACGGGAATTGCCCCTCCTCTTTAATAAGTCTCTGTGGCAGTTGTCAGCCATCTGTAGAGTCCACAGAGGAATCTTGCTCATCTGTAACGGCAGCCTTGAAGGAACTTCATGAACTTTTGGTCATTAGTAGTAAACCAGCTTCAGAAAACACATCGGAAGAAGTTATCTGTCAATCAGAGACAGTAACTGAGAGCCAAACAGGTATTAAGGACCTTTCTGAGAGATGGACCCAAAATGAGCATCTTACAGCTACCCAGAGTGAACACTGTTCACAGGTCTCCTTTCATCAGGCCGTATCTGTAACAGTGAAGACAGAAGAATTAACATACACTTCAACTGACGCTGGAGTAGAAGATGTAGAAAATATTAACTTCAGGGGTCCAGGTGATGGCGTATTAACTGATAAGGAAGGTGTCCCCAAGCCTAAGGAGTCAATAAATGAGAGCAGTTCTGTCACTGAAGCCTCAGCTGAAACGTCCAACCAACTACATTGCACCTTTGGTGTAGAAATTTCACCCGGACTTTTAGCAGGTGAGGAGGATGCACTCAGTCAGACTTCTGAGCAAACTGAGTCCTTGTCATCCAGTTTCATATTGATTAAAGATTTGGGTCAGGGCACACAGAATCCAGTGACAGACAGGCCTGAGACTAGAGAAAATGTCTGTTCTGAAGCTGCAGGGCCACTTCTAGAATTTGTACCACCTACCGGCCATCCATCATCAAGTCCCTCCTTTCTTGCACCATTAATTTTTCCTGCTGCGGACATTAACCGGATTCTCCGTGCCGGCTTTACTTTGCAGGAAGCTCTTGGGGCTTTGCATCGAGTTGGTGGAAATGCAGACCTTGCACTTCTTGTTTTGCTAGCAAAGAACATTGTAGTTCCTACATAACCATGGAAAAGTGGGCTAGACCATACTCCATTCCCTTAAAAAAAAGCTATATATCTACACATACACACTCACCACATACACGTATATGTAGAAACCTGCAAGCAGAATGTTGAGCCAGATTTTTTTTTAAAGATTTTTTTCGGCCAAAGTAATTTATGATCTCTTGTCTGATGAATTTGTCTATTTGTTAAAATTTGGGCCTTTTTAAATGTATTGGCAGTATGTGCATACAGAAGCTTTTTATTAACATTAAGATGATGTATTCTGGAATAAAATTGGTGGTTTTGTGTATAGCATACCATTTTAGAATGAGAGTGAATGCTTTAAAAAGCAGAAGCCGTGAGAAATCCCACCACCCATGCAGCTAAAAACAGATCAACTTCATAATTTGGCTGTTTCTGTGCTGTAGGCAAGGTATGGCTTGTTGACTCAATTTTTGGTTTACAAACTTGATTACATGGTTTGGTGTTTGGAATCATACTTAGTGCTTTATGTATTATGATTCATCAGTTGTAACAGGAAATTGAAGAATATCTCCTAGAGTGGTATGTTTTTATTCGTGTGGTTAGGATTTGACATTTTAATGGGATGAGTTGGGAGGGTTTAAAACTTGGGCTGCTTTGTACATCACAGGCTGCTGCGTGGATTGCCAGATATCTTGGGTGGGATACTGTGAGGGAATTAACATTAGAGTGAACCATGGTGCTACCCAGATTTAAAAAAAGAGAGAAAAAACTGTAATTCCATTTGCAAATGTCATGGTGATGTTTCAAGAACTGTGAGTGAAAAATAATGGCCTAAACACTGGAATTAACTAGTGACTGGGTTTGGTAGCGTCTCACTGATCACAACTCAACCCTTAATGACTAATGATGAACTTATGTTCGGCTAGTGGGTTGATTGCCAGCAGTTTATTTCCTTTCCAAACTCATCTTCTTCTAGGAAGTTCTTCTAAAGCTCAGTTTGAGCTGTGATCTGAGTGAAATATTCAAGTGTGATAAATAACCCTGTCACTGGTTTATCTTGGTGCTTGGAATGGTCAGTGTATTTGGTGAGTGTCTTTCATAGCAGTGGAAATAGTAATTGGAGTTTCTGACTCAAGTGGCCTTGGTAGAGTTTTCCATCCCTTTCTTTCCTCAGGAGTTTCTTTTTTTAAGCAAGGTTCGTCATATTTGTGTTTACACATGTCAAGTTAGAGTGGGGCATAGTATATAGATGTATTTATTGTGGCCTTTTTTTATATGAGGACTAGCCCTTGGAAATCATTGTCCTGTGGGCCCCACTGTGCAATAATTCTACTGGGTAGATTTTAGATACTTTTTTTCGTGGAAAATAAACCCTCTTATGTACCTAGCAGGAATCTGAAATCTTGGTTTTATTGAAGAGAATTTTGAGAATGATAATTCCCTATTCCAGGTTATAATTTGCAATGTGTTTGAAACAGAAGCTTCAAAAGGGTGATTTGTGAACTTTTAACTTTAAGTGATTTTTGTCTAAAGTCTTACTCTCTTTAAAAGCTTATTCTTTCTGTCAAAATTCACGTCATTGAGCACAATCAAAATGGAGGCTCATATCTCAGGAGTTCTAAAATTTTTGATTTGGGGGCACTTAGACATTTCTTTTACCCTATTCCATGTTCTTTCTTTTAGCTGTGAGGTTTGTATGTGTGTTAGGAGCCTGAGTGATATGATGGAAAGTTGCATAGATTCCTCATGACCCTCTGAAGTTAGGGAATGGTTGACAGAAAGTTGTAGTTTACTGTGTTCAGAAGGGCGCTCAGAACAAGTTAGCCAGATTGTCTTTAAAGTGTTCTTTTAGACAATCATGTGCTGTAGATCCTTTTGCCTGCCCTACACCAAAGATGTAAGATGCACTAGGAACCTGCTGATAGAATTTCTGTCAACTGACTCTTAGAGCTGTAACTGTAATTAAGTAGTGGTGCTATGATTGAAGCAAAATTTAGTAACAATGCAATGGGCCCCTGATTTGCGTTATGGGTATGCTTGGGAATTTATTCTAAGCTTATAAATCTTTAGGGTCACAAAGTGGGATGAGTGTAGGGTTACAAAGTGGGGTGAGTCTATGACAGTAGACTCCTCCAAAAAGGCCTTCTGTATGAAGATGGGCCTCAGAGTTTTCTGTACTAGCAGTTCCTCTGACTACTGTTCAGAGGCTTAGCCACTGAATTTTCACAATGTGGAGATTTGGGAGTCAATCCCAGGTGGGATATAGAATATCAATCTGGGAAAGGTTTCATTACGATAGCTTTTATTGTATGTATATGTATATTTATTTCTAGGAGAAAATTGGATAGGCCTATCGTTGTACATGTATTCTTATTAGGAATACTTTGAGCTTAACCCACTTGCCAAATATCCTTGTCCTTTTTCATCATTTAGCTTTCAACTTATAATTGCTTTTGATTTTTTAAATCTTCCTGTCCATCGTTTGTATGAAAGTCAAGTTGTTGACATTGTCAAGATTTTGAATCATTTTTAAATTTAGCAGTTGTAAAACACAAAAGGAATTCAGGAACATGACACTAGTGAACCTTCGTTTTCAGTTTTTATTCAGAGTGCAGAAATTAGAGATTAACTTCTCCAAGAATAAGATAAAATCATTGTGAACTCCTCTGGTTGCCAACAGAACTGATAATGGCCAGCCGTAACCAGTAATGGGCTGCTTTACCGGATAGCTCCTTTGCCATAACCGGTAATGGACAGCCTTGTGGTCAGCAGGTACCTCCAAGGGTGGTATCTGTTTATTCACCAAAGAGAGGAGAAGATTTACCTATATGACTTCTGCAGTTTCCCTTTGGTTGGTTCCTGTGTATAAGAATGTGCTTGGTAACCAGACAGCTATACCTAGGCTATAGATTTTGCCGTTGCAGCTGGTAAGAATTACTTCCACTCGTACCTCTTTAGGCATCCAGACATCAGCCGGTAGCCTTCATCCCACAGTTTGGGCTTTAGCCATTAACATATAAAGATTACCACTTGCAATGGGAACTACATAGATGGTGAGTGTGTATGAAAACTGTTCTGCCTTGCAGCCTACAGAACTTTCCAGAGCTCCTTGTCTCCATATATACTGAAGGGAGACACACACCTTGTATTTTTTTCCCAGAGCATTTCTCCAGTAAGAGAGTTACATGGAAAGATATATGAGACTTTGTGTCACTGATTCTATGATAACCAGCTAAGGTGGAATCTGCCTGTTTTTCCCTTAGCACAGCTTACTATCCCTAGTAAAAGCCATAAAAATTTAGTTGGTTTAACCATCAGTTCATGTGTATATATACATGTGTGATAGACAGATATCCTACAGTTAATTTTACATAGATTAAAAAGCAAACAATTTTTATATCTACAGATGTAGTCTTCAGTTATGGTGGTTTTTATGTATATAAAAAACAGCCTTGCAAGTAACTGGCCAGAAGAGTTGCAGTACATTCTGATTTCCTTTTCCTATCTCTTTGCCACCTGCAGAGAGTATAAGCAGGATAATTGAACTGCTGCGTATTTCAAACTTGTTATCAGTGGTAACATATCATAAGAGAAGCTAACTGGATTATGCATTCTCTAGCACAGATACCAAAAAGCCAAATATCTCCTTTGTATTTGGTGACTTAGTGTAGTCCGCGGCTGAACTAGAAAGAGACAGAGTTCTCAAGAGTTCCCTTCCGAGAAGATGAATGTTAACTTAGTTCTGTGAAATAAAAATAGCTTTCTTTTTGAAAGATTTAAAAATGCCAATTCCTGTTAACAACAAAGTAAATGCAAAGCATGTCCTTGAGAACCAGAGATGTAAAATCATGGCTCAAATTCTCTACCTTTGTGGTCCCTCAGTAGATGTTACTAGGAGTTCACCGAGTAAATCAAAGAACTTAGGGGAGGAACCTTTGATATGCTTGATTTTCTCTTGTGCCTTAGTTTCTCCAAATAGCAGAGGCATCAAATTTGGGTGGGGAATAAAAGTGGAAGGAGGGGGGCAGCGGGGAAGTCTGAAAACGGCTCTCCTGGAGATAGGCATGCATGGAGTGGTCCTAAGGCTCACCTTTATTGTTGGTTGAGAATTGTCCTGCACCAAATCATTAGATTTCCCCAGGTAGAAGGATTATGACATGGCTTTTTTGTATCAGGTATACCCAAAAAAATGGTTTCTAAGTGTTTATTATGTTCTTTGTTGCACTGTCAGTATTGTGGTGAAGGCAGAGCAAAAGTTCAAGAAAATCTTATATTACAGGAAACGTTTACTCTCTTGAAGGCTATGCAGTTTGAATCTTTGAATAAGAGTTCATTATTCATTCAAACATTAAGTGCCTGTGTGCCAGGTACTGGTGAGCACTGGGGATACAGGAGTGACTAAAACAGACTGGAAGCTGCTCTTGTGAAGCTTTCAGTCTAGTAAAGAGACATGAAACAAATTTTAGCTTCAAGTGCAAGATCTATTTTTGCCTATTAGCATCATTTATTTTAAAAGTCATACTAGGATGATTTGGTTCAAATTCAGAGAAAACTGGGAAAATCAGGCTCAAAATGGAATTAGATGCTGTGAACCTAAAACTGCTAAAAATATTTTTTAAAAAATGGACTCGGAGAAACCAACAAAAAATGTTCTAACATTTGGTAGAAACGCTTGAAGAGATCAAGGATTCAGAAATCAATGTATACTGTTGGTGGAGGGGGAATTGGGCAGGATAGAAGTGCAAGTGCAAGTAAATGGAAGATGACCTAATATGCACCAGTGACAGTCAACTTTTCCTTCCATCAGGACCTCCTTCCATGCAGGGTAGAAGTACGGAGTGTGCTGCGGCATCCTTCCCACTCCCCCTCTGAGCACGGCTGCTCTGGAATACTAACCATCTGGGCCAACAGGACTTAGCAGAGGATTCTGGAAGATTTGCTGTTTTAAAGCAGCTGAGTGCAAGATGTGAAAATAGGAATCAAGAGCAGAAAATGTAGCAAGCAGTGGTTCTGGGACTGGATGGTGGGCAAAATTTACTTACAAGAAGATTCAAGGCTCTACCAAATGTTTCTACAGGACAGCTCCATCAAAAGGACATTCTTTAACCCATTATTTAAAACATCACCATGTATGTAGTAATCCTGAAGGATACAGGTAGAATTTCTGGACCTTAACTGCTAGTGACTTCTGAGGTTTACAGTTAGAAAACTCTCACAGGTTTATCTGTTATGTATTGGTGATTGGTAATCTAGACCCTCTGGGGGCTGTGAAAGGTGAGAAGATATAGCAGATAAGTTTCAGAGCACAATCTTAGGGAATGAAAGCTACAGAGAAAATGGTGCAAGGGCATAGGAGTTAGAGGATATTTCTTTTACCTAAAAAAAGTTAAGCAAACTACAGAAGACTTGGGGTGGGGGTGTGGAATACAGAATTAGAATAATTTTTACAGAATTATATTTCTTTGAATACATACCATAGGAAGGTTTTCATTAGCTGACTTGGGGAAGGGGCATGCTGGTATATTTTTTTCCTGGGAAGATGCATGACTAATAAATTATTTTGTTTACCATGAGTTTGTTTTACATACAACTTTGAATGATGCATCAGTGACTTAAAGAAAGGAAGACCTCTGTAATTTCCTATCAGAGGCAGTCACATCAGTTTGTTTCTAGATTCCTTTGGTCTGAGATTACCTGATGGTAATTAGACTTCTTTTTCTTTCCCTGAAGGCCCCACAGCTTTGAGTTTATGCTTCCCATCTGAGACCTTTCCCTCTGAATGATAATATTTCCATTCTCTATTCTCCTGATCATCCTTTCGAAATAGTTCTGGTGATATACTCAGATCAATGTATTTGCTTTTTTCTTACTATGCGCTTACAATGAACATTGACTTGCCCATTTTTATTCAAAATTTTATTTCCATGGCAAGTTGGGCTAATGGGCTTTGCACTCAAGTAAGGTTTGTTTACCAGTTTTGTAGCCATATTTGGCAAATTTTAGCAAATAGAAACCCCTCTTTTCCCCTTTGTTCTTGCAATTGTACTTTTATTGCTTTCCTGATTTTTCTTTAAGCTTTGAGACTACTGCATCTTACAAGAACAACTAGGCAAGTTGGCAAAATAGGCTTGCCAATCAGTAGCTCTTTTACTCCCATAACGCTTTGGTTTTGAGAGTTGGGAAAACTCTGAGAACTTAAGGGAACCAAACTCAGGAATCCCACAGTTGGTTGCATTGTGCCATTGGTTTAGAGGCTAGACATAGGACCTCTCTGCAGCTGAGTGAACTAGATGCATTTGGGTTTGAGTTTTTGTCAGATACTGAAATGTAAGTCAGCCCTAAGTAATCAAAATACTTTATTTTATTTTTCTTTTTTTTAATAGGAACTTTCTGAAGAAAAAGTGATGTGTAAAACATTTGATATTTAAGACAATAAAGTTTTTATCATAAACTCTTGTTTGATCAGTTTCTTTTAAATTGAGATGGTTGGTTACTTTTGTCCTTGTCTCTCTCTCCCTGCACTTTAAATAACTTATACCCAGGCACTGTGACTTGTGGCCATGAACCTAAACGCCAGAAGAAGTGGGCATCTCCAAGCCATTAGTCACCTCCAGATAAACACTGCAGGAGGACATGGCCATCTGCTGATGTGAAATGTGTGCATTTGGTGACTGCACAAGCAGTAGATGCACAGCAATAGAAACAACACTGGTGACAGGGTATTGTGGTTCAGACTAGTCTCTAGAGCTAGGCTGCTCGGGTTTGAATTCCAGCTTTGCCACTTGCTAGCTGTGTGACTTTGGGTAACTTTCCTAAACTTTCTGTGCCTCAGTTTCCCTGTCTATAAAATGGGGGACTATTGGGGTGGTCGTAGGGGTTTGTGAGTAAGTGGGAAACACCCTGGGATGTTAACTAGTGTGGAGTTACTGCTTTGTGCATGAGTTTGTGCCGTGGGGCCTTTATTTGAAAGGATTTCCAATGTACATGGATCAGCTTGTATATACAGGGAGTAGTTTGAACAAATCCCCCCGTGTTCTGTTATCTTTCCTTGCCTATATAAAAAGAATGCTGAGAGCAAAGCCTACTTCTAGTTGGAGGTAAGAAGTACCAATTATTTTGCCATTGTTCAGATCTCAATCTTTTGGTAATCAGTTCACTTGAAATGAGATTTCTAGTACTTGTTAGAGTGGTAGGAAATTGTGAGACGTTAGTTATTGGTGGAAAGAATTCCGGGTCCTTGGCACAGAGAAAGGGGAATTCACTGCATCTTTATTTAAAAAAAAAAAAAAAAAGGTTTAAAAAGTATCAGGGAAATAAATGCATTGGGGGGTTTATGGCAGGAATCTATGTATCTACAGCTTGGAGGAGGAAAATTTAAGAAAAGGGTAGGATATACATTTAAAAATAGAAATACAGAGAAATGGGAAAAAAGAGTTCAAAAAAGAACATAGTTCTAAATTTCAGAATGTGAATTAAGCAGAACATATTGCCATCTTACATAAAAGCGCTAAACTGTCACCAGATACTGCTTCCCTGTTCAGAACTATTAGTGTTCTAATGGGATTAACCAACTAACTATACCAGTCCTTATCTATGGATTTTTGTCCTAAAAAAAAAAAAAAAAAATTAGAGCTAGGGTGGCTTGGTTCCTCCTAGAAAGTTACTAAAAGTCAACATTTTCCCTTTTCAACTCCAGATACCTGAAGTTGAAGTTCCCTGAGCCAGAAATACTTCACTGCCCCAACCTGCTCCTCTGTGCCTTTCCCTGGGAAGTAAATGGCAACTTCACCCTTCCAGTTGTTCAGTCAAATCTTGACTCCTTTCTTTCATGACGACGTCAACCCATCCTAAATCCTGTTGGCTCCACTTCAAAATATATTCGAAATCTGATCCTTTCTAGAACCGTGGTCAAGGCACCATCACCTCTCACCTGGGTTATCGCATTAAGTCTCCCTGCTCCTGCCCTTGTCTACATAATGTTCTAAGCACAACAGACAGCATGATTCTGTTAAGTCCGATCACACCTCTCCTTAAAACCCCTCAATGGGCCCCCATCTCACTCAGGGTGAAAGCCAAAGCCCTTATAATGCCTCCAAGGCCCCTGTGTACCTCTCTGCCTTCACCTCCTGCCTGCCTCCCCCTCACTCGCTAAGCCACCCTGAACTCCATATTCCTTGAGTTCACCATGCTCTCTTCAGGGCCTTTGTATTTGCTATTTCCTTGGTCTGGAATGTTCTTTTCCCCCCCGAACAGCTTCATGGGTTTTTCTTTCACTTCCTTTAGGTCTTTACTCAAATACCACCTCAGTAAGGCCTTCTCTGTCTGCTTTATCTTTGTCACTTCCCTTCATTTTTCTGCTTAACACCTACACTACCTACCATACTCTGCATTTCACTTCTGTCTCTTAATTATTATCTTTCTCCCCCATTAAAATGTAAGCTCCATGAGAGTAGGGATTTATGTCTCCTTTTCACTGCTATCTCCCAGTGCTTAGAACTTTGCCTTGTGCATACTAGGCCCTCAGATATGTATTGAAGTAATAAATCTGTGAGCAGCGTTATGCTTCCACAGTTTATCATCTCAAAGGCCCATAAGTAGAGTGACAAACGGCCTGAAACCCAGCCAGGTCACTGAGGTCAGTTTTCAGGTTTAGGGATTCTAGCCCAGGATGACTGTTGACCTTGAGTTTAACGTGGATTTTAAAAGATGACAAAGAATTCCCTGGCTGTCCAGTGGTTAAGACTCGGCACTTTCACTGCCGTGGGCCTGTGTTCAATCGCTGGTCGGAGAATTAAGATCCTGCAAGCTGTGCGGTGCGGCCAAAGCATAATTTAAAAAAAAAAAAAAATTTTAAAAAGGCGGATGACATTCTGAGGTTAGTAAGTTTGCAGGCTTCCATGTGAGCTAGTACTTTTTATCAGACCCACATCTAAGACTAATTCGGGACGTTGGCAAACAGCACCTCTCTGCTAATGGTTATACAGACTTGGGCCATAATTCCTCATCCATTGTCTTCCTAGAATAGAAAAGGCCCAAATCAGATGTAAAGAGAAGCAGCCTTATATTTGGCTCTAGTTCTCTTTCTGTTCTTTTACTTCTAAGGCCAGCTAAAAATTTTTCTGCATCCCTATTGAATTAAAAATTAATCAGGGACTTCCCTGGTGGCGCAGTGGTTAAGAATCCGCCTGCCAATGCAGGGGACACGGTTTCGAGCCCTGGTCCAGGAAGATCCCACATGCGGTGGAGCAACTAAGCCTGTGAGCCACAACTACTAAGCATGTGCTCTGGAGCCCATGAGCCACAACTACTGAGCCCACACGCCGCAACTACTGAAGCCCGCGCACCTAGAGCCCGTACTCCGCAACAAGAGAAGCCACCGCAATGAGAAGCCCACGCACCGCAAAGTAGCCCCCGCTCGCCGCAACTAGAGAAAGCCCGCTGCAGCAACAAAGACCCAACGCAGCCAAAAAATAAATAAATAAATTTATTTTAAAAAAAATTAATCAAAAGATACTAACTCAATAAACATTGAGTATCATGTGCCAGACACTGAGTTGGTGCTGTGAATGCAGCATTGCATGAACTAAGCAAAGGTGCATATTCCTGTGAAGCTTATGTTCTAGCAGTCTCTCTGAAGACTGACAACAGACAAGAAAATGCAGAAAGTAATACATTCTACAAGGAAAATTTAGTAGGTGGGCGTGCTATAAGGGATTAGAGGCTATTTAAATGTGGAGTAATGAAGGAGAAAGGTCTTCTGAGAAGCTAACATTTAAACTGAGAGCTGGCTGGCTAGGCTCCTACCAGGTAAGGATTTGGGGTGCACTGTACTAGGCTAGGCTGAGGGAACAAAGAGGCCAAAAATTTCAGTAATTTATTACAAAGTTTTTATCTTGCCTATGCTATATAGTCCAAGACAAGTGTTCCTCGTTGATAGGTCTCCTCCAGGCAGTGTTCAGGGAAGCAGCCTCTTCTCGTTTTGTAAGTCTGACATCCCCTTCGCTTCATCCTGCCTGGTGGAAGAAGAGCCAGCATGGAGGAGGAACGCCCACTGGCTTAACAGTCCAGCCTGGACGTGGATCACTTTATTTCTGTCCACGTGCCGTTGGCAAGAACGTGATAATGTAGCCAGGCCTGCTGCAAAGAAGGCTGGGAAATACGGTCTAGCACTGCCTGGCTACAGAGCTGTCACTGTGGAGGGAGCAGATTTTGGTGAACGGCTAGAGGCTTCTGCCGCCCTGGGGAAGAGCTTTCCCAGCAGAGGTCCTCAGATGTGAACACACAAGCTTGTTTAAGGAACAGAAGGTTGGTGGGAGCTGGCACACACCAGCGGACAGATTAGGAGATGAGTCAGGCGGAGAGGCTGAACCAGATCAGCTGTGGCCTCGGAGGCCAGAGAAGAGTACGGATGTCATTCCAGATGCTCTGACAGGAAGCTGTTGGAGCCTTTGAAGCAGGGAGGTTGAATGATATCCCAATTTTCACCAACCCATCTTGCTGGCTGGACAATAAGGAGGAAGGAACTGGACGTTCAACATTTTAAAATAAAATCCCCTAGATTAAAGCTGCCTTGTTTTGGTTTCCCCAGTTCTGGAGTTACAGATTGTTGGCATTTGCAGGTGCCGGAGTTAAGGTGTGGGAACCTGGACCATTGCTGTTTTGTACAATCAGCCCCTCCTCCCTCCCCTTCTCAGATGCAGAGCAGCTTCACAAGGCTGATGGCCAAGGAAATATTTACTCCCTCCTCTGGAACTATAAATATATTTGCCTTGAGTTGGGGGGAGGGGAGGAATTAGTCCCTTAAACCATCCTCCACTTCCAATTATCTTTTTCTTTTTTTCTTTTTCTTTGGCTGCGTTGGGTCTTTGTTGCTGCGTGTGGGCTTTTTCTAGTTGTGGCTAGCGGGGGCTAGTCTTCATTGCGGTGCACGGGCTTCTCATTGCGGTGGCTTGTCTTTGTTGCAGAGCACGGGCTCTAGGCACGTGGGCTTCAGTAGTGGCAGCATTAGGGCTCAGTAGTTGTGGCTCACAGGCTCTAGAGCACAAGCTCAGTAGTTAGGGCGCACGGATTTAGTTGTTCCGTGGCATGTGGGATCTTCCCGGACCAGGAATCGAACCTGTGTCCCCTGCATTGGCAGGCAGATTCTTAACCACCGTGCCACCAGGGAAGTCCTCCAATTATCTTTTAAGATGAAGTTGCTGGAATTTGTTCTTATTTTTTTCCTCTCTGTGGCAATACACACCTTTGGAAAGAAGAGTAGAGGAGACCTGGTGGGCCAGGTCTATGGTAGTTTTACGACCTTACCTGCCTTCCCTACTTCTTCCTTCATCTGATGGTGTTCAGCCATAGACTTAGGTGCGGACAATATTTAAAAAAAAAAAAAAAGATCATTTTTCCTGTGTCACTGGTTTGGAAACTAAGACAGATTTGTCCGAGGCCCTAGAGTGACTCAGTCGAGGATCTTGATGCCTCAGAGTCTCGTGCACTTTCCACATGATCAGCAAAGTCTTGTGCAATAAATGAATAGGTTTCAATTTTGAACTTAATGACTCCCAATACCCAGATTGATGGGCACTCTGTTTTTTTCTCTTTCTTTTTCTTGTTTATTTATTTATTTATTTAATTTTTGTCTGTGTTGGTTCTTTGGTGCTGTGCACAGGCTTTCTCTAGTTGCGGTGAGCGGGGGCTACTCTTCATTGCAGTGCACGGGCTTCTCACTGCGGTGGCTTCTCTTGTTGCAGAGCACGGGCTCTAGGCTCGCGGGCTTCAGTAGTTGCAGCACGCAGGCTCAGTAGTTGTGGCTCGCGGGCTCTAGAGCACAGGCTCAGTAGTTGTGGCTCACAGGCTTAATTGCTCCACGGCATGTGGGACCTTCCCGGACCAGGGCTCGAACCTGTGTCCCCTGCATTGGCAGGCAGATTCTTAACCACTGCGCCACCAGGGAAGTCCCGTCTTTTTCTTGTTTTTGATAGGCGGGGATGTATTCCACATTTGAGCTCTGGGCCTGGGGCAATTATCTGCACATGAACACACACACTGGGCCCCATCCCCTTCCCTGCAAGAAGTCTTGTGAGACTAAAATATACCTCACTTCTCCCACCCACTCACATACCTATGCAAACCTTAGGAATTTGCTAGGTAGTGAGACCATAAGTTCCTCCTGAATGTTGTAAAAAGTTGAATCTGACCATCCCCCAATGCGTGAAGATAAAAACAATATGGCAGAAATGCCACCATCTTGCATCACACCTGTTTATCACAAGTGATAATAACACCTGTTGAAGCTGTCTTGTGCCCAAGCCATTTATAGGAAGGTGGTGACCAGCAGAAGACGCTGCCCAGAAGATGGCTTGCTATTAACAGCAGGGAGGAATCGCAAAGCTAGTTTGTTCCACTTTGGGTTGAATGGATTCTCAGAAGCTGGAGTTGCATCAGATAGGTTGGGGCCTGTAGACACCCTGTCTGGGTGGAGTGGGAAGGGAGTGCACCAAAGCTGTTAGACCAACCGGTCATTCAAGCCGGCTTTCCTCCTGCTTGCCACAAACACCTTTGGACACCAGGCTATTTCTTTCCGAATTCAAAGTAACGTGTCCTTTGCCTTCAGCCTTTTCTCTACCTGTCCAGTGACTGCAGCCTCAATCCCCACCTGTCCTTCTGCCCTCTGCCTGGCTCCACAGAGGCGGTTATCTCCTATTTTCCTGAACTCAGTAATATTATTATTTTTTTAATTATTTATTTTGGCTGCGCCGGGTCTTAGTTGCGGCATGTGGGCTTCTTAGTCGTGGCATGTGGGCTTCTTAGTTGCAGCATGCGGACTCTTAGTTGCGGCATGCATGTGGGATCTAGTTCCCTGACCAGGGATTGAACCCGGGCCCCCTGCATTGCGAGCATGGAGTCTTACCCACTGGACCACTAGGGAAGTCCCCTGAACTCAGTAGTATTAAGAAAATACCCTGGGGACCTCCCTGGTGGCAAAGTGGATAAGACTCTGCACTCCCAATGTAGGGGGCCCGGGTTTGATCCCTCTTCAGGGAACTAGATCCCACATGCATTCCACAACTAAGAAGCCCGCCTGCCACAACTAAGACCTGGTGCAACCAAATAATTAATTAATTAATTAATTTTAAAAGAAGAAAAAAGAAAATACCCTGGGTTTAGGGATTTTACTTCTTTCCCTAAAGAGTTAGACCAAGTCCCTATAGGGTTACCTCTTAGAATAGTACAAAGAAATGTAAAGGGATCCTTGGCTCAGAAAAGGGTACAAATAGTTTCTGGGCTCCACAATTTGCTGTATGATTTTAGGCAAATTACCCTCACCCGTCAGTTTATTCATGGGTACAAGAATTGCTATTTGAGTGGGGTTTTTTTTAATATTTATCTATTTATTTATTTGACTGAGCCAGTTCTTTAGTTATGGCATGTGGGCTCTTAGTTGCAGCATGTGGGATCTAGTTCCCTGACCAGGGATCGAACCCAGGGCCCCTGCATTGGGAGCATGGAGTCTTAACCAGTGGACCAGCAGGGAAGTCCCAAGAATTGTTATTTGAGGGGCTTCCCTGGTGCCGCAGTGGTTAAGAATCTGCCTGCCAATGCAAGGGAAACGAGTTCGAGCCCTGGCCTGGGAAGATCTCACATACTGCGGAGCAGCTAAGCCCATGTGCCACAACTACTGAGCCTGCACTCTAGAGCCTGCGAGCCACAACTACTGAGCCTGCACTCTAGAGCCTGCGAGCCACAACTACTGAGCCCACGTGCCACAACTACTGAAGCCTGCGCGCCTAGAGCCCGTGCTCTGCAACAAGAGAAGCCACTGCAATGAGAAGCCCGGGCACCGCAACGAAGAGTAGCCCCGGCTCGCTGCAACTAGAGAAAGCCTGCGCACAGCACCAAAGACCCAACACAGCAAAAATAATATAAATAAATAAATAAATAAATGTTATTTGAGGATACATGAGACAAATGTATGGAAAGCACTTAGTTCAGTTCATGGCACATAGTCAACTCAACACATCATTATCATCATTGTTGGTACTAAGAACTCTTGCCCTTGATCATGATTCTGGGTGGTAATAGAATGCAGCAATCTGTTTCTCCTTCCTTTTCCTGACACATACTTTTGTCCCCTTATTCAGTCACATAAAAACAAAAAATAACTACTACCATCTTGGGTCTTTCCTGGGAAACTGAGGGATCTCAGTTACCTCTCTCCTCTCAGGGAGGTATCTTTCTGGTGTGTATAGGGTGGGGTACATCTAGGATAAGCTGTACAATCGGTGTTTCAGATCAGTGCTGGGGTGACTGGGTCTGGGAGGCTGAGGGAAGGGTAGTCTGAGCAGAGAAGAGGAGAAACTGGGGAGCTATAGCTGAGAATTGGGGTATCTTTTTTTTTAATAAATTTTATTTATTTACTTATTTATTTATGGCTGCATTGGGTCTTTGTTGCTGTGCATGGGCTTTCTCTAGTTGCAAAGAGCGGGGGCACCTTTTCGTTGCGGACCACAGGCTCTAGGCACGCGGGCTTCAGTAGTTGCGGTGTGTGGGCTTCTCACTGCAGTGCTTTTTCTTGTTGCAGAGCACGGGCTCTAGGCACATGGGCTTCAGTAGTTGTGGCACGTGGGCTCAGTAGTTGTGGCGCAAGGGCTTAGTCGCTCCGCAGCATGTGGGATCTTCCCCGGCCAGGGCTCAAACCTGTGTCCCTTGCATTGGCAGGCGGATTCTTAACCACTGCACCACCAGGGAAGCCCAGAATTGGGGTATCTTAAGAATAAAAAGGACAACGATCATTTTACAATATATACATATACTGAATCATGTCATGCACCTGAAACTAATATGTTATATGACTATATCTCAACTTTTAAAAAGCGGAAAAAAATAAATACAATGATATATATTGACAAAACAAAAAGGAATAGAAAGGAGGGACTAATGGATGTATCAGGTATATACTTATTTGGGAACCAAATGAGTAAGTGAGCCAGGCAGGAGACTGAGAACTTTAAGTGGCTTCAAAACATGGTGAAATTTGGGGAGAGTGCTGTGTGGGGAGAAGGGGAATTATTACGGTGGGTTTCAGGTGGCAGTGGGGGGCCCTCAGGCTATGTGGACCAGCTGAAGAAGTGGTATCAGGGTGAGAACCGGCAGGGGCATCAGGACTGAAGATGAAGGTGAGGCGAAGAGGGTGTGTTTTGGAGGTGGGGAGGGGTACCGAGGACCCGGAGTGGCCTGAAAGTTTGGGACCGGGAGGTGAGGGTGGGGAACCGAGGAGAGGAGTGGCCCGGTCCTCTGGGTTGGTGAGGGCCGGGCTGGCCGGTGGGGACGAGTCGGCTGGGGTCTATGGGCAGGTCCGGGAGGGGGTCTCTGCGCTGCCAAAAGCCAAGGGGCCTGAGAGCCGGAGTCTGAGCATTGAGGGGTCTCGGGGACCTCGGGGCTAAGGAAGGGGGCGCTACCGATGGAGTCTGGGCCGTGGGGGTCTCCGAGAGGCGAGGTGTCCAGATCCCTGGGGTCCGAGGGGGCCTCCGTGGGCCCCGAGCAGAGCGGAGGAGGGCCTCCAGGGTCTCTAAGAAAGGCCGGGGCACCTGGGTCTGAGGGCCGACGGCGTCTCCGGGGTCCCGGCTGTACTGGCGCGGGCGCGGGCGCGGCGCCGGCGTCCCAGCCAGACCGCCGGCCTTGGCGCCGCCCCGCCTGACATCAGTTCCTGCCGCCGCCGCCGCCGCGCACAGCCCGCAGCCTCCTTCCCCGCCGGCCGCGCTCCAGAGCCGCCGGGCCGCGGCGGAGCGAGGGGCCGGGCGAGGCGAGGGCCGGGCGGCGGGCGCCGGGCCCCGCGGCCGGCACGACGGAGCCCCCGTACGGCCGGCGGCAGCGGTTGCTGGCGGCCCCGGGGCCCCGGCGCGGGAAGCGGCGGCGGCGGGGCGGTGGCGGCGGCGGCGCCATGGAGCCGCGGGAGGTGAAGGACCGGATCCTGGAGAACATCTCTCTGTCGGTGAAGAAGGTGAGCGCGGCCTGCCCTCCCCGGCCCGGGCCCCGAGGCCAACCCGGCCCGCCCTGTCCAGGCCCCCGACCCCATCCAGCGCCCCCTTCTTCCCCCGGGTCGCTCGCGCGGGCCGGGGTCCCTCCTGTCACCGGGGCTCGGGACACCGCCCTTACCCTCCGCGACCCCGAGGACGAGGAGCCTCCGGGAGCCCCGGGATTTTGGAGGGGAAGCCCGGCGGCTCACGTGAGCGCCGCTGCCTCCGAGCTATTTTTAAAAAACAAAGTTGAGGTCAGCATCCTGGGAGCTTCTACAGGCCAGGCCCAGGGGCCCTGAGTCACTTAGAGGGGCCGCCACCCGCCAGGACCCCCCACTCCGGGGGTAGCAGCGGAAAAGCTCTGGGAGGGCCCCACCTGCAGCGCATCCCTGGGCGGCATCGCTGCATCCTCGATCTCCCCTGTGTTTGCATCTCGGCAGTGGCAGTCTGGGTGAAGGCCCGTGATAAGCAGCTTCCAGTCTTCGCAGTTCTGGGTGACACTGCCTCTGGTCTTGGGAAGTTCCTTGAAAAATCTTGCCTAAGGATGGCAGTTTTGAAGAGGCTTATTTCAGAGCTTTGATTGAGAACCTAAAGTACCTTGCATTTTGGACAGTGACCTGTGGAACTTGGTGACACTACGGTGTATGGGGCTCCCTGCAGTAGAGATCAATGTCCCAATTCCAGGTAGAGAAAAAATATGACCTATTAAGGGCATGTAACTATATGTGTGAAGGAGTCAGCTTATCTGAGGAAGGGTCCCAGGTAAGGGGCAAAAGGTAGAATTCATATTCACTTAAAACCAAACCAGAATTGATAATCATTTGAGGAATATTGTTGGAATGTTTTCCTAATTTGAATTCCTAGTTCACCCGATAGTCTCAGAAACTATGAGATGGTGGTGGAGGCAGGGATGACTTGATGGGCAGGAGGAGGCTTATCAGATTGGTTTAATTACTTCAACAGACCAAAATGAAGAGAATTCATTAAATCAACCCTTATATTTGCTTTTTTTAAATATTTATTTATTTATTTTTATAATTATTTATTTTGGCTGCGCCGGGTCCCAGTTGCGGCACGCAGGATCTTCCTTGCAGCATGTGGACTCCTTAGTTGCGGCATGAACTCTTAGTTGCGGCATGCATGCGGGATCTAGTACCCAACCAGGGATCGAACCCGAGCCCCCCCTGCATTGGAAGCGTGGAGTTCTACCCACCGGACCACCAGGGAAGTCCCAAATCAACCCTTGTATTTAAATAACCGTGTTTTCCCCCGACTTAAATTCCTCAAAAGCAACATAGGCAAGCAGTCTTACCTTTCATAAAGATCAGTGTGGCATAAAAAGAAAAGTAGATTCAAAATGTGCTCTTACTAAAAGGTTCCTCTAAAAGTACAACTAAAAGCAACATTGCAAACATCCAACGAAAGTTTTATTTAGTTTTCCTGAGCTTTGCTAATGCAATGGGGTATTATTTTTGCTTACTCAAGGAGTGTAGGATGAGCAAATAATTTGTTTAAAAGCAATCCAGGGATTTCCCTGGTGGTGCAGTGGTTAAGAATCTGCCTGCCAATGCAGGGGACGTGGGTTCGAGCCCTGGTCTGGGAAGATCCCACATGCCAGGGAGCAACCAAGCCCGTGCGCCATAACTACTGAGCCTGAGATCTAGAGGCTGTGAGCCACAACTACTGAGCCCGCATGCCACAACTACTGAAGCCCACACGCCTAGAGCCTGTGCTCCTCAACAAGAGAAGCCACTGCAACGAGAAGCCCACGCACCGCAACGAAGAGTAGCCCCCGCTCGCCACAACTAGAGAAAGCCCGTGCACAGCAACAAAGACCGAACGCAGCCAAAAAAAATAGATAAATAAATAAATTTTTTAAATAAATAAATAAATAAGCAATCCATCTTTGGTAATGGAAGACAAAGGAAGACTGCTGACCTTTCTAATCTAATCTGGGCTGGTTATGGCTTCACGTAGGCCTCGTGTTTTATCTATAGATTTCCAACTTATAAATAAATGGGGAAAGTCCGGGTAGAAAAGGGGTGGACATGTGTGTAAGCACAAATCTTTTGAGGGCAGCGATCCACTCTGTGAACCAGCCTGCCATTTATGAAGGAGTTGGGTGTGCTTGACAAGATGCTTATCATTGGATGCGTTTGGACAAGGAAGGGTGCATCAGAAGGTATGTCGCACCCTAGAAACTGGAAACCCATCCGCGGGTGAATCGCAACAAGAGGCATGACTAGCGTCGTGGATAAGAACGTGGTTTCTGGAGTCTGGTGGCCTGGGCAGAATCCCTGCCCTGCCAATGAATAACCCTGTAACCTTGGGTAGGTTCCTTACCCTCTCCATGCCTCAGTTTTCTCATCTGTAAAGCAGGGATGTTGTGAAGTTTTGATGAGAGTATGTATGCACAGTGTTTAGCGTGGTGCTTAGCCCAGTCTTAATAAGCTGTCTTAGTCTCTCTGGGCTGCTGTAACAGACCACGATAGACTGGGTGGCTTGTAAACAACATACATTTATTTGTCACAGTTCTGGAGGCTGGAAGCCTGAAAACACTGAGTCCCAGCATGGTCGGGTTCTGGTGAGGGCTGTGTTTCGGGCTGGGTTGCAGACTGCTGACTTCTCCCCGTGTCCTCACATGGGGGTGTGGAGGGAGGGAGCTCTCCTGGGTCTCTTTTATAAGAGAATTAATCCCATTCATTAGGGCTCCACCCTCATGCCATAATCACCTCCCAAAGGCCCCACCTCCTAACACCATCGCACTGGGGGTTAGGATTTCAACATATGAACTTGTGGGGGGACACAACCATTCAGGCTATAGCATAAGTGGTCGCTTTTTCTGTTTGTTTGTGGTAGAGCCAGTTCCTCCCTTTCACAAGGTCTGAAGATGGCTAACAACCTTACCACCTAGACATTGCTAAATACCATTTGGCCTTGTTACCCACTTCCTTTGTATGTTGCGTTTCAGAGAACTATTTTATGATTCTGGCGTATGAAGGGCATTTGGTTTTCTGAGTCAGAGTATCTGCTTCTAATAGGAATTGGCTCAACTACAGCAGTAGGCTTTGAGGGCTAGCCGTCTTGGGGTTGGATTTGACCTTGAACACCAATCCCTCCTAAATTTGTTATATGGCACCTTGAGAGTTGCTTCGCCTTTTTCGTCCATCCTACCGCTAGTAAAATGGTCTAACCGATCCTTTTATGAGGACGTTGCATGAAGAAAATGAGGTGTAATTTCTGCAAAAAAAAAGATCCATGTGTATTAGCTATGTTTGCAAAGGGTATTTGAGAACTTTTTATTGAAATAGAATATATCTACAGAAAATAGCATATACGTACACTCCTAAATGTAGAGCTGAGTGAGTTCTCACAAAGTGAGCACATCCACATATCCAGCTCCTAGAGCAAGAAGTGGACACAGCCATCATCCCAGAAACTACACCCCCAAGTGCAACCACTGTTCCTAAGCAGCGTTGTTGAGTTCAGCTATTTTCACACCTAGATTTTGTGATGCTGAACATGTCCTGTAACACCAGTGCAGTAGCTGATCCAGGGAACCCGTGTTCTGATATGAAGGCAGGATTCCTGGGGGTTAGAGAGAATTGGAGAGTTTAATAGTTAGCACAGTTAAATGACAATGAAAACAATGAAAGGCAAGTGCCATATGAAACATCCCAGATGCAGACAATAAAGCTTGTGGTTGCCGATTTGTTAATAGCTAAAGAGAGACGTCCAAGTCAAAGAGTGTTGGCATTTTGAATTGGCATGTGGTTCTACTAAATAGCATCTTCTCCAGGGGAGGGGAGGCAGTGGTTTTCATGAGAGTTTTGTTTTGTTTTGTTTCTGAGGAGCGCGTCTGTTGCATACGCTTGCAGTCTGAGCAAAGGCTCTGTGCAGTGGAAGGCAGCCTCTGCCCTCCAACAGTTCACATATTGGTTGGAGGGAGGATTTAAAAAGTCACCAAGGCAAGGAGAAGCCTCAGAGAAGGCGAGCTTAACTGAGTCTTGACAAATTGGTAGAATTCAGAGACAGAGAAGAAGTGGGCATTTAAGATGGAAAGTAGTGGGCATTCAACATCCCCAAGGCAGTGGGGACGTCCAGGTGGCCTTCTGAGGACAGTGAGGAGACAGACCAGTCTCAGCAGTGTGGAGGGTTCTCCTCGATATGGCTGGAAGGTGCTTTCCATGGAAGCTGCCCAGCACAGTGGATACAAATGCAGGTTACAAACGCAGGATACAAATACAAGTACACAGACCTCGATTTGGGTTTGAACTTTGGGTTTGTCACTGACCATGTTGACCCTGGCAAATCACTGGACCTCAATTAGCCTCAGCAGTCAGAACCTACTCATAGTCGTAATGAGAATGAAATTACAGGAGATGACACACACAGAGCACTGAGTACAAGATCTCACGCATAACAAGCCCTGAGTAAGGTATTAGCTACCATTAGCACTTGCAAGTGTCTGTGTGAACCCTGCCATTTTCTCTTGTGCAGTTTTCAAAGTCTTACACTACACTTCTCTGTTTCTTCAAGCTCATGGTTTGTCAAGACTTTTTCTTCAAAGACCAGATGGTGAATATTTTCAGCCCATGTGGTCTTCGTTGAAACTATTCAGTCCTGCCGTTGTAGCTCAAAAGCAACCACAGACAATCCATAGATGTAGCTGGATTTGGCCCGGAGCGACTTTGTATCTGTGCACAAAAATGTCCTCCCCAGGGTAGGCTAGGGATCGCTTTCAGAGAAGCTGGTGTGATGGCCCGTCCCATAGTTAACGAAATCTCTATTGTCACTGGGTTTTTGCACTATGTCAGGCTTGTGGAATGAATATGGACACTCGTAAATACCACTGGATGTGTGTCCATGTATCCTGTCTTTCAAAAACATTTACTGATCACCTTCCTTCTGTCCTCACTGTCCTAGGCCCTGAAAGGGTAGAAGTGAGCAAGGCAGATAAGATCTCTGGAGTGGATATTTCCAGTAGGAGTGAAACTGTGCACCTCAGATTGGGACTTGAACCCAGCCCAAACCCAGATTGGGACTTGAACCCACGAGGCTGGGACTTGAACCTACGAGGCTGGGACTTGAACCTACGAGGCTGGGACTTGAACCCGGCCAAAACCCACAGTCTTCCAAGTGAGATCACACACCTGGTTTCAGGACTTAATGAAGCTCAGGTTCTCGATGTCTCATCACAGAAAGAATTCAGTGAGAGACAAAGTGATGGTAAGAAGTGGATTTATTTAGAGAGACACACACTCCACAGACAGAGCATGGGCCATCTCAGAAGGTGAGAAAGGCACCAGGGTATGGGGGTTGTCAGTTTTTATAGGAGTGGGTAATTTCATAGGCTAATGAGTGGGGGGAGTATTCCAGCTATTTCAGGAAGGGGCGGGGATTTCCAGGAATTGGGCTACCGCCCACTTTTTGATCCTTACTGTTGGTCTTGGAACTGTCATGGCCCCTGTGGGTGTGTCATTTAGCGTGCTGATGTAAAGCGTATACTGAGGTTCGGGGTCTAGTGGGCCATCTTGGACCCATTTGGTTCTAATCAGTTTATGTCATGTCCTCGGGCTATGTTATTCTTTCAAAGGTTGTGCCCTGCCTCCTTCCCTCCTGTTTCAGGAGGAGAAAGTGATAAGTTAGCAGACAAACCAATACAAAGACCTTCAGATTGTGATGTGTCCTGAAGGCCTCAGTAAGGAAAAGGTGGTGAGCTGGCAGAGGATCTGCTGCAGAGGGGGGTGGCCAGAGAAGACTTGCCAAAGAGGTGACATTGCTTCCAGCAAGGGACACTGGCTAGGATGAGAGAGTGAGACATTAGTCTAGGAAGACGAGGAGTTGTTTTAAAAAATACGCAAATAGCTCAGAAGTGTATAAAAGGAAAAGTAAGCGACCCCACTTCTCTGTCTCCTCAGCCCCAATTTGGATCCCCTTAAACAGGGTGAATAGATGTATATTGGTAAGGTAACCCTCCTTGAGAGAATGTTCCTAGGTCGGGACCACCTTCTCTCACCGAGGACAACCCAGGTCCCCAGCGCCTTCAGTCTGGGCGGGTTGCCCCACCGGGGTGGGCTCTGAGGGGCCTTCTATTTCTGGCCAGGCATACCCTGCGTTGAGCGGGGGTCTCCCGATCGGGGTCTGCTGACGCTGGTCTAAGAGCTGTTCAACCTCGCCTGGAAGTGCAGCTGAAACGGCTGGGTCCGGTGGTGGGCTTTTTGCCCCCATTTTTCCACTCCACCAGAGAGGTTAGATCTGCCAGTACATTAAAAATGAGCTAAGGCAGCTCTTTCCCAGAGAGGGCCTGGTAGTTAGATCTGTGTGGGAATTACACTCATCATTTGATTTCAGTCAATAGTTTTGTTCTCTTGGCTTCATGGAAAAACTCTTCAGAGTTTTAAAATCTTAAGCGTTCTGAAAACCCCTGATGACCTGAGTCACCCGGGCAAAGAGCTCGATAAAATAATAAATATCCACACACACATGTTATAAACAGAAGTGCTAAGGGCTCCCCCTCCCCTGCCCGAGTCCTGAGGTTGGCAGGAGCTGTCTCTCTGCTCCTCTCCTCTCTCACATCACGGAGGCTACCTAGAGAGGGATGTGAGGGGCCTGAGGGCCCCCAAGCGGGAACCACTTAGGTGTGCCCCTGACCCGCCGAGTGACCCCACCCAGGCCCAGCATGAGACGCTGGTGGAGAACTGGTCACTGGTTTTTCTGAGCCCTGCCTGAGGTTTCCTGTGGTTCTCCTTTTGCAAGATGCTTCTCTGATGTTAGGGCTCTGTTGGAAGGCTGGTGACATTGTGGTCCTTTCCACCCCATCAGAGGACACCCCAGGCCCTCTCTTTCTCCGTGCCTTGGCTCTAGCATTAGGCTCAGCCACCTCGAAGGACCCCGTTTGATGACTGGAGGCCAGGCAGAAACAGGTCTGCATCAGGCAGCGGCAGCTCCGTTCAGTCGGGGTGGGCCCCAGCCGTCTGTGTAATCACAGTGGACACACGGAGTGTCAGAGAGAGCAGCGGTGATTCCTGCGGGTCCCCCTCAAAACTCATCCGGCTGGAGCCCATTGGGAAAAGAAATTTCCCTGCAAAACTGAAAGGCTGCTGATGGCTGACAGAAACGTCAGGCCTAAAAACTAATGCTGAATGAGGGTGGAGTGGTCAAGATGTTTCCACGTGGAAAGAAAGGAGCTGGTATTCTGGGTGCGAGCATTGTGGGAGGAGAAAGCTGGCGTTTGTAGGTGCCGGGAGGGGCTCTGGGTGGCTCGTTCTCCCCCCCTCGAGTCTTCAGTGCTCATCTCTGGCATCAGGATTTGCCACCATGGCAAGGAGAGTGTGGTGCCACTGAGGCTGGCGGTGCCCTTATGTCCAAGGAAAGCAACGGGGCTTTTCCCCCTTGGATAAAAAGCTCTCCCGGGTGACCTCAATGCTGATGGAGCAGGGACCCCACCCCACCCCCGGTACAAGGTGAAGTGAGCGATCCTGGGCCCAGAGCTCTCCTCCCTGGGGCTGGTTTGGGTGACCGTTCCTTTCCAGCCCTGTCCTCCTCCTCACTGCTGCTTGCTTGATGTCTGGATGTCCTAGAACTTCCATTTGAGGCAGGAGAATAAGGACAGTTTCTGGGAGAGTCCATTTGGCTGGAGCTGAGAGTTTAGGTCATTGATCTGTTGGTTGTTATGACCACCTAGGGTGCCAAGAGCACCTTCTCTGTCTTTCTAGCAAAGCAGCTGGTTCTGCCACAGAGACATTCTCCCATCTTATATATTTGTAATTCATCTTTATTCCTTTTGCTCCTAAGTAGTCACAAACATTATAGAAATGTATAAGGAAGAAAGTGGTCCTTTCCTATAATCACCCCTCCTCCCTGGCTATCTGTACTTAAGAGTTAGAACTAAAAGAGTCTAAGAAACCCAGTAACATGTAAGAGCAAGGGAAGGACTAATGGAAACTTGAAATCCACACTTAATTCAAAGTAGTCAACTTCTGTTCACACGTCACCCTAAGTTCTTTATTTTTGGTGTTACAGACTACTGAGGCGTGAAACGCCCAGACGCGCTAACAGGAAGGGGAGTGATCATAGCAGAAGAATCCTTACACTTAATGCACTCCGCACCTGCTGTTCACACGCACTTCCTCAGTCAGGCTCACAACAGACTTGCGGGATGGGTCATGACCCCAGTTTAATACATGAGGGAAGTGAGGTTTAGAAAAGTAACTCGCCTGAAATTCTAACCCTCATAAGGGGCAGATCTGGATTTGAGCCATGTTTCTCGCTCTTGCTCTTTCCATTTCTCTGAGCCTTTTGCATCTCCATCATGTCTGTCTGGAAATTATAACAGATAATCCATCCCCGCAGGTCAGTCTTGTGGGCCAGTCCGCTATAAAACCACCCGTTCATTTAACAAGTGGGTGCCTGTGTCGTGCCGGGCACTCTTCCAGTCACTAGGAATCAGCAGTGAACAGAGCCCACCAAGCCCCTGCCCCCTCGGGGCTGACACTCTAGAAGGCGAGACCAGCGCTAAACAAATCACAGCGGATGGGGCGTGTGCCCTGCCCCAGGCCCTCCCACATGCCCTTCAGGAACCTATCCATGGTGCTCTCGGCATACTTCCTGACCCTGTATTTACAGCTTCAGCTTCTAAAGTCTCTGACTGTCTCACACAGGCCTGGGAGGAGGCAAGGGTGTCCTTTCAACCTAAGTCGTGATTTAGACAGTGACTGGATGGCCATTTTCCTCAGCAACGGTATGGTTGTCTGGGTGGGGGAAGTACTCATGAGGTCACGTTGCAGGTACGGCAGAGGAAGAGGGAAGTGAAAGATGAACACAGAGCCAATGGAGGCTCCCAGGCTTTGGAAGACTGAGTAAAATGAGGCTTTGAAAAACTCCCTCCCTCCTGCCCGCTGGTGCTACACACAGCACTGAATGTAGCGCTCAGAAAACAGAGCAGCGTTCTTGCCAGCTTCTGCTTCCATCGCAGCGGTACAAGGATGGAGTAGAATCCTGCCTGCGGTGTGTTCTTTCAGGCCATTGGTTGGCTTCTAGGTCTCTGGTGTTTGCCCAGGGACCTCTCGGGAGGGCCTCTTACATTTTCCTCTCCACTCTGAAAGGACCCCTTGGCCCCTCCATCAGAGGTCAACCCTGTGCTGAGTTCAGAGGCAGAACAATTGTAGTACCTCGGGGCTGGGACACTCCCCTGCCAGGAAGGAGGAGCATTTAACTGCTTTTGGAAACCATATTCTGTCAGATTACCCAGTTACCAAGAGATCTGTGCCCAACTAGGCTAGTCCCCTCCTGCTGTCATTGTTCCAACACTCCAAAGAAAGCGCAAAAAATGAAATCCATGGATAATCCAAGTACCTGCTGTTTTTTTTTTTTCTTTTGGCCATGCCACGTGCGCCTTGTGGGATCCTAGTTCCCTGACCAGGGTTTGAACCCGGGTCCCCTGCAATGGAAGCACGGAGTCCCAACCACTGGACCACCAGGGAATTCCCAAGTACCTGCTCTTTTCAGCTTTTCCCCTGTATATCTTTCAACAGAGCTGCCAGTAAAGCAGAGAGCCTGCCAACTCCAGCAAAGAGGCTAGTGAGCAGTGATTTGGGAGGTGGGAAAGAAAGCTGAATAATTGGGTGTATTTAGTGGCAAATGAATGGTTAAGAAGCATTGATTTCACCCAACTTGCTTCAGGAACGGTGCAGGCCCATGGTAAACAAACAGCACACCCTTTAGGGCAACCCTACATGTGGTGGTGCCAGTCAGTCCCAGGATGCCACCAGTCTGGGCACAAGCCTTTCCCGGGTGGGGGCATTGGCTGCAGGACTGTGTTTTTCATGCCCACCGAGAAACCAGGCCCATCGTTTCTGAATGGCAGGATCTCTGACTGGTTCTTGTGCAGAGGTGATGCCTGGGTTCTCTAGTTCTATAATCTACTATAGTTGATTGTCATTGGGAATGAGCTATTTTCCAGGCTAAGGTAGGGTGGGATCTCAGGTGAGGGATTTTAAAATGAAGAGAATGAGTCAGAAACATTGCGGTTGCCTGGAGTTGGTGGAGCATTGGACACCCAGTGGGCCTTAGCTTCTGTGGACATTCTCATGTTGTCTAGGAAGGAAGTGACTGGAACCTTCCCAACATCGCCCCCCTAAACTCCCAGCTCCCATTCGATAGAGCCCTGGGAGTGGCCCAAGACCCCTACTGCTCTGTCCTCCTCAGTAAGACGCTGGGATGAGCACTTTTCAGATGGTCACAGCAGGTGCCCCTGACATTCACTTTATCCCCAGGGAGGATGGAAGCAGACAGAAGGGGCTCCAGGAATAGCTACCTCTGTGGTATCTGAGCACACCGGGCCAAGACGCTGCAGTAAAGCACAAGGACCACTGGACAAAGCCAGGAGGTGCAGGAAGTGTCTTCACTTCCCTGGGCCCCAGCCTCCCAGACCCACGAGATGAGGGTTCTGGCTAAGTGATTATATTTCTGATTTTCAGTGCATTCAGTGGTTAAAGCTCCATTCACTGGGAGCTCCTCCCTTGCTCACTCTAACTGGCCCCCACACCCTCCTGAATGAGAGGCTCCAGGAGAGGAAGACAGTAAGAGGCCCTCCCGAGAGGTCCCTGCGCAAACACCAGAGACCTGGAAGCCAAGCAACAGCCTGAAAACACACGCCACACTCAGGATTCTACTCCATCCTCGTACCACTGGTGATTTCTAAGGGCTCTTATGCCCTTAGATTCTGAAATTCTTCATCCTGGCCAGCGCCCAGCCTTGTCTTCGATTCCAACGGAGAGTCTTTCCAGAAATGCTGTCAACAGTAGCCTTCCTTTCCTTGGATCATGTAAAGCAGGCATTATTGCTCTTTTTTTAAATTAATTAATTTATTTATTTATTTTTGGCTGCGTTGGGTCTTTGTTGCTACGTGCAGGCTTTCTCTAGTTGCGGCGAGCGGGGGCTGCTCTTTGTTGTGGTGTGTGGGCTTCTCATTGCGGTGGCTTCTCTTGTTGCGGAGCATGGGCTCTAGGCGTGCGGGCTTCAGTAGCTGTGGCACTCAGGCTCAGTAGTTGTGGCGCACGGACTCTAGAGCGCAGGCTCAGTAGTTGTGGCGCACGGGCTTAGTTGCTCCGTGGCATGTGGGATCTTCCCGGACCAGGGCTCAAACCCGCGTCACCTGCATTGGCAGGCGGATTCTTAACCACTGCACCACCAGGGAATTCCCGGCATTATTGTTTTTAAGAAGCTTTGCTAAGATTTAAAAGAGTCCAGCCTGCCTGCCTTAGTATTTATTTATTTGTTTACATTTATTTCTGAGAGGACGGCTGACGAGCACTGGCCTTCTCTTCAGATCCATGAGAGTCTGTGTCTGAAGCCAGTGCGAACTACTGGTGCTGGATCAGGGTGGGGACGTTGATTCGGCGGCCACACCAGCCCTTCTTTAGCCGTGTCTGCCATGGACGAGCCCTCATGGGGTCCCTCTCCCTGGGGGCGTCCAGGCATCAAGGTTTGGAGCCATCCTAACTCCAAAAGTAATAAATGGTATCACACAGCTTGACCCCTGCCTGTCCTCGGAGGGTCTGCCTCAGCAAGAAGAGCAAGTGTCCGCGAGGCCCGCAGGTGCAGCTTGACCCAGCAGGGGCCCCCCCGGTGGCTAGAATTCCGAAGGCAAGGCGGGCAGAGGCCTCCCACTTCCCGCAGGCCTTGTCCCTCGCCCGTGCCGCACCCCAGCTGCAACCGGTGAGAGGCAGCCCCGGGGACGAGGTGTCCGAGTGGGTCCTGCAGCTCAGGGTAGCTCCGAGTTTGAGTTGAGCTCGTGTAACCGGGGCCATCATTGGTTTAATTTGTAAAAGAGGTGCTCTGAGGTCGGCTGGCGGTCCACCTCTCTCCAGCTGGGGTCTTTTCTGCTTTTGGATTTCTACTTCCTAGGCCTGCACTGGGGAGGCTGTTCTAAATACTCTGTCGTCTAAATACATCTGGTCTCCGTGGAGCCAGTAGAGCGGCTGCTGTTACCTGGCGACCTCCTCCCTGAGCAGCGGGAGAGTCTCCCGTGTTCAAGGTCGGTGTCCTCTGCATGCTGAACAGGGATGGAGCGGGCCCAGCAGTGAGCCCCACGGTGGTTGGGCGGCTCACATGGGCATGTCATGTCGACAGCCTGGGTCTGTCCAGCCTCACGGACTCTCCTGCCTTTGTTGGGACGGGGATTTTTCTCCTGCTCTGTAAACCTAGGCCTGCGGACCCCCCCACCCCGCCCCCGCCGCCGCCCCCGCCCCCCTCCCCCCCCCCAGTGCAGGCTGTGAGCAGAGCGAGATTTCAGGTCCCCGGCTGTTTGCTGAGCAGCATCACGTCCTCTTTGGTCTCAGCTGACCAGGGAGAAGGAAAGGAGGGCACCTGGAACCAGCTCCTTTTCCCTTGGCCATTTTTAATCTTTCACAGCTGCCGTGGAGTTACCTATTAGGGACCAATTCTGGAAGGATTTCTTGGTACCGACCACAGAACTAGAAATTGTTTCATGGTTATGCATCCACGAGAGAGACAAGACCGAGAGGGCCCGGCTGTGGCAGCTCCGAGTGGAGAGTGGGACTAACCCTAATTAAAATGCCCTGAGTCAGGCATTTCTTGGCTTGCGGAAGCGCGCCACCCCCATGTCCCTGCAGCCACGGGGTCTGGCACAGTCTCGTGATGGCCAGTCTTCCCAGAGGGCTCAGCAGGGAGCACCGGCCTCCTGGCCGTGAGAGTCTGGGGTGAGCCGAACCCAGCTCTTCCTGGCCTGGGTGCCCAAGTGCACCCGGAGAACTGGGAACAGGGAAAGAAGAGCAGCTTAGCCGGTCCGGCTGTGGCCTGGGAGCATGACTTGGAGACGAGGCCTGAGTTCAAGGACTCTCAGGAAACCATGGCTTTAAAAACAATTTTTTTTTAATAAATTTATTTCTTTATTTTTGGCTGTGTTGGGCCTTCGTTACTGCGCGCAGGCTTTCTCTAGTTGCGGCGAGCGGGGGCTACTCTTCGTTGAGGTGCGTGGGCGTCTCATTGCGGTGGCCTTCAGTAGTTGTGGCTTATGTGCTCTAGAGCGCAGGCTCAGTAGTTGTGGCTCACAGGCTCTAGAGCGCAGGCTCAGTACTTGTGGCTCGTGGGCTCTAGAGCGCAGGCTCAGTAGTTGTGGCTCGCGGGCTCTAGAGCGCAGGCTCGGTAGTTGTGGCTCGTGGGCTTAGTTGCTCCACGGCATGTGGGATCTTCCCAGACCAGGGCTCAAACCCGTGTCCCCTGCATCGACAGGCAGATTCTTAACCACTGCACCACCAGGGAAGCCCTGCCTTGCTTATTTTAAAATTTTCCTCGCATGAGAATTTTTTCATCCTCCCACCATCAAGCTCACCAGCCCACCTGGGCTCCCATCTGTGGCCACCCCTCCCCTGGGCAGTGGATCCCACCCCGTCTTTCCTGTTCAAGGACTTGGCTCCTTTACTCCACCCCCATTTTCCTGCCACCTTTTTGGCAAAGCTGGTAAAAGGGGTTTTCTGTATTGCTGTCTTCTCTTTTTTCCTTCCTTCCTTCTCCTCTTCTTTTCTCTCTTCTAACCAAATTGAATAATAATTTTTACCCCGTGTCATCAAACATCTCCCGTTTTCAAGTTCCAATTGCCTCATCAATTTCAGTTTACAAATACCTCATTTGCTTGAAACAGGATCCAAAAAAGCTCGGACTCTCCCTGGCGGACTCCTCCCAGGCTTTCTTCCCTACCTCTTCACCCCGATTGCTTTTCATCAAGGTTCCCGGCCCCTCCCTTTATGTGGGTGCGTGACCCGATGGACTGATCATTCCCTCCCTCTGCAGACTGTCTTCATGTAGCTTCTGGAGCACACACTGTCCGGACTGTCCACCTGCCTTGCTGCCTGTGCCTTCTCAGTCTAAAGCAGTGATCCTCAGCCCTGGCTGGGCATTAGAATTATCTGGGGAGTGTTACTAAGAAATGCTGGTTCCTGGGCCCCACCGCCGGAGTTTCTGCTCTGGTTGATCTGGAGAGGCGCCTGGGCCATTGTTCTTTTCCTCCAGTCCCCCAAGTGGCCCTGTTGTGCAGACTGGGAGAGGACCCCTGGTCTGACACTGCAGCGCCCTGGCTTAGTGCTCAGATGCTCCTCTCTCTGCATTCCTAAGATGATCTCATCCAATTCCACAACTTCAAATACCATCCAAAGGCTGATGGCGCTGACCTCTCTCTGAACTCCAGACCCATTTATACAACTGTCTCCTTGACATCTCCACTTAGATACCTGATAGATGTTTCAAACTTAACCATGGCCGGCGCAGAACTCCACCTGATCTGGAAATGGCACTGCCATCAGTTGCTCAGACCAAAAACCTTAGAATCATCCTTGGCAGCTTCCTTTCTCTCCTTCCCCACATCTAATCCATCAGCAAGTCCCTGGGGCACCACCTGCAGAGTAGCTCTTAAATCTAACCCTTTTTCGCTTCCACCGCTACAGCCAGCTCCAAGCCTCCATTATCCATCCGCACTGGTGATAGCCTCCCAGCCAGTCTCTCGGCCTCCACCTTGGCCTTCCAGAGTCCGTATATACACCACACAGATGCTAGAGTGGCCTCATAACATACATATTGGATTATATTACCTCCCTGTTTTCAGTAACTTCCAATAACTTCCCATCAAACTAGCAATGAAATGCCAAGTCTTTTACCACAGCCTGCACATGATGTGGCCCTTGGCTGTTCTCTGAGCTCGTATCACTCACATCCTTGCCACACCAGTCTCCTTACGGTTGCCCCCTGCCCCAGGACCTTTGCACATGCTGTCCTAACTAGAATACTCTTCCCCTAGTTACCTCAGTAGTCATTTCCTCAGTGAGATCTTCTCTGACCCCATATTTATAACAGACCCTTGATCCCTGCTTTGTTTTTTTATAGCATTATTAATCCCTGGCACTATATTATATATTTGCATACGATTTACGTTTTACAAGGGCAGGGACTTCTGTATAAGAATAGCAGCTGGTGTATACATAGTGGGTGCTCAGTAAATCTTTGTGGAAATATATGAATCTTGAAGGCTCGAGCCTCCTCTTCTGGCCACTGCTGAACTGAGCATTGGGCAAGAGACATCTCCTGGCCCAGCCTGTGACAGGTGTGCATTCCTTGTCACCTCTGCTTAAGGCTCTAGACCAGAGGTCGGCAAACTTTCTGTAAAGGGCCGGATAGTAAATATTTTAGGCTCTGCAGGCCATACAGCCTCTGTCTCGTCTACTCAGTTCTGCCATCACAGTGCAAAAGCAGCTGTAGATAATAAAAACGAATGGGTGTGGCTGTGTTTTAATAAAACTTTATTTACAAAAATAGGAGGCGGACCCACTGGCCATAGTTTGCTGACCCCTGCTCTAGATCCCTACTAATTCTGAAATTTTCAGCCTTTTCCCCAAATTTTCATGGGCATAAAGGAAACACTCAAAACCACTTGGCAGTCTGATCAGGAGGATGAATTTCTTCCCAGAAGTTAGGAAAGCTCCTCCTGGAGCAACTGTGGCTGATTTAACCAAACAGTACACTTCGTCACTGCTGGGAAGAGGCCAAGGTGGGGCAAAAGGATGGAGAGAGCAGGCAAGCTTTCTTCTTAAAGGAGCCGCACCAGCCTTTCTCCTCCATCCATCTTCCAAGAAGCAGAGCTGCAGAAGACACTGGTCTCATGTGCACCATGGGCTTTTTAGTTCCTGTGACTTAAAAAAGAGGGGACTGTGTTTCACTTTCTTGGGTTCTCCTACAACATATTAGAACAGCATATTAGAACAACACTTTATATACGTCATTCACTCGGGGATCTTGAAGCCAGGTTGGATGAAAAGACCTGGCTTTAAAATCTGCCTCTGCCACTTACTAGCTCTGTGACCTACTTTATGGGGTTGCTGTGATGATTAAGTGAAGAAGTGTTTGGGAAGTACGTCATCACAGCTGCTAACATTTATGAAGTGTTTCCAAGGCATCGTGCTGTTTGATAAACAGCTAAGGTATTATCTGAACCCTCACACAACCTATAGGGCTGTAGAGCAGGAAACTGAGTTTAGAGAGGTTAAGTAACTTGCCCAAGGCCACACAGTGAGTGAGTAGCAGAGCCCACATTCAAATCCAAGTTGTCTGCCGCCTTCCTAGTGCACGTAACAAGCACTCAATAAATGACGGCTCTAATTACAGCCAGTGGTAGCTCCACCGGCAAGTATTGTGTGTAACTGAAGAGTAACTTGGAATAAAATTTGGCAGTTGTGCTTCCAGGCAGCATTGTGTCCATTATCCTCATTTCATTGATTCGCTTGCTCAGGGGCCCTCAAATGAGGCCTCGATGTTTGCTCTCCTCCCACTTTCAGAGCCTGTGACCTTCCTGGTGCCGTGAGTGGCTCCTCGCAGCTGCCTCTCCGTGGCGGGGGAAGAAGACTTCAGCTGTGCATCTTTATGTGGTGCTTTCTGACCAGCTCC
Source organism: Balaenoptera physalus (assembly GCF_965194825.1). NCBI lineage: Eukaryota > Metazoa > Chordata > Mammalia > Artiodactyla > Balaenopteridae > Balaenoptera > Balaenoptera physalus. The sequence continues at coordinate 184,254,047 of NC_138882.1, read as the reverse complement.
CAGAGTGTGAGCTCAGGCTGTTGACAGAGCTCCTGAAATTCTTCCGTCACTGACTCAGAGACAGTCCCTTTCGCCTTCCTGCTCCTCTCAAGAACTGTGCTGGGTTGTCACATTGATTGAAGGTCTCCTTGTTCCCTGAGATAATGGAAAATTTTTATCAACCTGCTGTAAACGAGTGGTTAAAGAATAGGCTTTGGAACCACCTGCTAATGAGCTGGTGAACAGAATACTGGTTCTTGAGAGCAGAGAACATCACTGAGTCTTCTTTGCCCCTGAACTTATGTTTAGCTAAGTGGTGTGTTATTGGTGTGGCTAAGAATATGGGTTCACTGTTTCTTCTATTTATTTATTTATTTGAAGTGTAATTAACTTACAATATTATATTAGTTTCAGGTGTACAACATAGTGATTCGACATTTCTATTCATTATAAAATGATCACCATGATAAGTCACCATACAAAGTTATTACAGTATTATTGACTATATTCCCTATGCTGTACATCAGGGGTCCCCAACCCCTGGGCCACAGACCGGTACCGGTCCATGGCCTGTTAGGAACCGGGCTGCACAGCAGGAGGTGAGCGGCGGGCAAGCGAGCGAAGCTTCATCTGTATTTACAGCCGCTCCCCATCGCTCGCATTTCCGCCTGAGCTCCGCCTCCTGTCAGCATTATGGTGAGTTGTATAATTATTTCATTATATATTACAACATACTAATAATAGAAAAAAAGTGCACACTAAATGTAATGCTCTTGAATCATCCCGAAACCATCCTCCTGCCCCCATCCGTAGAAGAATTGTCTTCCAAAAAACAGGTCCCTGGTGCCAAAAGGTTGGGGACTGCTGCTGTACATTACATCCCCGTGAATTATTTATTTTATGAATGAAAGTTTGTACCTCTTAGTCCCCTTCACCTATTTTGCCCATCCCTCCACCCCTCTCCCCTCTAGCAAACCACCAGTTTGTTCTCTGTAGCTATGAGTCTGTTTCTGTTTTGTTACGTTTGTTTGTTTGTTTTGTTTTATGGCTGAGTAATATTCCATTGTATATATACCACTTCTTTATCCATTCATCTGTCGATGGACACAGGTTTCTTCCATAGCTTGGCTATTGTAAATAATGCTGCATGAACCGTCACCGTGGCTTCATTATTCTTAAGAATCTTGGCTAGGGGCTTCCCTGGTGGCGCAGTGGTTAAGAATCTGCCTGCCAATGCAGGGGACACAGGTTCGAGCCCTGGTCCGGGAAGATTCCACATGCCGTGGAGCAGCTAAGCCCGTGCGCCACAACTACTGAGCCTGCATTCTAGAGCCCGCGAGCCACAACTACTGCAGCCCACTTACCTAGAGCCTGTGCTCCTCAACAGAAGCCACCGCAATGAGAAGCCAGCGCACCGCAACAAAGAGTAGCCCGCACACACCGCAACTAGGGAAAGCCCGCACGCAGCAACGAAGACCCAATGCAGCCGATAGATAGGTAGATAGATAGATAGATAGATAGATAGATAGATAGATAGATAGATAGATAGATAGACAGATAAAAGAATCTTGGCTAATGTTTACTGAGCACTCGCTGCTTACCAGGATCTATGCTAAGCCTTTTGCATGCTTTATATCATTTGATCCCCTAAACCAATAGACCTTTCTGCAATAATGGACTGTTATCTATATCTACACTGTCCAGTACAGTAGCCACTAGCCACTGAACATTTGAAATGGGGCTAGTGCAACTAAAGAACTGGATTTTTACTTTTGTTTAATTTTAAATTTAATTAAATCCAAATAGTCACATGTAGCTAGTGGCTACTGTATTGGACAGCTCAGCTCTAAACAATCTTTTGAATCCAGTTTACAAATGAGAAAAAAGTGAGGGTCAGAGGGTTAAGTAATTTGCCAAAGGTACTCAGCTCTATAGAAGCAGAGCCAGTCTTTGGACCCATGTTTCCTGTCCAGAGCCCTTGCTCTTCACCACCATGTTATACACTCTTTCTATTATACTTTTTGCAGAAATTGTCTCCTGGTTAATTGTCTCCTGGTTACAGACTGTTTCCTGACTCTTAGTACCATGTGTATGTATGCAGCCTCTCCCCTTCAAATGTGCAAGACCTAGCCAGAGAAAGCTGGAAAACTTACCAAAGGATGTAAAAGAAGACATGCATAAATGGAAAAAAAAAATTCCATGTTCCTGGATGGAAAGACTCAGTTTTGCAAAAATACCATTACTCCTCCAAATAATCTCTGGATTCAGTATAATTCGCCTCCAAATCCAGAAAGTAATTGTAATGAAATGTTATTCTAAAAGAATGTGCCAGAGTAGTCAAAACAGTTTTGAAAAAGAATGCTTGGGGAATGGGGTGGCCTCATTCTGTCCATATCAAAATGTTGAATAAAGTGAAAATACTTAGAAGTAGGGGACCGGCAGTGGAAGAAACAATCGATCAATTAAACAAAATAGTCTAGAAAAATGGCTTATTAAATCACAAATCAGTAAGGGACTGCTAATAAATGTGGAAAATGGGTTATCCATTCAGAAATTAATAAAGCTGGAGCCTCACTTCGTGCCACACATAAAGATCTAAACATTAAAAAAGAAACCAAGAAAGTCCTAAAACTATAGAAGAATAAAGGTACTTTTGTAATATTAGCCTGGGAAAAATGGGAAACTATAAAGGAAAAGATTGACAGATTTGACTATACAAAAAAAGTAAGAATTTCTCAACAGGAAAAAAAAAAGCACCATAAGCAAGGTTTAAAGGCCAATTGAAAAATAAAAGAAAAAAAGAAAGGTCAGTTGACACTGGGCAAAAACAAATGAAAACAAAAACATCCCACATAGCAACATACAAGATTAAAACTTTAACAAACAAAGAGCTTCAACAGAGCAATAAGAAAAAGACAAGCAGGGCTTCCCTGGTGGTGCAGTGTTTAAGAATCCACCTGCCAGCGCAGGGCACATGGGTTCAAACCCTGGTGCGGGAGGATCCCACATGCCAAGGAGCAGCTGGGCCTGTGCACCACAGCTACTGAGCCTGCGCTCTAGAGCCCTCGAGCCACAACTACTGACGCCCGCATGCCAAGAACCCGTTTTCCACAGCAAGAAAAGCCACCTCAATGAGAGGCCCGCGCACTGCAATGAAGAGTAACACCCCCACTCGCCGCAACTAGAGGAAGCCCGCGCGCAGCCACGAAGACCCAACACAGCCATTAATTAATTAATTAATTGATTAATTAATTAAAAAAGAAAGAAAGAAACTGCCAAACTGTTTTCCAGAGTGGCTGTACCCTTTAAAAAAAAAGCAACCAGGAGAAGGTTGGGCAGAGGTCTAAATAGGCAATTCACAGAAAAAGAAATATAAATGGCTAATAAGGATATTCCACTGCATTAGTGATCAGAGAAGTACAATTTGAAACAATTAGATACTCTTTGTCACCAACTGGACTGGCAGAAATTAGACTAATTATATCCAGTGTTGGCCAGCATGATGGAGTGTAAATCAATCCAACATTTGAAAAGGGCAAATGGCAAGACCCAGCCAAACTGTAAATATGTGTGTTCTTCAGCTCTGTGTTTCCACTCTATATACTGTTCCACCATACAGAAATACCCACCCAGGCATCCCCGGATGTACATTGCAATATTATGTGTGATATCAAAGAAGTAGAGACAACAGCTATTATCTAACAACAGTTAAAGCATGGTACAGCATATTTTAGAATACACTTGTGGCTGTAAAAAAGAATGGAGTGGATCTGTATGTAATGATACGGAAGTATACGTTTGACGTATTGTTAAGAAAAAGAAGGTTTCAGAACAATGAGTACAGCGTGATCCCATTTCACTTTTTTTTTTTTTTAAGTCTATGTATGCAGGAAAAGAGTTGGGAGGGCACACACACAGGCTGTTCACAGTGGGGGACAAGGGAGAGGAGGTCTTTACATTTATACACACTTCCATGTTGCTTAAACTTTTACAATGAGCAAATACCGCTTTCAGAATATTTATTTTTTAAGGTATCTTGACCTGAAAAAGGAGTCCGAGTTCCAGCCGTGGCTCCCTCACTTAGCTGAAAATCATAGTGAAGGACTTAACCTTTGTTGGCCTTAGTCACCTTCTCTGTTTAAAAATATATCAGTAAAATTTTAAACTTTTCCATGTTTTTCAAGCATGGTGGGTGTGGCTACTTTTATAATCAAGAAAATAAATAAGCCTCTGTTTTCCTCCTTTAATAAGGGAGTTGCACTAGTTCTCTAAAGATCCTTCCAGTTCTAACATCTAAGAATCTCTGATCTCAGGTTTCCTTGGATTTTGAAATTAAAAAAAAAAAAAAAAAAGCTGGCCCCCGATGTCATGGTTCTCAGTACTAACCCGTGCAGGCATACCTTCGGCCACTGCAGTTTTCGTAGGCTCTTTGCTCTTTCTTTCAGTTCTAGAAACCTCTCCTCCTGGGGCTCTGTTTTTCCTGCCTCTTGGGAGGAGGGGCAGACCCTGCAGGACCGAGGCCTGTCCAGGGCCAGCAGAGCTGCTGGGCTTACTCCGGGCCACAGAGTAAGAGAAGCTATTTTTGTTGTGGGAGCTGCATTGTTGGCTTCTCGCCAAGAGCGCGTGCTTGCTGGTGTGGTCGATGTGTCCTTTCTGCTGCTGCTGTCTCTACCACTGCTTCCAGAAAAAACTTGAGAGCGCGTTTCCCCAGAGCCAGGAGCTTAAACCTGAGACGGGTGTACAGGGATGAGTGCTCTTTTTTGTGTGTTCTTCCCCCTTCTGGCCATTAGAAGGGCAGCAGCAGACCAGAGTGTGGCCGCAATGAGGTGGGAAAGACTTTGCTCCCGGCGCTTTGCCTGACAGGGCCCCCTCCTCACTGTGGCTGCAGAGAACTCAGTCCTGACCTGGGCTTTCTTGGCCTTAACAGAGCTGAGCGAGCTGCCCTCGCCTCCATCGGCCTGCTGGGGTTTCCTCAGCGCTGCAGCTCATCTCGCCTACTGGCCAAATCTCCTCTTTTTAGTCCAGCCTGGGAACAGTGTCCTTCTTGGTGAGGGGCTTGACCTGAGCCTGCCAGGTACCTGGGTCCATATCCAGCCTGGCCGGCTTCCTCAGGTAAGTCCAGCGTCCCATGTCAGCCTCTGGCAAGAAGGCCGTCGGAGCAGGTGCCCACGTCCATCGGCCCTCAGTTTGTGCAGAGGGGCAGCTCCAGGCAGGGCCACTGTGTGGCCAACTCCAGGGGCGGGGCAGGGGGATTTACACTGGGCACTGAGTGTTCATTTATGTACATAGCACTGTAGGTCGTGCCCCTGGAGTTGTGTAGCTCGGTGGCCCTGGCTTGAAGCCTGGTACCACCGGAGACCCACATCATAGACCATGAATTCCTCGCCAGCGTCAAGCTGTCATGGTGCCAAGCACTTACTGAGTGCCTCGTGGGGCCTGGGCTCTAAGTGTCCTCCTGTGCCCTCTGGAACATGCAGTACTGGATAAGCAGTTGGTGTAGGCAGTTTGAGGTCGACTCTCTGTTGGTCAACACAGATACATTCTTTGACTGGTTTTCTCAGCTACCTTCTTGATTCCAGAACTTCCATGGCCCTCCTCTTTATTATCCATTTCTAATCTGGGGGAACTTTTTTTTTTTTCCTTTCAGTTGCAGAGCTACTTTGCTGCATGTGAAGACGAGACCCCTGCCATCCGGAACCACGATAAGGTCCTGCAGCGTCTGTGTGAGCACTTGGACCACGCCCTGCTCTATGGGTAAGAAGGAGGTGGTTTCTGGAGAGGGCTGTACGGAGCAGCAGGGCAGGACCCCTGAGGCCGTGAGTAGCCTCCAGAGGGAAGTCCCTAGCCTTGTCTGCCTTTTATTTCTTCTTTCCCTTAGCAGAAAACGATTTGTCTCACTCGGGTGGGCTGCAGACTGTCTGGGGTTATCCCAGTAATCCATCTCTGAGCGGGCATGATTGATTGGGGAAAGGATTAGCGACAGATGAAATGATGGTGTGAAGGCCTGGCGGTTGCCTGTGGGTCCCGCTGGGAATCCCTTGCTTTCAGCCTTGAGCTTCCTCCTGACACGAAGGCTGGTGGACCAACCGACTTGCAGCTTCCCAGGGTGGCCCCGTTTAGGTCATAGCAGCTCCTGTCCTATTTTCTCAGACTGCAAGACCTCTCATCTGGCTACTGGGTGCTCGTGGTGCATTTCACCCGGAGAGAGGCCATCAGGCAGATCGAGGTGCTGCAGCACGTGGCCACCAACCTGGGACGCAGTGAGTAGCACTAGGTGGACTCGGCGAAGGGACCGGTCCCGCCCTCCCTGTGGGCAGCTTGGGGCTCAGGTGTGACCTCAGGGCCAGCCTGGGAGGCCGAGTGCCTTGTGGTGTCCAATGGCAGAGGCTTGTTAAAACGCCAGCGCCCTCCATGAGGCCTCTCTTCTTCCCGCACGTGACATTTGGCCGGAGCATCGTGGCTGTGAGGAGGCAAAGTGAGACGCTGAAGAGAGCTGGGCTCCTACCAGATCCCAGCCCGAGCACCTAGTGAGGGCTCTCGCCTCTCTCCCTGAGCCAGGGTCAGTGTCAGCTACAGGATCAGTGAAAAGTCCTTGCATTTCTCAGCCCATCTGGAGTTTGCGATCTGCCCCGTTCATCCAAGTTTCCTGGCCAGTTACAGGCTAGGGTCTGACGGGGAAAATCAAGATCTCAGGGTGCAGCGCTCCGTCAGGAGAGAAGGCTGCTGGGGTGCCCGCTCCCCTCGGCCATTCTTCCTGCCCCTCCTGCCCTTGCTGGGCCAAGGGAAGCCAGCACCCTGCCAGACCTTCCTTCTCCTTACTCCTGCCCTTTGTCTGCAGGCCGGGCCTGGCTGTACCTGGCCCTCAACGAGAACTCCCTGGAGAGCTACCTGCGGCTGTTCCAGGAGAACCTGGGTCTCCTGCACAAGTACTACGTCAAGTGAGTGTCCGGAGCGCTATCTCACGCCGCTGCAGAGCGCCCGAGCCCCGTCCCAAAGTCTCCTGTCACACGCAGACAGCACACCGTGGCACCCCGAGGCCTAGCCTGGCGGTGTGTGCTGAGGACACGTCAGTGATGGCCAGAGGGCCAGCGGAGCTTGCCCGTGACGGCTCTGGCCAGGTGTGCTGGTTCCGGCCGGGCTCCTGTGAGCCGTTTGGTGCCTAGTCAGCCCCTGCCTGATCCCACCCTGGCCTCAGTCCTGACTGGAGCGCTCAGCCTCTGCTGGGGTTGCCGCGGGAACAGAGGATTTAGAGCAGCTGCCGAGAGGTGCTGCGGGCCCCGTATCTGAAGACACGGGCAGTAAAGTGTCGTATGGCTCCAAAGCCAGCCGGAGAGTGCTGGAAGGGAGTGGGTGGAGGCCGCATCAAGCTTGGGGTGGAGGAATGTCACACGCCCGAACCTCAGCGCAGCAGGCTTGCGGGGGAGGCGGGGCCGCGCTGGTAACCAGACCCAGAACTACCCTCGCCCCTTCCCATGTCTCGCAGGAATGCCCTGGTCTGCAGCCATGACCACCTGACCCTCTTCCTGACCTTGGTGTCTGGGCTGGAGTTCATTCGGTTCGACCTGGACCTGGTGAGGCGCCACGGCTCTCGCTGCTCGTGGGGGCAGAGGGGTGGGCGCGGTGGGCGCGGTGGGCACGTGGTCCCGCTCAGGGGGCCTGACGGGTGTGGCTGAGTCTGAGCGCCGTCCTTTTCGTTCAGGTGAGGGAACAGCTCAGGGTCCGACCAGTGGAACGGTGTGGGGTTGAGGTGATTCTCTCTTGGCCAGAATCCCTGGTTTGGGGCACTCCTTCCTGTCTCTCTGTCCCAAATTGGAGAAAAGCCGCATTGCCTGGAGTATTTTAGCACTGGAGTATTCTCCTTCGTGATCAGGACGTGAGTCGTCGAGAGACGAGGCGGGTTCACCCCTGTGCCTCCCGGGATCCTGCAAGCCTCTCAGCTCCCTGCTTCCCGGCCTCCCTCACGGCCACGGCCACGGTCACGGTCACGCACTGGAGAGGTGCAGGGCGGCCCAGGAGCTGCAGAGGCTCCTCTGCAGTCTTGTCAAGATGCACGCAGCCACCCCGTCCTAATCGGGTCACCAGCCTAGGTCCCAACCCCGGCAGCACAGACCAGAAGAGGAACTTGGCTACTGAAAAGTAGTAGAAACTGGAGCAAATGAGCGACTCTAATATACAAGAGGTCTAGGAGGGTCAGAAGGCCCAGTGGGCACTGTCATCTCTGGGCCCCAAGTCCACAGCCTTATGAACCACAGCCGTTCACAGTCCTCCTTTTAACAGCTTGTTTCTGGATGTAGTACCTTAAGGACATAGATTGCCAAAGAAACACTGGCCTGGGAGGGTGTGAAGGCAGATCCTCGGAAGGCCGTGCCTTCGGGCCCACCGAGGCCTCCCGTCACCCAAACCTGCCTCTCCCCCTCTCTCCCCAGGACGCCCCCTACTTAGACTTGGCCCCCTACATGCCCGACTACTACAAACCCCAGTACCTGCTGGACTTTGAAGACCGCCTCCCCAGCTCGGTCCATGGTTCGGACAGCCTCTCCCTCAACTCCTTCAACTCTGTCACCTCCACCACCCTAGAGTGGGACGACAGTGCCATCGCCCCATCTAGTGAGGGTGAGTGCCCAGGGCAGGGAGGGGTCTGGCCTCTGTGGCAAAACGGATTCTGAGCCGCGTTAAGCCTGGCTGAGGGGAGTCTTTCTTGGCTGCTTCTGGTCCAGTGGTGGAAATTCGGAGTGAAACGGGGCCAGTCGTTTCCCAGATCTTCACTTCCTCAGAGTCCCTGTGGTGGCTCAAAAACTGATATTGGGGATAAAAAGCCAAAATGAGATCTTATGAATGTTAGACCCTTTTCCAGAAACCTGTAGCCATGTGCCCAGGGCAGTTCTCTGAGGTCGGGGGGATTAGCAGGGCAGCCTGGAAACTCTTCCTGACATTCCAGGGGTGAGTGCCACCCACTTCGGGGGAGTTCATCCTACCCTCGATTCTAGGTGGAAAGAGGCTATACGCAACCCCTAGAAGGAGGAGGGAGGACCCGATGGGTCTAAAGTTTGGAGGAAGACTCGCCCCCCCTTTCCCATGGGTCCATCGACTTCTGAGTCCCTCCCATACCTGCCAGCATGTTGGAGGTGATCACACTCCTGCCATCAAAGACTGAAAAAGAATGTCCTCACGCCTGTAGGTCATTTGTTATCTTGGTCCAACAACTGGTTGGGACGGCCTGATTTCTTCCAAACCTTCGGCCTCCGTGTTCATCTAATAAAACTGGTTGTTTTCCCACCTTCGTCCCCTGTGGGAAACCAGAACTCTTCATTTATGGCACCCCACCCCACCTCCAGGGAAGGGGCTCCAAGCACAAGTGCAGCCCCAGGGACTCCCTAGAATTGCATTAACATTGAGACCTTGACCTTCTTTCTTTATTTCTGCCTGTGCTGTGGCGCTGTGTCCCAGGGAGGGACATGGACTCACTGTCAGCAAGGCTTGTGTTGCTCGTTGTAGAAGCAGGAGACGGCAGCTCAGTCTCCTTGGGTTGGGCTCAGGGGCTGCCGCCGAGAAGCCGGAGGGACGGGCCTCCAGAGAGTGGCCAGATTGCCCAGGGGAAGAAGTGTCCCCTTGAGCCCGCCTCCAGAGAGTGGCCAGATTGCCCAGGGGAAGAAGTGTCTCCTTGAGCCCACCGCATCTCAGCTGCTGGGTGTGGAGGGAAGGAAAGCAGGGACAGGAAAGGAGGTTAGGTACAGGGGAGCCATGTTCTTCTGGGGTTGGAACCGATTGCCCCCAGGTCTTTCTAGCTGGTCAGAGGCTACTGGGCCAGTACCGGAGCAGAGAAGGAGCTGGGGTCCTCATAAGTTCCCCTGAGGTTGTCAGATAAAATGTAGAAAGTTTAATTTTTCCTCTCTTGTTTTCTCCCAATGTCTCCCACCCTGTTGCCCCCACCCTCCCTGTCCTTCCACTGCCTGTGTTTCTAATCTTCAGTTTTGTCCCTCATTTTTATAGATTATGATTTTGGAGATGTGTTTCCAGCAGTGCCGTCTGTACCCAGCACAGACTGGGAAGGTGGGACAGAGTCCGCTGTTACCCTCTTTTCCTGTTTTGCAATGTTTCCATACCAAGCTTGCTGCATGATTCAAAATCAGCTCATTATTTATAATACTGTCAATGATCATAATAAAGCCAAGTTTGGTGTTCTGATAGATGGAATTCTGCAGTAGGAGAACTTGACCTTGAGTCCTAGGCCAACCCCTTCTCCCAGTACAGGACTCCTGCCTTTATGCAGTGGCCTTGTGGAGTCGCTAAGTGTCTGCGTTCCGGGGACACACGGATCACCCTTCCTGATTCCAGTGCCACTCAACGCACCAGATGTGCGCAGGGAAACACTGCCTTGGAACATGTGGGTTGTAAACTCCTATTTAGGTCCGATGCGCTTCTGTATCAGAAGCATCAGGAAGCAAAGGCAGAGGGCTTGATTCTGTTCTTAATGGCTTCCTCTCGGGTGTTTTTGAAAGAGATTGAGGTCCAAACGAGGGAAATTGCCCTGGCATGACTGAAACTCCCTCTAGGGAGATTCTCTTTGAAGTTTTAAGGCCGACTAAAATAAAATCTGTCAACCCTCCCACCCTGTCCGCTAGGTGGCAGCAATGCTTGGGCATTTTTCTGCTGGTGACGCCACTTCTGGGCTTGAGAACAGTCGTGAGCTATTCCCAGGATTCCCGGGATCACTCCAAGCAGGGGACATGTTTCTGAGAAGGTTAATCCGTCCTCCTTAAAGCTGAGGCCATAACCAGACCCCCCTTACTAAACAGCCTCTTGCCCTGTGGGCCGTTTCCACCCAGGGTGGGGGCACGGGGGCAGCCTCTGGAGGAGGAGGTGCCGACTGGTCACCCGGAGCCGCGGGACGGCGGTTCTCCCTGCTGCTCGGAGCTGAGCCCCGTGTTGTCAGAGCCGTCATCTGAGTCATGGGTGATAGATGATCTTTTCCCAAGTAATGCAAGTGTGCAATAGCTTAAGTTTGAGGGAAATAAGATACCGCATTGGGAAAAATAAATTATGTCATCTGGCCAACAGAGTACCATGGAAGAGTCCCCTGTTTTAAGTTAAGATTAGCTTGAAATCCAGAATTCCATCATAACAACATCATTCATCCTTTCAGCCTCTCTTCTCGCAGCGCACATGCTGGGCATTGATTCCCCGCCCCCCCGCCCCCCCACCCCCAATCTAACAACTAACCCCCTCCTGACCCAGCTACCTGCTGCCTGTTGCAGTCACTTGACAAGCAGGGCCTGACCCTCGTCTGCAGCCCTCCAGAGCTCCCTGTGGCCTGAGAACTAACAGCCCACTCACACTGCTTGCTCGGGCCGGGCCAGGCTCCAGGGCGGGCTAAGATTGTCCCAGCAGCGATCTCCTGCTTTCCTGAGTTCCTAGAGCACTGAAGAATCCCTGAGCCGGTTCTGGAAGCTTACTTGGGGAGGCTTTGTCTTCTCCTCAGACCTGGAGGAGAGCAGGATTTGGAGGGCAGCTCTGGGCCCTGGGGTGGGGATTGGGGAGGCCTTTCCATGGTCCTTGGCTCATTTACATAACTGGTGAGTAGGGACTTCCCCAGTGGTCCAGCGGTTAAGACTCCGCACTCCCACTGCAGGGGGCACGGGTTTGATCCCTGGTCGGGGAACTAAGATCCCGCATGCTGCTGCGCAGCACAGCCAAAAAAAAGAACTGGTGGGTATCGCAGCCTTGACCCCCACCACGTCCGATGATCTGCTTGCCCACCTCTTGGGACCCCCTCCCCAAGGGGGATGTAACCGCACATCTCGGGCTGGACCAGGAACACGTGGGCTTGGCAGGAGGCTTCTTTCAGACTGAAGGGCAGGCTTTTCCGCATCTGAGAACTAGGGCTCTGGCTCGGGTCCCTGGACATCTGAAGAAAGTCTCATATTTCACTAGTGTTTTTCTGGCAGAGCTGGGAGTTGTTTTTTGTCCCCTCCTTTGTCCTTATATTAAAAGACAGTGTACTTTTGATGATGTGCTGCGCCAGCAGACAGCTGCCCAGTGGTTTCCAAGATCCACTAAGCAGGTTGGCCCTTCCAGATGAGGCTGAGGGTGGGAAGCATGTTTGCCACGTCTCCTTTGGCAGATACAGGCCAGCAAGATGTGTGCGAGCTGCAGATGGAGCGTGAACATCCTGTGTGCTTTGCCATTAACTGTCACCCAGGCTATTCTGCCAGCATGGGCGGCCTCCCATCTGCCCCTGGATGAACACCCTATGTGCTTTCGTGCTGACACTCCCTCCCCTCTGTGTCCCGTTCCAGTGACGTGGGATGGACGGTTGGAGGTGAGGGCAGCCGTTAAACCAGCTTCTCTCTAGAGGGGCTGCGTCATCTCCCAGGGTAGAGCCCTGGGAGAGAGTGTGCCCAGAGAGGACCAGTAGGCAAGCTGAGGTTTGGATGAAATGGAGTTGGCAGCACCCGCCTTAAAGGGGTGCCTGCTGGGATGTCGAGGGAGAAGGGCCCACAAGGCATCTGTGGCGGCGAGGGGGCAGTCACTCTGCGCACCTTTCTTACTTCCTCTGCCCTCTCCACCGCGCTCTGGGCCCTCCTTCCTGCCCTCCCCCCCGCTCCTCACCCTTGGACTACCTAGCCTGGCCTCACAGCCTCTGTACCCCTCATTTTCTCTGATCCTGGTTCTCTTCTCTCTTCCTTGGTTCCTTTGTATCTGCCACTGTGGGGGACCCTTCAGGGGACTTTGGGTATCTCAGTCTGGTCAGGGGTGTCTGGCGCTAAAGGAGGCTCTAAGGTTAGCCTGAGAGGTGTGCAGCCCATCTTTTGAGGCATCAAGGTCACCATCCCCAAGGGGCTTAAGCCTGGAGGCTGCTTAACCTTGGAGCTCTTAACTCAAACTTGGCCACATTGTTGTGAGCTCTCGGGGGCCCCCAGTGGTGGTGGTGGTGATGGCATCCCTCCAAGTTGCTCTTAAAGCACAAATCCCGTGTCCTGTTGGCCTGGGGCTTCTACTCCTAAAACAAGGCCACCCCGATCAGATTTCCCTGAAAAGAACTCACCTGCCTCCCTCTTGAGATAAGGCATGCTTTGGGGGCCTGCTTTCCCCAGCTGGTGTCTGACGGGCTGTCTCGTGTTTCCTGTTCTCCCAGATGGAGACCTCACAGACACTGTCAGTGGCCCCCGCTCTACTGCCTCGGACCCGACCAGCAGCAAGGCTTCCACCAAGAGTCCCACCCAGCGCCACAACCCCTTCAATGAGGACCAGGCAGAGACTGTGTCCTCCTCCGACACCACCCCTGTGCACACCGCCTCTCAGGAGAAGGGGGAGCCCCACACCCCGGACTTGCCAGACACCTGCACAGAGCTCGAGGTCATCAGGTCAGTGGGGAGGGGCCTCGAGAAGCTGGGTGAGTGTCCTGGTGTCCGTCCTGTCCACTCCTAGCATCACTTTTTAGTCCACGCAGACTAGGACCTTCCTCCCCCCGAGGGCATTTGGGCACCTTCCCGGAGACTAGGTACCTCTCCCCTGCTCAGTAGTTCTTTGATCAAGAGGAAACAGAGGGCCCGAGCCTGGAAGATGGGTGACACAGGCATCAACATGGCTGGCTTCTGGGGCCATGCCCAGACTGCTGGGGCATTTGTCCGGTCCATCCAGAAAGCACCTTCAGCCTGGACTTCATTCCAAGGGAGTTCTTGGCTATTAGAGCACAATTTCTGAGATTCGTACTAATTCTAGTTCAGCATGGCTTGCTGAAAGAAGAGCATCTTGGGGCTTCCCTGGTGGCGCAGTGGTTGAGAATCGGCCTGCCAATGCAGGGGACACGGGTTTGAGCCCTGGTCTGGGAAGATCCCACATGCCGCGGAGCAACTAGGCCCGTGAGCCACAATTTACTGAGCCTGCGCGTCTGGAGCCTGTGCTCCGCAACAAGAGAGGCCGCGACAGTGAGAGGCCCGCGCACCGCGATGAAGAGGGGCCCCCGCTCGTCGCAACTAGAGAAAGCCCTCGCACAGAAACAAAGACCCAACGCAGCCATAAATAAATAAATAAAATTAAAAAAAAAAAAAGAGCACCTTCATCATACTGCTGGGGACGTAACAGGGAAGGAGGAGGTGGATGACAGGTTGGGAAACTCGGCCCCGAGCCTCCTCGGCTCCCTGACCTCCCCGGCTCCGGCTCTTGAGTCTCTCCGCCCTGAATAAGAAGATGTGCATGTCAGCCCTCCCAGAGGCTTGCCGGCCCAAGGTGGGGGAATTGCTCCCCAGTGACTGGAGCCAGGAGTCCAGCTCCCACAGGCTGGTTGGAGTCTAGAGCAGCTTGAGTGGTTTCAGACCCAGGGTTGCTTAGCCAGGCCCACTCCAGCCAACTCGGAACCAAGGTGCCAGGAGTTTGAGCTCAAAAGGCTTTGATTCTTTTGAATTTTCCATAATGACCCCGAACGGAAAGAAGGGTCAGCTCAGGGTCGGCTGCCCACATCCTAGGGGGAGGCTGAGTAGTGGGGGGCCACTGGTCTGACCAGCCATGGCCTGTTTTCGTTCCCTAGAGCACAGCTAGCCCAGTGGTGCCATCAGCTAGAACTCACAGGACCCGCTCAGGACTTCCTCTGGCCGCTGCCGTCTGTGCCTCCCTCGTGCTGGCCCTGCTTCTGCCGGCAGTGGGAAGTACTTGGGGCCTGAGCCGCTGTCAGCCCCCGGCCCAGGGCCTCCCACCTAGTGCTGCCCGGGACCACTGAAGCTCTGGCTGTGCTCTCAGAGGTCCCTCGCCCAGGATCACCTCTTTTGAAAGACGTTGTTTTTAAATGATTTTTTTTTTTAATTTTTATTTATTTTTTGGCTGCATTGGGTCTTCGTTGCTGCACGCGGGCTTTCTCTAGTTGCGGCGAGCGGGGGCTGCTCTTCGTTGCGGTGCACAGGCTTCTCATCACGGTGGCTTCTCTTGTTGCGGAGCACGGGCTCTAGGCACATGGGCTTCAGTAGTTGCAGCACGCGGGCTCAGTAGTTGTGGCTCGTGGGCTTAGTTGCTCCGCAGCAGGTGGGATCTTCCCAGACCAGGGCTCGAACCCGTGTCCCCTGCATTGGCAGGTGGATTCTTAACCACTGAGCCACCCGGGAAGTCCCAGATCACCTCTTTGGACCCAGCCCGTCTCGTTGCCCTCAGTACTGGGGTGCTCAGATTCAAACCTCTCCCCATCACTACCATCCAGGGTCACCAAGAAGAAGAAAACTGGCAAGAAGAAGAAGCCCAGATCGGATGAGGAAGCAAGTCCACTCCACCCGGCCTCTACCCAGCACACATGCGCCAGGCGGGGCAGTGGTGACACCCTCGTCAGCAGCCCAGGCCCCGGGCGGGTCTCCCCAGACAAGACCCTCGCCTCCGCCCGGGAGGAGACAGAGGGGCCCGGCGGCACAGCCGAGGGCAGCGAGCGCGCAGAGCCCGGCCAGGTGGGCCTGCTCATCCCCGAGATGAAGGACACCTCCATGGAGCGCGTGGGGCAGCCCTTGAGTAAGGTCATTGATCAGCTCAACGGGCAGCTGGACCCTAGCGCCTGGTGCTCCCACGTCGAGCCCCCCAACCAGTCCTTTCGGACTGGCTCTCCCGGGGACGCCCCGGAGAGGCCGCCATTTTGCGACTTTAGTGAGGGGCTTCCAGCCCCAATGGACTTCTACCGCTTTACCGTCGAGAGTCCAAGCACTGTTGCATCAGGTGGCGGCCACCATGACCCTGCAGGGCCTGGCCAACCGCTGCATGTTCCTGGTAGCCCTGCGGCTGCTGGCCAAGAAGAAGAGGGAGGAGGACGAGGACCGGGACCGGCGTCTCGGCCCCTAGAGGACACGCCGGGGGAGACGCGGGAGCCAGAGGCCCAGGAGCTGGAGACCCGGCTGCCCCTGGTCGGCGAGGGACCTGTGCCTGAGCGGGAGCCTGGGGCCCAGGAAACCCTTTGCCGACTCAAGCGAGAGCAGCCCAGCCCTTGTCTGAGCAGCGCCGAGGACTCTGGGGTGGATGAGGGGCAGGGGAGCCCTGCTGAGATGAGCCACTCGGCAGAGCTCAGGTGAGCCAGTCTGTCTATGCCGCTTGCCTGAGGTGCCCCTGTCGTTGCTCAGGGCACGTCGGGCATCTGCCCTCCAGATACACCAAGCACAGCTCCCGGAAGACCTAGCCTGGGCTGGGAGGTGGGAAGGGGTGCGGTCCTCCCCTCCCTCACTTTGGCTCCCGCTGGGGGGCAGAGCCACTGCAAACATGAGACCTCGGGGTGCCTGCGTCGCCCCCGTGCGTGTGTGTCGTCTCTGTGCACCCGTGTGGCCTCTCGCGCCCCTGCCCTAGCCTGACACCTCGCCCTCCCCGCACTTGCCCCCCTCACAGCGTAGACAACAATCACTTACTCCTGCTGATGCTCCACGTGTTTCGAGAAAACGAAGAGCAGCTCTTCAAAGTAAGTCCCAGGATCTCAAGACTGAGCAAGAGCCGGCACAGCAAGGGCGAGGCCGCATGGGCCACCGCCTCCGCTCCGAAGGGGAAGCGGGCGGTCTGGGGCAGGGCGGGCGCCGCAGTGCCTGACCTCTCTGCTTCGGCCCCTCAGATGATCCGGATGAGCACTGGGCACATGGAGGGCAACCTGCAGCTGCTGTACGTGCTGCTCACAGACTGCTATGTCTACCTGCTCCGGAAAGGTGCCCGCCGCCCCCGGGCTAGGCCAGGGCAGCCGCCGAGGGCACGTGGAGGATGAGACTGGCCGCCGCCCTCATTCCCTTCCCCCCGCCCCGAGTGTCTCCCTGCTGCCGGGCACGTGGTGATGAAACGGGTTGTCAGCAGTCCCAGCTGCCCCGGGACACGAGCCTGGGGCCCCTCCATGAGCACCCCATGTCGTTCTCCCACCTCATCGTTTCAGATCGCAGGGCAGGGACGGGTCCTCGTGGAGAAAAGGTCTCAGAGAAAGGGGCAGCGGGAGGACAGAGAGGCCACTGCGGGTAATAGACATTGGGGTCTCCTCTCTCAGGGGCCACAGAGAAGCCATACCTGGTGGAAGAGGCTGTTTCTTACAGTGAACTTGACTATGTGTCGGTGAGTTCAGGCTCCGTGACTGGTGTGTGCTGTAGGGCAGGGCTCCTCGGGCCGCCCCGCCTCAGCCCCGCAGAGCAAGGCTGACCCCTGCCTCAGCCCCGGGGGTGGGTGCCAGCTCTTAACTCCAAGCAGCTTCTGTACCTGATGCCGGGGATAAGGAGCAGGCTTGAGGGTACCTCTTCCTCCGCTGTACATCTGACCATCCCTCCCCACCTTGTGGTGACCTCAGAGCGCACTGCCTCCCTCCCCAGCCCGCCCTCAATCTGGCCACGGCTGCCCCTTCTGGCAGCTGCGGCCAAGCCCCGTGTGCATGTGAGGGTGTGGTTTCTGGCAGGTGGGCCTCGACCAGCAGGCAGTGAAGCTGGTGTGCACCAACCGCAGGAAGCAGTTTCTGCTGGACACGGCAGACGTGGCCCTGGCCGAGTGAGTGACACGCCCCCTTCTGCAGGCCTGGAGAATCAGCATCCGCCACTGGCCTGGCCACACCCTTGGGGCTGGAGGGTGGGAAGTGGGGTACGAAGGAGTGGAAAGCAGAGATAAGTTCCTTCTGGAGCCTGCAGGCCGGGCAGAGAAGCAGGGAGGTGACAGGCACACTGACCGACTGGTGCCCTCAGACCCTCAGTGGCCCACAGAGAGGAAGGGGGCTGGCAGGAGTCATCCCCACAGGAGAGAAAGCACAAGCCCGGCTGCGGGGCCTTGGGGCCACACGTGCCCCCTGTGCTTCCATACGGAAACTGTCTGTCCTGAGATCAGGTCTTCGTACAAGTCCTGCTGCTTCCCTTGAGGTCACAACCCAAGACCCCTCGGCCACTGGGAAGGGTTAGGCCTTTCCCGGCCACGGTTTGATGACCATGGACTGCTGCCGCATCATTGCCCCACCCGCCACCCGGAGCTCTGGTTCCAGCCAGGTCCTCCCCCCCAAGATCCTGTGACCCCTTCAGGCCGGAAGTCCCCAGGACTATGCCATGTCCCTTTGAGGGGTGGGGGCCTCGGGCCTCTGACAGCAAACCCCACTCCACGTACAGGTTCTTCTTGGCTTCTTTGAAGTCAGCCATGATCAAGGGCTGTCGGGAACCACCCTACCCCAGCGTCCTGACTGACGCCACCATGGAGAAGCTGGCACTGGCCAAATTTGTGGCCCAGGAATCTAAGTGTGAGGTAAGCACCTGGGGAGGAGGGGGTGTTGTCCCCGAGATGACAGCCCTGGTATTAGGGTCAAGAGGTGCAAATAGCTGTCTTTAGCGTTTCTCCGTCACCCACCTGGGAGGGGCTCTCCCTCCCGGCCTGTCCCCCTCCCCACTCGGGTTGTGTCCTTACCCCGCCAGCGGCCACTCCTGCTTCTGGCCCAGACCTCACCGCTCTGTGCCCTGCCCCCTCCCCAGGCGACCACCGTTACTGTGCGCTTCTACGGGCTTGTGCACTGGGAGGACCCCCAGGATGAGTCCCTGGGCCGCATCCCCTGCCACTGCTCACCCCCTGAGGGTGCCATCACCAAGGAAGGCATGCTGCATTACAAGGCGGGCACCTCCTACCTGGGCAAGGAGCACTGGAAGACGTGCTTCGTGGTGCTCAGGTGGGAGCCCCCGCAGCTCTGGCCCGGAGGTTGGGATGGGGGACAGCGCCCTCCCCGTCAAGGGCTTTGGAGTACACATCCCCTGGGATCCCAGATCTTCTCTGTGGAGCCAGCCATCTGGGGCCCGAGGAAGCCCAGAATGCCCCAGGTGAAGACTCGGGCTGTCCCCCGGGCTGGGGGCACGCGCTCCTGCTGTGCCTCTGCAGTTCTTCCTCCACCGTCCCTGCCGTAGAAGGCAGGCCCCGGGCTCCTTGGCCTCTGGGGTTCAGGCCCCAGCTTGTGGGGGTCCCTGGGATCTGGGTTCCACCCGGCCCCCAGTTCCTTGGACAGGCCTCACCCCTGCCACGTTGTGCCCCTGCAGCAACGGGATCCTCTACCAGTATCCCGACCGCACTGATGTCACCCCCCTGCTCTCGGTGAACATGGGGTGAGTGTCCTGGGCGATGGGAGGTGCCGGGCAGGTGTCGGGGCCTGTGTCGCTGCCTGAAGGTCAAGGCTCCAGCTGGGCCTGAGCCTCAGGGCTCCCATCCTCCCTGGCTTGAACTGGCTCTCCCTCCTGTCAGTTCAGCCTCCCCCCCCCCCCCCGCCTCGGCCCCACCCCCATTTAGTGCCCTGGGGTCTGCTGAGCTCTGGGTGCACGGGGAGGGGGTGGGGAAGCAAGAGGAGCCCCCTGCCCGGAAAGGATCCCGTCAGGTAGGGGAGGCAGTCCCCCGATCTGATAGGGGAGGCGGTCCTTTCCCTGGGAAGCACTTGACCTGATGGGGAGGATGGACACACACACGCTTGGAGGAAACGTCAGGCCCGTAAGGGGAGCAGGAATGAATGTGCACTGATTCTGAGAGCGCAGGAGCCAAGAGCTGATTCTCAACCCCTCACCTGGCCCTGGTCAGGTATCTAGACGAACCTTGGCGATTGTGGAGATAAATGGTGTTACACAGAAAAGGGGCAGGGCTGCCCAGCAGCTTTGCGCCTCTCCTTTGACCCGGAGGGGTCTGGCCCACCTTCTGGTGTCCTCCAGCCCTCGGGACTCCGGGGCAGGCCAACCCCAGGGGCTCCGCCCGTGCCCCCTGCCCCCCTGCCCCCTTGCTCCCGTTTCACCCTCCGCCTCTGGCCCAGGGGGGAGCAGTGCGGTGGCTGTCGGAGATCCAGCACCACGGACCGGCCCCACGCCTTCCAGGTCATCCTCGCTGACCGGCCCTGCCTGGAGCTGAGCGCCGGCAGCGAGGCCGAGATGGCCGACTGGATGCAGCACCTCTGCCAGGCCGTGTCCAAAGGGGTGAGGGCCTCCTGCCCCACCGCTCACTGCCTCCCAACCCGACCCCGGGTCCCTGGGGTCCCTTCCCCAAGCCCACGCGAGTCATGCAGCAGCCTCTGAGGACCAAGATGGGACTTCCAGGGGCCAGCCCAGGAGTGAACCCTGGAGGTTAGGGCCGCCTGTGGCCTGACATTCCCACCATCACCCCTGTCGGCCCCTGTACTCCTGAGGTGGGCGGAGCCTGCCTGGCCTCTGCAGGGAGGGGCAGAGGGGCTGTCTGGCCCCTGACGCGGGGAGTCCTGGTGCAGATCAGCCCTGGAGAGCTCCAGCTTGCCTCTCCCCTCCGCTCTGCCGGTGCCCTTCAGGTCATCCCCCAGGGGGTAACTCCCAGCCCCTGCATCCCCTGCTGCCTGGTGATCACGGATGACCGCCTCTTCACGTGCCACGAGGACTGCCAGACCAGCTTCTTCCGCTCCCTGGGCGCTGCCCAGCTGGCCGACATCAGCGCCGTCTCCACTGAGCCGGGCAAGGAGTACTGTGTGTTGGTGAGCCGGTGGTGGGGGATGGGCAATGGAGGCAGGCCCTGCCGAAGGAGCGCTGTGTCTGCTCACCTGGGGCCCCCGCTCTCCCCAGGACTTTTCCCAGGACAGCCAGCAGCCCCTCCCACCCTGGGTCATCTACCTGAGCTGCACATCTGAACTGGACCGATTCCTGTCTGCACTGAACTCCGGGTGGAAAACCATCTACCAGGTACCCGGCTGCCCAGGCCCCTGCAGAGCGGAGCCATTTCCTAGGGAAAGGAGCCCTGCACGGCACAGACCGAGGCAGGAGTTGGGGGCCTAGGGCAGCACCATACTAGGAGCTCTGGGATGGACATGGACGTGTAAAACCAAAGGGGCAAGACCCTGCCCTCCCAGTGAGTGTGAGGCTAAAGCTAAGCATAGAGCCCAGGAAACGCCATTCCTGACCTTCTCAGTTCCCATGAAAAAGCCGGCATTAAGTGCTTCCGGTGGGGCTAGAGCTGTGCCCGGATGATGGGGGCACGGAGCTCAGCACCAGGCTGAGAGGGCCTCATCGGATGCCTGGACAGATCGCAGTTTGAGCACGTGCTGCGCGGCCCCGCGGAAGCTCCGGACCAGCCCTGGGCAGAGTTCCATGGCCCGCCTCCCAGCCCCACCCCCAGACCCCTCCTCCGAGAACCGGGGCCTTCCCTGGAAGGAGGCGGCTCAGGGAGCCTCACCCCGTTGGCCTGAGCCCCTCCTTGAGCAGCAGGAGATCTCAGCAGCGTGGATATAGTTCCAGGGCAAGGTTACACCTGGTGCGGGGGGACCCCACGGCCCCTCGGCTCCCTGAGGGCTCTTGGTACAGCCCTCAGGTTCCCTGCACGCCCCACACAGGTGGACCTCCCCAGTAAGGCCATCCAGGAAGCCTCCAACAAGAAGAAGTTCGAGGACGCCCTGAGCCTCATCCACAGCGCCTGGCAGCGGAGCGACAGCCTGTGCCGGGGCAGAGCCTCCCGGGACCCCTGGTGCTGAGGCGGAGCTGGCTGGCGTCCTGGAGGGGCAGGAGAGGGAGGCAGGCGAGCGGCTGCTCGGGCCCAGGCTCCCACCCTCGTTCCCGGGCAGCAGAACCACCGAGTGGGGCTTGAGACAAGGTCTCCCTCCCAGGGATCCAGAACGGGTGCTCAACACCCTGGGCCTCCTGCCCGGCAGGTGGCAACTGGGAAGTGCTGGGGGCAGAGGGTCCGAGCCCTATGGGCTCTGCAGATGCACGGCCCCCTTCCCCGGGGCCACCGCCTCACTCCACGAGGGGGGCAGAAGGACTGGGAGGGCAGGAGCCCCTCTTCCTCCCCTGGGTCAGGGGCCCGGGCAGAGGCTTAGGCCGCCCTGGGGGCTCTGAGTGCCCGGCCATCCCTGTTCATGTTTGAACATTCACCCGGCTGGGAGGGAAGCTGGAACACCGCGGTCTCAGTGCATGTCTTCTCCTCACTAGCTCCATCCCCAAGCACACTGCTCCCTGCCTTCCAGGGCCCGGGGGGTTGCAGGGGGCCGGGATGGCCCTCCCTGGCTACCAGGAGGCCCTGCATGTCCACGGCCCCCTACCTCCCCTCCTCCAAACCTGGCAGTGCCTGTAGGACCCAGGGATCAGGCCATCTCCTTTTGCCAGGAGCAAAGGGGAGGGAGGAGGGCTTGGAGAGGAGCAAAGCCCACCAGCCTGTGTCCCCTGCCTGGCTGGAGCCAGGTCCTTCCCAAGACGGCCCTCTGGGGGAAGGGGTCAGGTGGCCTGGGTTTTGTTTTTTAAAATAAAACAGACATGTTATATTGCCAAGACTTGTCACTGGCCCTTTTTGACCAGGGTGGAGGTGAGGGATCTCCGGCGCCTCCTCTCAGGCCGCTCGGCCCTTCGTTCCTCATTCATTCCACAAATGCTCTTCCATCAGAGGCTCTGTGCCCACACCGGGGTCCAGATCACTGGCGGCTGCCCCCAACACGCACTGTGTGGAGGGGTTCGGGCCCTGGGGGCTTCTTGGCCGGACCTTCGCCCTCCTTCCTGTTTCCTGCAGTGGCCAGGGCAGGGCAGCCACCAGCTCGAGTCCCAGGCCGTGTCTACACTGCCAGGGCAGGGCGCTCCTGCCCGCCCTGCCTCCCCAGCTCTGGGGGCTGAGTGCCGGCCACTCGGGATCAACCCGGGAGAATCCAAGCCGTCCCCAAGACCTCTTGTTGAGCTGCTACCCCGGGGCTGGCCGGAGGGTGCCCAGCCTGCCAGGCCTAGGAGGAGCTCTGCAGCCCTCAAGCCCCTCGGCACTGCGGCCTCCAGGGCCTCACAGCTGGGAGGAAAGGGGTGGACACCTGGGAGAAGCAGGTGTGGAGGCCACAGAGGTGGGGTTCTGGGCAGGGCGGCCCTGCCTCTGGTTCTGATTGGGACTTGGGTGATGCAGGGTGGCCCTGGCAGGAGAGAGGTACCATGGGGCAGAGGCCGTGGTGGGCAAGGTGGTGCTGGCCCCCCACCTGAGCAGCCTGGCACCTGGCAGTAGTGCCCAGGGCTGGGAGGTCCCTTCTCACCAGGCACAAAGGTCCATTCCCATGCCTGGGCCTCTGCTCCAGAGAACCACAGCCCAGGAGCGGCTCCCACCAAGAGGAGGGGCAGGACTAGGGGGCAAGTCCTTACCAGGTGAGCGACCAAAGCTACAAGGTCACTCCTTGAGACACAGTGGCCCTTATTTTTCCATCTCCTACCCACCCAGGGCCCCCAGGCAGGGGGGGATGTGGGCCGCCTATTACTGAGTGAAGCACTGTGCTAGGCGTTCTTCACACATCTGTAATCTTCCAAAGAACCTCTGCAGTGGGTATCCATATCCCCATCTTACAGATGGAGAGACTGAGGCGCAAAGAAAGGAACTGACTTGCCCAGGGCACACATAATAGCAGCTCCTGGGATTCCAGATCAGTTCCCCAGGACTCTGGAGCCCTCTGCCCTCACTGGCGGTGGGACCACAGACCGTGGGAGCCAGACTGGAAGACTGAGGCCGGGAAAGGGGACGGCACACGGTGGCAGGGGTGGGGGTGGGGGGGCAGTTGCTGAGTTGCTGAGACGAGCCTCCCAAGCAGCTGCCTCTTGCCCAGGGCCCTGAGCTACAGCAGGACTGGCCAAGCCAGAGGGAGGGCAGCAGCACCAGCCCTTTGCCCCAGGGACAGAGGGAAGGCTGGAGGACCAGAGGGGCAGGAGGAGGCGTCTTGGCTGATTGGCACTTTCTGCCCCACCTCACCCCACCCCCACCCCCACCCCCACCCCCACCCCGCGTCTCCCTTGGGGCCCCGGTGACCTTTCCCCCAGATCCCAGGGTCCAGGCCCTCCCCAGCGGGGAGGTGTGGGGGACGTAGGCAGCTGGGATTGGTCCAGAGCCGGCGGGGGCGTGTCCCAGGCTCCCAGGAAGGAGCAGAGCAGGTGGACTGCTGAGATAGAGCAGGGCCGCCTGGCAGCAGCCGGCTTCTCTGACCGGGACTTCTGCCCTCCAGACATGGCCCCAGGCTCCCTCGATCCCCAGCCCTGTGGTCCTGTGGGGGTGAAGACAGCCTAAGCACCGCCACCCCAGGGCCCGTGCCCATGCCACTGACACGGGCACAGCCGGCCCCTGGCCCGGAGGCCATGGAGACGGTGGCTCCAGCTGTGGACCTGGTGCTGGGCGCCTCAGCCTGTTGCCTGGCCTGTGTCTTCACAAACCCCTTGGAGGTGGTGAAGACGCGGCTGCAGCTGCAGGGGGAGCTGCAGGCCCGGGGCACCTATCCTCGGCACTACCGGGGCTTTGTGGCCTCTGTGGTCGCTGTGGCCCGTGCAGATGGGCTGTGCGGCCTGCAGAAGGGGCTGGCTGCCGGCCTCCTGTACCAGGGCCTCATGAATGGCGTCCGCTTCTACTGTTACAGCCTGGCATGCCAGGCCGGGCTCGCCCAGCAGCCGGGTGGCACCGTGGTCGCGGGCGCGGTGGCAGGGGCACTGGGAGCCTTCGTGGGGAGCCCTGCTTACCTGGTGAGTGCCTTGTCTCCATCTGCTCCCACCCTGTGACCCAGCTCCCATGGGGGCTCTGCAGCCTCCTGGGCTGGCCTCCGTGGAGCAGATGGGGTGGGGCTGCTCCCTGGGACGTCCCTGCCCAGGTCTGGAATCTGCCCCTTGGTCCAGGGCACCAGGGCCTCACCCTGAACCTTGCTCCCCTGGGGTCCCCGCCCCACTGGTCCTGAGCCGGGGGAGGGGGCAGAGGGTGGCAGGAGGTGTGCTGGCTCAGACCCACGTGGTCACTTGTCTTCCTGCGTGCCCTGTGCAAGTTAAGCATAAAGCTTCCATCGAGAGAGGGCCCCACATCCTAGCCTGGATGCTACAGTCATCATCTCTCTTGGTCCCCAGAGCAGTCTTCCCAGGGTGAGCAGGCAGGCCGAGAGAAGGTTAAGTAACTTGTCCCAGGTCACACCCAGATGCAGACCCAAGCCGACGCCAGAGCCTCACCCCCAACCCTATTCCACACCCCCCCCACAAAGCTGCAGGTGTGGGCTCAGGGAGGTGTGGGTGTCAGGGCCCAGGGAGGGGTGCCCTCAACATGCACAGCTTGTCCTGGCTCTTCTAAGGTTCCGTCCCCAGGCCCCGTGTCACCTCTGCTCTCACAGGTCAAAACGCAGCTGCAGGCCCAGACGGTGGCCGCGATGGCTGTGGGACACCAGCACCCTCACCAGGTGGGGACCGTCACTCCCCGGAGCTTCCCTGGCTGGGTGGGCTGGATGGGCCCCTGGGCGGGCAGGGGCCGCCCGGTGACCCTGTGCCCTCTCCCTGCAGAACGTCCTGGATGCCTTGGGGACCATCTGGAGGCAGCGGGGCCTGGTGGGGCTGTGGCAGGGTGTGGGTGGGGCCGTGCCCCGGGTCATGGTCGGCTCGGCTGCTCAGCTGGCCACCTTCGCCTCCGCCAAGGCCTGGGTGCAGGAGCAACAGGTGAGGAGCTCCCACCCACACCCAGGAGCACAAGGGCCTCCGGCCTCCTTTCTCCCTCTCTGTCCGGGCCCTTATCGCGCCTCCACATCTCCAGCTGGACCCCACGCAGGGAAGCCCAGGGGCTGGTGACAGGCCCCTTAAGAAAGCCGAGGGCCCTGACTCTGCCCTCAGGGCCGTGATTCTGGCCCTCGGGTCCAGCAAGAGTGGAGAGTCAGCAGTGAACCCTCCAGCTGCAAAGGAGCTCAGGGCAGTGGGCGGTGGGGGTGGGGGAGTGGCTGGAGGGGCCTCATCTGGCCCCCTTTCCCTAGCTCTTGCAGCCCCCGGGCGCTGAGAGGATGGGGTGGGCACCATGTGGTGGTGTGGAGGGCACTACAGGGCTCAGCAGCCATACGTCCCCACAGTGGCTCCCAGAGGACAGCTGGCTGGTGGCCCTGGCCGGGGGCATGATTAGCAGCGTAGCTGTGGTCACAGTCATGACCCCCTTCGACGTGGTCAGCACGCGGCTGTACAATCAGCCTGTGGACGGAGCGGGCAGGGTGAGCAGGGGACAGAGTGGGGGAGGGCGTGGGAGCTGGACAGCATCCCCCAACACACACACACACACACACACACACACAGAGCCAGAGACACGGAGAAGTGTGACATACACGCACACACATTAATTCGGCTTGTTTGCTGAACACCTATGTCCCAAGCATGTACTAAGCATTTTCACACCTGGATTCTATTCTGTCCTCACAACAACTTTCATTCTCCTGATGAGGAGACTGAGGCTCAGAGAGATCAAGTGACTTGCCTGAGGTCACACAGCCGGTAGGTGGAGGAGCCTGAACTGGAATTGAGTCCTGACCCCGCAGCCTCACAGACGCACAGGGGCCATCACGTACACTGGTGCAAGGTGTGCCCAACACAAAGGTGCCCTCCACGGGCTGAGTTAGCGGTGAAATCCACCTGCATGCCACTAACCAAGCTGAGCCCCTCGCCTGGGGCTGTGGCTGCCTGGAGGAAGAGGCCCCTTTTTAACTTTCACAGCCCAAAGGGTTACTATTATATGATTTGCCGAGCTTGGGGGAGTGCCCTTTCTGATGTGCCACAGAAGCCCTTACACACAGACACACCCCGTTGTGCCAGCCAGGGCCCCACGACGCCTGTAGTGATGTCTGCCCTGTGTCTGTCCCCAGGGCCGGCTGTATGGCGGCCTCGCCGACTGCCTGGTGAAGATCTGGCGGCAGGAGGGCCCCCTGGCGCTCTACAAGGGTCTGGGCCCCACCTACCTGCGCCTGGGCCCCCACACCATCCTCAGCATGCTCTTCTGGGATGAGCTCCGGAAACTGGCCGGGCGGGCTCAGCACCAGGGCAGCTAGGCGGCGTCCTTCAGCCTGACACAGCCGGGCCCTTGGCAGGAAGCGACGGCCCGCTCCAGCTGGGAATGGCCGTCCCGGAGCCCGCCCAGGCCCAGGCCCTGCCGCAGGTTCGGGGAGGGTGTAGACAGCTGTGGTCAACCCAGCCCCGTGGCCCACCCAGGGCCAACGGATCCGCCTTGAATCACCACCCACTCTGTTCTCCAGAAAGCTTCTCTTCCCTCTCTGCCCTGAGTAACCTTATCTCAGTGTTCTCATAACCGCTCCAGGGCGTGAACATCACCGTGAGCTGGGCCGCTTACGTGCACCAGCTCGCTTAGTCCTCACACAGTACGAGACAGTAAAATGCTGTTACTGATTCGGAAACGGAGGCTCAGAAAGGTGAAGTGCTTTGACCAAAGCCACACAGCTTTGAAGGGGCAGAGAACCCAGCTCTGCCCAGCCCAGACCTGTGCCCTTGGCAAGAGCCAGGACCATGGGTGCTGGGGTGCCCCTGAGGGATCACTGTACATGTGGGGACGCCCTGGGGAGCATCGTGAGGCTGTAATGTCATCGTCTGTGTTAGACTGGCAGGGCCACCATCATAGAGGACCTCAGACGAGGCGGCTTAAACAACACAACGTTATTTTCTCGTAATTCTGGAGGCCATATGTCTGATCAAGGTGTCGGCAGGGTTGGTTTCCTCTGAGGCCTCTCTTCTTGGCTTGTAGGTGGCCGTCTTCTCCGTGTCCCCACATGGTCTTCCCTCTGTGTGTCTGTGTCCTAGTCCCTTCTTATAAGGACACCAGTCATATTGGATTAGGATCCACCCTTAATGACCTCATGTTAACTTACTCATCATTACTTCCTTGGAGAATTGCTTTCTTTAGGACCCTGCCTCCAAAGAATCGCATTCTGAGGTTAGAACTTCAATATACGAATCTGGGGAGGGGGAGGGGACACAATTCAGCGCATCAACTGAGGGCTTTTACTGAGGGTCTCCTAGGTGCCCAGCACTGTGGACATTTGCACAGATTCTCACGACAGTCCTGAAAGGTAGCGCTTGATGGTGCCCATTGTTCAGGGGAGCAGACTCAGGTCCCGGGAAAGGAAGTGACTTGCCCAAGGTAGTAGATAGAGCTGGGCGTCCTCATCCCAGGCTCTTTCCCCACGCTGCAGCCACCCTCCCACCATGGGCGTGTTCCTAAGGCCTGCACCGACCTTTGTTCTAGGGAAGTGGATGCTGAGTCCCTGAAGGGGCAGGACTGGCCGAGAGGTCAAGCAGCCTGAACTACCTTCCCTGCCACCCCCCATGTCTGCAAAGAGCTGCTCCCCAGGGGCAGCCCTACTGCACACTCCAAACCAATAAAGTTTTCTATTTTGTCTACTTCAACGACTCCCCTCTGCTGGCAGCCTCAGTCTCCCGACCCCTGAACCCACACCCGTGGCTCTCTCTCCTCGGTCTGAGAAAGGAGGATCCAAAAGAACGGGGGCGAGCCAGCCCCGCCCCTCAGGCCAAGTGAGGCCTGCCACCTAGTGGACACGGGGAGGATCGGCAAGGCGGGCTGCCCTACGGCGCAGGAGGGGAGGGCCCAGAGCTGGATCCCAGCACCGGGCTGTGGCGGGAGAGACGCCCCCCCTCCAGACCTTGGGCTGAGAGGGAAGAGCCTGACCTCAGGCTGTGGGGAGATCGAAGCCCCCCTTCCAGACCTTGGGCTGAGGGGGGGACCCAGACCGGAGGCTGGGGGAGGGCAGAAGAGGCGAGGCCTGGGGCTTCAGGAAGAGGTGGGTGGCAAGGCCCAGGGGTGGGTTGGTCTCTGTCCTGAGAAAAGCAGGACAGAACCAGCCCACCCAGAGATGCCCCCCACCACATGCTGCCCAAATGGGGAGTCCCTGGGGAGCGGTGTTAACCCAGCAGCCCAAAGGTTTAAGGCCCTGGCTCTCCTCCCCTCCCCTCCCCTCCCCTCCCCTCCCCTCCCCTCCCCTCCCTTCCCCTCGCCTGGGCTTTTGACCCCTCCCAGCCCCTCCCCTCGCCTCCACCACCTTTGCCCGGTGGTGGTGACGTTGCGGTCTCGCTGGCGCAGACCAGGCCGGAGGCTGGGGCTGGATCCTGGCGGCCATGCTCTCCCTGCTGTCCCTCCCCTCCTGGCTCCCCAGCCTCCCCTCCCTTGAGTGGGGCTCCAGCCTCCTCGACGCCCTCCTGCAAGGTGAGCGCCTCCCCCATCCCCCTCAGCCCCGCCCCCTCCGGGACACCAGCCCAGCGCAAGACGAACGCCACCCACGTGCGTCTCCCACCGCTCCCTCCTCTAACCCTACCAAGCTACCTACCCTCCCTACTAACCCCGTCAGGCCTCGTCGGGGCCTGCGGAGTCTCCGTCCTGAACAACCTCCTGAAGGTCTACTTCTTCGTGGGCTGTACCAAGTGAGTGCCCGCCTCCCCGGCCCCCTCCCAGCCCCCTGGAGCCCACACTGCATGCGACTCCGGCCTCCTCCGAGGGGAGGACTGGGAGGAAGAGACCACCCGTCCCTAACCCCCAGGGTGTGGCTGGGGGCACCGGGACCCCCTCCAGGGACGAGGCTGGTGGTTCTGCCCCTCTGCCCGCACCCCCTCTGCCTCCACAGTGACCCGGAGCGGCGGCTTGAAAAGGAGCGGCTGCGGGCCCAGTGGGCCTCGCTGGAGACCGTGCACCTGGCAGGGCTGGCCCTGATCCTGACCGTCGTGGGGGTCCGGGTGGCCGCCCTCGTGGTGCTCGAGTTCTCCCTCCGGGCTGTCTCCATGCTGCTTTCCCTGGACAAGGTAAGACCACAGGCAGGTGGTGGGTGAGGACGGCCCGGCCCTGGGCCCTAGTTTTCACCCCCAAATACAGGAAACTGGGCCCAGTTGTCACCGCCAAAGCCGAGTCTCCACTCAGAGTGGACACCACCCCAGTCCAAGAAGATAACACAGCAGCTCCCAGATGTCGAAAGCTTCCCATGAGCCAGGCCCTGTGCTAGATGCTTTGAGTGCATCATCTCATCCTCAGAACCACAGGGGGTAAAAGTCTGCTGTGATCCCGATCTCACACATGGGAAACTAAGGCTCAGAGATGTTACGTGGCTTATCCGTGGCCAACAACCAGCAAGTAGAGTCGGGCTTTGAACCCAGGTCTCGAAGGCTTTGAGCCACCACCCTTCAGCAGGCAGATAGGTCCCAAGTAATCATCATGATTGAAATTAAGCTGAAAGAAATGATCCCAGTAGGGCTTGACCTGAAGGCAATATTCCCTCTTTGGGAACAGCCCCTGAGGTTCCTTCGGGCCCCGGCCTCCCACAGAGTGGACCATCTGTACCTTG
The DNA here is from genome assembly GCF_965194825.1 of Balaenoptera physalus. Lineage (NCBI taxonomy): Eukaryota > Metazoa > Chordata > Mammalia > Artiodactyla > Balaenopteridae > Balaenoptera > Balaenoptera physalus. The sequence goes on along the minus strand of NC_138882.1, from coordinate 184,224,052 downwards.
ACACCCTCTGGGTCCCCGCGCGGTGAGGAGTGGCCTGAGCCCTCACAATCGTGGCCCCTCTCTGCCACCTCCCCCGCCCAGGGCGCCCGGGGCACCGAGAGGCTGCAGCTGTACCTACTGTGCCAGTACTCACTGGGCTGTGGGCTGACCTGCAGCCTGAGCTTCCTGCAGGAGGGCACCCCGCAGCGCACGCTGAACCTGCTGCTGGGCCTGGGGCTGGCCGCGCTGCTCAGCTCGGGCACCCGGCGCCTCCGCCGCCACGTCTGCCAGCTCTACGAGCTGCACAGCAGCCAGCGCTACTGTGGGGTCTGCCTGGGCCTGCTGGCCGGCGCTCGCGGCCTCCCCCGGCTGCTGGGCCGCGCCCTGGCCGTGACCTTTGCAGTGGGCAACCTGGCAGCCGTGGCCCTCCTCAACCGGGACTTCCTGACCACCTCGGAGGCTGTGCGCTTCTGGATGCCACTCACCATCTGCTACACCCTGCTGCTCATCTACATGCAGGGTGAGGGTCGCGGGCGGCAGTTCATTCACTCGGCACTCACATCCCACCGTCTGACCCAGGCCCAGCGCTGCGCTAGGCCCTGGGGAGGCCGACGGCACTCAGACCCTGCCCCTGCCACCCCAGAGCACCCAGCCTGCTAGCAGGGGCCACGCAGTGGGGCAGCTCAGATAAGGGTGCAGCGTGCAGGGGGAGCCTGGAGACACAGTACTTGAATTGGGCCTTGAAGGATAAGCAGGAGCCCCTGGGAGAGATGAGGGAGCAAAGGAGATCCTGGCAGAGGGAACCATAAATGCCAAAGCCCAGAAGTGAGACAAGGCGTGAAAACAGTTGGAGTGTTGTCACGGAGGCAAGTGGTGCAGATGAGGCTGGCTGGGTTCACAGGGGCCTGATGGAGAGCTGTCATCATCCAGGCAAGGCAGTCTGATGAGAAGCCACTGCGGGGTTTTAAGCAGGGGAAAGTGGCCTGATCAGATCTGGGCTCTAGGAGGAGCCACCTGGCTGCAGGGTAGTGATGGGGTGGAAGAGTCAGGACAAGGAAGGGCAGTCAGGCAGGCAGAGCAGCAGGTGCAAAGGCCCTGAGGTGCGAATGAACCTAGCATGCTTGGTGAAAACTTGGATCGCTGGGGCTAGAGAGCAAGGGGGACCAAGTCAGAGATGAGATGAGGTCGGAGAGGGGACTCCAGTCACATGGGGCAGGACCTCACAAGGTGAGGAGTTTGGAGTTTACTCCAAATGCAGTGGGAAATCCTGGGAGGATTATAAGCAGAGGAATGATTTCATCTCGTTAGTGTGTTGAGAAGGCTACCGGCTGCTGAGTACACACTGAGTTGTAGGGTCAAGATCAGAAGACGGGAGCCCAATGAGAAGCCTGCTGTGAGAGATGAAGGGGGCTGGGACCCAGATGTACTTGGCAGAAAGAGCTCATAGGGCTTACTGATGGATTGCACGAGGGAGTGCAGGAAAGAGGAGTCAGGACAACTCCTGTCCTGACTGCAGGGGGAGGCTGTGGGTGGGCAGTGAGGCCTGGGAGGAAGAAGCGCCCCTGTAGTTGCTCGGAGTGGGGGTGGGTGAGGAGGAAGGGAGCGGGGCTGCCTGGGGAGGGGAAGGCACGCGCTGAAGAAAGCGGGAGGGGGAGCTGGGGGATCCAGGCAACCGACTCAGCTGGACCTCAGGGCAGGCAGACGGTGACGGTGACGGGGACCGTGTCTCTGTAGAGGAGCAGCAGCGGCATCCTGGCCTGCAGAGCCAGGTCCAGACGGTGCTGGTACGCATGTGCAGCCTCTTGCTGCTGCTGCTGACCGTGGGCCGCTGGCTGGACCTCCTGGGCATCCTCATCTCCCTGCTGGGCGAGTTCTGGTGTCTGCTGGGCACCCGCACCCTGTTTGATCTTTGCCAGATACAGGTGGGCACCCCCTCCCTGAACGTGCCCCAGACACTGAAGCCCCGCTCCAGACAGCCCTGGGAGCCTCGACAAGTTTTCAGAAGAGCCGGGGTGACCTTTCTTGGGGTGGGGGTCGGAGGCAGCTGGAATCCCCTCTCCCACCTGGGGTTAACTTTTGACCCCTCGGTAGCCAGGGTCACTAGGAACGGGGCGGGCGCCCCCCACCCTATCCAGTGTCCCAGAGGCCCCTGAACTGGAGGAAGGCCCTGAAAATCGGAAGGCTGAGGCCCCCCTGCGGGATGGGGGAATTGAGTGGCGCCCTCCATCCTTTCTTCCCTGCCTGCCCTCAGGATTTTCCACCCCAGAGGCCTTCCGCGTCAGCTCCAAGCCAGCCCCAGCCCTCAGCACCTGCCCAGCCACAGGGGACGGCCCCCTCCTGACTTACCTCTGCAGGGACTTGGAGTCTCTCAGAGCCGCCCGGGCTCACCTGGAAGCAGAATGGCAGGGCTGCCCCCCACCTGGAGCACTGGGGACCCCCCGGGAGGGAGGGGAGGATTTGGGGCTGGGCCCCTCAGAGGGTGGGGACACATGGAGGCTGCTGGGTTAACCCTCTTTTTCTCAGGGTGGGCAATGGATACAGCCCCTCAGCCCTGCCTTCCCGGAGCGTTGGGGGGTGGGGAGAGATTGTATCCTCAGAATGGCTTCCCCCTTTACCAACCTCCCTTGCCCTTTCCACAAACAATAAAGGTGATTCTCTCAGATTTGTCTCAGAATCATGAACACACAGAGAGGTGAAGGGGCTTTTCTAAAGCCACAAAGCTCTCCGACTGAGGCAGGCCCCTGGGATATGGGCCAGCTGGGTCCCTGGGGTTCAGGAATGTAATATTGAGGTGGCTGAGGAGGTGACGGGGATGCAGTGGCGTGGATGGGCACATGGTCTAGGACTCACCTGCTTCCTGGGTGGATGATGCCCGCATCCTGTCCCATCCAAGGCTAAGAAACAACTGGAGGGAGTACGATGCTTAGGCCTCTGTCGGTGCCCTTGGTCCCCAGCCTCTGACCCTGACACGAGGATCCTTCCCGTCTCAGCCCTGTTCAGCCTTGTATCCCCTGCAGGGCCCAGCTCATGAAGGCCACAGAGTATATGGAAAAAGGTTGGGTACCAGCTCCTCTGCTTACCTGCTCTGTGGCCTTGGGTAGGCCACTGCCCCTCTCTGAGCCTGTCAGAAGAACAACTACCATGTGTTGGGCACTGCGCTGAGCATTTTTATTATCTCATTTCAACATCAGCCCCAAGAGGCAGGTACTCTTATCCCTTTTTAGATTCAGAAACCGAGGTTCAGAGAGACTAAGTAACTTGCTCAAGGACACACAGCTAGTTGGTGGCAAGGCAGGATTTGAATCAGGCAGCCTGACCCGCAGAGTTCAAGTGCTGTGCATGTTCCCTGCTACCCACTTCTTGTTGAAGAATTGGGGCCAGGGAAACTAACAGAGGTGAGCATAAAAAATACGGCAGGTCCATTCCTGGTAGGTTCTGGAATGTTGTTCCCACCACCTTTTGTCCAGGTTAGCCTGAGGCTCTACCCACACCCATGTTCTCCTGGCCCAGGCACCCAGCCCACAAGGCAGTTTGTGTCCATGGGGATTGAGGACCCCAACTCAGGGGCCCTTTCCCAGGAGGGACCCCACAGAGCAAAGGAGACTCCCAGCCAGGGGGCTTCCAAAGGGGTTGTGAGGGTCAGGTTGTCTGGGAGAGGCAGGGGAGGCACCAGGGAGGAGGTGGGACCTGGAGAAGGTTGTTCGAGGATTCCGGGCTCTAATGGGTCCCACTTCTCAGCAAAGCCCACTGTGGTCACCCAAAGTCTACTGCTTTGGAGCAGACAGAGTCTGGCCTAGGATTCCACTCCCCATCCTGGGTGCACCTGAGATACGGGGACAGGCTGGTCCCAAGGCCGGATGGGGCGGTTTCAGCTCATGGCCACCAACAGACAGTTCGAGCCCAACCTCTGATCCCCTGCTCTCCATCCCACCCCCAGGAGGGGCCTTTCAGCCCCAGAGTAGCTGAGGTGGGGGAAGTGCCTGTGGATGTCCCCTCCCCCAATACAGAACCCAGCCCACCTCTGCCTGGGAGTGTGCTTGGTTCCCTCTGGGCAGGAAACTTGCCCCAGTCTGGGAGGAAATGGCTCAGTTAGGTGAGCACAGGGCCAGCCCCTTGCCAGAGCCAGACTGGACGCCGGGTTCCAACTCGGGTCTGATGTTTTTGCTGGAAGGTTCCCTAGCCTCCCAGCACCCCCATACAGCCCGGGACCCAGTGGGGACAGGGCTGGGAGGAGATTGGACTTGGCAGTCCTTTCCTTTTTATGGGCACAGGGACTGTTTTCCAAACAAAAATTGGGCCACGTGGGCTGGAATAGTATTCTTTTCTTATCTGTTAAATTATTTTTGTGAAAAATCTTGACAAGGGTATAAAAATTCGATCACTCTAGTGAGCCCTACCAAACAAAGAGAACTAGGCCTGAAGTCCAGAGGGCAGAGGAAATCGAAAAGGTATGGTCTGCGACAGGGGCATGAAGCTGAACTTGTTCTGCCACAGACCATGAGATCCCAAATCCTGGGCCCGAAACAGCATCCTTCTGAAGAGGTAGGAAACCCGAGCCCCAGTCCCTGCTAAGAGGGAATGGTACCTCTGGAGCACCTGGGATTGGGGTGAGCCTTCCTCCTCCCTCCTGAGCCCCCCCACCTGTGGGTTTTCTGAGCTATGGCATTGTCCCTCTTGATGTCCTGCATTCCTTCCCCTATTACTGAACATCTGCAGGGGGCGAGGCTCTGGGCCAAATACTGAGGATGAGCAAGATGCACAAGTAGCAACTGGTGCTGGAAAAAAACAAAAAAAAGTTGGGTATGGGGATAGAGTGACAGGGGTGAAGGAGGGTGTATTTGTTATCTACAGCTATGTAGCAAATGACCCTGAAACAGCAGCGTGAAACAACAGACACTTATTGTCTCACTTTTTCTGGGGGTTGGGACTCTAGGTGCAGCTTGGCTGGGTCTTCTGGCTCAGAGTCTCACAGGCCACAGTCAAGGTGTCACCCAAGGCTATGGTGTCATCTTAAGGCTCGACTGGAGCAGGATCTACTTCCAGTCTCACTCACATTGCTGTTGGCAGGATTCAGTTTCTCATGGGCTAGGGGACCGAGGGGCTCAGTTCCTCTCTGGCTACTGGCCAGGGTCTCCCTCAGTTCCTTGCCACGTGGGCCTCTCCACAGGGCAGCCCACAACATGGCAGCCAGCTCCCTGACTGTGGAAGTCACCGTCACCATAGAAGTCACCATCTTTGTAACCCCGTGTTAAAAGCGACATCCCGCTCTTCTGCTGTATTCTATTGGTTAGAAGCAAGCCGCTGGGTCTAGCCCAGCCTTTAGAGAAAGGGGTTACACAAGGGCATGGTAGAGGGTGGGGGTCCTCAGGGGGCCGTTCTAGAAGCTGCTTCCACAGAAGGCTTCTTTGAGGAGACCTGAATGGACTGCAGGAGCAGGCCAAGCGGAAAGCTGAGGGAAGAACACCCCAGGCTGAGAGAACAGCACAGGTAAAGGCCCTGAGGTGGGAACAAGCTGGGAGAATCCAGGAACAGCAGGAAATTTAGCATGGCTGGAGCATCACAGAGAGGATGGAGTGGCAGGAATGAGGTCACAGAGGTGGGCAGGGACCAGATCGCTCAGGGCCACAGCCAGCATTAGGAATTTATTCCCCTGTGATGAGCAGCCAGTGGAGGGTTTGCACATGGAGGTGACATAATCTGACTTTTACGTTTTTAAAGGATTCCTCTCCTTGCTGTTTTTAGACTAGACAGTGTAGAAACAGTAAACCAGTTTGAAAGCATTTGAAACAACCCAGATGAGAGCACGGGGGCTTGGACCAGGGTGGTGGCCGTGGAGGTGGCCAGGGTAGTTGGGTTCTGAACACGTTTTGAAAGATGGATAAGATTTCCTGGTCAATTAGATGTGGGCTTGAGAGGAAGAGAGGAATCCTGGGAACTCTTTGATTTGGGGCCTGAACAACTGGGTGAATGAGATGAGGGTCTCCAGGGACAGAGCAGGGTTACCTCAAGCAGGTGTGGTCAGCATCAGTGGAGGGTCCAGGTGTTGTGAGGTGTGTGATGTGGTCTGGAGTTCAGAGAGACCTCGCTGAGAAAGAGCTGCAGAAACCAGTCCTGCAGGTTGAGGGGGAGTTCCCAGGACATGGGGTGGTGGTGAAGCCCAGGCAGGTCTCAAGGTTCCTGAGTGGCCTGAGGGACGGAGGAGGGGTCGGGTCAGTGTGGCTGGAGCCGAGGAGGCAACGGGCACAGTGGCGGGAGATGCTGCCACGGATGTGGGCTGGGGCCGGATCGCCAGGACAGGGGAGGGGTTTCGCATTTTCCCCAAGAGCATTGGGAGCCACAGAAGGGGTGTCGGGGCCTGTGATGACCACATGCTGCTTTAGCGAGATGGCCTGGCCGGCTTGGAGAATGGATTGTAAGGAGTAAGACCAGGGCGAATCCAATTTTAAGGGTCTCCTTTAGGGACTTCCCTGGCGGTCCAATGGTTAGGACTCCGCACTTCCAAGGCAGGGGGCGCAGGTTTGATCACTGGTCGGGGAACTAAGATCCCACATGCCGCATGGTGCGGCCAAAAATAAAAAGAAAGGGTCCCCTTTAGAAAAAAGAATACAAAGTTCATATGAAAGTGAATATTGATTGAGAATGAGAAAGACAAGGAGGACGAGCTGCTGGAACCCTGGAGATTTGGGTCCTTCTTCTGACACCTCTGTGGGCAGTTTGCCAGGAACACTTAAAGAGAAATGTTTCTTGAGGGTAACCTAGCTGCCCTTCCCTCCTAGAACACTTCATATCTTCCAGAGACCCCAGTCCTCACAGGGGCCGTGCAAGTGAGAGGCCTGAGAATTTAAGTTTCATTAACTTCACAGTAAGCCCACCTCTGCGGAAGAGAGAAGTGGGGAGGCTGGCGAGGGGCCCTGGCAGGGTCTAGGCCACATTACACTTCAGTAAGGAGGGGTCTCAGGGATGGGGGTCCTCACTGTCAGAGAGCAGTGAGGTGTTGGATAGATGCTGCCAGGGGTGGAGGCTCGCAGTGAATTAGGAGCTCAAGGAGGGGCCTGGGGTCGGTGGGGGAACGGGGCTGGGCTTGGGGCAGGCTCAGTGACCCTCCCAAGTGAGTGATGCCAGGACTTCCTTTCCTCTGTTCACAGAAGGGGCTCTGACCTTCAAGGCCTGGGTCAAGGAAGGGCCTTTCCAGCCCACTGAGACTCACGCCACCCCCCATGGCCACCCCACACGTCCCACCCCTCACCGTGAAGCCTGTGCAAGTGTGCTTAGTTGAGGGGGGGCCGTGGGAACCAGGGGGTCTGGCCAGAGCCAGCTCAGGACACTGGACCAGGAGGGGATTAAGAGCCAGACGTTGTTGTCACGGCCAGGTCTAGAGGCTGGGCCCTGCCTGGCCCAAGTGGACACAGGCTTGGGGCCTGAGAGTGGGGAACTCCATGTGGCTGTAACTGTGGCTTGGTTACTCCCTGCTTGGTTTTTGAACATTTCCCTACGCGCTTGGCCTGTTTAGTAAAAGGGCTTGGAGCTAGACTACATGGGCTTGAAAGAAGCTTCCTAACGGAGATGACCCTGAGCAAGTTACTCTCTCTGTGCCTCAGTTTCCCCACTTGTTGAGAGGACTGAACAGGATGATGGAGGTAGGGCACTTAGACTGGAGCCTGACTGTGGCCTCTAGTGCCCTCCCCATCGCCCCCTCCCCACAAGGGACTGCACCTCAGTCTCGGCCAAGCCCTTCTGATGTGAAGGGTCAATGAACACAGCTGAGTAAGAGGGACTGGGAAGGAGGCACTGGCTCAGGCGGCAGAAGCAGGAATGGATCTCAGCGAAGGAAGAGAATGAAGAGGTCTCCCGCCTCCCCGTTTTGTCCACCAGACTGCTCCCCAGGTAGAGAAAGAAGAAGCACATTTGCATTTTATTTGCAAAGAGCTGCATGAGGAATTATAAGCCTGAGCTACGTTTTTTTTTTTGCATTATTTTCCCCCAGGCTTCAGGACAACCTTGTAAGGAGTTGATTGTTCTTTCTCTATCTTCCCGGAGAACACTCAAGGTTCAGAGAAATTAAGTGACTTGCTCAAGGTCACAGAGCTAATAAGTGGGGGAGCCAACATCCAAATTCAAGTGGGTCTGACTCCAAAACCCAGGCTTCTTAACGGCTCACTACCCTTTACTACTTCTCATGTGATTTGCATATGCAGCTACTTAAGACCCCCTACTCTTACTCCTGCATTTCATCAGAATTACTGAGACCCTACTATGTGGCAAGCACTGTGCTGGGTGCTGGAGACATGGAGAATAATAAGACACAGCCCTGCTCCCAGTTTGGTGGGTAAAGCATATTGGTTCAACCCAGCAGCGTTGAAATGAATCCTTAGGATTGACATGAGTCCTGACACCTGGAGGAATCAGGGCAGGCTTCTCAAAAGTGGTGACAGTGGTGCAGAGTTTGGAGGAAGAGATGATCCAGACCCATGGAGTCTCACCAATATTCCTCATGACTTTGCTGTAAGCAACAGAAATAGTTTTAACTGGTTGAAGAAAAATCAAGAAAAAGGAGAATGCATTGGCTCCAGAGAGCCAGAGGTAGGACTTCAAGCATGGCTGGATCCAGCAGCCTAAGTGATGTAATCAGTTATCTCTCCTTTTTTAAAAAAATAAATTTATTTATTTTATTTTTTTATTTTTGGCTGCATTGGGTCTTCATTGCTGCACGCAGGCTTTCTCTAGTTGCGGCGTGTGGACTTCTCATTGCAGTGGCTTCTCTCGTTGCAGAGCACGGGCTCTAGGCGCGCGGGCTTCAGTAGTTGTGGCTCACGGGCTCAGTAGTTGTGGCTCGTGGGCTCTACAGCGCAGGCTCAGTTGTTGTGGCCCACAGGCTTAGTTGCTCCGCAGCATGTGGGATCTTCCCGAACCAGGGCTCGAATCCGTGTCCCCTGCATTGGCAGGCGGATTCTTAACCACTGCACCACCAGGGAAGCCCATTATAGATTTGGGTCTCCTTCTCTATCATCTTTGCCCTGCTGTCCTCTGTCTTGGTCCAAGTGTTGGCATAAATGGTGCCAAGCTTGCATCCTGTCACGCTGGAAAAATACTGCCTCTTTCTACATAGCTCCAGCCAGGCATTGAGAGTGGGAGTGAGCTTTCCCAAAGAGGAATTGGGTGCTGTTACCAGAACCCGAGAAAGTGATGCTAACGGACAGGAACCATGGTGTCCCTTGGATTCTCCAGCGGAACCAAGTCTTTCTTACCTTCAGCACTTTTGTCCATCTCACTATAATATCCCCAAACCTCTGTCCTCTATATCATGGGAAGAGGAAAGCAACTCACCTGAACACCTACTAAGCACCAGGAATATTTATCCACATTCATCCCAACAAATCCTCACAAAGCCACAGGGAGGTATTGCTATCCCAGGTTCACAAGAGGAAACTGAGGCTCAGAGAGAAGTGACTTGCCCAAGGTAATAGGCTGGCAATAGCTGCAGTCGCTCACAGATACTGATGTTACTCATATCTGTGCTTGCCCCCCTCCCCCTGCAGCCTGCCCCTGCTACAGTTTGTGGGAGCCCCCACTTCTCTGCACTGCTGCACCCCTGCCCAGCCCCTAGCACAGTAGGTGCTCAGGAAACAAGTGTTGAACTGACCTGACTTCAAGCAGGCAGAGTGGACGATGGAGGGAGGGGTAGGAGCAGAACCAGGCCAGGGAGGTCCAGGGGGGTTTCTGAGGCTGTTTGCCAAGCAGTAGACCCCCGACCCCAACCCGGGTGTATCATTTCATGCAGCTTCACACGTGGGCGCCCCTAGGCTAGGGCTGACAGCTCTGCTCTGACCTGGCCCAGGCGGAGCCTGTCCAGGGGAAAGGCAATTGGACCAATGGGTGCTTCCCCACCTTGGGGTCACCGGCTCCCTGGGGGCTGCAGCTCAGGGAGCCTCAGAGGAAAATCACAGAGGGGAGGACACCTCCGTGCCACTCTCCCCAGGCCTGTCACTTTTCTTGGATCTAGCTGCAGAGCAAAGGGACCCTGTGAGCAGAGAGCTCTAGAAACCAGGTGAGAGTGATGTGGGAACAGCCAGCGCCACCACTGGTGAGGCACCAACTCTGGACCAGGCCCTGGTGCGCCCTTTCCCTGCCTCTGTCCCCAGCAGCTCTGCAAAGGGGAGCATTCGTGTCTTCATTTGAGGTCAATCAGTCCAGCTGCCCCATGTTACAGGTGAGGAAACAGAGCCTCCGAGAGGGAAGGAACTTGTCCAAGGTCACAGCCAGCACCAGAGCGCTAGGAGTTAAGCCTAAGTCTGACCGCAAAGCCCATGTTTTCCCTACTGCCTTCCTCTCCCTGGAATGCCCTCCCCTATTGCTCTCGTGGCTCTCCTCCCGGAGAGGCCTGCCCTAGCCCCACCCACACCCCTTATTCTGTCTCAGCCCCTTGCTCGTTCCTTTATAGCACACATCACCGCTGGTAATTATATTCATTTTTGTTGGGAGTTCCCTGGCGGTCCAGTGGTTAGGACTCAGCGCTTTCACTGCCAGGGCCTGGGGTTCAATCCCTGGTAGGGGAACTAAGAGCCCGCAAGGCAGCCGAGGACACAGTAGGTGCCCGACTGCTCTGTGGGCAGTAGGTGCCGTGTTCCCCAGCACACTGGACAGCAGCAAATGTCCCCACTGCCCTGGATCTTGCCCCTCTCTCCCACCCCTTCCCTGCCACCCAGGGTCTCAGCTGCCACGACCCTAATAGACAATTGAGCCCCCTTGCTCAGGGGCTTGGCAGAAAGCTGCTCGAGCCTGGCAGGACAGGAGGAGGGGAGCAGGGCCTCTGAGCTGGCAGACAAAGGGCGTGTGTCCTCATCCAGCGCACTTCCTGGGTTTCCATTGCAGGAAGCCGGGCACCTGCTAAGGTGACACCGACACCAGGGCTGGTGCGGGAGTCCCTTGTCCGGGACGCTCCTCTCCACCCTGGAGCAGCGGCAGAGCTGGGACAAGCGACCAGGGGTGTTGGACAGCCGGTAAGTGGTGGCAGCTGGACCTCACATACCCCTTGGACCTTCCCCCCCTCCCAAGCCAGTCTTAGCCCAGAGCAGGTGTGGGGAGGCCTGGGTCCTAGGCGGAATTGCTGTGACCTTAGACAAGGCTCCAGCTCAACCCTTCGGTGCCTCATTGTCCCACCTGGAGATGCAGTAGGTGGCTCTGGGGTGTATCATGGAGGAGAGGGAGGGCAGCTCCATTTTTATTTGTTTTAAATAAGCTTCTGGGTCACAAAGCACTTAAAAAGGGGGTTCTATGGCTGAAAGTGTCTGAAAACCCCTGGATCGCACTTCCTCCTTAGGGTCCTTCCTATGGCTGGCGTCCAGTGGTTCCCTCCTTCCTCCTGGGGGAAGGCATAGGGATCTTGCTCTGAGCAGTGCTGCAAAGGGAAGTGACCTTGCCAAGCTGGAGAATGAGCCTGAGCTGGGGCTCAGGCAGCCTTGAGTGTGAGTCTCCCTCTGCCAAAAAGCAAAGGAGTCACCTCTCTTCCCGTCTTGAAGGGTGGCAGTTGCACCAGCCCCTGGGACGGCAGGGCAACGTGTGTGCCCGGGGGCACCCGCTGGTCTGGGTTTGAATCCAGCTCTGCCACTTGCCTCTTGTGTGACCTTGAGCCTCTCTGGGCCTCAGTTTCTCATCTGTGAAGCAGGGATAATCGGCCCTTTCCCATAGGGCTCTCCCGGGGATTAAATGGAAAGGTCTGTAGGCCGAGCATCAGATAGAAAGCCCCTATAAACGGCAGCTACTGTTATTACTGTTGTTATTGTAGAGTGGCTGAGAGGATGGAATGAAAAAAGGGATGACAAGGGGGACGGAAGCGGCGACAAAACGTAGGTGAGGGATTTAAGGAGGCGGGATGAGGAGGAGGAGCACGGGACATGGTGTCCAGGTCCCCCCCCAACCCCCAAGAGCATGAGCCCCACAGAGCAGCCCCGGAGCCCTCCCCGCCAGCATGACTGCAGCTTTGGGCCCACAGAGAAGAGCCAGACCCTGCCTGGCCTCCCCACAGATGGCGCCGGGTCCCGCGCTCCTCTGGCCTCAGCCACTGTGGCTTTAATCAAAAGAACAATCTGTTTGCCTCTGAATCAGACCCAGATTCCTTTTCCCAGCAATGTTCCCTGGGCCTCCAGGGACTCAGGCGGCCCATCCAGGCTCCATCTCCTGCCCCAGAGCCCAGCCTCGGCTTCTCCCTACCCATTCCACGTTTGGGGGATGGGGGTGCAGGAGGCGGGAGGGGGTCAGATACAGGGCCCAGGGTGGCAAACCGGGTGACCTGATTGCCAGCTGGGCCCTGTCTACCAGGCCTCCTGGAGGAGCCTGTCCCCCCCAAGACTCTAGGACCCGCCTGCAGAGGGCTTAAGGGCCCAGACAGGTCATTACCCCCATTTTAGAGGCGAAGAAACTGAGGCTCAGGAAGGTGGAGTGACTGCCTAGGGTCACATGATTCAATCCAGATCCACCTGACTCTTAAGACCTTGGGAGATCCCAGGCCAAACTGGTGGAGCCACCAACCCCGGTGACCTAGGGGAGGGGGAGGGGAAGGACCACTGTGGGTTCACAAAGGACGAGGAGGGTGGGCAGCGGAGGAGGCCTCCCACCCTCCAGGCCTGGGTCGAGGGGAAGGGAGGAGTGGTCGAGGGAACAAAGGGAGCGGGGAGGGGGCGGCGCGGGGCGCGGCCGGGCAGGTGGGGGGGCAGGTAGGGGCCGCTTCCGCCCGGCGGGAATCCCGGGCCCCCTCCCCCAAGCTTCACCTTTTATGGTAACGAGGCCGGGGCGGCGGGGCGGAGGGAGCCGAGGGGGCGGAGAGGGCGGAGGGACGGGAGGCGCTGCGCCGCTCCTGGTTCTGCTCGATCGGGTGACCGACCGGAGCAGCCGGGGGCGCGGGCGGCCCAGGTAAGCGGGGCGGGGGTGGGGTGGGGGTCCTGTCCTTCCGTCCCCGCCCCGGCGACAGACAGGTGACAGCACGGGCAGCCCTCGGCCGGCGCCCACCCTGCTCCCCAGCCGGGACCCCAGCCCCGTCGCTCCCGGTGGGGCCCCGCGGGACGAGGGGCCGCGGGCGCTGTCCTTCTGTCTCAGTCCCTCGGTCTCTGTCCTCCGAGTGGAGGAAGGGCAGTTCTGGGGGGAGGGCTGGGGTCCCTGCCCGGGAGCGGCACGCGGAGAGAAGGGATGGGCAGGGCGGAAGCTCCCGCACAAAGAGGACAGCGTCCCGCACATGGATCGAATTAAAGTCCCCGGCAGCGCCCCACAGTGACCCGGCCGGCCGCCCCGCCGGGCTGCTTGCTGGAGGGCGCTGGGTTTCCGGAGCTCCGGGGAGCTCCGGGCCCCTTTACCCAGCCAGGGTCAGGCGAGGGGAAGGAGTGGCCGCAGGGCTGCCCCTCTCTGGGCCTCAGATCCTCTAGGGGGCTGGGAAGGGGTGGGACTGGGCGATTCCCAAGGTGTGTGCCTGGGGCATCCTGGCCTGGGTCCTCCTGCAGCCCGGATCTGAGGACCCCGGGAAGAGGGTGGGCAGTGCCCAGATTCCTGCTCTTCATAATGATGGAAGCTAAGTCCTGGTCCTTGCAGGCCCCCCAGGGGCTCCTCCTCCCCCTCTGGGGCTGAATAACCAGTTAGCTTTTTCTTGGCATCTACCAAGTATCAAGATTTTGAGTACCCCCTCTCCTTTTATCCTCTCAGCCACCCTTCCGGAAAGACCTCATTATTCTCACTTTATGAAAAAACTGAGGCCCAGAGAGGTTCAGTGACCTGCTCAGGGTCGCCCAGCAGGAAAGAAGGGGCCCAGGGTGAACTCAGCCCTTTGTGCCTCTGCTTCCCTGGGGTGGGAGAAAGGAAGAGGGACCTCCTGTGCCAGGCTGCAAGGTCCCCTTCAGGGGGTGTGGGGCTCAGTCTCACTCCCACCTCCAGCAAAGTTTAACTCCCAACCAAGCCTAGTCTACAGCTTAAAGGTAGTTCCAGAGGGTTCTGGAGGGGGTTAGAAGGAGTATGACAGTGGACAGTATGGCGGCGGGGTGAGGTGGGGTACACTCCCCACCCCTGGAGGCCCTCCGGCTCAGCCAGCCTGGGCCCTGCCCTGGGCCGCAGCCGAAAGCCCGGCTGGGTGGGTGACTGGATCTCAGCCTCCTTCCTTCCTCTTGACAGGAAATGACTTTCCTTCCCTTTGTTTCCACTTTCTCCGCTTACCCAGCTGGATCTCAGATTCGCCCTCGGGGAGGAAGGGTGGCCGCCGAGGGTCCCCTGGGCTGGGCTGGCTGGGAGGCTGCCCCACAGGGAGCTCTCTCACCCACACCCCACACTAGGGTGACCTGGGGTGCAGTGGGACCAGGGGGAAGCCGGGGCTCCCTTTCCTTCCCCGGGGCTGACTGACGGGGCTTTGAAAATCCCTAGCCCGGCCCCTTCCCCTGGGGCCTGAAGTCCCTGCCGGAACCGCAGGGGAGGGATGGGGGTGGGGGAGTGCTGCCCAGCTGTGAACATCTGGTCTCAGTGCTGGGACGTTCGCCTTGGACATTTTCTGAGAAACCAGCAGATCTGATTTCCCGGCGGGAGTGGGCTGGGGTGGAGTGGGGTTCAGGGCAGGAGGGGAGGGAGGCAGAGGAGGCATCCTCAACTGTCTCTGGGGATGAGCCCAGGATATGCTGACCATCAGATAACTGGTCAGGATTGGGCCACCCTGGGGTAAGAACAGGCCTGGGAATTTTGCCCCACCCCTCCCCCCCACCCCTGAGCCATCCAGGGAAGAAAAAGTGTGTCCTCTCAGGCTCAAGGATACCCCCTGGACTTCCAGGTTGCATGGTGCTCTGTTAGAATTCCAAGTCTGCAACCTCTTGCTTGGGGCCTCACCTGGCCTCATCTATAAAGTGGGGGCATAACGCAGGCTGTGTTGAGAATTAGGTGACTTTTGAGGCTGGGAAAGCACTCTCCATAGTGCCTGGCACAGGGCGAGCACTTTATCAGTGAGTGCCCTTGTTTCTTGCATTTAAAGGTTAAATGCACTCTGAAAATTGTTTGCAAAAATAGATTCTTAAACTTGTAACAAAGTATGAAATTGAAGTCGAGGACAACCAACAGAAGCAGATGTACTTCCAAACATCACTTACAAAACAAGAAGCAAAAGAGAAGTACTTTAAAGCTTTATTCATATATTGGTTTCTTATTCAGGTTTCTTATCAGAACGAGCTGCAGGTTTTAACCAAACATAAACCAATTTAAAAGGAATTTAGGAGCATATGTTGTTGTTTTTGTTATTGTTATTCTCCATCAGTCTCCAAGAGAGCCCACGGTGGCCAGTGGAGGGAAGATTTTGAGTGGCCACTCGGGCTCCAAGTCCACATTAGGGTCCCTTGGGGCCTCACCCCTGACCCACCCAGCCCCACCTCTCCAGGTTCACTCTTTGGGTCCCTATTTACTCTCCTCCCCATGAATCTATGCGCCGGGCTCTGGGGCCATGTCGGCGTGGCCCATATGGAGAGTAAGATAGAAAAAGGGCACAGTCCTGAGCTGAGTGTGGTCGACTCACCCAGCCCATGACCCCACCTCATCCCTAGCCCCAGAGCCTACTCTCTGCAGGAACCACCTGAGAGAAGGAAAATGGGCTCTCCCTGGTGGGGATGCCGCCCCGCTCCCAGATCCATGCTTTGATGTCTACTGTGAGCCGGACTTGGGTCACACAAACATCACAGACACAACTGAAGGTAGATGAGGTCACTTGTCAGTTGGGGGGGCGGGCAGACATGGTGATGGTGAGTCAGCTGTCATTGCCCTGTGGAATAGACAACCGCCCTGGAGTCGGGAATCAGGGGAGGCTTCATGGAGGAGGTGATGTTTGAGCTAGGCTTCTAAGGAAAAACTGAAATTCACCCTGCAGCAGGGAGGAGAGGACAAACAGGTGGTGGAAACATGCCAGGGCAAGTAAGGGAGAAAGATGGTCCAGGAACCGTGCGTGGTCCAGGGTGGTCAAAAATAGGTTGAGGCCAGGGAAATTTACACTTTATCTTGAAGGTAGTAGGGAGCCATGGAAGGCTTTTGACTAGAAGAGAAACAGATTTATGCTCCAGAAAGATCACTCCAGAGACAGGGTAGGAGGCAGGTTTGGAGATCATTGAGGCACCCTCACCCCTGTGCCTGAACCAGGGCTGTGATTCTGGAGATGAGACTGAGTGAGACGTTCTGGCCATAGAATCAAGACTTGATTGGATGTGGACTCTGATGGCGGAGAAAAGGATGCTGGTTTGTGAGCTGGGCCGGGAGAGGGCAGAAGAGCCAAGTGGCCAAGAGCATGGGCTCTGTGTTCAGATCCCAGGTCTGCTGCTGCATGACCCTGAACAAATGACTTCCACCTCTTCACCTGGGTTTCCTCATCTGTAAGATGGGCACGGTAATTGTGCGGTAATAGTGCCTCTCCGCCGCAGCAGTGGGAGGCTCTGTGAGTTAATGAACAGAAAGTGCTTAGGGCCCTGCTGGCACAGAATAGGTCTTGGTAAATGGTAGCTCTCATTGTTCTTCTGTCCCCTTTCCCTCCTGGAATCCAGCCCTGATGTTCTGACGAGAGTCACACTGTTTCCCACCTACCGTGGAGCTGGCCTGAACGTTGGGGACGTCAGCTTTCCCAGGAAAATCCAGATCCCAGATGAGGGAGTTAACTTGGGGTGCGGCCCTGGGCTGGGACGGGCAGTCAGCTGCCCTGGGAGTGGGGAGCTGGAGGAGCGGCCCCTCCCTCACGCTCCTTAGAGGAAGGAAATTAATCATTTGTGAGGTGAGCAGGGCAGGTCTGCCCTCTGCTCCTCCAGGTGTGTAGGTCCGGGGGAGGGGTATTCAGGACTGCTGGGTCCCACCCTGTGGCCAAGTCACGTGGTGGGCACCTGCCCTTCCCTGTGGGACATCCGCAGCTCCTTCCGTGGCTGGGTGGGGCGCTGGCACTGTGGAGTGGCTGCTCCTGTCTTGTTGGGAGGGGAGAGGCTCCCTGCCCTGGGGGTGTCTGCGTGCCCAGGTGGAGCACCTCTGCCCCCGCCCCTGCCATGCCCCGAACCCTGCCCAAGCCTGCGCCTCACTCTGTCCCCAGCCCCACCAGAAGCTGAAGCAATGGCCTCAAAGCCTGAGAAGAGGGTCGCCTCGTCTGTCTTTATCACCTTGGCACCTCCACGTCGAGATGAGGCTGTGGCTGAGGAGGTGAGGCGGGCAGCTTGTGAGGCCCGGCCTGGCTGCCCCCGGGCATCTCCTGCCCCCACGAAGGCACCCGGGGCTGGCTCTGCGGGGAGGCTCCGTTCCTGGACACCCCCCAGCAGGGCTGCAGCTCCAGTGCCAGCTGTTCCACCTCAGCTCTCCAGTGGAGGTAAGAGGGTGAGGGCGGTGGGTGGGAGACCGGGTGAGAGGCATCACCAAGGCGGGGAGGAAATGGCAGGCTCTGAGGTCACTCGTTGAGCACCTACTGTGTCCCAGGCAGCCTCTGGAACCCACCTGCCTGGGTTCGAATCCTGGCTCCCCCACTTCTTGACTGTGTGACATTGGCAGGCCACTTAACCTCTCTGTTCCTCAGCTTCCTAATCTGTAAAATAGAGATAATGATAGTACCCACCTCAAAGGATCCTTGTGAGGATTAGATGATTTAATACATATGTAAAGTGTTGAGCCCAGTGCCTGCCGTGTAGAAAGTGCCAAATACCCACTGTTATTATTCTGGGCCAGGCACTGGGAATGTGAAAAGAGAGAAGGTTTTCAGCCTGCATGAAAATTACCTCCTAGTGGGGCAAACAGAGATAATAAAAACATAAAATATAACATCAGGAAGACACAAACACTCTACTAGAATAGAACACAGTGAAGAGCTGGGGAGGTGCAACTTTTTATGGGGTGGTCAGGATGGCTTCTCAAAGAAGGTAACATCTCAGCGCAGTTAAGACCTAAATGACAGAGTGGAGCTAGAAGGGAAATGGGAACAGTAAGTGCAAAGGCCCTGAGGCAGGAATGAATTTGGCAAGTTGAAGGACCTGAAAGATCGTTTTGTTTTCTCTTGCGCTCTGCCATTCACTTGCTGTGTGGTCTTAGGCAAGCTGTTTCCTTACTCTGGGCCTCGGTTTCTTCCTCTGGAAGATGGAAATTTGGTCATGTATGTGATGTGAAATCTCAACTGTTGGGTAGAAGCAAGGAAGGATGACAACCTAGGGGCCCGAGGTGGCTCCTCGTCTGATAGGGCACCAGCTCAAACAAGGAGGCACTGAGACGCTTAGTGCGAGAGGCCAGCCCAGGATGGCACGTGAACCCCCTGGAGTCCTCAGGTGTCTAGTCAGGTGTCCTTCATCCTGGCAGAGATCCCCTCCATCTCTCTCTTGAATTCCTGCCCTAGCTGGGACCTGCCCACCCTTCACAGCTGAATGTCTAGAACCTCAGGCAGGTCCTGGGAGAGGCCTCAGCTCTCCTGCTGTCTCTTCATGACCTGGTTCCTGACTCAGTCAGCTCACGTACAGCAGATTGTCACACTTTAGCGGCATCAGCATCCCCTGGGGGCTTGTCCTAACACAGCCGGCTGGGCCCTACCCTGGGCCTTCCTGATTCAGCAGGTCTGCGGTGGGGCTCGAGAATTTGCATTCCTTACATGTTTCCAGCTAATGCTGATGCTCTTCTGGTCTGGGGACCACACTTTGAGAACGACTGTTCCAGTCCAAAGGCGTTAATAGGTGAGACTTGGGGAGGAGAAGAGTAGTTCTCAAAGTGTGGCCTTGGAACCCGAAGTGTCAGCATCACCCAGGAAATGTAAATTCTAGTGTATATTCAAAACGCAATTTCAAAAAGGTAAATTCCCAGAGCTTACCCCAAACCTGCTGAAGCAGAAGCGCTGGGGTGGGCCCAGCCATCTGCGTTTGGACAAGCCCCCAGGCGATTCTGGGGCAGACTCACAGGTCCAGAACAAGCTTCGCATCTGTATAGCCCTTGGGCAGAGGGGTTCTTATCTTTGTCAAATGGGTGGGAAACCTGAACCCAGAGAGGTGCCCCAGCGAACGTGCAGGGAATGGGACCAGAGCCCAGGTCTTTAGGCGGCAGGGCCTTGAACATTCTCTGTCTGCTCTCCCTGGGTGTCTAGGGCGGTCTGACCTCGCTGGAGCCTGGCCTGCCTTGTGCCCCCATGACAGGAGGTGGGCAGAGTGCCTCCATGCCCTCTATCCCGGGGCGCTATTAATAGCGCTCCCCTTGAGTGTGGCAGTGGGCACAGCCCTGTGCTGCGGCTTCTCTCCCGAGTTGCCCAGTTGCCTCTCCCCAGGGAGCTGGACAGCCCCTTGTCTGGGCAGCCTGCAGAGGTGGGGTTACACTATAGTAAGTGTTCCTGATGGAGGCGACCCTCCACCCCTCCTCCTCCCTCCCTGCCGGGAGCACCCGCTGGCTGGCAGATGGGGTGGAGGCCACCTCCCCACCCGCCATCGCCCCACGCCATGCCACTCCTGTCCTGTGTGTGTGTGTGTGTGTGTGTGTTTGCTGTTGGGTTGTTGCTGTTTAATGAAACTTTTAAACATACACAGGAGTAGGGAAAACAGTACAAGGAACCCTGTATACCCCACATCCAGTTTCAACAGTTACCAAGATTTGGCTACCTTTGTTTCATCTGTTCCTTTTTTTCTTTTCCTTCGTGAAGTATTTAAAAGGAAATGCCAGTAATCAAGTCACTTCAGCCCCACATTCTTCAGGGTGCATCTCTAAATATGGCCTTTTTCTTACATAACCCCAAGGCCAAACAATGCATAACAAAATCAACAGGAATGCCTTATGATTATCTAATAGTCTATCCATAATTAATTTTCCCCAAATTGTCATTAAAATGCCTTTTAACTGTTGGATTGTAGAGGAGAGGATGGTTTACATTGTGTCTTGTATTTCTTTTGAGCTGTATCATTCAGTGGAATATTTAGCTTTTCCTTGTCTACAAAATGAGGAGAATTAAATGAGATGATTAATCCTTTGAATCAGAATCCAGATAAGGTCCATAGCAGTGCTGGCCAATAAAAACATCATGCAAGTCACAAATGCAAGCCTCCTGTGTAATTAAAAATCTTCTAGTATCCTCACTGAAAAAAATGAAAAGAAATATATGATATTACTTTTAATGATATATATTATGCAACCCAATATATAAAATAATATATAAAATAATCTTTTCAGCACGTAATGATTATCAAAATTATTAATGAGCTATTTCACATTGTTTTTTAGTACTAAGTTTTCCAGCACATCTCAATAGCCACATGTGGCTGGTGGCTTCTGTACTGGACAGCACAGATGTATACATTATATATGGTCATTTTTCTTAGGTCTCTTAATTCTAGGGACATCTCCTCTCTTGGTCTCTCCCAGGCCATTAACTTCTTGAAGAAACAGGGTCCATTTCTGTAGAATGTCCCATACCCTGATTTATCCCTTTGCCTCCCTGTGGTCTCATCCAACTTGCCCCTCTGTTTTCCAAATTTATTATAAATGGAGTTAACTCTAGAAACCTGATTAGTTTGAGTTGGGTTTTTTTTATGTTTTAGGTTTTTTTTTTTTTAATAAGGACATTTCATCAATGGTGCCCATCCCTTCCTATACATAACACGAGTCAGAAGACCCCTGATGTCTGCTGAGGTTAATCAGTGGGTTCAGGTGATGATAGCTAGACCTTTCCTTTGGAAAGTTCGCCACCAACTGTCCGCTTGATACTTTCAACACCTGATAGTCATTACCTGACTCTATTATTTAACTAGGTGGTGGTTCCCACCCTTGAGTGACATCAGCATCACCTGGAGGGCTTTTTAAACACCCCATGACTGGGCGCCAGCCCAAAGTTTCTGATTGTGCAGCTGCATGGCAGGCCGAGAAGTTGTGTTTCTAACAAAGTCCCAGGTGGTGCCATGCTGCTGGTCCAGGAGCCACACCTTGGGAACCACAGTCTCAGGGGTTAGTTTTGCTTACATCTGCACAAGGCCCATCCAGCGGGGATTTCAGGCGCTCTAGCACCCGGGTAGGGGAGGCTTGCTAGGAAGGGCTTTGGCGGCTACTGTTTTCTGAGCCTGTGCCACGTGCCAGCCACTGTGCCAAGCCCTCACCTGCATCATTTCACTTAATCCTCATTAACAGCCCTAAGCCATTGAGACCCATGTTCCAACTGAGTAAACTGAGGCTCAGAGAGATTGTTTCTTGCCGAAGGACACACAGCAAGTCAGTGGCAGAGTCAGAGATGGAACCCAGGTCCGGGTGACCCTGGACCTGAGCCTTTAGCCACCATGCTGCACGGCCTTCTGGGCAAGTGTCCCCTCCTCTGTGCACCTGCAGAGACTCTGGCCAACCCACCCTCCCCTTCTGGTTGCAGGATGTTCGCTTCCTCCCCCTCCCCTGGATGGCGAGGACGCACTCCCCGACCTGGACCTCCTCCCACCTCCGCCGCCGCCCCCTCCAGTGTACCTGCCTCCCGACGAGGAGCCCCCTGCCCCGATGGGGGCGTCACTCATTTCAGACTTAGAGCAGCTGCCCCCACCCCCGCCGCAGGTACCGCCATCCCTTGGTCCCTGACGGAGCCCCGTGGGTTGGGGAGAGAGGGTCGGGGCCTTTCGGGGTTCTAGGCCTGGAGGTTGTTTGGTCCCTTCTCCTACTTCAGGGCAGTCCCTCTTCAAAACTCTTTCAGGCTGGTAAAAATTAGGCGTGGTTTTCAAGGTCCCTGGAGAAGGGGTGCCACACCCTTCCCCCGCTAAGTGCCTCCTTCATCTCTGAGGACAGCATTCCCCTGTGTCTAACCTAAATCCCTTATGCTGCATAGAAAACCCATATTTAATCCTCTGCCCTTAACAGAGGCGTTGTAGAAATGGGAGAGGTTCCAGGCCAAGGGAAACCCTGATTCCAGGAGATTCCTTAGAAGCAGAGGGAGGTAGCTTTGAAGGAAGCTACTTCCCTGGGTGAAGGAACCCAGGGCAAGGAGCTGGGAGATCTGGCCTCAGTTTCTGCCTCTGTACAAAGGGGCTAATTGAGCCTGGTGCCACCAGATGAGGAGCAGAGCTGAGAGGGCCGTGTGCGGTCCCCACTGGGTGACTCTTCTCCCCTTCTATCCCTGCAGCCCCTCGTGGAGGGGCCTCCACTGCAGCCTCGGCCCAATCATCTCAGACCCACAGAAGAGGAGCTGCCGCCTCCCCCAGAGGAGCCTGTGGGCTTCCCCGAGAGAGAGGCCTCCACAGGTATGGGCACAGGGGCGGCAGGACTGTGTGTGACCCCCAGGGGCCCTTGTGCGGCCAGCATGAGCTTCCAGGGGGAACCAGGAGGGAGGGGCCACCGTGTCTGTCCCAGCTCACAGTATGGTGATGGGCCTTATAGTTGTGCATCAATTTTATTTTTATTGCATTAACCTTTTTTCCTTTATAACTAAAATCCATTTAAATATTGATCAGCAAAATTTGCCATGATAGCAAAAATGCCCTAAATTTTTTCACTATGTAATTTTTTGAATACATAACACCCTTACATAGTACAGAATAAAAAGCACAAAAGGGCACACTGTGAAAAGTCTTTCCTCTGCCCCATCCCTGTATCACCTAGTTTCCTTCCAGATAGACAACCTGTTAATACCTTGTGCATATCCTTTCAGAGATATCTTACACGTATGCAAGCAGATACAAACATATCCTTCCCCCATTTCCCCACAAATAGTAGCAAGCTCTGTGCTGTTCTGCACTTTGCTTTCATTCCTTTGTAGTCTTAGAGCTCGCTCCACATCAGAACATAAAGAGGCTCCTTGTTCTTTTTCACAGCTGTGTAGTATTCCTTAGCAGGGCCCAGCCACATGCATTTAACTAGTTGCCTGTGGACAGGTGCTCAGGTGGTAATGCTGAGTGAACCTTGCACCTGATCATTTTGCTTGGGTGCAAGTTTGTGAGATAAATTCCTAGAAGAGGAAGCACTGTGATATTTTTGCCAAGTTGTCTTTCTTGGTCATCCAGATCTACCTTCCCACCAACAGCGTCGGAGTGCCCGTCTGCCCACAGACTCTCCAGCACCGTGTGTTACTTATTTAATAAATGGCTATTAAGTGCCTACCATGTGCCAAGGCCTTCTCTAGTCCAGGGTTGTAAAATAATTCTCCTCTGGTTTCTTCCAGCGTTCTTATGGTTTCCCTTTTCACATTTAGATCTTTGATACGTTTGGAATTATCTGGGTGTAAGGTGTCACGACAGAGTTCCTTCTTTTGCCTTTTCTGCAGATGGCAACCCAGTTGTCCTAATGCTATGTGTCTTTTTTTTTTCTTCTTCTTTCTAGTTGTGGCGTGCAGGCTCCAGGGCACACGGGCTCTGTAATTGTGGCATGCGGGTTCCAGAGTGCGTGGGCTCTGTCGTTTGTGGCATGCGGGCTCTCTTGTTGAGGCGCGCGAGCTCAGTAGTTGTGGCTGTGGGCTTAGTTCTCCCACGGCATGTGGGATCTTAGTTCCCTGACCAGGGATTGAACCCGCGTCCCCTGCATTGGAAGGTGGATTCTTTACCACTGACCGCCAGGGAAGTCCCACACTATGTGTCTTGATTTTAGCTTTTTAAAGACCCTTTGCCTTTTTTTTTTTTCTTTTGGCCATGCTGCTTGTGGGATCCTAGTTCCCCAACCAGGGAACCAGGGATTGAACTCAGGCCCTTGGCAGTGAAAGCATGGCGTCCTAACCACTGGCCTGCAAGGGAATTCCCCACCTTCCTTCTTTTTCTTTTTTTTTAAAGTAAGATTTTATTTATTTATTAATTTTTACTAACGAGTTCACAGCTCGTTGCTGTGAGCGGGCTTCTCATTGCGGTGGCTTCTCTTGTTGCGGAGCTCGGGCTCTAGGTGCATGGGCTTCAGTAGTTGTGGCACGCAGGCTCAGTAGTTGTGGCGCACGGGCTTAGTTGCTCCGCAGCATGTGGGATCTTCCTGGACCAGGGCTCGAATCCCTGTACCCTGCATTGGTAGGCGGAGTCTTAACCACTGTGCCACCAGGGAAGTCCCCCACCTTCCTTCTTTTTTTTTTTTAATTAATTAATTAATTAATTTTTGGCTGCGTTGGGTCTTTGTTGCTGAGCGTGGGCTTTCTCTAGTTGCGGCGAGCGGGGGCTACGTTTCATTGTGGTGTGCAGGCTTCTCACTGCAGTGGCTTCTGTTGTTGCGGAGCATGGGCTCTAGGCGCTCGGGCTTCAGTAGTTGTGGCTCGCGGGCTCTAGAGCGCAGGCTCAGTAGTTGTGGCACACAGGCTTAGTTGCTCTGCCGCATGTGGGATCTTCCCGGACCAGGGCTCGAACCCGTGTCCCCTGCACTGGCAGGCAGATTCTTAACCACTACGCCACCAGGGAAGTTCCCCCACCTTCCTTTTAATGTCCCTCATGACCCTGCCCGTGAGCTGAGGCTGCATTTACAACGCCCGGGGGTTTGAGACAGAGACCTGGCACTCCCAGCCGGTTCTGGGTGGCGACTGGGTACAGTTCTCCCAGGCTGGGCGGGTCATGGCCTGTATCTCCTCTACCCCAGACGTCTGTGCCTTCTGCCACAAGACCGTGTCCCCTCGAGAGCTGGCTGTGGAGGCCATGAAGAGGCAATACCATGCCCAGTGCTTCACGTGCCGTATCTGCCGCCGCCAGCTGGCCGGGCAGAGCTTCTACCAGAAGGATGGGCGGCCCCTCTGTGAACCCTGCTACCAGGTAAGCCCCAGGGCAGTTCCCCAAGTGCCTGGCACTGAGCTGGGCACCTGGAAGACGTGGTATCATCTCTTTCTCCACAACAATCTGGGGAGGTAGGCACTAGTGACCCATTTTACAGATGAGGAAATTGAGGCTCAGGGAGGGGAAGGAACTCAGCCAAGGTGTGTTCATTTCCCGTGACTGCCGTAACGAATGACCACAAACTTGGTGCCTTCAAACAGTACACATTTATCCTCTTATGGATCTGGAGGTCCGAATCCAAAATCAGTTTCACTGAGTCAAAATCAAAGTGTTTTGCTCCCTCCAGAGGCTCTAGGGGAGAATCCATTTCCTTGCCTTTTGCAGCTTCTAAAGCCATATTTCTTGGTTCCTTGGTCCATCTTCCAACTCAGCAGTGTGGCATCTTGCATCAGTACCTCTTTTCCTTCTGTGTCAAATCTCCCTCTGCCTCCCTCTTGTAAAGATACTTGCGATGACATTTGGGGCCCACCTGGATAACCCGGGATAATCTCCCCATCCCAAGATCCTTAACTCAGTCACATCTGCAAAGTCTCTTTTGCCATGCAAGATAGTCGCAGACTCCAGGGCTTAGGATCCAGATATCTTTGGGGGCATCATTCAGCCTTTTACACTGTCACCCCAGAGCTCTCTGGTTCTGAACCCTGCCCGTGGTTTGTTTTTGTTTTTTTCTGTCCATGCCACGCGGCTTGCCGTATCTTAGTTCCCCAACCAGGGACTGAACCTGGGCCCTCGGCAGTGAAAGCACCGCGTCCAAACCACTGGACCACCAGGGAATTCCCATCCTGCCCGTGGTCTTGCTGCTCCCTCACCTAGAGCCACACGGTGTGACGGGGCATCTCTGGATACCAAAGACAGTCTGAGAGAACTAGTTTGGATGCCAAGGTGTTAGAATTGCTAACTCTCCAGTGGCATGTGGTGGCGTTTTTCCAGGTTGTATACAGAACTCCCACGTATGCATCACCTGGGGGTACAGTGGATCTCACCTTGTCCTTATAGATTGGTAGCACCTGGCAATCTGCATTTTTAACAAGTCTCTCAGGTGATTCTGATACACATTGAAGTCTGAAAACTACTGATTTGAGGTGTTAGAATATTTGGAATCGGGACTATTTAGAAAGCTCAAAATGATCTGATCCCAGGCAGTAAGGTGCTGTGGAAGGAGAAGGGAGCCAGCCCATCCCACCCTGACCCTCTGACCCCATCAACATGACAGTGGGGGGTGTCCTTACGCTCTTCCCCAGCTTGGAGCCAGGCAGGGGTGAGGCACTGAGGCGAAGAAGGGGTGAGGGTGGGCTTACAGCTGGGAGCAGCCAGGAGGGGCTTCAGCAGTGTGCTGGTGAGACAAGGGCTGCCCCCAGGACGGTGGAGGGGGGAAGCAGCGGGAACTGCTGCCCCCACCAAACGTATCTGTCCAGAGGAAATCAGGTTAAGATGAACAGGAAGGGGAAGAGACATGCAGGGGAAAAGGTGGATGGGTTAGCAAGAGGCCCTCTGTTCTGCCTCAGTGATACCTACCCCCTTCTTTCTCCTTCTCTCTCTTTCTCTCCCTCTCTCTCTCTGTCTCTCTCTCTCTCTCATCCCTCCTCATTCCAGAAAGGATTTGAGGCAGCTTATAAGAACGCACATATACCTGTAGTCAATAATAATGTTGTAGGACTTCCCTGGTAGTCCACTGGTTAAAACTCCGTGCTTCCACTGCAGGGGGCATGGGTTCAATTCCTAGTCGGGGAAGTTCCACATGCTGCACGGTGCAGCCAAAAAATAATAATAATGTTGTACACTTAAAACTTCGTTGTTAAGAGGATAGATCTCATATTAGGTATTCTTACCACAGTAACATAAAAAAAAATTTTTAGAGGATACATATAATACCATGAGATATAAAATAAATAGATAAAACAGAGGAAAATCAAGGTAGACAGTTAGTACCCCAAAAATATGTGAATGAAAGACCCCTGTACTCATCCTAAAAGTGGAGCATGGAATTGGACTGTGAGCTTCCAAGTGGCCAAATGGAAAAAGGTAATAAGTTTCAAGGTTTATCGTCCATAAAATAAAAAGCACAGCAATTCCTCTGGGAATGCCTTTTACTGGCTCTGAAGTTTTAGAGAAATTTCTCCTATGGGCCCTCATGGACCCTGGCCTCAAGCATTTCCTAGTAACAAAAAAAATGCAGTCATAGCTTCATGGCAGGATTCCTGACTGTACACCAGGGATATAGTGCCAAACTCGATCCCCTCTAAGCAATGTGGAGGTTTGGGAGTAGTAGTTCCAGGCCAATTGCATGAATGTGAGCACCTCTTCCGTATCTCTGCCTTCTGGGCCCCTGTGGGTAGCCAGTCTGATGCCCCTTGTGGCTTGGAGTGGGCGCACCCATGGGATGGCTCTGAGGCAGTGGCCCTCTGTCCCAGGACACCCTGGAGAAGTGTGGCAGGTGTGGCGAG
This sequence comes from Balaenoptera physalus, assembly GCF_965194825.1. Classification (NCBI taxonomy): domain Eukaryota; kingdom Metazoa; phylum Chordata; class Mammalia; order Artiodactyla; family Balaenopteridae; genus Balaenoptera; species Balaenoptera physalus. The sequence goes on along the minus strand of NC_138882.1, from coordinate 184,196,949 downwards.
GTGGTCCGGGAGCACATCATCAGGGCCTTGGGCCAGGCCTTCCACCCCACCTGCTTCACGTGTGTGACCTGCGCCCGGTGCATCGGGGATGAGAGCTTTGCCCTGGACAGTCAGAATGAGGTGTACTGCCTGGACGATTTCTACAGGTACAAGAGGGGTCCATGCACTGCATGGGGCACGGAGGACAGGGTGGGGCTCAGGCGGGATGGAGGAACCGAGCCTGAGTGCTGGGGGCTGGGTCAGAGCTGGCCTGCAGAATCCAGGACTGCCTGTTCCACATACCCTGTGTTGGACTTAGCACCTGCTTGCAGCTGACACTTTTTGAGCAATTCCCCTTGGGTTTAGGCCATTTAATCTCAAAACTGTCTTACAGGCAGGCACTATTAAAGGTTCTGTTTTAGCAAATGTGGAAACTGAGGCATGCGGTACATAAGTACCTAAAGTCTCCCCGATCGTAAGTATGGAAGCTGCGATTCAAACCCCCACTGACCTGATGTCCAGGCCTTGCTCTCAAACCCCAGACCGCAGTGCCTCCCCTCAGAGCTGGAGCCGTATGGAGTGGTAGCGACACACATCTGCAGGGCCCCGTCCCTGCCCTCGAGTTGCTCGCTGCCCAAGGGGAGAGACAGGTGTGCCTAGTAAAAAAGGAAAGAAGAAGGAAAAGCAGTGACCTATAATACAAGACAAATGAAATGGGTGCCCCTCTGCTTCCTTAAATTCTAATGTTCCCATCACTTAACTTGCCTTGAGCTAATTATACCCTGGGAAGCAGGGTCTGATTACACAGGTCTCTCCATCCGCTCCTGCCAGGAAGAAATAGGCGTGTGTGGTTGTAGCTCCAGGTGTAGTTAGATAGCAACGGGTCTGAAATAGCTCTGGGAGGTGAACCAGAGCTGGCCTGCGTTCTGACAGCTAATTTCTGTGGTTGTTGGCGTGAACGCCTCCTGAGCATAAGTTTCTTTCCCTCTAGGAAATTCGCCCCTGTGTGCAGCATCTGTGAGAATCCCATCATCCCCCGAGACGGGAAGGATGCCTTCAAAATCGAGTGCATGGGAAGAAACTTCCATGAGAATTGCTACAGGTGTGAGGTGAGTAGAGCAGTGCTGATTTAGTAAGATGCAGTTGATCCTGTTCAATCACCGCACAAGCCCTGTTGAAAGCCTGCTGTGTGCCAGGCCCTGGGCCGGGACAAGTCCAGGCTGGGGCTCTGCTCTCAGATTGCTCACCATCCAATAGCAGAGACAAATGAAAATGAAAATAATTACAAATATGCTCTATTAATCCGAACTCTTTGAGTTAATGATAGAAACCAAACTCAACCTGCTTTCTGCAAGAAAGGGGATCTTACGGGAAGGCTCTTGATGGTGATATCATTGATGACATCAAATGATATCATAAGGCTCTCTCTCCATCTCTCGGTTCTGCCTTTCTTGTGTGTTTGCTTCATTTTCTCTTCCTGTGGGCTGGCATCCTCTGTGGGGCAGGGGGTACAGTGCGTGGCCATGGTTGGCTCAGGTTTATATCCTTCCAACTTAGAAACCCCATCTAGGGATCCCGTACAGTCCCAAGAAGGCCTCTGATTCACCCAGCATGGGTCACATGCCCATTCTGGACCAATCAGTGGCCAGGAGCTATGATTGATAACCTCTGGGGCCAGGCAGGCAGGACTGTATGAAACAGACTGGGGGATGCTGGGCAGGCCCACACCACAGATGTCCTTTTCAGGTGCTAAGAAAGAGCATGTATAAATCAGCTTTGGGACAAAGAAGGCAGTGATCAAGTCAAGTGATCAAGGCTGGTGCAATCAAAGGCACTCTTTTAGAGGAGGCAGTGCTTAACCTGGGTTTTGCAGGATGAGTAGGAGTTTGCCACGTATTCAGAGAGGGGAAATGAAGTCCAAAAAGAGGTATGGGCCTGTGAAATCCTACTGTGGCACAAACAGCCTGAAGAATTGGAGGAAGTAGAAGTTTCGAGGAGTGTCTGGAGTGTAGAGTGCTGGATGGTGGTGGTTAACAGTGAGGCCAGAGAGAAGGAAAGGGCCCCCTCTGCCAAACGAAGGAGTCTGGACTTCAGGCTGCAGGGAGTGGTGAGGCTGAGGTGGGGAGGCTGGTTAGAAGCTGGTGTAGCAAGAAATGCCTGGGGAGTCTCACAGGCCCCACACTCAGAAGGGTCCCGTGCTTGCTTTGAAGCTCTGCTGTCATTTTCTTTTAATTCGTCATTTTTGACTAAGGGATTCTGCATTTTCATTTTGCCCTGAACCCTGCAAATTATATAGTCAGTCCTGCTAGGGAGGCTGTAAGAGTCCTCCCCTACCTCTTCCTGTCGCCTCCATGTCACCGATGTTTCTGTCTCCTCTGGTGATGGTGACAAAGGTGTCACCTAAGTGGGGACTCCAGAGCAAGTCTCTCTTTTTTTCTTTCTTTTTCTTTCTTTTTCTTTTTTTTAATTGAAGTATAGTTGATTTACAATGCTGTGTTAGTTTCTGGTGTACAGCAAAGTGATTCAGTTATACATATATATATTCTTTTTCATATTCTTTTCCATTATGGCTTATTACAAGATACTGAATATAGTTCCCTGTGCTATACAATAGGACCTTGTTGTTTATCTATCCTATCTGTAATAGTTTGTAACAGAGTAAATCTCTTAATCAGCCAGTGAGTGATTCCAAACATTTATTTACGCACATTTAAACAGATATGTAGGGAGTTCTCTGGTAGTCTAGTAGTTAGGATTTGACGCTTTCACTGCCATGGCCCGGGTTCAATCCCTGGTCAGGGAACTGAGATCCCACAAGCCTCGTGATGCAGCCAAAATTAAAACAATAATAATAATAATAAAAACAGATATGTAGAACCAAGAAGCATTTTCGCTCAGGGTGACCAGGGAGTTTAGTCGAGAAGTTGACACATTGCTTCATGATTATGTTGATTTGTTCTAGTTGAAAGTCCGGCTGATAATGCATCTTGAAAGAACAATGGTGAAATTCAGGTGCTGTTATCGCTATAGCCCACGTTAGATCCAGTGGTGATTGGCATTTGCCCGGGCCTGGCTGGTGAGCAAATAAGCCCTCCCTGCTCCTCCTTGCTCAGCTTGGCTGAGGCTACCAGGAACATTGCCCAGGCTCTGCCATGAGTCAGAGTTTGGACTCCACCAGCTGTATTTCAGGCTGTAAGTCTCCAACTACAGCGGCCTAAGCAGATGTGGGTGCTGTTTCTTTAGGAAGGGAAATGGGTTTCAAGATGCCATCCACGCTCCTTTCACCATTCCTCCCTACTTTTTTTTTTTTTGGCTGCACGGCCCTGCATATGGGATCTTAGTTCCCTGACCAGGGATCGAACCCGTGTCCTCTGCAGTGGAAGCTCGGAGGCTTAATCACTGGATTGCCAGGGAATTCCCCATTCCTGCCTACTTTGTGGTCCATGTTATTTCTTACTATTGCTGGAAAGGTAACGATACCTTCATACTTGGCTAGTATCTTACTTATTTATTTTATTTATTTATTTATTTATTTATTTATGGCTGCGTTGAGTCTTCGTTGCTGCGCACGAGCTTTCTCTAGTTGCGGTGAGCGGGGGCTACTCTCCATTGCAGTGCACGGGCTTCTCATTGTGGTGGCTTCTCTTGTTGCGGAGCACAGGCTCTAGGTGTGCGGGCTTCAGTAGTTGTGGCACGCGGGCTTAGTTGCTCCTCGGCATGTGGGATCTTCCCGGACCAGGGCTCGAACCCGTGTCCGCTGCATTGGCAGGCAGATTCTTAACCACTGCGCCACCAGAGAAGCCCTCGGCTAGTATTTTTTAATATATAAAATGCTTTCATGCACATCACCTTATTTAATCCTAATGATGATCTTTCGATATGGGAGTTCCCGTCTCCATTTAAGATGAGGAAACTGAGGGTGAGAAAAGTGGTTCTGCCTCGTGTTCTTCTGGGCTGGGTTTGGCCAGCTTTCTGCCACCTGACAGCTCCTTCGCAAACTGTGCGACTCGGTCATGGCTGATTCTCATTTAGAAGAGGTCACATGTGCCCCTGCGGGACTTTAGGTTTGGCACTTGGTGCTCTCAGAATGCCGAACGAGTGGCTGTTAGGAATAGCCCAGAGTCCCCTTGAGACACTCGAGGTGCAGTTCCAGGGAAGAGACACACAAGGGTGTCCTCCCCAGCTGGCCGAGCTGGGTCAGGATGGCACCTGTGACCCCGAAGTTGTCTCTGTGGAGACCAACCCCTCTGTTCTGATCAATGGAGCTTCCAGGGGACGCCAGCCGTGCCCTGAGCCGGGTCTCTGGACATTAATTGTTCCTGTTATTTCCCGCGTGTGCCCGGGTGAGGCCCAGATGAGGTGCGGGCTTGTGGCAGAACGGTGAATTTGGCAAAGTTTGGGCCCCAAGTCCCCATCCTCCTCATTGTAAAATCTTTTGGTGATTTAGAAAATTAGAAATATTAAGGTTTGTGCTAGTGTTGAAGCTGTTCAGGCAGTGGAACAACAAAAAGAATCCTGAACTCTGAGCCTGGAGACCCCGTCCCCTCCCAGCTCTGGAACCAGCTGTGTGACCTGGGGCAGGCCGCACCCCTCCCCGGGCCTCAGGGAGGGTGCTAAGGCCCTTCTAGCCCTTTCCACGGCCCCTCAGGGGGCTTCTCCACCAGAGGGCCTCCTCTTCTCCCTGTGTCCTCGGTTCTCCCCTCAGCTGATCGCGTTAATTTCCTCAGTGGACGCCGGCGAGTCCCACCTGCGCACACTCCACGCCGCAGTGCTTGGGCCTGGGGTCCATCCGCATGTGCCTTGTTCCCGCAGGACTGCAGGGTCCTCCTGTCTGTGGAGCCCACGGACCAAGGCTGCTACCCTCTGAACAACCGTCTCTTCTGCAAGCCGTGCCACGTGAAGCGGAGTGCTGCGGGGTGCTGCTGAGGGCACCCGTGGGCTGGGGGCCGTGGTCGCACACTAGTCCCGCTCGGGGGTCCCTCCCCAACCTGTCTCCCTTCCTGACCTGCTCTTGCACACTTTCCTTCCGAGCCACACAGGGACCAGCCTGCAGGCCTGCCCCTCATGTCCGGGACCCAGGCCTCCTCCCAGGTCAGAGCGCCCTTTAGACTCTCAGCTGTTCCTTCTCTCCTCTGGGCACCGGGAGGCTTTCGTACCATGAGTATCGTGCCTGGGGGTCCCATCTCCACGACTCTGGCCCCTCTTGAGCACTGGCCTTGACCTCCATTTCCAGGGGTGAGTTGGGGTGAGTCTCTAGATGGCACCCTGTGTCCTTAGCAATGACACATTAGCTCTGGGGGTGCTGAGACCAGCTCTGCCTTGCAGGACTGAACTATTTCAGGAAAACTGCAAAGTCCCTTAAAAAGCACTATTTTTAAAATTTGAAGTTTAAGTGATGAGAAACATTCTTCAGATTTTTTGGAGGGGAGGTGGGAATCTTAAAAGAAAATGCCTTCCTTTGTTCATAAATGTACAAGATTGTGACCTACTGGTGGCGTGGCCATGGACTTCCCACACTGGGGACATGTCATGCTGACGTGGGGCCCAGGCATGAACCTGAACAGCAGAGGCAGGAGCGAAGGATGACACACTGACACCCAAGGAAGTCAGCAACACCTGCACCCTGGCTTCCGGTGCCTCCTTCTGTGTGCAACAGTGATTCAACAGACATGGATTGAGTGCCTGTTGTATGCTGGGGAGCAGAGTACAGGAGCTCTGAGTGTGCCTCCTGCAGCAGCCTTGACTACGGCCGTGCACACGCGTGCGCACACACACACACACACACACACACACATTCCTCCAGGACAGCAACACGGATGTCCCCCAACCCCTACCTGGGCCCTCCAGCCCAGGCTGCCCTGTGACCACTGCCTTCTCAAGGCCACACCTAGAAGATTCTTTTTCTCTTTTAAGGAAAATCATTTTTGTTGCTTTGTAACTTCTAAGACATTTTGTGGAACATGAACACATTAAACAAGATGTTCTTTCCTCCCTGGGGTTGTCTCGATGTACCATGTGCTCCTAGGAGGGTGCCCTGGGCTCCAAGTACCAGGAGAGTTTCTCTGTAGGGCCCCTTAAGGGCTTCAGACCAGAGCACAGCTTCTTGCCCGAAGCTTAGAGCGGCAAGTCGCAAACTCCAGGCCTTCCCATACCTCCACAATTTCTATCATACAAGGACCTCCTATTCTATTATCTCCTTAATATTTTCTTTAACTCAACGTCCTTTTTTTTTTTTTTTACTCACCGATTTAGTCTTAGGTTAACTAAGCAATGTATCCATGCAGTCACATGTCGATGTGCTAGTTATACATGAAAATAAATGCATAACTATTCGAAGTTTGTCTGTGTTCCAACTAAGACCTCACCTAGGTAAATGCTGGCCTTTGATAGTAGCACCAGAAAAATGTCTGAGCATCTGCTCAGTGTGGCATGAATGTCCAGCAAGTGCCTGTATCCCCTGCCCCCAAACTGCGGCTCTTCTCAGCAGGTCAAGAAACTCCTGTCCCTCCTCATCCCCAGCAATGAAGACTTACACTGGCCAGCTCACAGGTGCACTGTTCCTGGACACACCCACCAGCAATGAGGTGGCTGCTGGGTGACCAGGGTGGTCCCTGCAGGAGGCCCTCTAAGGCCACCAAATCCTTCAGCAGAGTCAACACCGCCCTCAGGATGTGCTCTCTGCACGTGGGCCACGCTGCCCGTGAGCTTGCTCGCCCGCTGCAGCTCGGACACCACCAGCTGGGCTTGGTGAGCGCAGCTCCGGAGAGAAGGATACGGGGCCAGAAAGGGCGCTGGACCTGGGGGCAGGTGACCCCAGTCTCAGACCTGGCTCTGCTGCTCTACAGTGTGGACAAGTTATTAATCATCTGAGCCTTGCTTTTCTCATCTCTAAAATGGAAGCAACACTAGTATCTATCATAGAAGATTGCTGGGATAGAAGTGTTGGGCTGGTGAGGTTTCTGACAAGCTCGTGAGTCCCTTGTACCGTCTGGTGCTGGCTGGCAGTTCTTAGCCATAACTCCTGTCAGCGTTCCTCCACGGTCCTTTTGAAGCCCATCAACCAGAGACCACTGGGGACATGCCCGCAGTTCGCAAAGTTGGGTTTATCATGCTGGCTGCAGGGGGCGGGGCGCACTGCATGGGGAACGGCAGGGCATCTCAGTAAGCGAGAGTTGGGGGGCTCCTAGAACTTGGGTAGGTATTGAGGGGTTTGGGGAGGATTTAAGGAAGCAGGGGTTTGCTCCGGATGTGTGCTGTCAGGAAGCAGGGGCGTTCTATGGTTGAGAAGCTTGATTCTTTTCTATCTAGGATGTGGCGCTGTAGCTATGGTTGGTAGGGGAGCAGCAGTGGCTCATAGGATGAGGGATATTGGCCATTTTTGTATCTAGCCCAGAGGTCCTGGGCTCCAGGACACGCCTACAGTGCTCTGTGAGGTTGGAGCTCACCAAGGCCCAGAGGTGAGGGCCAGGCTAGCAGCTCCCAGTTGTCAGGCCACTTTTCTCTCTTAGTCGCCAAGTTTGGTTTGGTGTGGTTTTTCTTGTCATAAAATTGTCATCTTGTGCTGTGGTTCCTCGTGTCCCAGCCTATTTCTGGTTGCTTGTGTTTGGAAGGGTGGTGTCTGGATGAAATTCTGAGGGGTGCCTTTGTCTTCTGGGCCGCACATTCATAAATCACTCCATAAGGGGACACTTCTAGGGAGATTTATGCAACGTAAAATAAGCCAGTCAGGAAAAGACAAGGTGCTGTATGATTCCACATATGTGAGGTCTTAGAGTAGTTAAATTCATAGAAGGGTGGTGGGTTAGGGGCTACAGGGAGGGGGGTTAGGGAGTTGTTGAGTGAGTACAAAATGTGAGTTTGCACAATGAAAAGTGGTCTGGAGATGGATGGGGGGAGGTGGTTGCACAACAGTGTGAATGTACTTAATGCCACTGAACACTTAAAAGTGGTTATCTAGGGCTTCCCTGGTGGTGCAGTGGTTGAGAATCTGCCTGCCAATGCAGGGGACACGGGTTCGAGCCCTGGTCTGGGAAGATCCCACATGCCACGGAGCAAATGGGCCCGTGAGCCACAACTACTGAGCCTGCGCGTCTGGAGCCTGTGCTCCGCAACGAGAGGCCACGACAGTGAGAGGCCCGCGCACCGCAATGACGAGTGGCCCCCACTTGCTACAACTAGAGAAAGCCCTCGCACAGAAACGAAGACCCAACACAGCCATAAATAAATAAATAAATAAATAAATACAGTTACATCTGTTTAAAAAAAAAAAAGTGGTTATCTAAGGAGCCAGCCTGCTGCAACTAAGGAAGCCCACGTGCTGCAACTAAGGAGCCTGCCTGCCGCGACTAAGACCCAGTGCAACCAAATAAATAAGTTAATATTTTTTAAAAAATGGTTATGGTGGTAATTTTATATTATGTACATTTTACCACAGTTAAATAGTATACATAATTGGATGCTTGGAGACAGGGTGAGGAGCTGATAAAGTGGTGTAAGAGTCCCGAGGTGGGGACGTGCCACGCCCCACACTGGGGTCCTAGGAAGGCTGTCCATTACTGTGTGCAAACCCAGTGAGAGAGATGCTGCAGGCTGACCTGGGCTTCCTGAAGGCAGGTGCTGTGCACGGCCACTAGAGGGCAGCATGGGCCAGCGAACCAGACATTGAGCCCTGGGGAGCCAACGTTCTCATGCCCCTCACGGGGTCCTCAGCTTCTCCAGATGCAAAATGGGAATAATTCCTGCCTGCCCACTGCACATGGTTGCAGTGAGGCTGAGAGAACAAAACGACTTGGAAAACTAGAAAGTGAGCGATGTGGCTGTGGAATTGCTGCAAGCGGAACATGGGTCTTGGAGGGAGACCCACGTCAAGAGACTGAATTTCTCATCTGCCCAAACCCCTACCTGTTAGGAGGGTCCCCTGGGAGTTCCCATGCTGCCACCCCTGCAAGTCTATATCTGGGAACCTGGGCTCGGTAAGCATAGAATTGGGACAAGGGACGCCGTGAAGTTGCTAGGAAACCCTGAGCTTTCCAGTTTGTCACCCTGTCCCGAGAGTCCCCCTTAACCCGAGGCCACACCCGGCACGTGCCAACCCCTCCAGGGCAACCAAATGCTGCTCTCTACTCTGCTAGGGACACAAATGGTGGAAATGAGGGATTAAAGGAGAGCAGAAGGGGATCAAGTTTGGGGAGAGAAGAGAAGACTGGGCTGATAAGGAAGAATCCTAGTGGCCACAGGACATTTGCAAAGAAATGGTTTTATCAGTTTACAATACAGTTCTCATAAGGCGAATAGCTCCTCCTAAAAAATAGTAGTCTACAAAGTAGCTACTGTTAATATCCCGATTCAAAGACAAGCTGCACATCAGAGAATCAGAGAGATGGTGTAACTGCCTAGGGCTGCACATCAGAATCAGGATCAAACCAGGTCCAGTAAAAACTACAGGCCAGTGCTACAGACGCAGATCAGAAACACCCACATTCTAGAATGTTCCAGAACCCATCATGTAACACAGATGCCAAAATCCATCTGAAAATATTCTTAAATGTTTTGAGCCCTTTATCTTAAGAGCTGCTGATTTTAGGCTGCAGGCCTTTTGCAAGTGAGATGTACTTTCCCGGATGCATTCAGAAAGGCTCTTGCATTTATAGTGTGTGAATCACACTAATCTCGTGAATGATCATCAGCTTAGAGACCTTGGACTGTGCCCTACCATGACCTTCCTTCTGCAGAAAAAAAATGTTCACTTCAGTGGAAAACTACAGACTGTCTGCTTGCAGCACCATCTTCCTGGTTATTGGATTCTAGCCTTTCATTGTCTTTCAGCTATTTTACAACTCTGTAAATTGTAGTAACTGATAAATCCCGTCCTTAGAGGTTCCCCCCCCATCCCCTTGTGGAAAAATCAGTTTCACCTGCATCTGCCCATTCATTTCAATATTCCTGACTTATACACGTGAATGTCCTTCTGCTGCCGGTTGTAACATCCACCTGGTTGCCTTCTGAGTTAAACAAAATGTTTAACACGTATTCATTTTCTTTTTATCCGTATGGGAGTCATGATTTTACTTTTTCTTGAAAACGATCTTTTAACACTTCCTTCATCAGGTGTTTTGGACGCTCCTTTCGGCCGGGGGAGGTGGTGGGTGGCTTGCGGGCATATCCTCATTAAGTAGTTAAGAAGCAGCAGGCAGGTGGCAGCTGCTCCCCAGAGCAGTCGCTGAATGAGTGGCGCCAGGGTGGGGGGCCGTGCTCCGGTGGGTGGGACACGGGGACACGGTCTTAGCGAGACCTGGCTCTCCCTCTGGTTAAGCCTCTAACCAGCTACTTGATCTGAAAACACAACCTCTTTAGGCCTGAGGGTAAGGAAGGGCAGAGGGAGCTGCCTTTCTGAGTTCTTGTTTGCGGCGAGGCTGGAGAGCTGGGGATGATTGATGATCCCTGACAGGGTTTCAGCAAGGGTACAAAGCAGACAGAGGTGGACCTGGGATGGGCACCAGGCCTGCCTGACTGGGAGGCCCAGGCTGTGACCACCTGCCACTCGAGGGGGCCCGGGATGGCCCACACTAACTGATGCTGGGGGGCCGGCCCCTGTCCCCCAGAGTCCTCCCCACATCGCCTCACATCCCCTCCTTACAGCTGAGGAAGCTGAGGTCCAGGGAGATGCCATGCACAGCCAGCGGCCACAGTGGGACCATACCCTGGGATTTCTAACTCAATCTTTAGGGCCTGCTCGAAGCAAGGTCGGTAGGGCCTGTCCTCTTCCCCGGTAAAGGGGCCCAGAGAGTGAGGGGCAGGGCCTCCTCTAGACATAAACCTTGACAAGAACTTGGAGCTGAAGAGATCTGGGCTTCTCAGTAATGATTACGCTGACAGTAATAACAGCAGCTACCATCTCGTGGGCAGGAAATGCCCGTATGAAACAGGAGGGAAGGGGGCAGGGCACAACCTTTAAAGGAATAACATAGCCCGAGGACACGACATAAACTGATTAGAACCAAGTAGGTCCAAGATGTCGGATGAGTGGATGAGTCGACTTCCACTAGACCTTGAGCCTCAGTATACGCTCACTGTAACACATCAGCAAGCTGAATAACACACCCACAGGCGCCAGGACAGTTCCAAGGCCCACTATAAAGGTCAAAAAGTGGGTGGTGGCCCAATTTCTGGAAATCCCCACCCCTTACCCAAAATAGCTGGAATACTCCTCCCACTCATTGGGGGATGATACCCACCCCTATAAAACCTGACAACCCTGCACCCTGGTGCCTTTCTCACCTTCTGAGATGGCCCACGCTCTGTCTGTGGAGTGTGCTTCTCTCTAAATAAATCCACTTCTTACCCATCACTTTGGCTCTCACTGAATTCTTTCTGCGATGAGACATCAAGAACCTGAGCTTCATTAAGTCCTGAGACCAGGTGTGTGATCTCAGTTAAAAGAACGTGGGTTCAAGTCCCAATCTGGGTTTTGGTTGGGTTCGAGTCCCAGTATTACCGAGTCCAAGCTTGCTCTGCTCACCCCCAATAAATCGGAGATGAGGCGTTGAGGCAAGGATTAACGACTTTATTCGGAAAGCCGGCAGAACGAGAAGATGGCAAACTAATGTCTCCGAAGAACCATCTTCGCGGGGTTTGGATGCCAGTTTCTTTTACAGAACAGAGAAGGGGAGGAGATGAGGAAGTCAAGTAAAAAGGCCATAAGATTTGCAAATGTCCCCTGGAATGGCCAGCCTCAGGGAGGGGATGTGTTCATTTCTTCTTTCTTTCTTTTTTAAAAATATTTATTTATTTTATTTTTATTTATTTTATTTTTATATTTGGCTGCGTCAGGTCTTAGTTGAGGCACTTGGGATCTTTCATTGTAGCGCGGGCTTCTCTCTAGTTGTGGCGTGTGGGATTTTTTTCTCTCTAGTTGAGGCACGCGGGCTCAGTAGTTGTGGCATGCGGGCTTATTTGCCCCATGGCATGTGGGATCTTAGTTCCCCAACCAGGGATCGAACCCACGTCCCCTGCATCGGAAGGCGGATTCTTTACCACTGGACCACCAGGCAAGTCCCAATTTCTTCTTTCTTGCAGCCATCCACAGGTGGACAGGGTCAGGATGTTTCCCTGAACAAAGGCACTTTGGTTTAACATTCAGGCAGAGGGGCAGGGTTCCCTGAGGCAGGCCATTGTGTATAGACAGTATCCTCTTAGTGAACAAAAGCAATGGGAAGCAAAGGTTAAAGTGAAAGAAACAGATCCAACATGAAGTCAGATTTGGCTCTTCCCTGTTACACCAGCACGTGGGTTCAAGTCCCAATCTGAGTTGCATGGGTTCACATAGACATGGTCTCTTTTAGTCCTTGCTCCTGCCATGAAGTAATTACCTGTGATCCCACCCTTCAGACAAGGAAACTAAGGCTCAGGTCACACCACGAGTGGCTTCCAGCTCTAAATCCCTTTCCTCCACTGCTTTTGCTGCCTAGCAAGTCACTTACTCCTCCGATCTCTTCTCCCTTTGTCTGTAAAACAGAGATACTTATAATTTCCTCATCACAAATAGCGTATGACTAAACGCAATGTGGTTCTCTGGATTGGATCCTGGAACGGAAAAAGGACATTGGTGGAAAAACTAGTGAATTGGATAAAGTGTGGAGTTTAGTGAATAGTTTTGTACCACTGTTGTTTTCCTCGTTTGGACAAATGTGCCGTAGTTACGTAAGATGTTATCAAAAAGGAAACTGGTGAAATGTGTAAGATAACTCTCTTTGTGATCTTTGTAACATTTCTGGAAACCTAAAATTTATTCTAAAATTAAAAGTTTATTATTTTAAAAGTAACTGGACAAAGGAGAAGGCTGTGAGCTCCAGGAGGCACTGCCCATCACTGACAGGAAGACACGAGGACAAGAGGAGGCCATTCTGCAAATGAATCTGTTTGGCTGGGAGGAGGGGAAACGTCTGCAAAAGGGGGAGGGAATCTACTGATGGAAGAGAGGGCAGGGAAGGAGAGGTGGGGGACCCAACCCAATTTATGTGGATTTCTGTTCTCAATAGTTCCCAGGATCAGAGCAAGTCCCTGGTGGCTCCATATGGCTGTGGCCAGGCAGGCAGTGTAAACAAAGCTTTGGGGCTGTCATTCCCCAACCCAGGGGGTCTCCGTATGGCCTGGGAGTCCTGGGGTGTGGTGGGGGACCACGCCAGCAACGAGGAGACAGATGCCAAATGAGGGGTGGGTGGAGAGGAGGTTTCAGAAAATCAGGGTGAGCTTTAACCAGCGTGGATGGCAATTTTTTTCCTTTCTGTAAACAGAGCAAGAATTCCTTGGGAAAGAAAATACAATACAGCCCAAGAATCTTGAGCTGGTCCTTTAAAGCCAGCGGGGCTCTTGCAAAGTTCAAGTTCACAGGGAGAGACTGGCTGGAGCAAGAGAGAAACCTGAGAGGTATTAGCCTGAGGGCCTGATCAGAAGGCAGATGCAGAAAGGCCAGGGAGGGTTATGAAAGCTCTGTTTGGGGCCTGTGAGTCATGGGCCAGTCAGCTTGGGGCTGTGGCCTGGCTGAGCCCAGCTGGAACCTCCCTTGAAAATCTACACCCCTCTCAGCACCCCACCCCCACCTCCTGGGCAGGGCACAGCTCTGGGATGGCCACAGCAGCTTGCCTGGAGCTTCCACTTCATTCATTTTTTCATTCATTCATTCAAACATTCCTTGACCCCTTCTGTATGCCGTCATTGCCCTTGGCACAGAACTCAGTTTAATGAGGGAGAGAGAAAACAGAACAGCCTCTGCTGGGGGACACAGAGACATAACTGGCAGGTCAGGAGAGGAAAGCTGGAGAGAGCGTGACGTCCACTGTAGGATGAGTGGGGGCCAGCCAGCGAGCTGCTATTCCAGAGTATCCCAGGTGCTTGCTCTCTGAGCTGGGCAGCTGCATGTTGCTGGGGGCATGGCAAGGGGCGGGAATGAGGTCCAGCCAAGGTCAGGACCAAGTCAGCAAGGGCCCCTTGGGCTGTGTGGAGAGGATGGGACTTTATCCCTGAGGGCAATGGCCGGATGGAGAAACCCCAAGCCCTGGTAGAAATCCAGAGCCAGGGAACCAGAGGACGTGGAATCCAGCTGCCCATTCTCACAGAAGTGGAGACTGGAGCCCAGAGAGGGTGTGAGACCTGCCAGGCTCACACCGCACGCACGGTAGCACCATGCCCAGGTGTCCTGATTTCCACAACAGGTTTTTTCCCGCCCCTCCCACTGTCTCTATTATCTTCCAAGACTTACTTGTGGACCCAAGCAGGTATCTGCAAACATCTCGAGGTAGAAGAACGAAGGGTGTGGGTGGGCGAATTGGGCCGGTGTTTTGAATAGGCTGACCCAGGGCAGAGGATCCCCTGGGGGAAGGAGGGCAGGCTTCCTGCCCCGGTGAGAGTTGACTTGCCCCAAAGGATGTAGTGAGTCACTGGGGAGCAAGGCTCGCACTTCCTCCTTCCTTTGGGCTTTGGTCTCAGTTCCCTGGAAGAAGGCACAGCCTGAATTCCTGGGGGCGGCCCCCTTCCGGGCAGGTCCAGACTGGGGTGCCTTGCCATCTGCATCCCCAACTCCTGCACACTCCCTTTCTGAGGCCCTGGTAAGTTTCCCTTTTGGCCCCTGGTCTGACTCAGACTCAGCCCGTCACGTGGACATTGGCCGCAGGAAGGTGCCTCCTCCCCGCTCCCACCCTGAGCTCAGCCACGCTTCCTCTGCCCGGGGCCACGCCCCCTCCTTTTTCTCCGGAGGAGGAGCCGCTCCGGCGAAGAACCCGTGGCTGCCCAGCCCGCGGAACAAAACACCGACTGCAGGGTAGGGCTCTTCGGAGACCAGGTCACCCGGAAGCCCCTGGACAGAGGACCAGAGATAATGATCCCCCGTGGCTGTCACCGATTGAGGGCCTACTATGTGTCAGGTGCTAACGCAGCCAACAGCCCCAAGAGGCAGAAATACTAGTGTCCCCATTTTACAGGGAGAAGAGAAGGTGGGCCACGGTCATGGGGAGTGAAGGATTGTGACATCCGGGCAGCCCCGAGGGCCCACTCGGGACTCAGGTCACGGATTTTTTTTAAGTGGGGGCGGCTGGGGGAATTCCCTGGTGGTCCAGTGGTTAGGACTCCGCACTTTCACTGCCGAGGGCCCGGGTTCAACCCCTGGTGGGGGAACTAAGATCCCACAAGCCGCCTGGCACCGCCAAAAAAATAAAAAGTAAAGTGAGGCGTCTGGCAAGGTGGCGTGTTTTGCTCCAGGCGCATCCAGCTGCCCAGGGGAGGCGCAGAGTGGGCGGAGAGCTGGGTTTGACTAGTGTTGGGGTCAGGAGCGGGGAAGCTGGGGAAGCTGGTGGAAGCGTCAAGTGACTGGGTAGGAAGGGCAGGGAGGAAGGAGGGGCTGAGGAACAGTGAGCAGGGGGTGGGCTCCGTGACCGCTGGGGTTGGGGTACCAGAGGGAAGGGAGGAGGTGAGGGGCAGAGGGCAGTCAGTGGAAATCATGGAGGCGGTGCAGGCCCTGGTTCTGGGGCTCTGAACATCGGGGCAGCCTTTGCTCGCAGGATGTGACTTGTTTGCTTCCCTTTGTGTCCTCATCCCACAGGCTGCAGGGAACAGGCACTCCGTGAATATTTATGGAGTGAATAAGTGGCTACTTGGGGGAGTCTGGGGTGGGGTGACTTTCCTCTTTCTACTGTGGTTTTTTAATAACAGCTTCATTGAGCTATAATTTACATACCACAAAATTCAGCCTTTTGAAGTTGGGTTTTTTTTTAACAGTAGTTTTTGGTATATTCACAGAATTGTACAGCCATTGCTACTATCTAATTTCAGAACATTTGATCACCCCCAAAAGAAACCCCATACCCCCTTTTCCCATCCCCTCAGCCCCTGGCAGTCACTAATCTACTTCCCATGGGTTTGCCTAGTTTGGACATTTCTTTCTTTCTTTTTTTTTTTTAATATCTATTTATTTATTTGGCTTCGTTGGGTCTTAGTTGAGGCACACGCAGATCTTAGTTGGCTCCCAACCCGTCCTCACCTCTCCCCTATCACAAATTTTGGTGCACTGTTGAGGCACACGCAGATCTTAGTTCCCCAACCAGGGATCGAACCCACGTCCCCTGCATTGGAAGGTGGATTCTTAACTACTGGAACACCAGGGAAGTCCCATATTTTGGACATTTCTGTCAGGGGAATCATACACTACATGGTGTTTTGCATCTGGCTTCTTTCACTTAGCGTGTTTTCAAGGTTCATCCATGTTGTAGCTTGCGTCAATACTTCATTCCTTTTTATTGTCAAATAATATTCCATTGTGTGAATATACCACATTTTGTTTATCCATTCATCAGCTCCCAAATGGGGGGTGGGGGCGTGTTCAGAGAGGGCGGACAAAGCAGAGTTACAGCTTGTTCTTCGGTCTGACTCCAAACGTAGTGCCCGCTCCCCGACACTGCTCGGTTCCCACTTCCCTCTCTCTCCTGCATCTCTGGAGCCGCCATTCAGCCTTGGATTTGGAAATATTTGCTAGCCCTAGATAGAAAAGGGGTTAAAGACACCTAAGCCCTAGGAGCTGCTCCCACAAACATGAAAATTTATGTGACAAAGATGTTCCCTGCAGCAGCATTTATAACAGAGAAGAACTAGAAATTCCATTGCACACAGTGGAATTGCTAAAAGATGACTTAAAACTATAGAAACTGTCTGTTAGCTTGTATCACTTATCATCTCCTTCTTGGCTTTCATTACTACTTCTTGTTTGTTTCTTGTCTATGTCTGTCTCATCCACTAGAACGTACATTCTTTGAAAACAAGAACATTGTTGGGTCCCTAACTTCTGAGCAGGGGTTGTGGAATGAATGAACCTAATGTGGAATGAATGAACCTAAGCATTTTGCAATAGCAAGTAAAGAAGCCATTGCAGAATGTTATGCACAAGATGATTCTTTTTGTTTTTTTTTTTTTAAATGTTTGAATGCAGGCAGAGGAAAATCTCTAAGACCATATATTAATTATCTTGGGGATTGGGACTGGGGATTAGGTGTGGGCGATCCTCATTTTCCATTGTTTCATTCTGACTTTTTTTTACTACGAACATGAATTTCTTTAGTAATAATAAAAATAAATGTTTTTAAAAGAATAATCATCCAGACTTCTTTCTATGTATGCAAGCATGGATGTATGAGGATGTTTATTCCAGCACTATTTATACTGGCAAAAAAAAAAGGAAATTATCATTTGCCCACTTTAAGATATATATTGTTTTAATTTTTTACAATGAATTTTGTAATGGACTGAATGTTTGTGTTCCCTCAAAATTCATGTGTTGAAAATCCTAATCCCCAAGGTGATGATATTAGGAGGTGGGGCCTTTAGGAGCCCTCATGAATGAGATTAGTGTCCTTATAAAAGAGACCCCAGAGATATCCCTCACCCCTTCCACCATGTGAGGATACAGCAAAAAGATGGCTATCTATGAAAGAGGAAGCAGGAACTCACAAGATACCAAATTTGCCAGTGCCTTGACCTTGAACTTCTCAGTCTCCAAAACTGTGACAAAATAAATTTCTGTTGTTTATAAGCCACCCAGTCTATAGTGTTTTGTCATAGCAACCCCTATGGACTAAGACCAACATGGACTTGCACAGTTGAAACAAAAATTAACAAGAGGGTGATGTATAGGCTGGTTGGCTTATAACCCAGAGAGCAGCCAGCCAGAGGCTCCCTGCCAGGCCACAGTGCAGGGGCCACTGCACCTGCCAAGCCTATGTTGTTCTTTCTTCTCCCACGTGTCATGTGAGCAGTAGAAATAGTATCTAGCAACTGTGACCACAAGTGGGGAATAGGTGATCTGCTTTAGAGACCAAATGCCCAGCTCTCTACTGCTGTCTCCTTAGGGGCAAAGGTCAAAAGCCCTGCTGATGCCAGGGGCTTGTCCCTCAGATCAGTCCATTACCTCCCAACATCCAGGCTTGTCTCTGGAAGCTAGGTTTTCTCTCTCTGGCTCAGCCTTCATGGGCTACCAACCCATAATGACCACACACTCAGGACAGCATAAACAAAACCCTTGGATGGGAGAGAGCTGGGCTGTGTTCTCAGAGCAGTCTGGGGAAATAAAACTCAAGTCCAATGTCTGGCTCTGTTGGAAGATTTACTTGCCTCATTATCCCACAAAGACATGGTAGTGAACCTCTCTTTTTTTTTTTAATATTTATTTATTTATCTGGCTGTGCTGGGTCTTAGTTGTGGCATGCGGGATCTAGTTCCCTGATGTTGACCTAAAGAAAAAAATGTACAATGTGAGAGTTGCGAGTTAAGTTTTATTTGGGGCAAAATGAGGACGGTAGCCTGGGAGACGTCGTTTCAGATAGCTCTGAGAAACTGCTCAGAGGAGGTGAGGCGGGAGCCAGGTTATATAGAAGTTTTATAACAAATTTTTCTAGCCCCTTAAATATCTTTTAAAATTGGGGTAAATAGAACAGACTTGTTTGGCTTTTAATGGTGGGGACCAGTAGGGGGTCCCTTTTGGCCCATTTAACCTTAGGTAGTGTAGTAATATCAAAACTTTGTGTTTTAATCACATAAATGTCCATTTTATTTATCCAATTTTAAATAACCATCTAAAGACTTCTTTATTCATTTGACATAATTCCTTTAAAATTTCTACCTTATTGGAAATAGTATCTAGACTTTCCTTACAGGATTTTTCATGTTAACATTAATTATTCTAACGCTTTTATTAGCATCTGTGAGACCCACTGAGGGAAAGTAAAGACCACAAATGAAGCTTCCCAAACCAGTTTTTCTTACTTGTTTTAAATTAAAGAAGTTCTTAGGTTAATAATTTGATATATTTCTTTCTTCCACCTTTAATTTGATTTTTTTGTTTGTTTTTATAGGTACCAATAAAACGACTGTTTATAATGAGAGTGCTAGATTCACCAATTTGTTAGTTTCTCCAACTTTAAAAGGATCCATCACTTGGCCATTAATAAAGTATATATATTTATAGTGATTCAAACCATTAAGATGCAAGAGGCTTCCCCATAAGAGAGCAGGGGAGGATGTAACCTAAGTAAAATCTGGAGAGTTTACTCTCAAAAATAGTACGGCAGAGGTCAAGTTTTCAAAACACGTACATACACACATAGACATACATGGAACATCTTAGGAAGATCAGGTAGGATACTTACATCTCAAAGGCACAGAAAGAGAAATGCAAGTTTCCCCCAGAAGGCCTTTGTTTAAAGTCAGAATTCTGAAAAAATTTTTCTATCCAGCCAGCTTTTTAACCTTAATTTAACTGTGTATGCAATAAAAGAGCCTCCTCATTTTTAGGGCGAGATTTCCTTTAATTTCCAGTTAAGTAAATACTAATTGATATAGATCTGAAAACCCAGGCTTGCAGGTCCAGATGGTTAACTCAAATTCCTTAGCAAATCCCAATGGATTCTGAATCGGATCGGGAAATTCCTTAGCCAAGGCTCGAAGTTCTGCTTGGGTCCAGGGTGTGTACGTAAGCACAGAGGATGGTTCACTTCTCCCTGTAATAGGCTTCTCCTTAAACGGAGCTATAATCACTTCTGATTTTTTATCCTCCTTTGCTGGGGAAGAGGGAACAGCAGGAGGCAGAAGAGTTGGAAGAGAAAAAGAGATAGCCTCTGGGCCAGGCAATTCTGATAGAAGAGGACATGTGGGAGGAGCGGAGGGAGAGACAGAGTCAGAGACAGGGTGCTAGCAGCCTTTTTTAGTTCCGACATAGTTTCAAAACGTTACTCTATCATTTTCTCTTTTAGAAGCTTCTAGGTACCAATCAACGTAAGCATTCATTCAGTCTGTTTGATCTTACAGCTGGCTTTTTTTTAACTGTGTGCGCAACTATAGCAATTTGGGACTATCAGAAGAACCCTGATTTGGCTATTTTAGGTTGAGATCTCCTGTAGCATAATTTCCGCAATTAACTAGGTACTTGCACGTATAAGCTCCGTACAGTGTTGTACATGAATCTGGCTGGGGTGTTAGTTGGAGGTTGCTTTTCTGACACCCCTCGTTTTTGTGTTTGAGAGGTTCTAGTTCCCTTTTTAAGTTGAATTTGTCAGGGATAAAATTTACTAGTGAAATTGTGTGGCGGCCAGTGTGCTGCTTGTGAGCTTAACTCCTCTAGGCGTAACCCTAGAGTCGTTTCAGCCCCCTTATGTGTCTCAGTTTTTCCCTTTGGTGGTCTAAGACTACCGTGGGTGCTCAGATCACTGAATGGCCAATTTTTATCTGTGACCCCTGGACGAGTAAGTGTTTTGATTAATGAGTGGGTTTCCCTGTGGGACCACTGCACGGTATGAGGCCTTTGCCTCCACCACTCCTGTAAATTTATCAGTCTCCTGAGAAAGCCATAACTGGCCGGGAGGAGTCTTGTCCCTTTTCTTTGGAGCAACACTCTCATGTAATATCTTCACTTTTATCCCGACAAATTCTATTAAGACAGCTGAATTGAGGAAAAGCGTCAGATCAACCTCTTACCTAACCACTCAGCCAAGACCACTCAGTCTCCTACAACTGAGCAAACCCTGGTATCTTTCAACCAGGCGCCCCCAGTATCTTTCACCTGGGTGGGTATTTGCCTGGTACATTTCAACCAAGCCCCACCCCCCTCCCCCCCACACAGTATCTTTCAACTGATCGGGAGCAGTTACCTTCTATACACCACCAAATAAAACTCAGGATCATCAACCAACACAGGAGATCCGAGAACCAGGAGAGACTTACCCAAATTCATCTGCTCTCTCCAAGGAAGCAGACGAGTGCAAGGGGCCTCTGCTGGTACCAAGGCTCCAGTTCCTCGTAGAGTTCAGGTGAAGGAGAGAAGTCCACTCTGGGTCCCTTGGTGGTCGCCGTAACTGTTGACAAAAAAAAAAAAAAGCACAATGTGAGAGTTCCAAGTTGTTTTATTTGAGGCAAAATGAGAACTCTACCCTGGGAGACAGCATTTCAGATAGCTCTGAGAAACTGCTCCAAGGAGGTGACGGGGAGAGCCAGGTTATAAAGAAGTTTTATAACAAAAAGCAGGTAGTCTGAATAGCAAAAGATTATTGTTAATTAAAGAAAACCAGATATCTCAAGTTAAGGAATTTAGCGGTTTTCTATGTATGGGGACGTGCAAGAGTCTGGGCTCAATGAAATCATTCCTTTGATATGCACCTCAGCTATTCGGGGCCTGTATCCCATGTTTTCACATCCTGAGTTTCCACAGGGCTGCAGTCTGATGGCTGCTAGATGGCAAGTATTCTTTTTTTTAATTTAATTTTTAATTTTTTTAAAGACCCAAGCTCCCCGATGGCTTTTGGGGGAAGGGTTTTTATTTTTTATTTTACTTATTTATTTGTTTGTTTGTTTGTTTATTTATTTTTGGCTGCATTGGGTCTTGTTGCTGTTTGCAGGGTTTCTCTAGTTGGGGCGAGCGGGGGCTACTCTTTGTTGCATTGCACGGGTGGCTTCTCATTGCTGTGGCTTCTCTTGTTGCAGAGTACAGGCTTCAGGTGCAAGGGCTTCAGTAGTTGTGGTGCATGGGCTCAGCAGTTGTGGCTCGCAGGCTCTAAAGCGCAGGCTTAGGTGTTGTGGCGCACAGGCTTAGTTGCTCCACAGCATGTGGGGTCTTCCCGGACCAGAGATCGAACCGTGTCCCCTGCACTGGCAGGCAGATTCTTAACCACTGCACCACCAGGGAAGTCCCACATGTATTCTTTTCAGCCCTGAGCTTCCTCAGGGCTCACCGGCTCACACTGGAGGGCTGCAATCATTGATGACTGTGAATCCTTTGTTTAAATATTCCATTTATCACTGACCCGGGCCCCCTGCAGTGGAAACGTGGAGTCCTAACAACTGGGCCACCAGCAAATTCCCAACCTCTCTTTGATAATGATCTCCCAGACAAATATTAACTCAGCCGTGGATAGAATGTTAGGAATACTTCTTGCCTTCAAGGACCTGACAATGTATAATTACAAGTTCAAAAGAGATAAGTACCTGCAATTTAGGGTTCTGTAGAGGCCAAGAGGGCCCTAGAATGCTTGCATTCTGGGTGGCTCCCAGTTCATTACCCAATGAAGGGATGCTGAAATAGGTTTACAAAAATTATAGTACGTTCTAAATGTTTACATTAAACAAACTTTTAAAAAAATTTTTTATTTTATTTTTGGCTGCCTTGGGTCTTCATTGCTGCGTGCAGACTTTCTGTAGTTGTGGTGAGCGGGAGCTACTCTTCGTTGCGGTGCACAGGCTTCTCATTGTGGTGGCTTCTCTTGTTGTGGAGCACGAGCTATAGGTGCGCGGGCTTCAGTAGTTGTGGCACACGGGCTCAGTAGCTGTGGCTCGCGGGCTCTAGAGCACAGGCTCAGTAGTTGCGGCATGCAGGCCCTAAAGTGCTCGGGCTTCAGTAGTTATGGTGCATGGGCTTAATTGCTCCACGGCATGTGGGATCCTCCTGGACCAGGGATCAAACCGTGTCCCCTGCATTGGCAGGTGGATTCTTAACCACTGTGCCACCAGGGAAGTCCTAAACAAACTCTTTTAAAACACACATATATCACAATGCAATTATGCTAGTCACAATATGATGGGAATTATAAAAATATTCACGCACAAGAGGCCACAGGCTGCATGGCCAGGTAATGGGACACAAGTTCATAGTTGTCTGATGGATATCTTCTTTCACTCCTGCCTGGGAATATCAGCCACAGTAGAGAATGTTTGGTGCCTCCCCCTGAATGGCCGTCCTCTGTCACATCACACACCTGGTTTTCATCTCCACACTTACCTCCATCAGAAATAGTCTTATTGGCAAAACAAACAAACAAACAAACAAAAAAACATGAGGGACTTTCCTGGTGGTCCAGCGGTTAAGACTCTGCGCTCCCAATACAGGGGACTCAGGTTCGATCCCTGGTCAGGGAACTAGGATCCTGCAAGTCCCTGGGACGGCCAAAAAAAAAAAAAAAAGTCTCATTTGTTTCCTGATTTGCTGAATGCCCCCTTTAGAATAAGAGTGCCACAAGACAGAGATCTCTGTCCACTTCACCCCTGACTGGCACATGGTAGGCACTCTGTAAATTTTGGTTAAATGAATGGGTATAAGATATCCTCATTTATAAGAACTCATTTATGTTCACATAAATGAGGCTACCCACCCCATACACACACACACAGTTGGATTTAGTGATAAGAGACTAAATTCCCTAGGGCATGATATTTCCCAGGACAGATTAGTAGATCAATGGTGTCCCTGGCCCCTGGCCCCCTGTGAATTCAGGGAGGTGATATTTGAGCTGGATTTAGGGAGATGAGTGGGGTGGGGATTTGTGGGGAAATCCATCTGCCCTTCTCTCTGAAGGACATTATGAGGGAAAAGGCTGTTCAAGAGACTATCGCTAAGTGAAAAAGCAAGGTTCAGAAGAGTTTCTCTAAAATGATCCCATTTTTGCAAAAATCAATAATGTTACTACTTATAGAAAAGGTTGAGGAATACACACCATGTTGTTGATGGTCTTGACTCTGCAGAAAAGAGCATTTTAGGGAGATTTTACTTCTCTTGCTTTGGGTTTATATGGTGCTTAAATTTTATGTATTATGTCATGCATATTTGTAATCAGTAAAGAAAAGATAAAAAATAACCTTACATTGAATTGTCTTACAGTGTTTCGTGTGCTTTCCTCTTTCCTTTCTTCATAGAGAGTTGTTTTGTTTCCGAATGAGTCAAGATGATCAATTACAGGAATGCTCCCAGGAGCATTTGAAATATGCAGCATTAATTTGTCTTTAAGCAGAATGCCCCCAGACTGCAGGACTTTGAGTTGATTTTAGGATGTACAAAAGAAAACATGTATCAAGAAGCATAATAAACTGTGAACTTGCTGCTCAATTTAGGAATTAGAACATTACTGATAATGTGTCTTTCTCTGTCCCATCCCCTGAGTCCCCACCAGAGGAAACCACTATTCTAAATTTTGTGTTCAGGGAATTCTCTGGCAGTCCAGTGGTTAGGACTGTGCGTTTCCGCTGCTGGGGCCCTGGGTCCAATCCCTGATCAGGGAACTAATTCCCACAAGCTGCAGCGTGGCCAATAAATAAATAAATAAATTTTGTGTTCAATATTCTTTTCTTTTTATTGTTACTCCCTTTTATTTTATTTTTTTTAAATTTTATTTATTTATTTATTTATTTATTTATTTATGGCTGTGTTGGGTCTTCGTTTCTGTGTGAGGGCTTTCTCTAGTTGCGGCAAGTGGGGACCACTCTTCATCGCGGTGCGCGGGCCTCTCACTATCGTGGCCTCTCCCGTTGCGGAGCACAGTCTCCAGACGTGCAGGCTCAGCAATTGTGGCTCACGGGCTTAGTCGCTCCGCGGCATATGGGATCTTCCCAGACCAGGGCTCGAACCCGTGTCCCCTGCATTGGCAGGCAGATTCTCAACCACTGCGCCACCAGGGAAGCCCTGTTACTCCCTTTTAAAAAATAATTTTTGGCCTCTCCCCTTCTGAGATGGCCCAAACTCTGTCTGTGGAGTGTGTTTTTCCCAAGGCTGTTCTCGCCTTTTGAGATGGACCGAATTCTGTCTATGGGGTGTTTATCTCTCTAAATAAATCCACTTCTTACCTAAAAAATATTTTTTAAATATAAAATAAAACATAATTTTTATGATAAATGCATACATCCTTGACCAATATATTTGTGAAAATTCATCGAGCTGTATACCTACAACTTGTGTACTTTCCTATCTGTATGTATGAACATCCATCAGAAGTTAACAACAGGGCTTCCCTGGTGGCGCAGTGGTTGGGAGTCTGCCTGCCAATGCAGGGGACACGGGTTCGAGCCCTGGTCTGGGAGGATCCCACATGCCGCGGAGCAACTAGGCCCGTGAGCCACAATTACTGAGCCTGCGTGTCTGGAGCCTGTGCTCCGCAGCAAGAGAGGCCACGATAGTGAGAGGCCCGCGCACCGCGATGAAGAGTGACCCCCGCTTGCCGCAACTAGAGAAAGCCCTCGCACAGAAACGAAGACACAACACAGCCATAAATAAATAAAATTAAAAAAAAAAAAAAAGAAAGTTAACAACAAAAAGAGGACAGGTGCTCAGATAGTTCTGTCCTAAGACCAGTGTAGGAGGAAGCCCTGCCCTGGGCTCTGCTTTAGAAGACCCTGCTTAGTGGCAAGTCCCCAGAGCCCAGGGGATGAGCCCACCCAAAGCCCGTGGCCCAACCTCTCCACCTTGTTCCAGGGACCGGGGACTCTGGAATTTCTGGCCCCTATACTCTGAGTCAACTTCCCAGGCCTTCCCCGGACTCTTCCTGAGTCCATTCTTCTGAATATTGACTGTCTTGCTGGTGTGTGGGCCCCTAAGCCAGAGGAGCGGTCAAGGGCTCTTTTTTATTTTTTATTTTTCTTTTAAAGAATGTCACAGATGATCTCTTCAGAGGGTTCTTCCTTTTCTTTTCTTTTTAAAATATTTTTAATTTATTTTTTGGCTGCGTTGGGTCTTCGTTGCTGCGCACAGGCTTCTCTAGTTGTGGCTAGAGGGGGCTATTCTTCATTGCGGTGTGTGGGCTTCTCATTGCGGTGGCTTCTCTTGTTGTGGAGCACGGGCTCTAGGCGTGCAGGCTTCAGTAGTTGTGGTGCATTGGCAGGCTGATTCTTAACCACTGCACCCACCAAGGAAGTCCAGGGCTCTTTTTGTAGGAAGCATGGCTAGCTCCTAGACGCGGAGGCTGGGGTGCCCACACCTGTGTGCATGAGGCTCTAGGTGCGGAAGAGCAGTAGAGGTGGGAAGAGGAGAAAGGGGGAAAGGCTGCAGGCCAAGAGCCGACTCTCCTCCAGCTGCCACCTCTAGTTTGGAACTCCAAAGAGTCTAAGAACTGTACATTTGAACCTGGACTTCCAAGCTGTTATGACGTTGTATTTGTCAAGATGGGAGAATAGAAAAATATTTGACTTAACAGTTTGTTTGCTTGAATTTTAAGTATTTAGACTCCGGTATATGAATCTCCAGTGGTACTCTAGTTCCAGGTCCTGCAAATGTTAGGGATGAGGCTGTGCCCGGGAACCACCCCCAGAGGGCATGTGGCCCGAGGATTTTTAAAAAGCTCCTCAGGTGATTCTCATGTGCAGCCAGAGTTGAGAACGTCTGTTTTAAGATATCTTTTGATTAGTTTCTTTTTTAATTTTATTTATTTTTGGCTGCGTTGGGTCTTCGTTGCTGTGCGCAGGCTTTCTCTAGTTGCTGTGAGCGGGGGCTACTCTTTGTTGCGGTGCGCGGCCTCTCATCGCGGTGGTTTCTCTTGTTGCGGAGCATGGGCTCTAGGTACGCGGGCTTCATTAGTTATGGCACGCGGGCTCAGTAGTTGTGGCTCGTGGGCTCTAGAGCGCAGGCTCAGTAGTTGTGGCGCACGGGCTTAGTTGCTCTGCGGCATGTGGGATCTTCCCGGAGCAGGGCTCGAACCCGTGTCCCCTGCATTGGCAGGCGGATTCTTAACCACTGTGCCACCAGGGAAGTCCCCTGATCCTTTCTCTAGGGCCAAATTCAGCCTTTGCACAAAAATGAACTCTACTTAGAGTGGCAGGTGTTTTTAGATGAACAATTGTCTACTTTATTGAAAACAGAACACTAGACTTTTAGTGTAATCATTTTATTTCAAGTGTATTTTTTTAAAATAAATTTATTTATTTTGTTTATTTATTTTTGGCTGCGTTGGGTCTTCATTGCTGCGCGCGGACTTTCTCTAGTTGCGCTGAGCAGGGGCTACTCTTCGTTGCGGTGCGCGGGCTTCTCATTGTGGTGGCTTCTCTTGTTGCGGAGCACGGGCTCTAGGTGCGCGGGCTTCAGTAGTTGTGGCACACGGGCTCAGTAGTTGTGGCTCGCGGGCTTAGTTGCTCCGCGGCATGTGGGATCTTCTCTGACCAGGGCTTGAACCCATGTCCCCTGCACTGGCAGGCAGATTCTTAACCACTGTGCCACCAGGGAAGCCCAGGTGTATTATTATTATTATTATTTTTAAGATAGTAGTCATCTTTTCTTTTTTTTAAAATTAATTAATTAATTTATTTATTTATTTATGGCTGTGTTGGGTCTTCGTTTCTGTGTGAGGGCTTTCTCTAGTTGCGGCAAGCGGGGGCCACCCTTCATCGCAGTGCGCGGGCCTCTCACTATTGTGGCCTCTCTTGTTGCGGAGCACAGGCTCCAGATGCGCAGGCTCAGTAGTTGTGGCTCACGGCCCAGTTGCTCCACAGCATGTGGGATCCTCCCAGACCAGGGCTCGAACCCGTGTCCCCTGCGTTGGCAGGCAGATTCTTAACTACTGCACCACCAGGGAAGCCCCCAAGTGTATTTTTAAAACATAAATGGGGCTTGGTAATCCAAAGTCAAAACATTTATTCTTCATATCTTCAGAATTTGACAAGCTATTCCAGACCTTGCTTCTTTGTTATTTTTCATACTCTGAGACCTAATATTTAAACTACTCCATTCTATTTTTTTTTTTTTTTTTGGCTGCGTTGTCCAGCTTTCGGGATCTTAGTTCCTAACCGCCAGGGAATTCGCTAAACTACTCCATTCTAAATGTACACTTCTGGGGGGAGTTCCCTGGTGATCCAGTGGTTAGGACTTGGCACTTTCACTGCAGTGGGCCTAGGTCGATCCCTGGTCAGGGAACTAAGATCCTGCAAGCCGCAATGAGGGAAGAAATATTAAACACCTATCAAAAAATCATTTATTGGGCTTCCCTGGTGGTGCAGTGGTTGAGAATCTGCCTGCCAATGCAGAGGACACGGGTTCAAGCCCTGGTCTGGGAAGATCCCACATGCCGCGGAGCAACTAGGCCCGTGAGCCACAACTACTGAGCCTGCGTGTCTGGAGCCTGTGCTCCGCAACAAGAGAGGCCGCGATAGTGAGAGGCCCGCGCACCGCGATGAAGAGTGAGATGAAGAGTGAGAGGTCCGCGCACCGCGATGAAGAGTGAGAGGCCCGCGCACCGCGATGAAGAGTGGCTCCCACTCTCTGCAACTAGAGAAACCCCTCGCACAGAAATGAAGACCCAACACAGCCAAAAAAAAAAAAAATCATTTATTCATTTAAAAAACAACAGAATCCGTGAACATGCAAAATTAAATTACTTTTGTTGACTTCGGTAATATTTTATTACCTACACAGACCTCAATCTTACTTAAAGATCTTTTTATGCAAAGTCACCATCAGGATTTACTGAGTAAAAATCGTGGGTATTCACATGGCCCTAAATGTTCTATTCCAAAGAGGAACAGGTGACTTTTGAGGAAAAGAACTGCCTTGGTAACCTCCTGCAAATACTTATTTTAAATAAACATAGTTAATGGAAATATTTTGTAAACCAACTTTGGGTATTACAGAGCACAAGGCCCACCAAACAGAAAAGGAAATCAAAACTTTCTTTCCTTATTCAGGAAACTTTCCACCTTTACTTTTAAGATTACAAGCTTTTCACCTTCTTTTGACTGCTTCGTGCAATTTTTAAATTTTTTAAAATACTGCATTTCGGGGCTTCCCTGGTGGCGCAGTGGTTAAGAATCTGCCTGCCAATGCAGCGGACACGGGTTCGAGCCCTGGCCCGGGAAGATCCCACATGCCACGGAACAACTGGGTCTGTGCGCCACAATTACTGAGCCTGCGCTCTAGAGCCGGCGCTCCGCAACAAGGGAGGCCACCGCGATGAGAAGCCAGTGCACCGCAGCAAAGAGTAGCCCTGGCTCGCCTCAACTAGAGAAAAGCCCGGGTGCAGCAACAGAGACCCAGTGCAGCCAAAAATTAAAAAAATAAATAAATTTTAAAAATACTGCATTTCGATGTTGTAAGAGTTCTTTTTCAATTGATTTTCAGAACACAGACAAAAGAGCAACACTTTCAAGTCATATTGTTTGACAGCAATGAAGAGATGAAAATGGACGGATGTCTGAAAAGAGGTATTCCCTCCGCTCCAAAGGTGAGCAAACTTTTAACATGTGAGCAACACAGAACTCCATTCCTCTGGCGATCCCTCAAACTCAGAATGCTTCCATTTAATAAGTCAATATATTATTCTTTCTTAAAAATTTATTTATTTATTTATTTATTTTTGGTTGGGTCTTCGTTGCGTGCGGGCTTTCTCTAGTTGTGGCGAGTGGGGGCTACTCTTTGTTGCAGTGCGCGGGCTTCTCATTGTGGTGGCTTCTCTTGTTGCGGAGCATGGGCTCTAGGCGCACGGGCTTCAGTAGTTGTGGCTTGCGGGTTCTAGAGCGCAGGCTCAGTAGTTGTGGCTCACGTGCTTAGTTGCTCCGCAGCATGTGGGATCTTCCCGGAACAGGGCTCGAACCCGTGTCCCCCGCACTGGCAGGCAGATTCTTAACCACTGCGCCACCAGGGAAGTCCCTGATATATTATTCTTAAAAATTAAAGTTGGATCACTAGGAAAGACTGAACAAAAATTATTCCCCTTCCCCCCCAAACAACAACAAAAGAGCTTTAATCACCTCCTTCTCTCCCCACAAAAACAGGGAGGTAGTTGGGGTTGAAATCTGAAATTTCAGCTCCTAAAACATTGCTGCTCTTTGCTCAAAAGTGCAAATCCACATATTTTCTTCTCCAATACTTCCCCCACTTATAAGTTTATTTCCATACATGCATGCATGCACACACCCACACATACTCACTCACACGTGCTCTTAGTCTCAAGTGAGACGCTTTTTTTGTGTCTGTTGATAAATTATGAGGATTATGAACTAGGTGTGTACAGGGTTTCAGAGGTGCTTTGTCAACATGAGTCACTTGAGTCCTTTTCTCCAAAAGCCTGAAATCAAATTACACAGCTGAAACTGTTAGGTGTCCTTTTGGGGGGCTCCGAAGAGCTCTGGTCCTTTATGTCTCAGCACAGAAAGAATTCAGTGAGGGGCAAAGTGATAGATAAGAAGTGATTTATTAGAATAGGATGCTATGAGGCTTACAAGTGGGCAAGCGAGAGGGTGCTGCCCGGGAGAAATTAGTGGGCTACACTTTTCTAATCAAAGGAAAAGTGGGGAGGAGGAAAAGACCACCTTCTGCCTCATTCTTGGGTAGATGTCATGCTTCCATCATTAGCTCCTTCTCCAGGTTGGGCAAGGGAGTTTTCTTGTCCCTACATGGTCAAGCTAGGGCTGTCATGGCACTACGGAAAAATTATTTTAGGTCTTAGTATAATGAGGGTCTTTCACTTTGAAATGTCACCTTTCCATAAATTATTGTTTTTTATGTGTGCAGAGAGCATGTCCTGGGGTCATTAACTTACTGAGCTCACTGGGCAGGATGTGGGTCTCATGCCACCATTGTTTTATTGTTTTGGGGCATGTCTCGTGCTTCTGTTGCATGGTTTTGTTGCTAAGCAAGCCTGCTTGGTTTCGTGGATAAGTAAACCTGCTTTCTTGAGTGATCATTAACTTAGGGAGGGTCTCCCATACTTTTTTCTTTACTTACAATCCCCTAGTGGGATTGACTATTTAATTACCTAAATTTGTCCCTTTATTCTGTCTCTATCACAACCAAGGATCACTGCTTTCCCAGATGCTGTTCACAGGCTGCATATATATATATATACCTCATAACTGAAGTTTAGGTGGGAAGGCAAAGAGACAATCTCTGTCAGGCTGATGTGCCAGGGCAGAAAGCCTAGTGTGCTGTTCTCAGGACCAAACTTCAGTACTAAATCAGGACCACGGGCACCATTCGAACTAAGTAAACGGTCTGATATATCTACATCCAAATCTGTGGATTTCTTTTGCTGCTGGGCTACTAACTGGCAAAAGTCTTGAGCAGCTCTCACAATATCTGCTTTTTCATCTTCTGGGGACAGCACCTTCACTGCCGAATGGCAATCTTCGTCATTACGATTTGCAAATTCTGGTGAGTATTTGGAACCATCTATGTCCAGAAGTTCCTGCTGTTGTTCTAAAATTTCATCCATCAATCCGGAGTTATTTCTTTTGAAAATTCCTTTGTGGTCGTAGACGCTAATGTAAGAAGTGCCCATTGCCATACATCACACCACGAGGCTTGCGATGTCGGAGAAGCTGGGCTCCTGCTCCTCGGTGATCACCAAGTCTACGTGCACAGGCAGCTTCTTCAAGGAACGGGCGTCCTCGTGCCATTGCAGCCGCGGGTGGGCGGCGACCGGGGCGGGCCCCCTGCGCGGATGCCTGTGGTCAAGGCTGTTCCCGCCGACAGCCGGGGGCTGGCGGAGCGCGAAGCCGAGCGGCGCTAGGACCGCGGCGGAGGCGGCGCAGCAGTAGCTCCGCCAGGTCCAGTTCCGGGTGCCGAACCGCAAGCGGAGCCGGGAGGTGAGCGTGCGGTGCAGGCCGAGGAGAGCCTGTAGCCCCGTCATACTCTCGTGGCGCCCGGGCGTCCTCTCCTCCCCCTCCCACACCCGCGGCCAGACCGCTTCTTATCCGGCCATCGCCCCGCGTTCCCCGCCCCCCGCCCCCGAACCCCTTTTTATACACTTTTTTTTCCGAACCCCTTTCTGCTGCCAGCACTTCACCTCGCCCCCGCCGCTAGCTCCCTCCAACACCAGACTGTTTGAACCACGCAGACCTGAGTTTGCACACTGGTTCTGCCAGCCTAAGGGTTTAATTTGAGTCCCAGTTTCCTCCTTTATAAAGTTAGGATAATGCTGCCTCCGTCAGACAGTTCTAATGAGCCGAAGTATTGGAAAGGGCTTTGTAAATTTTAAAGCTCCTACCAAATGTTAGCCAGATGGGTAAGATGTCCGTCTAACCTCTGGATGAACGTCATCCCAAAAGATTACTCTCCATAGTCTTTCCTAAGCAAGAAAAAAGAGATTTTTGAGAGTAAGTTTTGTAATTCACTTACCCTAATACCATTGGGCAAGAGCTGAATCACAACACGTGAATTACAGCCTGGACGAACGCTTGCTAGAGACATTCTCCAACATTTTTAGCTAAAAAGTTGTTCATTCCTCAGTGTTCTCCCTCTTTTGCATCCCACACCCATCCAAGGACTGACTCAGTCGTAAGGCAGAAGTAGCATGAATTCAGCAGCAACTTTGTATTTAGCATCTTCTTATATTCTTACACTGAGCCAGACTTCTTCAGGTAAGAAGAGCCCGGGAACTGGAAGTCTTCAAGAAACCGAATCAGAAGTTGCCAGAGATGTCGGGGATTCAGACATTAGGTGAGAGGTTGGACCAGATAAACACTAAGATCTCTTCCAACTGTAAAGGTCTACATGGAAGAGTTCCTGCCTCTAGAAGCATACAATCTAATTAGGGAGATAAGACGTGAAGAACATGAACGTGTTGTAGAAAAAAGGCCAAAATGAGTGACAATGAAGAAAATGCTATACGACCTCAGAGACCAGTGGGAGCTGGAGAGGGGTGCATTCTTTTTTTTTTTTTTTTAATTTATTTAATTAATTAATTTATTTTTGGCTGCATTGGGTCTTCGTTGTGGTGAGCAGGCTTCTCATTGTGGTGGCTTCTCTTGCTGCAGAGTGCGGGCTCTGGGCGTGTGGGCTTCAGTAGTTGTGTCATGTGGGCTCAGTAGTTGTGGCTCGCTGGCTCTAGAGCACAGGCTCAGTAGTTGTGGCACACGGGCTTAGTTGTTCCGTGGCATGTGGGGTCTTCTGGGACCAGGGATCAAACGCATGTCCCCGGCATTGGCAGGAGGATTCTCAACCACTGCACCACCAGGGAAGCCAAGGGTGCATTCTTGGAGGTGAATCTTGAGGTGAAGCTGGAGGGGTTTGTTGGATTGGGAAGGGGAAAGGGAAGAGAAAAATACATTTGTAGCAAGTGGCAATGGATGATATTATCCAAGGTTGGAATTCAATTCAACAACCATTTACTGAGTGCATCTGTGGGGCAGATACAAACATAAATCAGTCTTTTAGTCCTGAAGAAATTCTGAAATATCATCTTGGTGTCAGGTGAGTGACTTCCTCTTCAAACTGGTTGGTTCTGTGGACAACAGGGTAGGCTGTTCTTTGATCCAGGGCAGTGATCCACTGGAGTATGTGGAAACCTGACCCAAGGATGGTCCATCAGCATCATGACAAGAGTGGGCTTCTGGGCTCCTTCCTCCATTTGCTCCTCCAGTCCTCTCAACCCTTTTGCTATCAGTTGCCTACATAAAATTCACTTCTATTTGAACTACTTGGACTATTTTTTGTTTTTCCTAACTGTTCTGATATAGCATTTGACAAATTGATAATTAAAAAAAACACAATATGGGAATTCCCTGGCAGTCCAGTGGTTAGGACTCCAAGCTCTCATTGCTGAGGGCCCTGTTTAGGTCCCTCGTCGGGGAACTAGGATCCCGCAAGCCGCGTTGTGTGGCCAAAAAATTAAAAAATAAAAAATAAATTAAAAAATGCATTGTATGGTGATAGAAGTAGTCACTGGGCACCCAGAAGAGGCCCTGGACCCATGTAAGGCACAAACACTCATTGGGGGGATAGCACTGAGACTGGTCTGGCTGGGGCAGGGATACTCTGGGAGGTGGCTAGGTCGAGAAGGAGAAGGCTGGAGAGATTCACTTTACTGAGTGCTTATTGCCAGACTTTCTTCTAGGCACTGGAGCTTACATTTCAGTGGGAGAGGTAGACAAAAACAAACAAGAGATCGCAGATAGAAATAAGCACAAAAAACAAAAACATAAGGGAAAGATATAGGGCAATGGTGTGGGAGTGTTCTTGATGGTCACAAAGGGCCTAAGGAAGTGCTAGCTGAGATCTGATTGATGTCAAGGAGACTTGTGTGTGCAAATCTAGATGAAGAGACAGCAAAGAGAACGTCCTGAGGCGGGAATAAGCATTGCATATTTGAATTACCACTGCAAGGAATGGTGGCAATTCTTCAGCTGGGTGAGGCGTGAGGGTTTAACCCCTTGAGGCACTCCTTGGAACTGACAGGTATGGTTTAATAAGTCAGCGAATGTGACTTGGGACAACTAAAGTTGGCAGGCTTGGATTAGCTGTCACTCAAGGAAGGGTGGATCCTTGGTCTGTAACTGCCAATCAGGTTGTGGGGATTTTAGGGCAGCCGCAGCAGCAGCAGCGCTGCAGTTGAAGGAAGAGTACAGCCTGCTAGTCAGTGGGAGGCTAGAGGCAGCCACCTGTCATTGCTACTTGCTTTCTGGACACTGTCGGGATATCGTAGAGCTCACAAACTCTCACACGTGTTCCTAGTTCTGTGGGGTACAGAGGATCGTTTTTATTCTCATATTGTAGATGAGGAAACTTAGTGAAATGCCTTACCCTTTACCTAGTGAGCTACAGGTTAGGCTGAGACCCATTTATCCTGACCCCCAGACGAGTGCTTGTTCCTTAAAGAAGACTGTCATGTGAACTCCAAGATATTAGGGTCAGGACTTTAAAAAGCGGATGTGTGGGGAGAAGCTTACTTCTGTCTCACCCCAACTTTATGTTTTCAGTTGTATCTTGACTCCCCACCTTCCATTTCCAGACCCACACAATGATGATGATAGTTAAATGTATTACTGCAAATGCAAGAATATTGCATTTGAATGTGAAACAAATCTTAAATCAATGAAACAGGTAACCTTCTGGAGCAGCGCTGTTCAGTAGAAATATGTCAGCCACGTATGTTAAATTTTCTAGTAGCTACATTTTATAAATAAAAAGGGACAGATTAAATTAATATATTTAATTTAATTCAATATATCA
Organism: Balaenoptera physalus; assembly: GCF_965194825.1. Taxonomy (NCBI): domain Eukaryota; kingdom Metazoa; phylum Chordata; class Mammalia; order Artiodactyla; family Balaenopteridae; genus Balaenoptera; species Balaenoptera physalus. The sequence continues at coordinate 184,162,253 of NC_138882.1, read as the reverse complement.
AAAATATTTTTAAAACGATCAATATAAAATATTAATGAGACAGTTTAAATTCTAAGTCTTCAGAATCTGGTGTGCGTATTACACTTAAGGACATCTCAGTTTGGACTAGCCATATTTCAAGTACTCAACTCGACTTGTAGCTTGGACAGTCTTGGTCAGTGCAGTTCTAGAAGTAGAATTGCTAGTATTTGAGGCTGACCAGTGTGAAGTTGGCAGACATCATTTTGGGGACAAGATGTCTTCTAACATCCCTCATGTCACAAGAAATAAGCATGTACTAGGCCATCCTTCAAGAAAAGGAAATGAAAAGGAACTATAGCTAAGTCAACTTTTTAAACTGTAAAAGATTGTATTGGAAGGGCTCTCTGAGATGACCTAGTCCAGAAGTTGGCAAACTTCAGCCCTGGGCCATATCTGGCTCACTGCCTGTTTTGTTTTTTAAATTTAATTAATTAATTAATTAATTAGGCTGCGTTGGTTCTTCATTGCTGTGCGTGGGCTTTCTCTAGTTGTGGCGAGCGGAGCTACTCTTCGTTGTCGTGTGCGGGCTTCTCATTGCGGTGGCTTCTCTTGTTGCAGAGCACAGGCTCTAGGTGCACAGGTGTCAGTAGTTGCGGCACGTGGGCTCAGTAGTTGCGGCTTATGGGCTCTAGAGCGCAGGTTCAGTAGTTGTGACGCACGGGCTTAGTTGCTCTACGGCATGTGGGATCTTCCCGGAGCAGGGCTCGAACCCGTGTCCCCTGCATTGTCAGGCGGATTCTTAACCACTGCGCCACCAGGGAAGTCCCTGCCTGTTTTTTTTCTGCGGCCTGAGAGCTAAAAAATGGTTTCTACATTTTAAAATGGTTAACAAAAACTAAAAGAAGAATAATGCTTCATGACGTGAATATTATATGAAATTCAAAATTCAGTGTCCATAAAATAGTTTTTTCAGAACACCTCCACCCTCATTTGCGTACATTTTGTCTACGGCTGCTTTTAAGCTACAACGAGAGTTGCCACAATGACAAAATGACCCACCAAGCTCTTTTACAGGAAATGTTGGCTGACTCCTGCACTGACCAGTCGTTCCCATTCTATTGGTAGGGAATTGAGGCACAAAGAAATGACAGGCCTGAGATCACACAGTCCGCCAGTGGCTTAAATGAGAACTCAGCGGTGCCCTGTTAGTGTTCTTTTCACTACACCATCACATAAAAGCAAAAGCTTCTCAGTTTATCATGACAATGTCTGCTTGGTCCTTTTACTTGCATATCTGCTCCTTCTCACCCGCAGGCCTAACCTAGGTTTCAGTAGGGGCGGCTGCATCTGTAACCTCGAGAGGGCAGCACTGGTTAAGGTGACTCCAAAGTGCAACCTCTTATCCAAGAAATAACCAAAATAGAGTACATTGTCCCGACTTTAAAAAAAAAAAAAAGGAAAAAAGAAAGCAGGTCAAAAAGGGCCTGAGTTGCTTTTGACGATGACATGCATACATACTAGTGCAAATGTAAGACATTTTCAATTTTTTTTTTTTTTTTTGGACAAATTGCCAAAGGTGAGTTCAAGCTCAGAAAATCCCCACATCTAGCTGGAATTGAAAGAACAAAAGCCAAATCGGCAGCGATACAAAGGTAGGCATTTCAGAGAAAAGCACCCACACATTAAAAAAAAATCTATTTTCTGAGTATTGGGGGAACATGGAGAGGAAATTAGTTCTCCTCGAGCCCTAGGGACAGCTTTAAGTAGGCGAGTGGAGCTGTGCTCATGACCCAGATTTGTCCTTGTTCTGAGTGGGCTGAAGAAGGGGTTCCATCTCTTCATTTGGGGGATGTCTAATCATAAAATGTGTCTAGTGAGGCTTACAGCCTAGTATCTATGAGGTATTTATGAAGTATCTTTAATACTTGCAGTGGGCTGTAAGATCCTTCAGATTAAAAGGGACCCTGTGCAAGATGCAAGATGGACTGGTGTTACTGTGAGGGCAGATATGGATGTCATCCACAACAGTGGATGTCACCACTGTTGTTGTTTACTGAGATGTCAGGGGAAGAAAAAGTAGGTTAAGACCAGGTGGCACAGTCTTTCAACGTGACCCAGACCTGGGCCACAGGAACCTGTATAGGCAGACTATCACATCAGGTGGTGTAGAGAAATTTCCCCAAGAATGCATAATTTCTCAGAGGCAGAATGGTTAGTTTCATGACACATAATCATGCCTGGAAGAAATCTGGTGGGGCTAATTAGAAAAACACATATGGCACTTCCGACTTTACAAGGAAGGGGACTGAATTGTATTACTCAGCAAATATTTTCCTCAGCCCGAGCTTGACTTCTGAGATTTTCTGAGAACTGAGCATTTTTTCTAAGTAATCCTAAAAGGCTTGGTGCTGGGTAACAGCAGGAACTAGGCTGGTAGCCTAATTAAGCATCCCAATACTGCAATACTTAAAAACACTTATGGGAATCCCAATGAGTTCCTAATGTCTAATTCCTAAATTTAATCCTAAAGTGCTCCACTGAATCCTCTTGTATGACCTTGGTTAATTATGTAATATCTAATCACCACAGATAATGATGAAAAATTGAAAATGATGGCATGAGCTGATTCACTCTCCTTGCAGGTATTCCATCAGGACCAAAGATTAGGGCTTCACCTAGGAATAAAACTTCAGCATATAGGAAATTGCTTTCAAACTCTAGCAATTAAGTGTATTACTTACTTTAGTCCCTGGAATGAAAAGAAAATGGAAATGAACTGAACGGGATTTTTTTTTTTTTCAGTCACAACTCTGTTCCAAATCAGTCCTATAACGTGGGAAGACCATACAGAAATATCATGAAAATAGTCTGGTGTACTTGGAGTATGTTAAGAAATCCTCAGCAGAAATATCATTATGTTTAAACCTTTTTTCTTTTACCTAGAAAAGTAAATCCACAACTCCAATACTGTATTTACTTTGGAAATTATAAATTACCAGAAAATAAAACAAAGACAGGAAGAAAGAAAAGAAAAAGAGAGGTATTATACCACTCATGTGCCCAGTATTGTAAATATAACTTGGAACTTAATTTACGACATTGCATAAAGCTAATTGACTTAGATGGTTTTGGTTTTCTGGCCTTTGTATATATTTTTTTTTTTTTTTTTTTAAATAAATTTATTTATTTATTTATTTATTTTTGGCTGTGCTGGGTCTTCGTTTCTGTGCGAGGGCTTTCTCCAGTTGCGGCGAGCAGGGGTCACTCTTCATCGCGGTGCGCGGGCCTCTCACTATCGTGGCCTCTCTTGTTGCGGAGCACAGGCTCCAGACGCGCAGGCTCAGTAGTTGTGGCTCACGGGCTTAGTTGCTCCGCGGCACGTGGGATCTTCCCAGACCAGGGCTCGAACCCGTGCCCCCTGCATTGGCAGGCAGATTCTCAACCACTGCGCCACCAGGGAAGCCCTGTATATTTTTGTCAGTTCTGTAATGTTACATGGTTTATAGGATCAAATCCTATTTTACAAATTCAAATACAAAGGTTGTATTCCACCTTTGAATTTCAAACCAGTTGACAGAATCTTTAGGTCTTGGTATATCCCTCAAAGGAAAAAAAAAATCCAACTTAACAATGACTCTGTTTCCATATTTATATTGTATTTCTCATTTAAGGAGTCAAAAACTCAGTGGACTTTACTCCAACTCTTTCTAACATAATACCTTGGATTTCAATAGCATTTCTCAGATTATAAAGTACTTTTACATCCACTCTCTCATTTCATTGGGTCTTCAGAACAACCCTGTGGGGTAGGTATGGCATACATAGTACAGTTCTTTAATAGATTAATTTCCAAAAATTAATTCAATGAATATTTATTGAATGGCTACTGTTTGCCAGACACTCTTTTATTTTTTTTTTTTTTAATTTTTTTTTTAGGAAGATTCTCCATTGATAATAGGTTAGAAAGCAGCTGACATGCAGAATGTAGACACAGCTGCTAATAAGGTTTACTTGGAGTGAATTTTTACTGGCTTCCTTTTAGGAATATCACTTTGAATTCAAATTTTAACATAAACAGCTGCTATTGTCCTCCTTTCTTTGTTGCTCTTTTGAATCTTTTTTATGCCTTTTCTCACTACCCACATGCTTGCCCAGGATATTTTGAATGTTGAGATTATTTTAAGGAAGGCAATGTGTACATTCAGTATAAAATTATTGGGTACAGACACTCTTTTAGATAATGACCATTCAGTGGAAAATAAAACACACCAAGAGCCTGCAAAAAATGTTTGTGATTTGCCCAAGACCATAGAAAGTAAATCCAAAACCTTTTGACTGTTCCCATCCTCAGTTGGAAAAACGGAGCATGGAAAACATACTTGGGCTTCCTTGGTGGCGCAGTGGTTAAGAATCCGCCTGCCAATGCAGGGGACACGGATTCAAGCCCTGGTCTGGGAAGATCCCACATGCCACGGAGCATCTAAGCCCGTGCACCACAGCTGCTGAGCCTGCGCTCTAGAGCCCGCGTGCCACAGCTGCTGAGCCCGCGTGCCACGGCTGCTGAAGCCCGTGTGCCTAGAGCCTGTGCTCCGCTACAAGAGAAGCCACCGCAATGAGAAGCCCGTGCACCGCAATGGAGAGTAGCCCCCGCTCGCCGCAACTAGAGAAAGCCCGCGCCCAGCAACAAAGACCCAACACAGCCAAAAATAAATAAATAAAATAAATAAATTAAAAAAAAAAAAAAAGAAAACTTACTTATCTTGACTCTGTCTCTTAGTACAGTAGTGGCATTTCTTGTATAGACTTGCTCACCAGCATTTGCTCCCATACATTCCAGCTTCTGGTCTTCCACTAGATCAACTATTTTATACTTCCAGCTAAAGTCAATTCCTTGGGACTTCCCTGGTGGTCCAGTGGTTGAGAATCCGCCTTCCAAAGGAGAAAAGTGGGTTCGATCCCTAGTCAGGGAACGAAGATCCCACATACCGCTGGGCAACTAAGCCCGAGTGCCACAACTACTCAGCTCACGCGCCTCAACTAGAGAGCCCAAGTGTCACAAACTACAGAGCCCACGTGCTCTGGAACCCGTGCGCCACAACTAGACAAAGAAAAAACCTGCATGCCACAACTAGAGAGAAGCCCGCGCGCCACAACGAAAGATCCCGTATGCTGCAACTAAGACTCGACGCAGTCAAAAATAAATAAAATAAATAAATGAAATAAGTCTTAAAAAAAAAAGTATTGTAATTTCTTCCCCCTTAAAAACAAACTTCTCGGGAATTCCCTGGCAGTCCAGTGGTTAGGACTCCACACTTTCACTGCCGAGGGCATGGGTTCAATCCCTGGTTGGGGAACTAAGATCTGCAAGCCGTGCAGTGAGGCCAAAAAGAAAAAGAATAAATAAAATAAAAACAAACTTCTCTCAATCCTATTTCCCCCAGCCACTTTCCCCTTACCAGTGACCACTCCATTTTTCTTCTCTTCTCTCACAGCAAACTGCTCCCATTCTTTTAATTTATAAGTCAAATAAGTATTTATGGAACATATGCAGAATAAATGAACTAGGAATGTTTCACATGAAGATAAGTAAGTTTGAATACTCAGAGAACTTGTAACAAAAAAAAACCAAAACTGGTTTTATATTTCTCCAAAAGGGAGAGCTGTAACCATTGGTTAGAAACATCCAGCATAATATTTGCACATATAGTTTCAATTTCTCCAATACAATGGATGCTACACTTTTTCAAGGTAAGAAATGAGATATCTTTTTTTAAAAAAATAGTATTCTTGGACCTTCCAAGGAAGTCGATTTTTCATGACATATCCTCCACACCAGCAATTGATGCACTCATACCATCAGAAATACATCTCAAGTCAACTAACTGGTTTGTTAAGGAAGTGGTCTTTTGCTCCTCAGTTATATTTTCTTTTGTTCCTCAGTTATATTTTAAGTTTCACATCAGGGATTCTCAGGAGGTATGAGAAAAGTCCTACAAAGCAGACATATCAGAATTCCTGGAATTCTGATATTCCATTCTGGGGAGACAGTCTCCCCTTAACCCCTGAATGAATCACTTACCAGTACAAATCAGTATGAATTGATGGAAGTATATAGTCTGTGCTAGTACAAGAGAGTAATTAGAAAATATACACTACATAATGAGCTAGGCTTCATAAGTAGAAACTGTTTCAACAATTATTAAGCATAAATGTTTCAGGATAAAATATACATAATACTTTATATTTTATCACAAGCTCCAATAAGGAATGATAAAGTAATACAGTTGAAGGTAAAAATTTTAACATCTGTATTTATCAGAACACAAGATTCTGAAGGTGGAGCTTGAGTCCAGGATGATAGACACATTTTCAAATAAAGCACGTAGCAAAACTAGTTAACTGTTGTTCATTGGGGAACTACAGCAGGCTCCAATATGACAGGTGGAGAAAACCTGTTAAAAGGAAACTTCTGGGCACTTAACTTCTAGGGCATTACCATTCTTGTGATGGAGTCAGTTTGTCGTCATTGTTCTAATACTTTTACAGGAAGTCCAACAGAAGTTGCAAGGTCATCAACAATTATTGAAGTATACGCTTGAGAAAGCAGGGTGAAGTCTGCCTTGTTGCATCACTAAGCACTGCGTGACTGGCTGGCTGAATCAGACTACTGGTGAGCACCAATACTTGTATAAATTCCAGGAAAATCTCTCTGCTAGATTCTTCGTCCTGCTAACCAAATTCTTCTAAGTACTGACCAAATTCCAAGTTCAGAATTTTCAGATTTTATAAGATCGTATTCTTTCCCAAAGAAATTGTGTATTATTCAGATCATTATGGAACAGATACAAGGCTAACAGCAGGCCATATCTTGAGAGTGTAATAATTCTTCCAAAAGCCTAAAGGTTTTGAGTTTCTGATTCTTGCACGGATCCAGGAAGTTTCTGAAACTTGACAGTACTTTATATCATCATAGTCCCTGGCATCTTTCTCTCCAAGTCCACTGTAGTACTTTTCCAAAGGTCAGACTTCATATACTCATTTTTTTTCTTCAACCCAGTCCAATCAAGCTTTTGTCCCCTCTGCTCCATTAGAACTGCTCTTGCCAAGATCACCAGTGACCTCCACGTTGCTCCAAGAGTCAATTCTCAGGCCTCACCTTAACCTCTCAGCAGCATTCCACAGTTGAGCACTTCCTCCTCCTTCAGATATTTTCTTCACCTGAATTCCACAACACTACTCATCTCTTGGTTTTCCTCCTGCCTAACTGGTTTGTTCCTACTCAGTTGCTCTGCAAGTTCCTTTCTTCTGAGACCTCTTAAGTGAGAAATGCCTCAGGGCTTTCCTGGTTCTCTTTCCTTCTGTATCTACACTTACTCTCTTGGTGATGTCATTCAGTTTCAGACTATAAATGCCATTTATATGCTGACAACTCCCAAATACACACGCACACACGATTATGCATTCTATATATATATATGTAAAACATATCTTCAGAACTTCATCCTGAACTAGACTCATATCCAACAGCCTACCTAATGTCTCCATTTGAATATTTAATAAATATCTCAAATTGAACATGTCCAAAACTGAACTCTTAATATTCCCCTGGATAATTGCTCTGTCTAGTGTTTCCTATTTCAGATGATTGCAACTTGATCTTTCTAGCTGCCCAGGTGAAAAACCTCAGGCTCATCCTTGACTCCTCCTTTTATGAACTCTGTATTCAATCCATCAAAAAGCCCTCTTGGGGCTTCCCTGGTGGCGCAGTGGTTGAGAATCTGCCTGCCAATGCAGGGGACACGGGTTCGAGCCCTGGTCTGGGAAGATCCCACATGCCGCGGAGCAACTAGGCCCGTGAGCCACAATTGTTGAGCCTGCGCGTCTGGAGCCTGTGCTCCGCAACGGGAGAGGCCACGATAGTGAGAGGCCCGCGCACCGCGATGAAGAGTGGCCCCCACTTGCCGCAACTAGAGAAAGCCCTCACACAGAAACGAAGACCCAACACAGCCATAAATAAATAAATAAATAAATTAATTAAAAAAAAAAAAAAAAAAGTCCTCTTGGATTTACCTTCAAAATATATCCAGGATCCCTTAGTCATTAAAGCGCTCTTATTTTTCATTTGGGTTACTGAAAGAGCCTCCTTTCTAGGTTCCTGCTTCTATCCTTGATCTTTTTTATTTTTTTAAATTTATTTATTTTATTTTTGGCTGCACTGGGTCTTCGTTCCTGTGCATGGGCTTCCTCTAGTTGCGGTGAGCGGGGGCTACTCTTCGTTGCGGTGCGAGGGATTCTCATTGCAGTGGCTTCTCTTGTTGCGGAGCAGGGGCTCTAGGTGCGTGGGCTCAGTAGTTGTGGCGCACGGCCTTAGTTGCTCCGCGGCATGTGGGATCTTCCCGGACCAGGGCTCGAACAAGTGTCCCCTTCATTGGCAGGCGGACTCTTAACCACTGCGCCACCAGGGAAGCCCCTATCCTTGATCTCTTATTCTCAATACTTCTCAAAACCTAAGTCATATCATGCAACACCTCACCAATTAAAAGCCAAAGCGTTCCTGCTATGGCCTATCAAGTAGTATAGATCTGCCTCTCACTCCCTTTACCTCTTTGACATCCATCATATCTTATACTCTCTCCCTTGCTCATTCTGTTTCAGCCACACTGGTTTACCTTGCTGTTTTTCATGTGCCAGTCATGCTTCTACCTCAGGGTCTTTGGACTTGCTGTTCCCTCTCCCTGGAAGCTCTTCCCTAGATATCCATAGTTTGCTCCCTTAACTCCTTCAAGTCTCAGTATTTTCTTGAGGCCTACCCTGGTTGCCCCATTTGAAATGACAACACATGCTTCCTCTCTCTTATCTTTATATTTCACCACCTTACTGCTATTATTTAATTTCCTTTTTATTATATTTATTGCCTCTTCTTCCCCTCTCCCCCACAATAAACTTCATGAGAACAGGTATTTGTTTGATTCAGCAATGTATCTTAAGTATTTAGAATAGGATCTGGCACAAGGGTGATGCTCAAAAATTATTTGTTGAGTGAAGACCCTGATTTTAGAAGTCTTTTTGATGTATTGTCTAACTAGGCCATTTAAACTGGGATGCCAAAATGATAAGCCTACAGGTTTCATATAATCTGCACAATTGTCTTGTTTTAGGGATGACCATATATACTCTGGCAGGACAAACAAATGTTGGGTTGTTCAGGAGTATTTTTAATTTGTAGAGATATATTTCTATTTTTCTAAAAAATATACTGTGGGCTGCAAGGATTTGTTCTTTGAACTCCAGTACTTCTGAAGTGCTGAACTTCTCAGTTTTGCCTCAGAAGGGAAGAGACTATTGCAGCATGTGGAAGTGCTTAACTACGGCCAAAAATATTTTGAAAAACTTCTCATATTACTAAAGTCTTTAAAGAAGATCATTTATCTTTTCTAGGAAAAGGTTATTATTGTCTTAAATTTGCTTCTATGCCAGAGTTTGACATGAAAAGCTATCCTTTCCTGGAACAATGAATAGAGATATTCAATATTTCTATATGTTGTTTAGAAAGGTTGCACACAAGCTTCACCAAATGCCAAAAAATAAAATCAAAGGCATGAGCCAAAGGGGCCTAGCGCATACCACTTCAATTCTACACTGCTGTTTTAAGGATCTGGGTATAATTAAAGGTTTTGGTTAACACCTAATTTCTTTCAGGGAACACAAGCTGCTACAAATTAATTCAAAACCTGTTTTAGAATAGGAAAGAAAAACTAAAGGAACAATGGATTGCTAATCCCGGAATTCACTAGTCCTGCCTGCTTTGACAAAGTGAAGAGACCCAGGACTACATATACAAAAGTATTTTCACTCCTGAGGCAGATCATGAGACTATGAAAAGCTGGAAAATGTTTTGAGGCCAACAATAGGAGAAGGGGAGAATGGGGAGGAGAGTTATTCCTGAATTTCTGTTCGACTGTTTTGCAAATGTATGGCATTGGTCATAAGGGAGATGTGAACAGTGCAAGACACTACCTTTTTTTTTTTTTAAAGTGATATCACTTTTTAAGTTAACTATTTTTTAGAGCAGTTTTAGGTTCACAGCAAAATAGAGCGAAAAGTACAGAGTTCCTATATACCCCGTGCCCTGAACACACACAGCCTCTCCAACTAACAACATCCCACATCAGAGCAGTAAATTTGTTACATTTGATGAGCGTACATTGACACATCATCACCCAAAGTCCACAGTTTACATTAGGGTTCATTCTTGGTATTGTAAGTCTATGGGTTTTGACAAACATATAATGACACACATCCACTATTGTATCACTGCCCTAAAAAGCCCCTGTGCTCTGCCTATTCATTCATCCCTCCCCACTAACCCTTGGCAACCACTAATCTTTTTACTGTCTTCGTAGTTTTGCCTTTTCTAGGACACAGTTGGAATCATATAGTACATACATAGATACTACCTACTCTTAAGAATATACAAATTGCAGGACTTCCCCGGTGGCACAGTGGTTGAGAATCCGCCTGCAAATGCAGGCGACACGGGTTTGAGCCCTGGTCCGGGAAGATCCCACATGCCGCAGAGCAACTAAGCCCGTGCGCCACAACTACTGAGCCTGAGCTCTAGAGCCCACGAGCCACAACTACTGAGCCTGCGTGCCTAGAGCCCAAGCTCTGCAACAAGAGAAGCCACGACAATGAGAAGCCCGCGCACCACAACGAAGAGTAGCCCCCGCTCGCCGCAACTAGAGAAAGCCCACGTGTAGCAACTAAGACTCAACAACGAAGACCCAGTGCAGCCAAAAATAAATAAATAAAATAAAATGAATCGGATTAGTGCAAAAAAAAAAATATACGAATTGCAAACATTTTTGTGTAAAAAAGGATGTGCTTTTGTGTTAAATGTAATAGCTAAAGATGTGAAATAAGTACTCGTTTTATAAATTAAAAAAATTCGAATTAGAATTGTTTAAACAGATACTTCTATGTCTGTACAAAGTGAAAGAAGTGCAATCATTCTCTGAATTTCAACTGCTTGGCTAATTAGGGGCATGATATTTTGTTTGCATTATTAGGATACCATATTCTAATTTCCCAATAAAACTAATAGTTTCATACTATTTAATTTTGGTTGTGTAGGCAAAAAGTAACAGCATTTAAAAATAACACATTTCAGGGACCTCCCTGGTGGCGCAGTGGTTAAGAATCCACCTGCCAATGTAGGGGACACGGGTTCAAGCCCTGGTCCGGAAAGATCCCACATGCCCCAGAGCAAGTAAGCCTGTGCGCCACAACTATTGAGCCTGCGCTCTAGAGCCCAGGAGCCACAACTACTGAGCCCACGTGCCGCAACTACTGAAGCCTGCGTGCCTAGAGCCCGTGCACCGCAATAAGAGAAGCCACCGCAATGAGAAGCCTGCGCACCACAACGAAGACTAGCCCCCACTCGCTGCAACTAGAGAAAGCCCGTGTGCAGCAACGAAGACCCAGCACAACCAAAAATAAATAAATTAATTAAAAAATATGCATTTCAGTAAATCAACTATACCCCAATATAAAATAAAAATTAAATTTAAAAAAGAAAAAAAATGTTTCATAAACTCTCACAACCAAAAGAATGTACAGTATTCTGCTTTACAGAAATCTTGGGTATAAAAAATCAAAACTCTATGCAGTGCTTTTACCGGAACTGAAATAAAATTTGGAATCTAACATCCACTCCTCAGACACTTCTTTCATCTGGAAGCCATCAAATCCTGATCTGTTCCCTCAACAACAAACATATTTTTTACATTTCCATCCTATCATTATAGCTTAGCCCCCTATTACTGAAACAGATAACCGCCTATAATTAAACTTAGTAAGAAGAAGAAGAAGAAAAAAAAAACTACTGTAGCTGTGACACCAAAAAACTTGAGCCAGAAAAGCCTGGCTAAATTATGAACTCAGGCTACTGTGGAAAAAAAAAAAAGTTAAACAAAAATACCTTGTACACAAAGCAAGTCTAGAAGACAAATTCAGCAGCATTACTGTTGAATTTCCTGGCTTTGTTGATTCGAGTCGCAAAGTTAAGATTAATAATGCCAAGATTCATATTTAAATATGTCCCTTGAAATCAGGAAAATAACTCTTTCAGGATTTCAAATGATACTGTAAGGCACAACGGAGATTTTATTGTCAATTTGTTATTCACATACTCACAAAGGATTTTAAAAAGAAATTAAATGGAAGATATTCTCAACAGACAGAAATAAGACATTCCAATCTATTGTTCCAGTTTATAGTTCAGATATAAATGGGCTATAAAACCTGATCTGAAAATAGTTGCGCAGTGCGTGCTTCAAAGCCAGCCAATGAAAAGCAATGTCTCGCTTCGCCTACAGCTGACAGCCCTCCAAAGACACTATTTTTTTTTTTTTTTTTTTTTAAAGAGACCAACCTCTCGGTTACACTGGCGTTTAGCACCTTTGTTGGGTCTCCCAGCTCTGCAGTTTTAACTTCTATTTGCGGAACGCCACTGTGATTCAAGGCATGGCATTCCAGCGGGCTTAGTACCCCCGGCAGCACAGGGCTGCAGAAAGCGCCTTCACTCTCAGGGTGAAATTACAGCTTCCCACGCTCCAGTTCTGAGCACTGCCTTGTAAAATCGATCCCTTTCACACTGCAAGGGTGGGGGTGAGCAATCCCACTTTTCAAGGGCTTAGAGAGCAGGAAGAATTCGGGACTCCGTGCACGCCTCTCGGAGCTTTCCAGAGGTTCACACGCCGCGCGCACCCGGCGCGTGTCCGGGGCGGGTCGCGGCACAGCCCGAGCCGAGCCCCGAGCCCAGAGGCGAAGAACAAAGGGGACTCGCCCGCCTTCGCTGCCGGAGGCAGCCCGCGCGCTGTCGCCGGCCCCGCCCCTCGCCCCCGCCCCTGCGGCTGCGCGAAATGGCGGCCACACCACAAAATGGCAGCCCGAGCGGGCCCAGGCGGAGAAATGAAAGGCGCCGCGGACCCCTCCCCCACAGCGCAGCAATGCCAGGCCGAGCTTTCTCCTGATGGCAGTCGGGGGCCTCGGCGCGCCTCCGTGGCCGCACGGAGACACCACGGCCTTCCCACGGCGCCCTGCCAGGCAGCACCGTCCGCCACCCCGCCTCGAGTCCAAACGACGCAGCGGCTTTATGCCTGGACTGCCTCTGCTCTTCCAAACGGGCCCCTCTTCAGGAGGCTCTTACTTAAGGGGGTACAAACTGGAAAGAACTGACCGTGGCACAGCTGCCGGGCGACCCTTGCCCGCCCAGGACGCCCCTCGGGCCGGGCGCGGGGAGGGAGCAACCTTTCCTAGGGTCTCCACACTCGCAACTTTAGCTCCAGGTCACCAAAGTAAAGAGAGCAAAGGGGTGATCAAAAAGGCCCCCAAATGAGGGGGAACTAAGGAACCAGGGGCGAAAGCCCCAGACCACTCCTTCAGCATCCACGTCGAACCCCAACGCACTGAGCCCACACCCGAGAGCGCAGCGAAGAGCCGCTGGTGGCCCACCGTGCGCGGGCAGCTCCAGAGCGCGGATGTCGGCTTTCCCTCCACCACGCAAACATCCAGTGAGCGTTTTAGGTTTTTCATCGTTCCCCGCTGCCCTCTCCCTTCTCCCTGTGGTGAGGGGCCTCGGGGGCTGGGCACAGGTACAGGAAGGAGCGACTGCTGTGGTCCCCATGCTTTTTCCCCTGGCGTGAGGGTCTCGGTGGGCTATGGGGTTTGCTTTGGTCGTGGCTTGATGGAGGCAGGGTGGAGGCGGTGTGCTTTGGATTTTTCGCTTTTCCTTCTCTCAAACGCTCGGTTCCCTGCGCTCCCCATCCCCCAGTTTCTCCTGAGCCCCGTCTTTCCAGAAACTTCTCAGGGGCACTCAGCAAAAAGCCGTAGGCTCCAACACCACCTTCCTCCCGGAGCATGCGCGACGTACTGGGCGGCAAGCTCAACGCCCGAGTGTACGAGTGTGAGAGTCGTAGGTGTGCGCGCGCGCGCTCGCCTTGCGGGGCGGGGCGGTTCTCTCACAATGAAGGGAATAGGTTTTCCTCCCCTCCCCCAACGTTCCGTCGTTGCGCAAGCGCGTTGAGCCAACTCCCCTGGCCTTTTGAGAGTAGTGGGGGAGGGGCAGGCCCAAAGCTCTCGAGTCGCTGCTCCGCGCGCCTGCGCACTGGGTTGTCTTGGCCGCGATTTTTCCGCGCAGCTTGTGGTAGTGTCTTTGATGTGAGGTGTGTCTGAACACCTCGGTTGTGCCCTACTCACTGTGTCCTCTATTCCCCCTCGCGGAAACTGTAGCCTCTTGAGGGGTTATTAATTACGTCCCGCGGGTTTCCTGGAGATTGGCCTTCCCTTTGTGTCTCAGGGCTAAGGTTGCACCGTGTCTCGTTGGCCCCCTTCCACTCCTGCCTGTGCCAGGACCCCAGACTGGAATCGGTGACTGGAGTGTGTTGGAGCCTTCTCCCAAGTGGGGGAAACAGCCCTGGCCGAAGGACTGGGTGATGGCCGCGCTGGCTTCCATCAGGAACTGCCTGCAGTTCTTGCTTACTAAGCCAAAATAAAGGTGTTCTTTATTTGTTACGCTGCCCTTGGTCCTCAACACCAGCCTCTGCTCGGGCTGGCGGGGCTGGCTGCTGGGTTGGTTCTCCGTGTGTGGATGCAGACAAAGAAAGGGCCTTGGCGTACTGCTCTGTCTCCATTTGCAGAATTGAGCTTGGAGGGTGGTAACCATAGTAACCGCATTTACTCTCTTAAGGTGCCTATTGTTTTGTTCTCCTTTCCTCTTCCTTTAGGAGTGTGATGGAAATTACTGCCAGAGTTGTAGGTTCTTAACCCGCCCCCCCCTCCCGCCCCAAGCTCTTTACCTTGCCGTGTAATCCACTTCCACCCAACCCCGTTTTTGAAAGGTTAAGTAAGGCCGTCTTGGCAGAGCATGGAGGCTTGCCACTTTTCCAGTCTGAGCTTTTTGTTTCCTTGCCACTCTTCCTTTTGAAGTACCTTCGTTTCCCCAGTGGAGTAATTGTCTTCCTATATTCGTTAGCCGTGTAACGTACCTTCAAAGCCTCAGAGATGTAAGGTTTAAAAGAGGGAGCTTGTTTGCGAAAAAGGCACCTCTCGGGGCTCCTAAAGACTGACGTGGTGGTTGCAATTTGGCATTTTATCGTCGCGAGCACCTGCTAACTCGCTACGCCGAGTCCGAGGTCAGTCCAGGTCATCGCTATGGGCGGAGCCACTCAGTGGGTCCTACCTCAGGGAGATCTTTCTTCCTGGTGGGAATTTTGAGTTGGTGCCAGATTACTAACAGGAACTCTTAGCTATCTCGAGGCTGTTGAAGTTCTAGCAAGCAATAGAATTCTACTCTTGCTAACAAGGCTATACTGTCATTTGAGGCTTGGAAATGACCAGATCAAGAGTCCCTTGAATTTGCAGAACTTCCGTTAGAGATTCTGCCTTAACAAATTATGGTTAATGAGAGTATTTAAAGACAAAGTTCCTACAATAAGGATAATGCTACAAAAAAAGGGGGAGAAAAATTTGAGTATGTACGTTTTGCAATTTTAGATAGGCATAAAATCAAAGTTCTTATGTGCTGTCTAATAATTAGAATCTTGGGAAACTGATCTCGAGGGAAACAATGTATTTAAGTTGAAAACTATGGAGAACAAAAGTAACCTGGTTTAAAGCCACTTTTTCGGGTGAATGTTTTTTAAGTAAAGGGTTTAGTCTTGGGTGTGTGTTTAAATTATCTTGTGGGGGTGGGCAAAACACAAACCCCTTTTATTAGTTCGTCTCACCGCGCCCCTCCCACCAGCTAACAGTATACAGTGAAATCTTTAGTTGTGACTCTTGCTGGTTCTGTTTTCTTAGAAAAAAACATTTTAAGTTAATCTCCTATCTTCAAAGAGAATTATCTTGGGACTTCCTTGGTGGCTCAGTGGTTAAGAATCCTCCTGCCAAAGCAGGGGACACGGGTTCCAGCCCTGTCTGGGAAGATACCACATGCCGCGGAGAAGCTAAGCCCGTGAGCCACGACTGCTGAGCCTGCGCTCTAGAGCCCGCGAGCCACAACTACTGAGCCCGCGTGCCACAACTAACTGAAGCCCACGCGCCTAGAGCCCGTGCTTCACAAGAAAGTCACTGCAATGAGAAGCCCGCGCACTGCAACGAAGAGTGGCCCCCACTCAACGCAACTAGAGAAAGCCCGGGCGCAACAACGAAGATCCAACGCAGCCAAAAATAAATAAATAAATAAATAAGAGAGAATTATCTTGAGGCGAATGCTTTTCAACCCAAGAATTTTCCAAATAAAACTGTAAGGGATGGTTCCTAGGACTTTTGTAGTATATAGCCTGAAAAAATTCTATTACTTCCTTTATCAAAATACTGAAATTTAACTTTTAAATATACATTTAACAATAATTCCAGCATTTAACTCAGAAATGCATCATGTCCTACCTAGCCTTTAAACAGAATGTGGTTTTATTTTAAGCCAAAGGTTTCAAGTGTCTAATTATGGAATATTATGTAAAATTAGCAATCATTACCATCCTGAAGATTAATAGCAAAATATTGAAGCAGTTACGTGATTTAAAGAAGCATTACTGGGACTTGCCTGGTGGCACAGTGGTTAAGAATCTGCCTACCAATGCAGGGGACACAGGTTCGAGCCCTGGTCCAGGAAGATCCCACATGCCGTGGAGCAAGTAAGCCTGTGCGCCACAACTACTGAGCCTGCGCTCTAGAGCCTGCGAGCCACAACTACTGAGCCCATGTGCCACAACTACTGAAGCCCGTGTGCCTAGAGTCCGTGCTCTGCAATAAGAGAAGCCGCTCATTCACTGCGATGAAGAGTAGCCCCTGCTTGCCACAACTAGAGAAAGCCCGCATGCAGCAAGGAAGACCCAACACAGCCAAAAATAAATAAATAAAGGACATAACTATTAAATAGCAATAATTTAATTAAAATGGAAACAGCTTTTTTTAAAAAAAATTTATTTATTTTTATTTTTGGCTGCGTTGGGTCTTCGTTGCTGCACGCGGGCTTTCTTTAGTTGTGGCGAGCGGCGGCTACTCTTCATTGCAGTGCCCGGTCTTCTCATTGGGTGGCTTCTCTTGTTGCAGAGCATGGGCTCTAGGCGCATGGGCTTCAGTATATGTGGCACTCAGGCTCAGTAGTTGTGGCTCGCGGGCTCTAGAGAGCAGGCTCAGTAGTTGTGGCGCACGGGCTTAGTTGCTCTGTGGCATGTAGGATCTTCCCGGACCAGGGCTCGAACCTGTGTCCCCTGCATGGCAGGCAGATTCTTAACCACTGCGCCACCAGGGAAGCCCAAAAACAGTTTTAAAACATATTTGGAACAAGTTCATGATGTTTTGAATTCTCTACTTCAAACTAGAGCAAGGCTTTCAGAGGAGTAGTAGCGGAGCTTAACACCCTAAGTCTGAAAATGTCAAGACACATGTAATAAGTTACTAAATATATTTTATTTGGTATTATTGTTTTTGAGATTCCATCAAGTACACTTTGATAGTCTTCTCTGAATTAAATAGTAGCCTTGATTTGCATTATGTGTATTCTGCTGACTTCCTGATGTTTAAGTGACAATCTCTTAGACCTGGGGTGTTTTTGCTATTGTATATCACTTATAATGAAGAGGTTAAGTTTTTTCTCACATGAGGATTAGTAGTAGAATTTTAAAAGGTTGAATGAACTCTCTGAATTAACATAGAGAATAATAACGTTTTGTTCATGTGGGATCTGTTAACATAAATATGTTCATTTAATGTAGTGAAGTATCAGCATTTCAGAGGAGCCCTAAACTAAAGTAACCCAGATGCTGACTTCCAGCTCATTTTACTGTAACTTTTTCTAATTATAAGAGCAATATATGTTAACCAAAGAAAAGTTTAGAAAATACAGATGAATAAGAACTTAAAAAAAATTGAATTCTACCACATAGGCACAACAATCATTAATATTTGCAAGTATCCTTCCAGTCTATCTTTTATTCAGTGCCATAAACGTTAGTAAATTGTATTCAGAATTCTATTAGGTATAATCTACTGTATAGCACAGGGAACTCTGCTCAAAGTTATGTGGCAGCCTGGATGGGAGGGGAGTTTGAGGGAGAATGGATACATGTATATGTATGGCTGAGTCCCTTTGCTATGTACCTGAAACTATCACAACATTGTTATAATTTATTTATTTAAAAATTTTTATTTATTTATTTATTTGGCTGTGTTGGGTCTTCGTTGCTGCACGCAGGCTTTCTCTAGTCCTGGCGAGCAGGGGCTACTCTTCGTTGCGGTGCGCGGGCTTCTCATTGCAGTGGCTTCTCTTGTTGCGGAGCACAGGCTCTAGGCACGTGGGCTTCAGTAGTTGTGGCTTGCGGGCTCTAGAGCACAGGCTCAGTAGTTGTGGCGCACAGGCTTAGTTGTTCTGCAGCATGTGGGATCTTCCCGGACCAGGGCTCGAACCCGTGTCCCCTGCACTGGCGGGTGGATTCTTAACGACTGCTCCACCAGGGAAGTCCCTATCACAACATTGTTAATCGGCTATACTCCAATATAAAATAGAAAGTTAAAAAAAAATAAAAAATAAATGTTAGGTATATTAGCAGTATTTCCTCATAGAAGGAAGAAAGTTACCTTTAGCAACTTTCCAAGGAAATGGTGGAAATATAAAAATTGATTTTTTAAAAAAGAAAATATCAGCCATTATATTCATTTCTGGAAAACCAAAAACAATGTGGAATAAATTATTTAGCTTTCTTAGAGAATTGAACAGTAAAGTAGATTATGAAGTGTTATGCTGAAAGAATGATTTCGAGAAGGACTAGCTAGCTAATACTATTCAACTGATTGAAGTTTTGATCATTTATGTATGCATAATTTCACTACAGTGAGCCTGCTGTATCAAAATAAATCCATAAATAGACTGGTCTGTCTTTTTCACTAGTTGACCCTCAGAACTAGCAAGATGTCAAACACTCTTTGACAATAATATATTAGTGTTGTCTGTTTTATTTTCTACTGTTTAGGAAAAAGCAAAAAGCAAAAAACAAAAAACAAACCCTGATTCTAATAATAGGAGCTTGTTAGTATTGACAAGTTCTCATATGGTTGGGTCTTTGATCATTTTAGAGCTAGTTAATATATTTTTATATGATGCCTTTAGGAACAGTGTTTATATTTTAAATATATGTTTTCTCATGAAACAGTTCAATTTTAATAGTGTGGAACTCGATTGGTAACAAAATTTTTGTTAAATATCTGGTAACTATTCTGTTCTCCTGTTTAAATGGTGATAGTAATTTATCTGCTCTATTGGCTAGGTTAGCATTCAGAGCCTGAGTTTGAGGCTCAGATGCTTTCCCCAACTGGGCTTCCATTATGCATGACTGAACTCTTTGAGCACATCTAGCATGCTAAATACAGGTGCTCTTCACAGTGTGAAAGTAAGACCTGATTAAAAACACATCTGTTTTAATTCCACTTTGCAAATGCCTCTGCTTTAATGTCACCTTTCTGAATTATCTTTCACACTCAAATGGGGAAATTCACTTCACCATCCATTTATCATAGATGAGAGAAGAGATCACACCCTACTTTTTGATCGTTTTCAGTGAGCGTCAATTATTAATTGTTAAACTAAATTAAAAAAATCAGAATAAGAGTGGGTTGTATTTCTATTGAAAACATACAAAAATAAACGCTTATGAAAAAAATTTGTAAATATTTGTAACAAGCACAGAAACAGAAAAAAGCTTTCCCAGTGTTTCCTGTTACATTGCCAATAAACATGAAAGCACTGAGAATACCCAACACTTGATTTGGGGCTGTGCAATGGGCATGTAGTTATCAGTTTTGTTGTTATTAAGAGTTTTGCAATAGAAAAAGTCAGCAAAAGAGTGCAAGGAACTTCGTACTTGATATGCAATCACTGCATGTTGATTTGATTATACGACCTGGCTATAATCCTGAAAATGTTATAAATTGATCATGGTATGTTTTTATCTTCAACTGATGCTTACTTTTTTTTTTTTTTTTGATGCTTACTTTTGATATTCATATGAAATTAGCAGTCAACTTAATAGTATTCATGATACTTTTATGCTGTGTTACTTCCAAATACTTTTACATATATTATCTCATTTGATACTTCTAGCAACCTTACCAGGTAGAGAAAACAGATATTTTTATCCTCATTTTGCAGATAAGGGTATTGAGACTTTGAGGATTTAATTGATTTTACCTAGGCCATATAGCCAGTGAGAAAATTGGAACTGGAATTTTTGACTCTTTATTTATTTATTTAAAAAAAATTTATTTATTCATTTTTGGCTGCATTGGGTCTTTGTTGCTGTGCACGGGCTTTCTCAGAGCGGGGGGCTACTCTTCGTTGCGGTGCGCAGGCTTCTCATTGCGGTGGCTTCTCTTGTTGTGGAGCATGGGGTCTAGAGCGCAGGCTCAGTAGTTGTGGCACATGGGCTCAGTAGTTGTGGCTCATGGGCTCTAGAGCGCAGGCTCAGTAGTTGTGGCGCACAGGCTTAGTTGCTTCGCGGCATGTGGGATCTTCCTGGACCAGGGCTCGAACCCATGTCCCCTGCATTGGCAGGCGGATTCTTAACCACTGTGCCACCAGGGAAGCCCCTGTAATTTTTGACTCTTAACCCAGAGGTACTTCCATTATACTATAATGTCTCTCATTCATACCATCAGTGTTTTTCAGTATCCCCCAAAGTTCAAGGTCAAGTAGCATTATGCTGAAAGAATCTGTAAGGAGCATGGACATTACTTTTAACCTGCAAATATTAACTTTTATAGAGATGGATAGAATTCCCACCTGAATTGCTCATTTGAACTTAGCATCTATAATGTGAACTATTTTTCCTTCAAATGAATCTGCCTTATTGAAATTAGAATAATATTTTTGGGGGCATCATAGGAACACATTAAAAATTTGAACAGAAATGAAATTTGTTTTACACATTAAATAATCTGCATGTCTATTTAAGCTGATGTATTGACATTTTATAAACTGAGAATTCTCTTTTGAGAAGTGTGTATCAGATTTTTTAAAACCCAAGAAACTAAAATGAACACCTTGCATGCTATTTTTGGTGCTTGTAATTCTGAAAACAAGTATTTTGATGAAAGTAACACTTCAAGAGAATCTGAATATGAGGTGCTATCAAATGATGTTTAATGGAATTCTGCTAGCATATATATATATATATATATATATATATATATATATATATATATATATATATATAGTGTGTGTGGTGTGTGTTTGTGTGTGTGCGCGTGCAGGCGCGTGCCTCGCTGCTTGTGGGATCTTAGTTCCCTCACCAGGGATTGAATCTGGGCCCTGGGCAGTGAAAGTGTGGAGTCCTAACCACTGGACTGCCAGGGAATTCCCTAGCCTTTATATTGTTACACAGAGACGGTTTCTCAGTTGTTTGATAAATCTCTGGTAAAATGAGAAATGATAATTAACTTAATTTGGCATTTGCTAATCGTCTTTTTGATATCCTGTGATCTCTAAAGGTCTTTGGGAGAACTTTAACTCAACTTTGTTTAACAATTTGTATGTTAATAATTTTCCACCACAATTTCTCTTCTGTTACCTCCCAAAGGTGGGGAGCTTGAAAGTATTTGCAAACAACTTTGTCCATTTCAAATTAAATTTTATATAAAAATTATGTATCTACTCTGCTTTTTACATGGGGAAACAGCACTGCTGTAACAAGACCTTTAGGATAATCTAAGAGAACTACATTAAAAAAAAATTTAGCTGGCAAACATGTTGCTTTTAATTTTCATTTAATGTCTCCTTATTCTTGTGTCATGGAGAAAGTATAAATACCTCTTAATTGGTTCTTTGTTTTAGCGTATCCTTTTACTGTTCTGTGGGAGTCATAGATGGATACAAAATACCACATTTAATAATGACTCTAACTAGGCTCTCTTCTAATGATTTTGCTCTAAAAGCCCCACCACCCCCTTTTTTCAGCCCTTGAATTTTCTTCAGCATGATTTTAACTGAAGGCTGCATTCAAGGTGAGATATGCCCTTTATTTCTCTAATTGCAAGGTAGTGTTTTCTGAATCCTCTTCTTTGTCTGTTGCCCCTTTTAATGTGATTGAGCTCAGCCTTTTCTCTTCTTCCTGGTGACACCAAGAAGATGCAGCTAATTCAGGGCCTATCTGGTTTTATTTACTTTATTTTTATTTTTTAAAATTTATTTTATTTATTTATTTATTTTGGGCTGCGTTGGGTCTTCGTTGCTGCACGCGGGCTTTCTCTAGTTGCGGCGAGCGGGGACTACTCTTTGTTGCGGTGTGCGGGCTTCTCATTGCGGTGGCTTCTCTTGTTGAGCACGGGCTCTAGGTGTGTGGGCTTCAGTAGTTGTGACTCATGGGCTCAGTAGTTGTGGCTCGAGGGCTCTAGAGCACAGGCTCAGTAGTTGTGGTGCAAGGGCTTAGTTGGTCCGCGGCACGTGGGATCTTCCCGGACGAGGGCTCGAACCCGTGTCTCCTGCTTTGGCAGGCGGATTCTTTTTTTTTTTTTTTTTTTTAAAGATAGAGCTACCGTATTTTTTTTTTTTTTAGAAATTCAGGTTCTTTTATTTATTTATTTATGACTGTGTTGAGTCT
Source organism: Balaenoptera physalus (assembly GCF_965194825.1). Taxonomy (NCBI): domain Eukaryota; kingdom Metazoa; phylum Chordata; class Mammalia; order Artiodactyla; family Balaenopteridae; genus Balaenoptera; species Balaenoptera physalus. Next base: position 184,139,637 of record NC_138882.1, on the reverse strand, counting down.
TCGTTTCTGTGCGAGGGCTTTCTCCAGTTGCGGCAAGCGGGGGCCACTCCTCATCACGGTGCGCGGGCCTCTCACCATCGCGGCCTCTCTTGCTGCGGAGCACAGGCTCCAGACGCGCAGGCTCAGTAATTGTGGCTCACGGGCCCAGTCGCTCCGCGGCATGTGGGATCCTCCCAGACCAGGGCTCGAACCCGTGTCCCCTGCACCGGCAGGCAGATTCTCAACCACTGCGCCACCAGGGAAGCCCCGCCTATCAGGTTTTAAATGAGTAATTTACATAATATTTTAAAATGTGTTTCAAATTGTGGTTGCTAATATTGAAATTTATGCTTCGTGGAAAAATGCCCATTGGTTCAACACTAACTGCAGCCACACATACAGAACTATGAAGTTCATGAGTTTAGTTAACAGTGTGCTGGCCTGACACTCCTTATGTGATAGTTGTGGCAAATGTAAATGGCTAATCCTACATCTGAATGTAGGTTGATTTGCTTTCACTTTTACTGAGGAATCAATTCCATAATATTTTCAAGAACAAAAATTTCCATATAATTTAATGACTCTGATTTGCATGAAGACAAGGTCAACCTCTGTGGTGGCATTAAAGGCCTTAACTGAATTATGAATGAGTGCCACTATTGTGGTGGTGCTTTTTCTAACTTTTCTAAACCACCTCTTTCCGTTTCTGCCTGTTACTGGCCGCCCCCCCCTCAAAAAAAAGTGCGTTGAAATAGAAAATGTAAACATAAGCCAGAAAAATAGCATAGAAAAAAATTAAATTACCTGGCTCAGAATCTAGAATTTTTAGAAGTAACTTGTCAAAATTCCAAATATTATTTCAATGGATGGTAAGGTTATTACCTGAGCTAGCACATCTTGTTCTGTAATTGTTGCAACTGTGTAAGACAGGGGCTTGCTTAGCCTTCTAACATCCTGAGAGAGGAAGGAAGAGAGATGATTTCAGTTGAGCAGACCTGCTGAGATCAAGTTTAAGTATAGTATAGACTATTAAACCAAATACAAGAAAAGTTGATGTGACTCTCTGACACATCATTAAGAAGCTTATGTTAAACTATATGGCAAACAAAAAAACTACTTGGAGCTTTACCATCTGTGGAATTAAAGAAACAATTTATGCACAGGTGACCCCATATATATTAGTGCTATTTATTATGGTGACCATATTTTCCAATTCAAAATAGCACAGTTTGATAATAAGTTGGCTTGTATCAATATTTATGGAGAAAGTGAATGAGATTGAATATTTAAAATCTGGTCTGTACCTAAAGCACTACACCTGTGATATTTTATTTCTGTAGATAGAAAATGTAAAAGAAAGCTGAGTTGCTGACTGTTCTAAAAAAGTCCATTTTTCTGGACTCAGTACTGTTGCCTTAATTTTGTGGGTTTTCCCCGGGGTTCTGTAAACTGAAAAGTTCAACAGTAGCCTTTAAAATTTAAAAGCTTTTAGGCCTGGAAAGGCTGGAGTTCTAATCTCCTCCTCGGCTTACATATTAAATTATAGCAAATCCTCTGAGGGGAACACCATCAGACATGTAACCGTCTCACTTCATTCAGTTCTATTCCTGGTATGCCATAACGATCAGCAAAGAGAACGTGCAAACGGTTTCGCAAGATTCTATATAAAATAAAGTTGCTTAATGTTACAAGCTAATGATTCTTGGGAGGGATGTGTTTCTGAAGCCGTCACAGCTTAGCTGGGCCGTGAGAAGGGCGGCCTTGTTCTGACACTTTCCCAAGCAGGCGCGGCTCTAAGTGCCCGGAAACGCCAGAAGCTGGCCAAAGGTGAGCAGGGGAAGAGGTCCTGGCTTCTAGGAGAGAAGCCTTGGCAGCCGCTTTGACACGCAGCCCTGTGAATACCAACCCCCTTTCTCTCTTTTATTCCCCCAGGCCAGCGCCTGGGACCCCTACTCGAGGGGCTGGAGGCTATGCCTGCCTCTGCAAGCGCTGAACCCCAGGCCTGACAGTACGCCCGCCCTAACAGAGTGCTGCGCGCCTGCGCACCGGGACCGAGCGCGCGAGCGTTCCTTCCAGGCCCTGCGTTCCTCCCTCCCCCGCGCGCCTGCGCATCGGCTGGGAGGAACTCGGCGTCTCAGCCTCGGCGGTCTGTCGGGTGGCTGCGCGCGCGCCCGCGGTGAGGGAGGCGGGTCGCGCGCGCCGGTGGGAAGCGTCCGGCTGCCACAGCGCCAGCTCCGTCGTAGTCGCTGCCGCCCGGGTCTCGCTCGCCCCTCCTACCCGCTCCCCCTCCCGCCGCCGCCCGGGCGCATGCGCCGCCGGAGCGCGGGGGTCGGCTTCGGGTGTGTGGTGGCGGCAGAGCGGAGCTGCGAGGCCCGAGAGTCAGAACCTGGGGGAGAGGGATGGTCTCTGCACGGGGGGGAGCCGGAGGAGCCGCCGCCGCTGCCGACGCCACCGCCGCAGCCGCCGCCGCCGCCGCCTCGGCGCCCGCCTCCCAGCGCTGACGGGCTCGTACGAAGCCGGCGAGGGGGAACCCGCACCAGCGGTCGCCGGCACACCGCCCAGCATGGTCCGGGAAACCAGGCACCTCTGGGTGGGCAACTTACCGGAGAATGTGCGGGAAGAGAAGATCATCGAGCATTTCAAACGGTGAGTGACACGAGGCCCGGGGCCGCGCTCTGTTCTCGGGCGCCGCTGCCCTCTCCGGCCCGTTGCCGGCCCCTCCCCGTGCGCGGAACTGGTGAGGAGACCCGGGCCAGACCCACGGACGGGTGCGGGGGGCGCACGGCTGCCTGGCCGCTGCTCGGCCCGTGTCGCAGCGTTGGGCCTCGGGCCTCGGCGGAGCGGGCCCGGCTGCCGCCCTCTCCGTTCCCAATAAGGAGGCGGCTGTCGCTCGGCCTCCGCGAAGCCGGCGCCGGGAGCGTGCCCTCAGGCTGGCCAGCCGGCGGTGGGGTCGCGTCCTAGCGCGCCGCTGCCCCGGCTCCGAGCAGCCGCCCCCGCCGGCCCGGCAGATGCGGCGGAACCGAGCCGCCGCCGGGCCGGGACCCGAACCCCTACCCCGCCCCGACAGCCCCCGGCCCGGCCAACACCAGAGTCCCGCAGCAACTCGCGCTCCTCGCCCTGCGAACGCGTGGACGTGTCTGACCTAGAGAGGGTTTTGTGGGAAAGGAAAGGTTGTACAAAAACAAAAGTCTTGGTAGGTATCGTAGGGATGTCTCGGAACTGGGAAGACCCTGCTGGATTCTAGGGACCTCTCACGGAGGGTTCACAGACCTAGAAACTAAATGGAAATGGCAAACGCGAATGTTTTGGTTTCTTCTCCTTGTTTATGTGGGGTTGGGTGGAGGGTGGTGTCTGAAAATAAGTTGGTGCGTCTGTTTCGGCTCTTTTCGCCTTCCTCCCTTCAGCGCTCTGGGGTCCCTGGGTGAGGAGGATGGTGGGGACCGAGTGCTCGCAGAGGAGGAGCCACCTCATGTAGCAGAGTCCCCACCGCGCAGTGCTCCCAGCCTCGGGAATCTCCGCTGCTGCGGCCGCGCCGGCGTTAACACTGCAGAGCCTTTTTTAAAAGGATGGTGTTTCCCTCCCACCCAGAATTCCTAAATCAGTGGTTAAAAAATGCATGCCTTTTCAGATTAGAAGATGTAGCTCTTTTAAAAAAAGATGTAGCTTTTAAAAAGGTTCTTCCCAGAATATTTTTTTTGTTCATGGCGTAGTAGGAATGAATGTTCTTGATACATTTTACTTATTTAGTAGCTTTTACCGTTTGTTTTTGTTTTGTGAAATCTATGTGGGTCATAGCTGATAGAGCTCTCCATGTGAAATACTGAAAATGACGGTTTACTTACACTGGTGTAAATTGAGAAGGACTGTAGCAGATATGTGGTTGTCCTCGAAAATTACTGTTTCTTGCGATATTAAAGACTTCGGAAGGTTTTAAGTTTGGTATACTCTAAATTCCTCTTACTATCTAGTGAGTGAAGGGGAAATTATGGAGCGCCCTTATTAGTGAGTCACCATGGGAAAAATAGATTTCGTCGCTTGCTCTTGAGCAGCTTGCATAAGGAAATGGAAGCAGAGGCAGCGGAGCTCCGCTCTTTCAAATGGAGGATCATTGATTCTGTTGGTGGTTGCTGTTACTGGGGTATTAAATCTTCACCGCTGGAGCGCGCGTCTGCGCGTGTCCGCGTGTGAAAAGGAGCCTGGAATAGTGAGGCCATTCATAACCCACTAAAGCTGTCCTCGGCAGGACTGGGGGAGGCGCGCTTCCAGGGACTCCCGGTGTTTACTACGTTGTGCTGAGAAATCAGGCAGCGGGAAGGCAGGAGCAAAAACTCGCCTCTGTCGCCTGTGACAAAGGGGAGATCTCGGGCTCAGTGGGGAAACAGATGGGAACTCTCCGTGGCGCTGCTCCACCCCTTACCCCATATGGAGGACCCATATCTTCAGTGTTTTGGTGGAAAAATCATTTAGGTGCAGATTACTGGACTGGAAAAGCCACTTAGATGTGCTCACTTTTATCTCCTTGTGGACCTTCTCTGTAGGTGTCTGCCTGGGAAATTCGTATGCACCGACGTGCAAACACGTGCATTGCAGCATTTGCTTTGCCCCCTCCGTATCATGTGGTTAGACGTGTCATTTCGCATTATGCAGATTCTAGAGACACTGTATGCCTATCGCGGGGAGTTTGACCCCTCTGCAAGATGAGGGGTTCAAGAGGAAAGAGGAAATCGTCTGAGGGAGTTTTGGAAGGTTTTTTAAGTGGATGGTGCTGCCGGCCGGCTTGTGTGAATGACTTTCTAAAATGGCGGCCAGGACCCACTTTAAGTGGGAATCAGCAGAGCAGATCTCAGAATGCACAGAGGGAGGAGCGGGCAGAGGATGCGAGCTGCCTTGGAAAGCGGCGGTCTGGAGGAACGTTGCTGTATTAAAGAGGGCTTAGCTGGCACATTGCTCACGACTGCATTTAAAGGAGTGTGTTACCTATTGTAGAGCAAAAGCAGATGCTATTGATAAGATTATCTTAAAACTAAGTAGACCTAGTGTCCCTGAAATTCCTTTATTTTAAAAGCGACTTTTGGAAATTTTAAACAAGTTTGCTTAGTTCTTTGGGTAGATAGTGCATTCTTAGTGGGTTTAAAGAGTGTAAAAAGGTTTACAGAGAAAAATCTCCTCTTTACCCCGACCCTGGGAATTCCAGTTCCCACTCTCCCTTCCCATCTCCACCCGCTAACAGGTAATCTCTATTTCTGGCTTCTTGTGTATCCTTAAAACGGGTACAAGAAGTGTTCTTGCTGATCCAGCTGTGAAGCTAAATGGACTTTGTTTGGAGAAATTCAAGGTCTTTTATCCTTATTGTAGAAAATGTTTTGTAAAGTGTGTGGTTGTTACCGGGAGGAAAACTAAATGTGAATAATTTAAGTAAAAGGGATAAAACGGAATGAGAGTTCCGTTCCGTACCAGAATGAGAGTTCTGCAAGAAAATTTAAGAACATTCAATTCTGATGTCTTCTAGAAATCATAATGAGAAAAACCATGCAATACCTATACTAAAACTGAGGTTAAAGTGCCTACTTTTACCGTTTTCCCTAGCTGATTTCAACATTAACTAATAACTGTTTTACAGAATTAAGAGGTGTACACTGGGAATACATCATATAAAATGTTTTCAAAATGAATGTTCTCATAACGGTGATTAGGCTTTTGTAGTAAGTATTTGGATTAAAAAATGATTAAATGAGCCAGCTTTGGGAGCAGGGCAGTTTAAGAGGCATTTTGGGATGGGGGAGGGTCAGAGCCAATTCTTTTATTTATATTTTGATCAGTGTTTTTGGTAGAAAATAGGTTGAGGGAAGGTGGCTGATTTGGCTTTTTTTCCCTCTGTGCCAAAGAAAGAGCAAACCTTTAAAATGTAATCAGACCATTTTCAAAATTTGGCTTTACCTTCTTGCAATAAGAGTAATCTATTGTGCTCATGATTTTAACAGCATTCAGTATGCTGATTGAAAAGAATTAAATGAGTATTTCTGAATCAGATTTAGTTAACAAAGATCCATTGCAGGGGCTGAATTTGCACAATAGAGAAAGTCCTTTCCTTTGTATGGTATGTTAGCTGGATTGAAGGGGGAAGGGAGGAGTTATACAACAATTGGTCGCTGTCTTAGTTGTTAGAGGGAGAGAGGTGTGTGCAAAGGCAACTCCCTGAATTAGAATGAGCAAATGAATAGAACCCTTTAAAGGACATAAAAGTCTCTGTATCTTATTTTCAGGTTTGAAGTAAATCACATATTCAGGTTCTTCCCATCCATTCTCCAGTTCTAGAGAATAAGTTAAAGATCATGCAGAGGTTGAGCAAGGTAGCAGCTCATGTAACAATTTTGTCAAAGAATGAAACTTATTTAAAAGTGTTTTGTTTTGTTAACTTTATTTTATCTTGCTGCAGTCACTTTATTTTTTTAACATCTTTATTGGAGTATAATTGCTTTACAATGGTGTGTTAGTTTCTGCTTTATAACAAAGTGAATTAGCTGTACATATACATATATCCGCATATCTTCTCCCTCATTTTGCTAACTTTACATGTCCAATCATAATGGTTTTCCTGCGTTTAAATAGCTGGAATATATGTTATGTTACATGAATTTGGTTTACTTCTGGGACACAATATAAAGTATTGTGGTAAAGTTTCCTTGTCCTTACATACTCCTATAACTAGAGATACTTTTAGACTTAAACAAATTGGACTCCCTAGCCCGCATCACTGCTACATGGTTTATTCTTTTGAGCTGAGCCAATTTCTTTGAAGAAACACCTCTGTTTTTTAATGTTATAATTTTGAATACCTATTTTCATGACAGGCTTTTTGAACATTAAAACAAAGTAAAGTAAAATAATTTTATACTTATCTTGAGAAATAGCATTAGAAACTAATACAGAATGCTTGCGATGTTGTATTTTATTTCCTGAGTTAGAATGCTTCTGGCAGATTGGAGGAAAACATACGGCTCAGTGCCAAGAAGAATGATGGTGTTTGACTTGTGTAGAGGGCACCTTTTCCCAACTACCTTTCTTGTGGACTCTTGATTGCTCAGGCGTTGTATTGTTTGGTATGCTTATGAAGAGATTTCGGGCTTGATTTAGGAGACATTTTTAATCCTGTAAGCACTAATGGTTTGGAAAGATTTGTATAGAAGTTATAGAGATAGTGGTAATGTGGAAGTTTTTCCAAATAGTCTTCCAGGTCTCATTTTTCTCTTAGTTTGAAATTTTGCCTAAATTAAAAAAAAAAATTGAAATATTTCATGAAAACTAGCATATTCCAGTTGGGGACTATATATTTTTTTGCTTTTACTTTTAAGACTCCCTAGTGTTTGAGCTGTATTTAACTAGTCACAGTATTTAGAGTAAACACTGCAGGCCGAAAAATACCTTGAGTATGTATATTCGTTCAGATTGTGCTCCTGAATGTTGATATTGGATGATTTGAAATAAATAGTTGTTCATCAACTTTAAACTGACATATTAGTCTGCTGAACAAGGAGACTAAATAAAGTAACACTTTTCTTTGTTTTTTGGCTGCGTTGGGTCTTCGTTTCTGTGCGAGGGCTTTCTCTAGTTGCGGCAAGCGGGGGCCACTCTTCATCACGGTGCTCGGGCCTCTCACTATCGCGGCCTCTCTTGTTGTGGTGCACAAGCTCCAGACGCGCAGGCTCAGTAGTTGTGGCTCACGGGCCTAGTTGCTCCGCGGCATGTGGGAATCTTCCCAGACCAGGGCTCGAACCCGTGTTCCCTGCATTAGCAGGCAGATTCTCAACCACTGCGCCACCAGGGAAGCCCAAAGGAACACTTTTCTGTAGTTCAAATTCTAACCTTTACTGTTTGTTTTGTTTAATGTTTTCTTTATTATTATATGTCTTACAGCTACTCAAATTTTTTTTTTTAATTTTCTTTCTTTCTTTCTTTTATTTTATATTTTGGCTGCGTTGGGTCTTTGTTGCTGCGCCCGGGCTTTCTCTAGTTGCGGCAGGCAGGGGCTACTCTTTGTTGCGGTGCGTGGGCGTCTCATCGTAGTGGTTTCTCTTGTTGTGGAGCATGGGCTCTAGGCGCGCGGGCTCAGTAGTTGTGGTTCACGGGCTCTAGAGCCCAGGCTCAGTAGTTGTGGCGCACGGGCTTAGTTGGTCCGCGGCATGTGGGATCTTTCCGGACAAGGGCTCGAACCCGTGTCCCCTGTATTGGCAGGCGGATTCCTAACCACTGTGCCACCAGGGAAGCCCGCTACTCATATTTTGAATGAAAATAGCATACTGTATTTTGGAAACCAATTAGGATGTTTAATCAATTTATTAGAAATCATATAATTTTGTGTGCTGTCTAGCTGGTTTTTAGTGTGTGGAAATACGCTTTGCAGTGAAAAGATGTTCTTGGTATAATGTTAAAGTATTGCAATATTCCGATTTTTCCCTCTACATGTGTCACTGTCTGCCAAGTTGAAAATTATAAACATCTAAAAAAAAACCCACAAAAAACCCCCAAAAAAGCCCACAACGGGATATCTCTATAAAACCCTAACTTAAATTTAGTGAATTTTTGGATTTAATTACTTAGGATTTCATTTTGAGTATAGGGATGAATTGAAATCTAGCATGTTTAAAGATTTTTATTATATAAGAACTGCTCCACCTCTTACAGCTAAGGAATATTTCTGGGAAAATTCAAATGGAAGACACCTATTATTGCTTGTGTTATGTACTTGGTGCTAGATTTTTAGTCCAGCATTAAACTCTGGGGGTATGTGTATGTCTTTGTATCTTTGTATTAGGTGCTGAGTTTGGGTTACATTGACAAATGAAATGATTTTTCTGTTTATGTCTTCTTTGACTTTGTAACATTCTTATGTTTACACACAGTATATGTACTTTTACATGTAATACATTTATAGTTTCTTTGATTCTTAAAGTTGACTCAGTGATTTTTAAAAAAAATACCCCACTTTATTCCTTTGATTAAAAAACTAGGATATTTTTACTCTACTTAAAAACACTTTGTATTTTACAAACTACATTTGATGTATAGTGATTTGCATCTTTTGTAAGTCAATAAATTAGTAGGTGGTGGATTTTTGTTTCAACCATTAATTTTTAAAATTTATGCTGTCTGCAATAAAGGCTCTTTTTCACTCAAGATTTTTTTATTCTTTATTTTTTTAATTTTTTAATTTTAATTTTTTGGCCACGTGGCACAGCATGCAGGATCTTAGTTCCCCGACCAGAGATCGAACCCATGCCCCCTGCAGTGGAAGCAAGGAACCCTAACTACTGGATTGCCAGGGAATTCCCCACTTAAGATTATTTAAGTAACCTCGGATGAAAAGAAAAAAGATTTTAAAAGTTTATCACTTTATTATATCAAAAGGATGTTAGAATGAAAACTATTACTATTTACACCAGAACTTAGGAGGAGGTACTTAAATTTGGATAGGAAAATAGTATATCTTTATTTTCACTAACTTCTTAATCAGAATTCAGCATTTCCATCAATTATAACTATATTGTGGTGTAGTACCAACATGATAGTATTAGTAGTACCTGTGATGATTTCACCACCAACACCAGTCAGATGTATTTTCATATTTTACATTACAGTTGTTGCAGATATTTCATTTATGCTCATCACAACTTGGAAATGACAGTAGCTATTAGACCTGCTGCTAAATACTTAATGCATCAATGAAGATGCATATATATATTACTGTATGATCAATCTGTGTTGTGGATATACTTTTAAAACTTTACCTTGGAGAATTTTGAACATACACAAAAGTAGAAAAATAGTAAATAAATCTCATGTACCCATCGTTCAGCCCCAGTGACCATCAACCATGACGTATTCTGCCTTATGAGGAAAAATAAAGCAGAGGAGGGGATGTAGAGTAATGTGGGTGGGAGTGACAAGGAAGGCCTCTGAAAATATGGCATTTGATACACAGGAATGAAGGCCTATCCATACACCTAGATCCACTTCTCGCCTTCCTGTGTGTTTGTTTGTTGTTGTTGTTGTTTTTCATTTAAAATTTATTTTGAAATAGTTCAGGAAAAGTGCAAAGAATTCCCACATTCCCTTCACACAAATTCCTCAGTTGTTAGCATTTTGCCCCATTTGCTCCATTACCTTCTCTTGTCTTTTCCTGGCATGACATCCTTAAATTCTCCAGTGTATATCTCCCCAAAACTGCATTGCACTATACAGTATTTTCGGCAAGGAAATCAACATTGGTATAGCACTATTACTCAATCCATAGACCTCATTCAAATGATGCCAGCCATCCCAACAATGTCCCTCTTTCCTTTTTGGTCCAGGATCCTAGCCAGTACCATGTATTGCCTTTGGTTGTCATGTGTCGTCTGTCTGGAACAGTTTCTTACCCTAATTCTCATGTGCCTGATAGTCTTAAAGAGCACAATTCTTTTTTTATTTTTAATTAATTTATTTATTTTTGACTGCATTGGGTCTTCGTTGCTGCGTGCGGGCTTTCTCTAGTTGTGGCGAGTGGGGGCTACTCTTCTTTGCGGTGTGCAGGCTTCTCACTGCAGTGGCTTCTCTTTTTTTTTAAACTTTGGGTTTATTTATTTATTTATTTATTTATTTATTTATGGCTGTGTTGGGTCTTCATTTCTGTGCGAGGGCTTTCTCTAGTTGCGGCAAGTGGGGGCCACTCTTCATCGCGGTGCGCGGGCCTCTCATTATCGCGGCCTCTCTTGTTGCGGAGCACAGGCTCCAGACACGCAGGCTCAGTAATTGTGGCTCATGGGCCTAGTTGCTCCGTGGCATGTGGGATCTTCCCAGACCAGGGCTCGAACCCGTGTCCCCTGCATTGGCAGGCAGATTCTCAACCACTGCGCCACCAGGGAAGCCTGCAGTGGCTTCTCTTGTTGTGGAGCACGGACTCTAGGCACGCGGGCTTCAGTAGTTGTGGCACGCGGGCTCAGTAGTTGTGGCTCACGGGCTTAGTTGCTCCGCGGCATGTGGGATCTTCCCAGACCAGGGCTCGAACCCGTGTCCCCTGCATTGGCAGGCGGATTCTTAACCACTGAGCCATCAGGGAAGCCCAAGAGCATAATTCTTTCATTCTGCAGGCTGACCCTGTACCCAGGTCTGTCCAGTATTACCTCATGACCAGATCAGGTCTTGCAGTCTTGGCAGGAATACCAGAGAAGTGATTCTGTGCTTTTCCAGAATATGGAGACAGTACTGGATCCATCCCACCACTGGTGATGTTAACTTTGATCACCTAGTAAAGTTAGTGTCTTCACCATTTTCCCCCCTTTATTTGATTAGCATTTTATGGGGAGATATTCCAGTATTACACTGTTAGTCTCTTCCATCATCAACCCTAAACCCAGTAGCCTTAGCATCTATTGATAACTTTTGTTTTAATATTTATTTATTCATTTATTTATTTTTGGCTGCATTGTGTCTTAGTTGTGGCATGTGGAATCTTTCGTTGCAGCATGCGGGCTTCTCTCTCTAGTTTTGGTGCACGGGCTCAGTAGTTGCGGCGCACGGGCTTAGTTGCCCCGTGGCATGTGGGATCTTAGTTCCCAGACCAGGGATCAAACCCACATCCCCTGCATTGGAAGGCAGACTCTTAACCACTGGACCCCCAGGGTAGTCCCCCATTGATAACTCTTGACTGTATTATATACTGCTGTGATTGTTGCCAAATGAGAATCTATTACTGTGATTTCTTATACATTTATTCTGCTGTAGGTAAGAATTTTCCATAATTATATTTGGAAATATATATACACACACTCATATATATGATTTCCATTTTTTTCAATGGGTTTTAATTCAGGACTTGCTTATTTTGATACCGAAATCATTCTAGATTTGACCAGTGGGAGCTCCTTCAAACTGGCTACCGTGTCCTTTTGATATCGCCCCACTACTCTTTTAAGCATTTCTTTATTTCTGGCAACAACAAAGGCTCATCGTGTATTTTCCCTTTCCCAGTCCTGTAATCAGCCATTCTCCAAGAGATTCTGGTTCCTTTTAGGGAGGGATGGTATTTAGAAACGCAAGATCTGGGTGCACAGTTTACCCACTGCTGCAGAGCTAAGAGGATATGTATTGTGTGTGTACACATGTATATATGTTTACATGTATATATAATACATGTATCTCTATATAATATATTTTGAAACTGTGTTCACACATGTTTCAGTACATGAGGATTCTTTCTAACCTCCCCATTTCCATGTTTATAAATCCCTTCTCAGACAGTGAGAAACCTCTCATTATTCTCAATATATTTACTTACTTGCCCAGTATGTTCTCAGTGTAACTAATAGGCCAACCACTCTGCCTCCCCCACCTCTGCCTGCCACCTCTGGGCACCTCGCCCCTGCTGCCTCTGCGTCAAATCACCTCCCTCTTGCCTTTTCTCTTTGGAAACCAACATTGTGGGGGAGGTGGAAGGCAAGGCAAGAAAAGGAAGGTGGGGCTGGAAATGACTTGCATGTTTTTATCTTCAGTTTTTTCTCTCATAGGAGACAACTTGTGGATGAATGAATTACCTGCCTCTGGTGCCATTTGTAAGCAGATTTAGAGCTACCCCACTTTTAAAATTTTACTTTTGGTTTTACTTCCACCACTGACTTTATGACATGAGGTTAATCACAGGATCAGTATGAGCTGTATTATATGCTGAGTCATTCAGAAGAGGGGCTAGTAAGAAGGGAGTTTGTTTTTTAGGTATCATCATTGCTCCATTTATTTGGGCGTCAGTCACTCACTTTGTGTGGTATCTCAGCAAAATCTTGCCCTCGCCCTACTTCCCCCCAAGCTTATTGACCTCAACCTTATTTCTTTTTTTGTTTGTTTTAACTTAAAAATTTTAATACTAATTTTAAATTAATAAGTTTTAATTAATTTAATTCTTAACTGAAGTATAACTGACATATAACATTATATTGGTTTCAGGTGTACAACATAATGATCTGATATTTGTATATATCGCAAAATGATCACCACAATAAGTCTAGTTAACATTCCTCACCATACATAGTTACAAAAAACATTTTTTTTTTCCTTGTGATAAGTACTTTCAAGATTTACTCTCTTAGGAACTTTCACATATGCAATACAATATTAACTGTAGTCACTGTGCTGTACATTATATCCCCATGACTTATTCATTTTATAATTGGAAGTTTATATCTTTTGAGCCCTTTCATTCCACCCATCACCCCAACCCCCAACCACCAATCTGTTTTCTGTATCAATGACTTTTTTTTTTTAAGATTGCACATATAAGTGAGTTCATATGGTATTTGTCTTTCTCTGACTTATTTCACTTAGCATAATGGCCTCAAGGTTTATCCATGTTGTTGCAAATGGCAAGATTTCCTTTTTTACGGCTGAATAGTATTCCATTGTGTGTGTGCGTGCGTGTGTGTGTCACATATGCCACATGTTCTTTATCCATCCATCAATCCCTGGACACAGGTTGTTTCTGTATCTTGGCTTTGGTAAATAAAATGCTGCAGTGAACATGGAGATGCATATCCTTTCAAATTGGTGTTTTCCGTTTCCTTGGTTATATACCCAGAAGTGGAATTGCTGTGTCATATGGTAATTCTATTTTTAACTTTTTCAGGCACCTCCATACTGCTTTCCGTAGTGGCTGCATCAACTTTTTTTTTCTGCTCCCTCAGACACTACTCTTCACCCCTGTCCAAAGAGTTCCTTAATGAATTAAGAATCTTATTCCTTTGCACAAGCCCTACAATGTGTATAGTTGGTATTATTTTTAAGTAGATCCCAGACATCTTATTTAATCCACAAGTATTTCAGTGTTTATCTCTAGAAGATAAGAACTTTTTAAAGATATTCAGCAATACTGTGGTATATCCTTATTTCAAATACCCAGTCAGTATTTTCAAATATCCAGCCAGTACTCGAGTTTGTAATTGTTTTAAGAATCTTTTTTTTTTTCACCCAGGCTCTAAATAAGGTACATAAGATATATTTTAAAAATTTTATTGAGGTATAGTTTGCATACAGTAAAATGTACCTATTGCAAGTGTTGAATTTGTTGAATTTTGAGAAATGTAGGCATTCTTGTAATCACCACCACCACAGTCAGGATACCACAGTTTATTTACTTACTGATGGACATGGGACTATTTAAACCTTTTTTAATCCATAGGTTTTAATCTCTCTCTCTGCTTACAACTAATTTGTTGGAAACCAAGTTGTAGAGTTTCTCAGTGTGTGTTTTGCTGATTACATGCCTGTCCTGTGGTATACATTAACATCACCTTTTGTTCTTTGTATTTCCTGTATGTTCAAAAGTTGATAATCGTATTTCAATATAATTGGTTTCTTTGTAATTCGTGCATTTTACTTGATTAATTTAATAATAGTCCGAGAAAGGGTTTATAGGTTTCACTGGCTGTCAAAGCAGTCCGTGGAAAAAAGTGTAAGAAATATTGGTTTAGGCAAACCATTATGTTAAGAATAGAATGCTAGCAGTATATTTAAGTACTTACTTTAGCTTTGACATAAAAAGGTTGAGGTTATAAAGTTAAGAATCACTGAAAAACTTTAAGACTAGTAAACAAAACAAAGTTAGTGTCCTGTGAATAGCTTTATTTTTCCCCTCCTCTTTTTCCTCTTTGTAAACTTATAGGATTAGAATTGCTGTTTTTCTTGTGGGAATTTTTTTCTGTTTTTTCATCCACCGCCCCCCTCCCCCAGTTTTATCATATAAATCATGGAATCCTTAGATTTTTAAAAGTTGTTCCTTTTAGTCAGCTTGAATTCTTTCAATGAAATGAATTTCAAGCACATCCAATGTTAGAATTAAATGCCATAATAGATATTAATTTCTATTATATGGGTGGGTTCAGCCTTAGTCAAAGAAAACTAGATTTGCAAAAATCTCAATTTATAGAGAGTATCTAAAATTCAGTTAGTATGTGATGCTGTATATAAAAAAGATAGGGAATTCCCTGGCAGTCCAGTGGTTGGGACTCTGTGCTCTCACTGCCTAAGGCCCAGGTTCAATCCCTGGTCCGGGAGCTAAGATCCTGCAAGCTGTGCGGCGCGGCCAAAAAAACAAAAACAAAAACAAAATAAGACACCTTAACTCTTCAGTAACACATTTATTTGTTTATTTATTTAAATATTTATTTTGGCTGTGCTGGATCTTTGTTGTTGCACTCGGGATCTTCGTTGTGGCACGTGGGATCTTTGTTGCAGCATGTGGACTCTTAGTTGCGGCATGCGAACTCTTTAGTTGCGGCATGCATGTAGAATCTAGTTCCCTGATCAGGGATTGAACACGGGGTCCCTGCATTGGGAGCGTGGAGTTTTACCCACTGGACTACCAGGGAAGTTCCCAGTAACACATTTATTATCTAAAGTAGGTACATTTATTTTCTCCCATAAATTGAATGGGTCAGATTATAAGATTTATAAGGGGACTTCCCTGGTGGTGCAGTGGTTAAGAATCCGCCTGCCAATGCAGGGGACACGGGTTCGATCCCTGGTCTGGGAAGATCCCACATGCCGCGGAGCAACTAAGCCCGTGCACCACAACTACTGAGCCTGTACTCTAGGGCCCGCGTGCTGCAACTGCTGAAACCCATGCGCCTAGAGCTCCGCAACAAGAGAAGCCACCGCAACAAGAAGCCCGAGCACCACAATGAAGAGTAGCTTCCGCTCGCTGCAACTAGAGAAAACCCGCGCACAGCAACGAAGACCCAATGCAGCCAAAAAAAAAAAAAAAAAAAAAAGATTTCTAAGGTCTTTTTGGTTTAGAAAATCTTGTTCTAGGGCACACCATGTTAGAACTGGTAAAGGGTCTTTATTGGCATGGAAAAATACTAAATGACAAAACAAGGTGTAAAATGGGACATGTAACATCTCTATGGGATCAGTGAAAATCTATACGTGACTCTCCTTTGTATATGCTCACTGTGTCAGCTTTTGATACAAATGGTGTTTCCATTGATAACTGAAAATCTAAAGTGAGAGATGAATAAGTATAATATTAAAAGCTCTCTCATGCAAAAAAAAAAAAGAAAATCTCATTCTACCCATTCTTCATAGTGCATAAAGGTCACTGGAATGCTGTGAAGATTTTAAAAAAGTATATTTTGATGATTAGTTGGATTATAAAAGAGCTTAATATCTAGAAATACTGTGTAGCCATCATACAAAACATTGGTGTGCCAGTTCCTTTCAGATGAATCATTCTCCTAACCAGCTATGCTCATCAATCAAAAATAGTCTTTCTGGGGTTCAGACTTAAGTGGCATTTGTAAAGTTTCAAATAGTTTTAAATTATATTGCAGTTAATTTAAAAAAATGGTGTCTGTGCTTTGTTATACTAATCTAAGGTGTATAAGGATATACTCTAGTTTTTCTTGTCACTTATACCTCTCTGTTATTGTTTTTTTTATGAAATAGCCCTTTCCATGGTGGTTTTTGACACAGATTATTCCTTTTCAGCATAAGTTTGCTGTGCCAGTCTAAAAGTAGATGTATGAAAGGAACTTTCATCACAGCTTGGGGTTTCACAGGGTTATGACATTTGATTTCCTTTGTGTTGATCTTACTGGAAATTTGTATAAAGTTTTTGCTTGTAAAGAAAAGCTTTTTAGTTCTAGAGATTATAATTAATGAATAAAGTGTTGACTGGAGAAGTTTGCATATTTAATAAGTTTCAGGAATGATTGGCATAGAGACTGGTGACTTATTTCTTAATTTAATAGGCTTAATTTCATGTAGAGTTTTTATTGGGAAGCATGATTATTTAAAAGTTTATAAACCATTGGAATTGAGTAGAAAAACCCAAAGACCTTTTAAGATTAAAGAGTGATAAAGAAGACCCATTTCCTTAATCTGGATATATAGGTAGTCTTTAAAGATTTACAGAAATACAGTGGTGGATGAAAAGAATATGGAATTTATGTATATTACAAAAAGATCACATTTGTCCTGATTCTAAGTAACCATATATTGTGAAATAAGGATAGAAGTCTAATCAAGTGAAATATTAGAGGGAATTTATAAATTTCTCAAAGTCTTTTTTTAAACTGTTGTTTAACTAAGAAGTAAGCCATAGGTTAGAAGTTAATTTCCTTCTCAGCAGTTGTACTGTAATAGTCCTGTTAAGCCAGGTAGGAAGCACATTTTCAAAGAGTCCTTTGCATTTACACCCCGGACTCTTGATGTGGATTTTTGTTAGTTTCTTGGCTTCTGCTACTTCAACTTTGTTTTCTCCAGCCTTCCCCTTCTGATCAACTTGCCTTGCTCCTTTTTTTCTTCATCTAACTATTTTATTTACTGCCATTACTTTAAGAAATGGTTAATCATGGTCATTTGCATTCTCTTTACAATTATACTTGAGCTTTTCTCAGTACTATGTAAATCAGACACATTTATGAAGTTGTTCATGAATTATTGTGAGAAGAAATGTCCAAATGTTAACTTAGTGGCCACCATCATTGTCTGTATCCCTGCACTGTATGTATGTATGTATGTATGTATTTATTTATTTATTTATTTATTTGGCTACACCGGGTTTTAGTTGTGGCACGTGGGATTTTGCGGCATGTGGGATCTTTAGTTGCGGCATGCGGGATCTTTTAGTTGCGGCATGCGGGATCTAGTTCCCTGACCAGGGATCGAACTCAGGCCCTCTGCATTGGGAACATAGAGTCTTAACTGCTGGACTGCCAGAGAAGTCCCCTGCACTATATATTTTGACTTTTAGAGTGTAAACTCTTCCCTCCTATTCTCTGAAGAAGTACCTTATGAATTCTTTCTAAGATTGTCTAAAAGATTCAGGCTTCCTATTTTATGTAACCAGTAACATCTAAAGATCATAGAATCTTTGGGATTTTTTCCTCCTTATAATTGGATAATCTTTCAGAGGTTTACATATCAGTTGCGCACTATCTTTTTGTTAACAATTAATTTTACTTAGTAAATAGTTATTTTGCACCATTAGATTGGTGCAAAATAATGCATATACGTATTTTTTCACTGAAGTAATGGTGCCGGTAATAGTTCTGAAGAATTTTGTCATTCAAAGCTTTACTGAAAACATTGCCTTTTCCCAAGAGTTGTAGTCATCAAGTTTTCATGTACAGGAATCTAGGCGCTAACCATGGATTTGATAAACAGCTGACCATAGTTTTGTTGGTTGAATTAAGCTTATCTTCAGTCTTCAAGTTTTCTTAAACCTTTTCTAATTAGAATCAATGAATCGTTTTTCATTTTTAAAAAGTAATGTATTATGTTCATAGAAGCATTTACAATAGCCAAAAGGTAGAAGCAATCTAAGTGTTCATGACCCATGAAAGGATAAACAGAATGTGTGACAACAAAATATGTATCATGGAGGAGTATTCAGCCTTAGAAAGGAAGGAAATTCTTCTTTTTTAAATTGCAGTATTGTTGATTTACAATATTATGTTAGGAAAGGAAATTCTGACACATGCTTCAACATGGATGAACCTTGAAGACTTTATGCTAAGTGAAATAAGGCTGTCACAAAAGGACAAATATTGTATGAGTCTACTTACATTAGTTTCCCGGAGCAGTCAAATTCATAGAGAAAGTGGAATGGTGCGTTGCTTTTTTTTTTTCTTCTTTTTTTTTCTTTCTTTCTTTTTTTTTTTTTAACTGTTATAAACAGTGTTGCTTACTAAGCAGTCTATCAAATTGTCTTCCTAAGAGGTTTCTCTAATTTATACTCCTGCAGACAGTGTTATGAAAGTATCTATTTTCTTAGACTCTAGCTAATATCTAGGTATTATTAAAATTTAGGTCTTTGTGTTGCATGGCACTTTTTTAAATTTGGATTTTTGAAATTTTGAGTGGAAATTGAGCAGCTTTTTTGAGTGTGTTTGTTCTGTTTACCATTTTGTGTGTATGGGTGTATTTTTAAAGAATTTCCTGGAACTTCCCTGGTAGCGCAGTGGTTAAGACTCCGTGCTCCCAATGCAGGGGGCCTGGGTTCGATCCTTGGTCCGGGAACTAGATCCCACATGCATGCCTCAACTAAGAGTTCGCATGCCACAACTAAGGAGCCCGCCTGCTGCAACTAAGACCCGATGCAACCAAATAAATAAATAAAATAAATATTAAAAAAAAAAATTTCCTATTTGGGTATTTTGCCTCTGTTTTGTTTGGACCTCTGTCTCCCTTGATTTGGAAGAAGTTTGTATATTTAGGAAATCACTTATTTCTCATGTGCAAGTATTTTTCCCCATTTGTCTTTTGACTGTATTTTGCTATTTAGGAGCTGTAATTTTTATATGGTTTAATTTATATGGTCTTTTCCTTTATGACATAGAGCTTTTATCTCAGGCTGAGTGTCTTTTCCAGACCGAAGACTACAACAAACTAATATATATATATATATATTTTGGCAGAGAGAGAACACAAATCAGCAAAATATTACAAATCATTCTCCCCTCCCCCTTCTTTTTCCACCTCTCCCCCATTCCTCCAAGTAGAGAAACATTTTAGGATATTAGCTTTTTCTAAAATGAGGCTAGGGGCCTGTGTTTGACTGCCCTTTGCTGGCTTTACGGATTCTGAGTCTGTTTTTTTCATCTTTAGTAATCATTTGTACTTACTCCAAAGATAAAGTGATTAAAGGGGAATATATTAATTATTTAAGAATAGTTTTTAAATCTTTTATACATAAATTTATTTCACAGTAGATTTCCTGAAAGAATTCTGTATCTCCATGAAATGAAGATAGGTTTTGGCTGTCATCTAATGGGTTACTTATCTTCCCAGGCAGGCATGCTTGAAATAGAAAATGTCTTCCTTAAATGTGCCCATTTACAGGAAACATGGCAGACAGTTGATTTGTATTGAGATAACGCAGACACTTGTGACTAAAGGAGAGGTAAAATCTGTTGTATTAAAGGACGGTGACAGGGACTTCCCTGGTGGTCCAGTGGCTAAGGCTCTGTGCTCCCAGTGCAGGGGGCCCAGGTTCAGTCCCTGGTCAGGGAACTAGATCCACATGCCGCAACTAAAGATCCCGCATGCCACAACTAAGACCCGGTGCAGCCAAATAAATAAATATAAAAGACAGTGACAGGTACTATTTTTTGTCTCTTTTCTTTTAATAACAGTTTTAACGAGATATAATTCACATGGCATAAAATTTTTCCTTTGAAAAGTGTACAGTTGTTTTTAGTATATTTGCAGAGTTACGCAGCCATCACCACTAATTTCAGAACATTTTCATCACTCCAGTATGAAACCCCCATACCCATTAGCAGTCATTCCCCATTCTTCCTTCTCCCCATCTCCTGGAATCCACTAATCTATTTTCTATTTCTGTGTATTTGCCTGTTTTGGACCTTTCACATATATATGGAATCATAAAATATGTGATTGGCTTCTTTCCCTTATAGTGTTCTCGAGGTTCATCCATGTTGTAGCATGTATAAGAACTTCATTCCTTTTTATTGCCAAATGACATTCCATTGTATGGACATAATACCACATTTTAAAAAATCCACTCAGCAGTTGAACATTTGGTTTGTTTCCATTTTTTGGGCTATTATGAATAATGATACTGTGAACATTTCTGTATGTGTTTTTTTTTTTTAATTATTTATTTT
The DNA here is from genome assembly GCF_965194825.1 of Balaenoptera physalus. NCBI lineage: Eukaryota > Metazoa > Chordata > Mammalia > Artiodactyla > Balaenopteridae > Balaenoptera > Balaenoptera physalus. Next base: position 184,119,001 of record NC_138882.1, on the reverse strand, counting down.
TATTTATTTATTTATTTATGGCTGTGCTGGGTCTTCGTTTCTGTGCGAGGGCTTTCTCCAGTTGCGGCAAGTGGGGGCCACTCTTCATCGCGATGCGCGGGCCTCTCACTATCACGGCTTCTCTTGTTGCGGAGCACAGGCTCCAGACGTGCAGGCTCAGTAATTGTGGCTCACGGGCCTAGCTGCTCTGCGGCATGTGGGATCTTCCCAGACCAGGGCTCGAACCTGTGTCCCCTGCATTGGCAGGCAGATTGTCAACCACTGCGCCACCAGGGAAGCCCTCCCTCTGTATGTGTTTTTATGTGGACTTCTCTTTTCAGTTTATACCTAGGAGTAGAATTGCTGGATTATACAGTAATTCTAAGTTTAACATTTTGAGGAACTGCCAAATTGAATTCCAAAGTGGCTGTACCATTTTACAATCTCACCAGCAATTTATTAGGGTTTAGATTTCTCCTTATACTTGTTATTGTCTGTCGCTTTTATCAATATTCTAGCCATCCTGTTGCGTGTGAAGTGGTATCTCATTGTGGTTTTGGTTTTTATTTTCCTAAAGTCTAATGTTGTTAAGCAAATTTTTGTGTGTTTATTGGTTGTTTGTATATATTTTTAGAGAAATTGTCTATTTATATCCTTTGCCTATTTTTAAATTGCATTATGTCTTTTTCATTGTTGAGTTGTAAGAGCTCCTATCAGATAAATAATTTGCAAATATTTTCTATTTTCTGGGTTTATATCAATTTTTGATCATTGTCTTTGGATAGAGTAAAACTGTTAACTTGTAGTTTATCATTGTCATGCTAACAATTTAAATTTATCTTTGTCATTCTAGATAATTGTTAAAACAAGTTCTTCTTTTGGATTTTAACTTATTTTAACTGATTTAATGAGACATATGACATATTAAAAATATTACCATCTTATTTGGGTATGTCCAAACTGCAGGAGTTTTGCCATCTATATGATTCTGAGCTACTTACTACATTTAATGGTTTGAAGTATGGGGGGTATCAGTAATTGTGAATGAGGTAGCTTTAATGTCTACCTCTACTATGTTGATGACAAGAAATAGCTGTGATTAATTTGAAAAGATTGGAATTGTACTCTTAAAAATGGTTAAAATAGCTAATTTTATGTTATATTTTATCACAATAAAAAATTTGACCTGTGATTATGTAGGAAAAATGTGGCCAGATCCAATTTAAATGCTGTTATGATGCATTATTTAAGTTTCTAGGGGATTCTGCCTTTTGGCATTCTTGAAGTATTTGTAGTCACTGGTATAGGAAATAAAATAAAGGTCTAACACATAGGGGAAACCAGTCTTTTGATCTAAATATAGGATCAAGTGGTTGATTTATAAATTAGTAATTCCTTCATAAAAATTTTTTACTATAAAAGGGTTATATAAGTAAGTGTTGATGTTACTGCATTATTGGAGATAATTTGGTAGTTGTAACGGATATATTTATGACCCAACTGTCTGAGTTTGGAAGAGGAATGATTTTCAATATTTTCATAATATAAAAAATAAGAAAACAAATATTTGTTGTTTCTACTATTAAAGGTCACCCAACCAGACTGTAATACTCATCTCTTAGGCCCTTTTTTTTTTTTTAGGCTGTGTTGGGTCTTCGTTGCTACACGCAGACTTTCTCTAGTGGCGGCGAGCAGGCTTCTCATTGCGGTGGCTTCTCTTGCTGCAGAGCATGGGCTCTAGGCGCGCAGGCTGCAGTAGTTGTGGCACGCAGGCTCAGTTGCTCCGCGGCATGTGGGATCTTCCCGGACCAGGGCTTGAACCCATGTCCGCTGCATTGGCAGGTGGACTCCCAACCACTGCGCCACCAGGGAAGCCCTTCTTAGGCCTTTTTATCCCTTACAGCATGCTCATTTGCTTTTCGCTTTCTGTCTATTCATACTTACTGATCATTTTCTTTTGAATAAGGAACAGCTTAGCCATGATGGGGTGGAAGGGTGGAAAAGTGGGCAATACACAAAGAATTGATAGTTTGATAAAATATGTAATCTTTGGAAAGTGATGTGTTGGGTTTTAGATGAATGGGTGTTTTAGGTTAATTGCATGCGTCTTCAAAGAGGCTGATATTCTCCTCATTACAATTCTGTAAGTCTATCCTGAATAACAGGTAGATGTTGCAAGAATGACTTGGGGAGGATTGTTTTCTGTAGTAGGAGGACTTGTGTGAAAACGAATAGTGGCTATTCTTTGCTATTGCTTATTATTAGTAGGGTCACTTGCAAAAAAAGGTAGGATTAAAATTAATAATTGCATTCTTATTGATAAACCAGCTAATAATGGATGAATGTAGTAACTTTTAGAAAGAAAGGGTATTGAGAGAATTCATTGGGTTTTAGCATACTAATGATCTTTAGCTTTATGTATTTGGTGTTGCTTTGGAAATTAACAAAGTAAGTTTCTTGTAGAGTTGAGGAAAAGTTTAGAATAGGAGGAATCTTCTTTTCACATATCAAGGAGCTGAAAATTGTAAATAAATCAATTCCATGAGACTAGGGATCTTTGTTTTATTCCCTGATATGCATCAAGTGCCTACAACAGTACCTGTTAAGAACCATAAAATTAAAAATAATTGATTCAGGATTAGAACCCTACTCTTTTCTCATAGTGAAGGAAAAACATTAGAGTATGTCATGATGCTCTCAAATGTAAAATGTGAGGCCATTAATACACTGCAATTATATTCTTCAAGGAAATGCTAAGGACTATATAAATTTAACTATATAAATAGTCACATGTTGAAAGACCAAACATCTCAGCAAATCTGGCATTGTTTTGGGTTATTTTAAAATTCTCTCTTAAAAACGTAGAAGAATTATAGTGTATGTTGATCAATTTAATATTTTTTGATGGTGAATATTTTTGACCAAACGGAAGCCAATTTAATGTTGTTTTTTGATTGTGTTTTTGAAGACAAACCCATTAGATTGCTATATACTGCAGCTTGTAGCAATCAAGCACACTTTCTTAATTTTATGTTCTCATTTAAAAAAAATTAGGTTTTCTTGATTCTTTAAAAATTACAAATGAGTTAACTTATTACTACAACCTTTGACTATGTAATTTAAGAAAATATTTTGTGCATATTACTGGAGACTGTTCCATAGGTTCTCTGAAAACCTGTAACTAAGGCTTGATGTTTAAAAAAAAGAAATACTATTTAACTGTGGTTTTATTATTTTTGCTCTTTTTTCTTTTTTAATTAATAGATGTCAGTAAATGTTTCATTTGAATACTTAAATACTATAGGAACTGTGTTGTTTTGGAAAGAGTAGATAAAATCAGGACATCACATTTACATTTACCAGCTGAGTTCTCATGGCTGTGAGGAGTTAAGCAGGTTTTTTTTTTTTAATTTGGGAGTTTCCAGTCTTCTCAGTATAGAAGAGTAATGTAATACCTGATAAAGTTCTCTTATGTTAAATTTGGAGATAAATTCATATTTTGTTTCCAGAGTGTATTCTCCTTATGTAAAAATTATGGGAACCGTGAGCCCACCCTTTTGAGGACGGAGGGCCATTTGACTTTGTTCTACACGCATAATCTGTGCATTAAGTATTTGGTCCTTCTTTGCAGTATTGCATTTAGCTCTTTGTTATTAAGAATTTAAGCTTAAATATTTGTTTTCCCCGTATTAGGCTTTGGCTGACTGACTTTTTTGATGGGGAATTGGCTGATGCTTCCCTCTTTTTTCTTTTTTCTCCTTTCTAATAGAGAAACCTATGTGGTCTTGGGCTTAGTGATAAGTTGTGTGTGTGTGTTAAAATATACAAAATTTATTATCTTAACTATTTTTAAGTGTTCAATTCAGTGGCATTAAGTGCATTCACAGGGAATTCTCTGGCGGTCCAGCGGTTAGGACTCGGCGCTTTCACTGCCAGGGCCCAGGTTTGATCCCTGGTCGGGGAACTAAGATCCTACAAGCTGCTTGGCGCGGCCAAAAAAAAGTGCGTTCACAATGTTATGTAACCATCAGCACTATCTATTTCTAGAATTTTTTTCATCCCACACAAAAACTCTGTGTCATTAAGCAATGTCTCCCCAGCCCCTGTTAACCTCTGTTCTACTTTCTGTCTCCATGAATTTGTCTATTCCAGATACTTCATGTAAGTGGAATCATAAACTAATTGTCCTTTTGTGTCTGGCTTATTTCATTTAGTATGATGTTTTCAAGGTTTATCCATGTTGTAGTGTGTATCGAAACTTCATTTCTTTTTATGTTTTAATGTAATATTCCATTGTTTGTTTATCCATTCATCCATTGGTGGACAGTCGGGTTGTTTCCATCTTTTGATTTTTGTGAATAATGATGCAGTGAACATTCGTGCAATGTATCTTTTTGAGCCCCAGTTTTCAGTTCTCTTGGGTATATACCTAGGAATGGAATTGCTGGGTCATATGGTAATTCTGTGCTTAACTTTTGGAGAAAAATGCCACTTTCCATAGTGGCTGCACCATTTTACAGTTCCACCAGCTATGCAGGAGGTTTCAAATTTCTCCATATCCTTGCCAATACTTGTTTTGTTCTGTTCTGTTCTCTTTTCTAATAGCAATCCTAGTGGGTGTGAAGTGGTATTTTATTGTGGTTTTGATTTGTATTTCCCTGTGACTACTGATTTTGAGCATCTTTTTCTGTGCTTATCTGCCATCTGTATTTCTTCTTTGGTGAAGTGTTTTCCCTATTTTTTATTTTTATTTTTTTTTTTACGAATCTGTCTGTCTGTCTGTTTGTCTGTCTATCTATCTATCTATCTATCTATCTATATTGGGTCCTCGCTGCTGCGCGAGGGCTTTCTCCAGCTGTGGCGAGCGCGGGCCACTCTTCGCTGCTGTGCGCGGGCTTCTTATTGCGGTTGCTTCTCCTGTCGCGGAGCATGGGCTCTAGGCACGCGGGTCTCAGTAGTTGTGGCTCGCAGATTCCAGAGCGCAGACTCAGCAGCTGCTGCTCCGAGGCATGTGGGATCTTCCCAGATCAGGGCTTGAACCCATGCCCCCTGCATTGGCCGGCGGAGTATTAACCACTGTGCCACCAGGGAAGCCCATCTTCCCTATTTTTTAAAAATGGGTTCAGTTGTAAGATTTCTTATATTCTAGATACAAGTCCTTTGTCAGATACATTGGAAGGTATTTTTTTTTAATGTTTGTATGGAAAGAACTATTTCAGTTTCTATCATTTTCCCCCCAAATTTAAGAGATCCTTTCATCAGTTAATTTACCCCAAGTAATTTCGTTACATCTAGTTCAGTTGCCTGATGAAACTGGATTTTAAGATTATGTTTCCCTTGTGAGAGGTAATAACTTAAATCATACTGGAGGATATAAAAGGAAAGTTCGGCTTTCTGATAATGTTGTCAGCTTCTTCAGGGGAAGTGTAAAATTATGATCTTGGGGACTTCCCTGGTGGCACAGTGGTTAAGAATCTGCCTGCCAATGCAGGGGACACGGGTTCGAGCCCTGGTCCAGGAAGATCCCACATGCCGCGGAGCAGCTAAGCCCGTGTGCCACAACTACTGAGCCTGTGTGCCACAACTACTGAAGCCTGTGTGCCCAGAGCCTGTGCTCCACAGCAAGAGAAGCCACCGCAATGAGAAGCCCATGCACTGCAGCAAAGAGTAGCCCCCATTCACCACAACTAGAGAAAGCCTGTGCACAGCAACAAAGACCCAATGCAGCCATAAATTAAAAAAAAAAAAAAATTATGATCTTGGATTGCCAGCATATAAGAGTGCTATATTTAAAAGTGCTGTGCCCTTCTTTCTAAAATGCCAAATTATAAGTATACATAAGAGTCTGTCAAAAGATTTTCTGATTTATTAATTTATATAAATAACAATTATACATAAATTATAAATTTTTACACTTTTTCTTTTAATCCCCTGGAAAAGAGAATTAAACGGTAAAAGATTATGTTAAAAACTAGACTGACACTTGCAAATGCACAAAATATTTGAATTTATTTTGCCTTCCAGTAAGGAGTGTTTGAAGTCATCTCATTTTTTCACTAAGATCATTTTCACTTAATGAATTAAATTAAAATGAGATCTATAAAATAGCTATTTTTAGCTACAGTTTTTACTTTAATGAAAATCTCTTAAGATTGGTAAGTTACTTTGATTATCTTAGGTATAATATCCTTTTTTAGAATGTAAAAATTCCTAAAAACTTCTGAGAGTCATTTCAGCTAAGTGTTCCAGAAAGGTAAAAGGCAGTTTATAGTAAATACTATATTTAAAAAATGAAAGCCATAAAATGATGTGGTAAAAATGTTTGTAAATATTTGCCTCAAAAAAGAAAAATGCGAGTTTAAAAGCCATTTTAAGTTAACTCGCAACCCCTCCCCCGTACATGCATAATGTAAATTGTTTAAAAATAACAAACAGTTTATAAAACTATTTTTGGAAAATTATTACTATGCAACAATAACATTGACTTTATTTTTTTTCAGATATGGCCGCGTGGAAAGTGTCAAAATTCTCCCCAAGAGGGGTTCTGAAGGAGGAGTGGCTGCCTTTGTGGATTTTGTGGACATCAAAAGTGCACAGAAGGCTCACAACTCAGTCAACAAAATGGGAGATAGAGACCTACGCACGGATTATAATGAACCAGGCACCATTCCGAGCGCTGCTCGGGGATTGGATGATACAGTTTCCATAGCATCTCGTAGTAGAGAGGTTTCTGGGTTCAGAGGAGGTGGTGGAGGGCCTGCTTATGGCCCCCCACCATCACTTCATGCACGAGAAGGACGTTATGAGCGGAGACTTGATGGGTAAGTTCCAAGGTTTCTGTAGGCAGGTATTTTGTATTTGATATGGTGAAACAGAAACTCATATTTAGGGGCCCCAGATGGATTTAAAGTTTTGGGCATTCTCAATGTTTCCTAATTTGGGTTGGAAACGGAAGTGATTTCTATCCCAGTGGCTGGTATCTTATGGAATCCTAGAGGATATTTCCTGCAGCTGGTTGGATATCTACTCCTGAGATATAAAGTGGTGGAAGATTTTGTATGGCAGCATCATTTTTGGAGTTACCTGTCTTCTAGAATTAATTATTCCTTCTCTTGGATAATGTTAAGTCTTTCCTTGGATATATCCCTTCTACCTGATGGAGCTCCTTGGCTACAGATTTTGTGGTTGTACTATATGGAATATTTCTGGAATATTAGAGCCTACAGATTCTTTTAGAATTTGATATCTGCTCTCAATTTTCACTACACAAAGTGTACAAACGAATTGGATTGTCACCAAAAAACCTAGCAGACCATATGATTCAACCTCTTGGATTCTACAAACAATACTTTAACCTGGAAATGTGTACTTGGATGAAGAAGAGTGAAGGCAGTGCTTCATTTTCCCATTTTGGATCTACACAGTTTCCATGTTGGAATTATACTCTTTGATGGAATGGGGAAAAATTGAGATGATGGACGTTCCTAAATTCTGGAATATAGCCATTCTTTTCTATTTGCTGGAATGTATGGGATGTCGTGCCGTCAAGATCCCATTAGCCCAGGAGAAGAGGGTTACTATCTTGTTTCTTAAGCAAATTGCTGTCCAGTTGAAGGTACTTTAGCTTTGAACACATGGTGACGATCAGTTGTGGATACAGCAATCAAAATTGACTGTGCTGGATGGCTACAAAGGTGAACTGTTGGCCAGCAACTGTGCCTTCCTCATTTTGTGGAATCGTAGAGGATATTTCCTCTTCTGTCAGCTGCCTGATTCATACTTAGGGCTGGACATTTTTGTGAATGTGGATCAATTTATAATTTTCTGCTATCTCAAGAAAGAAGTCTGGGGGTTTGAGAGTTACAGTTTGTCTGGGACTGCTTGCTTCCTGTGGAATTATTTTATCTGGTCATTAAGATTTTTTTTTTCCTTGTGGTTCATCTAAATATCATTTGACACCCTTACCCATTAAGAAGGTGGATTACCCCCATAAGAGGGGCCAAAATTGGGGAAGTTATGTTCACAATTCTCTCCCTAGATTTAATTGGGATTATAGGTCGTGTTTCCACACTTGGAAAAGGTTGGTATGTCCTGACCTGTGTATATTAGCCCCTCTCCTAACCCAAGTCAAACTTTCTTTTTTTCCCACTAACTCTAGAATCATTTAGTACTAATAGATGAATCAAAGAATAGCTATTAGATTTCAGCTCTGCTAGCTCTTGTGCCTGCCTTCTATATCTTCCTAATGGATAAGAACTTTGCATATTTATAAAATATCAGCTGTAGCAGTAATTCTCCTAGAACTATTGCCTGTTGCTTCTGTTATATCATTAATAACAGCTCTTACTGATTAACATTTGATAGGGTACTAATGGAATTATTTATGAAATTTTCTCTTGTCTCAAAGGAACACCTCTTGTTTGTTAGACGTTGAAATATCTATTAAAATTCCAGAAATAGTGAATAAAAAAGGAGAAAGTCATTTAATATATTTAAGTAGGAAAGATAATACTGAATTTTTGCCATGCCAGTTGCTTTTAATAATAGCAGTAAAAAAAAAACTGCCTAGGAGAAGGTATGGTTGCTAAGTGAAATGGTGGGTGAAAATGAAGGTTAGTGGAGAGATTTGTAATCTAAGCACGTACTGGGGACATAGTATTAGTTGTAAGATTTTGCCACATATTCTTCCTTGGAGAGATTCTAATTCTTCTATGTCTTTCATGATTCCTTAATCACTTTTGATAGAAGATAGACCCAAAGGTAAGGTTGAGAAGAGACTCAACCTCATGTTTGAGATTCAAGTGAAATTGTCTTTTAGGAACTCTCTTAAGTAGAGAACTTAAGATTTCTTTGTAGGATTGGAATCGGTTTTTAATATTAACACATAATTGCATGTGTGTAATTGTACATGCAACAGTTTTGTACTCTTAGATTGACAAGTATTCATGCCCTACAGGAAGATTTTTTAAAGTTAAACCATTGCTAATAGCAGTCTTTAGCATATCTTACGGTTTCCCAAGTTGACTTATTTCATCAGAGGCAATTTGAATATAGCTGAACCCTAAGAGGATATATTTCCTGTAACCATTAAGTAATACATTAACACACTGAATCATGGAATAGGCATTTTAAAAATTATGTGGAATTTGATAGCACAAGAAGATAAAATAACCATTATTCTTTAATTAGTTAAGTTTATCATAGAATAGCATGTGGCAGCCCAATATTTTTATATCCCAAGTGGTTTTTTGGTTTGATTTTCTTTTTTAAGGTTCCATTTTTATTATTAAATGTGATTGTTTGGGCACAACAATTTACATAATTTAGTAATTTTTATAATTACCCAAGAAGTTGAAAGTTAATGAGAAAAAGTTACACTTAACATTTTTTTCTGTACTTCTTTGAAAATGCCCTCCTGTTGCTGGGACATGGGCATGCATTGCAATGGGGCTTTCATGTCTGTGTGAAAAATCTATCATGGAAATTTTGCATGAAATACACTTGCAAAGTAAATAAAGTTTGGTATATATTTTAATCAGATGAAAGTATAGAAAACTTTCATATTAAAATGAAAGTCTCTTCTTGTTCCATTAAATTTAAAATAAAAAGGAGATGGCATATGTATATTTCTGTATATAAGCCAGAAAATCCCTAATAAAAAGAACAACTGACTTGCAGAACACTAGTCATGAAAGTCCAATGTACAATTACAACAGTGATTTCTCAGCTGTGAAAATAAGTTTTGGAGTCAAGTAAAATGTTAAGCTTATTAGTGTTTGCTTACTAAGTAGGTTAATGCTGTTTAGAAAATGACCAGTTGCAAAGACAAAGACAATGCTCAAGTGAATGTTTGCATGACTTGCTTTTAGTTTTGCTTTCCCCTTTCTGATTGATTAAATATTTTTCCCCCCTCCTAAATGCAGGGCTTCAGATAACAGGGAGCGTGCTTATGAACATAGTGCCTATGGACACCATGAACGGGGGACGGGAGGATTTGATCGGACAAGACATTACGATCAGGATTACTATAGAGATCCTCGCGAGCGGACTTTACAACATGGGCTCTATTATACTTCTCGGAGTCGAAGTCCAAACCGTTTTGATGCTCATGACCCCCGATACGAACCTAGGGCTCGGGAGCAGTTTACACTGCCCAGTGTGGTACACAGGGATATCTACAGGGATGATATTACCCGGGAGGTACGAGGCAGAAGGCCAGAGCGGAATTACCAGCACAGCAGAAGTCGCTCACCACATTCATCCCAGTCTAGAAATCAGTCTCCTCAGAGGCTGGCTAGCCAAGCGTCTAGACCCACAAGGTCCCCTAGCGGCAGCGGCTCTAGGAGTAGATCCTCCAGTAGTGATTCAATCAGCAGCAGCAGTAGTACCAGCAGTGACAGGTAGGTTAACAGCCTTTTGTTGTAACAGATGAGCTGTTGAATAAATTGTTGCAAATTTGCTACTGTCAGTGGTACTGATTTTTAGTATAGTAATATTTTTAAAAGAAAGTAATCTTGGATCATGTATATAATGAATGAAGAAACTTTGATTAGCATTGTGGCCATTGAATTAACCATTCTCCCAAGTACTTAAAGCTAAATGATGATTTGCAAATACTGTTTCATCCTCCAGTTGCTCAATACTAAAATTGCCAAAAAGGAAGAAAAGTGGTAACGTTAGTTGTATGAAGCAAATCTTGTGCCACATAATGAACTTTTAAAAGTTCTTAATTTCTTAGGTATATAATACTATTTCTATTATTTGGTTGAAAATTTGTAAAAGCACTGTTTGGGTAAGGATGTATTGGTGAAATATATTGTTGACACGTTTATTATCAATGTATAAATTAACTTATGTACATTTTAACTAATTTTAACATCAAGCTGGTAGTCAATTTATAAGCTCAAGTAGGAAAGCTTTCTTTAAATTCAGGTTGTAACTTTGCTGTTCACTAAGGCTGAGTAAGCTCATTTCATTAGTTGGGAATTTTTTTACAAAGGAGTTTTATTCCAAAGATGAAAATAATAAATTGAAAATAATCTTAACAAGAAACAGCTTAGAAGTTAGGTATATGGGTTTTGAAATAATAGATCAAGGTAGACAGTATACTACTTTTATAATCTTTGGACAAGTTACTTAAGCTCTCTAGGACTCAGCTTTCTCATCTTTTATAAGAACCATGCTTCATAAAGTTATTTTGAATATTAAAATGAAAAAAATACGTAAAGTGCTTAGCTTGATACCCATATATGTTAAATAAATACAACCTTTAATAACTGCTAGCTATAATTACTGCTATTCAGTACTTCACATGTTGATAGTCTTTTGAGTATTTCCCATTTCTAGTGATTGTTATTCAATCTGTTAATCTCAGATATTCTACTTTTAAATTTAGGTGGTGTGTATATTATTTATTTATTTTTTATTTTTTTGTCTGCGTCGGGTTGTAGTTTCGGCACGCGGGATCTTTCTTTCGTTGCGGCGTGCCGGCTTCTCTCTAGTTGTGTTGCGAAGACTACAGAGTGCGCAGGCTCAGTAGTTGGGGCGTGTGAGGACTTAGTTGCCCCAAGGCATGTGGGATCCTAGTTCCCTGACCAGGGATCCAACTGGCATCCCCTGCATTGCAAGGCCGATTCTTTTTTTTTTTTTTAAATTTTATTTATTTATTTATTTATGGCTGTGTTGGGTCTTCGTTTCTGTGCGAGGGCTTTCTCTAGTTGCGGCAAGCGGGGGCCACTCTTCATCGCGGTGCAAGGGCCTCTCACCATCGCGGCCTCTCTTGTTGCGGAGCACAGGCTCCAGACGCGCAGGCTCAGCAATTGTGGCTCACGGGCCCAGTTGCTCCGCGGCATGTGGGATCCTCCCAGACCAGGGCTCGAACCCGTGTCCCCTGCATTGGCAGGCGGATTCTCGACCACTGCGCCACCAGGGAAGCCCCACAAGGCCGATTCTTAACCACTGGACCACCAGGGAAGTCCCAGGTGGTGTGTGTTTTAAATTTACAAGATACAGATTCTTCAACCTGATTAAAAATGCCCAGATTATTTTTCCTTTAGTATTGCCTGTTTAGAATTAATTTAAGAAAAGTAAATGATCATGGAATTGATAAATGGCTCCTTTTAGGCCTCCTAAATTTTCAAATTCAAAATAATAAATGGAAACATTTTATATATCTGTCTGTCTATCTAGATATAATTCAAACATTCTAGAAGATGTAGCATATTATAATGAAACAAGCACTTAGTTTAGGAAGTCAGGAGAGTTAGGAAGTCAGGACAGTTAGTTTCTGGCTCCAGCTTTGCAGCTCTGTGACATGGGTAAAACCCATAACTTCTTTTGATTTCATTTGGTGTATTATTGAGTTAAGTGATTGACAGTATTCATTTTAATTTTATAAACTGATTATAAAATCTTGTCATGATTCACTTTCTTTTGCGTAGAATTGTCTAAGATACTCAAGTTTTTAGTCATTTTCCCCAGACCTACCTCATTAAAGGGATGGCACTGCATTCCACTGGATCAAACCTTTTTTTTAAAAAATAAATTTATTTATTTATTTTTGGCTTTCTCTAGTTGCGGCGAGTGGGGGCCGCTCTTCATTGCGGTGTGTGGGCCTCTCACTGTCGCGGCCTCTCTTGTTGCAGAGCACAGGCTCCAGACGCGCAGGCTCAGCAGTTGTGGCTCACGGGCCCAGTTGCTCCGCGGCATGTGGGATCTTCCCAGACCAGGGCTCGAACTTGTGTCCCCTGCATTGGCAGGCAGATTCCCAACCACTGCGCCACCAGGGAAGCCCTGGATCAAACCTTTTTGAGAAGCCAACCAATTGTGGAAGTGTGGAAGTTAGAGGTGAAACATAATTCACAGCTTTCAGGATGGCATGGTACTTTTGGTGGGAGTTACAGTGGTTTGAGATCTGGCCCTTGGCATTGTGGGCTCAGAAGCTTGAACCCAGAGGTGATCTGATGAATTTGATGGAGCTAATTCCCTATTTACATAATCAAAAGAAACAGTTATATGCTTCTGAATATTTACATTTAGAAAGATAACTGCCACAAAGGCAGGATGAGCTTGGAAAATCTACATGGGGACTAAATTACAACCATAGAGGATATTTTCTCTTCTGTCAGCTGCCTGATCCATACTTAGGGCTGGCAGTTTTTATGATTTAGGGCTGTGAAGGGTATGTATTCTTCTCTTCAACAAGAAGAGACGAATTTTAGGCTAGACAGGGAACATTGTGAGCAGAAGGAACAACTTGAAGAGACACGAGTGGGTGGAAGAATGTTTTCAGAACAGCAAATAATTTAGTATGACTTAACCATGCTCATGTTTTTGGGTTTTTTTCTTTATGCAGAGATGAGCCGTTGAAGGATTGAGAAGGGAAATACCTTGTTGAGATCTGCTTTAGAAAGGCATCTGGGGACTGAGAATAGGAAAGACAGAGATTCCAGTTAGGAGACTCTTTCAGTATTTTGGAGAAGGCACACTTGGACTATGAGAGTGCCTAACTTGGGAAAAGCGGAAGGGACATTGTATTAAGAATCAGATTATGTTGATTTATGAAGAACAGCATCAACTTTTTTTGAAGATATGACCAAATGATGAGCCTTTTGGTGTCATGCTGTTAAGAATAGGGCCAGGTCTTCCTTTGTGCACACTGCAGAGCCAACCAAGTGTTTTTTTAAGAAATTCACGTTCTTTTATTTATTTATTTATGACTGTGTTGAGTCTTCGTTTCTGTGCGAGGGCTTTCTCTAGTTGCGGCAAGTGGGGACCACTCTTCATCGCGGTGCGCGGGCCTCTCACCATCGCGGCCTCTCTTGTTGCGGAGCACAGGCTCCAGACGCGCAGGCTCAGTAATTGTGGCTCACGGGCGCAGTTGCTCCATGGCATATGGGATCTTCCCAGACCAGGGCTTGAACCCGTGTCCCCTGCATTGGCAGGCAGATTCTCAACCACTGCGCCACCAGGGAAGCCCAACCAAGTGTTTTTATTGCCCTTCTCTGAGTACATGTTCAAATAGTTGAAATACTTAGATATAATTCTTAGCTAGTAGGAAGGTAAAAACAAAATTGATGTAAATAGTTAAAAGATTTGGTCATTATATTGTGATTGATGCAAGTACAGAGAAATAAAATCCTTTAGGGTTCAGAGTATATCCATTATCCCTGGGTTCATCCCCCCTTTTATCAGATGTCCTCTTTTCCTCTATAATTATATTGATTTCAGAATGTAATATTTTGAGGTGTTATGTCAACTCAGAATGTTTAATGCCCTTTTGGAAGAACTAAGATCTTTTTTGTAATCTTTAAAACATGATTGTGAAATGGTGACATTCCAAGTCCTTTAAAAATGTTTAAAAGCAACATGTTATAGTAGACAAAATATAGCTTGTTTTATCTATAAAAACAAGTTGCTATTCTTTCTGTATGACTGACTGGGAAATTAATCATCCTCCATCCCCCTTAATTGTTACAGCTTTGGTGAACAGATTCCTAGCAGTGCATTTCAAATGACTAAACGTGGGATTGATGACAGTCTAGTTGTGAAGTCCTTATAAGTGATACACTTAATGTTTCTGCCAAACTATTCACAGTATTTAGCTGGTGAGAAGTTTGGGGGAGGAGGGGGGCTTAATGTTACACACTTTCCTGTGTGCAGCCCTGTGCTGCTGTATGTCTATTTCTTTCTCTGCCTTGGTCATTTAGGGAGTCCCTTTGCTTTTCAACATAAAAATTTAAATACATAAATTCCACAAAAGCATTTATTTTAAAAGTCCTTGATTGAAGTTGAACGTATTTTATTTCTGTAGTTCCCTATCAGTTTTTTTTTTTCTATCATCTTGTAAGAATTTGCTAAAGGAGTTGAAGAATTTATTGAAATTAAGTTAGTTCATAATATCCTTTCGTACTATCTTAAAGTAATTTTAACTGAGATTTGTTTCTCCATTGTTTACTTTGATCACAACCAAAGATGATTAGGCTGGCTCAGAGTCCCTGAACCTTTTTTTTTTCCGGCTGTGCTGCGCAGCTTGTGGTGGGATCTTAGTTCCCTGACCAGGTATTGAATGCAGACCCTCAGCAGTGAGAGTGCGGAGTCCTAACCACTGGACTGCCAAGGAATTCCCGTTTTAAATTTTATTATTATTATTTTTTTGGTCCCTGAATTTAGATGCAGGGGAAAAAATTACATCTTTTCACTAACCTGAAAGTGAATTAAGCATTGCCTCCCATTATATGAAAGTAGCCAACAAAAAAACAGTAGATTAACAGTATATGACTGACTTTGTTCTCAGTATAAATACACAGGTAATTTATGATTATTATAGTTGCAGAGATCTCAAAATTGGGCTTATATTAATCATTACTGGGAAATAGTTATTAAACTCAAGTGTTAGGTATTGTTATTTAATGTTAATAAAGACATTACTATATCACAAAAATTTAAAACATTTTAATAACTATGTCAGTATAATTTGTTTCCATTTAATTCCTATTTTATTTTATGCATTTAGAAACATTATTCTGAAAAGGAGTCCATAGACTTCACCAGATTGCTGAAAAGGGGTCCTGGCTCCTTTGGAGCTGCAGTTAGCCCTTGATTCTATATCCTGTAAAGGTTTACAGAATGAATGAGGGGAAATGGATGAAAAAGTAATGGGAGGGAGTTGAGATTTGGATAATCCAAAACCTTTTCTTTTTTATCCCTTCCCCCTCAGTAGATTACTTCCCTAAATCTTCTTTCAGGCTAAAGTTAACTTTTTTTTGGGGGGGGGCCCCTGCTGTGAGTCATGTGGCATCTTAGCTCCCCTACCAGGGATCGAACCTGCGCCCGCTACATTGGAAGTGTGGAGTCTTAACCACTGGATCGTCAGGGAAGTCCTAAAGTTAACTTTTGAGTTTATATTCATCCATCTATTTGTTTAACATATATTGCTTATTTTTTGCACCAAATTTATGAAATAAAATAGCTGGTTGTATGGAGTCCCAAGAATAGAGCCATTTTGGATTAAACATTGGCTGTGGCTAATCCAAAACAAAATCTACATATGTCTAATTAAGAGTTAACATGTAATTAAATTAACCTGGGTGTCTATGACTAGGTGCATCTTTACAGTTTTATCAAAGGCAACCCCGTCTTCTGCCCCCTTAAAAATTTTGGAGGTGTCTTGTCAGCCTTTTTCTTTTTGTTCCTCTGAATCCTTTTGGTTTGTCTAAAGAAGAATATGTCAAGTAACCTACAGACTTTTATTCTTTCTAATCACAGAAATAGGCATTTAGATGGAAACGCTTAAAATAAATGTAGTAGGAGTAAGCACAGAAAACTACATGAAAATAACTGTAGTGGGTGACATCTCATTGTCTCTTGTCTCTGTGGCTTTCAGTAAGCCCTGTGGCCTTAAATTGTGCTTAGTTTACCTGTTTGAAAAAATCAGAATTTTAGAGCAAGCTTTCTTCTTAAGTAGATTTTAAGAATTGAAATAAGTTGATTTAAAAACTGTATGTAGGGAATTCCCTGGTGGTCCAGTGGTTAGGACTCCATGCTTTCACTGCCCAGGGCCTGGGTTCATAAGTTGGAATATATAAGGAAGATGCTTGGAGACAGGAAGTAGGAGAAAAAGACACACATACAATATCAGTTCCAGGACAGGAAAACTAGCATGTAAAATAGTCTTTGTGGTGTTTGTTTAATGTAATAAGAAAAGCCCATAGACCTGCAGGCAATCAGACTTTTCAACTCTGATGCCATATTAAGATAATGGCATGCTTTATGCCCATCTCTTGTCCAGTATATTAGCTTTGCATTAGAATATTACTTTTTATTGAAAGGGAAATGAAAAGTCTTTCTTATTGCTGGTATTATTTGTAGAACTTGTTTGTATATTTCTTTTATATGTTTTGAATAAAATATATAAAAAGTTGTCTACAACCATATTAATTTTTTTCTGTTAGACAATATAAGAATATTTTACCTGAATTATAGTTAAATAGTAATTAGAATATTGACCAAATTCTGGATTTTTACAACAGTTAAAGTTAAAAGAAATGTGACCCTTTTAACTAAATAAGTATTAACACGACGACAGTCCCTAATATATATATATTTTTAATAAAGACCAATTCTGCTAATCATCTTGTGAATGATCTAGACGTTTTATTTTTATTTATTTATTTTTGGCTGCACTGGGTCTTTGTTGCTGCGCGCAGGCTTTCTCTAGTTGCGGTGAGCAGGGGCTGCTCTTCGTTGTGGTGTGCAGCCTCTCATTGCGGTGGCTTCTCTTGTTGCAGAGCACGGGCTCTAGGGTGCGTGGGCTTCAGTAGTTCTGGCGTGTGGGCTCAGTAGTTGTGGTGCACGGGTTTAGTTGCTCCGTGGCATGTGGGATCTTCCTGGACCAGGGCTCGAACCTGTGTCCCTTGCATTGGCAGGCGGATTCTTAACCACTGCGCCACCAGGGAAGTCCTGATCTAGATGTTTTAGATTACAGTTTCTTAGAGGGGGAATTGGTATTCAAATATCCTTTTGTCTGATTTCATGAGGAAGTTTTGCAGTTTATTTAGTTTATGAGAGAGAACTTCCTTTCAAATTCATGTAGAAAAATTTTCAAAATTGCTGTCATTCTGAAGCTTTGTGGAAGAACATGGATGAAGCTGAAAATGTAGTTCCCAGTGGTTATTGGATATGGTGGCAATGCATGTATCAGAGTGATAGTGACAGTGTACTTTCCATTTCTCTTAAAGTATGCTTATTTAGAATGTTGATTGGGGGAAGGAATGCTCATTTTATTACCTGGCTATATAATTTGTTATGATATATATTACGTGCTAGAACCTGTCAGATACGGCACCAGTTTTAACAAGTACATATATGAAGTAAGAGTCAGTTTCTTAAAGTTGTTAAAGGAATTAATAATTAGTGGGTTTTTTGGTGATCGTTGCAATGCTTATAAAAACACATTTGTCTGAAGTTTTATCATCAAAGGTGATCCTATCTATAATAATGAATAGTAGATAATTTCTGTTTAGCTGTGTGTGCTTTGAAGAGAAATACACCCCCCATATATATTAATGTATACATAAATTTTTATTTTTATTTATTTATTTGGCTGCACCGCACGGCATATGGGATCTTAGCTCCCCGACTGGGGATCGAACCCCCGCCCCCTGCATTGGAATCATGAGTCTTAACCACTGGACCTCCAGGGAAGTCCCTATTTTTATTTTTATTTTTATTTTATTGGTAGTATTTTTTTCCATTCTCATCAGTGGCAGGCAAAATGAAGAGCCCATATTTTGGAAACAACATTCCTTTGTAGGCTATTGTGTAGTTTGTTACTGGGCAGTAAGCTATACACTTCTGTCTTTTGGGGTCACGTTAGCCAGCCAAGCCTTTTTTTGTGCTAAATATGGAAAATGGACGTGTTTGCTTTCTAATTGCTCTGGTGGGCTTAACTTTCATTATGGAGATTTATAAATCAGACTAGTTCCTTTCTGTTTTTCCTTTTTTGTCAAGTACAGCATTTCAGTAAGGCTTTTGAGAGGTGTAGTTGTTGCCAGTTTTAGCGTTCTGTGCGGAATGGGCAGTTGGCTTCGGAAACAAGTGCGGGACTGACCCATATTTGCTGTATTGGGAACCTTGCTTTCATTTCGAGCCTCTGCTGCTAGGGAAATGAGAATGAGGTAGGCTTAGATCTGAGAATAAATGAGGAGAGTTCATTGTGCGCAGCCTGAGCAGCCAGTGCCTCTGAATATGGTGGGGAAAGCTAGGAACTGCTTGTTTGTGACTCAAACCAGACTAAACTGGAATCATCCAGTTTGAGTTGGCTGCTTGCCACCTCCCAGAGGCTTCCTTATTTTGCCAGAGTTTTTGCCTGGCCCTCAGCCCAGGGGGCGGGGCTTGCGCACTGTGACCTGCCGCTTAGGGGAGGAGAGGCTGTGAAGTGGGTGCCAGTTAACCCAGGTTTGTTCACGCGAAGGAGGCACTTCAAATAAAGGATTGAGGAGCCGAAGACTGGAAGCTGGTGTGAATGCTACTATTTTCAGTGCATCTTTCCGTTATTACTCCCTTGCTTTAACTGTAACTTTCTGTCTTATGCCCCTTAGAAACTAAGGCTTGAAAAACAGCTTCTGCCATGCTGCTGCTTGGGTACATCACAGCATGGTCTGCGTTTAGTATTAAAGAATTTATTACCAAAAAATTAATTAATTACCAAAGTTCCCCAGGAACTTGCTTTTAGTTGTTAGTCTGTTTGCAGTAAAGAACTCTCTCCCATGCCCCTTTTCATTCTTTCCACTGGGGTTGTGCTGGAGTTTATTTTGGTTTGATTGATTGTTAGGTGGAAGGAATGAAAATAGGTTTCTGGGGTAAACTTGTGACTTGGTATCTTGTGAGTTTTAATTTAACCTTGAAGTAAATTTTTTAAATGTTGCCTTAAAAATTAACAAAAAGTAATTCACATTAAAGTCCTAAACAACAAACTTTAAAATTAAAAATGCTATGCTAGATTGTATTTGTTTGATTTAGAAGCAAACTCTTACAAAAAAATGCTTAAATTGCATATTTTTAGTGTCATGACTGCTTTGTGCATAGCCTCTATGTCAGCTTTCCTCTTTGACAAGGGAGTTAAACATGGCCTAATTCCTGATCAGAGAACACTCCGAAGTCACTAAGAAATATTAAAGCCACAAATAAAGGGGTACATTTATTTTTGTCTTTATCAGCACCAGGGCTATATAGAAAATGTAAGTTCCTATAACCTTGCTTATGTTTTAAACTTTTGGAATGACATCGAAACCTCTGTTAGTCTTTTTTACTTAGGGTGAAAGTTTACTCAGAGCAGTTTCAGAGACCTTGTTATTCTCTTTTATCCTTTTTGGGTTGTTTTCACTTGGAGGCCTTCTATGGTCATTCTCAGAAGTCATGGTATCATTTTACCCTGCCCTGAACAAAGGGATCATCCACGCACAGAACTAAAGGAAAATGTGGTGTTCTCATTTTAAAATAAACATTAGCATTTTCTGAAGCTCAGAATTAGCCACGATTTCATTACCCACACCCTCTCCTTAATTTTTTTTAAAAAATCTGTGTCTTAGACTACAAACTAAGTGCTTGCCTTTATCTATAAAGGGTAGTTTTGTGATTGTTTCTCCTATGAGAAAATGGAAAGAGCACCCTCTGATAATTTATTTACTTAAATTATTAGTCATTACTTAATCTAAATGCCGTTAGGGTGTCCTGCTGCTACAAATTGTATAAAGTCACTTCTGTGGAACATCTTCCTAAAAGTCTGCTTTGTAGGATGAATGAACTTCCTCTTTCCAGGTAGACAAGATAGTGAAATGTATTTTAAAATTAACTTTGCGAAAACAGAGTTGGTTTTTCCTAAGAATCTGAGTTACACTCTTTTTAATTTAATTTAATTTATTTATTTATTAATATTTATTTGGCTGCGTTGGGTCTTAGTTGCGGCACATGGGATCTTTCGTTGTGGCTTGTGGGCTTCTCTCTAGTTGTGATGCATGGGCTCCAGAGTGCATGGACTCAGTAGTTGTGGCATGAGGGCTCTCTAGTTGTGGCACATGGGCTCAGTAGTTGTGGCACCTGACCTTGGTTGCGGTATGTGGGATCTTATTTCCCCAACCAGGGATCGAACCTGGGCCCCCTGCATTGGGAGCTTGGAGTCCTAACCACTGGACCACCAGGGAAGTTCCTAACATGGTCTCTTATTTAAGGCTGATATGCTTGTTTATTGGGCAGCTTTCTGGTTCTAGAACTAGGTTGTCCAGTACTGTATCCACTAGCCACATGTGGCTATTGAGCACTTGAAATTTGGCTAGTCTCTGCACCAATACTGATTCACACTATAACATGGATGAACCTCAAAAAAATGCTTATTTAGTGAAAGAAGATGGTACGAATCATATGATTCTCTTTATGTAAAATGTCCAGAATAGGTAATTACAGAGACAGAAAGTAGATTAATGGTTACCTAGGGCTGAGGATGGAAGAGAATGGAGAGTGCTGCTAATAGGTATGAGGTGTCTTTCTGGGGCAGTGAAATGTACCAGAGTTACATTATGGTGATGATTGCATAATTCCATAAATATACTAAAAACTATTGTATACCTTTATTTATTTTTTATATTTTTATTTTTTAAAATTTTATTTATTTTTGGCTGCATCAGGTCTTTGTTGCTGTGCGCGGGCTTTCTCTAGTTGCAGCGAGCAGGGGCTACTCTTCATTGTGGTGTGTGGGCTTCTCATTGCGGTAGCTTTTCTTGTTGTGGAGCATGCACTCTAGGCGCATGGGCTTCAGTAGTTGTGGCACACTGGCTCAGTAGTTGTGGCTCACGGGCTCTAGAGCGTGTGGGCTTCAGTAGTTGTGGCACTTGGGCTTAGTTGCTCCACGGTGTGTGGGATCTTCCTGGACCAGGGATTGAACCTGTGTGCCCTACATTGGCAGGATTCTTAATAACCACTGTGCCACCAGGGAAGCCCCAGTAGAACTATTTTTAAAAATACAGAATTTTGATGATATAGCACAAAAAAAAAGTATTACTGGTTTTTATGTTGACCGCATGTTGAGATAATATTTCAAGTATATTACATTAAATAAAATACATTAAATTTCACCTGTTCTTACTTTTTAAATTTTATTTATTTATTTATTTATTTTGGCTGTGCCGGATCTTAGTGCAGCACTTAGGATCTTCGTTGCGGCATGTTTAGTTGCAGCATGTATATGGGATCTAGTTCCCCGACCAGGGATTGAACCCTGGCCCCTGCATTGGGAGTGCAGAGTCTTACCCACTGGACCACCAGTGGGTAAAAGTCCCTTACTTTTTAAAGTGTGGCTATTTAAACATTTTAAATTACATTTTTGACTTCTATTAAATTTCTGTTGGACAGCACAGAATAGAAATGAGCTCTATCAAGATAGAATGTCATGGAGTAATTTATGCGTTGATTTACTGCTTTTCATTTTGTTTAAAGAATAGAGTCCACTATTTTTATTCTCAAGACCCTTCTATTCTTTTGAAATTATGGATTAATGGAAAAGGCTCTTGGGACTTATAAGCTTAAAATACATATTGAACTGTTTTGCAGATTCTGTCTTTAACAAATTTAGGATTGGTCAGGCTAAAATATTAAAATGCATGTTGATTTCCAGGGTGGCCAAGGGAATGTCTCAGCTGTTGAAAAACTTTAATATGCAAGTCCCCAAATAAATTAGTTTAATCCCCCAAGAAGAAAATTAAGTCATCTTAACCAGAATAATTTTTTTTAATTAAAAAAGAAACACACACACACACAAACCCTTAATCTGAAGGTAATTTTGAAGCGATGGCTAATACTTTTGATAGAGGTTTAAAATGTGTCTATTAACAGGCATGGAGTTCCGGTGTTGGAATTAGAATAAGACACACATTTTATAGATGCTCGTCTTGCTTCTAGATATGATTTATGTAACCACACCTGGGGAGTTCCATGGTTCTTTGAATGTTATTTTTGATTGTGTGGGGAGGGGCACAGTAGCTTCCTGAATGTGCTGTGTCATGGTGGTTGGAGCCATTTGGAGTGTAGCTTTGTGTTTGTTTCCACTGGAAGAAACTGCAGAGGAGTTGTTTAAGTAGAAGGACTTTAGGCTGGAGTTTCTTAGTGAGTAATTTGAAGTCATTTGTAAATAATTAAACAAGTGCATCAAACAGTGGGTGGCTTTAGGCTTCCTGGTGGGGAGTTAGGTGCCCTTCTAACCTCTTGAGTACGGAGCTGCCTTAATAAAGAGTTCAGAAGTGGGAAATAGCAAACTTTTTTATTCTGGATAGTAATGAGATGTAATTAGCACCAAAGTTAAATTGGAAAAAGGCAAAACCCGAAGTTCAAATTTACTTGCAGGTGTGGTAAAGGCTACGGCATTTGTACATAACCATTTGGAACTTAAAAACAACAACAACAACAACAAAATGGTTTCACGTGATCTGTATGCTTTCTTGGTTTATGCCCTTTTAAACCATTTAGTTGTTCATATAAGAAATATATCTAGTTTTTATACTGCATGTGGTTAAGGAAGTAAGAAATCCCACTGTTACAATTAACAGTTTAGATTTCTCCTGAGTTTGTCCCTTGAGTGAGGCATCCATCCCATGGATGTTCTAAGGGCTTTGCTGCCGTACAGAAAGATTTCTTGTTCCTTAGGCAGGTGTGTTATATCTGCTTATTACTTCTAGGGCGCCTGCATGTTTGATGGTTTTTGCTTCGAGTTACCTGAGTAGCAGGTTTTGTGAGTCTTAAGGGATTGCCAAGAATGTAATGACACTGCAGGCCTAGGCTCTTTGGAATTTAAGGCAGAAGTACTCTTGGCCCTAGAGTAAGGGCTGTGTTTTGGACACAGAATATGTAGAAAAATAATTTTTTCACTTTATCCTCTGTGAATTTTGTACTTAGCAGAATCTGTCTGAAGCAGAATCTGATCTCATATCTGCCCCCCAAAAATCTGTTTTAAAAAAAAAAAGGTAAGCTGCACTTTGTGACTAGATCTCTGCTAACCCATCATCTTATAATTCTTAAAGTTAACTAGGGAATTTTTTTAGGGTCCCATAAAGCCCACCAGCAAATACGCCACGCGATTCTTAGTAATAGATTTATAAGAGCATAGCCGCTTTCCATTTTTGCTATTGTTATTAGAACACTTAGATTTGAAACCACGAAATTATGGTTTTAATGCCAAAACTTGTAAGCCTTCAATTTTTAAAAAATTGTGGTAAAAATATACATAATGTGAAATTACCATTTTAACTTTTTTTTTCTTTGAAATTAGATCTAAGTTGTTTTTGGTTTTTTTTTTTTTTATAATTTTATTTATTTATTTATTTATTTTTGGCTGCATTGGGTCTTCGTTGCTGCGTGTGGGCTTTCTCTAGTTGCGGCGAGCGGGAGTTACTCTTCATTGCGGTGCGTGGGCTTCTCATTGCAGTGGCTTCTCTTGTTGTGGAGCACGGGCTATAGGCATGTGGGCTCAGTAGTTGTGGTGCACAGGCTTAGTTGCTCTACGGCATGTGGGATCCTCCCGGACCAGGGCTCGAACCCGTGTGCCCTGCACTGGCAGGCGGATTCTTAACCACTTCACCACCAGGGAAGTCCTGTCTTCCTTTTTAAGACTGAAAAATATTCCTTCAGGCTTTTTTTGGGGTAACCTTTAATTATGCAGCAGTCATCCTATAGATTAACTATTTCCATATTCCTTTTGTTTAATTCTACTAAAAATAGTAGTAAGCTTAAAAACATTAACTTGTAGCTGTAATTGCATCCCAAAGAGTTACTTGTGCATAACCACACATAGCATATTTAAGCTCAATTTTAAACAGTATTTTCCACCAAAATAAGGTGCTCTTTAAAAATCTGTCTTTAATGATTTTGTTTTTTCCTTCATTTATGTAAACTATTGGACTTTAGAATAGGAAGATAAATAAAACCATTTATTTTAATTACTGTGGTTGAATTTACCACCACTTTAGTGACCATGAACACGAAACATGTTTAATCTTATCTACCTATAAAATGGAGCCAGTACCTGTCTAAGGTTTAGGCATGCTTGATATTTATAAATGCTCACAGGGGAAGGCTAGGTGGAAACTAGAACTCAAGAAAAGTTAATTTTTGAGGTCTAGATTTTCTGTTATACTTAGAAATCCTTAGGAAATAAATTATTTTTTTATATCAGCAATAAAAACTGATTGCAGTGAAAGGAAAAAGTACTGCTGGTGGATTATGGCTCTCTTTCTGCTTCTACCTGTTTCTATTAAGAGAAGACTTACACACACACACACACACACACACACACTTAGGGATATTACTCAGCCATAAAAAAGAATGAAATAATGCCACTTGCAGCAACGTGGATGGACGGACCTAGAGATTACTATACTAAGCGAAGTAAGTCGGAGAGAGAAAGACAAATATCTTATGATATCACTTATGTGTAGCATCTAAAAAGATGATACAAGTGAACTTACTTACAAAACAGAAATAGACTCACAGACATAGAAACAAGCTTATGGCTACCAAAGGGTAAAGAAGGGGGGAGGGATAAATTAGGAGTTTGGGATTAACAGATACACACTACTATATATAAAATAGATAAACAATAGGACCTACTGTATAGCACAGGGAACTATATTCAATATCTTGTAGTAACCTATAGTGGAAGAGAATCTGAAAAAGAGAATATAAATAACTGAGTCACTTTGCTGTACACCTGAATCTAACACAACATTGTAAATCAATTATACTTCAATTAGAAAAAAACAAATGAAAAAAACAAGGAGAAAAAAACTTTCTCTGTTGTCAGTTTTACTCTATTAATTTATTTAGTCATAATTTTTTAAATCAAATCTTTTCCCATTAGAAGTCTTTGTGGTTTCTAATGATAGAAGAAGAAATATGTGGACCAAAACAAAATTGAAGTTAAAATATTGGTTCCATAATTTAAAAATGCATTTTCACTGTTTAATATATTAATACAGTTTTTCTCAATAGGTATCCTAAATACCAAGAATTTAGACAACTTTTCATTAACTTTGGCTCTAAAGAGTTTAATTTATCATTTATACAGTCAAGTCCTAAAGTGCTTTCCCCGTTTCTTTTGCAGTAGTTGCAGAATCACCAGTTAGAGCTGACTCATTTCTCTGAAATCATTTCTGAGGAACTTTTAACCTTGATAAGCCAGGTTGTGAGACCTCTTGATTCAGCAGAGCCTTATTGACAAAGCCCAGCAGGTAGCCTGTTACATTGACTGGTTCGGAATCTCATTTTTTTCTAAGGCGCAAAGAGAAGAACAGTTCATTTTTGTTTTTGTTTTTTTAAATATTTAATTAATTAATTCATTCATTCATTTATTTGTTACTTGGTTGAGCCGGGTCTTAGTTGTGGCACATGGGCTCGTTCATCGCAGCACGTGAACTGTCAGTCGTGGCATGCATGCGGGATCTAGCTCCCCCACCAGGGATTGAACCCGGGCCCCCTGCATTAGGAGTGCGGAGTCTTATCCACTGCGCCACTAGGGAAGTCCCAAGAAGAACAGTTCATTTTGTACTTTACTTCTTAGGTCATGTTTGTATGTGTGTGTGTTTGTGTGTGTTAAAATAACATAAAATTTACCATTTTAACCATTTTTAAGTGTACCGTTCAGTGGTATTAAGTACATTCACCTTGTGGTGCAGCAGTCACCACTATTCATCTCTAGAACCCTTTCATCTTTCCGTTAAACAACTCCCATTCTCCTCTTCCCCAGCCCCAGGCTATGCCACCACTCCTTCTGTCTTTATGAATTTGACTGCTCTAGTTGCCTCAAAAAAACTGAATCATACAGCATTTGTCCTTTTGTGACTGGCTTATTTCACTTAGCATAATGTCCTCAGGGTTCATACAAGTTTTAGCATATGGCCGAATTTTCTTTCCCTTTTAAGGCTGAATAATATTGCATTGTATATAGATACCACATTTTGTTTATCCAGTCATCTGTCGCTATATACTTGGGTTGCTTCTACCTTTCGGCTGCTAAACATGCTATGAATGTGGGTAAACAAATATCTATTCAAGTACCTGCTTTCAATTCTTTTTGTTATATATCCAGAAGTGGAATTGCTGAATGATTGTGGCAATTGTAAGTTTTTAAGGAACTACCATACTGTTTTCTATAGTGTCTACACCATTTTACTTTTCCACCAGCAGTGCACAGGGGTTCCAATTTCTTTACATCCTAGCCAACATTGTTATATTCTGTTTTTTGATAATAGCCATCCTAATGAGTGTGAAATGGTATCTTGCTGTTGTTTTGATTTGAATTTCCCTAACAGTCATGTTGAGCATCTTTTCATGTGTGCCTTGGCCATTTATGTCTTCTTTGGAGAAATGTCTGTTCAGGTTCAAAGATGCCCATTTTTGCACCTGGTTGGTTGATTGGTTTTTTTTTTTTTTTTTTTTTGCTGTTGAGTTATGTTGTCATTCTTAAAGGCAAATTTTAAAATGTCTTAAAGTTATAAGACAAAATACCCCCTTAAGCTCTTTATGCAGAATAGAAGTTTTATTCATTCTCTGACCATGGTACTTGATGAGAAAAAATCTAGTTGTGATACTAAACTACCATCTTAAGTCCCTAGTTTGAGGGTAAACAAAGTTATTGAGCTGAGAAACAATTTTAACATGAATTGGAATAGTTATCATTGATGTAAGCCTTACTAGAGTAGGGGTAGCAGTACTATTATATATTTCACCCGTTATTTGTTCAAAATTATAAAATAGTTTTGTCTACAAATACTTTGACCCTGCTATTGACATGGCAAAACACATACTGTAAAAAGCTATTTGCAGTTTCTCTTTTTGTCATGTTTGCCAGAATCGAGTGACATCAGAACATTTTGGATCCCAGCTTCTTCTCAGTCTAATCTTCAGAAGTTGACCTTTTTTTTTTTTCCCCTGTAAGTTTTGGACTTATTCAAAGATTTTTATGAAGTGATGTATTAGTAATAAGGAAGAACAGTGACTGTAAGGATCCTGCATTTGAATTGCAGCTTAAAATTAGCATGTTGGATTTTCAAAAGAAGGGAAAGCGGTCAAAGAAGGTAATGTAGGCTGGGGTTTCTCAACCTCAGTACTATTTACTTTAAAAAAAACATAAATTTATTTATTTTTAATTTTATTTATTTTTGGCTGTGTTGGGTCTTAGTTACTACGTGCGGGCTTTCTCTAGTTGCGGCAGGGGTTGCGGTGCGTGGGCTTCTCATTGCCGTGGCTTCGCTTGTCGCGGAGCACAGGCTCTAGGCACGCGGGCTCAGTAGTTGTGGCGCACAGGCTTAGTTGTTCCGCGGCATGTGGGATCTTCCCGGACCAGGGATCGAACCCGTGTCCCCTGCATTGGCAGGCGGATTCTCAACCTCTGTTCCACCAGGGGAGCCCCCACTATTCACTTTTGAGGCCAGATAAGTCCTTGTTGAGGGGCTGTCCTGTGCTCCGTAGGATGTTTAGCAGCATCCCTGGCTTCTACTCACTAAATGGCAGTAAGCTTCCCCACCCACCCACGGTTGGACAACCAGAAATGTCCCTTGGGGCGCAAAATGGCCCCAGTTGAGAGCCACTGATGCAGGTATTCACAATTATAGGATTTATGAATGAAATAGAATAGTGCAAAATCCACACTCTGGACTTTGTCAGATATTTAAAGCACTGTTTTATGTGTTATAATTGTGCTTTTGCTTTCATCCCAGAAAAATGTCTATTTAAAAAAATCATCTTCTACAAAGTTCTAGATGACAGGCTCCATGAAGTGTTTTTGTTTTTACAGTTACCAGTGATTTTTCAGTCAGGTTATTAATATATGTCAAAGTCCTAGAGTCTTGGCTAGAACAGCCATTACTTTTCTTGAATAATTAATCAAACATTAAAGAAGAAAGACATACTTTGCAGTTTCCAACAAAGTAATATTTTCTCAGAAATTTTCATTTCACTCTTAGATACTGAATGTAGTTAATACCTTCACTTTATCGAGCTTGGTGTACTTTCCTAGGCATTAATTTCAGTTGCTTGGATAATTCAAATCAATAATTTTCTGGAGTCACACATCCATTACATATTGGGCACCATGCTAGGCTCTGTTTACAAAGATGAATCTAGTCTTGGACTTTTAAGAGGCTGGTAAATGAGTAGTTATAATACAGAGTGAAAGGGTTTGAGATAGACATTGTAGTAAAAGAGGCTTAGAAATACACAACTAAGAAATCAGTGAATGCTATGGGTTGGGGTGGGGATGTCAAGAACAGCTGCAGAGCAGGAGGTTAACATTGGAGCTAGCTAATCCTTGAAGGCAGGGCAAGCAGGGAGGGACAGAAAGGCGTCTTCAATAGGAATAGGTATGGACAAGAGCTCTCATGTTCTTGCTGTGTGCTAGGCAGAGTGCTAAGTACCTTACAATCACAAGCTCATTAAATTTTCACCATAGCCCCTCGCAAGTGATAGGTATTATCACCATTTACATACAAGAAAGTGAAGTATTATAGAGGAAGTAATTTAACCAAGGACTTATATCTAATAAGAAAAAAAGGGGGGTGCCCATGATTAGAAACTGGTATACTCTTTTTTTGTTTGTTTTGGCCACGCTGTGCGGCATGCAGGATCTTAGTTCCCCGACCAGGGATCGAACCCGTGCCCCCTGCTGTGGAAGCGCAGAGCCCTAACCACTTGGTGGCCATTCCTGGGCCACCAAGGAATTCCCAAAACTGGTATACTCTTATGTGGATAGATCATTAGTGGGTAGGATAAAGAGTGACAAGGGAATGAGAATAAGCGACTAGAAAATTAGTTTGGGGCCAAGTTGTAAAGGGTCCCCTCTCTCCCTTGTTGAACAATGTGGAGCTGTCAGAGCTGGAAGGTTTGGAGGTAGGTGGAGAGTCATAGAACCCTAGAGTTAGCAGGACCTTTGAAGGTCATGAGGTCTGGTATAACCCACGAGGGAAATTAAAGTTTAGAGAGGCAAAATGTGGTACCTTACCAGACTGAACAGTTGAGTATTTCCTTCCTGATTTTCTTATAAAACCAAAAAGACAGAGACTTAATTCAGGTTGTATCAGAAGTGGTAGAGTTGAAAATGGAATTAAGATAACATCAGAATGCCTACTAAGCTAGTGGGGTTTTTGTTTTTAGTTTAAACTTTCTGAGCTCAGGACCCTTTTACATTCTTAAATTATTGAGCTTTTGTTTACTTTGTAATATCTATTGACATTTACCATATTAGAAATTTAAACTTTAATTTAAAAATTTTATTAATTCTCCATAACTTTTTTCTTTCCTTTTAAATTTTAATAGTTTATTTGAGCAAATATCTATTTGAATTGGGCAGCGCCAAACTGGAAATGGTTAGGAGTGCTCCATCAACAGGAGCTGGGGGAAAAGCTTTTAGAGAGAAAAGCAAAGCAGAAAAATTAGTTGATCAGTTACAGCTTTAGCGTTTGCCTTATTTGGAAAAGCCTAATTGGCTGTTTGTTATTGGTTGTCCTTAGGTGTGATTTCTTAGCCTTGAGGCAGTTACAGGCTTAGGTTTTTGTTTGCTTATGTAGGGTTGCTAAGGTATTAGAACCACCTCAGTCTAATGGTCTCCTTGTTTAATTAATTTAACACATTAACCCCTCCTTTTGGCCCTCTTCTCATATCGGAGAGTTTAACCAAAAATTTGGTGATAGTGCCACTCTTGGTCACCATCAGGTTGTTGTTTTTGTCTCGTCGTGAAACTCATAGGTTATGAGTCTGGTCTGTGGAAGAATTGTTTTTGCTGTTCATCTCATTGTTTGTCTTATTTCTCTGCAAGTGCAGTGAGACCATCTGATGTATTGGTGATGGCTACAGACATGAATTTAAGACCCTTGAGAGAACATAGCCTACCAGGGCGATTATAATGATGACGGTCAGTCGGATAATACCAAGAGACTAAGTATGCTCCTTACGGCTCCCTATGAACCAAACAAGTTCTTATCAAATAAAGCAAAGAATGTACCCGAAGGGCCATCAACCTGTTTTAAGTCAAGAGGCTTCTTTGTTAATTTCCTGTATTTGCTATAGTATCGGAGGGTGTGATCCAGTTATAGCAGGAGATATTTGCTATGGCACAGACTTATGGCTTGTTTTGCCAGTAAGTAATCGAAAGCAATGCTATTATCCAAAACCACCTTAGCAAGAAATTCTAGGGACTTTGTTGTGGAGCTATGGCCTTAGTGGTAGATTTAGAGGCAGTTGCCAGAGTTAAGGAACATTGTCTTTCTGTGCATTTACAGAGAGCAAAAGCAAGAGGCAAAAAGGCAAACGGAATAAAGGTTTCATACTGGAGACAAAGATCTTCATCCATGATATCGGGAGAGCCAAATACCTCAAGATGTTGTCTGCTTCTGGAGAGGAAGCTCCAAAGTCTATTTTATTTTATTTTATTTATTTATTTTTAAAATTTATTTATTTTTATTTTGGGCGGCACTGGGTCTTCATTGCCGCACGCAGGCTTTCTCTAGTTGTGGCGAGTGGGGGCTACTGTTCGTTGTGTTGCACGGGCTTCTCATTGTGGTGGCTTCTCTCTTTGCAGAGCACGGGCTCTAGGCGCGTGGGCTCAGTAGTTGTGGCGCACGGGCTTAGTTGCTCCGCAGCATGTGGAATCTTCCCGGACCAGGGCTCGAACCCATGTCCCCTGTATTGGCAGGCGGATTCTTAACCACTGCGCCACCAGGGAAGTCCCTATAAATTTTTTATTGAAGTGAAGCTGATTTACAATGTTGTGTTAGTTTCAGGTGTACAGCAAAGAGATTGAGTTATACATACATATATATCTTTTTTTTTCAAATTCTTTTCTCTTATAGGTTATTACAAAATATTGAATATAGATCACTGTGTTATACAGTAGGTCCTTTTGGTTGTCTGTTTTATATATAGTAGGGTGTATATGTTAATCCCAAACTGCTAATTAACCCTCCACTCCCTTTCCCCTTTGGTAACCATAAGTTTGTTTTCTGTGTCTGTGGGTCTATTTCTGTTTTGTATATAAATTCATTTGTATCATATTTTTTTTAGATTCCACATATAAGTGATGTCATATATTTGTTTTTCTCTGTCTGGCTTACTTCAGTTAGTATGATAATCTCTAGGTCCATCCATGTTGCTGCAAATGGCATTATTTCATTCTTTTTTATGGCTGAGTAGTATCCCATTGTATAAATATACCACATCTTCTTTATCCATTCATCTGTCAGTGGACATTTAGGTTGCTTTCATATCTTGGCTATTGTAAATAGTGCTTCAATGAATATTGGGGTGCATGTATTTTTTCAAATTATGGTTTTCTCCACATATATGCCCAGGAGTGGGATTGTAGAATCATATGGTAGCTCTCTTTTTAGTTTTTTAAGGAACCTCCACACTGTTCTCCATAGTGGCTGCACCAATCAACATTCCCACCAATAGTGTAGAAGGGTTCCTTTTTCTCCACACCCTCTTCAGCATTTATTATTTGTTGACTTTTTGATGTTGGCCATTCTGATCAGTGTGAGGTGATACCTCATTGTAGTTTTGATTTGCATTTCTCTCATAATTAGCGATGTTGGAGATATTTTCATGTGCCTCTTGTGGCCAGGTAAATTTAAAGTTCACTTTCTTAAAACTATTAGTTGATGCACCATCATTGCCACTACTTTAGACAATTTAGATTGAAAAGCTTCTTATTAACTACTTCTGGCTTTTAAGAAACAACTAAAATACTATATATCATAAGTTTTGGTGAATTCTTGTGATTCTTCAGTTTTAACAAGATTCTGAAAATAAGAATTTTTTAAAGTTAAAATTGACACAGATATTATGGGCATTTGGATTTTCTTTCAGTTTATAGGACTAAAAGGTATTTGGGGGTCTAAATTTGTGCCCCTGTTTTGATTCAGGACCTTAAAATCCATAGTACATTTAATAGACTACACTGGAAATATACATTGCAGTTTTGGGTTAGCATATTAAAATGTGAACTCAAAAGTTGTATCGTTTTATCATTTCATAATTTATTTAAAAACCTTTCCTTCTTTTTAGTTATAACTTCAAATTGGTCAACAGATATTTCTGCCAGTTAAATTTTACATCTTGTTTCAAAATTGGTGTGGTAGCAGGGAATTCACCAAAAGTGTGATGACATTTATAACAAAACTAATTTCTGTCACTATTTTATACTTTAAAATCATTGCTCCCATTGATTCCTTTGCATTTTTATAATATGGACTTAAACAGTACTTTGTTGGCTCACTATTTTAGTACTCAGAAATTCTGCTCTTGCCCATATTTGTTTGCTTCTTTTTTTTAAATTAAATTTAATTAATTAATTAATTTGGCTGCATTGGGTCTTCATTACTGCGCGCGGGCTTTCTCTAGTTGTGGCGAGTGGGGGCTACGTTTCATTGTGGTGCGCAGGCTTCTCATTGCAGTGGCTTCTCTTGTTGCGGAGCATGGGCTCTAGGCGCGCGGGCGTCAGTAGTTGTGGCTCTTGGGCTCTAGAGCGCAGGCTTCAGTAGTTGCGGCGCACGGGCTTAGTTGCTCTGTGGCATGTGGGATCTTCCCGGACCAGGGATCGAACCCGTGTCTCCTGCATTGGCAGGCAGATTCTTAACCATTGTGTCATCAGGGCAGCCCCTATTTGTTTACTTCTTTACCCACTACTGCCATTGATTCCTCTACATTTTTATAATATGGACTTAAACAGAACTTTGTTGGCTCATTATTTTAGTACCCAGAAATTCTGCTCTTGCCTGTATTTGTTTAATTCTTTACCCACTACTGCTAAGGAATTTTGGTGTATATATTATTGGTGGTATTGTAATTATAGTGTTTTCCTTAATGGTTATTTTATGATTCCTTGGAATTAAGTTGATAAGTCACATACATATTCTATACTGTAGTCATCTGGTGGCCTTATGAATAATCTTGTATTGCTTGGAGTACGTTACACATGTAGAACATTTTTTTCTTTCTGTGCTAAAAACAGAAGATAAATTAATTTTGTTAACCCTTAATTTCAGAAAGTACAATGTCCTGTTCACTTAGTACTAGTAATACTACTTTTGCTTAATGATACGGAAAAAAATTTATTTTTATTGTTGGGAAAATTGAAACCCAGTCATTTCTAGGAGACCTGGCAATGATGACTTGTGGTTCTGCCTTGAGGCTTTTATCCATAGTAGTTTGTATTTTGTAACTCAGGTATCTCCTTTTGGCTCTTACTGGCATAGGTTTATTTCTTTATGTTTCAAACTGCAGAAAGTTCTGGTAACTTCATAAAGTTTTTATCTTTTGCCTTATCATGTGAGAGCTAAATAAAAATGCTATGTAAATTCTGTTTTCTTATGGTATTTCTTTTTTTAAAAAGCAATAGCAAATTTGTCTCAGATCCTGGAGTTAGACTTATTCATCTGGCTGGTTTAGAGTTTGTGTTGGATGTGAGAGCTGTAGTCTGGACGCAAATGACAAAAACTGTTGAACCTGTCCTCTATGGAGTGTGCCTAAAGTGGATTAACTGCCTGCACTCCCCGCCCCCCACCCCGAGTTATTTGCTTTTAGAATTAAGTCTTCTGCAGCAAGGAGGGGAGAGTATGAAGCAAAATTTCAGAAACCTGTAAATAGCTTTTTATTAATGTATTTGAGAATGCTATAAAAGAACTTAAAACCATAGCAGTCTTGCACATGCAGTACTGAAATAATTTAATATTTCTCACATGGTTCTTGGGCATAATAAACTTGTTCTGACCATGTTGGTAATATTTTCTCCTTGTCTTTCAACTGTGACTGTCTCTCCCTTTGAGGTTTGTATTAAACTGAAGAGAGAAATTAAATTTCATTGCCTCTCATTTCCCACATTATTCGCAGAGAAAAGAGCCTAAACTAACAAGACTCAAGTAACTTATGTAATATTTCTTTATTAGTCCTTCAAAAATTTAAAAATTAAAATTACCTGGGTAATTATTTTGGATGTCTGTTTTTTCCTAAAGATTAATTTACCCATGAGGCGGTGGTGGTAGTAGTAGTAACAGTAATAGTAACAGAGCATTGCCACTTCATTTATGGATTACTATCATATTCCAAACTCTGTTAGCCTGTGTGTTATTTTATTAAACTCTTAACCTTGTGAGATAGGTGCTGTTATTATTTCCATTTTACAGATGTAGAAACTGAGGCTTAGCAAGAGGTTAAGTGACTTGTCCAAGGATACATGCTGTATGTCTGAGCCAAGATTTGAATCGAGATCTCTGAATCCAAAACCCATATATCCACTATTCTATTGATACTACCCTTAAGTCAGTTGTGTTTACTAGTCATATTTCATTTGGAAAAAATTGTTCACATTTTGCGCAGAACGAAACGTTTGTCTTTCGGTGGCATGTGGTGGTAAAAGATTGTTACGTTTACTTCCACATTCCCAGGCTGGTATTTGCTGTCTTCTGCCATCTCTGAAGGTAGAGTATGAAATAGATGTGGAGAAGGTAGGGTGTCTAGAAATCCCAGACCTGAAATTTAGACCTTTTAATTATTGCCATTTGTTAATTTTAAGAAGTTTTATATGCGACTCATTTTCTGTTTGATTTTTCACGTAAGTTTTTTTCCCCCCTTTTGTAGCACTGATTCCAGCAGTAGTTCAAGTGATGACTCTCCAGCCCGATCAGTTCAATCTGCAGCAGTCCCAGCCCCCACTTCCCAGTTGCTTTCATCCCTGGAAAAAGATGAGCCCCGTAAAAGTTTTGGGATCAAGGTCCAGAATCTTCCAGTACGCTCTACAGGTAAAATTTTGTGTTACTCTCCTTTCCTCTCTTCTACTATTGAGGAATGAGAGATTGAGCAACTTAAATTCTATACTTTGTATAGAATTTGTTTAAATAGCTCTCTTTCTTATCTGACTGTGTTGGTAATATTTTCTATTTGTCTTTCAATTTGACTCTCTCCCGCTTTTTCTTTTTGTGGTTCATTGATATTTAATGCCATGTAATAAAAAGCAAGTGATTATAACTGTATGTAGTTTCTAGATTGTTATATATGTAAAGATTTCATGTTACTTGTACTTAATTATATACACATACATATATAAATACACATTACGCATATTATATGCATA
The DNA here is from genome assembly GCF_965194825.1 of Balaenoptera physalus. NCBI lineage: Eukaryota > Metazoa > Chordata > Mammalia > Artiodactyla > Balaenopteridae > Balaenoptera > Balaenoptera physalus. The sequence goes on along the minus strand of NC_138882.1, from coordinate 184,083,360 downwards.
TACATATACACACATAAAGACTTTATGGTGTGTGTTATGTAAAGAAAGCATGGTTCATTTTTTATTATGAATGTACCTTTTTTTTTTTTTTAATTCTTTTTGGCTGCGTTGGGTCTTCATTGCTGCGCATGGGCTTTCTCTAGTTGAAGCGAGTGGGACCTACTCTTCGTTGCAGTGCGCGGGCTTCTCATTGCGGTGGCTTCTCTTGTTGTGGAGCACGGGCTCTAGGCATGTGGGCTTCAGTAGTTGTGGCTCGCAGGCTGTAGAGTGCAGGCTCAGTAGTTGTGGTGCATGGGCTTAGTTGCTCCGTGGCATGTGGGGTCTTCCTGAACCCGTGTCCCCTGCATTGGCAGGAGGATTCTTAACCACTGCGCTACCAGGAAAGTCCCAAAGCATGGTTCATTTTTGAATAAAAATGCTTTCTGGATTAAATATTTTGATATTAGGGAAAATTTGGTACGATGAAATTGTAGAAATACTATTTTCAGTTAGATTTATATTGGTCTGGAGTCCTGTGTGAAATAACTTGGATATAAAAAATTATGATAGGAAATCCATTTCAAAATATTAACATTTTAAATGAGGAAAGTCATGAATAATGACTTTATATAGTTAAAAGCTATACCGTTGTCTTTTATTCCTAATATTTTTGATTGACATTTGGCCATAATATATTTTTATTTCTATGTCAGGCATATTGAGTATGTAAACAACTGTTAGTAGATGGTCTAAACAACAGTTAGTAGATGGTCAAACCAACAAAGGCCAAACTAAGCATTTCTTAGCTAAGTGCATTTTAATGATTACTTAAATTATTTATTAAAACAGCCTATAAAACCTACATACCAGGTTTATGAATAGAGATATTGAGACACAAATGTTGGTGAACTTTTAATTTAGATTACTTTGTAATTTAGGAACGGACAGGGGTTATAATTGGCTTGTCTTTCTCTACAATTTAATTTTTATAAGGAAGCAAATTAACACAAGACCTCCAGATAGTATAATTCATCTGTAAAAGGCCTTAACATTGTTTAGCATGTTACAGGCCATTTCCCACACAATTTTATCATCAACATGATGCTTGGAAAACTAGAAATATGGCTTTCTTTCTAAGTCTTTAAAGTTTTATATATGCATATATATGTGTGTTTGTATAGTTTTTATCATGAAAATTTTAAACATACCCACAGTAGAAGGAGTAGCAAAATGAACTCCCCTTATACCATACCACAGATTAAAAAAATCATCAATATTTTGCCACATTTGCTTCGTCCGTCTCCATCTTCCTTCTTTCCTGTTCCTTGTTACCTTTTTATCCTAAAGTAAATCCCTGATGTTACATCATTTCACACTTGACTTAAAAGATCTGTACTTTTGTATTTATTTGTAAAATATAAGGGTATTTTCCTGCATAAGCATGGTATCATTCTTACCTAACAAATAACTAGTAATATCTTCTAACCCCCAGTTTATTTTCAGAATTGTACGGTTGTCTCTAAAATGCATTTTTAGAGTTATTTTATTTGAAAAAGTAAAGTTTTAATGCTAATTAGGTCAAAAATCAGGCTAAAGATTTAGTAGCTTACACTTTGAGTTGTAACTAAATTAGAAAAATAAGCAACTTGTTTTTGTTTGGGGATTTAGATACAAGCCTTAAAGATGGCCTTTTCCATGAATTTAAGAAATTTGGAAAGGTGACTTCAGTGCAGATACATGGAACTTCAGAAGAGAGGTATGGTCTGGTATTCTTTCGGCAGCAGGAGGACCAAGAAAAAGCATTGACTGCATCAAAAGGAAAACTTTTCTTTGGCATGCAGATTGAAGTAACAGCATGGATAGGGCCAGGTAAGAGATAAAGAAGCTGAGTTTTAGTGTAATTTTTATTCCATTATATGAAAGGGCCACATGTTATCCTGAACGTGGACACTATTCCAGCTCTGTTTATTAAAACATACTTTCAGTGTCTTCTGTTTTAAAGAGTGGTTACATTTTGTCATTCAACTTAATAAAATAGGTTGTTTTGGCTAGGAAGGGTTAAAGATTGTTCTGTTTCTGTTAGAGAGCATGCTAACTTTTAAGAGGTGTGAAAGGCGAAGTACAGTCCCTTGTTGAATCCTGCTTTCCCAAAAGGATTGAGTTGATTGAGATAAGGTGATAGTTCCGAGGAGAATGACAACAGAATTATTCTGAATTAGAAAACAGACTATATCAATTTGAGGAACTAGTTAGACCAGTTTTCTTTCCATTATGCCCAGCACAAATTGGATCTGTTATTCTAGCTTCCATGACCTTGAAAGATAGTGACAGAGTGGCAGGACTAAGTCTTTTGAGTGCAACCCGTTGAAAATTTCAAGGGGACATTTTATTGCTTGAACCTACCTGTAAGACATATCTATTCTAAGGCAGGAAGTCTTGTCAGGCATGACTTGGGTCAGTGTTTTTCCTGTTTCAGAACCACCTGCAGTGCTTGTTTAGAATACAGACTCTCTGATCATACCCCAGCTTACTGGTTCAGAATTTGCATACTCAAGTTTTAAAAACCCCTGATTTACTTGTGAGTAAATCTGTAGAAGAATGAATAGAAATGTTAAAATTATGCATTCACATTATGTGTGTGGGACAGTTGAACTTTAAGACTAAAACTTTGAGTGGAATTTATAGGGTAAACATAGCCCATTTTCTTGGAATATTCATTTTATGTGACAATTAAGAGGAAAAAAATAGAATTTCCCTGATAAGAATGTGTCATTTGTATATTAAAACAGGCACAGTCAGGGTTTTTAGAGTGAAGACTATAAAGTGTGCATAATTTTATGATAAAACACAGGAATTCAAAGACATACTATCTTTTCAAAGGAATTACAAGTTATGCCTTCACATTCCCTCCTCTACAAAGTTTGAGATGTACTGCCCTAACTTGTACTGGGCTAAGAGCAACTCAGGAGTTCTTATTTAACACAAATGGAACAGGTCAGAACTGACTTTGAGGAATAATATTTAGAATGTCATATCATCTGTATAAGTTTTTAGAGCCATATATAATTATTAACTAGTGAGGATCTAACTCAGGGGCATTATCAATAGGTGACTTTCTAATCTCCAAGTAGTGGGCTTAGCTTGAGATATTTATTGTAAAAAAAAAATCATTTTACCTGATTAATTAGCACCCAGGATGTTAATTGGGCTTTTTAACCACCTGCCACTGAAGATGTTGAGAAGTTTGATTGGTTCAAGCATCGGAAAGCTGAAGGTACTTTTCCAGATGGGACAGCATTGAAACACCAGTTTAAATGGGATATTTGAAAGCTGAGTAGGGACACTTGGTTGGAATTATGCTGTTGGATGGTTGTCATAAATGTTTTATATTGAAATGTATGGAGCTGATTGCTTCCTTAGGTCAAGGACGTCTTGGAATTAAAAAGATCCAAATCCAAGAAACCTAACTCTGTAGACAGACCTCTGGTGGCTTCTAAGATTGTGCTTTTCTACTCCTATGCACAGCATTACAATCCCCTAAACATGAAATTGCAGGATAAAACAGTCTTTTCAATGATGTGTAGACAGTAAGACTTAAAACTGGTCATGAAGGTTGAACAGATTACATGTGGAAAAGACACTCCCTCCCTGCCCCCAACTGAATTTCTGATTTTGAAATTTTAAGTGAGCTATTTGGTAGAAATGAAGTCATTACAGATTTTAATGGCTGCAAATCATGCTTCATCCTTCTGATTCTGCCTTTTTTTTTTTTTTTAATTCTACGCCACGTGGCTTGCAGGATGTCAGTTTCCCAACCAGGCGTTGAACGTGGGCCATGGCAGTGAAAGCCCAGAATCCTAACCACTAGGCCACCAGGGAACTCCCCTGATTCTGCCTTTTGAAGTACAAACCTCAAGATGTGCCTGAATTATTTTTTTCTTTTTCTCCTTTTAAATGAAATATTCCTAAGTATGTGCCCTCTATTAGTTACATAATTTTAGGAAGACCTAGTTGAGCTTAAAATGAGATATACCCCTGTGAAATAAGATGAAAATGTAGAGATAGGTGTATGAGCGCTGGGCAGTTTCTGGGTCCACCTGACTGAAAAAGTATGTACTCTCTGATGACACAGGTAAGATTAAGCTGAGCTGCCATTAGAACTATCAAACTGGAATCAGGAGTGAGATGTATTCTGGCTGAGTTCACCCAACATCTCAGAAGTTGAGTCTTTTTAATACCGGTGTTGTCATTGACATCATCAGTAATGTTTCAGTGGCTGGCACTAAACACTTTGTTTTAGTCAGGTTGATCAAATATTAACTTTTTGGGATGGGTTTGTTTTACATTAAAAAAGAGAGCGAGAACATACAGGCTGTTATAATTACTATCCAGAAAACGTTGAATGTCCCTGCCCTAGACGAAGTTAATAAATGGAGCTTCAGAGAAAGCCTGTGATTGAATTAGACGTTGAACCAGGGCTTTTGATCATAAGAAATAGAAACCTTAAGAGTCATTTAGTCTCTTTCTGTTTGTCATTGGGTACCATGCAACACCAAAAGAAGGTATTTCATAAGCGTTACTTCAGTCAGTTTTCATACAAGTATTATTCGTGTATTTAAAAATTGCTGCATTTAGACAATTGGGTATGACAAACATAAAATGCTAACTATTTTATAAAATATTGAAATGTAAATTAAATAATGAAGCTGGACTATTTTTAGCTGAATTTTATGTTTATTTCAGATTGTAGTTTTATACTCCAGATTCAGAGCCTGCCACATAATTTTAGAACCTAAGATTAGGCTCAAATAATTACTATTTTTTGCTGGGGATTAAAACCTATTTCTGTATTAGTGATTATTTTTTAAAACAAATCAACTTAGATTGAAATTCAGTCTTCTTTTCTATTTTAAAGATCAGGGTGTTAACTTTCTCTTAATTTTTTGGACAAGTTTCTCTAGCCTCTGTATTTCTCTTTTGATTTGGAGCTATTTCTGATGGTGTGTATAATTTTTCAGATTATATGAGAATTAATCCCAGTATTTCAGAGATTTAATTTTTTAAAGTAGATTTTCCCATGATATATGAATACATTAAAACACTCTCTGTCCCCATCCCACTTACAGAAACAGAAAGTGAAAATGAATTTCGCCCTTTGGATGAAAGGATAGATGAATTTCACCCCAAAGCAACAAGAACCCTCTTTATTGGTAACCTTGAAAAAACCACTACTTATCACGATCTTCGCAACATCTTCCAGCGCTTTGGAGAAATTGTGGTATGTTTTGTTTTGTTTTGTTTTTTTACAGTAAAAACAGTGTTAGATCTTTGTCATAAAACATAAAGCATAGCAGAGATTATATTTGGAAAAACGATACTTAGATCGTGTAATGAATGTTTTTCCCATTTGCCCTATGTGTTTTTTTCTTTAACTTTTTTTTATTGGAGTATAATTGCTTTACAATGGTGTGTTAGTTTCTGCTTTATAACAAAGTGAATCAGTTATACATATACATATATCCCCATATCTCTTCCCTCTTGCATCTCCCACCCTATGTGTTTTTAACTGCTGCTAAAAGATGATCTGGCAAAACCCAGCAGGGACTGCTTTATGTGTGTATGTAAACATATATAATATACATTTGTCTGTATTTTGTTTACATATATATTTTCCTTTCCACTTTTCTTATCTTTGTCCATCTGGTGCTGTTTTAATGCCATCTCTAGTCCTGTGGGTTGAAAGGAAAATCTGGAAGAGAAAACGTGTTTGGAAGAAAGAAGCAGCAGATTAGTGTATGATTATTTTTATCACAATGCACATCAGAAGTACCTTGGGGATTACTAGAATGTGGATAGCATGCTGGAAACTCAGTTCTATTTTGAAATTCTAATTAGAATCATTTTTTAAATTATGCAAGTCGTTGTTAGATTTAGGGTTAGAAGGATTTTTCTATTCCCCATGACTTAAAACTTGAGTCAAATTATAGTGAAAATAGTTTGGTTGCAGCTTTGTACCCTTAGGATATACTATTTTGTTTTGTGTTTGAAAAAACAGGGAAATACTTCTGTTTTCCTAGATTTTCTCTATATTAATAACAGTGAAGAAAGTACTCTAGTATATTTGGACTTTGGAGAGTAAAAAAATGTTTTGGATAGAAACAGCTATTGTTAATCTTTTAGGGGTGTGTGTGATGTCCATTTGTCCATCTGTATTTATACACTAATGCTCTAAACAAAAGATTCTTAATTTTTTTAATGACATAATCTAGTCCTGTGAATAAAACATTACTTGTGCTTGTGGCTGAGCTAAACCTCATCTTTAGGGGCTTGAGGCAAGAGATTGAAGTGGTTGGTAGAAGTGAAGAAAAAACAGAGAAGCTGTATATTTAGATATACCAGCAAAACATTCATCTTTCTTTTTCAATTATTTCGACTTTTCTCAGTTTCTTATTTTTGTGAAGGTAGTGTATACTCTTTTTTTAATTTAAAGTAATTCATTTTATTTATTTTATTTTTGGCTGCATTGGATCTTTGTTGCTGCACGTGGGCTTTCTCTAGTTGCGGCGAGTGGGGGCTGCTTTTCGTTGTGGTGCACGGGCTTCTCATTGCGGTGGCTTCTCTTGTGGAATACAGGCTCTAGGCGCGCAGGCTTCAGTAGTTGTGGCTTGCGGGCTCTAGAGCGCAGGCTCAGTAGTTGTGGCGCACGGGCTTAGTTGTTCCACGGCATGTAGGATCTTTGCGGACCAGGGCTCGAACCCGTGTCCCCTGCATTGGCAGGCAGATTCTTAGCCACTGCACCACTAGGGAAGCCCAGAGGGTAGTGTATACTCTTAATTCCAGCTCTACTGCCTACCTGGATGAGTGACTAGATGCTCAGTTACCTATCTGGGCTCCAGCTGCTTCTGTCTTTAGACCACGATCTGTTATTTAATTTGCTGTTTGGCATTCATGAGGCTTTGAATTGATAAAACTTTCGAACATACTTTTATTGAATGCAGCTGCTACTATAAATTTTGGAGGAGTATAAAAGTTGTATTATTTGGTCACATGGATACATTTTCATCACCAGGGTTGCTAAAAATGGGATGATTATTGTGTTTTAAGAGCTATGCTTCTCAATAAGGTAGACATGTCAGTACTCTGTTTGAAAACTGTTATCTTACCATGTTTGCAATTGCTCATGATTGTCACTGTTTTAATGACATACGAACTTTGAGAACATGGTCTTCTGCTTATTGATAACGGATTATGCTATAGCCGGAAGCACCTATTTAGTGAGTCTACCCACCAATATTTCTTTGAAACATTTCTCTTAAGTAGACCTATCCTGGGTTATTACATTCTACATAATGATGAAAACAGCTTCTGTTTACCATTACTTAGAAAAATTTTGAGTGTAAATTATTGCTTTTTTTTTTTTAAAGACCCATCAAACAGCTCTTTAAATGCATTACTCATTTTGCTCTGTTTCGGGTTTTGATTATTGGCTTGTGACCCTTAAGGAGGCTTAGATAATCACAATACATGATCTGCACTATATGGCCCAGCTCATTATTGTTTAAGTACAAGTTTTGCCATCCAAGTGTCTGGTTTCTCTGGACCATTTTCCTGTGTAAGCCAGGTTTTTTCACTACCTCCTTTTAGTAGGCAGGACCGGAGTGTCAGATGTGACTACAGGTTTTGGGCATTCCAAAGAGTTGGGGGGTATTCCTTTATAGAGTGTTTCTTTAATCCAGGGATGGTGTTCTAATGCATCTTCACGGAGTAGTTCAGGTATTTATATAATCCATTCATTCTGGTTATGAGAGATTATTACCACATTTATCATCACCAGGTTTGATTCAGTTAGATATACTGATAGAATGAGTCTTCTAATTTAGGATTGCATATTATAAATCACTTTTTGAAAACTTGATTTCTTTATCATTCTTACTCTTCCCAGATACTATATTTTAAATGGCTTACCCCTAATAAGGATTTTAGATACTGCAGAAGGGAATTATTTCTTAGATTTTCATTAAATAGGCTGCCTTTTTTTCTTATCATAAATTTCTTTTAACACAGGTGTTGTGGATTTAAAATTTTGAGTTTTGAGTTGCACTGCAGTTGCTCTTCTGCAAAGAGCTTCACGTGAGAAGGATTTCATGGTTTGTGACTACAAATGCTGTGTTGAGTAGTTTTTTAGGCTGTTAATTTACAGTTGCATTAAGATGTATAATTGTAACTAAGAAAATGATTTTGGGGAATATGACTATTTTGAGAAATACGTAGCTCATATGGACTTGGTTTATTCTGATTTATTTTTTTATTGGCATATCACTAAGTGGTATCCATCCATTGGCTTTTTCAGGATATTGATATTAAGAAAGTAAATGGAGTTCCTCAGTATGCGTTCTTGCAATACTGTGATATTGCCAGCGTTTGTAAGGCTATTAAGAAGATGGATGGGGAATACCTTGGAAATAATCGTCTCAAGGTAAAGGAATTTACATAAGTAATTGTGCTGTTAATAGCTGCTACGTTTTTTTAAGATTTGGAGTTTTTTGTTCATATGTCTGATTATTTAAAATTGTAGTAGTACAGTTAGATAACCATAAAGGTGATAAACTTCTTTGCATCCTTATCCTGTTATACTGTAATCTGAGTTAATCCTTGCTTAGCCAGGCAGGATAATTTTTGTGTCAGTTTCTGTTTGATTTTAACCTGATGGTTCCCACTTGAGGTGTTGGTTTGATAAGATTCCTATAGAAGACAAGTTTTCTCAGAATTTTGTTGTTGAATAATTGGTGACTTAACTAATAGAAATTTTGCCTTTTGTATTCAGCTGGGTTTTGGAAAGAGCATGCCTACAAACTGTGTGTGGTTAGATGGGCTTTCTTCAAACGTATCGGATCAATATTTAACACGACATTTCTGCCGATATGGGCCTGTGGTGAAGGTAGGTGGGAGGTTTGGTTGTGTGGTTTAAAGTTACTTCTGACTCCCTTTTTTTGGTATTCTGTCCTTTCAGTCCCAGTTTCTAGTACTGACTTTTTCTTTTCTTTAGTAACTCATACATTAAAATTCTCTTTTCCAAAATTGGGTTTAGAAGAGCATTTGCATCTATTAGCTTGTGAGTATTTTGAGAAACTATCTAGAACCCGCCAAAATGATTAATTTTGGAACTAATCTGCATAATACTGTTAAATAGAATGTTTCTTAGGGATTTCTGTAACTTTATCTCACATTAAAATTAGACAGTCTAATTATATAATTACATTCACACTAATATGTAATTAGACTTGATTTTTTTTAAAACCATGATGACTTTAAAGGGACACAACAACAGAATACTCATCTAACCAATGTTTGTTATGTAACACATTCACAAACATAACAGGAAAAGGGTCTCTGGACCCCATTCCATTATGTGAAGGTAAAGATTTTAACTTCTTGAAAGCAGATTTACATATGTATGTATGTTATGTATGTTGCATAACTTTGACATTTCTTTAAATGTAGCTTTTGTTGTCTGGAGAAGCACATCTTAAAGACTTTTAGTATAAATAAAAAATCTAGAAGCTTTAAGACAGTAGTGCTGCTTATGACCAAAATTCATTGCAACTTACTATTTTTTTCTTATTTTTCCTTTGCTATAGTGTAGTTTTTTCTTCTTTTTCTTTTTTTTTGCTGAAGTACAGTGGATGTACAATATGAAATTTATGTTGATTCAGTACTCTTTACTTTTTTCAGGGGTGTTGTGTTTTTGAGCCAAAATGAGTTAGTCAACATAAAATAAAGAAATACAGTAAAATAAAGTAAATACAGAAAAACAAAGTAAAGGCATAATATACCTCAAGCCACAATTTCCATGGTTCTAAATGGTCCCTACGACATTTTGTTGTGTTTTCAGTATATCATGCATCATCGGAAAAGCCTGAAATTTTTTCTAGAATAAAAAAATATATATATTTTTTCTTAGCAGTGTCTTTGTGATTTAGGATTTTGTTGGGACTGACACTAAGTCTAGTGGATGAGCCTCTTGTTTTTTTTTGTTGTCTTTTTTTTACAGGTGGTGTTTGACCGCTTAAAAGGCATGGCCCTGGTTCTCTACAATGAAATTGAATATGCACAAGCAGCTGTAAAAGAGACCAAGGGGAGGAAAATCGGTGGGAATAAAATTAAGGTGTGCAGAATAACTTCAAACAGAAGCAAAACAAAATCGTGTTCAGATCCCAACCTCTTAATAATTGGCATTTTGTTGGTTTACCGGACATGCAGTATATATGGCCTCAGTTTCTAAGGGCGATATTACATTTTTTATATTTGGCTAGCTACTTAAGGGCACAGTGTCTTTTAAACCATTAGCCATAGAACCTTCCCTAAAAATCCTCTCATTCAAGGACGTGTGCTTCTCTACGCCCCAGGTACCTGCTGCTCACTTGTGTGCTCTTAGTGCAGGCTGGCCCACAGTCACCTGTGGGTATCTGCACACCCTGGAGCTCCAAGTGTCATTCCAGCTCCTTGAATGATCCTCTCTTCATCTTCTTTCCTCCTCTCCTAAAGAAGTGGGTAACCACTGAAAGCACGATATTTGTCTGGTGTTTTTGTTTAGAAACTTTTGTTTATGATAGTTTGAAGGAATTTATGCACTTAATAACTATGACAGTTAGATTGAAATCAGTTTTTTTGAAATAAGATATTGATAGATGGTGGGTATCATGCTTTAGTGACTCTGAGGCCTGGCTGTGAGTAAAGTTCAAATGTTCTTCCATATTTTATTTTATGTTCTAACTGTGGTTCCAGCAAATTATGCACAATAGATTACTGGATTTAGTTGGTCTGATTATTTAATTGACAACCTAGAATCATGATAGGTATGTTTCAGTTTTCCATATTGCTTTTTCCACTCCTCAGGATTGGGTTCTAGAACTTTAAATTGTAATTCTTTATCAAGATTTGTGTAGAATTTGAGAGAGATTTCAGGTTAACAAAATACAGTTTTAGTTATGAGGACTGTTTCACTTAAATGAGATAAGTTACTTTTTCTTGAAATTTATCCTGAAGGCTATGTTGGGAAGAATTTTTCAAATTTGGTAACACTTTCCATCATTAAAATCTGAAACTTGCATTAAGCATGCAGTATTTTTTTTTTTTTAAGGTGGATTTTGCAAATCGGGAAAGTCAGCTGGCATTTTATCACTGTATGGAAAAATCTGGTCAAGATATCAGAGACTTTTATGAAATGTTAGCAGAAAGAAGGTATGTATTTTAAACCTATCAGCGTAGCTTGAATTTTAAAATTTCTAATACATAAAATTTAGATGGGATTAAATTCTGTTTTTTACCCCTTATTGCTACTCTCATTCCCCCCAAACTTATCCCTTTTATCCCCACATACAGAAAGAAACACATAAAAAACACATAAAGGGACTTCCCTGGTGGTCCAGTGGGTAAGAATCCGCCTTCCAACGCAGGGGACACCGGTTCGATCCCTGGTCTGGGAACTAAGATCCCACATGCCGTGGGACAGCTAAGCCTGCGTGCCGCAACTACTGAGCCTGCATCCTCTGGAGCCCGCGTGCCACAATGAAAGATCCCGCATGCCGCAACTAAGACCTGACGCAGCTGAATAAATAAATATTTTAAAAAAACAAAACAAAAACAAACACACATAAAAACTGATTTTTATGGCTCCAGCTCATGGGAGTTGGGGTATTTTCTCCCTGAGAATACTCGTTAAAAGAGTTACTGTTTTCCAGATTATAACTATGTACAAATCATTTTGCCTTACAGTTTTAAATTAAATATAATATGTTGAAATGCATTGCAAACTTTTTTTTTAAATTTATTTTTGGCTTTGTTGGGTCTTCATTGCTGCGCGGGCTTTCTCTAGTTGCGGCGAGTAGGGGCTACTCTTCGTTGCGGTGCACAGGCGTCTCATTGCGGTGGCTTCTCTTGTTCCAGAGCACAGGCTCTAGGCGCGTGGGCTTCAGTAGTTGTGGCACGTGGGCTCAGTAGTTGTGGCTCGTGGGCTCTAGAGCGCAGGCTCAGTAGTTGTGGCACACAGGCTTAGTTGCTCCGCAGCATGTGGGATCTTCCCAGACCAGGGCTCAAACTCGTGTCCCCTGCATTGGCAGGCGGATTCTTAACCACTGCGCCACCAGGGAAGCCCCACGTTGTAAACTATTAAATGCCCTGTGAATTTAGTAGTGACAACATCCAGGTTGTCACCATGCATGAGCTCATGGAATTAATTTAAAAAAACAAAAACAAACTTTCAAAAGACTGTCAAGAGCTTTGTTTTAAATTCAGATCTCTTAAATTTGTATCAGTACAAATATTTGAATCAGTAAGCCAAAGCTGATATAAATTGGTAAGTTTAGCTGTGTAAAAAGTAAACCTTGGGAATTTCTTGGTGGTCCAGTGGTTAGGACTGGGTGATTTCACTGCCGTGGGCCTGGGTTCAATCCCTGGTCAGGGAACTAAGATCCCGCAAGCCATGAGGCGCGACCAAAAAAAAAGAAAAGAAGAGTAAACCTTACTTCTCCTTGTTAATGTTTTCAGTCATGGGACTGTAGTATTTTTTTCTGCAGCTTGTGGGAACATTTCACAATCGTTTAAGGTCTCACAGTCTGAATCAGGCTGTCTCCGTTAGCTTAAAAATTGCCCCAGAACTGATGATTGATTCTTTTTTAGACTAAATATATTAAAACTCCTAACAGTGTCACCAGGTTCTTCAGTAGCTGATCACGTTTGAAAATGGAAACTATCATCCTTTTGAAGAACCTGTTTGTCCAAACATGCCTCTGATTAAGTCTCCTGGAATGTTACTACTAGTTCTCCACCCCTGTAGATGTGTGTTAGACAAAAGACCGTTTGACAAATGCCTTTAGACACTCAAGTTCAAGTATAAAAGGGCTTTATGACAAGGATGAGGCAAATCCTGATCGTGCTACCAGAAACCTGTTGAATGCATTCCCTTTTTACTGCCTCTTCTTGCCACTTCATTTTTGTTTAAATCATAGAAGGTATATATTTCTTTTTCATTTCCTCATGGAGTATAGTGTAATGATCATTGAATACTTGAGAGGTTTTTTAATGAAAAATGTCCCCTACAGCCAAATTTCCAAAAGGTTGAACTTCTAAGGTTTCGATGGTTTTTCACTAGTGGATTGGAATCCACATTCTAAATTTCTCTCTCTCTCTGTGTGTTTGTGTGTGTGTGTGTGAGACAGAGAGAATGAACATATGTAAGAGAACATATGTGTCTGTAGGGAGGGTTCTCCATCTTGGCGGCCCTCATCCCCCACCCCAGCAGTCTGAAGTCATTGTTAATACTTTAAGTGCTTATAGGAATTCTTACCTATAAGTGAGTGGAAAGTGTGTTGATGGTCCAGTGGCACTTAAGACATAAAAATTCCATTAAAATTCTCTGCGTGCACATTAAATATTTTTCAAAGAACGGTATCTTGTGAGGGTTGGATAATATTGTGTGGGTGTTAATTTTTGTATATTATCACTTAAATTCACTCACTTTACTGATGATCTGGCTCTGGCTTTGTTCTTTGGTTCTTACCTGCGGTTATTTATCTCTGTTGAATGGAGTTTATCTCCTACTAAAGTGGGAAGCAGGAGGGTGTGGGACTTCACTGTGACCCAGTTTTGCCCCATTTGGTTTCAGATGTCAGTGCTTCTGGAATGCATTCCTTGCAGTAGAACTTGAGAATCTTTGCCCTTTCCATAGAGTGGAAGGAAGTCATCCCACTAAATAGTTGATGAATAAGTGGGGAAAAAAAAAGCTTTACCCCTAATGACAGTTCAGCTCAGGAATGCAAATGATGACCCATTTACATAGGGCCCTGCAGTTTAAAAGTAATATTTCTTTTATTCCTTTAAATACAGTGTCAGGGAAATAGGGCCGTGGCTCTTGTCATATATTACTTATGGTGGGAACTGAAGATCAGATGACTTTGCTGATAAGGTCACAGGCTAGTAAGTGGTTGGGCTGGGGGTAAACCCAGGGCTCCTACCTGCTAATGCATTGAGCCTTACAGTTTACCAAAGTGATTCTCAGGACATTTATAGGGTCACATTATGCTTTAGATGAGTTTCCCACCTACTTACGGTAGTTTGGATATTGTGCAGTCATGGGAACAGAGTTCTCTGAAAACCTGACATTTCAAAGTTCCTCAGGGTCCTGCCAGAGCCTTTTGTATATAGTACCAGTGTGCAGTTGTATTGTCTCTTGCATAAGTTGAGTTCCTTGGTGGCAGGAATGCTCATTTCTTTTGGTACAGCCCAGAAAAATATGTACAAAATCATCATCTATTAAACTGAACAGTGCAGCACTAATGTTTACACGTATACCTTTTGACTTCTGTAACTTTTTTTTTTTCATATTTTGGATACAGTTTTAGTTTGCTTATTTTAGAAAATATCTGGAAACCATTTTTAAATGTACTTTTAATGCAGGCAGCAAACTAGTGGCCATTCTAGGTGTCTTAACCACTTTATATTAGAAAGTTAGGGAATTCCCTGGCGGTCCAGTGGTTAGGACTCGGCACTTTTATTGCCAGGGGCCCAGGTTCAACCCCTGGTCAGGGAACTAAGATCCCACAAGCAATGCTGTGGCGAAAGGAGAAAAGAAAGCTTGTAGTGTGTTCACCTTTACATATGAAAGTGATGCTTCCTTGGAGTTTGTATTTATGATGGTAATGAGTTAAATTAGCCTAATTTCATTCCTAGTAACATCTATTTGCAAGATGGCTGGCCAGTATTGAGGCAAAGAATCTGATTCCTGTGGAACTGTAGAAGGATCATCTTGAATCCAATTAAGTCAGATATCATAGATATGTCATAAACTATTCTCTTTGAAATGAGAAAGCTCAGTATAAATGTATATAATAATGTGTTATTGATGCTTCCAGTGTTTGAATGGTAAGTCTAGATGCTTCATTTGCTATTGAAAATGGGTTAGAACATTGCCCAATAGCAACTTTGACATATTTTTCTAAGGTTCTTTTTTTCAACAAATGAGTACCTGCTGTGAGCCAAGAAGACAAACGCTCATGCCTTCAGAGGTGTAAGTTCTAGGTTCGTTATGGTTTCATTGAGCCGTCATTGACAGTACTATGTAGACTGAGTAAGCCATACCTGCTTGAAAGACAGAGTAAGCCATACCTGCTTGAA
The DNA here is from genome assembly GCF_965194825.1 of Balaenoptera physalus. Taxonomy (NCBI): domain Eukaryota; kingdom Metazoa; phylum Chordata; class Mammalia; order Artiodactyla; family Balaenopteridae; genus Balaenoptera; species Balaenoptera physalus. The sequence goes on along the minus strand of NC_138882.1, from coordinate 184,068,210 downwards.
AGACAAAAATGGAAAGTGAACAAGAGTAAAGGAATTGGCCTCTCTTACAGGTGAATTTCATTTTATACACCATACATGTTCTTGCATGTAAATTTAATCCTATTTTGAATGCACTGGGACGTGTCACTGTGGGAGAAAATCTGAGGTGAATTCTTTTACAATTAAGGAATTATCTCACACAGTTTGTAATCACCTAATTTGTTAGTTGGCAGGTTGGGGAAAAGTAACATTTACTGAAGGCCAAGTATGTGCCTTGTATTACGTTAGGAAAGTTTTTACAAATGTTATCTTATTTAATCTTCTTAAGAGCTTTGTGAAGAAGAGTTATCATTTTGTAAGTGAGGAGACTGAGCCCAGGGAGACTGGCCCCCAGTGTGTGTGGGGATTTTTTCTGTTTTGTTTTTTTAATATTTATTTGGCTGCGCTGGGTCTTAGTTGCGGCACCTGGGATCTAGTTCCCTGACCAGGGATTGAACCCGGGCCCTCTGTATTGTGAGCGTGGACTCTTAGCCACTTGACCACCAGGGAAGTCCCCAGTGTGTTTTTTTAAATTGTGAATTGAGGTAGAGGTGTTACCGATATACAGGTTGCATAGGTGGGAAGATTTTAGTTAAATTGTTATCTGTCTTTTCAAACAGTACATTTGTTTCCCAAGTTGTGGTAAGAATATCTTTCAGCAGGAAAGTAATTATGAAAAACTTAGAAATGTGCGATGTGATACTGTTTAATACTAGTGCTCATCATAAGTCACAACAACTGATACCAAAAGAATAAAAAGGGGCTGAAGCACTGCTGTCCAAGTCCAATAGAAATGTAATGCAAGCTGTATATGTGGTTTTACATTTTCTAGTAAAACTAAAGGTAAAATTAATTTTATTTAACCCAATATGTCTGAAATACTGTTTCAACATATACTCAATCTGAATAAATTATTGAAGTGGTTTTTTTTGTTTTTTTTTTGAAACTAAGTCTACCAAATCCAGTCTATATTTTACACTCACACTTCAACTGAGACTAGCCAAATTTCACGTTCTCAGTAGCCACATGTGGCTTGTGGTTATGGTATTGGACAGTGCAGTTCTAATGATTAAAAAATGGAAAAGATTTTTGGAAGCAGGACTTTGTAATCTCATATGTATGATTAATGTGTAAGTGACGAGGAAACAGAAAACTAATACATTCTTTTTTGTCTCTGGCAGAGAAGAACGAAGGGGATCGTATGACTATAGCCAAGATCGTACATATTATGAGAATGTTCGTACTCCAGGCGCATACGCTGAGGATTCCAGGCGGGACTATCCAGCTCGAGGGAGAGAATTTTATTCAGAATGGGAAACTTACCAAGGAGACTACTACGAATCACGATATTACGATGATCCCCGGGAATATAGGGATTACAGAAATGATCCTTATGAACAAGATATTCGGGAATACAGTTACAGGCAACGGGAACGAGAAAGAGAACGTGAAAGGTTTGAGTCCGAGCGGGACAGAGACCACGAGAGGAGGCCGATGGAACGCAGTCAGAGTCCAGTTCACTTGCGACGCCCGCAGAGTCCCGGAGCGTCACCCTCACAGTCCGAGAGGCTGCCCAGTGACTCCGAGAGGAGGATTTACAGCCGGTCCTCAGACCGGAGTGGAAGCTGTAGCTCACTTTCCCCTCCAAGATACGATAAACTTGACAAACCTCGTTTGGAACGCTATACAAAAAATGAAAAGACAGATAAAGAACGAACTTTTGATCCTGAGAGAGTGGAAAGAGAGAGACGTTTAATAAGGAAGGAAAAGGTGGAGAAGGACAAAACTGACAAGCAGAAACGGAAAGGAAAAGTTCATTCCCCTAGTTCTCAGTCTTCAGAAACAGACCAAGAAAATGAGAGAGAACAAAGCCCTGAAAAATCAAGGAGTTCTAATAAACTGAGCAGAGAGAAAGCTGACAAAGAAGGAGTAGCAAAAAACCGCTTGGAACTCATGCCTTGCGTGGTTTTGACTCGAGTGAAAGAAAAAGAGGGGAAGGTGATTGACCACACTCCTTTGGAAAAGCTGAAAGCCAAGCTTGATAATGACACTGTCAAGTCTTCTGCCTTAGATCAGAAACTTCAGGTCTCTCAGACAGAGCCTGCAAAATCTGAGTTGTCTAAACTAGAATCTGTTAGAATGAAAGCGCCAAAGGAAAGGGGGCTTTCAAGCCACGTAGAAGTGGTAGATAAGGAAGGCAGGCCTAAACCCAGGAAGCACCTAAAACCAGAGCAAACTGTTGATGGGGTAAGTGCTGTGGATCTGGAGAAGCTGGAAGCGAGGAAAAGGCGTTTTGCAGATTCCAATTTGAAAGCAGAAAGGCAAAAATCAGATGTTAAGAAAAGTAGCCCAGAGATGGAAGATGCTCGGGTGCTTTTAAAGAAACAGCCTGACATATCATCTAGAGATGTCATTCTACTGAGGGAAGGAGAGTCTGAAAAAAAGACGGTGAGGAAAGAAATTCTTAAAAGAGAATCTAAAAAAATCAAACTAGACAGACTTAATGCTGTTCCCAGCCCCAAAGACTGTCAGGAGCTTGCCAGTATTTCTGTTGGGCCTGTATCAAGGCCCAACTCAGATCTGCAAGCAAGGCTGAGAGAACCAGTAGGTGAATCTGTGGAAAATCAAGAAATCCAGTCAAAAAAACCCACTCCTTCAAAACCACCACTCAAACAGCTGGAGCTATTAGATGATCAAGGACCAGAGAGAGAAGATAATAGGAAAAACTATTGCAGTCTTCGTGATGAACCACTTGAATGTAAATCAGGCCAAGATAAACCACATTCAGTAAATACTGAAGAAAAAATTGGCATTGATATTGATCACACGCAGAGTTACCGAAAACAAATGGAGCAGAGTCGTAGAAAACAACAGATGGAGATGGAAATAGCCAAGTCCGAAAAGTTTGGCAGTCCTAAAAAAGATGTGGATGAATATGAAAGACGTAGTCTTGTTCACGAGGTCGGCAAACCCCCTCAGGATGTCACTGACGACTCTCCTCCCAGCAAAAAGAAAAGGATGGACCATGTTGATTTTGACATCTGCACCAAGAGAGAACGGAACTACAGAAGTTCACGCCAAATCAGTGAAGATTCTGAAAGGACTGGTGGCTCCCCCAGTATCCGACATGGTTCCTTCCATGAGGAAGATGACCCTGTTGGTTCCCCTAGGGTAATGTCAATAAAAGGGTCTCCTAAAGTAGATGAAAAAGGTCTCCCCTATTCTAATATAACAGTCAGAGAAGAGTCCTTAAAATTTAATCCTTATGATTCTAGCAGGAGAGAACAGATGGCAGACATGGCCAAAATAAAGCTATCTGTCTTGAATCCTGAAGATGAACTAAGTCGGTGGGACTCTCAAATGAAACAAGATGCCAGCAGATTTGATGTGAGTTTCCCAAACAGCATAATTAAGAGAGACAGCCTTCGAAAGAGGTCTGTACGTGACTTGGAACCTGGTGAGGTGCCTTCTGATTCTGATGAAGATGGTGAACACAAATCTCACTCACCCAGAGCCTCTGCATTATTTGAAAGTTCTCGGTTGTCTTTTTTATTGAGGGACAGAGAAGACAAACTACGTGAGAGAGATGAAAGACTCTCCAGTTCTTTAGAAAGGAACAAATTTTATTCTTTTGCATTGGATAAGACAATCACACCAGACACTAAGGCTTTGCTTGAAAGAGCTAAATCCCTGTCTTCATCTCGAGAAGAAAATTGGTCTTTTCTTGATTGGGACTCCCGATTTGCTAATTTTCGAAACAACAAAGATAAAGAAAAGGTTGACTCTGCTCCAAGACCTATTCCATCCTGGTACATGAAAAAGAAGAAAATTCGGACTGATTCAGAAGGAAAAATGGATGATAAGAAAGATGACCATAAAGAAGAAGAACAGGAAAGGCAAGAATTATTTGCTTCTCGTTTTTTACACAGCTCAATCTTTGAACAAGATTCCAAGCGATTGCAGCATCTAGAGAGAAAAGATGAAGAATCTGACTTCGTTTCTGGCAGGTTATATGGGAGGCAGACATCTGATGGAGTGAATAGCACAACTGATTTGATTCAAGAGCCAGTAGTTCTTTTCCATAGCAGATTTATGGAACTCACACGAATGCAACAGAAAGAAAAAGAAAAAGACCAAAACCCCAAAGAGGTCGAGAAACAGGAGGATACAGAGGATCACCCCAAGACCCCAGAATCTGCTTCTGAAAATAAAGAGTCAGAACTGAAAACTCCACCTTCGGTTGGGCCTCCTTGTGTCACAGTTGTAGCTCCAGAGTCTGCAGCATCATCACTGGAGAAGACAGCTGGTGAAAAAACAGGAGAGGTGCCTTTGGTGACAGAAGAGAAGACCACTGAGCCAGCCTCTGTCTCAGAAGAAGCAAAACCTGTATCTGATCTGACTCCCATCGCTGTGGAACCACCTGAACAAGTAGACTTGCCCCCAGGAGTGGACGCCAGGAAAGACGTTGCTGAGACTCCTTTAGTTGTTGAAGAAAGTTCATCAGTCGATCAGCTGCCTTATTTGGATGCCAAGCCTCCAACTCCTGGGGCCTCATTTTCCCAGGTAGAGATCAGTGTAGATCCAGAGCCTGCCAGTACCCAGACACTTTCAAAACCGACTCAGAAGCCTGAGGAAGCCGATGAGCCAGAAGTGGAGAAGCCAGACTCAGCTGCTAATGTGGAACCTAATGCAAGTCAAAAAGCTGAAGATGTTCACGAGGTCCCGCCTCCAGCTACTGAAGGTGTAGAGGTTGATCCTCCAGTTGCTGCAAAAGATAAAAAGCCGAACAAAAGTAAACGTTCCAAGACCCCCATTCAGGCAGCTGCACCAAGTATCGTGGAGAAGCCTGTCACAAGGAAGAGTGAGAGGATAGACCGGGAAAAGCTCAAGCGGTCCAGTTCTCCTCGGGGAGAGGCACAGAAGCTTTTAGAATTGAAGATGGAGGCAGAGAAGATCACAAGGGCTGCCTCTAAAAACTCATCCGCGGACCCTGAACACCCTGAGCCAAGCTTGCCCCTCAGCCGAACCAGGCGCCGGAATGTAAGGAGTGTCTACGCAACCATGGGTGACCATGAGAGCCGCTCTCCAGTCAAGGAGCCCGTTGAGCAACCACGAGTGACCAGGAAGAGACTGGAGCGGGAGCTTCAGGAGGCCGCAGTGGTTCCTACAACCCCTAGGAGGGGGAGGCCTCCAAAAACACGCCGTCGAGCTGACGAAGATGATGAGACCGAGGCAAAAGAGCCAGTGGAGACAGTCAGACCAGCTGAGGGATGGAGATCCCCACGATCCCAAAAAGTAGCTGCTGGTGTCCAGCAAGGGAAAAGGGGGAAAAATGAACCAAAAGTTGATGCTGAACGTCCTGAGGCCACCACTGAGGTGAGTCCCCAATTAAACGTGAAAGAAAACAGCACAAAATCCAAGGCTGATAAAGAAGAAGCAGGAAGTGAACAAAAACGTGATAGAAAAGAAATTAGCACAGACAGAAATCCACCCGAAACCCCCCCAGTTGAAGTGGTGGAGAAAAAAACAGCCCCTGAGAAAAACTCCAAGTCCAAGAGAGGAAGATCTCGAAACTCTAGGTCAGCGGTGGACAAATCTGCAAATCTGAGAAATGCGGAAGCCGCTGTAAGTCCCAGCGTGGCTGCAGGCCCTGCGGCACTGCCAGCGGAGGAGGCGGCTGCGGTCGTGGCAGTTTCCCCTGAGAAGAGCGAGAGTCCCCAAGAGGAGGGTAGTTTACCGTTGCGTTTGAACAGTGAGCCAGCTGATCTGGACAAGGAACCAGAGAAGGAAGATGGGTCTGCCTCTAAGCCGTCCCCAGAAGCAAATCAGTTAGCCAAGCAGATGGAGCTGGAGCAGGCCGTGGAGAACATCGAGAAGCTCGCGGAAAGCTCCACCCCCACGGCTTTCAAGGCGGCAGCTGCAGATGCCCCAGAGGGCCTCTCCACAGAGGACCGGGACAAGCCCGCACACCAAGCCAGCGAAACAGAGCTGGCTGCGGCCATCGGTTCCATCATCAATGACATTTCTGGGGAGCCAGAAAACTTCCCAGCACCTCCACCTTACCCTGCAGAGTCTCAGACAGATCTGCAGTCTCCTGAGGAAGGAATGGAGCCTGAGACCGATGAGGCTGTGTCTGGCATCTTGGAGACTGAGGCTGCTACAGAATCTTCTAGGCCACCAGGCAGTGCACCTGACCCCTCAGCAGGCCCAGCAGATACCAAGGAAGCCAGAGAGAACAGCAGCGAAACCTCCCACCCAGTGCCGGAAGTCAAAGGATCAAAAGAAGCAGAAGTTACTCTTGCTCGGAAAGACAAAGGGCGCCAGAAGACCACTCGATCACGCCGCAAACGGAATACAAACAAGAAAACTGGGGGCGCTACAGAGACCCATGTCTCTGAACCTGACCAAGTTCAAAGCAAGAGCCCTGCTACGAGTGAGGGGGCCACGGTACAGCCCCCAGAAACTCCACAGGAAGAAAAGCAGAGTGACAAGCCCCAGTCCACTCCCCCTGAGTCATGTGCTTCTGACCCAAGCAAGACTACATCCCAGGGAAATTTGTCCCAAGAAAGCAGCGTTGAAGAAAAGACTCCAACCAAAGCATCTGCGCTCCCAGACCTTCCCCCGGCCTCGCAGCCAGCCCCCGCGGATGACGAGCCTCGAGCCAGATTCAAGGTGCATTCCATCATTGAAAGTGACCCGGTGACCCCGCCCAGTGACTCAAGCATGCCCACCCCCCCAATTCCTTCTGTAACGATAGCAAAGCTCCCACCCCCTGTCACTGCTGGGGGGATCCCACACCAGAGTCCCCCGACGAAGGTGACAGAGTGGATCACGAGGCAGGAGGAGCCACGGGCGCAATCCACCCCATCTCCGGCCCTTCCACCAGACACGAAGGCCTCTGACATAGACACCAGCTCCAGTACGCTGAGGAAGATCCTCATGGACCCTAAATACGTATCTGCCACGGGCGTCACTTCCACAAGTGTCACAACTGCCATTGCAGAGCCTGTCAGTGCTGCCCCTTGCCTGCATGAGGCACTGCCCCCTCCAGTGGAATCTAAAAAGCCTCTTTTAGAAGAAAAAGCAGCAGCTCCAGTAACTAACACCTCCGACACACAGGCCTCAGAGGTTCCAGTGGCCACTGACAAAGAAAAGGTGACTCCAGTCATTGCTCCAAAAATTACTTCTGTTATTAGCCGGATGCCTGTCAGCATTGACTTGGAGAATTCGCAAAAGATAACTCTGGCAAAACCAGCTCCCCAGACCCTGACTGGCCTGGTGAGCGCCCTGACCGGCCTGGTGAATGTCTCCTTGGTTCCAGTGAATGCGCTGGCCGGCCCAGTGAATGCCCTGAAAGGCCCTGTGAAGGGCTCAGTGGCCACACTGAAAGGCTTGGTGAACACTCCCGCTGGCCCCGTGAACGTCCTAAAGGGGCCAGTGAATGTTCTGACGGGGCCCGTGAATGTTCTTACGGCTCCAGTGAATGCCGCCACAGGCACAGTGAACACTGCCACGGGTGCGGTGACAGTTTCCGCGGGTGCGGTGACTGCTGCATCTGGGGTTGTGACTGCCACGACAACAGGTGCAGTGACTGTGGCAGGTGCGGTGATTGCGCCATCCGCAAAGTGCCGACAGAGATCCGGCACTAATGACAACAGTCGGTTCCACCCAGGGTCCATGTCTGTGATTGACGACCGTCCGGCAGACACAGGCTCTGGCGCTGGGCTGCGTGTGAACACTTCAGAAGGGGTTGTGCTGCTGAGCTATTCGGGGCAGAAGACTGAGGGCCCGCAGCGGATCAGTGCCAAGATCAGCCAGGTCCCCCCAGCAAGTGCGACGGACATTGAGTTTCAGCAGTCGGTGTCCAAGTCCCAGGTCAGACCCGATTCTGTCGCGCCGTCTCAGCCTCCGCCCAAGGGCCCTCAAGCTCCTTCAGGCTATGCAAACGTGGCCACCCATTCTACTCTGGTACTAACTGCCCAGACATATAACGCATCTCCTGTGATTTCATCGGTTAAGGCCGACCGTCCGTCTTTGGAGAAGCCTGAGCCCATTCACCTCTCTGTGTCCACACCCGTCACCCAGGGTGGCACAGTAAAGGTCCTCACCCAGGGCATAAACACACCCCCGGTGCTGGTTCACAACCAGCTGGTCCTCACCCCAAGCATAGTCACCACTAACAAAAAGCTTGCTGACCCTGTCACCCTCAAAATAGAGACCAAGGTCCTTCAGCCAGCAAACCTGGGGTCCACTCTTACACCCCACCACCCTCCTGCTCTGCCCAGCAAACTGCCTGCAGAAGTGAACCACGTCACCTCGGGGCCCAGCACCCCGACAGATCGGACTGTCTCCCATTTGGCAGCCACCAAGCCCGATGTGCATTCCCCTCGACCTAGCGGGCCGGCTCCGTCCCCGTTCCCGAGGGCATGCCACCCCAGCAGCACCACGTCCGCCGCGCTCTCCACTAATGCCACGGTCATGCTGGCTGCGGGCATCCCTGTGCCGCAGTTCATCTCTAGCATCCACCCAGAGCAGTCCGTCATCATGCCACCCCACAGCATCACCCAGACCGTGTCGCTCAGCCACCTGTCACAGGGCGAGGTGAGGATGAACACGCCCACGTTGCCCAGCATCACCTACAGCATCCGGCCAGAGACACTTCACTCTCCTCGGGCCCCCCTGCAGCCCCAGCAAATAGAGGTCCGGGCCCCGCAGCGTGCGGGCACCCCGCAGCCAGCCGCAGCTGGTGTGCCCGCCCTGGCCTCCCAGCACCCTCCAGAGGAAGAAGTGCATTATCACCTCCCCGTTGCTCGAGCCGCAGCCCCTGTGCAGTCGGAGGTGCTGGTCATGCAGTCTGAGTACCGACTACACCCGTACACCGTGCCCCGGGATGTGAGGATCATGGTGCATCCTCACGTGACGGCCGTCAGCGAGCAGCCCCGGGCAGTGGACGGGGTGGTGAAAGTGCCACCGGCCAGCAAGGCCCCTCAGCAGCCAGGGAAAGAAGCCACCAAGATGGCAGATGCCAAAGCCGCCCCCGCCCCCACCCCCGCCCCCCACGGTGAGGCCCGCATCCTCACAGTCACCCCCAGCAACCAGCTGCAGGGGCTGCCTCTGACCCCGCCTGTGGTGGTGACCCACGGGGTGCAGATCGTGCACTCCAGCGGGGAGCTCTTTCAGGAGTACAGGTACGGGGACATCCGCACCTACCACGGCCCAGCTCAGCTCGCGCACACGCAGTTTCCTGCTGCTGCCTCCATTGGCCTGCCTTCCCGGACCAAGGCTCCTGCTCAGGTGAGAGCACCAGAAATCTGCCTTCTGGTCCGAATAGTGGTGGAGGTGCCAGTAAGGTCCCTAAAGTATGTTGTCCTTTTTGTGGATGTAAAGAGGCGCTTCCTAAATTTCAGGATGGAGGAGTGAATCACAGCACGGAGAGCCCAGGGACATGGAGGGAGCTCACTGTGGGAGCGGGTGGCGTGGCGGCTCTTGCCTGCGGGGGGTGAGGAGGTAGGGAACGGGTGACCTTTTACCGGAACCCTCAATCCTGAATGCCCGAGAGCATGGCCGTCTGGTTAAAGCCCCTTCCGGGGGCCTGGCCTACGGGAGATGCCCTGCAGCTGACCTGCCCAGGGGCTCACGGCTGCTTGGTTGGGGCAGGATGTTGTTGGTGCGTAACAGACTCTGACTCTGTTCCTTTCTCTTCCCGCCCAACTCCAGGGCCTCCCTCCTGAAGGCGAGCCCTCGCAGCCTCTGCAGCCTGCGCAGTCCGCACAGCCGGCCCAGTCCACGCAGCCCTCCCAGCTCAGCCAGCCAGGCCAGCCACCAAGCAGCAAGATGCCTCCAGTCTCCCAGGAGGCAAAGGGCACCCAGACAGGAGTAGAGCAGCCGCGCCTCCCAAATGTACCTGGAAACAGGCCGGCTGAGCCTCATGCCCAGGTCCACAGGGCGCAGGCGGAAACAAGCCAGACCTCGTATCCCTCCCCTGTGTCTGTCTCGATGAAGCCTGACCTCCCGGCCCCTCTTCCTGCCCAGGCTGCCCCAAAGCAGCCGTTGTTTGTCCCTACACCCTCAGGCCCCAGCCCCCCTCCAGGACTGGCTCTGCCGCATACTGAAGCCCAGCCCGCCTCCAAACAAGATTCCTCTCCACATTTGACTTCCCAGAGACCTGTGGATATGGTCCAGCTTCTGAAGGTAAGCCTGAGCAGGGCCTTCCCTACCACCCTCCGAGCTTTGTGCTATTGTCAGTGTCCCGAGAGCCCCACTTGACTTAGATCAGCAAGCTGCTGCCTGGGGCCGTGGCCAGCACAGCTGTGTTCTCCAGCCGTGAGCTCACTTCTGTTTGTTTCCCTGTGAGCAGAAGTACCCCATCGTGTGGCAGGGCCTACTGGCCCTCAAGAACGACACAGCTGCTGTGCAGCTCCACTTCGTCTCTGGCAACAATGTCCTGGCCCATCGGTCCCTGCCGCTCTCTGAAGGAGGGCCCCCCTTAAGGATCGCCCAGAGGATGCGGCTGGAGGCCTCACAGCTGGAGGGGGTTGCCCGAAGGATGACGGTAAGACTCAGGGCCCAGGTGAGCAAGTGCCCCGCCCACAGCAAGGGAAGGCACGGGTGGCCCCCACTGCCTGTCTCCATGGCTTGTCACGGGGTGCAGTAATGGCTTTCTTGGAGTGGATGATGAAGGGCATGTTCTGTCTCCACTAGGAGTGTAAGGTGCCTCTAGATCCAGAGATGAGGCTTTTTTTCATTCAGCAAATATATGGATGGCCCTCAGGGTCATCGTAGAGGTGGGGATTTAGGAGCCGAATCACCTGGGTTGGACAGGCCTCTTCTTGGGCTGTTTTGTGAGGTGCCCCTCCCCCAAGGATCACCGACAGCTTCCTCTTCCCCAGGTGGAGACAGATTACTGTCTGCTGCTGGCTCTGCCCTGTGGCCGTGACCAAGAGGACGTCGTGAGCCAGACCGAGTCCCTCAAGGCTGCCTTCATCACGTATCTGCAGGCCAAGCAGGCGGCAGGCATCATCAACGTTCCCAACCCCGGCTCCAATCAGGTCAGCCCAGTGTCCTGCCTCGGTGCACACGTACTTGGGGCTGATCTCGGCTGGTCAGGCGGTCTGACTGATCTGGTGGCATGGGCTGCCCGTGCCAGCTAGAGTAGTCAGGACAGTTTCCCAGAGGAGCTGGACAAAGGGGCATTCTGGATAGAGGAAACCAGCGGAGTGCATGGGCCGGACTACTGCTGCCCATCCTGGAGACAGTCAATGGACGGCTGAGGCAGCAGAGGGTTTTCTTTAGCTTAATGATAGAGAAGAAGTTCTCAGGGGTTAGTTTCATGTTAGTTTTCTGATACCTAGTTTTCTTCTGGTGGACAGAGTCTTGGAGACCTTAGCTGGTTGGGAAATTGACTCAGCCTGGCTCTCTGTTGGGCCTTTGCGCCCCCAGTTGGAAATGTTTTAGGGAAGAGTGGTAGTGGGGTGGGTGATGTGAAGACAGGCGGTCCCATTTTTCTCTCTTGTCCCTTTCTCCAGCCCGCCTATGTGCTGCAGATCTTCCCGCCCTGCGAGTTCTCTGAGAGTCACCTGTCCCGTCTGGCCCCCGACCTCCTGGCCAGCATCTCCAACATTTCTCCCCACCTCATGATCGTCATTGCCTCTGTGTGAGCCACTGAATGGTCACCACTCGGCATATCTTCCTGAGGCTCTGCAGCAAAAAATAAAACACAGGACAACCCAGCCAAGGGGAGGAAGAAGCTGCTGAGGGGGACAGACTCCACTGCCAGACGGCCAGCCTCGCTCTCCTACCCGCCCGCCCGCCCGGCTCAGTCAGACAGACCCCCCTGGGCAGTGGTGCTGCTACTCGTATGTTTACATGACATTTAGCCCAAGGACAGACCACCAACCAATGGACTTGCAGACACCTTGAGGCTGGGTTTCTCTCTCCTCTTTTTGGAGAAAAGGAACAGGGCAGTGGAATTTTTTTGTTTTTGTTTTTAAGAAACAAAACAGAACTGCCTTTGCACTAAATTAGTGACTTGGACTTTTGCACAGTGAAGACAGGCTGTGACACTCTGGATGTCTTGGTGTACGTGAACACACATGGCACACACATCGCAGACTCTCACGGAGGACTTCAAACTTCTGCTGAAACCTTGGGGTCAAGGAACATTTCATTGGGCTGTGTTGTCCCCACCCGTCCCTTCCCCTTGCTCATTTGGATGTCACCTCTCTTTAATTCTCCTGCGCCACCATCTTTGATTCACCCAGGATGTACAGTTTACAATCAGAAAAGAGCAAACGGAAGGATTTTCTCTCTTGGTGGAATATGCAGAACTTGGGATGTGTGTATATATAAATATATAATATATATAAATATATATAATACTGACTTAAAAATCAAAATTCCCCGACATACATTTTTTTTAATCTGTGCCAAAAATGTGTTTTCAGAGAAAATCTTATTTTCATACTCAGACTTTGTATTGTCACTCATTTGTATAAGTGCGCTTCGTTACAGCACGGGCCCTGCTCCCGCAACTTGGAAGTGTCACACACACAAAAAGACTGTACAAAAGACTGGCTTCCCTTCTTCCTGTGACCTTGACCTCTCCCCCAACTTCCTAACAAACACTTATTAATTTATGAAAACTGTTTTTCTCAGCGCAGTTTTGTTTTATGTGTCCATTGGATTACAAACTTTATTAAAAAATACAGAACATGTCAAGTGTGGATGTGATTGTCACTTGGATGGGAGGACCAGGGGTCCTTGGCTTATGGGAACAGCTAGCCTTCGTCCCCCTTTGGCTTTCAACCCCCCACCAAGTCTGTATATGGAACCTATTATTTCCTTTCTGCCACTGATCCTCCCCAAGGATCATTTTATCTTGTACAAAAGAAGATTTTCATCACAGGCTGAACTTAAACTGTTTGTTTGTTTTTCAGTGCTGTGGTGTTTATCTGACACTTCAAGGTCCCAGTTGGCTCCTGCGTAATGTCGAAGGCACTTCAAATTTGATTGATTAAAGAATAAAGCCACCTCCCACTCAAACTCAGAAACATCTTAAGGAAGCTTTGGGGTCTTGCCTCTTCTCCCTTCCTCCTCCGGGCATGGTGCAGGCTGGCCCTGCAGCAGCTGCCTCCCAGTAGGAGGATGGCACTGGTGGGCCAAGCTTCCCCAGCAGCTGGACCCACCACAAGCTGGGGAGTTGGGCGTGGGGGACGGGAACACAAGGACCACAAAGTTGCTGGTCTCACTTGTAGTTCCCCGGGGCTCTTCCAAATAGAGCTATGCTTTCGGTGCGAGATGGTACCATCTCTGGGTGAGGAATTAACAGCTGCTGGGGACAAGCTGTATGGAAAAGCGGCAGAGAAGGCATCTCATGCCTCCCTGCTGACAGAGGTAAGAATGAGCTGCTTCACCGTCCGCACTGCTGCTCCTAGTTTAAGCAGTGCTGCCGTCTCCCACCTCCCCATCACAGCTCCTGGCCGCTCATTCCTGTCCCTCCAGGCTCTCAGCCTTGTAGAGACGCCGCTGATTCAGGGCAAGTAAATGTTCTCAAAAGATGACACTGGCTTGGCCCTGATCTTGCGGCCAGGGTTACCGTGAAGCGAGTGTGGAGCTCTCCCTCTTCCCTAGGCCCAACAGAAGCAGGCCTGCGGCCTGTTGGGTCTGGTGCTCTGCCTACCTTGCTGCTCTGGCTGAATGGGCCCCCGAGCTGGACTCTGTACGGGTGGCCTGGATCCTGGTAAGCAGTTGTGGCCAAGCCCTGTGGGCCCAGTTCCCAACACAGGGGCGCAGGGTCACAGCTGTGGCTCCACAGCGGAGAGAGGTGGAGAGGGGAGGTCCGATCCTCACGCCGAGCCGAGGAGAAGCCTCCAAAGAGGAGGCCAGATGGGGCTCGTGGAGCCGCAGTTTCTCTGGCCTGAGTGTGCTGCCCACACCCCAACTCGGGCAAAGCAACCAGCTTGCTTCTAGACGGGTCCCGGGGCTCCAGTCCCATTCTGCAAAGGGACAGCCTGGCTTTCCCCACAAGCAAGTCTCTGCCGACTGGTCGCTGGGTGGAGCAACCCTTCCCCGGCATCAGCCACAGCTGCCAGCTCCCCGCCCCAGCCCCACAGGGAGCTATAGGCAGCGTTAGAAAATAATCAGATTTATTCTCTCTAGGGAATGGGCTCACCCCTCTCAGTTCTAGGGTGCCGTCCAACCTTAAATAAACAGGAGGAGGGGGTGCCTGCTCACTCAGCAGATGGTGGACATTCAGGGGCTGTGGGAGGTGTCTCTGCCAGGGCCGGCTGCCCATCAGCCCCATCCCGAGGGCGGAAGACCAGCTCCCCAGCCTGCAGCACCTGCCCGGCCGGCCACGTGCTGCCTGGCCCGTACTGCTGGTAGAAGTCCGCATCCGTCTGGAACATGACCAGTGCCTGGGCCGTGTGGATCCGCACGTGCTGGGCCAGGCTGTTGGCATCCAGGAACTTATCTCCACAGGAGTCACAGGCGTAGAGGATGTGAGTGTTGGGATCTGTGGGAGTGGGGCTGCAGTTAGGACAGGGAGGGCCCCTGGGTCCGGCAGCTTTCCCCCAGGCGGCCCCTCTCACCTTCTTCCTGCACTTGCTTCACAGCTTTGCTGATCTCGGCTTTAAGTACTTCTGTCTCATCGGCGGTCACCGCCGCCCCCACTGGCACCACTGTGGGGGCATCGGCAGGGCCTGAGACCAGACTCACCTGCCCCTTTGCTGCCACCCCAGAGGCAACCCCTGCTGTGACCACCCCCTGCTGCCCTGGGAGCTGAGTGATGGTCCGCACCTGTGAGCTGAGTGACGGCCGTTGCCGCCAGTGCCTCAGTGGCCAGCGTGACCATGTCATCGACAGTGACCACGCTGACCTCACCGCCCTCCTCTGGCTCCAGGATTTTGATGCCTGCCTTGCCCTGGTGCACAGTCTTCACATGGGAACGAAGGTTGTCCACCCGGTTGAAGCCGCGACCGCACTTGTCACACAGGTAAGGCTTCTCTCCTGGGGGGGGAGGCAAGGTTCTCTCCTGCCATTGGGGGGGGTGCAGGGGGGGAGGACCTCAGTGGCCTCCAGCTTCCCCCGCAGCCCTGTCTTTTCCAGCAGGAAGAGCTCTGGGGCGGCCACCTGAGGCACAGGGAAGCTTCCAGTGGCCCCTGCACCTTCCAGAAGCTCTGAGAAAATGGGGCCCTCCTTGGAGTTAAACTGCTTTCAAGGTCGCCTTCAGCAAGTGCCGGCACCGAAGGCTGGGGTCCAGGGCACCTCCCACCCCACCATGTGCCCCAGAGTCAGGGCTTGGGACAGAGAGGCGGGTGGCATGCACTCACCAGTGTGGATGATGATATGCTTGGACAGGTCCCCCACGTTCACGAAGGCCTTGCTGCACACGCTGCACTTGTGAGGGCGGATGTTGTCATGGTGGCGGATGTGATTGGCCAACTGGCTGGACTGGACGAATCTGCAGGGCCAGAAGGAAAGGCTTGCACAGAACCGCCCAGGCCTGGGCCGGGGTGCTGGGCTGGGGCCTCCCACCTCAGGGTCTAGACCCGAGAGGACCCCGGGACCTGCGCTGGAGCAGTCTGCCCGGCTACCAACCGAGCCCCGGGCTTGTTCTCTGACCCCCTCCACCCGCCGAGTGCCGGGACCCCACAGGGCGCCGGCTGGGGGCCGGAAGGGCAGGACCTCTTTCCGCAGCGCTCGCAGACGTAGGGCTTCTCCCCGGTGTGCTGGCGCACGTGGGCGATGAGGGAGCTGGCCTGGGTGAAGGCTTTGCCGCACATCACGCACTGGCATGGCTTCTCACCTGGGGATGGAGGCAGGGGACGGGAAGGTGTCGGCGCCTGCTCGCCTCCCTTGTGCCCGCACCCGGGCGCCGCCGGGCCGCTCACCCACCTGTGTGGATGCGGACGTGCCGCTGCAGGGCGCCGGGGTCAGCGAACTGCCGCTGGCAGTGGACGCACACGTAGGGCTTCTCACCGCTGTGAATCCGAAGGTGCCGCTTCAGGTTCCCTGTGGCGAGACCGAGGGTGGGCCTGGCACGGGCGCCCGGGGCCGGGGGCGGGGCCGGGGGCGGGGCCAGCCGGGCCCTACCTGAGGTGGTGAACTGCTTCCCACACTCCCGGCACTTGAGGGGCCCGTCGGCGATGTGGATCTTCAGGTGGGCCTTCAGGTTCCCCACCTGCGCCCAGGCAGGGGGTCAGACGGCAGGGAACCACCGATCCTCGGTCCTCCCGGGGGCCTGTGCGGGGCTCCCCCTTTCCTCAAGGCCGGGGGAAATGGGAAAACCACCCCCCTCAGTTCTTCCTGGCCCGCGCCCGTCCCCCCAGCCTGCCTTCCCAGTTTGCTCGGCAGAGCAGTCAAGAGCTCCACCCGGCAGGGTCATTTTCTGCTCAGCCAACACCACCTACTTCCCCGCCAGGCGCCCCGGGCCCCCGAGACGGAAGCCGCCGGAGCACAGGGACCCAGGGCCGGCTCCCCCCACCTGGTTGAACTTCTTGTCGCAGTGAGGGCACTTGTGCTCCTTGTCGGTGTCGTGCGTCTCCAGGTGGCGCATCTTGGACGTGGGGTCGGAGAAGGAGCGGCCGCAGTAGTCGCACTGGTAGGGCTTCTCGCCGCTGTGCACCAGCTGGTGCCGCTTGAGGTTGCCGGACGTGGTGAAGAGCTTGCCGCAGTCCTCGCAGCGGTAGCGCGCCTCGCCCGAGTGCCGCTTCTTGTGCAGGTTCAGCAGGCTGACGAGCCGGTAGCTCTTGCCGCACTCCTCGCAGCCGTAGGGCTTCAGCGGGCTGGCGGCAGAACGCGGGGACAGGAGGCTCGCGGGGCTCGCGGGGCCGGGGCGGGCGGGCATGGGGGGCGGCCGCGGGGCCTACCTGTGGGTCTTCTCGTGGGCCTTGCAGGCTGCCGGGTCAGAGAAGGCCTTGCTGCACTCCCGGCACGAGAAGGGCTTCTCGCCCGTGTGGATGCGGATGTGCCGCTTGAAGTTGCCCGTGTGCGTGAACTCCTTCCCACAGTCCTGCGGGCGCAGGGGGCTGGGTGTCAGGGGCGGCGCCGGGCGGGGGGCCGGGGCGGGGCCGCCACCGCCCGCGGCGCACCTCGCACTTGTGGATGACGGAGCCGTAGGCCTTGGACTCCGTGCGGTCGCCGTAGGTGCCCGAGCGCAGGCCCCGCGCCTCCGCGCCGAGCTCCTGGCCCGAGTCCGTGCTGGCCGACTCCTCGCTCTCCTCGGGGGCCTCGCCCTTCTCCAGCGGCGGCCCCTCTTCCTTGACCACCGCGGGCACGGCGCCCTCCTCCTCTCGTTCTTCTCCCTTCCTGGCTGGCTCCACCTCCATTTCTGCCACAAGAAGGGCAAGTACTGAGGAAACCGACCTGGCAACTGGCCAAGTGAGGCCTGGGCACAGCTCATCTCTGCACACACCCGCTCTCTGCGTGGGCGCCTCGCAGGGGCAGGGCAATGTCTGGGAGCCGCAGATAAATGGTCCCCAGCACCGCCAGGGCAAGCCCCGGGGAGACCAATGACCGGGACAGCTGCCGCTTGGAGGATGCATATGGGCCTCAGTCCAACGGGGGCCCCGTATTTGGCGACACAGGTGGGAAGGGTGCTGTCAGCCAACAGGCACTGGGGGCGGGGGCGGGGGCTGGGGTGGGTGCCATGGGCGGCCAAGTTCCGCCACGGTGCTCAGCCCAGGGAAAAACAGCAGGGCCAGTACTACGACAAGGATACTTCTGTGCTAAAGGGAAGCATGGCCAGGGTGTACAACCAAGAAACTGATGTCAAAATTCAAGAATGAGGAAAGATGTCGGCCCAAAAGCTGATGTGAGTGACTCACAGTGAGATCAGCTAAGGGAGGAAGAGAGGGCCCCTGGCGGGGGGCGGGGGGGGAGGGGGGGGTGACGTGTGAGTGGGGGATGCCTGTGTGAGGGCGGGCGCCCCGGCTGGCGGAGGGTACCTTGCTCTGAGCTCTCTGACAAGGCAGCCTCGGCCTCAGCAGCAGCCATGCCACTTGTGGGGTCCGGCTTGAGCTCCACAGGCTCCCGGGGGGCATCGGCCTTCTCCGTCTGCTCTGCACCTGGGGTAGAGGTGTGGGGGCATCCGGGGCTGGACTGGCACCCTCTGTCCAGGGGCCGGTCGGCTCTCCTGGACCAGACCCCTGGAAGCGGCTATGGCCCCGGGGGTGGGGGGAGCACATCCAAGCTCGGGCTGCTTGAGCCTCTGCTCTGGCTTTAACAGATGCCCCAGAAAAAATAACCGGTGGTTTTGGGTAACCTGAGCTCAAGGGATGCAGTTGCCTGTGCCTCCCTCCCGCCCTCCCCCAGGAGCCTCCTGAGAAAGCTGCTCACTGCGCTGGGGCCCACGCTGCCGGCAGGTGACGGACAGCCAGGTCCTCAGCAGCACAACTCACCGCTGGCCGTGCTCTCGGCCTGGCCGCCCCGCTCCTCTTTGGGCTCCCGGCCCAGGCCCGTGGGCGGCCTGCTTCTGGCCACGTCCAGCTCGCTCAGTGTAGTGGCAGCAGCCTTCTCTTCTTTGGCTCTCTTGTCCCCCACTGGAGATGGAACAGGACAGACCTGCCATTTCCCATCAAGTGTCCACCACTTGGCGGGGTGAGGTAGCCCAGAGCTTGCCAGCTCTTCCAGACCTCCCTGGGGATACATCTAAGTAGCGGTTTGTTGGTTTGCTCATTCAACAGATTATTCATAGGCACCGACATCACACCAGGCTGCCGCTGGGCCTGGGGTACAACAGTCATGGTTGCTGCTCCCATGGGGCTCGCAGACTGGTCGGGGAGACAGTCGTCACACGTGAAATGACGCTCATCAGAGATCGGTGCTTACAAGGAGAGGAGCGTGGTTCTCTGAAAGTGTGCCACGAGGAATCTGGCCCACACTGGGCCTCAGGGGGCTTTCCTGAGGCACTAAGAGGAGCAGGAGGAAGGGTGTGGGAGAGGAGACCTGCCGGAAGAGGGAAGTCCTGTGCAAAGGCCTTGAGCCAGGCGTGGCTGCCGGTGCCCTCAGGCAGGGAGGGCAGACGGGGCCCCACTGAGAGGCGTTCTCAGACTTTGCTGCGGCTCCTCCCCACGAGCTCCCCACAACACAGGCGAGGCCAAAGAGGTGACAGAGAGAGGCGGGGGCAGAGCTCCCATCAAAAGCCACCTGCTCAGGAACAGCCTGCCAAGAATCTTACCTTCCAAGGCCGAGGCCTCCATAGTCTCCCCAGGGCTGGCAGCCGGCTCAGCCAGTGACTTGAGGGCATGGCAGGCCGTGATGATGTCCTGCATCTGCAGGAAGCTGGCCACAGCCAGCACATCGTCCACGTTCTCAGAGCTCAGGCTCAGCTTGGCCGTGTACATAAACTCCAGCACCTGCCCCAGGCCTGCCAAGGACACAGACAGCCATCACGGACCCACCTCGAGGCCTGGCACCAGCAGCCTGTCCAGCTGCTCCACTCCGTGGCAGGATCCAGGGATTTGTGAAAAGCAGAGTGGCGGTGGCAGCCCACTGTCTCCCCATCTCCTGCGCCGGTGGAGAGGCGGGCAACCTGGGGATTCTCAACCCAGACAACAGCCTCCAAAAAGAAGCACACCCATAGAGGGCGGAGGGTGTGAGTGCCCACCCTGAACACTCTCTGCCCATCCACTGCACTTCAGCACCAGAGGACAGAGTCTCTCACCACTGGCTTTCATCAGGGCTCTGCCACAAACTCTCTACCTGACCTCCAGGCCAGTCACCTGACCTCTCTGGGCCTCAGTTTCCGCATGTGTAAAATGGGGGAACGACACCTTGCCCGAACTTCTGGTGGCATGGCACGCCATTCTGGGTTGGGAACCTGAATCTAGGACCAGTTAGCTCCTTCCTCAATCCCAAGACCTTCCTGACACCCCTCCCGATCCCAACCCTTGCCATTCCCATCAAGGTGAGCACTGGGGTAGGGGGTTGAGGACTGACTCAGCAATGGAAAGGGACCAGGGCTCAGAGCCCTCCCGCTCTCTGTCCCTCCTGATGAGCTTGTCCTGTGTTCACTCCGGAGCTTATCATGAGCCCTTCCTGCCAGCTCTCCCCTTCCACCCTGCTCCCAGTCAAAAGAGGCCCCGCAAACGTGGTAAGAACTTGGTACCCACGCACTCATGGCCGAGTCTTGTGTGGGAGGTCTGGCGCACCCCACAGCTGGAAGGTGCTGCTCAAAGGAGGGCCTCGCGTGGCACGGGGCCCGCCACAAGCTCGGCCCTGGACCCAGTGGGGTACCTGCCGCGTTACTGATGTCCAGGTGCACCACATCCTTCTGGTCCACGAAGAGCATCTTGAAGTACTCGCTGCAGGCCGCCAGCACTGCTTTGTGAGCCTTAAAGTCAACACCATCCACCACAAAAGTGCAGTCACACAAAAGCCCCAGTTGCCGCTGCTGGTTCAGCTGCTCCAAGACATGCTGGCTGTGCTGGGGAAAATCCATGGCTGGGGAAAGCCACAGAGCCCTCGAGTTAGCACGAGGGAGGACACCAACCAGCCCCAGCAGCAATCCCAGCACCCCCAGGCGAGAAGCAGGGGGATGGGTGGGAGGGTGGAACCAAATCCACAAAGGGCAGGTGCCTCTGCAGGCCCAGACCGACCAGGGGCTGGCTTCTAGATTCCTGGGCTAACTGGTCAGGAAAGTTCCAAAACCCAAAAAGCATGGAGGGACCAACACAAAACAGCCACCTTTGTGCCTTGCCAGGTAATGACATTAAAAAATCAAAAACCAAGCACACACAAAACACTGATTACTGTCAGCATTTCAAAAAAAAAAAAAAAAAAAAGACATGGTCGCTTAACTTTCTGTTTTACAAAAAGAATGCATGACATAATCTTAGACTAAAAGATCTTTCGATTGGATACATGTGGCTTCATGAAAACCTTTCTATTGTGTTTCTATTTTTCTCAGTTTGTCACGTACAGGTGAAATATGCGCTTGGGAAGGCAGACGTTTCATCATCCAGCATTTCAGGAATCAGCCCCTCTCCCGCTGCACCCACAGGGGTCTGTGCAGGTTGCCTCGTCCTCGGCAAAGCCTGGCCCTCGGGGGTGAGGAGCCATCTCTCCCCCACTTCCCCCACCTCTGATTCATGGGCTCAGGGAACTACCCAAGAGCTGGTGAGTCTTCTGCCTCCAGAAACCTCTCTAGGCTGTCCCTGGAGAAAGAATGAACTCTGATCCTGAGCCCAGGAGCTGCTGGCCTGCTGCAGTTTCTCTGTCAAAGGCCTCACTTGCTGCCTGGAAATTCCACAACTGTCTCAAGTAAAAATGCTCACAAAAACTCCAAGGCCTGGTGCCAGATCGTCCTGAACTGCACAAGCCAGGACTAAGTAAGTATCTAAAACGGCTCTCCCCTCCCCCTCAACACCACACCAGAGTCAGTCTCAGGATCGGCATTTTCTAGGGAAAAGAAGCAGACTCTCCTTTCAAGAAAGACCCATTTCTAAGTAAACGTCAGCGCCCACTCCTGGGACCACATTACATAGATCCAACCGGGCTGGGCTGTCACACCCTGGCCTGGAATCTGATAAGTGGCAGGGGTTTCTCTTCCAGTTCTTCTAGAACCTTTCTTCTGAGGCCTGGGTCTGCTCAGAGCTGCCCCAGGTGGTTTCTGGGCAGGTGAGCATGACCCTGGGAGGCTCTCGGCCTCCAGGTTTCAGCAGCCACTCACTGGCTCCGGCTGTTCCCGTTACATCAGCCTCTCGGGGCTGAGTCACCGCGCTGCAGCTCTGGAGCTGCAGTGACCATGTATGGCTGTCTGGCTGTGATGAGACATAACGAAAGCCACGCCCCCGCGCACGTGGCTTAGCCAGCACAGATCGGCTTTGAAGGATGCAAAGCCCACCCACCCATGGTGTCTGGAAACTTTTCACAAGTGGAAGGGTGTATTTGCTGAACTGGGAGAAGTCACCGAGTAGGTGGGTAGGGCTCCATCAAGTAAGGGGGGACAGGCAGTGGCAACAGGCCGTGTGCCATGGGGTGCCAGCCCCTGAGTCATGAGTTCAGAGTTGCTGCTGCTGGAGACTTGAAAATACCCTTTGTCTCCCTCCAGCGTCCCCAGGACTGTCCTTTGGTCCCAGCCTCCACACACAAGCTCCCAGCCAGAGGCACAGCTTCTTGGACCGCTCAGATCATAAGTGGCTGAGGCTCAAGCTCGTAGGTATAAGCAGGGGAGAGCCGGAAGCCAGCCCTGGAGTCAAGAGGTCAGGCGCAAGGTGGCTGGGCCCTCTGCGTCTGCTGAACAACCTGCTCGGTGACAAACCAGCCGGCACAGCACGGAGCCGCCGGAGCAAAGGCTACTACTGACCAGGACACCCCATAAAGGCATCCTTCTCTAGGTCTTCAGTCCCTAGAAAAAGCAAGTTGTCATTCGTGACCTCAAGGGATGCAAGGGAGAAGTTCGGCTGTTCTGTTCCTGAGCAGGTCAAAGCTAAAACAGAGAAGTTTTGGAGGACATGGAAAAGAACCAGTGTCCAGCCTGTAGGGTTAAACAGGCGGGCCGGGCACTTAGGCCTAGGACCTAAAGGGGGTACACACAGGCAAGGTGTAAATGGAACCAAAGGCAGGTGGCAAGGAGAGGCCTGGGCCAAACTGACCTGAGCTGTCTTCTCTCTGCTGTGGAAAAAGCCACGTGAGCAGACAAATGTGTGCACATGTGCATGGGCAGCCCCTGAGTTCCAATCACCAGTTCACCCTCTTTGTCCTCAGGTGAAATACCCGCCAAGTGCAGAAAGGGAGGGACCACCAGGGCCCACAGGTGCCTTCTCAATCAGCTGCAGAATAATCCCCTTCAGAACTTTCCAATCAGATCCAAACTCTTCCCTCCTGGCAGTGGGCCTGGCTCCCTCACCTTCACCAGGAGCCAACCCAAGAAGTGAACTGGGAGGAAGTACCTCCCAGGCTCAGAAACAACTGGGGAGCACTGGCTGAACACCCATGCCCTGTGCCCCCTCCCCCCCCGCCCCCCCCAGAGGTACAGAGTTGTTCCCAGGCCCCTGGGCTGGAGCCTGCTGAGAGCAGAACCCTCCAGCCAGAAAGCAATCTGACTTGCTGGGAAGATAAACATGAGAAAAGACTCCTGGCCAACAGGGTGGAAGGGACCTGCCAGCTCCAAGGTCAGGTGGTTACTGGCCTTGCCTGGGACCAAGGCCGAGACGAGCCCTCGGCGGGGACACGTCGGGGCGGGGTGTACTCACTTCCAGAGGCCTTGGGAGAAGGCTGGTACAGGTCCCTGTGAGAGGGTGGGCGGTGGCCCAGCACCCCAGCCCCTCCCCGCCCCACACAGGGGAGCAGCTGCGCGCCACGAGTAATGTTTTCCACCCAAAGCTAACTGCAGTGTTCTGATGCGAGAACCCCGCCCAGAAGTGGGCTCCTCCCCAGATGTGGGTGTCGGGAGAACACCAGAGGCTTCTGGAATCCCTCTGAAGCCTCCAAAGCTGTTCCAACAAGAGAAACAGTCCTAAAAGAGCATCTGTTCTGACAAAATCAAAGAAAGAAATGGACGAGAGAGAAAACACACAAGGATAAAAGGGAAGGAGGAAGCAGGGAAGGACAGGGGAAGTAGGGAGAGGAACTAGAAGGAAGGAAAAAGGAAAAAAAAGGCCATCCCCACAAACAGATAAACAGCGCTTAAACATGCACTCACAAGCCCCATCTTGTGATCGGCACCCCCAGGGGGTGTGAGGGCCCTTGGGGGGCTTGCCGAGTGCTAAATGGTGTCACTTGTCAGCAGCACCGTGGATCTTATAACCGCACAGCCCCCAGGGGCAGTGGAGCTCAGAGCCTCCAGGCTGTCGTCCAGTGCTCACCCACTCACCTCCCCCAGCTGCCTGCCTGCTACAAAGCTCCAACAGCCCCTCTCTTCTCCCCAAGACGGTGCGGTGAGCCGGTGAGGGGCCAGCCGGCTCGGTCCTCCCCTCAGAGGGGCTGAGCTAGAAGCAGGCCGTGCCCCACCTCCAAACCTAGGTGAACTGTTGTTCTAGAATGAGCATGCAGTCCTCTGACTGTCTCCTGTCTCCTCTTTTATACTCTACAGTGAAAGGAACCCACCAGGATCTGGCCAAGCTTAGAGGGGACCAGGAAAAGAGGTGAGCGCGTGGGGCAGGATGCACCTGCCTGGGCCACACAGAGGGACGTGGGGGCCCCAGGGGCGGGCGGCGAAGTGCACGCAAGGAGGGGGCATTGTCTGAGGGGACTTGAACACAGTAACAAGATCAGCAGCCAGCCCGCTGCTCATTACCCACGGCGGGGATCGAGTGCGGTTCCGCCGGCCCACCCGTGGTGTGCGGTGCCCTCCGCTAAGCACGAGAGTGGGGTCCCTTCCTCCTCGTTTCATCTTGCTTCAAGGGTGCTACGTGTGGGCCTTAGTTAAAGCTGCTTCTAAGAAAGACCCCCTAAACTTAGCACAACAGAAAACTCACACAGAACTAGACCGCAGAGCCCATCGAGCCCAAAGCCCTCATGTTTCCGACCAACTCCGGCCTCCGAGCGGGCACCTTCCATGACACTGCTGTCTGCTCGATCCATATCCCTGATTGACGGGGCAGACCTCGGTGTCAGAGGTGGGATGCTCCCCTGAGGACAAGCAGCCTAGCTGGACACAAGCCCTGGCCAGCCTCACAAGGAATTCATTTGGGAGCGAAAACGTGAGGGACCTGGGGAAGCCCCGCAGTGTGGATACAAACAGGCAACGCGGACATGGATGTGTATGTGTGGGCACCGTGGGCGCAGTCTCTGAGGACGGCCGCCAACAATCCCTCCCATCCGACCACACCTGCCGTGAGACTCCAGCTGAACCGGGGTGGCCCTGGGATGACTCTGACCAACAGGATGCAGTGACTCTGTGCCAGTTCCAGGCCTGGCCCTTAAGAGGTCTGGAAGATTCTGCTTTGCTTTCTTGGAACCCAGCCACCCCACTGCAGGGATGCCCGGGCGCTCCTGTTGGGGGGAGAGGACACATGGAGGGGCCCTGGAGGAGACACCAATGTGCACGGGCCCCTGAAGAAGAGCTGAGGTGCCCCAGCTGACAGCACCAGGGCTCCAGCCCAGCCACCGGCTGAATGCTGGCACACGAGTGACCTCAACACCTTGTAGAACAAAAACAACTGCCCAGTCGACCCACGAGATGGGGAGAAATAATAAACTGCTGATGGTTAAAGACACTAAGTTTCGAGGTGGTTTGCTTACAGCAAGAGATAACTGATACAGATGGTAAAACTGTAAAGAAAAGGGGATGATTAACAAAAAATTTCAGGGTAACAATTCTCTCTGGATGGGAGGAGGAGCAATTAGGGTCTTCTGAGATACTGGGCGTGCTCTATTTCTTTATTTGGATGCACCTAAATTCATTATTTAAACTAAATATGTGCATTTCATATACTTTTATACGGGAACATTTTTCAAAATTTAACAAAATTTGTAATAAGAAAAAAGTGAGGTAAAAGTGCCACACTCAATCCGTGCAGAGATGGTATGTTTCCAACCATGTTCCCAGACGCTCTGGCCAG
Source organism: Balaenoptera physalus (assembly GCF_965194825.1). NCBI lineage: Eukaryota > Metazoa > Chordata > Mammalia > Artiodactyla > Balaenopteridae > Balaenoptera > Balaenoptera physalus. Next base: position 184,042,687 of record NC_138882.1, on the reverse strand, counting down.
GGCTGCCCTGAGGAGGGGAAGGAGCCACAAAGGTGGACAGGAGTGCGGGGCGGGGGGTGGGGGAGCGCCGGAGAAAACACAATCCCTCTCATTTGCCTTTCGGATCCAAAACATCCACACACAGACTGCTGCCATGAGAAAAGTTTCTCCCTGGGTCGTGAAATCCACTCTGCTCAATTCAACAAAACCTGAATCCCAGATCCCCACAGTAACAACAAAATGGCATTTATGGCGGGTCTTCAACACACCAAGCGGCATGGCACCACGTGTGGCACGGTCCAATCACCTAAAAACTAAGAGCATGGCTACACCAGGCCCCAAGCTCCGCCCTGCTGCCTCCAACAGTTAGGACTTGAGAAGCAGCACGGCACCGCGGAGGCAGCAGAGCCTCTGGGGCCAAAGCCAAGTAGGCTCACCTCCAGGTCCTGCCACCTACCACACCCGCAGGTGACCTACAGCAAAGCTCTCCTCTGGCATAGTGGAGCCAGTGGGACTACTTCCCACGTTCTTTACAGGATCAAGCTAGGTAACATAGGCAGAGGGCCTGCCCAGTGCCTGGCATGTGGTAAGCACTCAGCAAACGACTGTTACCAGGAAGCAGAGATGCTGACTCTCTCTATTTTTTTAGGCCAAAGACCACATCAGATGGTTTCTACGTATCCTTTTATGCTGGGCACCTCGGGTATACTCAAAAACTACTTGGTGACTTGAACCTTGTTTAGATGTTGTAATCACAACCCATTATTCCTTCTAAATGCAGTCTGGAAAAATCCCGGAGCCCAATTAACATGAAGAGACAGGGGGCACTGGGCAAGAACCACTCAGAGCGATTTTCTCTGTCAGGGAAGCACTTCATGTTGAACAACTGTTCCATAAACCCCAAGGGTGCTCCTGGCTGAAGGCTGGAGCGCCTGCCCAGAGCTCTACGTGGGTCCACAGAGCAACGCTCCATCTCAGAGTCAAATGGGCACCTGTCAAACATGAAATATTGCCCAGGTTATTAGCAAGCGCTGAACTGCATGCATTTCCAAACTGCTGCACAGAGGGAAACCATTAGCCAGGAAACAACTGGCCTACCACCAGGAGACGCCCGCCAATCTTGACGAACAACAGTCCCCAGCTCCCGGGACAGGCTGTGCCAGCTGCAGGCCTGGACAGGAGACAGCCACCCAAGGGCCTCGAGGCACCTGAGAGCGGGTGACAGGGATCAGCGTTCCTGATTTTCCAGAAATACTGGTGGCTCGTGTACACAGCCTGGCATACACCAACTCAGGCCAAGGGAACGGAGTTCCCAGCAGGCCAGCCCTGCAAACATGACAGCTGCCTGCCCAACTCCACCAACCCACCTGCTGTGACAACCCGTCCCTTTTCAGCGCAACGTGGCAAAGAAGCAAATATCAACAAAACCAACCGTACTGGAACTTTCCTCCTCGCCCAGCAAACACAGCTCTTCTATTAAGCTTGTGTTTCTCAAACTTTTAAAGTCCATTTCCACTTTGTAGAGACACACAAACCTGACTCAGCCCTTCCCAACAGCCCCAAACGCTTCATCTTCTCCTGAATAGTGGCCCCCACCCTGAAAAGCACTGCTTCCTTCTACAGAATGCACCCTGCCAAGATTCAGTACCGTTTGCTTTGCTGAAGTTTGTGTTATAAAAAACACTGACTTTTTTCTAAATCTAAAAGTAATGTCTGAATATAAAATTAAACTGTGCTACTGACTTTGCTTTTCAAACTATACAACTTGTACTATCTCTAAATTTAACCACACTTCTGAAGAGGGAGTGGATATCCCTTTCCCTGACCCCCGATGGACCCCACTGCTCTAGGAACGTGGCTGAGCGGGAAGGCTGGCTGGCCCTGAAGAAAGTGTGTCCTGTATCCCAGCACCTGTGCCAGTTTATTTATTTTTATTTTTGGCTGTGTTGGGTCTTCGTTTCTGTGCGAGGGCTTTCTCTAGTTGCAACGAGCGGGGGCCACTCTTCATCGCGGTGCGCGGGCCTCTTCACTATCGCGGCCTCTCTTGCTGCGGAGCACAGGCTCCAGACGCGCAGGCTCAGTAGTTGTGGCTCATGGGCCCAGTCGCTCCGCGGCATGTGGGATCCTCCCAGACCAGGGCTCGAACCCGTGTCCCCTGCATTGGCAGGCGGATTCTCAACCACTGCGCCGCCAGGGAAGCCCCCCTGTGCCAGTTTAGAACCCATCATGCTAGTACTTGCTCTGGGGACTCTTGAAGCTTGACACGGGATAAATCAAGGGCCTTGCTACCAAAAAGACAAAATCAGAACATGTGGGACTGGCATGGGGTCTGATCATTCTCCAACGTCCGCCCTGCTCCCCTCTGCCCAGCACTCCCTGAGTGGTGGTGGCACATGGACACAGCCTGAAATTATACTGGTAGGTGGACTCGCCTACCAAGTTCAGTAAACTCATTGCCGGGTACGCCGACTTCTTGCTTCTTCCTTACAGCTGTTTACAGCACCTACCCTAGGACTTCGCCCTCAAATCAAGTTGGGGAACAGGCCTGGTATAGAACGAATTCCTGGCCTTGTTGAATATGACCAACTCAAGGTCAACATATTCTGTGGACCCTCATGAAATGATCATTGCACTTTTGGTGCTTGTTAACTGAAAAACTATAGACAAAAACCACTATGAAAAATGAATCTCCAGTCTATTAATCACAGCAGCATTAATATGTATTTGAGAAACAGTTCTATGTAAGCGAGTGATAAATCTCCCCTAATATACAGAAGATCTGTGGTGTGATACAGCTGCACAACTACTCATACTTACTGCATTCCCCCTAGGGGTCCTCAGTCCATAAATTAAGAAACAGATATAAACAAAGACCAAAGAATTTCTCAAACATTTAATGAGTGCCTACTCTGTGCTCACCTTAGGGACAGTATTCTCACTTTGAGCCTAGCGGGGAAGACAGGTAATAAATCAATATAATACATAATGTCACATACTAAGTGCTGTGAAGAAAACCAAAGCAAGCCGAGGCAGAGGCTATTAACTATCTAAGAGGAGGGTCAAGGAGGACCTCTCTTGAGGAGGTGACACTTAAGCAAAGACCAGAATGAAGAGTGAGCCATGCTACCATAAGCCCAGGGATCATTACAGTAGGTACAAGGTAGAGCAAATGCAAAGGTCCTAAGACGGGTGTGACCTTGGCAAAAGGGGCTGGCGTGCCTGAAAAGGAGGAAGCGAGTGGGAGGATGAGAAGCGCTGAGGTGGGCAGCAGGAGAGGCTGAGATCCCTCAGGGTTTTAGAGGCCAGTGGGGCGCCCTAGGAGGGTTGAGAGCAGAAGGGTGACTGCAAGCGGGCAGGCGTGGACACAGGAACACCAGGAAAGAAGCAAGAGAGGGAGGTGGCCTCCACCAAGGCGAAGGTGGAAAGAAGTAGTCAGATTAGGGGTACGTTTTGGTGGAGCCAACATAATGGCTAATCAAGTAGATGTGGGTTGTGAGAAAAGAAAGGAGTCAAGGATGACACCAAAATTTTTAGCCTGAGAAACCTGGCCAAGGTTTTAGCCTGGCCAAGTGGCAGTGCCACTCACTGAGGTGAGGAATGACTGTGGGAGCAAAGGTTTAGCGGGAGGAAAGCAAGAGTTCTGTTTTGGCCAATTACAGTTGAGATGTCAACAGCAGAGGTGGTTGAACAGATCTCTTCACTTCATTCTGGTCTTTGCCACAAGATGGAATGGGACCACCCTGGGAGAGATTACTGTACAAAGAAGAGACAAGACCTGTGGACTGAGACTCCAAGCACATGCATTTGAATCCTGGCTCCAGTATTGCCAGGGGGGCTCAAGCAAGCGTCCCTGAGTTCTAGACTGCTCACCCATTAAACTGGAGAACCACCATATACACAGTGACTGTGAGGATTAAAGAAGATAAACAACAGGGAGTAGTGCACAAATACTGGCACAAGTAGAATTAGATATTTTTTCTCTAACAAAGTCTGTGACTGATACACAGTGAAACAAACAAGGAAAAAATGAATTAATTAAAACAAAACAAACCAGGTTATCCCAGTGAAGTCCCTTTACCAGTGAATCGCATAGCTCCTTTTGGACAAGGCAGCCGGTCAAGGCCTCGGGAAGGCAGTTGGAGACCAAAGTAGCCACACTCTGGTCCAATGTGACAAAAAAGCACATGGACTTTGTTCCCACCTGGCTTCAAACTTCTGCCGTCAGGTCTTTGTGATTGTGTGACTTAGGGCAGAAAGCCTGGGAAGAATCACCCACTCAGGTTAAATACAGATGGATTCGGGGTCCAATCTTTGCATGTGGTGGGCTGAGGGGACAGGGTAGTGGACAGTACTTTAAAGTCAACTGCAGAGCACTACCTAGTGCGGGTGCCCTGCTGGGAGCTGGCGGCTCCAAGGGGAGTAAGGCCAAGGCTGTCTGGGCACCCACTCTCGAGGACCTTCCCCCGGAGAGAAAGACCCAGACTGTCACTCCCCACTGATGAGAGCTGAAAGGTGCCAGTGAGTGCCAACCTGGAAGGTAGTGGTGCCTAGTACATCTGAAAACACACAAACAAAGGCAGGAAGGGCGTCCAGGTAAAGATCACAAGCAATGGTGTGGATGCCTGACAAAGAGTGGTGTGCACGCTTGGGGACTGGGCCGGCGGCGAACAGCACGCTTCACATCATGAGAGTAACAAGTGAGTGGAAAAAGTGGTGAGAAATGCAGCTGGAGGGACAGGCTGGAGGCCACACCTATCACACCAGGACTTAGCTTCATCCCCAGCTGATGGGAGTCACACCAGGGGTTTAAGCAAGAGAGAGCCACGGTTAGACTCACATTTCTGAAAGGTCACTCTGGCTGCATGAGTATGGAGAACAGGCTGAGAGGGCAAGAGCAGAAGCAGAAAAACAACTCAGGACGTCCCGCAGCGCTGGACCCTCAGGACGCGAAGCATGGGACAACATCACCCCCCGCTGGCACCAGGAGGATCTGGCTGGTGCCCAGAATCCAACGCAATTACTGTGGATCTTTCTGAGCAGCCTGTGCAAGCGGCCCTCCTGCTGAATATTATAACATCCTTTGGAGGTTTTAAGTACCTCTTCCTCGAGTGCCTCAACGTCCCTTAATATTTAGTACCCGACCCTTCCTGGGAGAAGCTGGGCCATGCTGCTTGTCCAAAACCACATCCCAGGCTGAGAATTCCTACCTCTTACTCACGTTTCAAAGAAAACGCCCACATCTCTGGAGGGACATACAAGAAAGTGGTAACGGGGATCCCCTCAGAGCAGCAGGGGAAGGGTGGAAAGGACTTACACTTTTCACTCTGTATCCTTTCTGGGTTTTTTGTTTGTTTGTTTTGTTTTACCATTTGTAAATGTTGATATTTTAATATTAAAATATTAAAACTGAGAAAATAAAACAAGGAGGGAAGAAAGAGAAAGAAAGAAAATGTCCACAAAGTCAGAGTTTCTTTGTTTCTATTCACCGTAAAACCTTTCAGACATTTTCTACAAGACTTGGTGACTGAAAACTTCTCAACAGCAAAAATTTCTCATAAGGGAAATGGAAAATTATGATAATTTGCACAAAGAATGTGTCACTCGGGAAAACTTGATGAGCAAAAATTCCTTAAGGGGACAAAATGGAAAATCCCCTAGAAGAGCAGCTGGTAGCCTTTTCCAGACCCAGATGAACCCCTCCGACACTTCGAAGGCACTGAAGGCCTCTCCTGGGAGAGTCACACACACTCAGGGGGCTGACTGACTCCCCACACCCGGATAAAACTCCTGCCTTGGAATCCAGCCAAAGCTGGTTAAGTCCCTCGGGCAAGAGTACTTAAATCTCTGCACCTCAATTTCCTTTCTGTAAAATGCAGATGATTATAAAAGCTTCCACTTCACAGAGGTGCCGCTGGCCATCATTATTCTTATACGACTACATATAAACCCATGCCAGCAACATCGATCTATTACAGGAAAAGGGGGAACCCAATGCTCTCCTCCCGGCCCTATCTTCCAAAAATGGACGTAAAATCTCATCAGTAACCCCGGCACCCACGACAGATAAAGCTTCAACCTGAAAAAAGATCAGGAAAAGGCCCTGCAAACTGCAATGCTTATTCCACTCAACCGTAACCAGAAGGCAAGGCAGAGGTGCTTTGTACCTGAAGGCAAAAGCTACCTTTTTTTTTTTAATTTTTAAAAAAATTTAATTAATTAATTAATTTATTTATTTTTGGCTGCGTTGGGTCTTCATTGTTGTGTGTGGGCTTTAGTTGCGGCGAGCAGGGGCTACTCTTCGTTGTGGTGAGCGGGCTTCTCACTGTGGTGGCTTCTCGTGTTGCGGAGCACGGGCTCTAGGCGCACGGGCTTCAGTAGTTGTGGCTCGTGGGCTCTAGAGCACAGGCTCAGTAGTTGTGGCGCACGGGCTTAGTTGCTCTGCGGCATGTGGGATCTTCCTGGACCAGGGCTCGAGCCCGTGTCCCCTGCATTGGCAGGCGGGTTCTTAACCACTGCGCCACCAGGGAAGTCCCGCTACCTTCTTTCTACAAAGAACACGATGATTTTGGAGGAGCAATGAGGCTTTCATTGAGGAAGAGGATAGAATATGACAATTCCAAAGGAAGGATTAGTTGTCCCATGGTATTAGTTAAGATCAAGAATACAAAGCAAAAGAAAAAAGTAGGTTGAATACTAATTATTAGGAGGTAGATGTATATGGACTTCAATGTAGCACATGCTTTTCATGTGACTGACTTTTTCTGGGTTTGTTTCCTCATTACGATTAGTAACTGTGAAGGTCCCTTCTACTGTTAAGATTTAATAAACGTTGAGTAAATGATTTCATTAATAAGATTACAGATTACAAATGCATGCATTTGAAGTATAACAGACACCATGTGAATGACAATAAAAATGAGATATTTATCTAGCACTTAGCAGAGTTTTTTTTTTTCATCTAAAACTTTCCCTATATTGGAAATCTTAAGATTTCCAACTATGAACGTGAACTATATACAGGACATGAACATCAACTACAAACTGTATATGAACATCTATGAACTACATAAGCCAACATCAAGTTGTACATTTACTATTCCGAATAGGATTAAACTAAAGTTAATATTCTGTAAAACTTGACTGGGCAAAACTAAATGTGTAAGAGGCTATTTTAGAGGAATATTCTAGGAGACCTCAAAAACTTAAGATAGGCCTGGACACAAAGTGGTCAAGAATTCAGTGTCTCAATTTCCAAGGATTTCTTCAAACTGTGAGGCTACTCAAATCCAGCTGCTGAGTGTCGCTCCAGAAGAGAGTGTTTGGACGGCAGCCCTGGGAGGATTAGAAGCGGCTCAGGCCCCAGCGCTGGCCCTTGAAGAAACAGCGCTGCGGACCTCCCGCCCCTCCCAGCCACCACCTGCAGCGGCCTGAGGCCTTTTAATGGATGACTTGCAACCCTGGCGGGTTTTCAGCCAGCTACTTTGAAGTGCGAGCTTCTGAGAGAAACTTGGAAAGCGCCCTAAGTGCTGCCTGGTTGTAGGGCAGGCAGGCTGAGAGACAGAGACACAGAGAAAGAGAGACAGAGACAGCACCCGCAAGGCCATGTAAGGAAGCAGGCCAGCCCCAAGGGGCTGCTTATGGGGACTAGGGTGGGGAAGTGAGGGTACACAAACTTAATTCTTAGGGGTATGAAAGACTGGTCAGAAACCTAAATGTTCTGTTTCATTCACATTTCTACCCTTATCTTCTCAACTTCCCAAATGCAAATATAAACTGGGGGAAAATGTTTACAGCCTATATGGAAAATAAGGGTTAATAGTCCTGATATATAAAAGGCTCTTAAAATTAATCAACAATGAAAACGTACATCCACACAAAACTTGTAGACAAGTGTTCACAGCAGCGTTATTCATAACAGTCAAAAGGTCAAAACAGCCCAAATGTCTATCAACTAATGAACGGATAAATAAAACATGGTATATCCATACAATAGAGTATTATTTGACAATAAGAAAAGTACTGATATGTGCTACAACCTGAATGAACCTTGAAAATATTGTGCTACATGAAAGAAGCCAGCCACAAAAGGCTACAAGTTGCGTGATTCCATTTATATGAAATGCCCAGAACAGGCAAATCCATAATGATAGAAAGTGGTTGCCTAGGTCTGGGGGAGATAGAGGTAAATGGGGAGTGACTGCTAATGGGCGGTGGGTCCCTTTTGGGGGATGATGAAAATGTTCTGGTGGTGATGGTTGCACAACCCTGTGAATAAACTAAAAGCCATTGAATTGTACACTTAAAATAGGTGAATTGTGGGGCTTCCCTGGTGGCGCAGTGGTTGAGAATCTGCCTGCCAATGCAGGGGACACGGGTTCGAGCCCTGGTCTGGGAAGATCCCACATGCCGTGAAGCAGCTGGGCCCGTGAGCCACAATTACTGAGCCTGCGCGTCTGGAGCCTGTGCTCCGCGACAAGAGAGGCCGCGAAAGTGAGAGGCCCGCGCACTGCGATGAAGAGTGGTCCCCACTTGCCACAATTAGAGAAAGCCCTGGCACAGAAACGAAGACCCAACACAGCCATAAATAAATAAATAAATATTAAAAAAAAAAAAAAATAGGTGAATTGTATGGTATGTGACTGTCTCAATAAAGCTGTTATTAAAATTAAACAACAAGAGAAAATCTCCCAACAGAAAAATGAGTCAGAGAAATGAACAGGCAATTCACAAAAGAAGAAATACGAGTGGTCAATATACTCGATACAGAAAAAAGATGTTCCACCTCACTAATAATCAAAGAAATATGAATAAGTACAAGTTACCACCTCCAGTTTCAAACTGGCAAAGACTGAGTTTCCACTGTAGGTCAGTGCACGTCCCCAGCGAGCAGGAGCAGAGGGTGGTACACTGGGTCAGACCTGTCAATACCGATGTAAACTCCAAATACATTCATTGCTTAGGTGCAAATTAATGCTTGGATGTAAGTAACTGATCAGACAGTCCACCATGCAGAGGCTACAGTTTCCCAGCCTGACGGGGTATTACGCAGCTGTAAGGAAATCGTGAGTCCTGGTACAGGACTGTGGGTGGGACTGTGGGACGGCAACTAGAGAAAACACAGTCTTGCTAATAGTAAGTCCCACCGTGCTAAACGCTTGAGGGGAGGTCACTGCCAAGAGAAAGAGTAGGCTCGCTGTTTCCCAAGGGCAGCGACCTGGGGAGAGCACACGTCTAACAGGGGCCACCAAGGGAGTAACTGGAGTAGCTGCCGTGGCAACCCGCCTGCAAAGTGTTTCATGTATACGTGCTACCTCATCCATACCCACAATAGTCCTCTGGGAGGGCATTAATATGATCACCCCCATTGCGCAGATGAGCAAAATGAGGCTTAGAGGGGCTGTCATCCGACCCAGGTCTCAACGACATGCCCAGATTCAAGGCCAAAGTCCACCACACTCTATAAGGTGTCCTCTTTTCACTTTAAACAAGGACGAAACTTCCGTGAACAGACACGGAATTCTGGGTTCACCAGGTCCTTAGTCTGTCCCAAAAGGGCAAATTCTCTGTCATTAATTGGCACTTACCAACTCCCTTTCCTTATACTAATCAGTGTCACAAAACATGTTATAAAAAAAAGCCAGAAGTGAACATCACTAAGTCTTAGTTCTAACCTGCAGAGTTTGTTGCTGCTAAATGAAACACAAAATTGAAACTCTGAAGCATCTTAATTTCTGGAAGCACGGCACACCAGGTACCCTGGCTGGCTCTCATTACGAACGGCTACAAATACTGAAGAAAAATTGTTTGACATCTTTTAAAATACATCGAAGAACCGGCAAGTCAGTAAGGACTACTGACAGATGAAACAAACTTAAGCAAAGGCTGGAATCCAGAGAGCAAGCGGAGCTCTGAGGGTGGGCAGCGAAGGCATCTGCAGAACTGAGCAAGCTCGAGTTCTCGCCCTGCCGCCAAGAAGGGAGGTCTCTCGGGAGGGCCCTCCAGAATAACGCTGGCCCCAAAGGGTTATATCTTAGTGGAAAGAAGATGGCACAGAAAAAGCCTATATGAAATCTTGGCACCAAATGGAGGGGTATAAAATTCTCCCTGGGAGAATCTGTAACCGTTAGATGGCCCCCAAATGGACTACAGCCCAAATTCACACATTATAAAAGGTACACTTCAGGGCTTCCCTGGTGGCGCAGTGGTTGAGAATCTGCCTGCTAATGCAGGGGACACGGGTTCGAGCCCTGGTCTGGGAAGATCCCACATGCCGCGGAGCAACTAGGCCCGTGAGCCACAACTACTGAGCCTGCGCGTCTGGAGCCTGTGCTCCGCAACAAGAGAGGCCGCGATAGTGAAAAGGCCCGCGCACAGCGATGAAGAGTGGCCCCCGCTTGCCGCAACTAGAGGAAGCCCTCGCACAGAAACGAAGACTCAACACAGCCAAAAATAAATATAAAAATAAATAAATAAATAAAAGAGCCTTCCCTAAATTAAAAAAAAAAAAAAAAAAAAAAGGTACACTTAGGTAGATAAAAAGTGATCCCAGAATGAAAGTATTAAATGCAAGAAGGAGTGAGGACCAACTAAAGTAGTAAGTAAGAAATAAGTAAATCTAAACAAATACTGAACAAATGACGTCTTCTAAAATTGAAAAAGAACATACACACCTATAGAATAAAAGTTGAGAAGGGAGTGTTAGGAATTAAAGTGCGTTAAGGTCCTAACTGCTTGAGAGTAAAGTGTAAAGACATTAACTAATGTTAGAATTTGGTAAGTTATGTAAATTGAGAGATATACCATATTCGTGGATCAGAAGATCAGTATCATAAAAATGTCAACTCTATCCAAATTGATATGTAATAAATTCAATTCTAATAAAATTCAAAGCAATGCTAATAAAAGACCCCAACAATTTTTATGAATTTGATAAGTACAATCTAAAATGAAGATGGAAAAGCAAAGGGCCAAAGCCTTACCAGATACCAAGAATTATTATATGAAAACTTAGAAATTAAGTCAGTGTGATACTGGCACACAGATAGAGAATAGATGGTAAAGAGGCCAGAAATAGACCCATACATTTGTGGACACCTGATGTATGATAATGGTTACTGGTGACATTAAAGGCCCACAAGAAAGGGATATACTTTTTCAATAAATAGTACTGGGACAATCTGATGTGCTTATTTAAAAAAAAGGAAGGGTTTCCCTGGTGGCGCAGTGGTTGAGAATCTGCCTGCTAATGCAGGGGACACGGGTTCGAGCCCTGGTCTGGGAAAATCCCACATGCCGTGGAGCAACTAGGCCCGTGAGCCACAGCTACTGAGCCTGCGCGTCTGGAGCCTGTGCTCCGCAACAAGAGAGGCCACGATAGTGAGAGGCCCGCGCACCGCGATGAAGAGTGGCCCCCGCTTGCCGCAACTGGAGAAAGCCCTCGCACAGAAACGAAGACCCAACACAGCCAAAAATAAATAAATAATTAATTTTTTAAAAAAAAGGAAAAAGAAATTAGCTCCTTATCTCACACCATACACAAAAATAATTATAAACAGACTAAAGAACTCAATGTAAAAGGCAAAATCATAAAATGTTTGGAAGACAATATATGGGGGAATACCTTTATAAACTTGAAGTAGGAACTTCTTAAAAAGAAACAAAAAGTGCTAACTATTAAAAAATTGATAAATGACATTAAAATTAAGAATTTCTGTTCACTGGGGACTTCTCTGGTGGTGCAGTGGTTAAGAATCTGCTTGCCAATACAGGGGACACAGGTTCGTGCCCTGGTCCAGGAGGATCCCACATGCTGTGGAGCAACTAAGCCCATGAGCCACAACTACTGAGCCTGCATGCCACAACTACTGAAGCCCGTGCACCTAGAGCCTGTGCTCCACAACGAGAAGCCACTGCAATGAGAAGCCCACACACCACAACAAAGACCCAACGCAGCCAAATAAATAATTAATTTTAAAAAAAGAGGTTATTTTCATTAAAAAAAAAAAAAACTAGAGTGACAAGACAAGCCACAAACTGGAAGTGGATAATTACAACACATCTAACTGACAAAGGATTAGTATCAAAACAAAAAACAAGAAAAAAAGTCTACATATAAATAAAAAGACAAACAATTCAATAAAAAAGAAGAGCAAAAGATTTAAGCAGTTGTTTCAGAGAAGCTGAAACCTGAATGATCCATTAGTGCATAAAAAGATGCTCAACACACTAATAATCATGAAAATGCAAATCAAAACCACGAGCGGGGGCTTCCCTGGTGGTGCAGTGGTTAAGAATCTGCCTGCCAATGCAGGGGACACGGGTTTGAGCCCTGGTCCGGGAAGATCCCACATGCCGCGGAGCAACTAAGCCCGTGCGCCACAACTACTGAGCCTGTGCTCTAGAGCCCGCAAGCCACAACTACTGAGTCCGCATGCCACAACTACTGAAGCCCGCACGCCTAGATAGAGCCTGTGCTCCGCAACAAGAGAAGCCGCCACAATGAGAAGCCCATGCACCGCAACGAAGAGTAGCCCCCGCTCGCCGCAACTAGAGAAAGCCTGCGTGCAGCAACGAAGACCCAATGCAGCCAAAAATAAATAAAATAAATTTATTAAAAAAGAAAAAACCACATAAGGTATCACTGACCTTCCAACAGGTTAGTAAAAATTTTTAAATGTGATAATACCATTGTTTGGAGGATGTGAAGCAAACAGAATTGTCAGTTGAAGTGTAAATTGGGGAAACCACTTTGGAAACTATTTGGTATTATTTGGTCAAATTGAAGATGCACGCACCCTGTGATCCAGTCCTCCTCCCAGGGATGTACCCTGAGAGGCTGTACATGTGTGTCCCAGGAATGGTCACAGCACCACTGTCTGTCTCAGCAAAATACTGGAAACAAATCAAATGTCCGTCAACAACAGAACGGATATGTTCTCATACAATGGAACATAATTCATCAGTAAAAATGAAATACACCTATATGTAACGTGGATTAATCTCAAGAACACATGTTAAGGAAAAAATTTAGATCACTGAAAAATAACAAAATGATTTATTTAGTTCAAAAACATGCAAAATTAAACAATACATTGCTTAGCAATACAAACACATGCGGTAAAACTATAAAGAAAAGCTAGAGGTGGGAATTCCCTGGCAGTCCAGTGCTTAGGACTCAGCACTTTCACTCCTGTGGCCCAGGTTCAATCCCTGGTCAGGGAACTAAAATCCCACAAGCAGGCGCAGTGCGGCCAAAAAAAAAAAAAGTAAAAATAAGAAAAGCAAGAGAATGATAAAAGCCAAATTCAGTGATTAGGTGGGGGTGGGAATGGGACAGGATCAGGGAGGGGCACTCCAAAGGTAATGGTAACATTCTTTTTTGTAAATTGCATACATGGGCACGTGGGTATTCCTTGTATCCTTTTCCTTTATATGATACAGTATTCTTTTGTATCTACTATTTAAAAAGACAATTTACAAAATTAAACAATGTTCCTTCTGACTTTAAGCAATGATTTGAAGCATTAACTTGGGCAGCTGACTGAGTTACACTAAGCCAGGAAAGTCCCTGACAGGGGCCCACCCGGCCCTGAGACTATAGTAATGAGAAGTGCTTCACCACCCTGGCTGGCTCCGAATCCGGAGAGATATAACTTCCCACTGAGCCCTGGAGCCTTCCATTCAGGACAGGAAAATTACTGCTTAGATTAATCGGCCAGTACAGGAAGTAGTGCGGGTGGGGTGGGGAGAACAGGTTCTGCTGCCAGACCTTTTAAGACCAGAAGCTGAGTATTTTTTTGATGTTACAATGAACCCACCAAGCCTCCCTTCGGGCTAGGTCCCCACTCTCAGCTGGAATTGCCACCTCTGAGGCTCTGCATTCTGCGGTTGAGACATGAGTGAACAACTCTCAATTCTAACCATGCCCTTTGCTTCCTTCCTTTGAAGCTCAAGGCTGATCTCTCCAATTCATAACAAGCAGGTTTGAATGGAAGAGCCCATGCTCTGGTTTTCTGTACGTATCTGTGACTATATTATTGAGGTCAACCTTAATTGGTCCTTGGACTGTTGAGCTACTGACACCCATGAGGACCTCCGAGAGTGCCAGGCACCTATGCTGACACTCAACACACACATCTGCAGCAAATGCTGAAAGCACTCGGTGCTAAAATGCCTACTCTTTGTGACCTCTATGATTTCAATCATTTAAAAATGTGGCCAGCAAAAGAGGTAGATTATGGTCTCCAGGACAATATGCTTTGTGCACAAAATGTACTGGGAGTTTTTCGTTTCCTCTAAGGTTGGGGTCCCTCCCTTTTGTGGTGTCTGTTACCCTGCCAGACACCATGTCTGAGTACCTCCGTGCCACCCACGCGGCACCATCTTGGGGGAATTCCAGGACGGTAGAGAGTGGGCCACCTGCTCTCTCCTGTGGCAAACTGTTAAAACTGAAGCTCTGCCCACAGAGGCTGCCCTTTCAGTGTTCTAAATGGAAGGTTCAGTATATGTGCAACAAAATTAAGCCATTTGGCACTTAAAAATGGTCTTCCCTATATATACATACAGACATATATACGCACAGAAGAGCCCGGGCACGACACACAAACGCTGTTAATAGTTATCTGGGAGGGGAACCGGGTCAGGCGTGGGAGGGTGACTTACTTTCCCCAGTACTTTTGTTAGAACCTTCTGATTTTTGGACCTCATGCATGTATTCCTGTCCTAAACATTTTTTTCTTCCTCAACTCTGCACACTTTCTTTCTTGACCCTCACAGGGTCATCCTCTCCTAACACATAATAATGCTAGTTACCAATTATGGAGTCAAGGACTTGACTAAGCATTTTACATGCATTACCTCATTAATAATTCCACCCAATAAAGTTAGTGTGAGGTCATCATTATCTCCACTTCACACCCGAGGAAGTGGAGGCTTAGATAGGTCAAGTACTTTGCCCAAAGGCACACAGCTAGTAAGTATAAGGACCAGCTCAGGTACGTTTGGCTTAGAAGTTCATGCTTCTAACCAGCACCCTGTACCTCAGGGGTTCTTAGCTGGGGGCAATTTTGCCCGAGGAGACGTACAGCCTCCTCTGGAGACATTTCAGCTGTCATAGTTGGAGGTAGGTGGGGGCTACTGGCATCTGTGGGCAGAGGCCAGGGGTGCTACTCGCATCCTGAAGTGCACAGGACGGCCCCCAAGACAAAGACTCACTAAGCCCCAAATGGCAATAATGTCAATGTTGAGGAACCCTGCTCTACTGGAAAAAGAAAGACAGAGAAACTGTCTCTGAACTAAACTCTCATAGTTTAGGTCATAGTTCACCATGTCCACATCCCATATTACACCCAGACACCAAATAAACCATTGGGTTGTCCTCTCTTCATTAATAGCATGCCAAACCCTCATCACACTGGAGGTCTCTCCAGCCCCACTGGCCGATCACCCATTCACCCAACAATGTTTACTGAGCACCAACTGCGTGCCAGGAAATGACCTACACAGTGGGAATACCAGGAGAAATAAGACCCTGTCCCCGCCCACGAGCTGCTGGTGGTCTCACAGGGAGACAGGCAAGAAAACCTATGATCATCATAGGAGGTAAGAATGTACTCCAAGGGGCTTCCCTGGTGGCGCAGTGGTTAAGAATCCGCCTGCCAATGCAGGGGAGATGGGTTCGAGCCCTGGTCCAGGAAGATCCCACATGCTGCGAAGCAACTAAGCCCGTGCGCCACAACTACTGAGCCTGCGCTCTAGAGCCCGCGAGCCACAGCTACTGAGCCCACACGCCAAAACTACTGAAGCCACGCGTCTAGAGCCCGTGCTCCGCAACAAGAGAAGCCACCGCAATGAGAAGCCCGCGCACCACAACGAAGAGTAGCCCCCGCTTGCGGCAACTAGAGAGAGGCCACACACAGCAACAAAGACCCAACGCAGCCAAAAAAAAAAAAAAAAGTACTGCAAGGTCATTGCAGGATGCTAAGAAATCACAGAGGAGGGGGTCCAAACTCAGCTGGGGCGGGGGCGCAGGGGTGGGCAGGGCTGGGAGAAGGTTTCCCAGAAGCATTTGAGCTTGAAGGAGTTAACCAGGCAGAGGGAATCCTTTCCTTCCCAAAGGACCCCTCACCAGAGCTTTCAGAGTATGGTCTCTGAGAATCCAGGTTGACAACTTTAATTAGAACGTTGGTGGAACTCCTGAGAAAAACAGGGAGTGCACAGAGCAGTCCTTGATCCTCTGAGTACAACCTGGATAATTCCTGCCTCAACAGGGACAGAACGCAACCTGGCTTCCCTATCGGTCTGGGCGTTCTTCAACTGCAATCCTAACTGGTCTCTCTGGCTTCGAACCACCCCACACCTTGCAGCAGGAGGCAACTGACATGTTCACAGCAGATCCCGTGAATTACATGCTTGACCTCACATAATTCTCAAAACAATTCTCTGAAGTAAACATTGTTATCCCTATTTTACAGATGAGGAAACTGAGGAACAGGAATGAAGTAACTGACCCTCAGAACAGAGAGCCACTAACCAGGGAAGCAGGGATTCACACCCAACTCCAGCGTCCTTGCCGCCTCTATCTGAGGGGACCTTTATAGTTATCAATCCAAAACATGTCATGTACTCTGAATCTTCACCACCTCAGTACAGCCTTCCAACATCAGTCATCCTCCTTCTGTACACCTCACACTTCTGAACAGGTATCTGTGGCGTTTCTTGTGTTGTACTGTGATCACCCATGTGGCTAAGAGCTCCTTGCTCCCAGGATCCAGTCTCACTTATCTTCACATCCCGAGCCCCCGGCGCAGTGTCTGACACGTCAGGCACAGAAAACACTGAATGGGTAGACAAGCCTGGACTCCCTGGGCCCAAGCAGCACAAACTACCCAAAGCCAGGGGAGCCTGCCTTGGGGACCCAGAGGCCTGGGGAACACACCCCGACCTCTTTCACCAGTGCAGTGGACTTCCCTTGGGCTGGGCCCAACCCCCAAAGCCAGCAATCCAGTCACACTGGGGACAGAGCAGGTTCTGTCAGCCAGCTTTCTCTCTAGCATTGGAATAGTCATGATTCCTCCTTTGGTTGTACACCAGATGCTTGTGTTTGGGGACACGTTGTACAAAAATATGTATCTCTAAACATTAGAACCTTAAAAGGAATGAGCGTGTGCTCCCCACTCTGTCTTTCCCTCTCTGCCAGACAGAGTGCATCCATGATGGCAGAAGCTAGAGCAGCCAGCTTAGTCCATGAGATGGAAGCCTGGGTTTGAGCAAGGAGAGCCACATGATCAATGAAACCCTGTGTCTGGATAACTTCATGGAACAGAGTGAGCTGCCCTGACCGGCTCTGGACTGCCTACTTCCATTCTGTGAAGGAGCGAGGAATAAATTTCTATTTCCTTTCAGCCACTGTATTTTGGAGCATTTTGGTTTGTACCTACTTAAAACAAGGTGTCAACATTGCCCAGGGATTAACCTAGCATGATCTTTCTTAGTAAAACGACAATAATATTATCAACATTCTCCCAACCAAACTAACTAGGATTTTGTCATTACTGTATAATTTTAGAGAAAAAGCTATCTTGAAAGGGTGATTTGAATCACATTGAGCCTAGAGAAGAAGGACAAACAAACTGACCTGGTTTGTTTCATCTTTGAGTATTACTGACATACCTCAGATTTCCAAGTAGCCCAGGCTACTCTGTTCTGACAGTTTGTCTCGGGCAACTCCAGCTTGGCGCTCCTCCTCCAGCTCATTACCTGAATCGAAGACCAAGTGGAAAATCTGATGAGAAACTGTAGGGTACCTGCTCCCTAAGAGCTGCCCTTTCATTCACCAAACACAGGCAAATGCAGAGCACTGAGCACAGAGCCTGGCACAAAGTGTTCAGTAAGTGTTAAATTGGATTGTTACTGGCCCGCTGCATGCCAGACCCTGTGCCGGACACCGGAGACACAAAGATCAATAAACCCAGTCCCATTCCCTACACTCAGGAACGCCTGCTGACCGAAAGACATAACACAAGGTCGATAAGCAAAAGCAATGAGGCTGTGCCCAAGTATTATTACAGCGTTAGCATTCCTCTGGGATGTCCCAGACACCGTGCTTCTCATTCCAGACCCTCACCCAGGTGACACACCCCTGCCCACAACTTTAGTGACCTTCGCTGGATGCTAGATCACCACTGGACAGCTCCACTTGAACGTTTTACAGGCACCTACTTTCAACATGTTCAAAACGAAATTTATCTTCCCTCCTCAAACCGGCTCTGCGTCCTGCTCCCTGTCCCACGGAGCAGCACCACCAGCCAGCAGCCAAAAACGTGGAGTCAACCTGACTCCTCCCTGCCTCTAAACCCCTCAGCTAAGTAACCGCCAACTTTGGTCAGGTCTACCTCCAAACCATCTCTCCCCACCTTCTGCCTCTAATCTAACTCAAGTCCACCCTCATTTCTCACCTGATAGTTCTAGTAGCCTCTTAATTGGCCTCTGGGCCCACTCCCTTTAATACATTCTTTAACTAGAGTGATCTTTCTAATCCACAAATCTGACTTTTAAGTGGAGTCCCATTAACCTAAAATTTCAAGTCCACAGCTAAGTTTAAAAGGCCCTCTAGGGGACTTCCCTGGTGGTCCAGTGGTTAAGACTCCGGCTTCCACTGCAGGGGGCACGGGTTCGATCCCTGCTCGGGGAACTAAGGATCCTGCATGCCGCGTGGTGGCCAAAAAAAAAAAGAAAAGTGGGGAGGGCCCCCTAGGACCAGACCAGACTGCCTCTTTAGTCTTACCTTTATTCTCTGTCTCTAGGCAGAGAACTTCATTTAATTATTACACTGGCTTCCCAGCTTTCTCACAAATTCTATCTTCAACTGAGAATACTCTTCCCCTCTCCTGCCCGCGCTCTCCAAGCATCCTTCAGGTCTCAGTTTCCTGGGGAACAGAAGCCTCCCTGGATTCGCCTAGACTGAGTGAGGTGCCTCTACTCAGTGTTTCCAGAGCAAGAACTTTTCTGCTTTTCTTCCATCATATCAGAATTGCCTATGTATCTGTATGTCTCCCACATGAATCTCTGAGCTCTGGGTGATGATGCTGATACGAAAGATAACAGCAACGAACACATACAGCGTTTACTTTGTGCCAGGAAGCGTTCTCGGTACTTTACACCTATTACCTCATTTAATCTTTATAACCATCTTAGGAAGCAGATTTTATTCTTAACTCTGCTTTAAGGATGAGGAAACCGAGACAGGGAGCGAGAAACTAACGAAGGACACAGTTGGCAAGCACAGAGTCGGGATTCAAACCTGGCTGCCCGGCTCCACAGTTTAAACTTTGTAACCGCTATGCCAGTCTGGATCGCTCTCTCTATCCTCAGAACCTATCAGGAGCTGAACCACCGTCTGTGGAACCAACGAATGAATGAAATAATCTTATACGGGGGCAGTGTCGGCCTCCTACACGGCAAGCTCCTTCCTAGGCCCTGACAGGCTTGTGCCATCGGGCCCCGATGGCCAAAGTGAGCTGCGCCTGCACCCCGCCACCTCGCGGCCTCAGGACGCCCACCAGCAGCGGCGCATCGGGGTCAAGGGGCGGTGACAGCCGGGCGGCGGGGGCGGAGATGCTACCAGCTGGGGTGTCACCCAGCCCGGAGGCGACTCGCGCTCCCTCGCCGGGACGGCGGGTCCGGTCCGCCCGCCCACTCCCCGCCCGCTCGCCGGGCGGCGCCCCCCACCCATTTGCCCCGCACGCTCTTGTCCTGTGGGATCCCCTCAGTCCGGGTTTCCTTCCCAGTCCACTTCCCTCCCCTCCCCCACACAACCGTCCCCGGCGTCCCGCCGCGCCCCATCCTGCGCCGCCTCTGCCCAACTCCTGAGACTCCTCCAGCCCCGGGTGCTTGCTGATCCTCACCTGCCATGTCCTGGACCCCACCGCAGAGGGAGGTGCATCACGGCCGCGAGGAGGCCGGGGACAGCACTTCAGAGCAGACAAAGGGCGCCGCCATGTTAGAGTCGGGCGGAACCGACCTCGCTGGCTTCCCGTCTGCAACTTCCGGCGCATGCGCAGCGTCCCCCCTAGCCGTAGCTCGTGGACAGGCGCATGCGCCTACTGTAATACAGTACTTCTGCACTTAGAATTGTTCGCCTTGTAACCGTTTCTTGGTTTTCTATTCCAAATATAACAATAACAGCTCCTACGTGTTCAGCGCTTACTGTGTGCCAGGCACTGTGTTAAGCGCTTTACGTGCATTATCTCAAGTCCTCTCACCAACATACGATAAAGTTTTTGTCCCCCTTTTGAAGAAGGGAAAACGGAGTCTCAGGGTAAATGAATTGCCAGCTGTCACGCACCTTACAAGTGATGAAGCAGAGATGTGAACCTAGTTGTGGCATCAAAGCTGCAGAACCACGATTATGTTTTTCTACTTTCTGAGCCAACCACTACCCGCTTCCCTGTTTAGAGGAGATCCAGGATTAGCCTGGATGTGAATGAGGGTGCCTGGAAACAAAAGTCTGCCTGCAGACGTGACCAGCCATTCTGTGGCCTCTTTCCAACGTTTCAGCACCTTCAGGCCGTTGACTTTTCTACTTCCAAACAGTTCCTCGGCTTTCTACTTTCTTCACTTCCGACCCTGTTTATTTTTCATGATCCATAATTTTAAAAACACTCTTGCCACAATCCAAAACTCCTTTGCTCTTTGTCTTTTTGTCACATGGATTTGGTAAAAATTTCAACCCTGGGTGAATCCAACTGCTCCTTTTCCCTTTGCCGACACCTAAACAGCCAAACACAGTTGGAGAAAGTACCCAGTGGGACAGACTGTTCCCTACAAATCCATGACTGCCAGCCTTAAGAGGGACTTCAACAAATGTCAGTCTGGCCAATTGACTGCTCCTCTCTTCACAATAACTAAAGAAACTAAAAAACTCAGCAGCAGTTGACTTCACCCTTTTATTTACAGGAAAATGATAGCAAATCTGATAGGAACTCTCCTGTCTTCCCAATACTAAGCATGCAAATCTACTTCTGAGTCATCTGTGTCGGACGTAGTCAATTGAGACTCGGCATCCATTCCTTCCAGAATTAAAAAAGTTAAAATTTTATTTCCCAGACTCAGCAGCAGTTAGAATCCCAGATGCAGATGGTTCTGCCAGTAGGTAAGATTTGGAGGGTGGAAGAGAGGGAGTAGCCATTGGCCTGCTGATGTTAGCTGATTTTTGCTGACAAGAAAGGTCATGCAAATGTGGGGGGTTGCGGCAGTGCATTGTGGCCAGTCTCCAGCTTCGTGAGTGTTCAGAAGCATCTGTGAGATGTTGCCAGCCGAACTCAGCATTCTAGTGCCTGGGAACCAGCTTCTAGTCCCAAATTTAGATCCATGGACCCTTGCTGTGGTGATATGTTCTTGAGTGCAATAATCTCAGTGGTGGCCTCTCAATTCCCCATCTTCCTGATTGTGGCAGAAGTAATAGCTCCTAATTGGTGAGTTCTATGGTATTCTGGGAGCCATTAATAAAAGCCCAGTGTAGAGACCATTCTTTCAGCCCCTCCAATAAGTTTATAAACATTTAATTCTCTGTATTAAATCCATTTCTAGTTAAAATAAGCTTAGAAACAACATGAGGGATCTTTGCAGTGATGGAAATGTTCTGTACCTTGACTATGTCAATATAAATATCCTGGTTGTGATATTGTACTACAGTTTTGCAAGATGTTACCATTGAGGGAAACTGGGTAAAGGATGGGGAGGGGGATGGAATTGCTCTGTATTGTTTCTTACAATTGCATGTGAACCTACAATTATATCAAAATAAAAAGTTTAATTAAAGAGAAAGTCCAGCGAGGTTTCTATTTCTGCAGGAAACTGACCCTCAAAGATGGAAATCAGGGTACTAAGTTTGAAGGTGATGCAGATCTAGTCTATTTCACGCAGGCAAAAAATAGTTACATAAGTTATCATTCATCACAATAAGTACTGTTGCCTAGAGGAAAGTGCCTAATGAAGGTAAGGCTGTAGATGGAGCAGTTGCTGCAACTGACCATTATGGTGAGAGTCAGGGCTATAAGGCCTGTGGGGTGAACTGGCTGTTTATAATTACACTGAAGAGTTTCAAAAAAGAAATATTTAGGGTTTAAATTCTCAGCTCAAGACAGAGCCAGAGAACCAGGGCCCACTCCTGACTACTCTAAATATGTTTTCTCATCTCTTGTAGCCACAGGGCTTATGCAGTCAAAAATTGGACGGAACTGATCCTGTGGGTTGCTAAACTGCAATATAATTGCAGTGTAAGTTGTAATATAATTGCAGTATAACTGCAACGGGCCAGATGCATTGACTGGGAACAAGGGACACTTAGGAATCGAAGTGGGGATGTTTGAGTGGATGCAGATGACTGAGTTCCCTGACTCCCCAAATCCAGAATTCAATGAAACTCCCGTGCCACAGAAGCAGCCCCTCCTCCCATCGAATGGGCTGATCCTGCTTTCCCTGGAGAGCATGTAATAACCTCATAGTAGGAAGTTATTTTGCAAGGAGATGCTGGTTCCTTTCAGAGACCACTCCACCATCCTTCATTTGTCTCTGATCTATAAAGAGAGTCTAATTCCAAAATGCCCCAGGGAACAAGCACAGAGTCTGACTATGGAGATGGCTTACAGACAAGAAAGAAAGAAGGAAAGGACGGGAAGGGAAGGGGGATAGAAGGAAAGGAAGGAAGAAAGGAAAGGAAGGAAGGAGGGAGGGAAGGAGGAAGAGAAAGAGAGAGCGAGAGCACCTTAACTAATAAATGAGCTGAAACCTGGGGAATATAGGTGTAGGGATTCTAAAGGTGCTAGGTCCAGGAGGAAGGGAGATTACATTAGACTTGGCAGAATGTCTCAATACAAATGCACATTACAGAGATTTCGGTGTTTTAATGTTCCAGCTGAGAATGGTTCTAACAGCACAGTTGGTTGAATAAAATCTGGACCCCATAGTGGTCTTCATTAAATAACGGTGAGATGACAGAAACTCTTTAGAGTAACAGAGAGGAAGAAATGCAAAAATTTGGGCAGGGTGGTTGGGACAGGGCAGGAGTAAGTATACATGTGTTAATTGAATGAGTGATGGACTGACTTGCCTGGTTTCTCACTAGGGGCCATTCCTCCAGTGTATTACTAACTGGCTCCCTCACCCCGAGGTCCTCCCCCTCTAACCCCCTCTTCCCCTTAGCCCTCAGAGTGACACACAGGGCCCGTCACCATCTCCGAAGTCTCCGGCCTAAACCTCATCCACCCCCTACCCTAAAGTCTTCCCAAAGCTCAGTCACTATTTACACATGGGCTACCTTGCATTTTCCCAATAAGGAGATTTTTTTAACTGGTTGGCCAACTTGTGGATATAAACTTGAAGTGCTGTAGATAAACTGACAAATGTCTATTTATACAATTTAGTTATAAACATCTTAAAAATCATGAATTATGTAACAGTGTATTTATTTATAAATGCTACTTTTTTTTTCTCTGCTCACTTTTCATGTAATGGTTTCCTTTACTCTTCACAGACATCTTCGGCACACATCCTTGACACTTTTAAATTCATTTTGAAAACTTTGTAAAGTACACAAGAGTAGTGAAAATAACGAAATATTTTCTATACCCCTCTTACCCAGATTCAACAGTTAACTTTTGCTAAATGTACTTAGGATATCCTTCCTTTCTTTCTTTCTTTCTTTTTTTTTTTTGGCTGCACTGTGAGGCATGTGGATCTTAGTTCTCCCCACTGACCAGGGATGGAACCCGTGCACCCTGCGATGGAAGTGCGGAGTCTTAACGACTGGACCGCCAAGGAAGTCCCTATCCTTCCTTTCTTTTCAAAAAAATTGCTAAGATGGCTGGTGGGTTTGGGTGGCAGCAGCCTGATTCCCTCTTCGGAAAGTTCCTCATCAACCTTCCATGTAATAGTTTCTTCCTTTGAAGATGCTTGTCTGAGTCAATAATTTCATTAGAGGTTGTAAAATGATGCATTTCTGATCCTATCATTCTTTCCACATTTATTAGCTGGAATTCTTCTATAAACAAGAACTTTCCCTCATCAACTAGGGCCATATGGTTACCTAGAAAAAAATAGTTCATTCAGGGAAGACTGGATAGAGCTCATTTTCTAAAAATAACAGCTTTCTTGAGATATAATTCACATACCATACAATTCCCCCTTTTAAAGTATACAATTCAGTGGTTATTAGTATATTCACAGTTGTGCAACCAACACTGCTATCTAATTTCAGAATATTTTCATCACTCCCCAAAGAAACCGCATACTTACTTGCAGTCACTCCGCATTCCTCCCTTCCCCCAACGCCTGACAACCACTTATCTACTTTTGGTTTTTACAGCTTTGCCTATTCTGGACATTTTATAAAATGGAATCATACAACATGTGGTCTTTAACGACTGGCTTCTTTCACTTAGATTTTAAGCTTCATCCACATTGTAACATGTATCAGTACTTCACTCTTTTTTTATGGTCAAATAATACTCCACTGTATAAATATACCACATTTGGTTTGTCCATTCATCAGTTGATGGACATTTGCATCATTTTCACTTTTGCTATTGTGAATGACGATGCTATGAACATTTGTGTACAAGTTTTGGGTGGACATATGTTTTCACTCTTGGGTGTATACATAAGAGTGAAATTGCTGGGTCTTAGGATAACTCTATCTTTAACATTCTGAGGAACTGCCAAAATGTTTTCCAAGGTGACTGCACCATTTTTTTAAATTGAAGTATAGTCGATTTACAGTGTTTCAAGTGTACAGCAAACCGATTCAGTTATACATATATATATTATTTTTCAGATTCTTTTCCATTATAGGTTGTTACAAGATACTGAATATAGTTCTCTGTGCTGTATAGTAGGTCCTTGTTTATATATTCTACATATAGTAGTGTGTATCTGTTAATCCCAAATTCCTAATTTATCCCCCCCATTCAAAGTGACTGCAACATTTAACAATCCCACTAGTAATCTAAGAGGGTTCCAGTTTCCCCAGATCCTCACTAACACTTGTGATTGTCTCTCTTCCTGATGTTCATTTCCTTTGAATTTTCAATTTTCAGAGAAAAGAGAAGGTGTCCACTAACATCAAATGAGAGTCCTCCCCACTCACTTTTTTTAAAACTTTTTATTTTATATTGGAGTAGAGTTGATTAACAATGTTGTGTTAGTTTCAGGTGTACAGCAAAGTGATTCAGTTATACATATACATGTATCTCTTCTTTTTCAAATTCTTTTCCCATTTAGGTTGTTACATCATATTGAGCAGGGTTCCCTGTGCTATATAGTAGGTCCTTGTTGGTTATCCATTTTGAATATAGCAGTGTGTACCCACTCATTTTTTTTTTTAACACCTTTATTGTAGTATAATTGCTTTACAATTGTGTATTAGTTTCTGCTTTATAAGAAAGTGAATCAGCTATACATATACGTATATCCCCATATCTCCTCCCTCTTGCATCTGCCTCCCACCCTCCCTATCCCACCCCTCTAGGTGGTCACAAAGCACCAAGCTGATCTCCCTGTGCTATGTGGCTGCTTCCCACTAGCTATCTATTTTACATTTGGTAGTGTATATATGTCCATGCCACTCTCCCACTTTGTCCCAGCTTACCCTTTCCCCTCCCC
Source organism: Balaenoptera physalus (assembly GCF_965194825.1). Classification (NCBI taxonomy): domain Eukaryota; kingdom Metazoa; phylum Chordata; class Mammalia; order Artiodactyla; family Balaenopteridae; genus Balaenoptera; species Balaenoptera physalus. The sequence goes on along the minus strand of NC_138882.1, from coordinate 184,017,049 downwards.
ATGTCCTCAAGTCCATTCTCTACGTCTGTGTCTTTATTCCTGTCCTTCCCCTAGGTTCTTCAGAACCTTTTTTTTTTTTTTTTTTAGATTCCACATATATGTGTTAGCATACGGTATTTGTTTTTCTCTTTCTGACTTACTTCACTCTGTATGACAGACTCTAGGTCCATCCACCTCACTACAAATAACTCAGTTTCATTTCTTTTTATGGCTGAGTAAAATTCCATTGTATGTATGTGCCACATCTTCTTTATCCATTCATCTGTCGATGGACACTTAGGTTGCTTCCATGTCCTGACTATCGTAAATAGAGCTGCAATGAACATTGACCCACTCACTTTTTAAAAATACTTTTTAAATTTTAAAATAATTTTAGATTTATTTAAAAGTCGCAAAGATAGTACAGAGAGTTCCTGTGCACTCCACACCCGGTTTTCCCATTGTTAACATCTTACTTGACCATGAAACATTTGTCAAAAGTGAGGAAACAACATTGGTACATGACTATTAACTAAATTCCAGACTTTATTTGGATTTCACCAGTTTTTCCGTTAATGTTCTTTTTCTGTTCCAGGATCCAGTCCAGGATCCCACATGGCATGTAGTCATCAGGTCTCCTTAACCTCCTCTGGTCTGTGACGGTTTCTCAGTCTTTCCTTGTTTTTCATGATCTTGACACTGTGAAGAGTACTGGGTGGGTATTTTTCAGAATGCCCTTCAGTTTGGATATTTCCAGTGTTTTTCTCATGATTAGACCAGGGTTATGGGTTTTGAGGAAGGAGAACACAGATGAGAAGTGCCCTTCTCATCACATGATATCAGGAGTGCATACTCTTCACACGTACCCAGTCACTTTGGTTTAAATTGTGGTAAAATATACACTGCCCAGTCACTTTTTAAATCATCCAACACAGGCAACAATATCTAGCTAGAATTTAATTTTGTTTGATTTTCTTTGTTTTTTAAATTTTTTTATTGAGGTTTAGTTGATTTACAATGTTGTGTTAGTTTCTGGTGTCCAGCAAAGTGATTCAGTTATATAGATATAGATATATTCATATTCTTTTCCATTATGGTTTATTACAGGGTATTGAATATAGTTCACTGTGCTAACCAGTAGGACCTTGTCATTTATCTATTTTATATATAGTAGTTTGTATCTGCTAATCCCAAACACCTAATATATCCCTCCCCCACTTCTTTTCCCCTTTGGTAACCATAAGTTTGTTTTCTGTCTGTGAGTCTGTTTCTTTTTGTAAATAAGTTCATTTGTATCATATTTTAGATTCCACATATAAGTGATATCATATCTCTTTATTTCTTTTTTTTTTCTCTTTCTGACTTACTTCACCTAGTATGATAATCTCTAGGTCCATCGATGTTGCTGCAAATGGCATTATTTCATTCTTTTTTTATGGCTGAGTAGTATTCCATTGTATGTGTGTGTGTGTATATATATATATATATATATATATATATATATATATATACTACATCTTCTTTATCCATTCATCTCTTGATGGACATTTAGGTTGCTTCAATGTCTTGGCTATTGTAAATAATGCTGCTATGAACATTGGAGTGCATGTAATTTTAAATTTTCTTTGATATTTATATAGCATATTGGTTTTCTACTGCCGCTGTAACAAATTACCAGTCTTGTGGCTTAAAGCAACACAAATTTATCATCAGTTGATCAGATGTCCAACGTGAGCTAAAATCAAGATGTTGGCAGGATGGTTCCTTTACAGAGGTTTTAGGGGAAAATCCCTTTCCTTGCCTTTGCCAGGTTATAGAAGCTGCCTACATTCCTTGGCTCATGGCCTCCCTCCACCTCTTCGAAACCAGTGTTAAAAACAAGACAACAACGGCCATAAAGCAACAACATTGTAAATTAACTATACTTCAGTAAAAAATTGGTTTATAAATAATAATACAAAATAAAATAAAATAATACAAATGAACTTATTTAAAAAACAGAAACAGACTCACAGACATAGAAAACAAACTTATGGTTACCAAAGGGGAAAGAGAGAGAGGAAGGGATAAATTAGGAGTATGGGATTAACAGATACACACCACTATATATAAACTATATATATATACATATATATATATAAATATCAAGGATTTACTGTATAGCACAGGGAACTATATTCAATATCTTATAATAACCTATAATGGAAAAGAATCAGGAAATATATATATTATGTGTGTATAACTGAATCACTTTGCTGTACACCTGAAACTAACACAACATTGTAAATCAACTATATTTCAATAAAAACAAACAAAAACAAAACAAAGCAAGACAACAAGCCTGAAATGGAGTTGCTTATGCTAAGCCTCACATCACCAAACGAAGATTTAACTTAATTACAGTTTTGGCTCTCCCAGAAATGGAATCTTAAACCATTCAATCAGGAAACACCTGATTGGCACTAGCTAGGTGCCTGATAGACCCCTGCCCTCCCAAAAAGGAAAGTAACCTTGTGATAACCAACCCGCTTTTTTGCCTAGTATAACTTCCTATTCCTGCTCCTTTCTGCCTATAAGTCTCTCATTTTGTACAGCTCCTCAGAGTTCCTTTCTATCTTCTAGATTGGATGCTACCTGATTCAAGTCCATTTTTCTTCAAATAAACTCTTAAAATGTTTACTATGTCCCAGTTTGTCTTTTCTTAAAAAATTAATTAAATTATTTATTTGGCTGCATTGGCCTCTCTCTAGCTGTGGTGCGCGGGCTCCAGAGAGCGCAGGCTCAGTAGTTGCGGCGCACGGGCTTAGTTGCCCCACGGCGTGGGGGATCTTAGTTCCCGGACCAGGGATTGAACCCACGTCCCCTGCATTAGGCAGATTCTTAACCACTGGACCACCAGTTTGTCTTTTAACACCAGCAATGGCAGATTGAGTCTCCCTCACTTCATAGGTCTCTGGCCTCGTTCCATTGTCACATTTTTTTAAAAATTAATTAATTAATTAATTAATTAATTTTGGCTGTGTTGGGTCTTCGTTGCTACGCGTGGGCTTTCTCTAGTTGCGGCGAGCAGGGGCTACTCTTCGTTGTGGTGCACGGGCTTCTCATTGTGGTGGCTTCTCTTGTTGCAGAGCATGGGTTTTAGGCGCACAGGCTTCAGCAGTTGTGGTGTGCGGGCTCAGTAGTTGTGGCTCGTGGGCTCTAGCAGGCAGGCTCAGTTGTTGTGGTGTACGGACTTAGTTGCTCTGCGGCATATGGGATCTTCCCAGACCAGGGCTCGAACCCGTGTCCCCTGCATTGGCAGGCGGATTCTTAACCACTGCGCCACCAGGGAAGTCCCTGTCACATCTCTTTCTAACCCAGCCAGGAGAAGGTCTCCAATTATAAGGACTAGTGTGATCAGATTGAACTCACTCAGATAATCCAGGACAATATCCCTATCTCAAAGTCCACACCTCTGACCAAATATATATTTGGTCTTCTGGCTCCTGGCACAGAGCTCCTAACAGCCTTGAAATTTCCCAAGTCAGAAGAGTGAAAAGCGTGTCTTTTGTTATGTAAATGAGGTGACTTTTGGAAAGCCCCTGTGTCACCTAAGAATGGGGGCAGGAGAACCAACCACGTGATTACAGGGTTGGAACTGTCAGTCCCACCGACCCACTGACCTCCGGGATGTGAGCAGGGCTGGAGATTGATGGCCACCAAAGGCCAGTGATTTAATCAGTCGTGCCCATGTAACGAACCTCCATTAAAACCCAAAAGAACAGGGTTTGGAGAGCTTCTGGGTTGGTGAACACGTGGAGATTGGGGAAAAGTGGCGCTCTCAGACAGTGTGGAAGCTCCTAGCCCTCCACGCATACCTCGCCTGTGCATCTCTTCCATCTGGCTGTTCCTGAGTTATATTCTTTTATAACAAACTAGTAATCTAGTAAGTAAAATGTTTCTCTGAGTTCTGTGATCTGCTCTAGCAAACTGATCAAATCCAAGGAGTGCGTTGTGGGACCTTCCCATCTGTAGGTCAGAAGCACAGGTGACAACCAGGACTTGTGATTGATGTCTGTGGCAGGGGCAGTCTTGTAGGACTGAACTCTTAGCCTGTGAGATATGAAGCTATCTCCAGGTAGGTAATGTCAGAAATGAATTAATTGGTTGGTAATGTGGAACAAAACAAAACAAAACACATCAGAACTGGTGTCAGAATTGGAATACCCTTAATCACACCTGCAAAGACGCTTTTGCTGTGTAAGGTAACATTTTTCACAGGTTCTGGGGATTAAGGCATGGACATCTTTGGGGTACCATCTTCTACCATACATAGTTACTATTTATAGTAGTACTACTGTTTCTGTTTAATGAAGCCATACCAAGTTTCCTCTTGTGGACAAAGAATGTCACCTGCCATAACAGTAAACAAAGGATGTTGCAACCATCAAGCCACCAGCCAATGCAGCCACCCCAACAGTGCAACCTGAAGGGATTCAGGATGGAGAAAAACAGGATACTGGCCCTAGGTAAGGTGGAGCCCTCATGATGGGGTTAGTGCCCTTGTAAAAGAGACCCCAGAGAGCTTTCTTGCACTTTCTGTGAGGTGAAGACACAGTGGAAAGACAGCCATCTATGAACCAGTAGGCAGGTCCTTACCAAACACTAAAATCTATAGGTGCCTTGATCTCAGACTTCCCAGCATTGAGAACCGTGAGAAACAAACGTTTGTGGTTTAACTCCCCTAGTCTATTGCTGCTCGAACCGACTAAGACATGGACATATTGTCAGTAGTATTCCATATAGTTCTTAGGTAGGAAAGAAACAAAACTAAAAACAACTAAAAACTGGGAATGCAGCCAGAGAATGACTGAGGTTTGGGAAACTGAGGCCTGGATGAGAAGGTTCCAAGGCTTGTCTCAAGTGAGGAAGCAGCTGGAATTGGAGGAAACAGTATCTGTTTGGTAGAAGGCCTACCTCCCAGTGACCCGACAGCAATCCTGTTGACATAACCCCGCTGATCAAAGCAATCCCCCAACTGCTCCAAGCCAGTTCCTGTGGCTCGTGGTGGAATTCGCTCAGCGGATCCGGAGCTGGTAAATATAAAACGTCTGGTCCTCGGGTGGGAGCTGCATCCTGGAAAAGGCTGCTGACAACTGCTGCCTCTGCCAGTGCTGAGCCAGGCGCTATGGAATCAGTAGCAGTCCCAACAGAAGACCCCAGAGACCTGAGAGCCTGCCCCCAAGTCAGGGGCCTGGAGACGGACCTGGAGACTAGCTCAGGTAAGGGGTGGCAGAGGGTGCCTCAGCCCTGCAGCTGAGGGAGGCTGGGCAGGCTTGGCGGGGGGGCCAGCAGCAGAGGGCAGACACCCTCCCCTCCGGGGCCGCCAGTATTCTCAAGCCATGGGTGGCCTTCATTTACAGTTGACTCTTGAACAACTTGGGGGTTAAGGGCGCTGACCCTCCACGCAGTAGAAAATCCGCCTGTAACTACAATCAGCCCTTCGTATCTGAGTTTCCACATCCACAGATCCAACCTACTACGGATTGTGTAGTAATTGGTATTTATTGAAAAAAATCCGCATATAAGTGGACCCGCAGTTCAAACCCATGTTGTTCAAGGATCAACTGTATTTTCTGTGTTTACTAACCTACCAGCACAGAAGCTTCCTTCTGAAGCCTGTGTCGTAGTGAAGAGCACGTAGGTAAGAGGATGGATTTGTTTATTATTTGGGTAACTTGAAACGTTACTTTTCGAAGAGCACAGGCTGTGGATTCAGAGAGACGTGCTCTGGCACTTGCTTCATTGATAAATCGATTGACTGGTTCTTGGCTTCTCCCCGTTTGGTGGGGTGGACAGAGCAGGGATCCCCAGGGCAGAGGGGACCGATAGACAAGATTATGGGTGGGGAAGGAAAAAGAGCAGCATGATGTTCCCTGAGGACCACCAACATCTGTACAAGCTGAGCCTCAGTTTCCTCACCTGTAGGAGGTGGCCGGGGCTTTCCCCTTACTACTCACTACGGTGTGGCCCGTGGACCAGCTGTGCCGGCATTCCCTGGGAGCTTGTTAGAAATGCAGACCCTCAGGCTCCACCCCAGACCCACTCGCTGTACCAGAATCTGCATGTCAACAAGATGCTCAGGCAGCTCGTGGGCACAGTGGGGTTGAGAGGCTCTGAGGCAGTGGCCTCCATGTTCCTGGAAGGCAGAGAGCTGATATGGGGGGAAGCCAGGTCTCCCCAGTGCTGAAATCCACGCTCTCAGGCCCCACTGTCTTCCCATCTTTGTGTGTCAACTAACACGCAGTTAAATCCCTGTTAAGGGAACTCTACTCAGTATTCTGTAATAACCTATATGGGAAAAGAATCTGAAAAAGAATGGATGGATGTATATGTATAACTGAATCACTGTGCTGTACGCCTGAAACTAACACAACATGGTAAATCAACTACACTCCAATATAAAATAAAAATTAAATTTAAAAAAATCCCTGTTGAATGAATGAACAAGTGAATGAACACATGAATTAATGGAACCATATCCCTTTCAGTGCTAACACAAATCTTTGGTCTTTTCCTTCCTTCTAGGTGGAAAGCCGGCCCGCCATCGGAAGGCCATCCCCAAAGCTCACCTAACTTTTGTTATCGACTGTACTCATGGGAAACAGATCTCCCTGGCAGCACTCCCAGGGCCACCCCGCGTCCCTAGTCCCAACCTAGGACCTGTCATCCCTCCAATGAAGACTTACATCTTGTTATGCGGGGAAAACCGGCCCCGCCATGTAACGCAGGAGGCTCCCCTAGGTGGGGGAGGCCTTGCCCAGACCAGGGGCCCCCTGCCACCCTGCAGAGAGACTACGGCCCCAGCTTCCTCCCCAGCCAGCCCACTCTGCCTCCAGGGTGCTCCTGAAGCCAAGGGGGGCCCTGTGAAGACTGTGTCCTCGAGGTCTTCAGCTTGGGGAACGGTCATAGTCTCGCTCAAAGCCCTCTCCTCCTGTGTCTGTGGGCAGGCTGATTAACTGGAAGAGCCTGGCCAAGGGAGGAAAGGGCTGGCAACCCAAGCTCCAGAGTTCAGCAGATGCAGTTCCCAGGGTTTACTCCCTCTTCCCCAACCAAGCAGAAGTCTTTTGTGCTTGAGCCAAGGAAGGAGCATTAGATCCCTAAAGGACATCTGAAACAGCCACGAGTATCCTACTTCTCCATCCTCTCCATCTTTGTTCACCTTTCAGCGGAAGCAGGATAAGGCAACGCCACATAGAAAGAGACTAATTCACTAACACAGCAAATTCTGAAGGAGCATCTCCCACATGCCAGGCCCTGCAAAGCACTAAAGAAGATACTACAGCATTCTTGGAGCTTGTACTCTTGGGGGTGGGGAAGAAAGGTTAAACAACCTAATAAAGATGATTTTGAACAGTGTAATGAGTGCTGTGTAGAAACTGAAACAGGGTGCTGGGATGGAAAATGATGGGGCAAAGAGCTTTTCTGATACAGTGATTGGGAAAGATCTCTCTGAGTGGGTAACAAAGTATGATCTAAAAGATGAGAAGGAGCCAGCACTGCAAACCATCCTCCCTAGGGTCACCTGGTGGGCATCTCATCCCAGAGCAGGAGTCAGAATCTCCCAGCACAATGGGCAGGGGTAGCACATTGCCTGCTGTCAGCTCACGTGCAAGTGTGTAGGTCACTAGGGATCACCCGGAGGGCACAGGACTCAGGATGGGAGAATCAAAGGCCCAGGTGGGATGGGAAGTAAGGGGAACTGGCTTCTCAAGAGGGGGCAGAAGTGCTCAGAAAGGGAATGGAGTATCATGTTTGAATGAATGAAAATAAGAGATATTATTTATTGAGCTGCATACCAGGCTTATACTGGCCTCTAGGGATACAGAAAAGGGGGCTGGGGGCTTTGTCCCTACCCCGCAGGGCAGTCCTGTCCTCAGCAGGAAGTGGGGGTTGCTGTGAGTGGAGGTGTAGGTCTAAGAGATGCACAGAGCTGTGTGAGATTCATCTGAGGAAGAGTGTCTCAAGGCTCTTGGATTAAAATTGCTGAATGTTCATTTATTCAATGACTGTTTTACTAGGTTCCTACAAACACTAGTGGCTAACATGTACTGACCATTTGGTCTGTGCCAGGGAAGTGACATCCTCCAAGTGTCAGTACCGGGAAGCACTGTTTTGTACCCATTTTACAGGTTAGAGAATTGAGGCACAGAGAGGTTGAGGAATGCACTCAAGGTCCCATAGACTGGTACAGTTGGGATTAGAACCCAAGCTAGCCTGGTGCTCAAGTTCTTGCTCTTAACCGTAGAGCAGATGGCCTCTCGTCCTGGCAGGGTCTCTTCTAAACAGAGGGGATCTAGAGAGAGCAGACCCTGTCCTCAACGAGCTCACAGCCTGGTGGGGGAGGCAAGAAGAAGGTGACTATTGCAATAGCTTCTGGTAAGTGCAACAGTAAGGGCACAGAGAATGATGTTGGGGCTGGAGGAGGATGCCCAGCCCATTAGGGAGAGGAGATCAAGGAGGGCTTCCTGCAGGAAGTGGCATCTAAACTAAAATCTGACCAGTGGGTGAGTCATACAAAGGCAAGGGGGCCGGGATGGGGAGTGTTCCAAGGAGAAGGACCAAAGTTATTCAGTCTGGCTGGAGTATTCATTCATTCACCAAGTATTTGTTGGGCACCCACTGTGTGCTAATCTCTGGGCTCGACCCTGGGATGGAGCAGTGATAGACAGACGAGGCCCTGCCATGAAGGAGCTTATTCTCCAGCTGGGGGAGACAATGCATGTACACACTCGAAACAGAGAGGCTGGAGAAGTGACAGGGACCATATCATGTGAGGTCTTGCAGGCCACGATGAGGTCTTTGTTTTTTGTTTGTTTGTTTGTTGTTTTTTGGGCAGTGCTGCATGGCTTGGCTTGGCTTGTGGGATCTTAGTTCCCCGATCAGGGACTGAACCGGGGACCCCGTCAGTGAGAGCACGGAGTCCTAACCACTGGACTACCAGGAATTCCTGAGGTCTTTTTATTTTATTCTAAGATGAGGATCATTGAAAATTGTGAGCAGACAGCAACATGACCTACCTTTAAAAAAATTCCTTAGCTCTTGCGCTGGGATAGGAAGGCAGGGGAGGAAGCTGAGGAGGCTGCACCTTAATCCAGGCAAAGGGGGTGGTAGTCAGGATTAGGGAGGTGGTGAGAGAATAGTCTGGACCACATATACCCCCTCCTCTTTCCTCCTCCTGCTGAGAATCACTGGACTAGAAGAGCCCAAAGACGTCGCTGCAAAGGGAGTTAGACCCACAAGGAAAAGTGTGGGGCTGCAGGTCTAGCTTTATGCCAGAAGGTGTCGCCCTATCATCAGAATGGAGGCACCACCTCCTGGTCTGGGTGGGGAGGGCGGGAACCTGCGCGCCGAGGGGCTGGCGCCATGGGGCCAGCCACCCGGTGGGGTCAAGTTTTCAGAAGCCAGACTTTCATTCTAACCAGCATCCCTCTCATCTAGAAAAATAGCTACTGATATTTTTATATGCACCACATGCCAACTCAGTTCCTCTCACACTAGACCCATGAGGTGGGTATAATTTTTGCTGCCATTTTACAGGGGAAGAAACTGAGGCACAGAGAGATGAAATGATTTGCCCAAGGTCACCAACTAGAAAGAGGCAGAGCCCAAATCCCAATCCCAGGCAGTGTGACTATGTAGTCATAGCATCATAACCCTGTACTATGCTGTAGGTGCTCTGTTCATGTGTGTTGAATGAGTGAAGGAAGGAAGAATGAACATTCTCCAAGGACCCAGCCTAGGGCCTGGCAGTGTGTAGGGAGTGTTTGGGGGTCGAACACGTGAGTGAGGCCCTCACTGAGCTGGGGGCACACAGGTGGAAGAGAACAGCTCAGTCTCTTCACCACAGTCCTGTGAGGTGCTGTCCCATTTTACAGATGTGGAAACTGAGGCTCGGGTAGGTTAAGCAACTGGCCCAAGGTCACACAGATAGTAAGTGGCAGAGCCAGGGTTGAAATGGAGGTAGTTTGCCCTCCGAGCTTTACCTACCCACAATACTGCAGGAACTTACTGAAAAGCTGTTGAGAGAATGAATCAACAAAGAGATGAAAGACTTTAGTGAACCAGTGAGTGGAATGTGTGAATCAGTGAATGTGTTTCCAGGTTGGCAGTCATGCCTAATCAGGACTGTGTCCCCAGTGCCCTAAAAGTGCCTGGTACATAATAGGTGGTCAAGAATTGTGTGGGAAGGAAAGAAGGAAGGAAGGGAGGGAGGAAGGAAGGCAGGGCTGAAGGGGCAGATTTGCTGTCCTGCTCTCTCCTCCCTGGCTCCCTGGGGCCAGCAGCCTCGCTTTGTGCCCTTCAGGGAGGCACCTCAGAGGGCCCCCACCCAGTCTAGCAGCCCTCAGGCTCCCATGGAAGGTTGACCCTGGGTCCAGGCCCTGGAGGGCCTCAGAGCTCAGGACTGGCCTGGCTGGCTGCCCAGGGTGAGCCCCAGGCCAGCTGTGCTGACTGTAAACAACACCTCCTCCCCTGCCCAGAGGCTCCTGCTTCAGGCACCAACCTAGCAGACTCAAGTCACCATGCCCCTCAGGACCCTCTCTTGTTTGAGGGCAGAGCCAGAGGGTAGAAGCTTGGTTTTCCCTGTTCAGAAAACAAGCACAGAGATTTTAACAGGAGCTTAGCATTTATTGAGCTTATACTAAAACACCATCTCTCTCTGGTTGCTCACAGAAGCCCTGGGAGGGGGTTACCTGATCTTTGTTTATGCTGAGAAATTAAGGCTTCCATGTGCTTTTCTCCCCCACCTCTACCCCCAGGGCCCAGACAGGTCTTCTGAGAGGACCCTGGGGAACCTACCTTCTAGCTCCGCCTCACCTGCTTTTCCTGGAAAGAAGACCCCAGGTACAGGGCAGCTCCTCTGCCCTACCAGCCCAAGTCTTGGTCTTATTTATTTATTTATTTATTTATTTATTTATTTATTTAATATTTGGTTGTACCAGGTCTTAGTTGCAGCAGGCAGGCTCCTTAGTTGCGGCAGGAGGTCTTCCTTAGTTGCAGTAGGAGGGCTCCTAAGTTGTGGCTCACGGGCTACTTAGTTGCAGCACGAGAACTCTTAGTTGCGGCATGCATGTGGGATCCAGTTCCCTGACCAGGAATTGAACCTGGGCCCCCTGCAGTGGGAGCACAGAGTCTTAACCACTGTGCCGCCAGGGAAGTCCCCCAAGTCTTGGTCTTGATGGAGCCAGAGACAGTGTGGGTGAACTGGGGGTGTCAGGATCCAAATCTAAATGAAATAACAGGCCTCTGAATGAGCCCTTCTGGGCATTTTCAATGCATGGCATATGTGGGCTAGAGTCAACCACCATGTGCCAAGCCCCTTAAGTGAACTACAGAACAACCACAGCAGGTAGATCCTATTAAGCACCATTTTATGGTGCAACGGAGGCACAGAGAGGTTAAGTTACTTACTCAAGATCACAAAGCTCAGAAGCAGCAGAGCCAAGATTTGCAGCCAGGCGGTGTGACTCCAGAGTCCGCAATTGACCCTCCACCCTTTACTGAGGCTTCTTAGCTTTTTAAAAAATTCTACAAGCATTTACTTAGCTTCTCTCCCATGCCAGGCTTGGGAGCAAGAGGGCAGAATAAGGCATCTTCTGCCATTGCAGAACTGGGATCCAAGGCAGACTGGGAAGAGGATGGGGGCATGGGGGAGATGGAGGGGTACAATGTTGGAGGTGGGTCAGGGAAGGGTGGCCTGGGGATGGGGGCTTGGTCTGGTAGAGAAGCTCTGGCCTGAAGTTCTAGAGTCCTGGGTCTTCACCTCATCTCTGCCACTGACTTGCTGTGTGACGCTGGGCAAGATCCTACCCCTCCCTGGGCCTAGGTCCTACCATCAAAGCATGAGGAGTTTGGAGTGACTCCCAGAGGACACAGGGCTGGCCAACCAAGCCTCAGGGTCTGCCCTCACCCCCAGGCGTGTCCTCCTTTCATCTGAATTTGAGCTTCTTTTAAAGACAAGTTTTGGACCTAGGGTTCTTTGGGCTCTGTCTGTGACTCCGAGCTGGTAGCTCTGGAGGGCTTTCTGGAGAAGGAGGCTTTTGGCCTGGGCTAGGACTTTGAAAGTGATGGAACCTCCTAAGTCCTCCACACCCCTCTGACACCACCTGACCTGGACCTTCTTCCAGGTCTCTAGCCCTAGAAGGCTGCATCTTTTCAACCGCCTCGGCCTCCTGTCCACCCCCACTCTAAAAGCTCTAAGATGTAGGAGTTCCCCTTCCCTCTACAGGAAGGGAGCAGGGGAGCTGCCTTGGCCCTTTGGTGGTGGGGGACTGATCTGGGGTGACCCAGCAGAGGACCTTCTAGAGTCACAGACAATGATTCAAATTCCAACCATACCACTTCCAAGCTGGGTGACCTTGGGCCAGTTGCTTGACCTCTCTGAACCTCCTGTCCTCCTTGGTACCTACCTTGCGTTTGCGATTGTTCTGGGGATGAGCATGTGTTTGGCACACACTAGGTGCTCAATGGATGGGGCTGTTATAATTATTCTTCACGGGGCGGGGGCGGGGCCCAGGGCCCGCAGCCAGGCCTATATTTAGCCTAGAAAGTGTGGGGGGCCAGTGGAGACAAAGCGTGGCGGCCAGCCCAGGCGCCAGGGGGCGGAGCCAGCGAAAGAAAGCCTGCAGTCCCCACGTCCCCGCCCTCCTCTTCCGCAGGGTCACCTTGGCAGGAGGGCACCTTCACTCTAGACGTGCCCCGTCCCCAGCGGCCGCTCTGTCCGCGGAGCAGCCCTCATCCTCTAAAACCGGGATCTGGGGAGGGGGCTGCTGGGGCCTGCGGGGTGGGGAGTATTCGGTCCCACTAGGGAAATGCCCCCTTTCCCAGCCCAGCTTCCTGCCAGCCCGGCCCAGGGAGGGACGCCGCTGGGGTCGGGACGCCAAGGTGAGCCTGACCCCATGTGGGGGTCGAGGGAAGGGGAAAGTTGGTCTGGCTCCTCCCCCCAACTCCTCGCTGATGAGTGTCGGGCTGCAAATAGCCCAGTGGAATCAGTGAGTCACAGAGGCTGGAAATACCGCGCTCCCCCCTTCCCTCCCCTCCTCCCATCTGCACCGAGCTGCGCTGAGGAGCGCCTGGATCTCCGATTTCAGTAGCGCCTGGGGGTGTGTGTGAGTCCCTCCAAAGGGTACTCAGACTCCCTGAACCAGTCAGCTTCCCAGCCAGGTTTCAGCCGGGCTATGCCCCTGGGGCTGTGTGACCCTAGGCTAGTCACTCGGCCTCTCTGGTCCTCAGAACCCATCTGGTACGAAATAGGCTTCAAGAGCAACCCAGTGCAGCTGGCCCAACTTTGGTGTCCCTGTGCCTGGGACAGTGCCTGGCAGGTAGTAGCAGGGGCTGGCAGTTGGAAGAGAAGGCGATGCAAGGTTTTCCAGAGAAATCATTCCCAGATTATTGCCCTGGTGAGCCTGGGAGCCAAAGGAGGAGGCCGAAGGACACCCACATTTCTGTGGGGTCTTGAACTTTGCTTGAGCTACCACCCCTGCCCCCAAATCTCAAGAAAGGTATGTCTGTTCATCCCCAGCCTTCGCACTCTGCTACCTCCAGCCCCATCCCAAGTTTGAGAACTTCAGGCGGGTGATCTCCAGAAGTCCATGATTCTGTTGTTTATTGTGTGTGCAGGGTACAATGCCAGGACCCTCCTCTGCCCCCACCCCCAGTCATTTCCTAAGGGCCCCAGAATGGCAGGGGTGAGAGGGCACCTTACAGAACACTGACCAAAGAGGTGCAGAGGGCCAAGGCTGGCCTTGCCACTTGCTCCAGGGGCCCCGACTAACTGGGAACCACCCTTACCCATCACCCTGCTTCTGTATGTGGGAGACTGAGCCAGGGTCACGGGGGGCAGTTGGGGCTCCCCAGAATGAAGGCAGACGGGAGGTCCTTGCCCTGGACTGGGGACTAGGAGGGAACTGGGCTGGGGACTCTTCCTGTGATTAGGACATTCTCTAGCAGGAAACTGTGGGCGCAGGGTGCACAGGCTGAGAGGCAGAATGAGGGGAGCTACCCCCATTGCACGGAGGGCTGGGAGGGTGGTTTGAGAGCAGCTTCTGACATCATGGGTTCAAATCCAACCATCAGTGGTTAAGCTGGGCGCTCAACTATTCAGACTCTGTCCCCATTGAGAAGAATGGAGATTGTAAATCTGATTTTAGAACGTTCCGAATTTGGCTTTAACCAGTGGTAATGTTTAGTATTTGAAGGACAAAGATAAGTGTGCACGTGTGCATGTGCATGTGTGTATGCCTGTTTGTCTGTGTGTGTGTTTGTGTGTGTGTGTGTATACATACACCAAGCCTATAGCTTCACAGATTATAGAGGGCAGGATGGGGGAGGCGAATGGCCACAAGGGAAGGTTGGCAGGAAGCTGGGGTCCTACCTTGAGGACCCAAAGCCCCATCCGTGCTTCCTCTGTTGGGTAACCTGTCTGCAGTGGAGGCAGCCCCGGGAGCCCAGGTCTCTGGGTGGGAGGGAGAAGGATCAGCCCCACCCCTTGGCTCAGGCTTACCTGGGGGCATGAGCAGGTAACAGACGGTTCACACAGTTTATCACGAACCAGCTGTATTGGAAAAACCCCATCTATATACAGACACAATGTGGCCCTGCGCTGGCACAGCTGGCTGGCTGGGGCACCTTGTGGGCAGACAGTCTGGCAGCTGGTTCGGGGCTTGGAGAGCAGCAGAGGGGAAGCGGACCATCATGGCTGTCTCCTCTGGCCTCCCTGTACCCGGGCAGTTCAGTTTAGCTGGGCACCTCTGCCTGTGATCGCCCTCTGCCTCTCCCGCTCCCCTTGGCCAAGGGGGTCCCAGGTCCCCAGGTCCCCAGTCCCCCTGCCCCTGCCCTGCAGAGACTCCATAGATCAGAATTTGTCTGTCTGTCCTGCAGATTATTTGCCCAGAGATCCTGCCTGTCCCAATCCCCCTTCCCCAAACTGGGTTCTTCGGGATCTCCTGTTCCCCATCCCAATCCCTTTATTCTGGATTAAGTGAACGAGGCCACATCTGGAATCTGGGGACCCTGGCCTGCCCTGGGTAGAGCAGAAGGCCACATTTGGAGGGGATGACCCACCTGGGGCCTGGGGTGGAGGTGTCAGGGCCTGAACCTGGGCTGAGATGTCCCGGAAGCTGTCATGAGGGGGTCAGGAGAGCCACTCTGGCCAGCCAGTGGGGGAGAAGATGGGGGAGTTGGGGGAAGGGAGGGGGAGGCCCTCAGATTTTTATCTCGGTCCGGAAGATCTGCTGGACGTGCTCCGTGTGTGGTTGGCGCCGAGCCCGGATGATGAGGCTGCCGTCCTCCCTCAGGGCTGAGGTCACCGATGTGGGGTCCACGTCCTCCGGCAGTTGGCACTTGTGAGCAAAGGTGTTCATGACCGTGCCGTCAGCTGCCAGCTGGGGAAGGAGTAATGGGTCAGGGCAGGCTTGTCCTGCTCACGTCAAGCCACAGCCCCTGCTCCCCAGTCTAACCCCAGCTGGACCCCCATGTGCCGAGGGGTTCTGCTCTCAGGTGCAGAGGCCCGGCCTAGGGGCTGGCCAGGGCTGAGCAGGGACAGGTGCCGAGGTGCTTAGAGGAGCTCCAGTGGTCCCGGGGGAGAGGCAAGGGCTTGGTGGGGGAGCTCAGATGGGGAGGAGACTCAGTGGCAGAATCTGGGGCTCCTGAGCAGCAAGGAGATGGCACAGAGCAGAGCTGAGCCCTCTTGGATACCCGGATACACGGTGTCCACCGTCAGGGCTCGGCCGGCGGCCCCTCCTGCGTGACTCAGCCAGCACATAGTGTCCAGAGGAGCCTGGGGCGGCTGAGTCACTGGTGAGGATGGCAGGGCTGGCACGTGCTGCCCACTGGTCCTGGTGCCCACAGTCCTTGGCTGCCCTGAGAGGCGCCCCTCGGGCATCCAGCCTCCTGTGCTCAGGGGAGAAAGCCAGGCCAAGGGGAATCCAGAGGCAGCCTTGGGCCGACCCTCTTCCCTAAGGAGCAGCAGTGGCTCCGTCCCACTGGGGGCAGCATCCCTGTTCAGCCAGGGCCACACCCTCCTCCAGGGTGCAGGCCTCCTGGGAGCTGGGACTCAGAGACCCTAGTGACCAAGTGACCCTGAGACCTGTGGGTGGAGGGAGTGTGGGGTTTGGGGTGTGTGTGACCCTGAACTGCAGGGCTTCTGCGCAACCTTGGGCCTAATTCAGGGGTCCGGAGGTGAGGGACCAGTGAGCCCCCCACCTATCCAGATGCCCACAGGAAGGGCTATCCTGCCTCAGCCACGATCTCCCTCCTCTCATCTCCCTTCTCACCTCCCCGCAACATCCCTCCCCCACCTCCCCCATCCCCTGTGGCTTCCTCAGCTCCCCTGGACTCCGGAAGAAAGGATCTGGGAGCCTGGGGCAGATAGAGGCAGTGACGGGGGTCCTGTGGCCCACCAGCTACAGGAGCGAGGCCTCTAGTTTGTCCTGGGGGTTGGGGGGTACTGGGCAGAGTGCGGGGTGCCGCGATGGGACACGAGAGTGGGGACACGGGGCAGAGGGTACAGGCGTGGGGCCCAGGGTCTGGGGGCGGGGAGTGGGCTCACCTTCTCAGCTCGCACCTCAATATTGTTGTTGGAGGTGGTGACGATGATGTCTTCAGGTGAGAAGTCGCTCACGTCCACGGCAAACTCATAGGCATCTCCCAGGGTCTTGATGTTGCCCTGCCCCCCGGGATGGGCTGTGGGGAGGGCTTCCGTGAGCAGAGCAGAGGGCAGGCTGGCACTCAGAACCCAGGTTTCCGGCTCCCTCTCCGGAGGGAAGGGGCTGGCCCCGGGCCTGACCTCCCCCTCGGCTGTTCCTCCTCAACCGCCCTGCCACCCGCCCTCTTGCAGCCTACCTTTTCCGTTGGGGGGATGGGGCCTTACCCAGCACAGGTGGGGTGGGTGTGTGTATATGTCTGTAGTGACCCACCCCAGGCCTGGAGTGGGGGTGAGTGTAGCTGACCCCCAGGCCAGAGCTGTTTCTTGAAGGCCTGCCTGTTCTCACGGCCACATCTGTCTCTCTGGCCGCATCTGTCCCAGTGGTCACACGCGGCTGCAGCTGTACGGCACCTGTTCCCGGCAGCTCGGCAGCTGCAGCCACGTCGGGTAGTGCCCTGGAGCAGGTGTCCCCTCCCTGTGCACCTCCCCTCCCCACGGAGGACTTGCCTGGGAAGGCCAGGGGCTCCGAGTGGGGCCGCATGAAGCTGCCGAAATCCTCGGAGAACATGCTCAACGCCTTCTCCATGGGTGGCTCCTGGGCTGGAAGGGTGTGGGAGGCCGAGGAGGAGGAGGAGGAGGAAGAATGGAAGCTTCTCTCCGCTCTGAAGGTGGAGGAGGTCCTGTGGCTCATCCACGGGCGGGCGGCTGGGCCCTGGCCGGTGGGCAGGGTAGACAGGAGGGCGCGTGGGCAGCAGGCTCGGAGGGAGCGTGCCGGGCCCCGACTGCCGCCCCTTTATAAGGCCCGACCGCCCCTGGGCGCGGGGCCAGCCCCTTGTCTACCAGCTAAATTTAGTCCTCTCGGTGGCCCAGAGGGGCTGGAAATCTTCTCCAGTGAGACGGCACTGCTGACAGTCCAACACAGGCAGGCCCATGAGGCTGAGCTCACTGCCCGGCATTCCAGGCCGATAACTCCAGCCCCGGAGCCTCCCATGGCAACGAGGTGGGGACCCATGCTGTCCTGTCGCCACTCAGGCCCCTGGGCCAGCCTCAGGACCTTGTGTGTGTTCGGTGTTTCTGTGTCTCCCCCATCAGATTGCAAGCTCCTTGAGGACAGGGTTTTCTCTCTCTCCATCCCCTCTCCCCCAAAGTTCCAGCCCTTGGGGAGAGGGATCTAGGTGTGGGTGATCAGAGCAGAAAGGCCCAAGCCCCTGGCTCTGGGGAGAGTGGGAGATGCAAGGTCAGGAGGTCAGGGGTGCGTGGAGGACCCCCACCTGCTGGACCCCTGTGTGAGGCAAGGGGTTCCCTCCCTCAGGACAGATAACGTTCACAGCCATGTCTTAGGAAGGACTGAGACAGCCCCGGAGGGGGGTATAGAATGTGCAGCTGTTCCCCTGCCAGCTCCCACGGGGACCCAGATTTCATACTTACCTCCCCCCCCCACCACATCCCAACTCTGGAACATTTTGGGACCCAAGAGGAGAAAGCTGAGGCCAGGCTGGGGCTTGGGCCTGGACTCAGGGGAGGAGAGCAGATAATTTAGTAATGGTCCTTAACAATATAGAAGGTTATGTTCCCAGGAAATGCCTGCTTGACCTCCAGCTCAGAGGAGATGCTGGGGGTGGCATCGGGCAGGGTCTCAGTCAGAGGTAAAGGAGAGCTCCGCAAGACAATCGTTCTAGCTCTGACTTCTGAGGTGCCTGCTGGGCACCGGCTCCTGGCTGTGAGCTCTCCAGCATGGCCTCATTTGATCCCCGCATGGCTCAAGAAGGAGATGGTATTCCCATTTTATAGATAGAGAAACAGCCTCACAGATAGCCTGGGGCTTGCACACGAGCAGGTGGCAGAGCTGGGATTTGAACCCTGTCTTATCTGATCCAAACCCTCCAGGAGGCCGGGGTGACCTGAACATTCGTGTATGGAGACACTCTGGTCCCGAACACCCCTGAGAAGCCCCTCTGCCCACGCACAGATCATGCGGGATCAGGGGGTGAAGCAGGGAAGGCCGTTCTGGGAGGCCGGGGGTCCTCTGCTGCCCAGGTTGCAGTGTGGGGCCTCTGCTCCCCACTCCAAATCCTGCCCTTCCTTCCCAGATCAGCTCCGGTTCCTCCTCCTCCATGGAGCCCTCTCTGATTGCTGCAGCCCACACAGGGGGGCCTGCCCAGATGCCCGTTGTACCAACTGGCTTTGCCCACCCCAGCACCTGAGTGTGACGTGGTCTTCCTGGGTCCTCTCTCCCCTATCAGACTGGCAGTTCCCTGGGTTAGGGGTTCGCCTGTCTCCCCGTTAGATCGGGGGCCCCTGAAGGTAGGGACTGTTTCTCTTTTCTCTGGCTCCCACAACACTTCCTCCCTGCGGCGGTTGGCTGGGGGGTCCATCAATACGGGTAACCGCTGGTGCCGGTAGTCTGTGAAGTGGGGTCAGGGTGGTGGCTGGAGCCAAAGGGGTCTGTCTGTCTAGTGGAGATTCCTGCCTGGCTTGTGTCACCCATCCTGACCCATGGGGTTCCAGTAGGGCTGCCAGGAAGTTACCAGCACTGAGGTGAGATGGAAAGAGGGTGGGGGTGGGGGTGGGGGTGTGGGACCCAGAAGCCTGCCGCCAGCCAGGGAAACAGGAGCCAGTGGCTAAATGCAGACACAAGGTCATGGCACTGAGGGCCTGAGTCACTGCTCCTGGACGTCAGATCTCATTACCCACCCCCGCCCACCATTCCTCCCCCCTCTTCCCCCCATCCCTGAGGCATCACCCACACATGCACTGGATCCACTGACTTCAATGGCCAGGAGGGACCCTGAAAGGTCATCAAGGCCATCCCCCTGTCTCTGTGCATGTCTCTCCTTTCAGATCCCGGGGACAGAAGGAGCTTCAGAGATGATCCAATGCCTTGAATCCCATACCTGCCAGGGCATCCCAATCACTTGGAGGGACTTTCAACAAACACAGACTCTTCTCATGTACCCCAAGATTCTGATCTGGGGTCTTGGGAAGGGACCAGGAATCGGCTCCCATCAGGTCCCCACTCAGCCAGCCCACAGGCCAGTGTTCGGAAACCACTCATCACTCAGCAGGTATCTACTGAACACCTGCTATGTGCCGGGCACCGTTGAGGCTCTGGGGGACTCGTGATGAACGAGGCAGAGAAAGGGCCCTGCCACCATGGCTCTCAGGCTCCCCTCATTGGACAGAAGAGGAAACCGAGGCTCCGAGTGGTGAAGGACCCATTAGGGATGGGAGAGCTGCTCTGGCATCAAGCTCTCACCCTTCACTGCTTGATGCAGGAGAGGGAGAAGTTGGGGGCTGGCATGAGGGGGAAATGGCTTTGGGAGGGACTTGCCACCAGCACCATGTCCCTTTGCTTCCCTCTTCCCAGTTTCCTGATGCTCACAGGGCCGGAGGTGAGGGTGTGGACGTGCGGTGCTGGCTGGCTGGCCGATGCCGGCTATGAGTTGGAGCCAGCAGCTACCCGAGACCAGAGACGGGTTTGGGATGTCAACAGGGCGGCCAATTATCCTGTTACTATACACAGGTTGGGGCCGCCGAGGCAACGGTGGGCCCAGGTCCATGCAGAGCAGCAAGCCTCCACCCCACCGCTCACAACACACACATGCTCCTATTTGGGATTAACTTGGCTGACATCTAGGGGCAGAGGGTGGCTCAGGGCCTCAGGATTTTAACAAGTCATTGAAGGGCCATCGTGATTTTCAGAAAGGGGGCTTTGTCTGGAAGGGGGGGGGGGAGTTGTCCCAGATCTCTTGCCCAAATCTTCTAAAAGTGGTATCAGGCACAAATCCTCTGCTTTGTGCCCAAAACCCTTGCCCTGAAGGATTAAGCCACAGGAGCTGGAGGAGCTCTGGGAAGAGGGAGAGCCACAGAATCTAAGTCTGGGTTCAGCCTCTGCTTTGTGACCTTAGATGAGTGACTGCACCTCTCTGATCCTCCATTTATTATCTGCAAAATGGTGATGCTGTCGCTGACCCACAAGGGTGCTGGGAGGATGAACTGGGTTCCAGACCTAATGTGCATGTTCCTACATTCCGTTGGGGTGGGACAGGGTCTGTGGCATTTACGTAGAAGCCCCAAGCAGAGCCACTGCCCCTTGGGTGCTGTGGTTTGAGGCAGTCTTCTCAGACTGGAGGGTCTGGACATGAAGATCCAGCCCAAGTGCCTCCCCTCTGCCCAATTCCCTTCCCCCGCTCCAGCTTGTCGGCCCCCTCCCCAGCTCTGAGCAAGGCAGGTCTTCAAGGCAGGACCTCGGAGAGGTGTGAAGCCTTTGGAGTCAGGCAAACCTGGATGGAACTTTTGACTTTGTCCCTCAGCCTCTGTGACCCTGGGCAAGCAAGCAGCCTCAATTCTCCGAAACTCCATTTCTTTATTTAAATATTTATTTATTTATTACTTATTCATTTATTTTGGCTGCGCCGTGTCTTAGTTGTGGCACTCAGAATCTTTGTTGTGGCATGCGGGATCTTTAGTTGCAACATGCGGACTTCTTAGTTGTGGCATGCACGCGGGATCTAGTTCCGTGACCAGGGATCGAACACTGGCCCCCTGCACTGGGAGTGTGGAGCCTTACCCACTGGACCACCAGGGAAGTTCTGAAACTCCATTTCTTTAAAATGGCCTAATACTGCCCACCTCGCTGGGTTTCTCTGAGCACTCACTGATTTGGAGGAGGGTTGAGCACAGTGCCGGGCATACAGCAAAGATGCAGTAATAATAGCACCCCTTCCCTATTGGTCCTTCTCCTCTTCCTTCTCTGCTCTTTCAAACCCCTCCCATGCCCAGCTCTGAGAACCCAGAGCCCCGACCTTCAGCCCCTGCAGATGACCCCTCACCATCCTGCTGTGTCATGAGCTTCCCCCTCCCAGGCCCTGTGTACCCCAGCTGGTAGCTGGGTTGGGTGCCACCCACCTCTGTGTGGCTCTGGTAGGTTGGGGAGCCCCTGCCCCTCGTCCCTCCTGGCTGCTCTGGCCTGCACTACTCAGCTGGCCGGGGCAGTTCCAGTTGGTTTGTCAAGGACATTCTTAATGGCCAGGGTAAACCCCGGCGGGGTGGGGCGGGGAGGAGGGGGGGCCAGGATGTTGATTGGTGGAACACACACCTGTCCAGGTGCACCTGAGCTGCAAGCAAAGGAGTCTCTGTCAGAGGAGGGCTGCCTGGGGCCACAGCAGAGCGGACTGACAGAGGTGAGGGGCCGCCGGGTGCAGAGCTGGGGCAGGGACTTGGATGGAACCTGCCAGGACCAGGGTAAGGCAGGGCAGGCAGGGCAGGAGCAGGAGGCTGGGGGGCAGGGAGCCAGCACCTCCTTTTGACCCTCACGGCTTCTCCTTCTGGGCCTGGGGTTTTCCTGACTCTGGCCTGAGCCGAGGGGGAGGAGGTTCAGGGATGGGCATGGGGAGTCAGAGTGGTCCATGGGGAGCCCACAGTGAGACAGTGACTCCCCTGGGCAAGGAGACTGCTCTGAGCAGTGGAGGCAGACAAGCGTCCAGGGAGGGTAGGAGTGGTGGCCACAGGATGGGGAAGGGGGCTCTGAGCCTGGGGTCCTGCCTTGATCAACCTGCTGCTGGACATGGAGGGGACAGCTAGGAACCACCGCCCTTATCCCAAACATTAACACACACACTCGCACCCTCGGGGCCACCCCCTCAGGAATGAAGGCACACCAGACCCATGTCCCCTCCTGAAAATGCCACCTTTCCCTTCTATCTGGGAAGTAGGTATTGGAAGGGCCCAGTGGCTGGCTAAGGGCGTTACAGCAGCTCACCAAGGGTCCGTCTGCCTGTCCACTCCCTCAGGGACCTGATGGAGGAGCTGGTAGGGCTTCGTGAGGGCTCCTCGGGGAATCCTGTGACACTTCAGGAGCTATGGGGCCCGTGTCCCCGCATCCGCCGAGGCATCCGAGGTGACAGCTAGGTTCCCTTCCGCTCCCTGTCAAAAACCCCTCGGGACATCAGCCTCCCCGGGTCCGCCTCCCCACCCACCTTGGAGCCCAAGAGCTGCCCCCCTCCTGGGCGGCAGGGAGGGAAGGGATCTGTCTGCCAGTCTGTGGGTCAGACGTGCTAGATGTCTGCTCTCTGCCTTTTGGGAACGCAGCCCCCAGGCCTGACCACTCTGCCGGGGACCTTGCTAGGGGCCCAGTGGGTGCTCTCTGGCCTGACACCAGGACAGCCCCACCGGTCCTGGGACAGCAGAGCAGTCTCTCTAGACTCTCGTGTCCTCTAAGCTATGGCCCCTGCGGAGATGCTGGAGAAAGTGTAGCTCCCAGCCCTCCCTCCACACCCTGCCCCCTCTGTCATTCTTCCATAAGTACCTCAGGAAGGGGCAGGGGTGGGGAGGGCAGATGGGTCAAAGCCCCCCTCCTGGCGCCCACCGTGCTGCCACCTTCACTTGCACAAATCCTGCTGTCTCTCACGTGAGGCAGAGCCCCCTCCCAGCTTCCCTGGATTCGACCACCTGGCCCCAGCCCCACACAGCCCCTGCCCCCCGCCCCCGCCCCGTGCCCTCACTGGGCCCTGGGCTACGACCCGATGCCCCTGCCCCAGGCGGCCTCGAGCGGTTGAAGCAGAAGCTGTTCCGCATGGGTGAGGACTGGTACTTCCTGATGACCCTTGGGGTGCTCATGGCCCTGATCAGCTACACCATGAGCTTCACTGTCGGGCGTGTGGTCCGAGGTAACCCCTCCCCGGCATGCACGCCTGCTCTGGACCCGGGGCTTTCGAGCACGCTTTCGGGATGCCAGATGGGCCGCCAGGTGCAGCGGGGGTGGGGAGGAGGCCTGGGTCTGGTCCTGGCTTTGCTCTTGACTTGCTGGGTGACCCTGGGCAGGCTCCTGCCCCTCTCTGGGCCTCAGTCTCCTCATCTGCACAATGAGTGAAAGACCAAATATTCCTTCTTCCTCTGAGCTCTATGCCCACCGCTTCCTGCCGCCCCTGCTCCTTCTTCTCCTTCCTTGCTCTCAGCTCAGTAACTGTGGGGGAGAACACTTGTCTAGACCACCAGGCATAGAACATTCTCTCCCCATGCTTCGGCAGGCTCTCTCCACCCTGAGGTCTCCCTGGAAGAGGGGGCACGGGGCAGGAAGTGTCTAACACACCTTCTCTGGGAGACTTGCTCAGGTGGCATTACAAGGACCTGCCATGCACCAGACCTCATCTGAGAGCCCATTTGACAGATGGGGAAACAGAGGCTCAGAGATGTTGAATGGCTTGCAAAAGGTCACTCAGCTAGGGAGTGGCAACACTGGGATATGATCCAGGGTCCTACTCTTGCCTCCTCTTGGGGGTCTGCCACTTACTGGGTGGCCCTGGGCCACTCCTCTCTGAGCCTCCATTTCCTGGCCAGCAAGTGGGCGCCTGAGGGCTGCAGAGCCTGTGGATGGCTCCCTGACTCCCTGCTGTCCCCAGCACACAAGTGGCTGTACCGGGAGATTGGGGACAGCCACCTACTCCGGTATCTCTCCTGGACCGTGTACCCTGTGGCCCTGGTCTCCTTCTCCTCAGGCTTTTCCCAGAGCATCACGCCCTTCTCGGGAGGTAAGCCCATCACCACGCCATTCATCTGTTTGCCTTGCCCCACAGTGCCCACTGCCCAAAGCCTTTTCCTGTCCCTCGGGGCTCCTGATGGGGGGAGGCAGGAAACAGTAACCCCACTTCACAGCCAGAGAAGCCAGGCTCAGAAGAGTTGTGTAAGTTGCCTGAAGTCACACAGTGAGAAGGACAGATCTTTTTTTTTTATATAAATTTATTTATTTATTTATTTATTTATTTATTTATTTATTTATTTATGGCTGTGTTGGGTCTTCGTTGCTGCGCGCGGGCTTTCTCTAGTTGCAGTGAGCGGGGGCTACTCTTCGTTGCGGTGCGCAGGCTTCTCATTGTCGTGGCTTCTCTTGTTGCGGAGCACGGGCTCTAGGCGCGGAGGCTTCAGTAGTTGTGTCATGTGGGCTCAGTAGTTGTGGCTCGCGGGCTCTAGAGCGCAGGCTCAGTAGTTGTGGCGCACGGGCTTAGTTGCTCCGTGGCATGTGGGATCTTCCCAGGCCAGGGCTCGAACCCGTGTCCCTTGTGTTGGCAGGCGGATTCTTAACCACTGCGCCACCAGGGAAGCCCCAGAAGGACAGATCTTGCTTGACTCGGGTCACTGCTGGCTCTGCTCCCTTTCTGAGGGCTCCTCTGGGCCGGCACCATGGTTCCCCAGGGAGGGGCTCACGGAGGGGCGCATCTCTTCTAGGCCTCTCAGCTCTGCTTTCAGCTCCAGGCCAGCAGCACAGGGGAGCTGCAGGGATGCATCTGGGTGGCCTGAGATTCTCTCCTAGGATCCCCCCCATCCTGCAATAGCTGACTGGCAGGACCAGCTGGAAGAACGTAGGCAATTCACATCCCCTCTCTAACCCTCCGCTTCCTTATCTGCAAAATGAATTTAGGAATCCTAACTCACAGGGTTTAGGAGACCTGACAAGATCATGATGTGAAACCCTGTGCAGGGTAAAGTGATAGGGGTTTATCTAGAGATTGTCCCCCCTCTTACTTCCCACCCCCACCCCGTCCATCCATCCCCTGCCAAGGTTCTGGAATTCCGGAGCTGAAGACCATTCTGTCGGGCGTGGTCTTGGAGGACTACCTGGATATCAAGAACTTCGGGGCCAAGGTGGTGGGCCTCACCTGCACCCTGGCCACGGGCAGCACCATCTTCCTGGGCAAAGTGGTATGGAAGGGCATGAGAGCACCCCACCCCGCCCCACCCTGCCCTCCTGCCCCCTCTGCCTTTTCTCCATCCCCACCGAAGCTAGGTCAGGGGGAACTCAGGCCAGGGCCTGCCTTCGCGGGGCCCAGTCTTGGGGAGGAGACAGGCCAGGTCCCCAGAGTGTGACAAAGGAACTGGGGAGATGGAGGCACAGGGAGTGGGTGGGGCAGCCGAGCTGTCTCTGGATGAGGCTCCCTCTACCCCCCAACCCTGGGCCCGGAGGGGGAGGAAGGGGAGGAGCAAGGGCCCGGCTCCCCCCAAGGGGCGGACCCTGTGCCCTGTGCGCACACCTCCTCTGGCAGGGCCCCTTCGTGCACCTGTCTGTGATGATCGCTGCCTACCTGGGCCGCATGCGCACCAAGGCCATTGGGGAGTCTGAGGTAAGGGGCTCATGGGCCCCCCCGCTTGGAGGAATGAGACGGAGGGGAGGGCGGGGGCTGACTCTCAGCCCGGGACTCCGGATCCCCCCAGAACAAGAGCAAGCAGAACGAAATGCTGGTGGCGGCAGCGGCGGTGGGCGTGGCCACAGTGTTCGCAGCGCCCTTCAGCGGTGAGGCCCTCCCTCACGGCCCTCCCCCTGCACCCCGGGCTTCCACCCCCCCATCCCCCGTCCCTCCCCTGGCAGACTGACCAGCTCGCTCCCCGCCCAGCGGAGGAACCTGCAGGGAGGATGACGGCTAATCCGGTCTTGGTTGTTACTTCAGTCTTACCGGGAGGGCAGAGCCGCCCCAGGGTGGAGGTGGGGGTGGGCGTCGAGATGCTTCACGGTCACATTAGACAGACTTGGGTTTGAAACTCAGCTCCCCTTGCGTGACCCTGGGCTGGTGAGTTCAGCTCTCAGCCTCATTTCCTCATCTGTAAAATGGGGATTGTAATCGTCCCCACCCCAAAGGCTGTTGTAAGGTTTGAGATGGCCGAGAGGAGCGCCTACAAGCCTGTTCCCTGGGCAGGGGGCTCTCGCCCTGCCCTCCCCTCCCCTCAGCTCAGGACCAAAGAGAAGGGGTGGCCCTGTCCGGGCTGTGGGAGAGCAGGACGGGAGTGGTCAGGGCGCTGGGATGGGCGTGGTGGTGTCTGTCTAAGCTCAGTGGCGCCCCCAGGCGTCCTGTTCAGCATCGAGGTCATGTCCTCCCACTTCTCGGTCTGGGATTACTGGAGGGGCTTCTTCGCTGCCACCTGTGGGGCCTTCATGTTCCGCCTCCTGGCTGTCTTCAACAGCGAGCAGGGTGAGCCCCGCCCTAGACCCTGCCCCCTGCCCCGCCTTCCCTCCCTCCTCCCTCCTCCCCTCCCTTCTCCCCTCTCTCTTCCCTTTTCCTCCTCCCTCCCTTTCCTCTCCCTCCTCTCTCTTTTCTCCTCTCTCTTCTCTTCTTCCTCTCCACTCCCCTCCTTCTAGAAGTGTGGAAACGAATTGACCTGTACTGAGCACGAAGGATGGGAGCCCCGAGGGTAGAGAGGATGAAGCTGGCCGGGGAGGCAGGGCCAGGGAAAGGGTATTTGGGGGCAGGACGTGGCAGCACCTCCGCTCCTGCCTGTTCATTCTGAGCCTTCGGTTTGGCTGGGGTAGGAGTGTGGTCCCTGATCCCCACTCCCCTCCTTCCCCAGAGACCATCACCTCCCTCTACAAGACCAGTTTCCGGGTAGATGTCCCCTTTGACCTGCCAGAGATCTTCTTTTTTGTGGCGTGGGGTGAGTGGATGCCTCTGGCCCCTCAAGAGCCCAACTGAGGGCCTCCCCCAGCCTGAACTGCTGCCCTTGGTTCTGGCGAGGGGCTCTGGACTCCCCTCCCCTCCCCTCCCTGCAGGGCCATCTGTGGCATCCTGAGCTGTGCTTACCTCTTCTGTCAGCGAACGTTCCTCGGCTTTGTCAAGACCAATCGGGTCCTCTCCAAACTGCTGGCCACCAGGTGGGCTCTGAATGGGGGCCAGGGACCCCTCAGGGTGATGCCCCTAGACTCTCCTGAGCCTTATATAGAGATCCCCACCCCCTCACTAACACCCCTGTCCAGGTCCGCATAGTAACTGCTCCCCCACTTACTAGGCTACCAACCCCAATACCCCAATATTTGAGCCCTCCCTCCCTCACTAACCCCCCTCCCCCATCACTGAACCCCTACTTCCCCGTGGAGCCCCAGGCCCCTTACTGAGCCCCCTCTCCTTCCCAACCTTGTCTGCCCCCTGGCATTGGCATTTCAGAATCAGCCCTCCTCCACCTTGGCCGGTCCTGCCCTGGTCCCACCTGCCTGGCAGGCAGCCTGCCTCTGTCCCAAGCTCTCCTATGAGCCCCGACCCCTGCTTACCCGAGCGGTGTGGGGCTGACCCCCACACGTCCCCTGCTCCTGTGCCTCTTCCTCCCGTTCCTGCCTCAGCATCAGCCCCCAGGGTGGCGGGGCCGCTCCGTGGGGTGGGGGGAGGGGAAGAGGACGGCTGGCACTGGAGCTGGCGCTGTACCCCCCCCACCCCCCTGCCCCACAGCAAGCCTCTGTATTCGGCTCTGGCGGCCTTGGTTCTCGCCTCCATCACCTATCCCCCTGGCGTGGGCCGCTTCATGGCTTCTCGGGTAAGGGGCGCTGAGCCGGGGTGGCCAGGGGGGGAATGCCCAGTCGTGGTCCGACTGGTGCCTATCATCTCCCTTAATCCCCACAACGCCTATACGGGGATGGCTGTGCAGCTTCAGGAGGGCCAGAGCCCTTCCCAAGGTCTCCCCCCAACAGGAAGTGGCAGAGGAGGATTCGAGGCAGGGTCAGGCAGTTGGGGGGGGGGTGGTGGCAGGGACTGCTGCCCGGTCCTCACGCAGAACTCCGAGCTGCCCCCCTCTCCAGCTGTCCATGAGGGAGCATCTGGACTCACTGTTCGACAATAACTCGTGGGCGCTGATGACCCGGAACTCGTCCCCACCCTGGCCCTCGGAGCCCGACCCACAGAACCTATGGTTCGAATGGTACCACCCACGGTTCACCATCTTTGGGACCCTCACCTTCTTCCTGGTTATGAAGGTGGGCTCCCGGGGCCCCCAGGGATGTGCACAGAGCTGAGGCCAGCCTTGGGTGGGAGGGGGTACCTCCCCGTAGCATGTACGTAGCGCAGGGCCTAGGCCTTCACGCAGACTCCCTGACCTGACCTCTGCCCGCTGTGTGGTCCTGGGCAAGTTGCTTCAGCTCTCTGAGCCTCAGTTTCCTCATCTTTAAAATGGGCTAGTTACTGTGCTCACATCAAGGAAGGTTGAGAGGGAAGAAAGGAGAATCTCTGGCACAGTGCCAGGCACACAGTAGGCACTTTGTCAGGGTGGGGATCCTTCCCCTGGGCACACCTTCCCTCACACTAGATACTGGCGATGGGCGTGTGCCTGGGCACCCTCCTTCTCCCTGGGAAACCCCCCTGTCCCCTGTCTTGTCCTTCCCTTGCCTACTCTTGTCCAGCTGCCTGTAACCTCTGCCCCCTCGGTTCCCACCACCCACAGTTCTGGATGATAATTCTGGCCACCACAATCCCCATGCCCTCTGGGTACTTCATGCCCATATTTATCTTCGGTAAGTCTGGGGTGTTGAGGGTCTGAGAGACTCGGGGTTATCGGGACAGGGTCATGGCTCCTGGTCCACCCACCTCCCCAGGATGGTACTGAGGTTGATCCCCAGGGATGGAGGGCTGTGGGGACCGAGTCAGCCTGGCTCCCTGTCCTCACCCTAAATCTGTGACCAGGAGCTGCCATCGGGCGCCTCATAGGGGAAGCCCTCTCTGTTGCCTTCCCAGAGGGCATCGTGGCTGGAGGGGTCACCAACCCCATCATGCCTGGGGGGTATGCCCTGGCAGGTGAGTAAACCGGGTTCCCACTGGATGGGCAAACATCGTGGGTCTGGGCTGGACCCGGAGAATCAGCCAGTGGTTCTGCAGGGCATGGGGAGGTCATGAGCCTCCCAGTGAGCCCCACCCTTCCCTGAGCCCCTCCCCTTAGCCTCCATTACTTTTTCTAGCTCCTGTCTTGTCTCT
Source organism: Balaenoptera physalus (assembly GCF_965194825.1). Taxonomy (NCBI): domain Eukaryota; kingdom Metazoa; phylum Chordata; class Mammalia; order Artiodactyla; family Balaenopteridae; genus Balaenoptera; species Balaenoptera physalus. Next base: position 183,987,670 of record NC_138882.1, on the reverse strand, counting down.
GATGCCACCTCTTCCCTACTGCTCTTTCCCTCACCAAACCCAGGCATAGGGCACTTCCAACAGTGGCCAATGTGTGGCCTCTGGACAATTCCCACCCCAGCCCATGGCCATAGTCACAGCAGCCTTGCCCATTGCATGAAGCTGTCTCCTGGCCTGAGCCCCGCTCCCTGGCTCTGCCCCCTGCAGGGGCTGCGGCTTTCTCAGGGGCTGTGACCCACACCATCTCCACAGCATTGCTGGCCTTCGAGCTGACTGGCCAGATTGTGCACGCACTACCTGTGCTGATGGCGGTGCTGGCGGCCAACGCCATCACCCAGAGTTTCCAGCCCTCCTTCTATGACGGCACCATCATTGTCAAGAAACTGCCATACCTTCCGTGGATCCGGTGCCGAAAAATTAGGTGAGCGGTGTCTGCTCAGGCTGGCTGACTGAGGTGATGGTGTCTGGGTGGGCTGACCTTGGACATGGGTGAGTGTGGGAGGGGCCGACACATGGCTGCTCCCTAGTCTCCGTTCTCTCCAGCTCCCTGTGTGACCTTGGGGGAGTCCTTGGCCTCAGTGTCTTACTGGTCATCAGTTGGTCTCCACAACAGGAGGACAGATATCACCCATTTGTCAGAAGGTGGGGCTCAGAGAGGTGCCATGTCTTGTTCCAGGTCACACAGAGAGTCAGCACCAGCTCTGGGAGGTCCCACCCCTCCCCCTGCTCCTGCTCTGCTGTCCTCACTGGGGCGTTGGGAGTTGGAGGTGGGACGGGAATACTGCAGTGGAAATGAGCTTTGAGGTCCTTACTCAACCAGACAGGGCCGAGCAGCCTCTGTCCCCAGAGAAGGAGGACTAAGAGGGTCTGAGAGTCCTGGGTCCAAGGCCCAGCTGCAAACATGTGCAAGTTGCCCCCTTCTCCAGACTCAGTTTCCCCATCTGTTAAATGGGGGTGGTTACTCCAGTGATTTTCAAACTTTAAAGCTCTTTTTTCCCTTTATGCCATAAAACTTTTCTTCAAATGAAATTCTCCAGGGACGGCTTCTGAATAAAACAGATCAAAGTAGAGCTGGTCTAGGGGGGAGATAGGGGTCCAGAGGGCTGGGAATCCAGAGCCAGGCCATAGGCCAGCTGGTCCCCAGGTTCCTCCCTCCCCACCTTGTGGTGCTAGCAGCTGTTCATCCCAGGAATCTCTTAGACCCTGCCCACACTGGAGAACCGGCAAAACTCCTCCCGGGTCCCCCCAGCTTGTCCAGGGGTCTGGATAACCCCCCACCCCAGGACCTGATGGGAGCATCCCTCTGCCCCAGCTCTCACCATGTAACTGTGGAGCACTTCATGAACCGTACCATCACCACGCTGGCCAAGGACACACCGCAGGAGGAGGTGGTCAAGGTCGTGACCGCCACAGACACTGCCGAGTACCCCCTGGTGGAGAGCACAGGTGCCCGACAGGAAGGGGGAGCATGAATGGGGAGGGGGCATTCCCTCTACCTTCCTCTTGGACCTGGGAGGGTCAGGCCCAGGAATGGGTAAGCAGGGCATTGTACCTATCAGGCACCTGGATCCAAAACCAGGCTCTGCAACTGTGTGACCTTGGGCAAGTCACTTCACCTCTCTGAGCCTCAGTTTCCTCATTGGTAAAATGGAGGTAATAGCCATCCTACTTGGGGAGCAGGGGTAGGATGATGGGAACACTACTAGGGCCTCCCAGAAGGCTCCATCCCTCAGTCTCCCCTTCAGGCATTCCCCAACTGAGTCACCTCCCTCAACCCTGTTGCCATGAGAAAGACATCCTTTTAGAGAAAAATGAGTGGGGGCCCTTGTTAAAAGACACATAAGCTGAATCTTGGGAGAGGACCTAGCTAGAGCATCATTTCCCTCTCGGACAAGTACAGTATGAGTGGGAAAGATAAGCTGGGGGGTAGGGAGGGGACAGCCATGCCCCACTCAGGGCCACTGTCAGCCCATATGTCCCCTTTGTGCAAATGAAACAAAATGCACACTTGGCAAGCATAGCACGGCTGGATTTTGACCCCCACTTGTCCTTTGGGCAGGTAACTTGTGCAGTGAGCAACCCATACAACGGTATGGGTCATCCCCATACCTACCCCAAGAGGCATAAAGCTATTTATGAGCAGCAGAACTGTAGATAAATCCCTTAAGCTCTATGAACTGCAGTTGCCACATCTGGAAAGTAGGGAGGACAGAGTTGTCAGACGTTCCCATCCCAAAGGCCAGGCCCTTCTCCCCACCCAAATTGGGACATCTATAACATTATCCCATAGAACACGCCAAATATCACATTTGAAAATACCTGCACATGGATGACCCCTCAAGAAGCTTCACCACCGCCCCCGGCCCCGCTAGAACAAGACAAACTCCACTTCTACCCTTAGAGCCACAGGAAGCAAAGAGTTCCCAACCAGCACAGGCCCAGCCTGTGGGACCCTGCTGCTCATCCAAGAAATAGCTTTAATTGTTTTTGTTTTTAAACAGGGAGCATTTGTATGTCCAGTTGTAAAGTTTTTATTTTACTGGACAAAAAGCAAAAATATCAGGCTGTCCCTCAAAACTAAATACCTGCAGACTCCAGTGATACCCTGGAGTGAGGCTTGCCAAGCCTCCAGCACACAGGAGGACCTCGGAACACGGTGGCCTTCCGGGTTCGTGCCTTCACTGGCCTGAGCCAGTGAAACTTCCCATGGGAAATGAGGGACAAAGCCCAGCCCTGACGCACAGACATTTTCATGCAGGTGTCCCAGACCTGCTCCTGCCTTGAGGCCCTGCCAGGTGGGGCATCTTGGGGTGGGCAGGTTACCTCCCGGCCCCCTGGCAGCCTTACCTGGCCACCCTCAGCTACCACTACTCCATGTCAGAAGCTGAGTGACCTTGGGCAAGATAACTAACCTCTCTGTGCCTCTGAGCCTCGGTTTCCTCTTCCGTAAAATGGGTGATAATAGTTCCTGACCCATAGGTGCTGTACGTTCCCAAGAGTCATGAGAACACCCAGCACAGTTCTTGGCACATCGTAGCTGTCCAGTAAACGTAAATTCTTTTTCATAATGTGGCTTTTTTCCTCTCCCTCTCCACTTGTCCAGAGTCTCAGATACTGGTGGGCACCGTGCAGAGGGCACAGCTGGTGCAGGCCCTCCAGGCTGAGCCATCCTCCTGGGTTCCAGGACACCAGGTGAGTGCACATATGAGGTGTCAGTAGAAGATGGGGAGTCAGCAGGGTTGTGAGGGGAGTGGCCAGCTGATAGCCTGTGGTTTGAGAGGGGCTGCCTGGGGAAGGGGGAGCTGTCCCAGGCCCCCATAACCCTTCCCCCATCCCCAGCAGTGTCTGCAGGACATCTTGGCTGGGGGCTGCCCCGTGGAGCCAGTGACCCTGAAGCTGTCCCCGGAGACCTCCCTGCACCAGGTAATGGGGAATATTTGGGCTGTGGGCAGACAGGGGCCCTGGGATAGAGGGGAAGAGCCTGAGAGGGAAACTTGGCTCCAGCTTCCTGGACATTCTATGTGGCTCTCTGTTCCTCCTGTGCCTGCTTCCTCACCTGTGGAATGGGCATGCAGTTCCCGCCCTCTCTATCTCTCAGTTCCAGGGCTGTTGGGATGATGCAGAGACTAGGGAAGAGGGAGAGCTTGGGAAACAGAAGATTCTGGATGGAGAGAAACAGTGGTTAAAAATATGTCTTTTCATCAAGGCACACATGGGTTTCAATTTCAGGTCCACCACATTCTGCCTGTGTGATCTTGGGCAAAGTACTTAATCACTCTGAATGCTGATCCTCTCCCCCCTGCAAGCGCAGAGCCTGGCACATGGGTCATGGAGGGACAGAAGCAGGTTGGGGACCTAAGGGTGGCCCCAATCCCTCTGTGCCAGTGGATGATGCCAGATGATGCTGAAAAACGGGTCCTTTCCCCTAGTCCCTTGTGTGGACTCTGGGGACCCCTGGTGGTCACATTGGACATTGCAGGCCCAGGTCTTGGTCTCCCACCCACCATCACAGCTGTCCAGCCCTCCCAGGCTCAGAAACAAGGTCAGGTGGGCACCACTGGGACAGAGCCTGGCCCGGGCCTTCACCTCTGCTCAAAGCTGCCAAGCTAGGAAGAAACTGAAGCCAGAGGGTTGGGGTGGGTGTCACCTATCCTCCAGTGTTTCCTAACTGCCCCCCCTGCAGGCACACAACCTCTTCGAGCTGTTGAAACTTCAGTCCCTCTTCGTGACGTCTCATGGCAGAGCTGTGGGCTTCGTGTCTTGGGTGGAGGTACCATGGTCCCGAGGGTGGAGCAAAGGGGAGGAGCCATGCTCGAACAGGCTGGGGAGGTGGGGGGCACCAAAATTCTGCCATCAAATTTGGAGGGGCCTTGGGACTTCCCTGGTGGTCCCGTGGTTAAGATTCTGCTCTTCCACTACAGGGGGCGTGGGTTTGATCCCTGGTCGGGGAACTAAGATCCCACATGCCGCACAGCATGGCCAAAAAAAAAGAAAAAAAAAATTCGGAGGGGCCTCATGGGATTCTGATGAGCCTCACTTCCTGGCCCAGAGTAGCCAGACACTTGGTCCAGCTACCTCTACCTTATTTTGTGGCCAGCCCTGCCATTCTCTGGGCCTCAATGATCTGATCTATGCAATAGGGAGGCACTGGCTCTAAAGTTCAATCCAGAATCAACCCTTAGGGGAGTCAAACTATACTGGCGCCCCCCCACTTGCAATCTCCTCTACATCCTCCCCACTCTGTTCTCTGTTCTAGTTGAAGAAAGCAATTTCCAACCTGACAAACCCTCCGGCCCCAAAGTGAGCCAGCCTGGCAAGATGCAACAGGGCCCCTCAGCTGCCCTGGTGAAGGAGATGGGGCAGAGACGCTGCCTCTCCCCCCTCCCCATCATAACGCACCCCTCCCCTCCAGCCCAGCTCAACTCCTCGGCGAAGTAGGCAGCTAAGCTTGCACTGAAGAGGCCCCATAGTCACCACGTCCCATTCTCCATGAAACAAGGGCTACCTGCCTTGAAGGACAAATCCCCCTCTGGACAGAACTCAGAATGCAAGACAGCAGAAAGCCAGCACGTGGTAGGTGCTCCATGAAAGAATCAAATTCACGAATGAAGACACTGGTACATTCTGTCGCCAAGGGCACGCAGAGATGCCCTCTGAGGGTTGTGTGACTCCCAACCAGAGGCTCCTGAGAAAGAATAAAGCTGATTGCCAGAGCCGTCTGTCCCTCATCTCAGCACCCAGGGCGTTATCTTGCCTCCTTAGCAAGGCCACATTCGCCGGCCCTGAGTGAGCTCTTGGGGGCCCCCTGGTGGTCATGTGGGCATCGCAGGCCTGGGCCCTGGTTTCCCACGCCTCCTCACGTCTCCCTTCCTGGCAGGGAGTTATGAAAGCAGGTTCCCACCAGGTCTTATGATGCTTGTCCTCATGTGTAAGCACGACCCTGTGGCCCAGTTTCCCTCACCCCAGCAGCCTCAGCCTCCTCCTTGGCTGAGCCAGGGTTGACAAAGCGGGGTCCCCACGTGTGGTTCTTTGGAGAGCCCACATCCCTAAGCATCCTCCACGGGGACCCTCCTGGCTGCTGGCAGCAGGTTGACCAGCTGTCTGTGTACTTTGGGGGTAGGGGCCCTCTCCAAAGTCCTTCTAGAGCTCCCCCCGCCAGGGCCTGAGGACATGCCGTCCCCAGCAGAGACCAGGCCAAGTTCCTCCAGGGTGAATCCACCACTTTAATGTCTTCAGAGAACCTTCAGGGAGATGGGAGGGGGGAGCAGGGCACCAGGGAGCAGATCCAGAGAGTGAGGGACAGACAGACACTCCACAGACAGAATCCTCGTGAAGAGCACTAAGGAGCAGACGTTAGGTACCCCAAGAGGCTACCCCGCCTCTGATGGGGGGCAGAAGCACAGAGGGGAGGGGCGAGGAACCGAGCCCTGGGGTCGAGGCGGGTCTCCCAGGCCCTTCCCTGGTTGTCTGCCTGGGAAGCTGGCTGTTGGCCCCTCTGGGCGGCCTGCCTGGTGTCTGCTGAGAGTCCTTGAGCTCGCTGATGGCCGAAACTGCAGGGGAAGGTGCCCGCCTGAGCCAAGTAAAGAGGGAGAAGGGGATTACGGCTCCCGCTGCGGGGGGCAGGTCCACAGAGGCACGGAATGGTCCCCAAGGAATGCTGGGCCCCAGCCCTGCCGCACCCACCCTGTGCCTGCCCTGAGGGGTCAAGAGATGCCCAGCCAGACCCTGGCGTCCTGATGCACCTGGGCTGCCCACCGGGCCAGGTCACGGTGTGAGCAGGCTCCGGCGCCCGCCTCAGTTATAGAACACCTCGTCCTCCTCCTCTGAGAGGGAGCCGCTGTCCACCGACGGGAGGGAGCCCTGCAGGCGGGCCCCCCGCTCGGGCCCCGGGGCCCCCAGCAGCCGCTGCCGGTGCTGCTGTTCGGGGCTGGGGGGCTGCGGGCCAGAGGCTATGGTGGGGGGCTCGTCAGGTGAGGGCCATCCATCGGGGGAGGAGAAGGCCAGAAGACTGTCATCCTGCGAGGGGACACTCAGAAGACTGTCCTGAAGGTAGATGCTCTCCAGGTCTGGAAAAGCAGCAGGCGGGGGGTTGGGGGGGGGAGGTGAGGAATGAAGTTCAGAAGACCCGGCTCCTCACCCTCTCCGGGAGTGTGAGGCAGGGAGAGGGGCAGAAGACCCGCCTCCAAACCTGGCTCTGTCACTGCCAAGCTGTGTGACCTTGGTCATGTCACTGAACCTCTCTGAGCCCGTTTCTCCCTGGGGGAGTGACAGGGTGGTGGTGGCAGGAGCAGAATAGTGAAGAGCAGGCTTGCTCGGAGAAGTGAGGCAGCCAGCGTTCCTCCCAGGCCTCCACTCCCTTCCCGCCCCTCACCATCACAGGGAGGAGCAAATGAGATAGTGGGTAGGCGGGCGCCACCCAGGACCCAGGCTCCCTGAAGCCCTCGGTAGTAACCTGGGGTCCTAGAAAGGTGGTTGACTGTGCTTGGTGTTAAGGCTCAGATCCTGTCTCTGATGCCTGTAGCTGTGTAATCTGAGGTGAGTTTCTGGATGCCTCGGTTTCCCTCATTTGTAAAATGGAGATAACAGCATCTACTTCCTAGAGCTGTCATAAGAATAAAGTGAAATAACACACGTAAAGCACTTGGCACAGTGAGCACTTAATTCCTGTTATCTGTCTGTCTGTCATCTATCTTTCTCTCCTTTATGCTCGGGGCGCTCCTTGGGCAATGGGCAGGGCAAGGATCACCAGCCCCATTTTTCAGATGAAGAAAAACTAAGGCTGAGGGACAGAGGGGCTGTGTCTGAGGTCACAGGGCAGAGCAGGCACGCAGCCCCAGCTCTGCCGCACCCAGCCCGCCCTGGCGCCCGCCGGGCTGTACCCTGTAGCTGGATGATGTCCTGGGGGCTGTTCTCTGGGTGCAGCTCCTCATCGTCCAGCGAGGACCAGGCACTCAGTGTGGCCTCCGTGATGGCAAACTGCTCGGCAACCCCTGTGGGGGACGGACCCGGCTCAGCAGGGGCACGGGCAGAGGGTGTGGGGGGCATCCGGTGCCAGGTCAGGCTGGCACCAGACACTGCCTCTTGGGGCTGCCCATCCATGCCCGGGCATGCTGATCAGCTTGTGCCCACCGGTGCCCCGTCCACCCCATGGCATTATTCTTGCCTGCCCAGACAATGCCCAGGTGGTGACCCTGGGTCCCCTAAGGACTACAGCCCCGGCCAGTCCCCGTCCCCAAGCTCCCCCTCCCCCCTCTGACCTGCAGCAAAGCGGGCCTCACGCAGCTCATCTGGGAGGCAGCAGTAATGCTCGTCCTCGGCTGCGGACAGCTCCCAGCCTGAGCGCTGGGCACTCCAGCCCTTCCACTCGATGAGGTGGGCCACGCGACCACGTGCCATGGCCGTGGGCTTTGTGATGTGGTCCTTGATGCTCTGCACCACTCCTGGGGCAATTGAGGGCAGCTGAGTGATGGCTCTGACCCAAGGCCCAGCTCAGGCCCCCCCCCCAATACCCCAGGCCTCCCAGGTCCTCAGGGCAATCCAATGGCCTGTACCGCACATCCATTCAGCGCCCCGTCCTCTCCCAGTGCCCTGCGTCCGCAAAGCCCCACACCCTCAGTGCCTGTACCTGTCCAGTTCCTCCCGCCAGGACAATACCTCGTGCCCGTGGCCCGCCTGCCCCACGCCCTCCCACAGCCTGAGGCCCTCTCACGTAGATGCTCCCCACCCATCTGCAGGCCCCATGCCCCACCCCCACTGTGTCCTGCTCCCAATCAATGCTCCTGCCCACCTGGTGCTTCTTCTCCAGACCTGTCACACCCTTCATTCCCTTTGTGACCAAGTTTAGACCCTTCTGCTCAAGGAGATTCACTCAAGGATCCATTCAAGATCCACCCAACCCTCCCTGTATCCACTAGTTAACAAGTTCCGAGAGAGCAGCCCCTGTGCCTAGGACACTGCCCGCTCTGCTGAGGGTGAGACCTGTAGCAGGCAGGGAAGGCTTCCTGGAAGAGGTAGACTGGAGTCCAGCTTTGAAGGCAGCTTGAGTTGGATAAACAGAGGCAAGACTGGAGGCTATTCCAGAGATGAGAAGAGGATGAAGGCATAGAAGAATCTGGCGTGGTTCCAGGACTACTGGGGACAAGACATGGGGCAACACCAGGAGTAGGGAAGCAGGAGAGGCTGGGAAGCCCAACAGGGGCCAGACTGGGGGCTAAGCGAGCCAGACTGAGGGCGCCACTGTTCTCCTTAGAGCAATGGGGAGCCACAGCACGGTAATGAGCAAGAGAGTGACAAGCCAGATCTGTCGTTTAGGAAGAACATCCTCATTAGAGGATTGGGGGCCAAGGGTGGAGACAGGGGGACATTAGGGGCCATTGAAGGGATCCAGCAAGAGACAGGACAGGGCTGGGCAGATGGGGAGGAGGGCCTGGAGGGGTTCTTGTGAGTAGACCGGTCGGATGTGGAAGACGATAGATAGAAGGTCGTCAAGAATGATTCGGCATCTCCTTTAACCCAGGCTGAGAACACAGATCTGGGAGTCACTGGTCCCAGAAGCCATGACGTGAGGAGCAGCAATATTTAAGAAAGAAAGGCATCCATGAAGGCAACTGAGACATAAAACTCTGGCAAAATGGGAAAGATGGAGGTGGAAAGAAGGGGGAGACCCCACCCAGGTTAGGGAGTGCTGGCAACCAGAGAAGGTTTCTGGAGGCGGAGGTTCAGTGGCCCCCGAAGGGCAGGTGAGGTGGAGGGAAGGGGTTTCAGGTGGAGGAAACGACAGGGGCAAATGTGCGGGGGCAGCAAGGGCCTTCTGGGGAGCTGTGAGGGATGTAAAGAAATGGGAGCCTGAGGATCAAGGAGCGAAGCTGCGAGCAGAGGCTGGCTGGCTGAGAAGGGCCGGTGCTGTGGTCAACGTGGGGCAGATGCCGTGCTGGTCCGGCGTGCCCACCCCCTGCCACTGCAGGTGCTGCTGCCGGCTCACACCTGTGCCTTTCTTGGGAGCCTTGCCCTTAGCTGATGGGAGCTGCCTCACCCAGAGGTGCTCGGAAGGTGGCAGCCAGTGATGGACCAATGGAGGAGTAATATAAAACCAGCCACCTTGGGACTTCTCTGGTGGCGCAGTGATTAAGAATCCACCTGCCAATGCAGGGCACATGGGTTTGAGCCCTGGGCCGGGAAGATCCCACATGCCGCGGAGCAACTAAGCCCGTGCGTCACAACTACTGAGCCTGCGCTCTAGAGCCCGCGAGCCACAACTACTGAGCCCGCATGCTGCAACTACTGAAGCCCATGAGCCTAGAGCCCGTGCTCCACAAAGAAGAGTAGCCCCCACTCACGCAACTAGAGAAAGCCCGTGCACAGCAATGAAGACCCAACTCAGCCAAAACAAACAAACAAATAAATAAATTTATAAAAAAAAACCCAGCCACCTCGCCTCAAAGTGCCATGAATTCTGTGGTGCAAGTCATGCTCCTGTGCTCCCCATGGGATCAGGCTGAGAAAGACAAGAGTTCTGCAACTACACCTCTGCTGAGCTCCCTCCCCTGCCCTTTCCTGCTGCCCTTGCTCCCTACAGGTTTCCTTGGAGAATAACCTCTCAGGAAATCACTAGCACGACAATTCCCCTCTTGGGCTCTGTTTCTAGGGAATCTGACCCAAGCCGGCACAAGGGCAGGTTTCATGTGCTGCAGAGAAGCAGGGAGACCATACCTGGCAGACACCTGGAAAATTGGGGCCATCCCCTCAGAACTTGTGGAGAGCCCAACAATTTAACCCATGGCGGGGTTGGGGGAGGGCAGGAGCCCTAAGTCCTGCAGAGCCCAGCACGGAGCCTGGCATTTAGAAAATGCTGAATCCAGCAGGGCCGCAGTCCTTCCAGCTACAATTCAGCTTTGACCTGGGAGTTGCTGTGCGAACTTCCAGGACAGGAGAGGGCAGCTGGAGCTTACCCACAAGGGACGAGGTGGCCAGGGCTGCCACGTTGTAGTTGCTGGAGCAGGATCTGGAGTCGGACAGGTAGCCGTTGGTGGTCTGGAAGCACCTCTGGAGAAACGGGGTGGGGGTGGTGGTGAGCAGGGTGAGGCAGACCTGCAAGATGATTTCCCCCCACCCCTCCCATCCCCATTACGCACCCTCCCCACGTCCTCTGGCCATCTTGCCACCCCCCTACAGGACCATCCCCAGCCCTGTTTCCATCAGGCCCCCCTCCCCCAGGGCTGGCAGCCCTGTGTGTCCAGGCTGGGCCCAGCAGAGGGGGGGAGGCAATGGTGTCAGCTGAGGCTGGCTAGACTGGGGGATGGGCAAGTGCACTGACCTGCCAAGGATCCCAACAGAAATCCATCTGTTTGTCCTAAAACAAGAGGAGAAAGAGGAACAGGCAGGGTCTGGCCCACTGTGCCAGCAGATGGCGCGAATCCTGGAGCCCTGGCTGGTGGTGTGGGTCAGCCTTCTGGTCGTCCCTGAGGTCGGGGTCTGCCTATTCATGGGTCATGCCCTGGCGTCCCCTGGCATGCAGAGAGAGGAGCGGGGGGTGCAATGATGGCTCTGCCAGGAGAGGCAGTGGGTTAGGGGATAGATCAGACCTGGGCTGGCCTTTGACTCTGCCATTTCTACCTGGGTATCCTTGGACTAGTGACTTAACATCTCAGAACATCAGCTTCGTCCTCTGTAAAATGGTAACAATGCCATTCATCTCACAGGTTGTGCTGAAGCGTAAATGACATAACGTAGGCAAAGTGCCTAGCACGACGCTTAGCATGTGGTATGTGCTCAAAAAAAAAAAAAAGGTAATTATATCAACTGGTAGGTTCAAGCCACAACCTCTGGGGCAAAGATGGAAATTATGCACAGGATTTGAGGCCCTAGCAAGATCGTCCTGATCTATCTGGACTGAGAATTCCATTCCTTTACTCTCCAGCTGGCAGTGCAGGCTGCTAAGGAGTCCATGGGCTGGTAACAGAACATCTAATCTGCAAGGCTGAGTTAATTTGGGTGGGAAGCCCTTCAGCGTGGGACTCTCTTTTCTAAATAGGTCTGGTTCAGTCCCTGGATGCCCAGCCCAATTCAGACCTTCATCCAGCTGAATACCAACCCTGAGGGGTCCTGATCCCACAGGAAGCAGCCAAGTTCGGCAGGGACAGAGGAGGCTGAAATGGTTTCTGCTCCCTGTGGGGAGCTGTAGGGCACAGCCCAGGAACCAGGGCATACGTGGGGGTGAAGGTGTGGATGAAGCGTGACCAGTTACCTTGCCAGTGACATGGTCTGGAGCCACAATGGGTGGGCGGCTGGAGGGCAAGTCTGGGTTCAGGGGGGCCGTGCCCTGGGGCATGGGGCAGTCCTTGTGGGTACTTGTGAGCAAATCTGGAAAAAAGAAAGACAGAAGGAACTTAGAAAAGCCCAGAGCTCTCTTGCTCATGAAGCTTGTTCAAGCCAGTCCTGAGAGATGGGCGTTACTTTATTATTACATCATTTCGTAGAAAACAGGTTCAAGCTCACAGCAGGTGAGGAGTCCAGCCAGATCCCCTCAGTGGGGTTTACTTGCCCATCTGCTTGTTACTCCATTTGCACTAATTCTAGTACCCACACTCCAGCAATTTTTTGACCTCACAGAGACCTCCAATCCATTTATTCTACCTTCCTCTAACTCCTCATGTCCTCACTTTCCTCCTGGCCCAGCTAAGACTTCCTGGCGTATCCTACGAGCTCTCCTTTGCAGATACCCTTGACTCTCTTAACCCTGTATAGTCTAACCCTCTGCCTGCTTCGTGCCTGGACCCTTCGATCTGCACGTCGCTGGGGAAAGTCATGGGCGTCATGTTAAATCGGTGCCCGCCGGCCTCACACAGGACGCAACCCAAGGATCCTTCTACGTTTCTCTGATTCCTGCTGGTTTGCGTCCTGCGAGGTTGACTACCTCATCCTCTTTCCTTCTTGAACTCCCAACACTGACACCCCTGCTGCTCCCCGCACCTTGCTGCTGGCTTCTCTCCAGCCCTCAATGCAACCCAGGAGGCTTCAGAAGGCATCACCCCACTCTCTCCACCTCAAATCATTGCCCTGCCGGCATGCCACATCGTCTGCTTTCCCTCTTGTGACAAAGGAATAACTGTCCCCCCTCGGTCCAAGACCAGTCCCTCCACCCGGGGTCTGGGCTCCGTCTCTGCCCTCCCTCCAGGGCGGGCTTCTGCGCTCTTTCTCGTGTTGCCTGTGTTCCCTCCCCACCAAGTCAGCCCATCAGCGTGGCACGGGCTGCAATGCCTCTCGGCTCAGGGACTCTTGCCAGCATCCCCTCTCCTCTCTCCTGCCTCATGGAGGCCCCTCACCTCTGGGTCAGCCCCCAGCCCCCCTTCTTCCCCCCTTTAAAGACCTTCTCCCGGCCCCTGCTTCCCTCTACTCCTTGCTCACTCCTCTGCCCCCTTCGTGGCCAGACTTCTGTCCAACCTCTACTTCCCATCTTCTCCCATTTTCTCCTATGCCTGTTCCAACCAGCCTTTCATGAGACAGCCCTTGGCAAGTGGCCAGAAACCTGCACGGGGCCAAGCTCAGAGGTGACTTCTTCAGCCCCATCTTCGGTGGCCACCCAGGAGGCACGAGGGTGTCGCCCATCCCTCCCTCCCTCTCCAGCCACACCCTTCTCCTGGCTTCCCTCCCACCTCCATGGCGCTCTTCTTCATCTTCCTTCACTGCTCATCCCCTGAGCCTGCCCCACCGCTCCATCCCGGGCCCCTTGCCTCCCTTCTCTCTCTCCCAAGAGATCTCACCCGTATGTGGCTGACACCCACATTTACACCTCCAGCCCCGACTCTTTGCTTGAGCTCTTGAATGAGTTTCCAGCTCCCTACGTGGATGCCCAATAGGCATCTCAAGCAAACCCCGGGCAAAACGGAACTTGCAAACCTGAGTCCATCTTCCTTTACTTCCCCGATTTTAGAAGATGATGCAATGGGCCGCCCAGCTGTACCAACAAAAAATCCAGGAGCTTTCTCGGAGTCCTGCTTTCCCTACCTCTCCCCGCCAACCCCATCCAATCAACCAGCAAGTCCCACTGGCTCTCTCTCAGAGCTCCAATCCAGATTTATCCCTCTCCATACCCACCGCTGTTCCGCTGGTGGGACCCATCACCTTCTCTCACCAACAGTCACCTGCTTCCCCTCCTGGCCCTGCCATCCACTCTCCACCCAGCAGCACAGGGACATCGCATTCCAGGTCAGACTGTCTTCATGTGTCCTGGCTTCCTTCCATCGCACTTTAGGAGAAGAGCCAGCCCCTCACCTCGGCCTTCAGGGCCCTTCAGGTCAGCTCGCCCACTCCTGGCCTCAGTCCTCTGCCCGCCCCCTCGCTCACTGTTTCAGCCACTCTGGCCTCCTTGCTGCTCCTCAAATGTCCAAGCTTGTTCTTTGTCCTTGCTGTCCCCTCCCCTGCACCTGGAACACTCTTTCCCCAGATCTTCCCGAACCTCATCATCCAGGACTCAGCTCAAGAGAGACCTTCCCTGGCCACGCTGTTCAATGTGGCCCTCCCTGTCCCCACGCCGGCCACCAGTCACTCCCCTCACGGTCATCACCCTCTGATATTTCTGTTTATTTAAGAGTCCAACCCCTCTCCCCACAACAAATGTGAGCACCATGAGTATGGAGACCATGGCAGCCCTGCTCAGTGCTCTGTGTCCAGAGCATAGAACCCCGCCTGCACTTAGTAGGTGCTCTGTAAACATCTGCGGGGATGATTTCCACCCTTATTACAGCATTTAGCACAGGATGTCTGGTAAAATTATTTATGTTGTGGGGGGGTGGTCAGGGATCGGCCTGCCCCTGATGCATCCCCAGGGCCTACCACACTGTAGGTTCACAGTCGTTGCTGAGGGAATGAACACCTTGACCTGAGCAACCGGAATTGCTGGACTGAATCCTTGGGCCAAATTGAAGAGGACTCCTCCACCGCCCCCCAGGATGACGGAGAACACCCTTATCATTCATTTGATTAATGCATTTAGTTACTCTTCTATTCACTGAAAAGTATTAGCTGAGCACCTACTACACGCTTCGCGCTGTTCTGAGTACTGGGGACACAATGGTGATGAAGACAGAGATGGTTTCTGCCCTCACGGAGCTGATGTTCTAGTGAGGGAGAGAGACTATTAACCAAAAACTCACAAATGAGTAAGACCCATTAGGAAACAGTAATAGCTATGAAGAAAAAAATGACAGCGTAAGTAGGAGGGGCTGGAGAGGGCTTCTCAGAGCTGAGGCCTGAGTATCAGGAAAAGCCCAGTTATGTGAAGATCTGGGGGATGATCGTTCGTTCATTCATTCATGCATTCATCCATCCATCCATCCATCCATCCATCCCTGCAGCCATTCATTCCGTCACTCTCTCAGCATCCATCTACTGGACGTCTACACTGTGCAAGGGGACGAGGTAGGATTAACTCCATCCCTGCCCTCGGGGAGCTCACAGTTTGATGCAGGAACACCTCCCCCGCAGAGCCCCTCATTCAAACACAAGGCTGAGCCAGGGCAACAGCAGCGCCAGAGGACTGCTCTGCTTCCTACATTCTCCTCTCAGTGTGACGGCAGAGTCCTCACCTTGACCTAGAGGGGAAGGAATCTGTGGCTCAACCTGGCAGGTGAGGAAACGGAGGCACAGATGGGGAAGCCACTAGCCCCAGGCACACAGCCAGTCGCCGGCAGTCAGGACCTGAGTCCTGTGGGTCTGACGCCAAGGTTCACCTTCTTCCAAAGCACAAAAAGAGTTTTGATGAGTTCGGGGTGGGGATTGGGGGCTGCGCAGGAGAGCTGATGGCAGGGAGCTGTCCAGGAGGTAGGCGGTCTAGGCGGGCGTGGGGATGGTGGTGGGGGAAGACGGTGGGGATGGCGTGGGGTGGGCGGGGCTTGCACGAAGCCATGGGGTCTGGAAGGAGTCTGCAAGGAGCAGCAGCGTCTGGGCTGCCATAGGGAGGGGGGCCCTCTGCAGGACACTGGTCCCAGCCTGCAGCCTATCCAGCCCTGGGCGCTGGCTCCCACCTCCCCTTTCTGGCTTGGGCCAGCGTGGGCAGAGGCGGAGCAGCTGATGGCATGGAAGCCGACAGGGCTTCCTGGAGGAAGCTGAGGCCAGGGAGGGTCTGAGGCTGGAGATGAGAGACGTCAGGCAACCCCAGAGGCGGGGCTGGGGGCGCCACTGGTGGATGGAGGAGAGTGGGCTGAACTGGAGACTCGGGGACTTTGGAGGTTAACAGGGAGGGAAGAACTGGGTGGCAGGGGGTGGTGTGGCTGCTGCACCCAATCCCCCAGATCCCGGTGGATCTGTTTCTCCTGTGTTTGTGCACCCACAGGCCCCTCCCCACGTACTTTGCTTCCAACAGGCAGCACCTGAGGCTCCTTCTAGGCGGGCTGCCCGCAGGCAACTGGGCTGAAACTGAGAAGTGACGCTGCTCCCACCGGAGCGGCCCTTAGCCCGTGACTGGAGGGGCAGGACCCCAGCTCCTCTGTTTTGGGTGGGAAAACGCTGAGCTTCACTTTCATCCCAGAGTTCCCTGTGGGATTAGGCAGAAACCACCCCCCGCAGGACGACAGACACCCTTTCCTGGCTGCATCTCCTCTGCCTCACTCTCTCCACTCCTGTACTGGTTTCCTCCGTAAGATTTCCTTCACATTCCAGCTGTACCCACATCCCCGTTTCAGGGTCTGCTCCTGAGGAACTGCTCCTAAGACAGCTGGGTGAAGCTTTGGTTCCGGATTGCCCAGTTCAAATCCTGGGTCTGCCCTTTATTACTGTGGGACCTTGAACAAGTGACTTCGCCTCTCCAAGCCTCTATTTCCACATCTGTAAAATGGGCAGCTGAGGGAGACTGCTCCTGTTCCTCAAGAATTGTCTACCAGGATCCAAGCTGAGAACCAAGACGCTTTGAGGGCCCCGCTTTTTTTTTTTTTTTTTTTTATAAATAAATAAATTTATTTTTAAAAAAAAAGGTACTAAATAAGCTTAGAATTTTTTTAAGAGGTCATATGATCTTCAGCAATTCAAAGTATTTCACTAAGTAACTGATATTATACCAGGAAATTTCTCATCAAAATAAAATGAGATCTTGATTGGAGGGGAAAAACTGAGACGTTCATTAAGTTACAATAAAAAACTGACCCAAAGAAAATATTTAATGCGACTAAATTACATTAAGAATAACTTTGTTTCTCTTTTTCTAGTTGCTACAAATAAACTACCAAGTCAAGGCCAAACAAAAGATACAATAATATGGTAATCCAAATAATAGCAAATTCCAATAAAACTTAATTTTGAACATTCAAAATGTTTTAACATTCCAAGTGTTTTAACAAAAGAAACAATTATAACTTCAGGAATTTGCCCATAATTGATCCTACAGGAATAATGCAGGAAAAGTAAGGCTCAGACTCCCAATACCTCAAGGAAGCCTTGAGGGCCCCGCTTTTGAAGAAAGCCGCTGTCAGGGGGTGGAGGCGGGATGGGGGGAGCAGACGCTCTCTTCAAAGTGGCTGAAACCGGCTCTGCTACCCCAGCCGTCAACCCCCTTCTGACTCTACCTATTTCTCCCCACGGGCTAAATGAGGGGCTCCCAGAGACTCACCTGCAGAAATTTGGGAAGCCTGCAAAGGGGAACATTGTGTTGTCAAGGGTCAAGTAGACACTGAGGAAGGGGCCAGGTTTGAGCCTTGTTCCACCCAAGGTTCCATTTTTGCTCCATTTTTGAGCAGTCGCCTAAGAGGGCTGCTTGCAGGCAAGAGGACCCCAGCCCCAAGAGGCTGCAGGGTGGATCACTTTAGGGGGAAAAGGGGATTGGGCAGGGAATGGAAGAGGTCAAACCAGGTCAGATCTCCCACGACATGGGCTCTATAGTGGGGAGCCCCTCCCCGCCGCCCGCCATGGCTCCCCGGAGAATTCACACGTGCTAACCCGAGAGACCCTGGCCCCCCTCCCACCTCATGTCCCTCCTCTCCTCCTCTCTCACTCCAACACACTCCTGCCTCAGGGCCTTTGCACTGGCCGTTCGTTCCTTTTCTCCATCTGGGACTCTCCTGCCACCTACAGGTTCACTCCCTCCCTCCGTTCAGGTCTCTGCTCAAATGTTACAACCTCAGCGAGGCCTCCCCAACCATCTTATTTAATATGACACCCGACTCTTTCTATCCCCTCACCCTGTTTTACAACCATCACTCCACAATGTGTGTGCCTGTTTCCTTGTTCATGGTTTCTCACTGGAACATGAGCTCTGTGAGGGCTGGGACCTTGTGTTATTTGCTACGTTAGTCCCAGCACCTGCCCAGGGCCTGGCACATAGTAGGTGCTCATTAAACATTTGTTGTAAGAACGAAGGAATGAATATTTGCATGCCTACAACACAGAGGCTTCATCACTGAGCCAGTGGTAGCCAAGGGAGACCACTAGAGCTCCAGATAAATACAAATGTCTTGGCCATTTTTTCTCAAGTTCCTCATGCCAGACCCCACCATGTCAGAGAAGAAAGGGGCACAGAGAGGAGAGGGAGGCCAGCAGAGTAAAGAGCAGCCAGCCATGGCCGAAGGGGAGAAGGAGAGGGTCAGATGGGATGCGAGATGAAAGTTGTCATCCAAACTGGGTGTCCAGTTAGTGTCCAGAAGAGGCTAGAGAGTTCTGGAGTCTGCCCGAAGGCTGTTACGGGCGGGCAGGTCAGGGAGGTTCAAGTGAGACTGTCTGGAGCAGGGACCGGAGAAAAGGGAAGTGGAGCCAGGTTAAGCCCCCACCCCCTGAATCCACAGCTCAGTGACCCGGGTGCTAAGAGCAGCGAGGGCAGCATGGGATCATGGGGGCTAAGCCGTGCACCCCACAGTGTGCAATACATCTTGCTCTTCATGCCCAGTCCTGGCTGTGTGACCCTGACAGAGTCCTGCCCCTCTCTGGGCATCAGAGTTTCCATGTGTACAAAGGCAACGTTCCAGGTCCCTCAAAGGTGGTGTTCAAACCAGGGGCACATCCTTTAGTGGGTCAAGCAAGCAATTTACTAGGTCACATTTTAAAAGAATGAAGTAGAATTGAGTAGAATAGAAAATATCAGAACCCACTGCAGAGACAGGCTAAGTCTTATTTCACGAAGCCTCTGTTTCAATTGCACAGACACACATGTGTGCACATGTGTGTGTACTGGATTACGAAGCAAAATAATTTATTCTTATGGGTCCAGTCAAAAAAGTTTGAAAGTCACACTCTTAAGGTGCCAGCATGCACAAGCTGGGGCCTCCAAGGTGCAGACAGGGTAATGCGGGCTACAGACTACCCCTGGGAACTCTGAAGGGTGAGGGAATATCTCCAGGCCCCTGCCCATCGCCCGAAGCTGTTTTACAACTCTGCAACCACAGGCCAGGGAGCAAGGGGAGCTGGCAGGTGATGTCGAAGGCCTGGAGGGACGTGACTTGAACAAAGTTATCGTTCGACGCGGTGGCGGACGTGGGCTCCTGGCTCCCAGCCCCCTCCCCAGCTTTCCTGCCCCCCACCTCAGTTGGGGTGCAGGCGCCTCTGCCAAAGCTGCCTTCTCCCCTGAGGACTTTGGCCCCGTGATGTCACAGGCTGGTTGCTATGGAGACGTCAGGTAATGAACCAGCCCAGGGTGAAATCATAGGCTGCTTTTCGCCCAGCTGGGACCGGCAGCCACGTCACCACCGGCAACTGGAAAAACACAGCATTTCATGTGGGGCGGGGGCTGGGGGATAGCATGAGGAGACCCCTAGCCTCTGCTCCTGTGGGCACCTTCCTCTCCCAAGGGAGCTGTGGGGATACCACCCCCTTTCCCAGTCCACACCCTACTCTCCCAAACTCAAGGTCTGAGGCTCCTTCTCAGACTGCCCCCCCTCCCCCACCTGCCCTGGCCACAGAAGTGACGGGCCTCTGGTTGCCACGGCAGCCTGGACGGGGCCACCCTGATCCTTCAAGGAGAGGGGTGTCATCTAGATGTCCCCTCCATCCCTCTGCCTTCAGCCGGAGCTTCTCTGCGTACCAAGGATGCTTCCTGCCTTCCCATGCCAGCTCCTCAATCTGCTAGAGTCCAGCCGCCCAAGCAGCTCCTCCTGATGTTTCACCTAAACCCCTCTGGCTGCAACGCTCCCACACTGGTTTTCTCTGCTCGTTCCCTGGGTGCGTCTGCAACATTACCACCCAGATTCTTCTCACCTCCTTCCCAGTCGTCCAGCCCCTTGAGCTGTTCCTTGGTGCCTATGTCCCAGCACATTTGTCATCGTGGCTGCCACCTCCCCCAAAGTGTCTCCCAGGGCTCCACACCCCAGGAGGACACAGTGGTTCCAGGCTTAACCCTGCTCCTTCTCAGCAGCCCAGAGAGGGTAGACCTCCTCTTGAAAGCACACAGTAAACGGAGCAGCAGCCGAAGCCCCTTGTGATGGCCCCTCGTGATGACCCTCCCTGGACAGTCACGGGCCTTCCCCCTAAGCTTCTTGGGACCCCTGCGGCCGAGTGCACGATGCAGTCCTCCAGCCATCTGCGCCCTAGGCGTGTGCCACTCAGCTGTGACATGCCAGGTTCCTGCCTTGCACCGAAGAGAGCACAGCGGGCAAGGCCTTCCTTGCACAGTCCCTGTCCTGGGTTTAAATCCCGCCTTTTCACTGTCAGCCCCAGGGCTGTGGGCCTGTGACGCGGCCCCTGGGAGCCTCAGGGCTCTCATCTGTGAAATGAGAATACTGGCGGGTGGCCGTGAGGATGAAGCACCTACCACAGCAAGCACTCCATAAACGACAGCGGCTCTGTCCCCCTCTCCTCCCAGACCTCACATCCTCTTTCTGGACCCTGGGACAGATCTCAGGCAGCGCTCCTCTGGTCCTTCCCCAGGGCTGGAGCTTGCCCTGGGGGACTCTGCAGAGGGAGGTCACCAAGGGTGAGTCCTCGTGAGTCACTGCCACAGCCGCAGTCCGTCCCTCTGAACTTGGCAGTGGCCTGGCCTTTAGGAGACAAAGTGCCCCCCGCCCCCCACGACACTGATTTACAGGTCACCAGGTCCACAGCAGTAGCTCCATAAGTGAGTTGGTACAACTCAGAGCTGCCCAAAGGGGTCCCTTTCCATGTCCTCTTCAGGACTTTCCACACATCCTAGCTCCTTTTTACTTCCTCTGCCATCCTGTGGCCCAACTTCTTTGAACACCCTGATCTAGCCTCACCTCCTCCAGGCAGCCTGCCTAGATTGTCCTCAGATGTATTAGGCTATTACCTTACCAGCAGCCCTAATGGGCAAAGTCTGGCATACAGTGATTTGCTTGCACTGTTTATTGAACACCTACTGTGTCAGGTACTATCCTAGGCCTTTCAATCCATTATCTCTGATTCAATCTTAACAACAACCCAGCAAAGTAGGTACTGTTATGCCCATTTTACATATGGGGAAACTGAGGCTCAGAGAGGTTAAGTCACCTCTGCAAGGTCACCCACTGGTAAGTGGCAGAAATGAGGTTCAAACCTAGGCCAGTCTGAAATGCCAAAGCTTGTGCTCCAACCACTGACCAGCGCTGATCTCCTGAGAGGGTCGTCAGGCTGTTTTTCCACCTGTGTGTCCTACCTCCCCCACTAGACAACTCCAAGGGCAAGGCTGTGTCTCCCTCCTCAGACTGTGAGCTTCTAAACGGCAAGGCCGATGGGGGCGAGGGATGAATTGGGAGATGGGGATTGACATATATACACTATTGATGCTATGTATAAAATAGATGACTAATGAGAACCTACGGTATAGACAGGGAACTCTACTCAATGCTCTGTGGTGACCTAAATGGGAAGGAAATCCAAGAAAGAGGGGATATATGTATACGTGTACCTGATTCACTTTGCTGTACAGCAGAAACTAACACAACAATAAAGCAACTATACTCCAATAAAAGTAAAAGCAACTATACTCCAATAAAAATTTTTTTAAAAAGGGGGGGCAAGGCCCCATCTACCCCTTCCTCAGTCTCTCCACCGTGCCCAGGGGGACTCTGCTCACGGACTCTGCTAGGGCCAAGGCGAGACGGGCCTTGGGAGGCTGGGAATGGAGGGGTCACAGTCAGTGGGCCTGAGTACTGGGGGTGGTTCTGGTCGGCTCCTTTAGAGCTTGTGCCTTCTCCCAGACATAATCAGATGCTTGGCCTTCCAGAAGGAACTCCTCTGTCTCCAACTTCTGCTCTCACCACCCGCCAGTGCCCGGTGCGCTAGACCCCAGGGTGGGGGGCAAGAGGCTGATGGGTTGGTCTGGAGGATTGGGCTGGGGCGGAAAGGGGCAGGCAGAGAGGTTCTGAAGCCAGGGGTATGGGATGGGCACTGAGAGACCCGGAGCTGGACAGAGGCGGATAGACAGAGATTGCTCTGTACAGATTGTCACCAACGGTGGTAGCAAATCCCAAACCGAATGCTAACACTGGAGTTATTCCAGAGGGCTGAATTTCTTGAGCATTGGCCACACGCTCGGTACCTCCCTCCATGTGGGGACATGAGAAAGCAAAGGGCAGGTGTTCCGTGCTCAGGCTCTGGGATCACACAGTCCTGGATTCAAATCCTGCCTCTCTGTGTTCTGGCTGTGTGACCTCAGGTAAGACCCTTCCCATCTCTGAGCCTTACATCCCCCCTCCAGGGTTGAATGAGGACTAACGAGGTCAGGCGAGTGATGCCTCAGGCAGCTCAGGATAAGCACCCAACAAATGGTAGCTTAAAAATAGATAATGAACACAAAATAGCCTCTAGAAACAGCGTTTGTTGTCTTAATCTGGTCCCAATCACTTTCCCCCATGTTCTCAGCACCTCAAATGCTTGTTTCTTTTCCCATGAGGCAGGACGGTGCTCAAAGCCTCTGTAGCTTGCCCCTTCCCAGCCAAGAGGGTCTGGATTAGCTGTCTACACAGAAGGGTAATAATAAAAATTAAAAATTAAAGTGACAGCTAACACTTACAGTATTTACTACATGCCAGGTACTGGTCTGAGTGCTTTACGTGAACTAAGTCATTTAATCCCCTCCCAGTAACCCTAAGATGTCAATACCAGTATTATTCCCATTTTACAGACGAGAACACTGAGATACATATACAAGGTTAAGTAACTTGCTGAGGTCACAAAGCCAGTGAATGGCGGAGCAGGGATGCGAACCCAGGCTGGCCGGCTCCAGAGTCCGCACTCTTTTTTTTTTTTTAATTAATTAATCTACTTTTGGCTGCGTTGGGTCTTTGTTGCTGCATGCGGGCTTTCTCTAGTTGCGGCGAGCGGGGGCTACTCTTCGTTGTGGTGCCTGGGCTCTAGGTGTGAAGGATTCAGTAGTTGTGGTGCACGGGCTTAGTTGCTCCGTCGCATGTGGGATCTTCCCAGACCAGGGCTCGAACCCGTGTCCCCTGCATTGGCAGGCGGATTCTTAACCACTGCGCCACCAGGGAATTCCCAGAGTCCGCACTCTTACCCTCCCAGGCCTGGCTCGCAGAAGCTAACTGCTGCCCAGTGCTGGGATGGGGTGGCTCTCCCAGGTGTGGCTTGCACCTGGGGTTTGTCTGGGGTGGCCCCAGTTGCGTGCGGGCTCTGGACTTGGTATGGGCATCAGCAGGAGGTCAGCAATTCCTGGCCTGGCTGCAGGTTGAGCACTTGACACAGGGAAGTGCTTCGAGTAACAGGGCTGTTGTTAGCAACTGGTGCAGGTGTGGAGACTCAGAGGCTTGTGGGGGCTCCAGCTGGCAGCTGGAGAGGAGTAGAATGGCCCGGCCCTGGGTCCAAGGGCTGGCTGTGTGGTGCAGAGGACAAGGGCCCAGGCTCCAGAGTCAGCGTGACTGGGTTCAAGTCCTACTTCTGCTCTTTCTTTCCTTTCTTTCTTTCTCTCTCTCTTTCTCTCTCCCTCCCTCCCTTCCTTTTTTCTTTCAAAATATTTATATATTTATTTTTGGCTGCATCGGGTCTTAGTTGCGGCAGGCAGGATCTTTCACTGCGGCACGCGGGCTTCTCGGCACGCGGGCTTCTCTCTAGTTGTGGCGCGAGGGCTCAGTTGCCCCGCAGCATGTGGGATCTTTAGTTCCCTGACCAAGGATCGAACCCATGTCCCCTGCATTGGAAGGCGGATTCTTAACCACTGGACCACCAGGGAAGCCCCACTCTTTCTTAGCTATGCAGCCTCGGGCTCTGCTCAGTTTCCCTGTTTGTAAAAATGGGGACTGTGATAGTATAGACCCCAAATTAGCTAGTTGAGCCTTGAATGTTCCCACCAGTACTTGGTAAGCCGTAAGCACTCTGGGAGCATTAGTGATGACTAGAGGGGTGGGTGGCCTCCACTTAGTGGTTTGGCCACCCAGAACGCGGAGTACTGGGACGATGGTTGTCCTCTGCTGAAGTGGTCTCACACCTTCTTTACGAGCATCCAACTCGCCTGCGTGCATGTTGAGACTGGAAGTAGGCCGACCCCTCAGGATGGGGACAAGGTCAGAATACACAACGAGGAGCCCAAGCCACTGAAGGAAGGGTGGAGAAGACCCACCTCAGGCCAGTGTGACCTCAGACAGGCAGGGCAGAGGGTTCCAGCACCAGGTATGGGGTAGCAGCCAGAGGACCTGGGACCCAGCCCCAATCCTGGCACCACCTGGCAGCCTGACCTTGGTCTGCAGGTCACAGGCAAGTCCACCTGGGGCTGGGCCTCCAGCACCTGGCACAGGATGGCCAAGTGATGGGGGAGGGACACAGTCAACAAGGAAACACCAGATCCCCAACACCTGGAGCCTGCCCAGAGCCTTCGAGGTTTCCGGAGACACACTGAGCCTGTGGGTTCTAAAGAACACTAAATACTCTTCACTCTTAACACTACCTTCCCCTCTGGCCAGGCTGTAGGCCTCAGAGCACATGCTGTGCTGGGCTCACCGCCTCTGGGTGCCCAGCGTGTACATAGCGCCTCGCACACAGTAGGTGTCATGCCAACATCAGCTTAATGAATAAATAAGTGAATGAACCTCACACAGCCTAAGCCCCACCCATGATCCCAGCCCTGACACCCTCCTGAGACATCCTGAGCCACTTACCTGAATGTCCCACAAGGACTTGTGGGCAGAGCCCCATAGAGGCCAGAGGATGGGGGGAGGGGTTGCGCTCCTTCCCAAACATCTCCCAGGACAAGGTCCCCTCCAGAGCCTGCCCAGCCCCTCCCCAAGGCCTGGTCATCCCTCCACACCTGAGTAAGCTACTGGGGGTGATGGGTGAGGTGGCAGCCCCCCAAGGCCATGGTTGGGGTCAGTGGATTTGGCTTCAGCCTGCAGAGCTGGAGCCAAGGCCTCAGTCACCCCCTCACCTCACCGCCCCCCAACTGGTCCCACTGTGGGGTGAAGTTACCAGGGTGGGAGAATGACCGAGCCAGCCTCTTCTACAATGTTGCTCAGCAGCCTGACGGAAAACTGATGGGGGGGAGGGTTCCAAAGACCCATCTGCCCATCCCCCCTGCTCTGTGTAGAAGTCCCTGCCACCCCCAAACCTTCCCCCCAGGGCAGCTCACTCCGGCTCCCTGGAGACCACCTTGGGGAGAGCCATGGAGCTCAGGCACAGAAGGAGAGCAGGAGAGTGCCCAGTCAAAAGCCCAGGGGTTACTGGGAACATCAGCTGTCTCTGTCCCTTCCTGTCCCCTGACCGAGGATGGGGGTGGGGCTGAGGAGTTAGGGATGAGGGTGGGGGAAGGGGAACCTCCTTTATAACCTGTTCATCTCCATTAACCCCTTGCTGCCAATGGGGTTCAGGGACTCTGAAGACAGGGGCATGGGGTAAGGGGACAGAGCGGGGACACTTAACTACTAAGGCCTGTGTCTTGGAGGGTGTGGGAAGGAGGGTCTGCTTGCTCTCATGGTGCCCCGCAGTGCCCCCAGAGAAGCCAGGAGCAAGTAGAAGCCTCCGTCCCTTCCGAGGCACACGGCAGGGGGTGTGTGGCTGGCTGCTGGAGAGGAAGCGACCCTGCTTCTGCCGCCTGGTGGGGTGTGGTTCCAAGCGGGGATGGGGATGCGGTGACCTCCCCACGCTCCCTCTCCGCGCTGCTCCCCCCTCACGCCCTGTCCCCCTCGGGGCACCGTGTCCCCTGGGGCTCGGCGGGGGTGGGGTGAGGCCGGCCGGGAAGGGCGGGTCGCCCCCCCGACCCCCACCGAGGTTCTTCGGAGCGGCCGAGGGGACGTGCGCGCGTCCCCGGCGCGGGGCCCCGGGCGCCCGATCTCCTTCCCTTATGGTCCGCGGCCCCCTCACCTCGCGACACGCAGGAGCCCATCACGGGGCCGCGGGGCCGGGCCGCTGCGCCTTGGGTGCGCCGGGCCGCCGGGCGCTCATGTCTCCTCGGGCTCGGGGCTCACGCGCGGCGCTGGCGCAGCGGAAGCGCGGACGAGCGGAGAAGGGGCCGGGGCTCCGCTCGGCTCAGCAGCCGCTCCCGCCGGGTCGTCCCCGCCAACGCCGCCGCCGCAGCGCCCGGCTCGCCTCGCGCCGCCGCCTCGCGAGCCGCGCCCGCCCCTGCCAGACGCGGGCAGCACGGCGGGCGGGGCGGCCCCGGGGAGCGCTCGCCCCGAGCCCCGAGCCCCGAGCGCGGAGCCCGCGAGGCCGCTCCGCCCCCAGCGCGCCCGCCGCCTGCAGACCTGTTGCAGCAGCCCGGCCGCGGGGTGGCGGCGGGGTAAGCAGGAGCCCGGCGGGGGGGGGCGGGGGGAGGGGAAGGGGAGCCAGAGGGGAAACTTCTGGCCCTCCCGCCTCCCGCTCCACTAGCCGACAGGGGCTGAAGGTCAGGGAAGAGGGCGGTGAGATTCCGGCATTTGGGGCACAACCTGGCTGAGCGCAGTAACAACAATTCCATTGTATCCATTTTGCAGGGGAAGAAGCAGGCTCACGGAGGTCGGATGCCTTGCCTGAGGTCCCTTAGCTGTGAGGGACAGCGACTTTTGACCATCAGCTTCTCACTGGGGGGACGGCGGCCCAGGCTGGGGATACAGAGGGCGGGGATGGTGTGCCAGTGGCCTCACTGACGGATGAGAGTTAAGCTTCACTCCACGGGGTCAGGCGGGTGAGAGGGCCCGCCTGGGCTGCCTCAGCCCTGCACCTGCCGTCCGATGGGGCCACAGTGACCCCTCTGATCTCTCACATACCTACCCACGAACACACACGTGTACGCACTTGCACGTGCACATCCACACACTAACAGCCACACACACTCATATTTACACACAGACACCCCCCCGCCCCCCAGCTCCACAGCAAACCTTCCCCTGCACGCAGCTCTTCAGCATCTGAGCGCTCACTTTCACATCCTTCTGTCTCACTCCATCTTTACACCTACCTGTGCACCAGGCAGGGCAGGTGTCACTGTTTCCCTTTTACAAGGGAAGAAGCCAGGTTCACTGGTTCTCTTCCAAAACCTGGTGATGGCCCAGCAGGACTCTGAAGGATGAACGAGGTTTGAGGCAGGGGTGCAGGTGGAGCCAGAGGCCTCTAGCAGGGCAGGATCTGGGCCCTGTGGGACTGTTGGGTGGTGGTGGGGTGAGCAGTGGGGTGGGTGCTGACGTTTTTCTCTTTCCCCAGGCCTGGTGCCCTCTTCAGAGTAAAGTCCTGATGGGGAGTGACCCTGGCCATGGGTGTCAGCAGAACTGGTGTGAATGTGGCTTCACCTCACACAAGCTGTGTGACCTTGGGCAAGTTGCTTCACTTCTCTGAGCCTCAGATATTTTCTTTGTCTGTTAACTGGGGGTAAAAATTTTACCTCATGGGATTGCTGTAAGAATCAATGAGATAATTGTGCAAAATGACTGACACATAGTAGGTTCTTAGAGCTAAAAATAATTAACGGTGATGGTGAACACAGGTGTGACACACTATTACTTCACCAAGTGTCCCTACCCCCACAGGAATCCTGAAGAAACTCCATTCAGTGGATGTGCTGGTGTGAATAAGACAGATGTGCCGGTCCTAGAGTCCAGTGCTGTACTCAGAAATGCGTGCTCAGAGCCCTCCATGCTCTGCCCCCATCAGACGAGCCTCCCCCACCCCCCAAGTCTGGTTTGGGGGAGGATAGCTCTGAAGGGACGAATGCCTTGCTCAGTGCCAGCTGTGTGCCTGCCCTTGTGTGGAGAAGGAAAGACTGGCCTGCCTGCAGCCAGGCTCTGGGGTCCTGTGCTATGTGGCCCAGGGTTGGGGAGGCAGAGGTGTCCTTTCTCTTTTTCCTGTCATGGAGTGACTGGATCTGGCTTGGAGGGAGGGCTCTGACTCACCATGATGCAGGACGCTTGGTCACAGCTGCACATGCTCCCAGCTGGCAGCCTGGCAGCTCTGGGGACAGAGGGGACGGGGAGGGGGACCCCGGCAGAGAGGATGTGCAGCTCACAGGGGAGAGAATGCCTGGGGAGCCCACTGTGCCCCCTTCAGCCCAAGACAGAGACAGGTGAATGAGTCTGGGCAGTGGCCCCTCCCAGGGTCCCTTGCTCACCAACTCAGAGACATGTCTGGGGTGGGGGTCTGGCTATCTTAGCCTCTAGCATTCGTGCTGGTCAGTTCCACCCTGACTCAATCCTTTCATTGTACAGATGGGCACTCAGAGAGGGGCAGGGGCTTGCCCAAGGTCACACAGTAAACTGGCGGCAGAGTGAAGACTAGAACCCAGGCCTCCTGCCTGTCAGCCCAGCCCTGGCACCAGCCTGAGACTGGGCCATGTGGGGTGGGCAACTCCCCTTGCACACCCACATTCACCTTCCCAGTCCTTGGAATTCTGCTGAAGTGGACGATTCCCAGACAGCTCCAAGATGTTATCCTTCCCTGGGGGCAGGCCGTCCTTTCCCAGCTCAGCCCACAGCCCATCTGCCCAGTGACCTTCCACTACACTCCCACCAGCCATCCACGGGGGGAGGGAAGAGGGGGCTCCTGGTGGGTGAGGGGACCAGGGGAGAGTGCCCAGGCCATGCCCTTCACACTGTGAATCTCACTCTCCCATCATGATTTGGGGGACCCAGCCAGAGCCCCCTGTCCTGTGGCCTGCCCCACTCACTCCTATTCAACAATGGACATCCACTAGTCCTGAGTGCCTGGCCCCGGGCTGGGCGCTGGAGTGTGGAGAGCAGATGCTGCAGGGTTTGATCGGAGGGAGATTAATCAACGGGAGCCATTACAGTGATGAATCAGACTCAGTCCCTGCCTAGGCAGCCCCGGGAGGGGGGACGGTGCGGTGCACGGGGAGCCACGTGCATAAGTAACTCGGGTCAGGGTGGACAGCAGTGCCTCCCCATGCCAGCCAAGTGTGGTGAGAGGAGGGTTGCTTCTGCCAAGGGTCATGAGGATGGTTTCAAGGCGACGGTGACCCTGCAATGGAATTTTGAAGGTTAAGTGGGATGCTGGCAGATGGAGATGGAGGAGGGCTCCGTGTACACAAAGACTTGGAGGCAGGGACGCTGAGGAGCCCATGGGGGACTGGCATCTATAACATCCGGGGGTCCAGCGGGAGAGGACGAGACTTCAGACTGGAGTTGCCCACCTCCCAGCCTCAAACATCTCCTCAATATTTGTTTTCTCAGGAAAGGCAGGCAGAGCTGGATAAGCAGAAAGAGAACAGAATTGGAAACCAGACAGATCTAGGTTTAACTCCTGTGCCCAGAATAATACATAGTAGATGCTCAATAAATATTTGTTAACTGAAGGCAAGAAAGTGAGACTTGTCCAAGGCCACACATCTTGAAAGTGGTTACAACCAGGACTGATTCAACCTCCCATTCACCCAGCAAATACTTATTGAGCACCTACTATATGCCCCGCTCTGAGTGGTGCTAAAACTTCGGCATGATTGAGACAGGTCCCCCTTCACTGGGGGAGGGACAACAGACTGGTTGGGGAGGTTGGCATTAACCCAATAATGACCCAGGCAAATTGAGACTCACAGCCCTGGAAAGTTCTAGGGAAGAGCTCTTGAGAGGGTAGAAGAGAAGGACTTGATCTGGTCTCGCAGGTGGAGGGAGCATCCAGGGGAGGTGACAGTGATTGAGTCCACAGCTGAAAGACGAATGGGACCTGGCTTGGCAGAGAGAACAGCACAGGCAATGGTGTGGGGGAGGGAGGAAGTGTCCGATTCCCGGGAAGGAGAGAGGGCCAGGGTGGCTGGAGCACAGAGGATGAGCCAGGGGCAGGGGGTGGCAGGAGCCGGCTGCTGCAGGGCCTCACGCTGGGATCTGGTCTTTATCCAGAGAGCACTGGGAAGCCCCATCCTCTGTTTCTTCATCTGCAAACCGACCTTCCTTCCTTCCAAGAATAACTATTCTTGGGGTGGGGGTTTGTCGAGGCCCAGATGAGGGTCCCAATACAGTTCCCGGTTTCTCTGGAGGCCCAGCCTGGCCTGGGGGGCCCAAGGACCAGGGCTTGGGGCCTTTCTGGGAATCCTGAGAAGGAAGGCCACAGGCTGACCTCAGAATGTGTCCACTCTTAGCTCCAGCCTTGGGCCTGGGGGCTTCTAGCCAGAGTGGGGTGACTGGTCAGAGTGCCCCGTCTTCCCCCAGGAAACAAGCTGGATTGGGTGGGATAGGGAGAGGGAGAAGGGTGAGCCCACAGTCTGATGGGGGGCGGGGGAAGACAGAGTCCTCAGGGACCTCCAAGTCTGCTGGAGGAGATGCTGTGATAGGCACTGGTGGCACTGGGGCGAAACCAGCCCCGGCCCTGGGGAGGCTTCCAGCCTGGTGAGTGAACATGTACACTGAGTTCATCTCTAAAATGCCTGACTCAGGCCTGGTCTACAGTGGCTGCTTCATGAAAGAATCCCTTTCTCAGGGTTCAGAGGCTGGTACCCTGACTCCTGGACCTCAGGATCTCTGCGGGCAGGGAGGAGGCCCCCCCCCGCTAGGACCAGGGTAGAGACCCTGGGTAAGGCTCACCTGAGATGCTTTTCCTGAGCCATGTGTGTCATATGGCCACCAGGGGGCAGCCTGAGACAGCATCATTCTTTACTGCTTTCATTTTCCTTCCTCTCTTCACCAATTGACCCAGAAAGTACCATGTTTGGCAACTCAGACCCAGCCACGGTTCAAGGCTGTGCATCATGTGCCCTGCACAAAGGTGCCCAGCCGAGGGGGAGGACACTGAAACCCTGCCTGTGCTCTGGTCACCAAGCCCTGAGCTCTGGCACGGGCTGGGTCTGCCCTAGTATGGGGTGCCTTTTCCTTAGCGCAAAATTGTCATCTGCTTTCCATGCTCTGTACTGCAAGGTTGCAACCACCCACATTCGCACAGAGTCTCCATCTAGGCCAGCAACACTCCTGAGCTCAGACATCACCTGGTCCTAACCCCCACTGTACAGATGTGGAGACAGACCAAGGGAACCAAGGCCAGTTAGTAGCAGAGCTGGGACTGAAACCCCACAGCCAGCAGGACTGCCTGCTCCCCCTGGAGTCTTCAGGTGCCAGGTGCTACCTCTTGGAGGCCTGGCCCTGCCTAGGGGTCCCGGGAACCAGGGATTGAGACCTTTCAGGAAGCCTGAGAAAAAAGGCCACAGGCTGACCTCAGAATGTGCCCACTCTCAGCTCCAGGCTCAAGACTGGGGGCTTCCAGCTGGAGTGGGATGACAGGTCAGAGTCTCTCCCAGGCAACCAGCTGGACTAGATGGGGAGGGACAGAGAATAAGCCCCTGTTCTGATGGAGGAGGCACAGCTACTGTGCTGGGCACTGGGGAGACACCAGCCCCTGCCCTCGGGAAGCTTCCAGCCTGGTGAGTAAACAGGTGGTGAGGTGTCTCCAGCATTAGGACCGATGTCCCCCAACTCCTTGAGAGACAGACATTCTCATGGTCATTACAGGCTCACCCCCTGCTGACCTTGGTGGGGCCATTGGTAGGGGTTTGGGGCGCAGTTTCAGGTGTTTGGATTAATAATAGCAACAATAATAATCATGGTAGCTGAGACCTTCCCGTGTGCCAGCTGCTGTGCTGAGACCCTTTCTGGTCCTGTCCTGTTTAATCCTCCCAGTAACCTTAGGAGGTGTGTCCGAGCTGTGGCCATGCTGGGGCAGCCCTGAGACCCCCAGCATTCCTCCTCTGTCTTGACCTTGGGGGCGCTTACGAGCCTGGTAGCTCCTGGGACCTGGCAGCATCGCCTCCATTCCTGTCTCTGGACGTTTGCACAGACTGTGTGCTTCCCCTCGATTAGTCCATGTCACATGTATCCCTCAAGTCACAGCCACAGAGGTCTTCCCTGTTTCCCTCCTCATTCCCATCTACATTCATCAAATATTGATCAAAGCAGCACCTGCAATGTGCTGTCTGCTCAAATAAGGAGATAGAGTTGAGAGTAATCAGACAAGTCCCAGCTGTCTTGGAGATTAGAGTAGGTGTCAGCAAACTATGATCCATGCGCCAAATCTGGCCCTCAGCCTATTTTTGTAAATAAAGTTTTATTGAAACATATCCATGCTCATTTGTTTACCTATTTTCAATGGCTCTTTGCCTTGCAATGGCAGAATTGCATACTTGCAACAGAAATCTTATGGCCCTTGAAGCCGAAAATATTTGCTATCTGGCCCTTTGCAGAAAAAGTTTGCCAACACCTGGCTTAGAGTCTTGCAGAGAAGGCAAACATTAACAAGCCACTGGAGGGACTTCCTGGGTGGCACAGTGGTTAAGAATCTGCCTGCCAATGCAGGAGACACGGGTTTGAGCCCTGGTCTGGAAAGATCCCTCATGCTGCGGAGCAGCTAAGCTCGTGCACCACAACTACTGAGCCTGTGCTCTAGAGCCCATGAGCCACAACTACTGAAGCCCGTGCACCTAGAGCCTATGCTCCGCAACAAGAGAAGCCACTGCAAAGAAGAGTAGCCCCCGCTCGCTGCAACTAGAGAAAGCCTGCATGCAGCAACGAAGACCCAACGCAGCCAATAAATAAATAAATAAACAAGCAAGCCACTGGAATAAATAATAAATTGACAAATTGTGAGAAGTGCCAGGAGGGGCATAACAGGGGCAGGAATTCAGACTTAGGGTTAGACTGGTCACCATTTCTTCTTACCTCCCACCCTTGATACCCTGATCAGGTCAGTGGAGGCAGGATGTGGGCAGCATATACAATGTGCTGGCCCGTCTGAAGGTCAAGCCTTAGACTGGAGTCTCCTCCTGGGTTGTGTTTATGGCAGAGGTGAGGGTCCTGCTGAAATCTGCAGTTTGGGCCACTGCCCTCATTCTCACATCACCAGGCCTCAGAGTCAGTCATGAGTGCTCTCACATCCTCCATCTCCTCGTCCCCTGGGAGGCAGGCAGAGCGGGAAGTACTGTTCCTTTTCCAAATGGGACAACAGAGGCTCGTTATGTTTAATGACTTGGCCAAGTCTTGCTGAGCTGCAGGCAGAGATCTTGATGTTGTGGGAAAGCCCTGGACAGTATTTAGGACAACAGGGTTCTAGCCCAGGAATCATCTGGGCAAGTCTGTTCCCCTCTGGGCCTCAGTTTGTTCATCTGTAACGGAGAAGGTTAGGGAAAGGAGCTCTTTTCTGGATCTGCCAGCAGCACGCTGGGGCTCGCCCCATTCCTCTCCAGGCCTTGGTTTGTCTCTGTAAAGTGGGGAGAGAAATGCTGGGCCCTCTCACACTCCTGGGGCTGGGCCCAGGCTAGGCAGATCACAGATGGGAAAGTCCTTTGAGCTCAGGGGAAGAAAGGAGCTGTATAAACCCAGGGGGTTATTAGGGTGATGGGGATGGGGCCTGAGCTGATGGTCCCAAGGCCCCAGGGCAGTGTTTGATCTGACCAGCAGAGGGCACTGTGGGGAAGCTATGGCCAGCTCCTGAGCTGGAATCATTGTCCCTCCTGCAACACAGATCGAGGCCCCCCGGTGTGCCTAACCTGCAGTGCTGGATGTGGGGACACGGCTGTGAACGAATGGGACCCGAGATGCTCCCAATCTAGGGATGGGGTTGGGGTGGGGACTTGAAGCAAACAGGCCTTAATACTGAGATGGGCACTATGGCAGGGCCAGGCAGGGATGGTGACCCCCTTGCTGGAGGCTCATGGGAAATCAGAGGTCAGAGGTCTGAGCTGGACAGCCAGAGAAGTGAGGCATACGGGCTGCCTGGGCTTGAATCCTGGCTCTGTCACCTATAGGCAAGTTACTTCACCTCTCTGGGCCTCATGTTCCTCACCTGTAAAATGGGAATAATAATTGCACCCACCTCACAGAGCTGTTGTAAGGACTAAATTAGCTACTCCTGGGTAACACCTTAGAACAGGGCCTGACTCGTGCAAGTTCCTTAAATGTTGCTATTGTGACCTGAACTGGACAGTTTGGGCATTGGCAGCTAAAGCCACGAGGGGTTCGCCTCCACTGATGAGGACAGGGCGGAGGATGGAGCCACCTGGAGAAGAAAGAGGAAAAGGAGAGAGAGGCATTGCCGGAGAGGGGGAGGGGAGCACAAAATTGGGGAGGAGGGGGTTTGGAGGAGGAAAGAGTAGCTAAGCACCCAGTGCAGCCCCAAACTAAACTCCCTGCTGAGTCACCCCCTCCCAGCCACCCCCCAGCTGTGTGCTCTCAGGCATGCCCTTGGGCCTCTCTGAGCCTCAGTCTCCTCCTCTGTAAAATGGGGTAATATCTCCTGCATCACAGGGCTTCAAGGCTTCCTTAAGATGGCTTGGCTCTGAGAGGAGTGGAAATGTCCCCTGTCATCTTCTACTGTAACCCCCGGTCCCATGAGGGGTGGGTCTGGCTCTGGCCCCACAGACTCCCAGGCCTTTTGTTTAGAAAAGCAGCCAAAGAGGAAAACCCCCGAAACAAACACAGCCCAGCTGGTCTCTGCAGCCCTGCCCAGCCCTACCCTGCCCACTCCTGCCTTCCCAGCCCAAGAAGTGGGTGGGGTGAGTGGGGGGAGAAACTGACACTCTGGGAAAGTGTTTTTCCCAGTGCAGGGGGGGCAGTAACCAGGTCAGGGTGGAGTTGACGGAAGGGCCCCCAGGACTCTCCTGAGGGGTGAGATGTTCCAGCAGGTGGGACAGTGAGGACAAGAATCCACTGGGAAGCTGGTTAAACATGCAGCTTTCAGAGCCCTGCTGCCCCCTGCCCCCCAACCCTGCCACCCAGGTCCTGATTCCCTAACCTTGGGATGACCCCAAGCCCTGGGGGATTAGATGGAGGAGGCCCAGCTGGGCCTGCTGGGAAAGGCAGAAGCCGATCTGGGGAAGGGCCTGGGGTGGGGTTTGTCTGAGGACGGGGGACTCTTCCAGCAGGCTTGGAGGCCGAGGACATGGCAACCACGGAAATAAGGAAGTCAGAAGTGCAGGAGAAGACGGGGTGGGAAAAAGACACACAGAGGGATGGCAAGTAAATTCAATTAAAAATAAAAATTCTTAGGATTCTGCACCTCACTGTGTGAAGGTTTTTTTTTTTTTGGCAGCACTGGCATGTAGGGTCTTACTTAACTCCCTGACCAGGGGTAGAACCAGCACCCCCTGCGTTGGAAGCAGAGTCTTAACCACTGGATCGACAGGGAAGTCCCCTGGGTGAAGGTTTTCTACACATTGTCCTTTCGGTCCTCATCACCAGCCTAGGAAGTGGGGGTTATTTTCAGGACCATTGTACAGATGAGGAAACTGAGGCTCTGAGAGACAAGTGCGAGGATTCCATATCCTATCTGCCTAGGAGAGCACAGGAGGCAGTGTTCTCTATGTCAGGCTGTGAAGATGGGGTGCAGGAGGTGAGGATGGGTCACTGGGGCTTTGTCTAAGGCTGGTCCCTTTGGGGACCCTGAGCTTCAGAGTAGAGTAGTTGTGACATTTCCAGCCCTGGTAGGGGGCAGGATGAAGGTCATGGCTGACCAGCAGCAAGGTCCAGAGCCTTCTAATCCTGGAGAGCTAGGGAAGAGGCAGGCATCAAGGGAGTTGCCGGGCTCTGGACACAACCTGAGGAGGGGGAGACATGGCTGCGGAGACGGTAGCTACTTCCCCTGCCCCCAGGGAAGCCGCAGTGTCCTGGCTGAAAGCTGTCTCCGCTGCCTGATTCTCATCCAGAAAACTCTGCACTGCTCTGAGGAAGACCCTCCCTGGGGGCCCTGCTTTCCCAGGAACACACCTGTGCAGACCCTGATCCACGGCAGAGTCAGGCAGCGGGGCTCTGGGCTCCATCCTGGGTAAGTATCACTGTGGGAGTGTAACCACTTCCCCTCTCCCCACCACTGAGAGGATCTAGTTCACGGTCAGGGCCTGGGTCCCAGGCTTTGGGTCGGAGAGCCTGGTTCAAATTTGGAGGTGAATAAGAGGTTGTCCAGGCTGGGGGTGCTCCTGTGGTAGAGGGGAAGACAGGCGGGGAGGCAGGAGCTAATTCTGCAGGACTTCAGGCTCCCAGCCTCGGAAACCCCCTGGCTGGGGACTTGTCAAGGGATTCTCAGTCCCAAACTGGCTGGCTCCCTCCCTGGCCAGCCTGCAGACCATCTTCAGCTTTCAGTCTCTCTCCCTTCTACCACACTTTACCCCCATTTTCAGTTCCTCTTCCCATGTCTCCCTAACCCTCTCCCCCATGGCTAGCTGGGGCCCACAGGCCTGGACCACCTCGGGTCAAGTGCCCGCTGATCTAATTTGGACCAACACTTCCTCTCATTCTTAACCCCAGCGTCTGGGCTTGGTGCCTCCTGAGAGGAGGAGGGGGAAGACACGGGGGCTGCAGGGTGGAGATGGGAATGCGGAGCAGATCTCCAAGCAGGAGATGGGAAGAAGCTCTGGGATGCTGGACTGCAAAGGGAGATTCAACTATGGCCAAGTGAGTTAACCTTGCTCTGCCCCAAGCTTCCGGGGTGGCTGTGAGGATTAGGGGATGCTGCACCTGGCGTGCACTTAGTCTTCAAGGAAAGTTTGCTGTTATCCTTGTTGGAGAATGGCCTCACATGACCTTGTCTCACCCCCTCACTTCTCACTGGGGAAACCATGGCTCAGAGAGGGTGTGGGCCCTGTCCCGGGTCACACAGCACTCAGAGTTGGCTAGGCCTGCGCCTTCCCGTGTGGCAGGCTCCATTGTGCTCTCTCCAGCAGGAAACGCTGTGCTCAGCAGCCTGGGCAGCAGAAAGGAGGAACGAGTTTGGCTACGTGACCTCCAGGCCCCGGAGGCTGAACCAGGCCCAGCACCAGAAAACAACCTGCTGGGGGCAGCCTGGGCAGGGCAAGAGGGGTGGGCACCAGGGCGGAGACCTCCCTGCCTGGAAATGGAGATGCGGGCTGAGCTGCAGCCTTACCCTGGGCCCCAAACCTGCCTGCAGGAGGGCAGCTGGTCTGTTCATTGCTCCCCAGAAGAGCAGCTGCTTGGGGGAGGAGAGGGCACGCAGGCGGGCAGCAGGGCGAGTGGGCACCTGTGGCACCTGGGGGTGATTTGCACAGGCTGCCCACCTGCTCATCAGCTCTGGTTTACAGGGATTTGGGGGGCAAGAGGGGGAGGGCTCGGCCCTGGGCTGGGCCTCTGATGGGCGGCCCCGGGTGGGGTTCAGAGAATGGTGGAGTGTCTCTTTGGGCCTCAGTTCTCCTGGCGACTCATGAGGGGACAGTTGCATCCTTCACTCTGGACGCAGGGCTGACTCGGGACCAGGAACCCAGCTTGAGGAGAAGGCCCTGTGGGCCCAGCTGGTTCATGGCCGGGCTGGTCACCACAGGGAGGGCCCTGGAGGCCAGACCCAGCAGCCAGCACGCTACCAGGAAGCACAGTGGAGCCACTGAAGGATCCAGCACAGAGGTGGGTGGTGGTCAGATGAGGCTGCTGGAAGGGCCAGACTGGAGGATGGGAGGCCAGAGGCGAGGCCACAGTGTGGGCAGCAGCAGGGATCTGGAAAAGGATGGAGGGAAACAAGGTTTCACAGAGGCCGAGTGGATGAGGTTGGAAGTGTGGGTGCCGGAGTGGGCTGCCTGGGGTCCACTCCCAGCTCCTCCTCCTGCTGTGTAACACATGGCGGCATATTGATGGTGTATTAAGTCCCCTGCACCTTGTTCTTTGCACGTAAAACAAAAGTGAGTTTGGAACTGCGTCAGAACAGAAAACCCCCCTGCCTCGTTCTCTGGACGCCCCAGCACAAACGCCCCGACCAGAGGATGCCTAGAGCAGGACAAGGGGGAATAAAGAAGTGGGAACCGGCACAGGATGGGAGGCAGAGCTCTGGCCTGGACAGCAGAGGGGCTGGCGAGGAAACTAATGTCCCATGGGGCAGGTCCAAGAAGCCAAGGGTGGCCTCGTGAGCTGGGGTGGTGGGCGTTGGGTAGAACCTCAGCTGGTGGGGTCTGGATGCCAGTGTCATTAGGGGAGCCAGCTGTGCAGCTGGGACCCATTGCTGAAGGAAATGAAACTCAGGGAGGCGACTGGAAGGGAACACCCTGTCTGGATGACGAGAAGCCCATTGTGATGGGGCCAGCTGCAACCCTGAACGGAGCTGCTGGTCTCTTCTCCTTCTGCAAACTGCCACACATCCAGGCCACAATCCGAGACCCTGCCTCACTTGTCTGCTCTCTGAGAGAGAACAGGGGCCGCCACAGGACGCATATCTCCCAGCTTACCAGCCTTGGACTCTCTAAGCCCCAGTTTCCTCATCTGTAAAATGGGGCTACAGTGATGCTTGCCTCAGGGTGCCGATGGGGGGAATAAATTAAACCATGCGTGGCAGATACAAATTGCCTGGCACATCTGGCTGCTGGTGTGACATGGTGTGGCCTCACATAGACCCTGAGAGGCAGATACACTCTGCCCATCATACAGAAGAGGAAAACTGAGGCTCAGAGAGGTTAAAACGATTTGCCCTGCAATTCTAACCAAGCAACTCCCAACCCTGGTTCTCTCCATGGTGATGGCAGGCAACGTGGAAAGGAATGGGTGGGTGGGTAGGTTTGGGACGGGATCCACATGCCCTTCACCTGGTATCAGGAGAGGTGACCTGGCTCCTCAGTCGCAACCTACATCTCTCCTGGCCCATCTTCCCAATCCTGCCAAAGGCAGACCCTAGAGGGGTCAGGTCAGCAGCTCCATAAGCCTCCCTTGCTGAGTCCAGCATGCCTCCTTGGGCTACACTGACTCTTGGGTCTAAGTTGAATCTTTCCCACTTTAGCTACAGCCTGTTTCCTCCTCACCTGCCTCTGGGCTGGCAATTGCAGCCACCCTTATTGAGATGCACCCCCAGTCTACTGGTGTGGAAGAGAAGTCATCAACCCCTTCCCGGGGGCATCGTCCTTTCTGGCCCAGGCGTGCCCTGAAGCACTACCAGCCTCCCCCAGGAGGAGGATCTGCAGTTCCTCAGACTCAGAGGAGTTGCTGTGGGCTCAGGACAGAAATCAGGCAGAGAGAAAAATCAGACATCTAGTTCTAAGCAAGAGTCTGGAGTCATCCTCCTCCGGCTGTCCATTCTGGTGCCCAAATCCAGCAGGGCCAGAGCATTGAATGCCGATTGGCGCTGGGCAGAAGCCAGCCAGTTTCTCCTGGCATACCTGCAGGTGAGCAGACAGTCAAGCCAAGAGCCAGCTCATTGCTTGGGTGTAAACAGCAGCCCAGCGGGAAGTTGGCAACCACCTCCTCTGCCCTTTCCCCAGCCCCCTCCCCGGGAGCCCTGCCCAGGGAAAAGAGGGTGTCCTAACTTGTTGGGGGAGTTCCCATCCCACACCTGTGCCCATACTGGGTGGGTGTGTGGGGTGACTGAAGGGGGCCCACAGAGAATCTTTTTCCTCCTAACCTGTCCCAACCCCACATCTTCTCTCAGCTGGTGCTGGGAAGGCTCCAGGGTTCTTGGAATGCTGAGGCCCCCCATCTCATCCACCCCAGCCCAGATGCCTTTGCCACTCACTCCCATGGCCCATGCCAGCAGGGCAGAACAAGTGCCATCTGGGAGCTGGATCGTGCCCTGAAGGGGGCCCCTTGGCTCCCGTTCCCACCAGCTGAGAGCTGTGTCCCTTGGAAGGAGGGGTGCAGCTCCAAGGTTTCCAGAACAAGGAAGAAAACAAATCTCCACAGAGCACTAAGACCCGATGCCCTGTGCTTTACAGACACTATCTGGAAGGTGGGTATTGTCACCCCCACTTTAAAGATGGGGAAGCTCAGGTGAGACCAGCAACTGCATGAGGGATTGGACTCTCTCTGCCTTGTTTGTCCCTGTCTCCCCAATGGCAGCCACACAGCAAGAGAGCAAGTTATACTTGTGGAGTGAATGAATGAATGAGGTTCAGAGAAGGCAAGTGATCTGGCCAAGGTCACACAGCCAGAAGGTCGTTCAACTGAGAATTGACCCCGGCTAGTTTGAGCCCTAAACCCAGGCTGTTTCTGAGACCCACCTACCACGGTGGGGGCATCACACAGGCACACAGGCAGGTGCACCTCCCCTGCTGTCAGAGTCCTGCCCACACACATCCACACACCTACACACACAACCCTCAGCTAAGAGACCCCACCTGCCATGTCACTTAAGCCCATGTGAGGGGCCCTCCCCATGCCATCTCCGGCAGGTAGGTAAAATTCCTTCTGTGCGGGCCTCACACCCTCCTCTGTCACCACCCACTCCTCCACGCCTGGAGAAGGCAGGATGGTGCATGCCCTCTTCTACCTCCGCAGTCCTGGCACACTCTCTGCCTCTCCAGGTCCCAGTAACCACATCAGCACCACAGAACATTGGTGCTGGGAGGGCACCCCATAGTGTACAGATGGTCAGACTTGGGCCAAAGAATGGGCAACATCCAGAGCTGGTACCTGGGCAGAGCTGGGGGCTCGGCTTCCTTCAGGGCAATTCCAAGATTTGGGGCCACCTCCCCGCGGTGTCACATGGTTCAGCCCCAGGAAGCAGCTGAACATGCAGACCGGAGGGACCAGGACCTTCTCCTGCTTTGTGCAGCCCCAGACCCGCTTGGTGACCAGCTGGCATCTCGGGTCCCTGGGACTCACTCTCCAAAGCAGGCTGAACCTGGAATGGGCCCCTTGTCCTTCTTCCCCACTAAAACAGGGCCCACAAGGCAGGGGTGGTCAGGGAGAGTCAGGGACCCCTGGGAAGAACAGATGGCACTTGCCACACTGTGCTAGAGATGCTCCACACGAGTTTTCACTGAACTTCACAGCAACCCTGGGAGATAGACAGGGACCAGTCTCATTCCCATTTTCTAGAGGGGTAAACTGAGTCCCAGAGTGTTAAGGATCTTGCCCAAGTTCCCCCATCCCTGGCATACAGTAGGCGTTTGCTACGTATTTGTTGAGTGGATGCAGTTGCAAGGGAGGGGGAGGCAGCTTGTCTAAGAGCATGAACAGAGGCAGAATTTGAACCCAGGTCTGACTCCAAAGGCTCTTGGCTTCCCTGTCTCAACTGAGCTTCCTCGGCAGCCTTGGGACCCACACACAAGGCATAGCTGACATTTACCCATTATGGGTCTCCTGTGTGACGTGGCCAGCTTTCCAAGGCTCCGCGCTGTTTCCTTTCACACTGAGAAAAAGAAAAGCAGCCCCTGACAGCCAGGAGCTGGCCCGGTGCTCCTGGCTAGGCCACCGTGCACTCCTGTTAAGCATAAGCAATTTCATAGATCACCAGCATCAGACAAGGCCCCTCAAGGACCACGATGGATCAAGACAAAAAACAAGACCACTCCGTAATCATGTCTGAACACAGACAAAAAGTGAATGTGGTCCAAACCACAAAAATGACCAAACATCCCAGCTGAATGAGTGACGACTGCTTCTTTGCCAGTCACAGCTTGAGCTTCAATTCATCCCTCTTCCCTTCCAGATTAAAACCATTAAGATACCCAATCACAGAATCACCCCCACTTCCTGACGCATCCAACCCAGAGCAAAGCTCCACTCCCTCAAGCCCTCCCCAAAGCTCCTAACACCAGCCCAGATCCCGTCCCAAGTCCTGCCTAACTCCCTCTCATGGAGCTGTCCCTCGGTTTCTTCCCTTGTTGCAATGAGCAGTAAAGCCAACTTTGTTCAGGTGTGTTTCTGGTGGTCTCTGGCTGGAAGGCATTGACAAAGTCTTAGAAAAACTGCACAAGACATGTTTTGTTCAGCCCATTTTGTTGATGGCCCTAGAGCCGCAGGCCAGGAGTGTGTCAGCCTCCGATGAAGCATGACGGGGTGGGAGAGGAGCCCGTAATCACCATCTGTTCCCAGGAGGCCGAGTTTCAGGCTCTGGGGCTGGAGAACAGTTAACTCCTTGGTTAATTCCTGCCATCCCATCCACCACAGCCCAAATGTGAGCCTTGAAACCTCCCCTCCCCACGCCCCACCCTGGCAGGTGTCAGACATTTGTGCTGGGGGCGACCAGAGAAGGGAATGAGCACTGGGCCAGGGGCAGGAGACCTGGGTTCAGCTCTTGCCTCTGCCTCTCATTGGCCATGTGACCTGAGCCTCCGTTTATCCATCTGGACAATAGGGTGGGGGTGGGTCTGAGTGGGACAAAGGAACCCCTCTCCAGGTATGATCAATTACACAACTCCCTGCTATAACCCTTCAGTGGTCAGGACAGAGATCTCCTAGTCTCCCCTCTAGACTCCTGGTTCCCTGAGGGTTAACCAAATTTCCCTTCCAGGCTTGATGTTTGGGTGACCTGGCGGCAGGTGAGGGACTGGGGCTCCTATATGTCCCCAGTCACTAGAATTCTGGCTGGATAGAGAAGAGCATTACTCGTGACCGTTTCTGAGGGCTCAGGGTTTGGCCTCTGCACCCCGTCACCCCCATCCCTCCAAGTTCCCTAGATCAGGGACCACATCCAAGCCAAACAGGACGGGAGGATGGAGCCGGAGGTGCCGCAGGAAGGGCCTCGGGGCCTGTACGGAGGACTCTGGCAGAGGCAGTGGAGGAAGACAGTCTGTGTAGCTTCATTCAGCTCTATATCCTGCTTCTCTTGCGACAAGGGGATGTGGCCATTCCCCATTCTGCCCCAGGCAGGAAGAGAGGAAGGAGGCCAAAGCTGAGGGATTGGGGCGAGCCAAGGATGGGTGACCTTTCCTGAAAGGGATCGTTTGGTGCAGAAGGTCAAGGGAGTTTGCCTTCCCACAAGTGTGGGGTCCTCTAATCTTTGCAGCCCCGTCTTTGGGAGGGGAAGAGGGAAAAGGAGAATCCATAAAGCAGGCAGGGGTGCTGGACCCACCTCCCAGCTTTACCCTGTCTCCTCCTCCCTCGCACCCCATTCTGATTCACCAACTCCACTCTGCACATTCACAGATGATCATTCTGCCTGCAGTGCCCTTCTCTGCTCCACTTGTATTTGCTGGGTAATTGCTACACACTCCTCAAGCCTCAGCTTAAATATTACTTCCTCTTGGAAGCCTCCCCTGATTGAGCCTCCTTGCAATGTACTCCGTGGCTCCCTCTGCTTCTTCCTCCCAACCTTGATCCCACTGGGTTGCGAACAAATGTTTATTACCCTCCTCGAGGGTAAGGGGCAGCCTCTGTGTTGTTCCCAGTTGAATCCCCAGGGACTGGGATGGGCTTGGCAAACTGGGGGTACCACATAAATGTTTGATGGTAAATAAATACAGTGATGGAGATGTGGACTCTGGGCACCAGGGCTGAGAGCATGGTACCTTGAGTTGGGAGAGCCTCTGGTGGCAAAATTCTGAGTAGGGCTTTGAGAGTAGGAGTGCCTGAGATGAGCAGGGAGGGGGTATATCCTGGGCACAGCCTGGGCAAAGGTAAGGAAATGCCAGTGGGAAATTATGGATTTGCAGAGACTTCTGCCTCCAGTAATGGTGGGATATGTAATTTGGACCAACCCTCCTGCTGAAGATACGAGTCCCTAGATCCAACCCAAAGATCATGTTCTTAAGACCATCGAACAATTAACAAGAATTCCCTAGTAAGACTCTAGGAGAAGGCAAAAATCCAGAGAGGAAAGCCCAGTGTGGAGATCACATTTGCCCTGAGGGCATTTGCCAATCTGGAAGAAAAAGCTTTGAAACTGAGCTGTGGTTTTGATGGCCACAAGGGGGGCAGGGAAGGAGGAAGAATAAAAGGTAAGCCTAGCCTTTTGTCCAAGATGGGGAGCCTGATATCCCACATCTTCTTTAACCAGAGACATCCTCAGAATAAGGGTGAACCAGAAGAAAACCAAGCCTTGAGCCCAGTCACCTGGGTGACTCATGAAACTCAAGACTTGA
Organism: Balaenoptera physalus; assembly: GCF_965194825.1. Taxonomy (NCBI): domain Eukaryota; kingdom Metazoa; phylum Chordata; class Mammalia; order Artiodactyla; family Balaenopteridae; genus Balaenoptera; species Balaenoptera physalus. The sequence continues at coordinate 183,944,160 of NC_138882.1, read as the reverse complement.
ACTTGAATTACAGTGGCCTTAGATTAGCAGTGTCTCCAGGTGCTTGGTAGAAGCAAACAAAACACTTGTCTGGAGGGAGGTGTCATCATCTTAGGCCTCATGTTATTTTTCACAAATAATATTCAAATACAGTGAGCTGAACACCATCAAAGATAATTAGGTACATAAGGAACAAGACACTATGAGCAAGAATCAGCACAAACAGAAGACAACAGAAATAATAATTATGTGTCATGATAGAGGTGTTAACTAATACTATGGTGGTAATCGTATTGCAATATATAAATGTATCAAACCAACATCTTGTCCACCTTAAACTTATACAATGTTATATGTCAAATATATTTCAATAAGTTTGAAAAAATATGACAGAAATAGACCACAATGACTTCATATATTGGAATTATCAAAAATGATGGCCTTAGAATCACAGGTTCAGGGACTTCTCTGGTGGCGCAGTGGTTAAGAATCCACCTGCCAATGCAGGGACACAGGTTCGAGCCCTGGTGTGGGAAGACCCCACATGCCGCAGAGCAACTAAGCCCGTGCGCCACAACTACTGAGCCTGTGCGCCACAACTACTGAGCCTGTGCTCTAGAGCCCGCGGGCCACAACTACTGAGCCTGCGCGCCTAGAGCCCGTATTCCGCAACAAGAGAAGCCACCGCAGTGAGAAGCCCGTGCACCGCAACGAAGAGGAGCCCCTGCTCACCGCAACTAGAGAAAGCTCGTGTGCAGCAACGAAGACCCAACGCAACCAAAGCTAAAAAAAAAAAAAAAAAAAAAAGACCAAGTGCTCTGAAGCCAGACCCCCCCCCCAAAAAAAGATTTCTTACAACGCAACAGTAAAAATGACAAACAACCCAATTTAAAAATGAGCAAGGGATTTGAACGGATATTTCTCTAAAGAAGATATATGAATGACCAGTAAGTACATGAAAAGGTGTTCAACATCATTAGTCACAGGAAAATGTAAATCAAAACCACAAGGAGACACCATTCACACCCACTAAGATGGTTACAATAAAAAAGACATTAACAAGTGTTGGCAAGCGTACAGAGAAATTGGAATCCTCATACATTGCTGGTAGGAATATAAACTGGTGCAACCACTTTGGAAAAGAGTTTGGCAATTCCTCAGAAAGCTAAATGTGATCCAGTAATTCCATTCCAACAGAGATACCCAAGAGAATGAAAAACATACGTTTACATAAAACTTCTACCTGAATGTTTATAACAGCATTATTCATAATAGCCAAAAAGTGGAAACAACCCAAATGTCCATCAAGAGATATGGTATATTCATACAATGGAATATTTTTCAGCTGTGAAAAGGAATGTAGTACTGATACATTGTAAATGAACCTTGAAAACATTATGTTAAGTGAAAGAAGCCAGATACAAAACTGTGTATTCCATTTATATGAAATGTCCAGAATAGGCAAAGTCATAGAGGTAGAAAGTAGATTAGTGGTACATAAACCAGAGCAATATTTCTTTGGATCTGTTTCCTAAAGCAAAGGAAATAAAAGCAAAAATAAACAAATGGGACCTAATTAAACATAACAGCTTTTGCACAGCGAAGGAAACCATTGACAAAATGAAAAATTCAACCTACTGAATGGGAGAAAATATTTGCAAATGATATGACTGATAAGGGGTTAATATCCAAAATATATAAACAGCTCATACAACTCAACATCAAAAAAAGAAAAGCCTGATTTAACAAATGGGCAGAAGACCTAAATAGACATTTTTCCAAAGAGGAAATGCAGATGGCCGATAGGCACATGAAAAGATGCTCAACATTGCTAATCATCAGGGAAATGCAAATCGAAACCACAGTGAGATATCACCTCACACCTGTCAGAATGGCAATCATCAAAAAGAGCACAAATAACAAATGTTGGCCAGGATGTGGAGAAAAGGGAACCCTTGTACACTGTTGGTTGGAATGTAGATTGGTGCAGCCACTGTGGAAAATGGTATGGAGGTTTCTCAAAAAACTAAAAATAGAACTATCAGATGATCCAGTGATTCCAATCCTAGGTATATATCTGAAAAAAAACTAATTTGAAAAGATACATGCACCCCAATGTTCATAGCAGCATTATTTATAATTGCCAAGATATGGAAGCAACCTAAATGTCCATCAACAGATGAATGGATAAAGAAGATGTGGCACATATACACAATGGAATACTACTCAGCCATAAAAAAGAATGAAATTTTGCCATTTGCAACAACATAGATGGACTTGGAGGGTATTATGTTAAGTGAAATAAGTCAGACAAGAAAGACAAATACTGTATGATATCACTTATATGTGGAATCTAAAAAATACAACAAACTAGTGAATATAACAAAAAAGAAACAGACTCACAGATATAGAGAACAAACTAGTGGTTACTAGTGGGGAGAGAGAAGGGGGGAGGAGCCAGATAGGGGTAGGAGATTAAGAGGTACAAACTATTATGTATAAAATAAACTACAAGGATATATTGTACAACATAGGGAATATAGTCAATATTGTATAATAACTGTAAATGGAGTATAACATTTAAAAATCATGAATCACTATATTGTACACATATAACATATAATGTTGTATATAAACTATCCTTCAATAAAAATTTTTTTTAAATAAAAAAAAGAAGGTAGATTAGTGGTTGCCAGGGGTGGGGGACGGGAGAGAATGGGGAAAAACTGACAGGTACAGGGTTTCATTTTGGGGTGATGAACATGTCCCGGAATTAGACAGTGTTGATGATTGCACAATCTTGTGAATATAGTAAAAGTGACTAAATTGTATACTTGAAAAGGGTGAATTTTATAGGATGTAACTTATATCTCAATTTTTAAAAAGATCCTCAGAGATCATGTTAGCTAATAATAAGGGTTAACATCTGTGAAGCACTATGTATCAGACCTGTTCTAAGCACTTTACATGTATTAATTCACTTATTCCTCTCAGCATTCCTGTAGGTGGGTACTGTTACTGCTCCATTTTACAGACAAAACCTCAGATGGAGAGAGGTCACTTGCCTAAGGTCATCCAAGTCAACCGGTCATTGTTCAAACAGGGAACCTGAGGCCCAGAGAGGGGCGATGACTCACCCAGGTCACACAGCAACGTAATGGCAAACTCAGGACCAGAACCCAGGGCTCCTGCCTGGTTTCCTTCAGGAGGCCTTCAGAATCAGGTCTTGTTCGGGCTGGGGGTTGCCATTAGGGGTCTGTGTGCCCCTAGATGCCCCAGGAAAGTTTTTGCAAAGGATTAAAAAAAAGAACAGCTCCTGAGGCTGGAACACTTACCATAAGCCAGGCACTATGCTTAACGCTCTATGCCTCATCCCAGTGAAACCTCCAAAACCCCTGTTTATCTTCCCCCACTTTTTTTTTTTTTTGGCTGTGTTGGGTCTTTGTTGCTGCGCGCGGGCTTTCTCTAGTTGCGGTGAGCAGGGGCTACTCTTCGTTGCAGTGCGTGGGCTTCTCATTGTGGTGGCTTCTCTTGTTGCAGAGCACAGGCTCTAGGTGCACGGGCTTCAGTAGTTGTGGCGCACGGGCTTAGTTGCTCTGCGGCATGTGGGATCTTCCCGGACCAGGGCTTGCACCCGTGTCCCCTGCATTGGCAGGACATTCTTAACTACTGCGCCACCAGGGAAGTCCCTCTTCCCCCTTTTTACTGTTGCAAACTGGGGGCTCAGAGAGATGATGGGACTTTCCCAAGATCACACAGCTAGTAAGTGGTGAAGCAAAATATCAACTCAGCCCTTGGGATTAGCGTCCATGCTCTAATTACCACACGATGAAAGAATGCATGAATGAACGAATGAATGAATGAGAATTAAGGAGTTCCCTGGCAGATCCGAGGCCCAGAGTGTCACTCGATTGTCATCACAGATGTTGGGGGAGGGGACAGGACCAGGGAAAGAAGTTTTGGGGAGATGGGACAGGACAATGCAGCTGCTGGTTGAGTCAAGAGTTACCAGTGCCTGGCAGAGAGGGCCCAGCAATATGAGAAGAGGGGCAGTCAGTGGGCTCTGGACTGGGAGGGGCCTCCTGCTAGGAATCTGGGCAGCAAACAGCTCTGGGCAGCCTTCCAAGTTCCTCTCCCCGTCCCCGACAGACCAGGGCACCCACAGCTTGCTGGTGAGAGCTTCTTCCTCTCCCTGCCGTGATGGCCCCTCGTGGTTGTAGTTCTTCATTAGGGGCTGCCAGCTGGGGCAGGGAGGGCCCCAGTGTGGAGCTCAGCACAGCCCTCAGACTCAGCCTGGGCTCAGCCCAACCTGCCCTGCCAGGGAGGCACGAGGAAGGGGGACACCTCCTCTCCAGCGCCCAGGAGGGCCTGGCAGAGTCCACAGTGACTCGGGGTAGTGGATGTGGCCCCCATGTGGTGACTACGGGGGGGGATCCCCACGGTGTGGAGCCCTCCTGTCTGGGTCCCCAAGTCTCCTCACTGTAGGAATCTGCAAAGATGAGCCTTATCTCCCTGCTGACTCGGAGTGGAGAGAAAGCTCCCTGACCTCCTCCTTTTCAGAAGCCTCAGCTCCACTGACAGCAGCACCCTAGACCTGGGGTGGGGAGCGAGGGGATGGTGGGGGAGGCTTTCTCAGGAAGAGAGAGAGAAGGGGACCTGGATTGCTGGGGCATGCATCCTGGTGACCAGTTCACACAGCCACTCAGCTCACATTTGCAGAGAGGCTGTAGCCTGGTGCCATTCAGGGCATGAACTCTAAAGCCAGACTGCCTGGGGGTTCAAATCCCAGCTTGGGCATTGGCTAGCTGTGTCACTTTGGGCAAGTCACTTGATATCCCTGAGCCTTGGTTTCCCCTTCTGTGAAATGGGCATCACAATGGTGCCTACCTCATAGGACTGAGCTAAGCAAAGTTCTTAAAACAGCCCCTGCTGTTCTAAGTGAGCTTTCAATCCTTTCACCCAGTGCTCAGCATCTGGGTCCCGCTGGGAGCCAAAGTCCCCAGCCTTCGTGGAGCGCACAGCCAAGTGGAGGGAAGACAAACTATAAATAAGGATTTGAATAAATAAACAAGATCTTCAGGATTTGGGGATAAGTGCTGGGAGGGAAATACTCAGAGGTTTATGACGGAGAGTGCAGGAGGGAATGGGGGTGTCAGGGAAAACCACTCTAAGGAGGGAATATTTAAGCAGATTCTGGAAGCATGAGAAGGGAAGCAGCTACGTGATGATCTGGGGACAGTGAATTCCAAGCAGGGCCAACAGCACGTGCAAAGGCCCCGAGGCAGGAACTGTGGCATGCCTGGGAACAGAAGGGTGGTGGGCATGCTGGACAATTCTCGGTTGTACAGGCTGTCCTATAGGATGTTTAGCAGCATGCCTGGCCTCTACCACTAGACACCAGTAGCGCGCACACACACACACACACACCTCAATTGTGACAAACAAAAATGTCTTCAGACATTGTCAGATGTCCCGTTGCGGCAAAATCACCACGCTTGAGAACCACTGGGTTAGGGTGCGCACAGTGAGAAGTCAGCCAGGTTGCCGGGCCCATGGCGCCTCATAAGCCACTTAGGGGGTGTTGGATGGTGGGAGAGCCAAAAACTGGGAGGCCCCTCCCAGTGTGGGACGTGGCTGGTGAGAAGCGGACGCCTGGTCCCTGCCCTAGCCCTGCCAGGGTGTGGCCCGGACCCAGCTTTGCACAGCCTCCTGGACGACCCCCCTGCTGCTCCTCCGTCTGAATTGCCCCTCCTGTCTCTGCCAGCCTCCCCTCTTTGTCCCCCCATGCTCTCGGGGCACACTCTGGGACCACTCCCTGGCCTCCTCAGCCTCTGAGCTTTTGCTCCTTTAGGTAGACCACACCCTGGCATGCACAGATAACAGGTCCTCAAAATATTGCCTTAGGCAGAAATAGAGACACAGATGTAGAGAACAAACGTATGGACACCAAGGAGGGAAGGTGGGCGGGGGGTGGTGGTGGGATGAATTGGGAGATTGGGATTGACACGTATACACTAATATGTATAAAATAGATAACTAATAAGAACCTGCTGTATAAAAAATAAATAAAATAAGATTCAAAATAAAATAAAATAAAAATCATGGTTGTTATATTCCCCCCCAAAAAAATATTGCCTTATGGACGGGTGATCTTAGACCCACTGACCAGAACAAAAGCAGACATAAGGGGTCCTCCCTTGGTCCCCCACTCAGGGGAGGCATGGGTGGGAAGCTGCCTAGACTACGGCCCCCTTCCCTCCAGGGGAGTCCCACCCCTCCCCCATCTCTGCGCTCTGGCTCCCTCTTTCTCCAATTCGCCCTCTTTCTGGGCATCTCTTGTCTCCCCTCCACCAACCCGACACCCGCCATCATCCTGTCTGTCTGTCTGCCTCCCACCCCACCTCATCCCTCTGGCTCTGGCTCTGTCCTTCCCTGTTTCTCTCCTCTCTGCCTTGGTCTCTTTCCCTCCCTCAGCACCCCCTACTCCCTGCCTCCCCCCACCCCGAGTCTGTCTCTCTCTCCCCCAGTGGCTCCAGTGGTTTGGACAAGCTCAGCTCCCTTCTGCCCAGATGACCTCACTACCCCACCACACGCAGGCACACACACACTCACTGTCACACACAAATACAAGCTACACACACACATGCACGCACCCTGGTCCCTGGCTGGGTTTCCGTCAGAATCGGAAGGACCCCAGCCCCAGCGCTGGTCTACCTGGCCAGGTCCAAGGGTGGTGGAGAACCCTTCACATGCCCTGCGCCTGGCCTGCACCCTGCCTGGTCCCTGCACAGCAGTCCCTCAACCCCCGCCCAGCCACCTCCCTCCCATCTCCCCCTGGGGCTGCGGGGGCAGGCTCACGGTTCAGGGTACCCCCTCCACTCCCCAGGAAGGACTAGCCATCTCCACTGTCCCCCACCCTCCCCTCTGCCTTCTACAAAGGGACCAGCCCTGGCCTGGGAGCTGGAAACCTGGGTCCAGCTGGCTTAGCCTCCAACACCCTGGGTGACCGTAAGCTCGTGCCTCAGTTTCTTCCTCTGTAAAATGGACCTTGACGTCCGTCTTGCAGTACTGCTGGAAGGATCAAATGTGCTAATTCAGCCCCGTGCCTGGCACACAGCAGGCACTCGCAGACACAGACACGAGGATTCTGGGGGCAGCCGCCCGCCTGCCTGGCCCCCACCCCAGTCTAAGCCCTGGGCACCTCTGTAGTTAGCCCCCCACCAGCGGTCTGTCTCCAGGAGAACTTCCCGGCAGACTTGAGGGGTCGGAGGGAAGGGGGAGCCAGCCTCCTGCCTTCTAATTTAGATTCCTGGGTTTATGGCAGGAAGCACAGTGAGGCTGACGCTGTAATTAAGGCAATTCCTGAGGCTGCGGCAGGAGGCAGGGAGAGGAGCCCACCGCAGGGCTGGCCCCCTCTTCTCTCTACCCCTCTGCCAGAAGCCCCAGCCCCAGCCCTTCAGCAGGCTCCTCGGCCTGCAGGCCCCTGCTCCTGCACTCCATTTTGCAGCCCGGGAAACCAGAGACGGGTAGCTGCATTCCAAGGGTCACACAGCACTCAGGGACACATGCCTGAGCCACCCTCGGGGGTCCCCCTCTGCCAGCTATGGTCCAGCCCAGGGTGCAGGGAGAGTCCAGACACGTGGCTTCTTTGTTCTGTCCACCCCTGGACCCCAGGCCCCATCTCCCCTGAGTCCCCCTCCCCCCACATTCCTGAGGTGTCTGGGCAGAATCTGGCCAGGGCTGTGGCAGGAGGGCAGAACCCGCCCAGGGGTCAAGACCAGGGCAGCAGCCTGGGCCTGAACACCCGCCTCGCTCCTCCCAGTTATAGACCTGCCCTAGCTGAGGCCTGGGGCTGTACTGGGGTCTGCGGTGGCCAGGGAGGGGACCTGGGGGCTCAGCATCTCTGACAATCCGTCCCAGTCCCAACCGTAGGGCCCCAGGGCTGGAGCTCAAATCCTCGCTCTGCCCCTCACTGGGTAACCTTGGGCCACTCCCCTCCAAGCCTCAGTGTTCTCACCTGTACAAAGGGTGCAGTCATTACCAGGGAGGCCAGTTCTCCCCACTGCCCCTGGCTAGGCTCAGAATGAGATCCCACCAGAGTGTGTGTGGCCTTCACCAGTCCCTACGCTCCCTCTAGGCCCAGCCTACAAGGCTCTGTGGCCCTGGCCAAACCTCTTGCCCATCCTGGTCCTCTGCATCCTCCTTGGTAAAAATAAGGGGCTTGAACAGAATCAGGGGCTCAGACCCTGGGATTTCACATGTCAATACCAATTCAAAAAATAGGGGCAGGCGTGGGTGGGGCTGTGACTTTTTGCTTTGCCAAGTTTGGATATTTTTAACAACATCATCAAGTGCAAAGACACAGGAACAGCAAGGTGAGGCAGGGCGCTCACACTCTGGGGGCCTTTCTTCCTTCGTAGCCTGCTGCAGACATCTTTGCCCCAGACTGCCTCGGATTCTGGGCTGGTCTCAGGGCTCCGACCCAAGGGCTGGGCTGTTTGGTGCGCGTGCGCGTGTATGTGTGTGTGTGTGCACGTGCGAGTGTGTGTGTGTGATGGTGGGCAGGGGAGGCTGCTGAGGGGCAGGAGTGGCACTCACACTGTAAAGGGCCAGCGCTGCCCAGAGGCTCAGGGCAGAGCCAGTGCCCAGCCTGGGCCCCATGGAGTGAACGCTAGGCCTAGGTAATAGATATTGATGGGGCGGGGGCAGGAGGGGGTGCCAGGCATTCTTCAGGCTGGGGAGAAACAGGACTTTGTTGTCCGAAACCAAGCTACCCCTGGCCTCTTTGCATGCCCAGGCACTCTGCCAAGGATGGAGAAGCCTACTTGGGAGGCGGTAGGGGTGGTGCCGAGGCCTCTCCTGGAGCTGTACCTCCCCCCACCTAGGTGTCCCCAGCCGGCAGTCGAGGCCCCAGACAGGTTCCAGATGCCAGCCTGGAAGAGCCTGGCGGAGGGTTGAAACCCAAGGAGAGATGGAGGTGGGGCTGGGGTGCCAGGACTAGGAGACTCCCTGCCCCCACCTCCAGCTGAGGGGGCGGTGAGGGTGGGCTAATGATTTGGAGGAGCGTTCTGGGTGCTCATACTATCTCGTCCGGTCCTCAGGACAACTCCTGAGAGGGGTACAGTTAGTTCCAGTCTATGGATGTGTAAACGGAGGCTCAGTGAGGGAGAGTATGCAAGTTAGTGCATAGGCCGAGGAGAAACTGCAAACCTGGTCCTCTGACCCCAGAGCTTGAGCCTCAGGAGTCCTGCCCCTCTTCCCTCAGGGACCCCTGAGTCCCTGTCCAAAGTGGCCAGGCCTGGGGTTGGTGCTGGCCACCACTGTCCAGGGTTTCAAGGATTAGACGACCAACCCACAGCACAGACTAGTATGGCTCTCAGTAGGTATTTAATAAATGTTCACGGATGCTGCTGGGTGACAAGTTCTGTCCCTCTCTAGGTCTCGGTCCCCCATCTGTGCACAGAGGCTGCTTCCCCCAGGTCCGTCTTTCGGGGACTTTTGCCTTCTGACTCCAGCTGACTCTGCTCCTTCTCCCCGCCCAGGGCCCCCTGGAGCCCCCAGGGCCTCCCGTCCTCATCTCAAGGCTGATTGTCATGTCAGGGGTCCAAAAGGGGTTTCTGCCTCTAGCCTCCCCATCACAGGTTCTGGCCCCAGATCTGAGGGCGACCTGGGGCAGGAGGTGCAGGGCCTGGACTCTATCTCTGCTGTCCTACTTGCTGGGAGCCCAATGGGGGCAGCGACTGGTGGTGGCAGCAGGGCCTCCAGCCCGACCTGGAGGCCCAGCCGGGGGAGGTGGCAGGCTCTGGAATGCACAACCTCTTGCTGTCCCCTCCCTCTGCAGCCAGTGACTCACTTCAGACAGGGTTAAAGCACAAAGCGACTTCCTTTGTCCCCAGCCCGTGCTTAATAGGATTGGGCAGGGGTTGGGGAGCGGGCCTCTGGTGGGGGGCACCTCCCCCTCCATGGCCACAATGAGGCCCTGTGACATCATGCTGCCCCCCGCCGTGATGTCAGAGGCCACCACAATGGACCTTCCCACACAGATGGCTGGAGATGTGGTGGGAAGGGTGTGGGACCGGGACACCTGCATCCTCCGGGGCTCAGTCCTGTTCTGGAGAGCAGGCCCTGCAGGGCCAGGCAGGCAGTGGCTCTGGTCTTACAAACGGCAGGCAAAAAATTTTACAAGGGGACAACACAATCCTGAAAAAAAAAAAAGTTGAGATTTTTCTTGCCCATCCCCCTCCCCCATGTTAAGAATCTGCTCCTTGGTGCCACCCTCGGGATCAAAATTAAATCCCCAGGAGGGCAACGAGACCATCTCGGAAGGCCAGCCACACTGGCTGTCCTTTGGCTTCTGAGATGAACCTACCACCTCATCTTTCAAGTCAGCTTAGAGGCTGCCTCTTCCAGGAAGCCTTCCCTGACCCACTCCAGAATGACCAAGTTGCTCTTTCTCTGGGTCATAGCACACAGCACTGAACTTTTGAGTATTCTAGTTTCCATGAGTGTCTCTCCCCAGGCAGCCCGGGGGTTGGGGGGTTCTGTGAGGGGACCACTTGGATTCTCCCACTCCCCACCCTTTCCCTAGTACCAAGAACCATTCACCGATTCCGACATTAAATATGTGAGGGCAGCCCACAGGAGTCAGGTCTGGGGATCCAGGAGCCACAAAACAGGCCTGTCCTTGCCCTCATGGAACTGGCTGGCAGGCAGGAGGTGGCGTCTATGACAGACGATTATCATATCATGTGAGCCTGTAGCTGCAAAGAGTCAAAAGTGCATGAAGGAGATATGGTGGGGGTCAGGGGTACCTTTAAGTTGGGTGATGGGGGATCCTCTCTGAGGTTGTGATGCATGCGCTGAAAGGTCAGAGGAAGCTGGTGGGCCATGCCAAGGGTGTGTGGGAAAGAGGTCCAGGCAGTGGGTGGCACAGAGTAGGCCCTGGAGAAAGCCTAGTCTCGTTCACTCAGAAACCCATCAGTGGGGAGCAGGGCTCTGGGCCAATGTGCCAAGTTCTGATCCTGACTCTGCCACTTGCCAGCTGCGGAGCTTTGGGCAAGCCTTTCCCTTCTGTATACCCCACGGTAGGGTGACCAAGTAAGTTATCATGGGCAAATGGGGTACACAGTCCCCCTGCCCATGGGGTAGATGATAACAGTTCCAGTTCATGGAGTTCTTGAAGAAAGGGATATGGAGGGAACTTCTGTCCCTCACTTGCTCAGAGGAGCGAGTGAGGGACAGAAGGACCCACCTTGAATGTCATTCCAGCCCCGTTGTGGTCCATGTGCTGAAGCCACATGGGAGAATGGGGCTGGTTTTTTCCAAATCAGTTGGTAGCAGGAATGGTTCTGGAGGTCTCCTGGAGGATAGAGAACTTGAGTTGGGCCTGGAAGAGTGAGTGCAGTTTCCTCAAGCATAACTAAAGGAGGGGAGTCTGTGCGGAGATGGGGGAGGGCTCAGATGGGGAATTGAGAGCAGGTTGGGGTGTCTGGAAGGAGCAATGGGAGAGGTGTGGAGTTTGGGGGAAGAGGCGTGTGGAGACGTCCTGGGGCTTTGGAGTGTAACTGTCTGGGCCCAGATGCTGGGATTGGTTTGCCTGGCCCCGAGGCTTGGTCCCTGAGGGAAGGACCCCTCTGCCCAGCAGGAGACCTGGTCATGCAGCTGCCTGGCTGCCAGACCAGAGTGGAAACTGCATCCGTCCATCCAGGCTGCCGAGGCTGCTGGGGAATGTGATGAGGCTGCTGAAATGGGGCCCCTGGCAGGGGGGATGCAGCCGCGGCTTCCCAGAAACCCCGGTCTGGTTCTGCCAACAGAGAATAGCTGATAAGGTTTGCATTAGAAAGCCAGACCCCGAGGGGCTGGAGTGGGGCCTGCTGCCTGGAGCTGCCTGGGGAGAGGGTGCCAGGAGTGGGGGGGAGCAATCTATGGTTGGGGGGCAGGAGCCCCTCAGCCCAGCCTGGATGGACTTCCTCACACCCTCCATATGACAAATGGACAAACCAAGATGCAGCATGTGGGACACGACCAGGGTCCCACAGCAAGGTCGTCAGGAGGTGACAGAGCCCCCTTCTTCTTCCAGTCAAGGGTCTTCCTGCTGCCCTGCTTCCTAAGAACCCCACAACTCCCAGATGTCACTCAGCAGCAGGCAGTGGGATGAGATAGCCCTTGTCTCATATTCTGCTGTGTCACCTCCTGGCTGTGGGATCTTGGTCTGATACCATAACCTCGCTGAGCCTCAGTGTCCCCATCTGTATAATGGGGATAATCCATGCCTTGCAGAGTCATTGTGATCTTTCAATAAGACAATGTGGGTCTCGGGCTTAGCACACTGACTGGCACATAGTGGGTGCTCAGAAATGCTCAATCCCTTCTCCTTTACTGCTTGCGTGCGTGGTCCTGGCCAGCCAGCGAGAGCTGAGGCCGTCGGCATAGCATGCCTCCCGGACACAACCCACATGTGGGGATATTGAATAATCTGGCTCCATATGGCTCCACTGAGCCCCCAGATCCCAAAAGCGTGGCCCCTCTCTCCTTCATTCTTTGTTTATTGAGCAAATATTTATTGAGGGCCTAGTGGGTGCCAAACACTGCTCTGGGGAGGGGGCCATGGAGGCATGGCGATCATGTGCAAAGGCACAGAAGACCAGAGCTGAGAATGCAAGCACTTTACACATCACAAGCATCCAACCCCTGTTCTAGTGGCATCTGCTGTGTACCAGGCCCTACCCTCAGCCCTGGGCCACAGCTAGAGGTGGGGAATGGGGTGAGGAGGAGGGGCAGAGAGCTCGCCCACTACTTTATGATTTATTAGTTTGCTAGAAGACCCAAGGCCGGTGCCTGGTGATACTGTTTTGACTTGCCACCCAGACCGGGAGCAGAAGAGAAAGAGGGCAACTCCCCACCCAGCATCCTTGTAATTGCTGCCTTTGCCTCCTTTAGGGCTTTGCTGGGTGCATCAGAGGGCTGCCAAGGCCCCTGCAGCTCAGAGCCCAGGGAGGGCAGTGGGCTGCAGGCCCACTTCCCAGCTGAGATGACTGAGGCCAGAGATGAAGGTTCTGTGTGGGGTGGGAATGAGAGCAGGGCTGGCGTCATAGGGCTGCTCATGGCGCAACAGCCAGGGGCCAGGGTGGCATTGGAACCAGAGCAGGGCTTGTCCTGGTCAAATGAGGGAGACTCAGGCCCCACTCACAAAGGTCTGGAGTATGGAGGGCAGGGACAAGCTCTTCTGGGGACCCTCCTCTCCCCCTCACCTGATGGACTCCCTCTTGACCTTGGCCTCAACTTGGATGGTTTCTCTTCTTCCAGAAAGCCTGCCTGAACCTTCCAGGCTGAGTCAGGTGCCCCCCTCTGGCTCCTATGATACCCAGCTCCTCTCCTTCCTGGCCTGAGTCCTGCTGTGTTGCCACTGCTGCCCCTGCCTGGCTAAGAGCTCCTTGAGGGCAGAGAAGGACCTTATTCATCCCTACCGGCCCAATGCCCAGCATGGCCCAGAGCAGGAGGAAGCAGCAAGCAGTCTCCATCCTCTCCCCTCCCCACTCCAATCTGGGTGCCTGGGGCGTTGGGGCCCTGTGGTATTTGGAGACCTTGGGCAGGTTATGTGGCCTCAGTTTCCAGAGGTGCCCATTATAGCAGAGAGAGGAGAATGTCCTGTCTTGGCAGTTGAAGGTGGCAAACGGAAAACCACTTTATCAAGGCCCCGGACTGCCTGGGCTCAACTCCTGCTCCTTCTGTGCTTGAGCCAGTGGCTCTGGCGAGTTACTTAACCTCCCTGTGCCTCACTGTTCAAATCTATAAAATGGGATAATGATGGTACCTACCTCGAAGGGTTGTTGGAAAGATTAAATGAGTAAATATGGGCAAAGCACTTGGAGCAGTGGGCGGCACCTGGTAACTCCTGTGTGTTTGCTGACACCCAATCAAATTCAAGCAACATATTCCTGGGTTTGTTTGTTTTTTCACTGATGGTGTTAACTTGGTTATGGTGGTGTTTGCCAGGTTTCTCTACTGTAAAAATTTTTTCTTTTTCTTTCTTTTTTTTTTTAAACCCTTTTTATACTTCCTTTCTTTGGAGGGTTTCACTAGGTCCAGTCCACACTCAGAGAAGTCGGGGATTAAGCTCCGCCTCCTGGAGGGGGAAAACCTACATGAATTATTTGAAATTCTTCTGTAAGGGAGATTCGTCTAGTCTCCCCCATTTATTTATTTCTTCAATCATTATATCAGTATGGACTCATGGATATTTATTTTATACTTTGGATGATAATCTAATTCTGTTATTTGCTCTGTTGCTCATCCTGGTTTAGGTTTGGCCATTGGGATCTCTTTCAGGTTGGCTCCTGTTCTGATATCCCACCATCTATTTATTTTTTGAGCATCTCCCTACTCTCTAGCACTGCAAGATGCTCCAGACTCATCTTGCATTTTTCCCTGCCTCAGCCCTGGAATCAGTCATTTCTCTAAGGAGCTCTGATTCCTTTTATTAGAGAGTGGTGTTTAGGAACCAAGATCTGGGGGCTGGACGTGCTTATTGCTACCAGGATGTCACAGCTTCTAGGCCCTTTGGAGGGGAGAACTGGGTTTGCCCTCATTTAAAAAATTAAGTTTCCCCTCTTGCCAATCGTGGGGTCTGTTGGAGGCTCCAGATGGCTGCCCACTGGCCTTTGACCCAGTCTGTAGGCCACAGGCCTGTGCAATGTCATATGCCCTTAGTAGGCCTTATGTCCACTGGGGCTGTGAGAGAGTGAGTGAGGGAACACAGGCTGTCACCTCCCCACCATGCTGAGCCACCTCTTGTGTCCACTCCTGCTCACCAGTGGGGCCACTGGGTGGCTGAGTCGCTTTGGGAATGGGACTGAGCCTGGTCTCAGGTGCCCTCACAGCCCAGACCGCTGGGGGATTATAGGCTTGCTCCTTGCTGGACCAACAGCTTTGTCAACAGTGGTGGCAGTTGCCACAGCCCAGCAACAGAGCCACGGTGGCCACCTGGGGCACGACAGGCAAGGGTCAGGTCCCAGGAAGGCCTGACTCAGCCGCCATGCCCAGCACACCCAGGTGGCCCAGTGCTAATGGGAGAAAGGTCTGGTGAGCTGGTCCCTGTCCTCCCTTACCTTTCCCAGCCCCAGCCCTGCCCAACACTTCAGGAAACACTGATGCTCAGTGGGCCAGGACCCAGAGCTCCCCATGGAGACAGCTCTCCTGCAGCTGTAGGGAGTCAGGGCAGAGTAGGCATCTTGAGGCCCCAAGGCAAGCTGAGCGCCCTCCCAACTTTGCCAGAATGTCTCCTGTCTCCCCATAGCTCTAGGCTGGGAGTCAAGAGGCCCGAGTTCTGGGCCTGCCTCTACCAGTGACTCCTGTTTGGGGCACTGTAATCACGTCTCTTCTTATTTCAAATCTTGAGTGTCACCCCATTGCCCTCAACTTAAAATCCCCATTCCTGGAACTGCCTTACAAGGCCCTGTAGACCTCTTCAGCACCCTACGTCACGCCCTAATAACACCAAATTGCTTGTGGTTCCTCCTTACAACATCACTCGGTTTCATACCTCCACAGTTTACTCTGCCTGCATCACCCTCTCCCAGTGCTTCACTGGTTAATTCCTACTTGTCCCTGAGCTCTTAGCTCTGGATCACCTCCTCCAGGAAGGCTTCCTCCTGTGCCCCAGACCACTTCTGCTCATCTGGTCCTGTCTCTGGTCACCCGTGTATGACACCTTCCTAAGGCCCACTGTGAACAACCTCTGGCATACCGGGCAGCAACCTGGTACAGTGGAGAAGGTTTGGGGTGTAATATCCGGGCTTTGGCTTCCCTCAAAGCCTCTGCTCCTTCCTGCTGTGTGACTTCGGGCAAGTCACTGCACATCTCTGAGTCTCAGTCGCCCCTCTGTGAGAAAAGCATCTAACTGGGATTCAAGGCCCTGCTTTCAAGTCTGGCCTCTGCCTCTAACTCACTGTGTAGCCTTCGGCAAGCCCTGTCACTGGGCCCGGCCTCAGTTTTCTTCTTCTGTAAAATGGGGCTACCCACAAAACTCGGAGTGCTAAGGCTCCAACAAGCCCAAACTTGTGAAAAGTTTTGTAAACCTCAGAGCCCTACATGGATGAAGAATCTATTTCAGCAACTCCATGGAGATGTGTGGGAGGGAGGCTGATGGCTGTTCTCACCGTTCTCCCCCTGCCTCCCCACCAAGCCCTCCAGAAGCCTTGAGATCAAAGGTGACAGAGGCCTGTTGGCATGGAAGCTGGACTCGGCAGGGCCCGCTCCCTGGCCCTCCACCCACCTCCCACCCACCCCATTCCCATGGTTCCATGACATGTGTGCCTTGCGTAAGAAGCTCTGTTTAAACACTCTGGGTGGGGTGAGCCCTCCCCCACCCACTGCTGACACAAAGCCTCTCCAACCCCACTGTTTGAACAATCTGCAACTTTATTTCAGAGCAGAAATAAGTCATTTCCTAACAATAAATATAAAAAAAATAATAATAAATTAAGGTTCGAAAAAAAATACCCAACAGAACAAAATCATTAATACTGACAGAGTAGAAAATGTTGTCTAAAGGGGTGAGAGGCCGGATGGGCCAGCCCCCAGCCTGGGAATGTCTGACACAGGCCGTTGTCTGCCCCCAGTCCTAGCCGGGCCTCCGTCACACACACATTCTCTCCACAAAGTACAAAATATATATTTAAAAAAAAAAAAAAAACCCTCCACACAACCAAGCATCCTGTGAGGGCCCCGAGGAAGCAAGAGTTTGGCCCGTGGGGGCTGAGGATGGGGCCTGGGGGGCTGAGGAAGGCACTAGAGGGACGGGAGAACCACTGTGGGTCTTGCCCAGCGGACTTTGCTGTTTGTCCTCTTCTCGTGAGGTACCCTGCTCCTGTGACCGCTGCAGGCTGACCGCCCCACCTCCTGAGACGGCGAAGAGGAGGTCAGTTTAGCAATGTCCCACGTGTGTGTCCAAAGGTCTTGGCGGGGCTCCTGCCCCAGGGGATGCTGGGAACACGATGGTGACTGCTAAGTGCTTGGCTGTCTGTCCTTTGTAGGTGAAGAGGCCCCCCTGCCCAAGGTCCCTGAGCGTCTCCTCAGCTCAGGCCAAGGTATCGTCCGAGACCCCCCAGCAGAGCCCTCAGGGTGGCATCAATAAAGAACGACTAGAAATAAATAAGGTCCCTAGTGGCCCAGCACGGAGCTGGCAGGGAAGCCAGTCTGTTTCTTCAAGTATTCTTAGCTGAGGGGGTCACGAGGTCTGTCAGGGCTCAGATGGGGATCCCCACTGTGTTCACCTGGTCCTTGAGGCCCAGCAGGCTGTAGGCAATGCGCTTCTGGTGGCCGGGCAGCCGCACCCCGATCCTCTTGACGTCGCTGCGGGGGAGGGGGAGAGGGAGAGTGAGGGGCCTGCTCTGGAGAGGTGGGCAGCCACGGGAGGGAGGTGCGGGGGGAGAAGAGGGACCGGGGAGGGGGCCTTGGGCACCTGGGGGGCAGAGAGCTCGTAAGGCAGAGGTCTGATGAGAGGATCCTTATCCTGAAAGCCTGCCGACGCCGACAAAATTTGGAAAATGATTGAAGTGCTGAATGCGAGCAGCTTTGTTTTTTTTAAAATCTAATCTGCACCAAATCTCTATGGTAGGTGCTGTTTTTGCCCCCATTTTGCAGACTAGAAAACTGAGGCTCAAAGAGGTGAAGTGACTTGCCCAAAGTGACCCAGGTTAAGAGGTGGAGGAGCTGAATCAAGCCAGCTGTGAACAAAGGCTTCCCTCCCCCACCCTGGGGTCTGTCCCCAGGTAAGGCTCCTCCCCAGGCAGCACTGATGCCATCACCAGATGCCAGGGACCCTCTGGGGGTGTCGCTCAAAGCTCTCTGCCCAAGGTCTCTTCACAGCCATCGCCTTATTTCACCTCCACTCCCTCCAAGTTCTCATAACGGAGGAAGGACTCAGGAAATCCTTGCTGAGGGGCCATCAGAGGTTAAAGTTCTGCTGGTCTCTAATGGGAGGGGCTTTCAGGTGACCAGATCCAGTGACTAGGTTACCCTGAGGTAGGGGTTTTCCCTTTAGGGACCTCAATTTCCTCACCTGTAAAATGGGATAACAGTGCCTAACTGGAAAGTGGGAGATCCCAGATACTGGTGGCAGAGGGGTAAGGCGGCATTAGTACCAGATAGAAAGAGGCATTAGTACCAGATAGAAGGAGCCCATAGCTCTTCCCTGCCCCTCCTTTCCATGCCCCTCCATCCCCTTGTAAAACCACTAACACTCCAGGAGCCCTGGAGCAGACCTTACTGCTTACTCTGGGAGTTTCCTCTTTCACCATCCTCGTCCACCAGCCCAAACCCATGAAAACACCCAGGTTTTTATGGGCCCTCTCCTGGCTGTAAAGGGAGCTAATTATATGGTGCAAGCTCCTATTTGCAATTCCGGAGACATGACTTTCCCACAGGCTCTGGGAGCCCCTGGAGAAGTGCTGAGCACAGAAGAGCAGGTGTGTGGGAGGGTGGCTCAGGGATTGAAGCAGGAAGGCCAGAAGTCAGACATCTGGGAGAACTTCCTAACCTAACACTACAGTGCCATTTCTAACCTATACAGTTGAGGGTGTTGGAAAAGAAGCACTGTTTTCCCCATACCTGTAGGTCTCTAAGTGTGGCTCCCAGATAAGTATTCGGACCAGAAGGGAAGGAGGCACTTACTGAAAAGGCAGGATCCTGGGCCCAACTCCAGACTCACTGACTTTGAAGTTCTGAAGGTGGGGCAGGGAGTCTGCATTTGATCAGATCCCAAAGACCCTGATGTATGGTTTAAGGACCAGTGGGTTATGTTAGCTATAGCAGAGCAACGGCCGGGCCTAGTGCCCAGGCTCATCCCCTCACCCCCAGCCCCTCCCAAGGTCCAGGATAGGCCTGGTAAACAGTAGGCCCTCAAGGAGTGTCTGCTGAATGAATGAATGAATGAATGAATACTTTAGTGGCGACTGAGCCATTGCCCAGGCTGCCTGGGGCCCCTCTCCCAGGTTGGTGAAGTTAACTTGACAGGGCGGGAACTGAGGGTGCTTCTGAGGTCCATCTAGGAGGAGAAGTCCTGGGCTGGGAGGCAGGAGGCCAAATTCTAGTCCTGGATTCCACCAGAGCCTCGGGTGGGTCCTGTCCTGTCTTTGGGCCACAGTTTCTTTATACGTAAAATAGGAGGCTCTGATTAGATGCTTCTAAGCCACTTGCCCCAGCCCCATTCTCTTCCAACACAAAGCCCCCCAAACCTTCCCTGCCTCATTTCCTAACTATAAGCAGAGACACACACAGGATGAGGCTCCCAGACCGGCCAATGCCTGCGGCCTCTTGCAAGTCTGTTCCTGCCCCAGCCTCAGTTCCTCACTCAGAGATCCAGGGCAGTCACTTCCTTGGATCAACTCCCATCATAGGGGTGGGGAAGCACATGACTGAGGCCACCTTCTTCCTGAGCACTCGCCAGGCCAGCCCTGGCCTGAGGGAATTCAAAGGCCACAACCTCCCCGGTGAGCACGGACAGTGCGCTGGCCCTTGGCGCAAGGAGAGTGGAGGGAGAGGTGGCCTGATCATTCATCCTCTCAGCAAACATCCCATCAGAGCCAAGCCTGTGCTGAGGGCACTCGGAGACCAGAAGACCTATCAGCCAGTGTCCCCACGCCCTCTCAGGACGCTGTACGCCACAGCCTCGCACACTGGACGGGCCTTTTGTTGGACTGGGTATTTTTCTGGGGTGTAACATCCACTGCTTTCATTAGCTCCTCGAAACACATTTAGAACCACTCACTACTCTAGCTAGAAACTCAAGTGACTCCAAAATAACACGGTGAATGCTCAAGACGAGAAAAGGTGGCCACTGTGGGACCACAGGGAACCGAGCAGCCAGCCCCCTGGGAGGGGGCAAAGGAAGCAGGGAGGCAAAGGTGGGGGTAAGGGCATTGAAGCCGAAACCCAGACCCCATCCCAGAAGGGCTGAATTCTGAGAGTGGCTCAGAGCCTCGCGCTGGGATCCACAGCATGTGTAGACACAACTCTCGGGGTGAAAAAGCACTTTGAGACCCCCCTTTCTTTCATTTAATTGAAATAATGAAGGAGGCAGTGGCGTGAGTCACACAGGCCCCAGATCTGAGCACCAGTGGAGCTGATGGGAGGAGAAGCAGCGTGGAACGACTTCCTGCCTTTATGCAGGCCTTTTCAAAACACAGCACACACACCCTCCACCGATCCAAGACAGCCCTGTCCCTGCTCCTGCTCGTGGGAAAGGAATTGGCCGAGGAGCACCCCGGGCTATTTCGGGAAGCTTCTACGAACATATGTTTCCTGTATGCACTTCTCCGTGCCCTCAGCTCTGCTCACCCAGAAGAGAAACTGTACTGTCCTCGGTGGGAGCTCCTGGAGGGGCAAAGGGGGCTGTTCCAGGTTCCCAGGTTAGAGGAGGGAGCCGAGGAACCCTGGTATTTGCCCATGGGCTATGGGTGGAAAGCAAGGGCATGGAGGAAAAGGGAAGAGTGACGTGGGTTAAGCCCTTACTGCGTACCAGGCATATCATCTGTATTACACCCATGCAATCCCCACAACGGGGAAACAGAAACCAAGGCTCAAAGATGGAACCTAATTTGACCAAAACCACCGGCTAGGGAGTGGCCAGTGTGGGACTCAAACCCAGGTGTGACTGCAGAGCCCAAGCTTTGGACCCTGCAGTTGGCTGGAAACAAAAGATATCCTGGGGCCCGTCTCTTCTCTCCACATTTCCGGGCCGCCCTCTGGTCAGCTCTGTCCCTGCCTGACTTTCATCCTGGCCTTCCCCTGGGACAGGCCGGGGCCTGGTCTGAGAGGCCTTGAGCAGCAGGTCAGAAGCCCAGTTGAGCAGTTTTCAGAGGCCTTGGAGAACGTTCAGACACAGGCCCAAATCCCAGAACTGTGACCCAGAACTGTGGGACGCCTGGGTCATCCCTTCCCATGTGATTCCCAAAACCTCTCAGCCCCAAGCCTCATTCCCACCATGACCTTGGACCTTACACAAGCTGGGCTATTGGGAACTAACAGTATTTTTAGAAGCACAAAAGGCTAAGAGGCTAATGTCTTCTCCCTCCTGGGGTGGGAGGAGGTGTCCACGCCAAGGCCATGCCGGGAAGGGTCCCTGATGCTGGGGCTGGGAGGAGAGAAGAGCTCCCATGGGGCAGCCTGACAAAAGGCAGAACCCAGGGCCAGGGCAAGGGGTAACTGGCACTTCTTGCCAAGCTGGACCTCAGGGCTGAGTCAACCACACGGGGAGAGGTGCCTGGGATGGGCTGGCCTGGTGCCCTCTCTCCTCGGCATCAGCCAGGAAAGTCCAAGGGCTCTGCCCATTTCTTCTCAGCACCCTGGAGAGGAACGCTGCCCCTAACTGGCTGCGTGACCTCGGGCAACCTATGTAACCTTTCAGCCTCAGTTTCCCTACTTAAATAGGGAAGTAATAATAGCACCTATTCACAAGGCAAATAGGGAATTCAACCAGGTGATGGCTGTGAAGTGAAGCCTTTCTTCTCTCAGCTACAAACTGTGGGACCTGGAGTAAGCCATGTAACCTCTCTGAGCCTCCGTTTCTCCACTAATGACCTCCATGGTCCCTGAGCTCTGGACCCTGACTGACCAGGGCTGGAATCCCCCAGATGGCCATGGACCCTGGGCTGTACTGTTTCTGACCCGCCCAGTGGGACTACTGACGGGGACCACCTGCCAAGTTGTCACGAGGGCTGGTTCAAAGTGCTCAGGCACAGAGCTGGCACAGCCCCACGATCAATGCTACAGTTATGATCACAATTACTATTATTTTCTCGCTGTGGAAAAAAGATGTAGGAAGAGGACGGAGCCACGAGTAAGTGACCAGAATTGCTGGCTGCCAGCCTGGTTCTGCCCTTCCTGCAAAGCCACTCTCCCCAAAAGAGAAGGAGAGAGAAAGAGAAGAGAGGGGAGCGTTGGGAAGGTAGAGAGAAGAGCAGATGGGTGGTGGAGCCAGAGGCAGCCTGGGGAGGCAGGAGGCGGGAGAGGGCAGGCGCGGGTGGGACCTGAGCGCAGACTCACTCGTTGGTCATCTGCACCACCTTCTCGATGGCCGTGTAGCCGGCCGCCAGGAAGTGCTCAGTGTACTGCTGCATCTTGATGGATTCCAGCCACTCGGACACCGTGCGGAAGGGCACACCCTCTGAGCCGCTGGTGCTGGGCAGCCGGATGGACACCCTGAAACAGGAGATACCGGCCCGCGAGTGAGGGGCTGCAGCACCTAGCCCATGATGCTGCTCCCTAACCCCGGCAATTCACTCAGCTGCCCTGTGCCTCGGTTTCCTCATCTGGGCAACGGGGCAGCCAAGTCAGGTAGGCTTCCGGGAGTCTGCCTGATGTGTCGGGAGCACTCAGTGTTTATAGCTCCTGCTGCCCCTCTGCTTCTACTGACGATACCACCACCAGTTACTACAAAATAACCAAATGTTAAGAGAGTCAGGTTTTCAGAGTCACAGACCCAGCCTGGCCACTTGCCAGCACATAAGACACTTAATTGCCCTACGTCTGTTTCCTCATCTACAAATGGGGGATGATTACAGGACCCAACTCCTAAGTTGTTTAAATGAGTTAAAACACGTTAAGCGCTGAGTGCCGCGCTGGCACGTTTAACGTATATGCAGATTGGTTCCGTTAGTGCCACCTGAGCCAAGCCGGTCCAGTCTAAGTAAAGCCCACGTGTAATTTCTGAGCCCCTTGCCCACCACCCCTGGCTGTCCATTACACTGAAGTGGCTCAGGAGTAAAACTGGGGGCCACCCTGGACAGAGGGTATGGAACCCACCGGGGGTCAAAGTCAGCCAGGGTCTTGAGGGATTCGGGGGCTCGGATGAGCTTGTCCAGGATGCTGACAATGTCGGCGAACTTGGGGCGGCGGGCACGCTCCTGCTGCCAGCACTGCATCATGAGCTGGTAGATGGCGGAGGGGCAGTCCATGGGTGTGGGAAGCCGGAAGCCATCATTAATGGCCTTCATCACCTGGGGGAGGGGGCGAGCAGGATGGTCAGGGGTGCCTTCACAGCCCCCAAACTCCCCCATACACAGGGGTTGGCAGAGGAGAGAAGGGGAGCCCCCGAAACAGAGGGGTTGGGCCTCCTTCCTTGGGCACGACACACAACCTTCAGCGCTACACGAAGGACGAGTGCTAAGAGGGTGTCTCCAGAGGAGGAAGGGTCTCCTGACTTCGTTCCCTCACAGGGTACCCCGGGCAGCAGCCATGCTCTGTGCCCTGCAACCAGCCTCCCTGAGGTCTCTGGGCGCCTATACGCTCTGCTCCCTTCAGCCAGAGCGCTCTTCCCCCTCCCTGTCTTCACCTGGCTGCTGCTTTATTGTGCCTTAGTCCTAGCTGAGACGTGGCCTCCTCTGGGAAGCCTTCCAGGCCTCCAGGCTGCATGAGGCACCAGGCACTTGTGCACACACACACACACACACACACACACACACACAGATACACACATGCATGCACGCACACACTTCCCCCACACCCACTACTTCTTTCCTCGTCCTTCTGCTGAGTGTAAGCAGGGACTGGGTCTGAAGCTTAGCACAAGGCCTGACACATGGTAGGCCCTCAATAAACATTCACTGAACGAACCAATGAAGGGCTGTACCAGATGAAGATTAGCCCCCAAAACTCTTCTCTGCCCAGCCCCCGGGGTTTGAGAATGAGTAAAGGGTTTCAGTTCAAATCCGGATGGGGCTGGGCAGGGCGAGGGGGCCTACCTCGTGGTTCGACAGCTCCCAGTAGGGCCGCTCGCCGTAGGTCATCACCTCCCACATGACGATGCCATAGCTCCACACGTCGCTGGCGGAGGTGAACTTGCGGTAGGAGATGGCCTCCGGAGCCGTCCAGCGGATCGGGATCTTGCCACCCTGTGGGGACCTGGCCAGTCACTACTGTCCCTTAGGCCACCCCCAGGACGATCGCAGTCAGGGCCCTTCCTCCATGCTCCCCAGAGGCATTCTTGCCTCCTGAGGCCCACGCCCCAGGTGTGTAGGGGAGAGGACCCCGGAGCAGAGCGAAGGCTGCTTCACCTTGAGGCCCCCATCCCAGGTGACAGCCGCCCCAGCCCTTACACTGGTGGTGTAGGTGGCCTCGGGGTCGTCCTCCAGCACACGGGACAGGCCGAAGTCAGACACCTTGCAGACCAGGTTGCAGTTGACGAGGATGTTGCGGGCAGCCAGGTCGCGGTGGACGTAGTTCATGTTGGCCAGGTACTTCATGCCGGCCGCGATGCCCCGCAGCATGCCCACCAGCTGCAGCACGCTGAACTCGCCATCCTTCTCCTGCCAGAGCACAGGCCCTCAGCTGCCAGCCAGCCCCGTGCCCACCAGGGCCCCTAAGCGCCGGCCACAGATCCCGGCCCACCCCGGCCCACGTCCTCACCCGAAGGAACTTGTCCAGAGCCCCATTCTCCATGTATTCGGTGATGATCATCATGGGCTTGTCTGCAGGGGTGAGCACAGGTGTGAGGGGATGGCCATGGGTGGAGGGAAGAGGCACAGGCGGGGCTGGGGTGGGCACATCTATGAACAGAGGCTCTATCAGAGGCCCCGGGGGGCAGTCCCCCCCATTCCCCACGTGGGTCCCCCACACCCCACTCTGGAGCCGGGCCTCACACTTGGAGACAACGCCCTCCAGGCGGATGATGTTGTGGTGGCTGAACTGGCCCATGATGCTGGCCTCGCTGAGAAAGTCCACCCGCTGCTTCTCTGTGTAGCCGGCTTTCAGCGTCTTGATGGCCACGGGTACCTCCTTCTTGCCCGACACCTTCAGCGTGCCCTTGTACACCTCCCCAAACTCTCCTGCAGGCGGGCGACGGGGGAGACACACCGCAGTCAGCCCGGGCGTCAGGTGCTCCCAACCCGTACCGGGCCCCTCGGCCAGCGCTTAACCTCACCTGCTCCGATCACCTTCTGCCGTGTGACACAGGACGGATGGATCTCGGTGGTGAACTTGAGCACAGCCTGGTTGGGGTCCTCGTATGTGTGTGGGTCCACGTATGTCTTCAGGGGCTTCAGTTGTTCTGGGAGGGGAAGGAAGGGCAGGGTCATAGACAGTTTGGGGAGGGGAGGGGTCCCTACGAGGGGCTGTCTTGGAGGAGGGCGAGGGGGAGTAGGCAACAGTCCGGACGCCTCAGGAGCTTCTGGCTCAGCCCTCTGAGCTGCCCGAGGACGCCCAGGGAGTGCCCTGGCTGCCCCCATCTCTACCACAGAGCTGGGGAGGCCCGTGGGGACAGCAGGCCAGGCACGGAGGCGGTGCTGCATCTCACCTGACTTGGAAAAGTAAACGTCTTCTGAGGACTGGCGCGTCCGCAGGCTCTTCCTCCTGAGAGACCCCATGGGAAACCAAACACGCAGGGAGGTCAGTGACCCGCCCCAGCCGGGGAGCTTCCTGACCCGACTCTGGTCCGGCGTGCGGGCCTGGTGTGCTCAGCCCTCTGCTGAGTCAGGCAGAGGGCATGGGGAAGGCCAGGGGGAGAGGAAATGAGCAAGCCGGGCTCACTCCTTGGGATCTACACCCCGTAATGGCCCCTTAAGTGGCTGTAATGAAGGCTCTCCTCATTAGAGCTCCCCAGAGCTTCCTGCCCGCGTGTCCCGAGGAAGTGTGGACGCACTGTCATAATGACCACCATGCCCTGAGCCTCGCAGGTGCTGTGCTGAGCCCTTTACAGATCATTACATCTTTACAGCCCCCCCGGGAGGCAGGGACTAGATTCCTATCAGCCCCATCTCCCATACAGGAAACTGAGGTTCCCGCCCCTGTGTCCCACCTAAGCCCTTGGGGAGCCGGGGCGTAGGCTCCAACGAACCTGCGGTGGATGAAGAAGCCAATTCCTGCCAGCACCAGAAGCAAGACCACACCAACGGCCACGCCACCAATCACTGCCATGTTGCTAGATCCTTCCGTGGCTGCCAGGGAGAGACCAGCAGATGACAAGGGAGCCCCCCACACTTCAAATCATGGTAATACCCCCGGTTGTATATTAGGGCCCCAAGACACCTGCCGGGTGCCTTTACTAGTGATGGTCCATGAGGATATTTATTCCCATTTCATAGATGGCAAATGAGAGGGCTTCCCCAGGGAATACAGCAGGTAGTCTCAGGTGTGTGGGACTCTCTCCACGAGGCAGGATTTGAACTGGGCCCACCGATACCAGAGCCCACATCCTTCCTTCTCACAACACTGCCCCGGATACACAGCTGGTTCCCACACCCCCAGCCCTCAATTCTGCCCCCTCCCCAGACTTGGGGCCGACCCACACTGGGCTGTCCTAGGCCCTGGCCGACCAGGAAGGGGACACTTCTAAGTTCTTTGAGCCATTCCCTCTGCCCACGATGTCCCGGTTGTTTCAGGACTCTGGCCGGGCCCACACCCTGGTCCCCGACTCACACAGCGTCTGGAACTCGTGCACCTTGCTGCCAGCACCCTGGCCCTCCTGCGTCAGCGCCTGCACCTGGACCAGGTAGATGGTGTCCGGAGCCAGGTCATCCAGGGTCACGGAGAAGCCTTCAGTGCGGCGCACGTTGTAGCTGTTGGAGTCCCCCTGTGGGTGTTTGGCGGGTGGAGGGACAGACAGTGAGGGCAGGGCCATCAGCTTAGCCCACCAGAGAGCAACCCCAGCTTAGCAAGGTGACAAGCTACGTTAGCAACCTCGATGCTCTCCTTACAGAGGAGGAAGCTGAGGCTCAGAGAAGTGAAGCGACTCACTCCAGGTCATAACCAGCAAATGTGTGACCCAGGACTCAAACCCAGGTCTGTCTGATCCCCAAGACCTGGCTCCCCACCACCCAAGACTATCTATTCTGGGGATTCCAGAACACTATGTCTTCTTTCCCACAAATCTCTGCTGGGCTGGCCTGGGAGAGGCAACTCTCAGGAAGACCCCAGACCCCAGTTTCCTTATCTGCAGAACAGCGCTTCTTCAGATGGCTGTGTTGTGCAGTGAGCGTCTATGTGACCAGCTGGTCCTCTGCTCGAAGCCCAGCGGGGACAGCCCCAACCCTTTGAGAGTTACCTTCTTGCGGTAGGTGACCTCGTACTTCCACACGCGGCTCTGCTGTGGTGGAGGGATGCTCCAAGAGACACTCAGCGAGGTGGTGCTGCGGTCCTCCAGCTTCACCTTGGGGGGCTCTGGGCAGGGCGGTGGGGGGAGGGGAGGGGTGTGAAAAGCCACGCGGGGGAAGCGGAGTAGTGGGGATGCACCCAGACGCATTCCCATCCACAGCCCAGGCTCCTTAGATCCCGACCTGGGATTCTCAACTTCCAGCTCCAGAGCACAAAGCCCCAGGCTGGGCCCCACCACAGGCTGGCACATCGGGGGTACCCTGTGCGTACTTATGAGTGCATAAATAATAAAAACAAAACAATATCTGACTCTTGCTATAACCTCTCTATGGACCAGGCACTGTTCTAAGAGCCTTATATACAAGAGTTTATTAAATCCTCTCAAAAGCCCTAGAACGCCCATTTTACAGGTGAGGTAACTGGGGCTCAGAGAGGTTAAGTAACCCGCCCACAGTCACAGAGCTTGGAAGTGATTACAGGGACTGTGCCTTTAACCACTTGCTGCTGTCTCTCTCTGAACCTAGCCAAACCCTGAGTGGCCATCCTCATGAAGCCCCACCTGGGCGGGCCCCAAGGGTACAGCTGCCACCCCTGGGCCCTCACCTGTCTGGTTGATGCTGACGCTGGCAGTGAGGAAGCTACGGCTGGCCACCAGGTCCGAGACGCCGTTGCGGGCCTCTACGGCAAAGGTGTAGTTCATGTGGGGCTCCAGGTCACTGACTGTCACGCTGGTGCGGGTCAGCCCGTGCGGTGGCTCCGAGTAGCTCACGCTGGCCTCGCAGGGCCCGCACTCGCCTGACTCGGGCCAGCACTGCTCGCAGGTGACACTGTAGGTGATGTCCTCGCGGCCCCCGTTGTCCTGAGGGGGCGTCCAGCGCAGCTCCACTTTGGCGCCCATGCCCACAGCCGTGAGGTAGTGCGGGGCGGAGGGCGGGCCTGTGCAGAGGGCAGAGGTCAGAGCTCGGATCCCGGTAGGCCTGGACATGTCAACATCACCACGCCCAGCTCTGTCACCCCTCCTTGACCCGCTGTGAGACTCACGTGTGCAGGGCAGTGACAGTGGGTCCTGCGGGGCCCGGAAGTAGCCTTCCTCACACTCGCAGGCGGTGGCCCCCTCGGAGGATGGCAGGGTGTGTTGGGGGCACTCCAGACAGGGGCTCTCGGATGCCTCGGACTTGAAGAACCCCGGCGAGCAGGCTGGCAGGCACAGGGACAGACGTCAGCTCAGCCTGTTCTCACCCCCAGCGACCTTTCACTCCCTGGCCCTGGGACCCCTGGCAAGTCACTAAACCTCTATGGGCCTGTTTTGTCATTGGTAAAATGTCTTGGGATGAGAAAATGCATGCTAAGCACATAGCTCAGGCCAGGCACCCACGAAGTGCCTTGCCCTCCTGCTCCAAACCTTTGCAGCCCTCCCCAGTGGCTCTTGCAAGAAGCTCCATGCCCCTGAGCCTGGCATTCAAGGCCCACATCTCACCTTCCAGCTTCCTAAGAATCCTATCTCACAGCCGGCTCAGCATTGGACAGAGCATGCTGCCCACCTGCCTTATCTCCTTTAGTCTGTGCGGACCTGCCTGGCAGGCCCCCACCTGAACTGCGAGCTGCCCAGGGCAGTGTCTGCTTCTTCTTCGCCATTTGTGTTTGCTGACTAACAGATCAGACAGGGGCATCAGGATGCCACCTCTGCAGGTGTTCCCCCCACCCTGGGACCTGACCGCTTTCCTGTTCCGGGGCTGGCTGACCAGGAGGCAGGAAAGGCCAGGCCCCCAGCATTTTCTCTGGACCTGCTTTCAGGGACCCAGTCATTTCCGCCACTCACAAGCGTGGCCAGGAAGCAGCTCTCCCTCCCCCGGTGGCAGGTCCTGTCCTGGCCAGGCCGGGCGGGGCTCAGACACCTGATTCCAGAGGCTCCTTCCTCCCACCACCCTATCCTGCCCCTGCCCCAAGCCCTTTCCTGGTCCCACAGACAGGAAGCTACCCAGACACTGTGCAGGGCTGTCCAGGGACTGGGCAGCTGCTGAAGTGGCCAAGATGGGGTGGGGTCACCCAGGGACCCCTTACCCAACCCTACAATTATCGTTCCCGCCCTCAGCTTACTCTGGAGAGGGTCCTGAGATACATCCACCCTAAGTGTCACGTTCATCAAACACTGATCCTCAACTCTGCGTCCAGCCCAGTGCATGGACCTCGAGATGAGACAAAGCCCCTGACCTCTGGGAGCAGGAGCACGTGACAATGTCCACCATAAAGGGGTGCGCAACAAGGACCTACTGTATAGCACAGGGAACTCTGCTCAATGTTATGTGGCAGCCTGGATGGGAGGGGAGTCTGGGGGAGAATGGATACATGTATACGTATGGCTGAGTCGCTTTGCTGTGCACCTGAAACTATCACAACACTGTTAATCGGCTCTACTCCAATAGAAAATAAAAAGTTAAAATAAATAAATAAATAAAGGGGTGGGCAAAGGGCTCAGGGGGTAGAGACAACCTTGGCTAGAGGTTTGTGGAGTCATAGAGGAGCTATTTCAGCTGGGGTTTAGAGGCCGAGTAGGAGTTCAGCAGGGCAGAAATACTGGGAGGAGGAGTTGGGGGTGAGAAAGAGCAAGACTAACACAGGAAGTATGAGTGCCTTTGTGGTCGGAAATCAGGGGAGCGGCAGGCAATAAAGCTGAGCCATCTCCAGGGACCAGATGGAGGAAGGACTTTAATGCCAGGTCAAGGACTTTAGCCTGGGGGCAGTGAGAGCCACTGAAGGTTTGATGTAGAGAATAATGGCACAGTCAGATCTATGCTATCAAGAAAAACTTGTGGACAGTCTCCCTCCTTTAGTCCTCTATGCCAGCAGAGGTGGGGAGTCAAGGGACAGGACTCAAAGGACACCCAGTTCCTAAGGTCTTGGATAGTGACTTCCCGTTAATGACTGCTTGCTGGAGGCCCCAGGGGGACCATCCCAGAAGTCTCTCTCATCTCCTCTGCCTGTCCTGCCACTTCAGAATGTCAGCACAGGCCCTGAAAGAGCTCAGGCACATGCTGCAGGGAAGGGGGCTTGTCCAGGACAGAAGGGACCTGGGACCCGACTCCTGCTCTGTGCAGAGCCTGGAGCCCCAGTTACAAACAGCGACCACTGATTCAGCAGCTGCTGTGTGCAGTTCCTGGGCCACGCACTTGACATTCATTTAGTCCTCACAATAAGTCTGTTATACTAGGCACTGTTATCATTCATTCCACCTTGGAGGTGAGGAAACGGATGCTCAGAGAGGCAGAAGAACTTGGCCAAGGTCAACAAGCTCCTAAGACACGAACCCAAAACCTAAACCCAGGATGCCTGACCTCGAACCTCCCCCCTTTCTCACAAACATTTCAGTTTGGAGCAAAGAGAAATCAATGTTCTGAAACAAGCCCGAAGAGAGAGGAGAGGAGGTCTGACCCGCTTCAACAGCCAGAAAATCCCAAGACTAATTTCAGAGCAGCTGGGGGGCGGGGTGAGGGGCTGTGCCACCTCTTAACATACGTCTTCTCATACTGGGCACATTTATGTCCTATGGGGAGAAAAGCCTAGAATCAAGCCCGGGGGGGTGGGTGGAGGTTTGTTGGGGCCGCCAACGTGGCCTCCTTCAAGGCCCAAAGGTCTTTCAAGTCTCCTATTGTATTTAAGAAATCCATGTGTATTTTGCATTCCTCCTCATAACTTATCTGTTACAATACAAAAATAGCTCTCTCCTCCCCCAAATCTTCAAGTAAAAATGAGACTTCAGAAAGCTGGGCTATGTTTATCCTGGGATCTCAATTCCCCCAAATGCCCTGACTTGTCCGCCCAAGGGGCTTACACTCTGGGTGAGTGCTGGCTCCAGGTGGTCCAGGCCCCACTGAGTAGGCGTGCTCAGGGGCCCCTAGAACACGATCACATCTTCCCCGCTCAGGCTCTCAGGCTCAGGAGGGACCACAAGCCCCCACAAGGTTTTAGCCACCTGCAAAACCCACAATGTCCCCACTCCCCACCACGTGGTTGCTCCCCAGCCTCCAGCCCTATGCCAAGAGGCGGAAGTGGGGGAAGAGGCGGGTTCCATTCTTTGGTCCCAGAGCCCGGGGGTGGCCCGCCTGCTGCCGGCAGGAAAGAGGGAATTTGGAGAGATTTCCGCTGCGGATGTGCCAGATATTACAGTGGAGAGGCAGCACCAACAAGGCATGTACTTGCCTGACGAGAATGTGGTGCCCCCTCCTCCAACCACAGAATTTCAAGGGGCCTTCCCAGGGCCCTGCCAGAGTGTGCCCGTGCTCAGGGGCCCCAGAGATCATGTGTCTGACACCAGCAGGCCCCTGTGTCTTCCTGACTTAGCCTGGTTGGATTTCCTGGCATGCTGGGCAGGCAAGTGGGGACAGGGGTCACACTTTTGGTGTTCACACATTCTCAAACATACTCACATACACAAAATACCCATGGTCCCTTCGCCAACCAGCAAACTCCTATGCATCCTTCAATACTCAGCTTGAGCTCTTCTATGCAGCCCTCCCAGACTGCCCAATTTCTGGTCCCCTTCTAACCATTAGGGCATCTATTACTCAATCTTATGTTTACCAAATAGAAATTGAGCGTTTCCTACGTGTCTGGCACAGTGCTGGGTGCTGGGAGACCATGGCAAGATAAACACTGTTTCTGCTCCAGGGGAATTCACAGCCTGGCTTTCATCCTTCATTGGAAATGATTTCTGCACATATTAGGATCCTCTATGAGACTGGCAGCTCGTGGGGAGCAAGAATTATCTGTGTCCCGTGCCCCAGCACAGGGTCTGGCATGCAGTAGGTGCTCAGCTAGTGTTTGCTGACTGGATGGATGAATGAATATGTGAGTAAAGACAAAACCCACGTGCTCATTAAACACGAGCTCTAGGGCCACAGAAATGAGCGGCGTTTCAGTCCCCAGGGAGACCCTGCGAGGACGGTGCACCGGGACACCACCTGCCTGGCACCGGAGGCTGACTCTGACACACCTGCAGAGAACTCCTCTGACCCCGGTCGTCCGGCAGGCCCGGGCCACTCCGAGCAGGGGAACTGGGGCATGGTGGCTGCACCCAGGGCTGCACCCCAGCTCTTCCAGTTCCCGATGCCCACCCCTCAGGTGGCAGCATGGGGTGTGACTCAGGGACATACACCCTCTGGCATGACTCAAATCCAGCCCCTGGCAGAGCCCCTCCCCCAAGGCCCAACAACCTCCCGGGCTGGCGGTGGCGAGGTCACAGGGTCAAGAGTTCGCAGTGACAATTCCCTGCAGCCAGTCACCTCCCCAAGCCATGCCCAGCTGACGACCACATGCACCCCCTCGGCCCAAGGATGCGAAGCCTGGACTTTGTCTGGTGCCCTGACGGGCAGCAAAAGGCGACCCCGTAAGTTACTGACCCTGCAAATGAGGGGAACTGATAACTCCAGACCCCGGCAGCTTCTCAGTCCCCAGCAGGCCCTGTTGCCCCCACGGAAGCAGTTGTCCCAGTGGCCCAGTTGCTGCTAGCACCTTGCCCTTTTCCCACACACCCTGGGGAATTATCTTTGTGCGCATTCCTCAACCAAGCTGTGATAAGCACAGCCTC
Organism: Balaenoptera physalus; assembly: GCF_965194825.1. Taxonomy (NCBI): domain Eukaryota; kingdom Metazoa; phylum Chordata; class Mammalia; order Artiodactyla; family Balaenopteridae; genus Balaenoptera; species Balaenoptera physalus. The sequence goes on along the minus strand of NC_138882.1, from coordinate 183,911,510 downwards.
TGCTTCCCGCTGTCTCCCTACCACCAGCCTTTTATCTTCTGTTTGCTTTCCCTGCCTCCTTCCTTCCGTTCTGGGGACTCACTCACCTCAGTGAGGGAGGGAGGGGTCGCCCCATGCAGCTGCCAGCGTCTGAATTTGCCCCCAGTGTGAGCTGAGGGCAGGGTGAGCAGGGCACAGAGGTGGGAGCTGCCACCCCCAACCCCCCATTCAGGCCAGAGGAAACTCCACAGAAATAAGGCCCGGTGGCACTCCCCAGGGAGGGGACAAGCCCAAGAGTCACAGCTCACAGAGTTCCCTGCCTGGAACAGTCCCTGCCATGGCTCAGGGACACCCTGCCTAAGGACCACCTCAACCAGCTCCTCCCCTTCAACTCTGGACCCTGGGAGAGGCCTGGGCCACTCAGGATGCCAGCACTAGGACCCGGCTCCTTGCACACACAGTGAGGTCACCCAGTCTGCAGCTTGCCAGAGCAACCCAGATTCTCAAAAGGAACCACGGCAGAAAGTCACAGGAGGTAGGCTCTGATCGCTAAGTCAGCAAGGCTCCAACCTACCCATTCTACAGGTGGGGAGAATGAGGCCCAGAGGGGACTCACCAAGGTCACACAGCTTGTGGGTAGAAAGATATATGCCAGGGGCACTTGGGGACAGCTCTCCCCATGCTAGGCCCCAGCTCTTTTGGTCACTGTTTCCTCTTTCTGGGCCTCAGTTTCCTCATCTGTAAAATGAGGATAAAGTCCTCAGGTTCTCTGGGTTGTTTGTGAAGACAGAAGGAAACCTCGCTTGGGAAATGCTCAGCGTGGGATGAGGTGTCCATGAACTGGGGGAGACAGAGAAGCTGCAGGAGCGAGGGGCTGAGCCCCTGGAGGGAGGAGGAGCCTCCAAGGAGGGAATTCCTGACCCTGCAGCCCCACCTCCAGCTCTGGCCTCCCAGCTGCTGGGCTGAGCCTCTGGCCAAAGCCGCTGGCCACCTGCTCACCTGGCCGGCAGTCCCCACGGCTGAGGCGCTAGCCGGGGCCCCACCAGCTCAGCTGCCGATGCCAGCACAGGAAGCAGAGACAAACAGGGAGACAAAGCCGCCCCGGGGGAGATGACGGTCAGCCTGAGTGACTCCACTGTCCCCTAGGCAGGCCTGGGGAGGGAGGGTGGGGTGGGGGGGCGGAGCTGGAGGGAAGCTGGCTCATTCCTGACATAGCTCACAAGAGCTCTCTGGGCAGTGTGCCCACCTGTCCGCACAGCACCTGGGAGGTGCCTCTCTTCCGTTGTCCATTTAACCCTTTCTTGAGCTGCGAGCTTCCTGGGGAAAGAACTCTCAGGAGAAACAAACACTGGGAATAACCTGGACCAGGTGCTGGGTGACCTTGGCCTGCCCAGTGCGCTCTCTGGGCTTGGTTTGTCATCAATAAAAGCCACAATGGGAGAATCTGGGTCCATGGCCCTGTGGAGGGTGAGGCGGGGGGAGGGGGGGGCAGACCCTGAATCTCTCTCCATTTCTCCCTTAACATGCTCAGTAAGAGCCCCTCAACCACCTCACATCCTGCGCCAGGACCCACCATCCCGGGCCTGCCCTGAGAGTCTGTCCCAGGGCCAGGAGCTGAGTCAGGGATTCCAAAGGAACTGGTCATTTCCCACCCCGTTTCCTGACCCATCCTCCAGCTTGGACGCTGCTGCATCGCCTAGATTCAATCCTGATGCAACTAAATCTTAGCTGTGTGACTCCAGGCAAGTCTCTTCACCTCTCTGAGCCTCAGTTTCCTGTCTGTTAAGTGGGACTGATAACAGTCCCTGCCTCTCACGAAAGGTGGTGCAGATTCAGCAGGAACAGCCAGATAAAGCGCTTGCCGAGCTCGTGCCTGCCCTGGAAGAGCACTTTTCTTTTCTTTCTTTTTTTTTTTTTTTGAAGATCACTTTTCTACGGGAATTACTGTTATTATCTCCACTGGCATCCCAGTCAGGTGTGCTGGGGAAGGTCTGGAGAGATAAAGAGTAGCCAGGCTGGGGGTTCCCAACCACACAGAGGGTCCCTAAACCACGTTGAAGGGAATTTTGGGAGAGGGATCCTAAGGAGGAAAAACCAAGGCAACAGGTGGCCGGCAGTGGAGAGGGTCTCACAAGCAAAGTCAAAGATTTCGCTCCTGGAAACCGTCCTCCCTACCCTGGGGTGGCTCAACTCTTCACAAACAAAGCCTGCGAGGCCCTGACCCCCCACTTCCTGAGGAGGGAAGCCTGCCCCCCTTCCTGGAGAGAGACACCCCTCCCCAACCTCAACTGTCCACTTATCTCTGCAGGGCCTGAATCACCAGCCTGTGGAAAGTTTTCAGCTGCCCCTCACCCCCCACCCCTGCATTCCTGTGTGAGGATGTCATGTGGGAGGAGTCTGCTCAACCCACTGGGCTCCCTCGCAACCCCCCCAGTCATTGTCTGAAACTGGGAGTGTGCACTTGAGGTCCCCTAAAGCAGGGGCCGCCCGAAGAGCAGAGGAGAGCTGGGAGGACAACAGGGTGGTGGGAAGGGCCAGAGCAGAGACTGCACCACAGGCACAGAAAGGCTCTGAGGGGACGTCTCATTCAGGGGTTTGCAGACTGTGTTAAGCAGGGTTCTGAGGATTTGTTTTAAGAGGCAAGTGGAGCCCATGAGAAAGGGCTTCAGGCTCCTCCAACACCTGAAACCCTTTCACGGGTTGCAGGATCCATGGCTAAAAACCAAGTATACAGTCTGCTAGTATAGTTGAACTTCTTGTCTTATGGACAAGAAGCCTGAGGCCAGAGATGAAGAGAGATTTACTGAAGGTCACTCAGTCAGTATGTATAGCTATAGGGCCTAACGCCCCAATTTCTCAACACCCTGCTTATCTCAGCAAAGAAGCTCCCAGAGAGGGGGGATGAGCTGGCTTTCCAAAGGTCAGCCTACATTTCACAAATGCCCTGCCCCACAGCCATTTCCAGAAAAAGTCACCCATTGAAAAACTCCACGTTGCTCTAGAGCTTTCCGCTGTCACAGGTCCTGGCCGGGCCAAGCCACAGCCTCCCAGTGTGAGCTCACTAATGCCCAGGCCCTGTTCCCAGAGAGAGTCTGATTTAATTGGCCCCCTCTCTGGGCTCAGTCTGTCATCAGTAGAAGCCCCAATGGGAGGATCTGAGGCTATGGCCCTGGGGAGGGTCAGGTAGGGAGGGCAGATCCTGAGTATCCCCTCCACGAAGGCATTTTTCAAAAAGCTCCCCAGGTGACTGTCATGTGCAGCCAGGGGATGCGAATCCTGGGTTCAATTCACTCACCTCCATGTACAAAAGAGGAGCCTGAGACCCAAAGAGGTTAAGTGACTTGCTTAAAGTCACACAGGGAGTTAACAGAGATGGTACTAGCTCCTGGGACTGTGCTATGTGCCCACAGTGCTGGTATATAATAGATACTCAAGATATACTTGTGGGATGAATCAAAAATAACAAAAAAAAAACGCTTATGTGTCAGACACTGACCTAAGAACTTTACAAATATTAAGTCATTTGATTATCATAACAACTCTACAAGATGGGCACTATGTTCATCGCCATTTTACAGATGAGGAAACCCGGGCACAGAGAGGTTAAGGAACTGGCTTAAAGTCACACAGCTAAATGTAGACCTGGGATTTGAACCCAGGTATTCTTTCCGAGAGTCTTCACTCGTAACCTCCATACTGTTTCTCAATGTATTCATTCTCGGTGAATGAGTGAATCCAATCATAAGGCCAGGAAGCCTCCGAGATTTTCACTAACAGAACCACTCCATGTCTGAGCAGGGACAACCTTACCAAGATCCCCACATCCCAGAGCTGAGACCAGATCCCGGACCACAGCCTCCACCCCAGTACCCCCTTTCTCTGCCACCCCAGCACCGTCACTCACCCTGGCAGGCGTCCTCCACCTTCTCGTAGCCTGCTTGGCACAGGCACTCGCCAATGGGCACCAGCCATTCGCCATCCACTGCACAGTGCATGCGGGGCTCTTCACCCCCGGGCGGCACTACAGCGTGGTCCACGCAGGTGCCAGCCACGGTGGCCAGGGAGGGCGCGTCGGAGCCCGCGATGGTCTCAGGGAAGTGGGCCAGGCCCTGCAGCTTCTCGGGACACTTCTTGTAGTAGACGCGGACAGAGAGCAGCGCCACGCAGGCACCAATGTCCTGAAAGGCCAGGTAGAAGCCCTTGCGGCTGAGCGGCCCCACGGAGCGTTCCTCCACGTTCAGCTTCACGTGGCGTGCTTCGAAGTCGCTGCTGACCGTGATCTCGTCGGGCGCGATAGTGTCAATCTTGGTGAACTGGCGCTTCTGGAAGTTGGTGCCATAGTCCACGTCAGACTCAGCGTAGTAGAGGTTGAAGGTTTCCTTGCAGGAGCTGGCGCCCCCAGGGAAGCTATTGCAGTCACGCACGGTGAACTTGAGCTCGATGAAGATGCGCTCGGCCTCACCGCGGTATACCCAGTTGGTGCGGAGCCAGTTGTCCTGGTCGCCGGCCACCACGTTGCACACGGAGTACATGTAGATGGGCATGTCGTCCATGATGTTCTGCATGAGGTCCCACTGCACAGGGCCGACAGGTTAGTGTGGGCAGGTGCCTGGGGGAAACTGAGGCCCAGAGGCATTGCCCAGGTGACAGAGCTAGGCATCAGGAGGCTGCTCTATGGCTCCTGCTGTCCTCATTCTACAGGGAAGGAAACTGAGGCCCAGGGAGGGGCTTCAAGTCACCGTCACACACTACAAGTGGCTGAGCTGGATCTGACCCCCTGGTGTCCCTGACCCCAGTGTTGCAGTGCTGAACCCATATATTAGACAGTGAGCTGAGGGTGGAGGCTGGGGGTCCCATGTGACCTCAGGCAGATCACTTAAATGCTCTGAGCCTCAAAGTCCCCATTGTACAATGGGGGCAAGAACTACCTCACAGAACTGCTGTGAAGATAAATGACAGAATGTCTATCGAATGCTGAGCACATTGCCTGGCGTGGGTGACAGTCATACAAGGCAGCGGGTATCATTATCATTATTATCCTTATTATTATTATCATTATAATTCACTGTGTAGATGTGTGTGAGTGGCGGGGAAGAGGTTAAGTCAGAAACAATGGATGATCCCCCATCACTCCTCAGAACATTGCTCAGCCTCCTCCAGGAAGACTGCCCAGGTTGGGCCAAGACTGGGGCAAGTGCTTCCCCCTGGCTCCCACAGTCTCTGTTATCTTAGCACCTAAGTGGTGACAACTACACCTGGCTCCCACACGAGATTCTGAGCTCCTTAGGGCAGAGACTGCATCTAGTTCATTTCTGTATCCCCAGGGCCTACCCGAAATGGAGTAGGTACACAGGAAAGTATTTGTTGAATGAATGAGCAAATGAATGAAAAAACCAGAAGGGGCCAAGGAAAAAGACCTGGGCTGCATTGTGTCACACGGGCCTCAGATGCCCTTGGGCCTCAGTTTCCCACTCTATATAATGACTGGTTGCATTAGGTGATCTGTGTTCTCTCCCAGCTGAACATTCCAGGATTCTGGAAGTCCACTAGAGTGGACTCCAGGCCTCCTCGGAGCTAAGGTGACCAGGGACTAGTGCCTGACTCCGCAGATCTGGCCAGCAATAGAAACTGTCCCCAGCTATCCCCCTGGAGACACCGCTCTCCCCAGCTAAGGCCCCAGAACAAATTCAACAAGGGGAAAACTGAGGCCCAGAGAGCAGCAGTATCCTCCCCAAGGCCACACGGTAGGCACAGGCAAAGCCAGGGAGAGGACCCTGGGGTCTTGCCCACCAGTCCAGGTCACAGCAGGGCAGGGCAGAGGGAGGGGGAGGGAATGAACTTGGGTGGGAAGGAGGCAAAACAAACTCAACCCCGAGCAGGAAAGGGAAACAACAGCTGGAGGAGCAGGGAGAGGGCCCAGCAGGAAGGAACCTGATCTGGTTTCCCGGGGCTGTGGGGACCTGGGAGCCCACATTCCCTGTCTCTTCCTCACCCCTCACTTCCTGGGCTGGGACCTCAAAGGCAGGGGGAGCCTTTAACCCCTTCCCACCCAAGAGGGGAATGAAGGGAGCGAGAGGGGATCCCTCTTGACCATCAGCCTTCTGGGGCATCCAAGCAAGGGTCCTGCTCTGCTAGGGCCTTCAGCTGTCTCCCCAGCTCTTTCCACCTCTCGGGCCCCTTCCCCACCTTCCAACCCCAGCCTGCCCAGTTGGTGTGAGAAGCAGGAACCTGAGTTTGAACCCTGGCTGAGCTGTTTGATCTGGGCCAGGCCCCATCCTCCCTGGGTCTCAGCTTCCTCATGCCCACACCCGCACCCTGAAGGCTTACCCCTTTGCCATATGGGTGTGTGAGCCAGCCGAGTTCCCCTTTAGCTGCAGCAAAGTCCAACAGGACGACTGGAAGAGATGAGAGAGGGCACTGGGTGAGCTTGGGGGTATCTTCAGGGGTCAGGTCATGGTGGAAAAGATGAGAGTCCCCCAGGAATCCCAAGAAGCCTTGAAGGCTTCCTCAGCTCTCAGAGAGAGACCCCACCACGCAGGGTCACCATGTCCAAGAGACCCGTCTCTCCAGAAACAGGGAAGCAGAGCTCCAGGCAAGGGATGGGACCTAGTCAAAGTCACAGAGCAGGTTGGGTGAGGCCTCACGTCTCCCAGCCCACGCCGCCCCCTCAGCAGCCCCCAGCTGGGCAGAGCAGGACAGAGCTCGGCCCAGCAGGGGAACAACAGCTGGGTAGAGAGCTGGGGTGAGCAGGGCTATTAAGTGACACCACGCTGCCCCATCTGCTTCCTGAAACGGGGCCCCTCCGCAGCACTTCACATGCACGTGGGCCTTGGAGGCACTCTGGTCCGCTCCTGCCACGTCCCCTCCACACACACACAGCACAAAACACCCTCAGCCCCACCCAGGCCACGTAGCACATGCCTATGCAGCACACGTATGTACACACATGTCTCACGGCCCTCCAAGAGGAGAGAGCTGTTCACAGGTGGGAACAGCTCCAGGGAGGGGAGCAGGATCGGTGGGGGGTGTCTGGAAACCCATCTTCCCACCACAAAAGCCACAGAGCCGGCAGGATAAAGCCCTGAACCCACAGGGGCCTTTAGGAGGGACCCAAAGATACACACAGCTGGCGAGGTCCCCTCCCTGGGAAAATCGCTCCCGCTGCCCCCGTCCCTCACACCCTGGCCACTGCCCTGCCAGGGGTGCTAGGGGACCGGGGATGGAAACCCTTAAAGGGGACTTCCAGGCCCAGAGGAACCAGGTGCCAGGACCACACTATCCCCAGAGAGGCATCTGGAGCCTGAGGGAAGGACACATTGCCAGGGGCTTCCCTAGATCCAGCCCTCCCCTTGGACACCTCCCACTGGTCCACCCCGGGTTCTGCCAGGCTCAGGGGCTACAGCCAAGACCCAAGACCCAAGACCCCATTATGGCCCCCTCCTCCATTTCCAAGTAAGGTCCAGGTAGCTGCCAATAGAAGCTACCCTCCCTGGAGGATAACGAGATTGGAGAAACTGAGGCATGAACCCTACACAAGGTCCCTGGATTCCGAGAGTAAAGCCCTAAGGTGGAGGGGGGAAGGGACCAAGTCCTTACTTCCTTTGGACTCTGGAGCATGAGGAATACGGCCTCAAGAAGGTGCATTCCTCAAGGCCTAGGCCTGGAAGAATGACTCTAAGGGTGGAATCCCGGGCAGGCAGAGATGGGCCTGATTTAGAGAGATGGGGAGGGGAGGGGGAGAGGGGCCTGAGTAGAGTCTGAGAAACCCTTTCCTGAGGACAGACTGCCCTGCTCCCCTGGGCTGAAGGCCCCCAGGCCTGGGGATGAAGCACTGCCACCTGACCGCTGCTGACCCGGGCCAAGTCTCTCTAGGAAGGGCCTCACAGCCCAGACAGGGAGAGGAAATCCGATGTGGCACCGGCCCCAAGGCTGAGGGGACAGGGGAGGGTGGCTGGGGGGTTGGTAGGGGCCGGGATTTGTTCGGACATGCCCAAGGCTCAGGCTTGGAAAACTCACTAACCCCACTAGCAAATGGAATGTTCTGGCTACACAGGAAGGAATCTGGGGGCTCCTGGCTCCAGCTGGGTATGTAGGCGGACAAAGGTGAGTGTTCCTCAAGGTCCTGCACATCCCCCTTCCTTAGAGGGGTGGGAAGCTGCAGTCTGCGCCCCTGGGGATGGGGGCTCATGGCTCCTAGGCTCTGAAGGGTTAACCTGGCACGGAGGGACCCCCACCACCCCTGCCAGAGCTCGTTGCCCTTCCAGACCCAGGCCTGGCTCTAGAAATATCACAGGGCTCATCGGAGAAGAAAAGAAGCCTTCACACAGGAAGGAGCCCCCTCCCAGGGAAATTCCCTAGAACCGATCACCAGGAACAGGCGCCCAGCCCGGGTCCCTCCACCCTGACGCACGGGTGCGGCTTCCAGGGTCTGAGGCTCCTGCTCCCCTGGAAGGGGCGGGGGCCAACAGCCCCTCGGCTGGCCCCAAAGGCTTCACTGAGAAGCCTGGGCTAAGCAGGGCTCATCCAGGAGCCCCCCGTCCCTCCTCCCACCCCCAGGAAAACCTCCTTCTCAGTCTGAAGTTCCATCATAAATGTCATCCTTCTGGGTCCATATTATTTTAGGGCTCTTTACTCAAAGGCAGTGCGACCACCCACTCCCCTAGTGTCACCTCCCTGCTCCCCACATCCCTACTGAACCAAGACCAGCTAATTCCTACAGAAGCAGGGAGGCAGGGGGCTGGGGGGCGGGGAGGGGGAAGAATGAAGAAGAAAAAGGGAAGGGGACAGAGGGCACATTGGGCTCTTACGGAATCAAGAAGCCAAGGACTTTCCAGGCCTCCTGAGTGCTCTCCAGCCCACCTCCCAGCTGCACCTCAAGTCAGCAAGCCCTGCACCCCTGCCCAGCTATTCTCACTTCTCAGAAAAACACACCACACAACCGGGTGCGGCGGCCCTGGGCTCTGGCAGCCCAAGAAGCCAGATGCTCAGACCTAACCCTCCCTATACAGAGGGCCCTACTGAGGGAGGGCTTGGGCCTCCCTGTTTCTCCATTTGTAAAAGGAGGACAGATTCAGTGGCTGTTGAGAATTTAACAGGCTCCATCTGGGTCTCCCAAGGCAGCCTGGCTCCTCCACTCACGGGGAAGGAGAAGGGAAGCGAAGAGCAGCCTGGGTGAAGGGTTGAAGGGACTTGCGTCTCTGCACCCCGAAACCCAGCCCCAGGCAGATCCAGCACATCCAGCCAGAATCCCGGCAGCTGGGCCATCACTCCCCCACCCCCCCACTACAGGCACACCTCCTTAGGGAGTCCTTCACAGGGACTCTTGAAGCCTAAGGAAGAATGTTCCCCTGTCCTTTTCCTCCCCCGTTCCATGGGGGGGCACTAGTCATCTAGGCTGGGGAGGGCTCGGCAGAGGGGCACAAGGACAAGCCTGCAGCACAACAATCGCCCAGTAGCATCCCTCCTGCCTAATCCCCCCCACCCGCCACGGGCAGCCTTCAAGAAAGGCCTGTAGTGAATCCAGCTGTCTCTCCCGTTCTCTCCAACCGCAATCCCCCAGGAAGGGGGAGGACGAAAAGCTGGGGGGTGGGGGCGGGTATTGAGGATCACAGAAATCCCTGCCGCCCACTCCTCCAGCACATTGGGACTAGAAACCCTGAGTGATTCAGGGACGGCGACAGGATGCCACCCCCGCCTCCACCCTCCAAGAGTTCCAGCTCTGGCCTCTTTTCCTCCCAACTTGGAACAGCAAAACCTCCAACCCCAGTTTGGGAGGCGGAAAAGGAAGGCAAGGCTCAAGGAAACTTCTCACCGGGCCAGGGCTTCCTCCGCACTTCCCCCTGGTGGAGCCTGCGGAAACCTCCCTCGGCCCCGGAGAGCGGGCAAAACTCGTTCTCAGTCGGAAACTGAAACCGGCCTCGGCTGGGTGGACAGGAAGGTCCTCGGCCAAGGGCAAGAGCCCCCATCCTCTCCGCGACCCTAGCCGAGGGGCAACGTCCCCACCCACCACCCGCCCCGCCCAGGGCAAAGTCCGCGGCCCCTCGCCCAGCGCGGCAGCGGGAGCGCCGGGGCGGGGGTGGGTGATGCAGTCCCCCACCCCCGGGTGCCCGGACTCCCTGGTGGCCCTGGGGTGACGGCTCCACACCTTGGGAGGCCGCGCCCCCACCTGCCGCATTTCCTCGTTCTGAGTCACCCCTTGCTCAGAACGCTTGACTTTGGGACTTCCTGTCCACGCTCGCGGCCCCGAGCCTGCCCCCCGAGCCTGGGAGTGCGGGGAGGGAAGGAGGGAAGGCTGTGCGTGGACAGCTTGGCCCGAAACTCCCCGCAAGCTCTCCTGCTCGACTGGAGGCATAAGGGGGCGTGGAGAAAATCTCAGGGAGCTGGGGCTTCTTCAGGGGTCTGTCTCCTCGCCTGTCGAAGAGACCCCTCCCCAAAATGAGGGGCCTCCACAGAAGCGCCTTCTCCACAAAATCGGGGCAAGCAGCTTAGCGAATTCACCGTGAAGCTGAGCCGGCGGAAAGGCCCCCAGGTAGCCCATTCTCCCAGGGACCCCGAGCCCCCACCGGGACGCGTTCCTGAAACCGCCACCCTGGCTGCAACCGTGTGGCCGCCCTGAGTCCTCCTTTTCTTTCTTTCTTTCTTTTTGTAAATTTTTATTGGAGTATAGTTGCTTTACAATGTTGTGTTAGTTTCTGCTGTACAGCAAAGTGAATCGGTTATAGGTTCATATATCCCCTCTTTTTTACATTTCCTTCCATTTAGGTCACCACAGAGCATTGAGTAGAGTTCCGGGTCCCCTTCTCTGCGGCCTCTGAACCCCGCGCGCCCGGGCCCCAACCTCTTAGTCCCCGGAGCCCCTATAACCCCCGGTGGGGGGGGGGGGTCCCAGATTCATCCCGATCGCAGCCAGCAAGTCCTCCCGACCTCAGCACTCCGGGACTGGGCGGCGCCAGGTCAGTTTCCAAAGTTGCGCGCGTCCAGGAGCGCCTGGCTCCGGGAGGAGCGGGGGTCCGGGGGTCCGGCCGCCGCGGCTGGGTCGGGCCGGGTGGCCGCCGGCGCGCACACTCACCTTCCTTGCCCTGCGCCGCGGCAGCCGCGGCCAGCAGGCAGCCCCACAGGAGGGCGAGGCAGGCGCGGGGTGCCAGACGCTCCATGCCGCGGTCCTCGCTCTCAGCCCGATTCTCCGTGCCCGGCTCCCGCACGCCCGCGCGCAGGCCTCGATGTCCGTCTCCCTCCTGCCGCCTGCGCGTAACTTCTGCCCCGAGTGCTTAATGGAAGTTGAGTGAGAACCGGCTCCTGTTCATTCATGCCCCGCGCTGACGTCAACGAAGCCACGCCCTCAGGAATGTCTTTAAAGGGGCCGGGCTGGCACCCGGCGAGAAGGGAAGGGAAGTCCCGAGGGGTTTGGAGGGGCTCTTTGGGCCCGCTGGACTCGCTGGCGCCCCCCAGGTCCTTCCAAGTTTGAGCGCCTCCAAGCGCCAGTGTAACCAGGGCTAGTCCTCGAGGATCTCTGAGCCGGGAATCCTCGGCCCAGACGTGGGGATGGTTTTGCGCTGAGCCATCCCCCACTCTCACCCTTTGCACTCTGGGACCGAGCTCAACGTTGGCCCGAAGGCTTGAACTGAAATGGCCTGGAGGGTCAAGAAGCAGTTGCCTGCTTAGCAGCTTGCCTGGAAAGAGAGCTCCAAAATAGACCCAGATGCCCCTCTTCCTGGGATTTCTAAACTGTGCACCAAACCATCGGAGGTCAGGGAGAGCTTCTCTGCTCAGGGGCCTCTAAGAATACAGTAATCTGAGAGCAACCTCGTCTAAAAACGAGTCAGACATGCATGATCTCCTTTAATTCTCATCTGGGAGGTAGATGTCATTATCCCCATTTTACAGACGAGTAAACCGAGGCTCCAACAGCTTAAACAATATGCCCAAAGTTTGCACAGCTCAAGGTAGTAGAGCCAGGATTTGAATCTGGGTAGTCTCTGCTTTAACCACTGCCCATATTGGGAAAGGGTGGGCAAGAGGCTGCTGGGTAGAGCACCCCTATGCCCCAACCCTGGCATGGTAGAACCAGTTGGTCTGCTTTGACACTTTGGAGGACAGGACACCTGCTTCCCACCTGCCCCTTCAAGGGGCCTCTCCCCAACGGTTCCTCAGACATGAGCTCATCTCCCCTCCTGACAGAAGTGGCTGGTGCTAGTGAAACAAACAGGAAATGTCCTCTCTCCTGCCTGCCTGGCCACCCACGGTTGCCTGTTGCCCAATCGCCATTTGGCCAGTCCAGTCCAGGAGGAGAAGCTGTAGCAAGCCTGGCTTCCTGAGAGGCTACAACCCCCTCTGCCCACCTTGTTCTCTTTCACCCCATCCTCTTCTTGACTCTCCTGGACCTGCTCACCAGACAGCCACACTGAGTTACTCTGGTACCCAGGTCCTCCCTGCCAGATGTGGACATCTTGGCCCCTCGGCCTTGGCGCCAGCCCTTGGGAAGCGGGTCCAGACATCTCCCTTGGAAGGGGGTGGGAGGTTAATTACAGGTGTTGGGGTAGTATAATTAAAGACTTGACCAAGATGATGGGAGGAGAGCCTTGGTCTTCTGAGAGTGTGTGAGCGTGCGAGTGTCCATGAGATTGAGTGCGTGGACATGTGTGTGTGTGAGCATGTGTGGACATGAGAGGATTTGCGTGTGACTGTGAGTGTGCCATACTTGGCAGTGGTCAAGACTGTAGGCTGTGGAGTCAGCCTATGAGTTTTTGGACATTTCACTTCTTGGAGGCTCGGTTTGCTCATCTGGAAGATGTATAAACCTACTTCAGAGGGTTACTGTGAAGATCAAATACGATCATGCATGTTAACTGCAGAAGCCAGGATGACAGAACGTGCTTGTTAAATCTCAGCTGTTATTATGGTCACACGTGGTGCAGCCAGAGGAAGCAGCATCTGTAGCGGGTGGGGCGGGCGGTGTGCACAGGGCGCTGCGCATGGCCGGTGAGGGGTGTGGGTGTGTGGGTGTGTTTGTGTGTGTGTGTGTGTGTGTGTAACATGGTATGGATAAGTGTTTTGCATTTTGTATTGGACCCTCTGGGCTATGGACATTGTGTGGTGAGCGTAATATTTCCTGTATGTTGTATGTAAGACTCTGTACATGTGTGTTACATACCATTGCAGGCTCTGAATGTTGGACGCGTCACTAGAAGATGCGGTCCAAGAGGGCAGGGATGTTTGTGGAAAAGAGACAGCGTCTGATAACATAGTGGGTATTCAGCAAACCTTTGCTGAATGTATGAACTGATGAGTGAATGAAGGTGTTGGCAAGTTCGATGTCGTGTGAAAGTCGTTGTGTGGCATGTGTGGGTTTGCATGTGTGGGTTTCCATGTGTGGTCCCACAAGGTCGAACCCACATGCTGGGGTGCAGGCAGGCCCTGTTGGCTGTGGGCTGAGTGCCTGGAGGATGTGCCTAGCTGGGGGCTGAGAGCCCAGAGCTAAGTGTGGCTCATCTATGACACGGGACATGAGCAGAGGCGTGTGGGAAGGGTGGTATGTGAGATGGCAGCAGGGCGTGGAGTGGGGGCAGCTCCTTGGTCTTTAGTCACTCACCTGGTGACAACGCCCTTCCCTCTCTTCCTGTCTCACCCTGAGTCCTTCCCACCCTGGGTGACTGGATGCTGAGGAGGAAAGTTCTTCGGTGAGTCGGTGAGTCTTATAAAGCGCATGGAAAAGTGGTATTTATAGTGACATAATAAACCCTGATGGAGATGGAATTACCCCATAAAGGCCCCAAAGAGCCCTCGGGGCCTGAGAGCCACTGCAGCAAGTAAGCCTTCCCATACAGGCAGGTGGAGCCTGAGTGTGTGTGTGTGTGTGTGTGTGTGTGTGTGTGTGGTTGCACGGGCCTCACCTCCTAATCCCCACCTCCAGCCCACCAGCCTGCTCAGGTGCCCACCCTTTGCTAGGACTTGGCTAGGGGCTGGTGGCAACCAGACGACAAAGATAAACATTGAAACAATAGTTTCACCCATGAGGTGAGCACTGTTACTGTGCCCTTTTGCAGAGGATCAGACTTGCTTGTAAAAGCTGGAGAACAACTAGCGTTCTAGCCCAGGCAGCCTGAATGCGGCACACCCCCTCCCAGGTACCTCTTTCCACTGCCTCTCAAAACACTGAATTCCACAGAACCCAAAGAGCCGCCCCAGCCCAGATGCCTGGAATCATAATGCTGGAGTCTTCAAGGCCAGTCCAATGAGTACCTCTGCGGTGAAGGCCCCAGGGATCAGGCCCTCCCTTGAGCCTCTGGAACCCCTGTACCACATGCCCTCCAGGACCCTGGCCTCAGCCAGCTCAACTCTTTCTTGTCTTCGGAGCCTCTGAACTGTCTCTCAACTAGACTGTAAGCTCCCCGAGGCAAGGAACGAATCCAACACCCCTTTGCAATCCTGGCATCAGCTAGAACAGTGCCCCGTACAAGGAGTCACTCAAGAGGTGCTCACATTTGATGGTGACCCTCTAAATCAGTTCTCTCCATTCTTTCAATTCATTTTCTCGAAGGCCTACTATGTGCCAAGCCACTTTTACCTATGCAAACTCATCTAATCCTCCCAGAAGCCCCAGAAGGATTAATATTGTCCCCATTTTTGCAGGTGAAGAAAGTGAGACTCAGAGAGAACTTGCTTGCCTAGAGTCATACAGCCAGGACATGGCAGAGGTAAAACTAAAAAGTTAAGTGTGTTCCAGTCCAGAGCCCGGTCTAGCTGTGTTTCTTTGAACACACCATGTGTTTTCATGCCTGCATCCCCTTGTCCAAGCTATACCCTCTCCCTGGATGCCCTTTCCACCTTGGCAACTCCTATTCCTTCTTCAAGGCTTACCTTGGAGCAACACAGAAGAGACACTGGAGCCCCCAAATGGAGGCGAGCGCCTGGCCTACAGCGTGTGCCGTGACAGATCCGGTGGGTGAATGAATGAATGAATGAGTGATGGGTCCAGCAGACCTGGACTCTGCCATTTAACCAACTGTGTGGCTTTGGGCAAGCCTTATAATCTCAACTGCCACATCTGTAAAATGGGCATGATAATAATGGTTTCCACCCTCCAGGACTGCTGCTGGGATTAAACGAGATTATACGTTAAACCCTTAGCGCAGTGTCTGGCACAGGGTGAGTGAGCGTTACATTTTAGCTACTGTTACCTTTATAATCAAAAGTCACTTGGAAAAGCCAGCTGGGCACTCCCAGGCAAATAAATCGTCTCACCCTGGAACAGACCTCAGCTCTCACACTGGGTTATAATTACTTCCTCACCTTCCCTCCCCTTTAAGCAGGGGGCTCCTTGAGGGATAGAAGCCCAGTTTTATTCCATCCTGCCATGCCCCATGGAGACTGGCATACAGTAGGTGCTCAGTAAATGTACCTAGTACCACGCAGGTACTAGGACTCCATCTTTTTCAAAGGAACCCACTCCCCAGTTGCAACCGCAAAGCGGGACTTGAAGTTCAGCTTTTCAGGCGAGGTTTTTGGGGTGAACTTGCCTGAACAGAAGTGTTACTGAGCTCCCCTTCGCCAGTGAGATGGTCAGGGAAGGGGAACTTAAATGTGGGCTCCCTCATTTGGACGGGGGCAGTGTGGGAGGAAGCCCTCCCATAATTGTGGGGCTTCCCCCATCCCCAGAGTTGGGTCAGAGGCTGTGCCGCTTCCTTTGGGACTTGCTCAAGCTTCCTGGGATCCTTTGAAGTGGGTTCCCTGCAAATCCTGCCTGTGGGGCCTGGATAAGGGGCAGAGCCTCCGGGTGGGGTGGGGCCTCAGTTGGGAGGAGTGGCGGGAGTGAGGTGTGTCCCTGATCAGTGTCGCTTGGGCGCCCATCTTCTGCCTGCTTCGCACCTGGATTCAGAGCCCCCTTCCTCCTGCTCTTGGCTCCCGGACGACAACCCTCATTCCTCTTGGCCTCCTCTTCCACATCTGGCCACATCCTCTTCCCCTTCCAAACTCAGCTTAGGCATCCCCCCCCCGACCCCAGAAGCCTTCTCTGATCCCCGGACCACTGGCCTTTCTCCCTTCTCTGAGTGCCAGTCCTTAACCAGGTGTTTTAAAAAATCAAAGTAGGGACTTGGGTTAAGACTCCACGCTCCCAATGCAGGGGGCCCGGGGGCCCGGGTTCGATCCCTGGTCAGGGAACTAGATCCCGCGTGCTGCAACTAAGACCCGGTGCAGCCAAATAAATAAATAAATATTAAGAAAAATAAACTATTAAAAAATCTAAGTAAAAGCAGAGCCCATTTGTTGAGCCCCGATTATGTGCCAGGCCCTGATCTAAGAGCTTTGCAGCACCACCTCATATATACACACAAGCACTCTGAGAAGCAGGGATTCTACCCCCATTCATTCTACAGAGAACACTGAGTTTCAGAGAAGTCAGAGTCACTTGCTCAAGGTCAGGAGCCTGAGGGGGCAAAAGTATCTCCAAAGCCCTTGCTGGGACCACCCCCCCTCCCCTGACCGAGTCATAGCATGGCCACTGAAATGGAGTCTTAGGAGATCAAGTCCAATCTCTGTATTTTACAAAGGAGGAAACTGAGGCCACAGAGGGGAAAGAACTTGCTGGAGGTCACAGAGACTGCGTGAAGACTACAGCCCTGGTCTTCTGACTCATAGCTCAGTGTAAACACCTTCTCACTAATCACTTCTCTCTCTTTTTTGGGGGTGGGGGAACGGGGCATGAGGCATGTGGGATCTTAGTTCCCCAACCAGGGATGGAACCTGTGTCCCCTGCAGTGGAAGCGCGGAGTCCTAACCACTGGACCACCAGGGAAGTCCCACTAATCACTTCTCTTGACCTTCAAAGGCTATCAGCTGCAGGGAAGGTGCCTCATCAAGACCTTTGGCATAAGTGAATTTGGATACAGGAATAGGGCAGCCCTGCCTCAGGGCTTTTGCACCTACTTCTCCCTCTGCCTGGATCACTCTCTCCCCCCACTCAGTTTTCAGGGCTGGCTCCCTCACCTCCTTTAGCTGACCACTCTATTTAAAATAAAAGAGCAACACCGGCCCCACCCCTGGACTCCCTACTTACTTCCCTTCCTTGCTGTTTTTCTCCATCTCACTTACCACCCGCTGCCATGCTCTACATATTATTGTTTATTTGACTATTGTCTGTCTCCCTCCCCCACCCCACCTCCATTAGTGTGTCAGCTCCCAGAGGGCCGGGCTGCTGCCTGCCTCCTTCATGGTGTACCTGCCCCAGCAGTCTGGCCTGGAGCTTTGTGGAATGAAGGAGCCCACAGTGTGGTAGCTTCACAGCACAGTGTGATCTGGGCTAGCTATTTCTGTTCTCTTTCCCTCACTTTCCTCGTGGGTACCTTGGGGGGAAACAGTGGCTCCCCCACTTAGAGAGGTATGAAGATGGCCCAGGCTACCATCTGGTGCTCAGACACACCCAGAGGCCCAGGACGCATTCCAGAGACGAGGACTAATGGGACTAATGGGGGGGTTCCTGCTGCTGCAGAAGGTGGGGTGGATGACCAGGGGCCCCAGTGGATTTACCTGAGTTCCAGGATCCTCTGCTGTGGCGCTGGGGTGCTCAGACCTGCCAGGTGCTGTTCCTACATTATCTTATTTCATCCTCACAACAGCTCCTGTGAGCGGCATGTTCCCCATTTCACAGACAAGGAAATTGAGGCTTAGACAGATGAAGTGACCTGCTCAAGTCACAAAGGCAGGATCCGAATCCAAGCCCGTCGGGCTCCTTGGCCCCCAGTGCTAACCAAGGGTCTGGAGGTCACTCCTGTCCTTTCTCCACCCTGGTCTGCTCCCTGCTCTGTGTTCTGAGGGTCCCCCTGCCAGCCGGAGTCCCCTGTGCCGATGAGGATCCGGCCGTGGCTGGCAAGGGGCTGAGGGTACACTTCTGGCTTCCCACGGCCACCATCTCCTGTGAGGAGCATCACCTCTCGAGCTTCTGTTTTCTCCTTGGTCAACTGGGGATAAAAATAATACAATACCCACCTTGTGGGGGAGCCGTGAAAGTGTAAACAACTCTCTCGGCACAGTGCCCGGCACATGGCAAGTCCTCCGCAAATGTCAGCAGTGATCATTTTTACTGCTGACACCGTATTTGGGGGCCCAGGTGCACAGTACCTGCCAGGCACCACCCCCCTGCCTGAGTCCTGTCTGTTTGGCCTCAGGCCTGGTGGAGGCTCAGAGGAGGAAGGGAGGAAGGGTAGGAAAGCTGCTTTGTTTGCTTTCTGAAAACCTCCAAGTCTGACCCCAAGCCCCTTTCTGCCCTGACACCACTGACAAGCACACAAGGCTTCATTTACCGGGAACCCTGCCCTAGGTCCCCTTCCCACCATGCCCTGGATAAACCCAGCAGGACCCTACTAGCCCCTGAGGGAAGGGCAGGGACCCCACACTCCAGGCCTCTATTCTCATGCCCATCACCAGGCCTGTGCGCTCACATGTCTACACACACACTGAGAAGTACTGTGAACACAGCCATGGCCCCAATACTGCATATGTCTGAACACACACACACACACACACACACACACACGTGTCCAGGCACGCAGGTCTAGGGGACTCGGTAGGGACAACCTTGGGGCAAGACAGGAGCTCCTAACCCACCCCACCCTTGCCCCTGCTTCCTGTCCTGTCTCCCTCCATCTGTCTAGCCGTCTCCATCAACCAGTCCCAGCAGGGCCTTGGTCACTCCTCAGCTATCCTCCCCATCCATCTACCCATCCATCCACGAGTCCATCTGTCTGTCCACCTGTCTGTAGCCAGCCCAGCAATGAGCATCCATCCTCACCCAGTCCTATGCATCATCTGTGCCACAACCTCCCCAGCAAGACCCTGTCCCCTCTCCCAGCAGGGTCTCTCATCACTCGTCCACCCCCCACCCACCCCTCCCCCACTCCTCATCTGTCTCCCTCATCTGTCAGTCTGTCTGTCCCTCTATCCATCCTTACTTCCTTCCTTCCTTCCCCAATGGGCCCAGCCCCTCACAGCCCTCTCTGTGTCCCATCCATCACTTCCCAGACAGCCCTTCCCAGCCAGGTAGTCACCTCCTGGCAGCTCCTGTCTGTCTATCTTTCCACCAGCCCATCCATCCATCCATCTGTCTGCCATCCCATCCATCATGCCCCAGCCACTTGTCCAAACTTGCCACCATTCACATATTCCCTGGTTGGACCCCCTGAGGTGCCCCCAGCAAGCCCTAGGTAGGGTGTGTGTGTGTGTGTGTATGTGTGTACGGACACACACATGCTCACATCGGTAGATAGCTCTGTGACCTCTGACACGTATTGTGTTGAATCCTGTGTGGAGCATGAGGGGACCAGAGACTTGGACACAGCCCTGCCTTGAGAAGCATGTGTGTGTGTGTGTGTGTGTATGTTGAGTGTGTGTGATTGTGTGTGGAAACTGGGAACCTTGGTGGGGACCTGGGGGGTGGTGGGCTATTTTACTGTGTATTCTTCCTGTTGCAGTTGACAATTTCACCATATGCATCAGTGACCTATTCAAAAATAAGTACATAATATGAAAAAAAATCCAACCTCTATTCTTATCTCCTGATTCCTTAAGAGGTACTTGACCAGTGCCCCCAAGATTGGGGGCCCAGGCACCCGCCATCCCTGGAGTCCCAGACTGGGGCCACCCATCCATCTCCATCCAAGGGCACTCCCCCTCCTCTCCAGCTTCCGAGAGACAGAGACGCCCTGAGACAGAGGTGGAAGCTGCGGGAGAGCCCGGAAAAGCCCGGAAGGAGCCCGGGCCACGTGGAGAGGAGAGAGCCGGAGAGGAGGCCGGAGAGAGGGGAGGGCGGAGCGAGACAATAGCCGGGGGCCGAGGGGGGCGGGTGTCGGACTCCGGTTCCCTGAGGGGCCGGCGCCCACCTGCCCGGGAGCTGGGCAGTGAATTAAGGGGCCCGGGGCGGGGAGTTGGGGTGAGGTGGGGGGCGGCGCGGCCCAGCATCCCCCGCCCCCGCGCCCGTCTCGCACCCCGCCCGCCCGGGCTGCCAGCCCCGCAGGTGCAGCCTTTGAGGGTTGCCGCGTGCGGTTTACGGCCGGCCCGAGCCCATTCCCCGCTGCGAGGAACCGCCTCTGCGCCTCGTAAAGGGGTCGGGGGCCCGGGAGGGGCGGCCCCCGTCGCCATGGAAACAAGGGCGGCCCTGGGGACGGCGACAGGGGACGGGGCATCCGGGCCCAGGCGCTCCGGTGCGGTGCGAGCTTTGCTCGTTCTTGCCTTCGAGTCCCAGCCGCTCCTCCTCCCCAAGCCTCATCACCCCCGCCTTTAAAAGTGGCCTGGGGCCTCACTGGTGCTTCACAGCGATAATAATTAGTAATAAGTCACAGCGAGATTCGCTGAGTTTTATCTGTGTGCCAGGCACTAGGTTAGTGCGGCACATCCATTTCCTTTTGTCCTCACACCAGCCCTGTGCCGGAGGCAAAGGAGAAAGCTAAGGCTGGCAGAGGTCTGCTCCAGGTCTCACAGCTGGAAAACTACCTCCTGGTCCTGGTCTCAGTTTCCCCATCTGTAAAAAGGGAAGGTGGGACGGGATTCACCAGCTGACCAGCCAAGGGCAGGAACTAGATCACAGACTTGTCTGGGGGTGGTGGGTCTGGAGGGCTGCCCGTAAAATCCTGACTTCGAAGGTCTTTAGAGGGCATGCAGGCTCCGGTTTGTCCCAGTGCCTGCGAGGCACACCCACTCTCCCCACGTGCCCCACGTGAGTCCCGCCCCTGTGATCCCGAGTGGGTCTCTCCTGGCCAAGCCCCTGGAGACTCGAGAGAGGTTCGAAGGGACCCCCCCAGCTTCGACATTCCGAAGAGACTTAGGTTATCACGAGGGTGACTTGGTATACTGCCTCCCCCCTCTGACTGCGTGTTGGGGGGAGGGAGGGTAGAGGGGGGTTCCTGCATCTCCCATTAGACCAAGTGCTCCTAAGGGCCAGTACACCTCTGCCACTTCCCCAGGTCTGTGGTCACCAGAAATGTGCAGACCCCAGTGGTTGAGGTGGTTGACTATGTCTGTCCATGGCCGAGCACATCCCAGGGGTCTGCCCCAGCGCCTCCCCCTGCCCCTGAGATCTGGGCTCCACAGGACTGTGTTCCTGGTGAGGAAACTGCAGGCTCCACCATGGAAACAGACAGCCTCGTCCGAGACCCCCAGACCCTTCCCCAGCACAGGCTTGGAAGGGGAGAAAGGGGCCCAGGGGCCACCTCCCAGGTAGTAATCACACCAGAATTATCATCCCTTCTGCTTAGTGAGCTCCGTGCCCAGCACATAACCAACAGTGAGCTGGTTATTTTCACGCCCATTTTATGAGTGGGGAAACTGAGTTCAAAGAGGGACAATCACTTGACTAAGATCCCCCCCTAAAAAGTGGCACCCCTACTCTTTCCCCTCACACCCTGCTGCCTCTCTGTTTGTCTCCCAGCACACCTCATACTGACTTCAACTGACCGTTGACACGTCATCCGTCATCCGTCATCCGCAGTATTGGGTGAGCACCTTGAGGGAAGGGAGGGAACAAGGTTTGGTTTGGTTTTGCTTTGTTTTAAATCTGAGGCCCCAGTGCCCAGCTCAAAGCCTGGAACAAAGCAGGTTTGTGGATCACAGCTGATCGTATCTGTTCTCTTCCACATGCCACGTAGGTGCTGCTGCCCCAAGTCAACCCAACCAGCGCTTATTGAGCATCTGCTGTATCCTGGGCACTTTACACATGTCACACTTGGTATAGATCATCTCATGGCATCCACCCCCTGCCCCGTGGCCTCTCAATGACTATTTGCACTTCCCCACTTTACAGATGAGGAAGCCAAGGTTCGGGGCAGTTGACATTTGAAGCCAGATCTACGTGTCTCTCACACACAACCTCCCCCTGGCCAAATGGGCATTAACCCAGGAGAGAGGGCAGGGGGCACTGAGCCTGGGCACCCTGCCTGGGGCATGGTTGACTTAGGGGTCCACCCCAGAGACAGAATGCTGCTGGTGGGGGGTGAGGGTTCCCTCTGCGGTCCTGGAGACCCTGCTGCAGTCCCCCAACTGCATGTACTTGTGCGTGCACTTGTGTGAAGGTTCACAAGCAAGAGTGTGTGGGCACATTGCATGTGAGTTGGGGGGGTTCTAAGCAGGGCCGTGTGGGCTCATGTGGGTGCCCACGTGAGTGTGTAAGGATGCGTAGGTGCCCACGTCTGCGTGTCCCAGAGTAAGGGAGCGGGTGGGGGAGGGAGGTGCCAGGCATGCGAGCTGTTACGATCCTCATTTCACAATTGAAGAAACTGAGGCTCAGGGAGGTGAAGGGACTTGCTCAGAATCATACAACTAGCATGTCTGTCTGCGTGTGCGCACAGATGTGCGTGTCTGTGCCCGGGTGTGTGTGTGTGCGTGTGTGCGCGCGGTGGGCAGGGTGGGGTGGGATGAGGAGGGAGGGCTGCCTGCAGCTCCAACCCTGTAATAGAGCCTGTCTCACCGGGGCCTAGAGGAGCAGCGGTAGTAACTATTTTGCACAGCGGATCCACCTCATGTCACAGCCCGAACCTGTGCCTCGGGGCCAGTCTGGCAGAGACCCCCCCTCCCCAGCCTGGGCCTGATCTCATGCTGATCCCTGGTGAGGGTAGGGGTGTCTCTGGGCCCTGCCCTGCCTTCCTCGCCTCCAAATTGGCCTGACCAGGCCCAGCAGGTGAAGGGGTTGGACTCCAAGCAGGCCTGCTAGTTCGCAGCCGTGCCCGCCTGCCTTCCTCTGCCCTCAGACTGTGAATCCCCCAGGGGAAGGGCACAGTAGGTCCTCCAGCAGTTGGCGGGGTGCTTTTCCAGGAATGGCCTGTGTGCCCTCTCCTGAGACGAGGAGCTCCCTGAGGGCAGGCGCTGTGTCTCTTTCATCGGAGGAGTGATATTCCCAGGGCAGGGGCCAAGCCTTCCCCCATCAGACAGGGACCCCCGAGCCCAGCCCATCAGCTCAGGGTGCACATCTCAGAGGACGCCCCACAGACACGGCCTCTTTCAGCCCTGGCCCCCCAAACCATTGTCATCTGTTCGAGTCCCCTCCCCCCAAGCCTGAGAGGGGAGGCAGGGCAGGGGGCAGCAGGTCCTCAGACCCGGGCTGAGGCCTTGGGCAGTGGGGCATAAACTGGCAGGCCAGCTGGGAATCAGACCCACTGCCCCTCTCCCACCCCACCCTGTCTCCTGCCCCCGCCCCGGCTCCCACGGACTTTGACCACCCCTTCCTTCTCTTATCAAACACCACCAAAACCAGCCATTGAAACTCCTGGCCTCCTGACACCGTCCCCCACGTGCCCCACCCATCTGTCCCATCCTGTCTCCCATTGCCCACAACCCGCCAATTCCGTTCCAAGGGAGACCCCGCAGGGAGCAGAGCTGGCACCGTGAGGCCAACGTCCGAGACACCGCTAAGTCCCGGCCCTTCTTGGCCCAGGCTCTTCCCACCACCACTCTTGTTTCTCCTGGGTGCACCCCCCTCTGCCCTCCGGGTGCCAGTGTGGGGTGGGGGTGGGGGTGAGGGTGGTGCCCAGGGGCATTGCCCATAAAGATAAAGGGAATCTGAAGGCAGGCACCGCCAGGAGATCAAAGGCTGGCCTGGAGGGTGAGGCCAGCCAGGGGAAGTGACTTGTCCCTAATCAAGAGCAAATAGCACTGAGGAGGACGTGGCGGGCCCCCCCCTTTCCCTTCCCCCTCAGGGCTTGGAGAGACCCTCGCTGATCCCAGCAGAGACGGGAAACTGAGGCCCCAGAGCAGGAGGGGCTGGTCCAGGCGCACGAGGCCAGGCCTGGGGGAACGGGAAACTGAGGCCCCAGAGCGGGAGGGGCTGGTCCAGGCGCACGAGGCCAGGCCTGGGGGAACAGGGGATCCCTCCCGACTGCCCTGAACAGTAAGCAAGGCTCTGAGTCACAGGCCTGGCCCTGCCCTTTGCTCACTAAGGACCTGGCTGCCCCTCAGTTTCCCCATGTGAAAAATGGAGGATAAGGATAGTGAGTCAATTTTATCAGAGGAGATACGAGACCTGGCAAAGCAGCCAGCACGGCGCCCGGCATATGGAAGGCGATACAGAAAGCACAGATGCCCCCGCTCGGGTCTGAAGTCCTCACTCTGGGCCCTGAGCTCCACTGATCCAACTCCTTTGCAGGGAGCCTTTTAGCTCCCCACGCAGGACTTAGCCCGACTTCCCCGACTAAGGCATCTCCCCCCACCCCCCTCCCCCTGCAAGGGAAGCAGCGCTTCCTCCTCCCCTCCTGCCACCACCTTCCTGGTGACGGGGGGTTTGCTGGGAGTGACAGGGCTGCGCGGCCTGCTGACTCAGCGCCTGGAGCTGGGACTTGCTTAACAACCAGCACAGGCCTCGGGCAAACAGAGCCGCGGGCCGCCACACCCGCACCACAGGAATGCAGTGGCATTCCTGGGGGTGCCTGCAACTGGGGGGCAGGTCAGGTCGGCACCTTGCTCTGCCACCTTGGCACCGGGAGGGAGGAGGGGGCCTCAGACAGAGGCGCAGGGCCTTATAACCGCCCAGGCCCTGGGGCCAGCCTGCTGGGATCCCAGCCCACAGCTTGGCATCTGAGACCGGGGACCAAAGTGAGGTCATGAGGCTTTGAAATCTTTACGAACTGTGTGACCTTGAACAAGGCCTCTCTGAGCCTCAGTTTCCTCATCTGTCAAGTGGGGGGAAAATGATTCTGGTGCAATTGCTGTGAGGATTGGATGAAAGAATGCAGGTCCAGGCCCTAGCACAATCCTGCCTCACCGAAGGATTCAGTGAAGGCGGCCCTCAGTCATCAAGCCCACATCGCCATGGCAGAATGAGGAGGTCTTCTGGCTCTGGGGCCCTAGAGGAGAATGAGGCCCAGAGAGGGATTTTTACCTCCCTGAGGTCACACAGCAGGGCAGAACCTCAGGGCCCAGCTGCCCATCGTGATGCTCCCCTAATCCTCTACACCCACCCAGAGCCCTCACTATTGAGACCCACACTCCATTCTCTCCCAGGTGAGTCTGAGTCCCAGGTCAGCGAGGACCCCCAGGCCCCACTCCTCACACTGGCCGGGGGCAGACCTGGTACAGGAGGCTCTGGGTGGGGAAGCCCTGGGCTTTCATCTCCCCTCGTCCTGGCACTCCATCCTCGTGTGGTCCCCTGTCCCTCCTCGGCTCTTCTACCAGGCTGGGCAAAGTCCAGGCGGCACTGCAGCCCCCGTTCCCCAGCGCCCCCCTCAGGCGCTCCGGGGGGGAAGCTTCCCCTAGGAGACCCCCTCTCTCCTCCCTTCTGCCAGCTGGTGTGTCCTCCTCTCTCTGCCTGCCTTTGTCCTTTTCTCTGTCTCTGGAAGAGGCCACAGGACAGGGGTGTCTTAAGCACAGAGGAAACTTGTTTCATGAAAAAAGCCCTGAGTGGGAGCTGGGTCACCTGGATTTGAAGCCTGGTTCTGCCTCCGACTTGCTGTGTGAACTTGGGCAAGTCCCTTCCCTCTCTGGCCTTCCAATTCCCATCGTTACCTACACTGCCGGTGGCCATGAGGACTACGTGAGATCAGGGGGTGCCCAGCACATAGTACGGAGTCCCATGTGAGTGCCCCCAGCTCCTCCCCAGCGCCCCCAGCCTCTCACTGCCTCCTTTAATCCCCCCAGATCTGCCTGCCTTTGATACTCCTGTCGGTGGCTGAGCCAGGGTTCTGAATAGGAAGCTGAGGGCTCCCAGGCTGCGGGGAAGCAGGCAGGAGCAGAGCCTGCCAGGCCTGCCCACGGGAGGGGCTGCGGGCCCCTCGCCATTCACCACTAAGCCTGGATCCGGATGCCTTTGTGCCAAGAACAAAACCCCAGGGATCAGTTGTTCTCAGACCTGCCTCTCTCAGCTCCGGAAGGGACAGGAGCCTGGGCCTGAGGGTGGAGGGTGCCCCCTCCACGGGCCCTGGGATGCCAGGGGGTGGCTGCACACCCCAGAAGCTCCCCACTGTCCCAGGGTGTGGGGCTGTGGTGGGTGAGCAAATCCGGGTTCAAATCCCACATTTTACTCATTAAGAGATTTGGGTAAGCGTGTTAACTCCTCTGAGCCTCGGTTTCGTGATCTGTAAGGTGGACGGATGTTATAATGGCTCCAACCTCATGGGATGTGAGGATTAAATGAGATGCTGCATTCAGCGCTTGGCAGTTTCTGGGGCCCTTTAGGTACCCTACAAACGCTAGCTGCTATCAGACTAGCTTCACTCCTGCCTGAGTCCCTGGGGCTTAGGCCAGATCAAAATTTGGGGTCTGAGTGCAAAATATGTGCGTGTGAGATGGAGGGGCTCTGAGCAAGCCTGGCCAGGTGTGCTGGGAGACAAGGCCCCCGACCCACCCCGCCTGCTCTTCCTCGCATAATAACCTCCATGGTCCCCATGGCACACGGCTCACTCCCAGCCAGGTGCCCTCGACCCAGGGCTGCAGGGACCTGCGACGTGTCCCTAGAGAGGAGTGGGGGAGGGCCTCTGAACATCTGGGGATGCGGCACCCCTGCTGACCAGGCCCCAAGTTAATGCTGAGCCTGAACCTGTCCCTTCTCCGGCCTTCCTCCTGGCCGCAGTGCCCCGCCTGGCCCTCGGACTCGGGCCTCATGGTGGTTGGTTGCTCCCAGCCCGGAAGGACCGCGAAGCTCTGGCAAGGGCAGCCCCCTTGGGGGGATATCCGGGAGAAGCCTCAGGGGCCCTGCCTGCTCGGGGGTCCCTCCTGGGCCCCTCAGGCCTGAGCCGTGCCAGGGGACGAGGCTCTGTGTCAGAGGTGGCTGAGAGCAGAGCCCCAGGCAGCTATGACTTGAGTTTCCCAGGCAGGGGGCCAGGAGGCCCGTGGGCACACTCTGCCTGGGGCCTGGGCTCCGGCCAACCGTCAGCAGCAGAGATTGTTGGGTCGGTTTTATTTTAAACAAAAAAGAACTTTGAGTGGAAACATGTGTCTCCTCTTCTCCCCCTCCCCCTCTCTCCCTCTCCTTCTCTCTCCATTTCGTTCTCGAATATTTCTCTTTTGGGGGCCTCCCTTTCTCTGTTTTTCTGTCTCTTGCTCTATTTCACTCTGCCTCCCTGCCTCTGTCTCTGTCTCTGTCTATCTCTGTCTTTCTATCTCTTGACTTCTCTGTCTTTCTCCATCTCTTTCAGGGGTCGGGGGCGGTACCAGACTCCCTCCCTTGGGGTGTGGCCCAAGACCCAGCATCCCCCCCCTCCCTACAGGTGCAATCCCCAGGGGGTGCCATGGAGGGCTGAGTCCCCTCCCCTGGTGTCTGAGTAGCTGAGGCTCCAGGACCCAAATCCTCCACTCTCCTGCTGTCGGCCCCTCCTCAAACCCCAGCTTCCCCCAGCTCTGTCCCTCTTGTGTCTGTTTTCTATACCAGGCATCTAGACAATCATTCTGCAGCTTAAAACAAGTTTTCAGCCACTGGTCTGGTCCAAACCACCCATTTTGCTGCCAGAGAGAATGGTGTCAAGGGGCGGGGGCGGGGGTGGGAGGGACCATGAATTGCCCAAGGCCACACAGGGAATTAAGGGCAAAGCTGAGCAGACCCAGGTCCCCGCCCGCAGGCAGCATCACCTACACCTCAGGAAGGGGAGTGTTCCACCCCCAGACTCACCTTCACTCCACTTCTCAGGGCCTGGGGCTTGCAGGAGGGTGGTCACCAGCAAGAGGGAAATTGCAGGCCTTGGCTGGTCACCCTTTCCCCCCAGGACAGCCATGTTCTTGGGCCACTACCTTCCAGCCGCTTCCGCCACTCACCAGGTAGCAAAAAAGAGACTGGCCATCCAGGGACTGGGTCCAGGTCCTAGCTCAGCCTCTGAGTCCTTGTGCGACTATGAATATGACCTTTCCCCTCCCTGGCCTCAGTTTCCCCATCTTTGCAGCAGAAGGCTTGTCTTTGCCATAGGTCCCTTTCTGCCCTAATATTTTGTTGTGTTCTCCTGTTCTTTACAAAGAATCTTTTAGAACACCTGGCCAGGAATGCAGTCTTCCCTCCCAAAGTGAGAAGGACCCTTCTCAACATGATCAGCTCCCCTTAACTGCCAGGCTCACTGCCCCTGGATGCAGGCACCTTAGATGCCGAAACCAAGAGGAGAGATGCAGAGTGGGGCATGGCACTGTGGTCTGGTACCCCATTGTCAAAGGAGGGCTCCCTTGGGTGCCCAGGGTCCTGCCAGCACTCAGGTAGGGATAGGAGGGGCTGCATGGGTGGCGGAGGGGAATTCCTCCCCCCTCCCATGGTACAGGAATTAAGCCAGGGTAAAAGGAGGGGATTAGCCAGACTCGGGCAGGTGAGCCTGTCTTTCCAGCTTTGGGCAAACTCTTTTGTCGCCACTGAGCTGCTCTGCCCACCCCCTTGCGCCACCCGCTTCTGGAAGTGGCCCAAACAGAAGGGTGGGGGGCTTCATGGTCACCTCCACTGGGCAACCCAGGAATCCTTGGGCCGGGAATCAGAAAGGAAGGATAGGCTGCCCAGGAGGCCAGGGGTGGGAAGGGGATGAGGTGCCAGTCTCCCACAGCTGAGGTTCCTGGCTGCCCTCTGGGCCCCCTCAACATGCCCCAGCCAGGGCTGGAAGGTGGGACCTTCCACAGTCCCCCCTAGTCTTGTTGATCTCCTGGCCTCTGGGTTGGAGCGTAGAAACAACCCATTTCATCCTCACAACAGCCCTGCAGGTAGGAACCATCAGCACCTCCACTTTACAGACGAGGAAGATGAGGCACAGGAAGGGGAAGAGGCTGGCCTGACGTGCTAGAGCTGGCTCCTTCTGGCTCAGGGAGAGTGGGTTGTTAAAATTTCATGAATTTTGTGAGCCAGGTTTCATGGGTACCTTGAAATAACTGTGAGTGGAAGTATCTACACCACAGCAATCAGCAAATGATGCAAACCAGAGCATTTTTTTCCTCCTTTGAGAGAGCCAGTTGGTAAACATTTACCAGCTCACCACTGGCTGGAGGCCACAGCTTTTATAATGTCTCAGGAGGGTCCCAAGCTTAGAAAGTTTGAGAGCTCAGCAAGACTGCTCCCTTGTCTCAAGATCTGTGACAGGGCTTCCCTGGTGGCGCAGTGGTTGAGAGTCTGCCTGACAATGCAGGGGACGCGGGTTCGGGCCCTGGTCTGGGAGGATCCCGCGTGCCGCGGAGCGGCTGGGCCCGTGAGCCACAATTACTGAGCCTGCGCATCTGGAGCCTGTGCTCCGCAACAAGAGAGGTCGTGATAGTGAGAGGCCCGCGCACCGCGATGAAGAGTGGCCCCCGCTTGCCACAACTAGAGAAAGCCCTCGCACAGAAACAAAGACCCAACACAGCCATAAATAATAAAAAAAAAAAAGATCTGTGACAGATCTGAGCTTGTCTGACTCCAAAACCAAAGAAATTCCTTCCTTCCTTCCTTCATGATGCCAAGAGATAGCTTCTCTTTCTACTCCACCATGAGCAAGAGACTGTCCTGGCTGTCCCTTGGGGGCAGCGATTAAAGGTACTGCAGGGTTCAAGGTGCTTGGCCAGTATGCCCTGCCCTCTGACACCATGCGATCAATTCCATAAACATTTACCAAGCACCTCACTTAACCTCCCTGAGCCTGTTTCTTCAGCTGCAGAATGAGGCTCATCCACCTGACAGCATTCATTCATTCATCCATCCATTCATTCAGTTAGTGCCAGTCAGGTGGTGTCTTGAAAAGATTGGGATCAGCATTCCTGCTCTGAGCCGTGGCTCTGCCTCTGCCGTCCTGTGTGACCTTGGGCCTCAGCCTTCCCATCTGTACTTTGACATCGTCTGTAAGGGTTTCTTCCAACTCCCCCCCACCATTTCAGGGGGTGTTGCAGGGTCCCAGGATAGGCTGTTGGTGAAGCAGCTGGAAGCGATGGTCATCAGGGTAGCTAGCCTGGCTGAGGACATAAAGGCAACAGCGACTCAAGCCCTGGAGACAACACACCCATGTCATTTACACCAACAGTGGTCCCTGTTTCTGTCTACTTGAATGGAGAGTTCAGAGAGCAAGGAGTTGTGGGATACTCAGGCAATACTGCCCGATGGGGCAATAACACAGTAACAGCGAACATTCGATGAGCACTTAGTCTGCATCAGGGTCTGTGCTAAACACGCGCTCTAGATCTCATTTAACCTTTACAGACTCGCAAGGTGGGAACTCGTACGACACCCATTCTGCAGGTAAGGAAGCTAAAGCCCAGAGCGGGGAGGTGACCAAGATCACCCATTTATTAAAAAAATATTTATTGATGGCGATTTATTGTTTCATAGGGACAGAGTTTTCAGTTTGGGATGATGACGAAGTTCTGCAGATGAATAGTGGTGATGGTTGCACAACGATGTGAATACACTTAATGCCACAGAGCTGAATACTTAAAGATGGGTAAGATGGTCAATTTTTCATTATATGTGGTATATTTTACCACAATAAAAACTCAACTAAAAAAGTATTTATGGATCTCCAACTATGTTCCAGGCACTATGCTGTATATCTTGGACACCAGGGAACAAAGCAAATGATTACCTCTGCCTTCGTGGAGCTGACATTCTATAACAGTGCCGTCCAAGAGAACTTTCTGTGGATGGAGTGATGGTTGGATGGCAGTGTTCTATATCTGCTCTGTGCCATGTGGTGGCCACTAAGCCACATGGGGCTACTGAGCACTGGAATTGTGGCCAATGCCCCTGAGGAACTGGCTTTAATTTTATTTCATCTCAATTAATTTAAATGTAAATAGCCACCTGCAGCTAGTGCCACTGAACTGGAAGGTACAGTTCTCAAAGGTCAGTCATAGGACAGGTAAACGGTAGAGCTGGGGTTAGAACCCATGTTTGTCTAGCCTGGCTTTGTCTTCTTCAAGCTTTTCACCACTGTGTGTCAGCAGTGTGGGCCTCCTGCATCCGAATCACCAGGGAAGCATGCCCCGAATTCAGATCCCCGGGTTCTCCCTCAGATCCACTGAATCAGAAAGTCAGAGGATGGGGCCCAGGAGTCTGTATTTTTTTCGAGGTTCCTGGGTGATTCTGAGGCACAAGAGTTTAAGTTTGAGACCCACCACACTACTTGTTCAAGACTCCCAGCCGGGGAGGGTTTGAATTAGGTCTGACCTGTGCTGGGCCTCCTCAGCCAGGCCTGGGCCTGCCCAACCCGGCTAACCCAGTAACTTGTTCTGGCTACCAGCCTGTGATTCCCTGAAGAGCGAAAAGATTTGGCCTTTCCATACTCTCTGCGGAGGAGCTGGGGAGGGCTCCTGAGCTCCCTATCTCATGCCCCAATCTCTGGGTTCCCCAGTCAGCCAGCTCAAGGCTCGGGCCCTAGCTGGTGGGCAGCAGGAGAGACAGGCTTGGCCCAGCTCCCCAGGGCAAACCAGCCTGGTCAAGTAAGGGGAGGAAGGAAGCAAAGCCAGGCCAGGGGCCAGTGGGGACAGGGGTGGGAGGTGATGCGGGCCTCAGGAATTTGAAAACAAACATTTAGCCAGCAAAGGAAGAGGCTGCTGTTGGTTGCTGAGCTAGGGCGGGCCCAGTTCCCTCCCTCCCGAGGCAGGGGTGAATCCCATCCCTGCTGACCATGGCCCCTGGCTGGAACCAGTGCCTGGGGAGTTTCCACTCACCAGCAGGATGGGAAGGTCTTTTGGGGGGTGTGCCCAGACACCAGAGCATTCTGGCTGGAGTGAGGAGAGGAAGCAGCAGAGAGCAGGGTGCTGGCAGTACCCAGGAGGAGGCCCAGCAGCAACAAGTTGCCTCATCAAGCTTTTATTGAGCACCCATGGTATACCAAGAATTCAGAGACTAAAGCACTGCCCTACTAGAGAGGGAAGCGGGCACAGGGGGAAGATAATACTGAGGGAAGCCCAGGAGCCTGTGGGCCCTCTACAGAGCAAATCAGAGAAGGCTTCCTGGAGGAGGTGGCACCTGAGCTGAACCCTGAAGGACACATTTTGCCGGGGCAGAACAGAATCATTATTCTCACCCCTCCCTTTCCCAGAGCTAGCACTCAGTGAATGGATGAGTGAGTGGCCAGCAGATATGTGGAATGAATGAATGAATGAATGAATGGACAACCCACCAAATAATGTGAAGTCTGAAGTCTCAAGGTCCGGACTGCAAAATCCAGCTTCCCACCACTCAGCTGTGAACTCTCCTCCTAGTCCTGGGGCTGTGCTCCCATTTGGTATCCGGAGACTCTGGAGCCAGCCTGTATGGGTTCAATCCCAACTCGGTCACTTACCAGCTGTATGACTTGGGGTAAGTTACTTAACTTCTCTGTGCCTCCATGAGATGGAGGTAGTAAGACAGCTTACTTTTGTGAAGACTGAGTGAGTACAGACAAGGAAAGGGTTAGAACAACGCCAGGCATGTAGCGAGAGCTACGTAAGTGTTTGCTAATATTATTTAGGCATTAGCTTATTCATTAATTCACTCACTCACTTATTCATTCACTGATTCACTCTATTCAATCCACCACTCCCTTCCCACTCCTCCCTCTTCACTGGTCATTTGTTGAGCAATCCCGGTTCCCAGGCTCTCTCCCCTTCCTTCCCAGCCCCCCTTGCCAGTCCTGGATGGTGCCCACCACACTGCTAATTACATAACAACTTCACTAATTCCTCCCAAACCCGAAACAAACAAGAAGACGCTGTCTGGAGCAGGGGTGCCGTGCTACAACCAGAACCAGGGTGTGGGCACTAAGCCTACAGCATGGGTTCCTTGGCCGGGGGCCATCACCTGGAGCTGCCCCGGAGAGGACCAGGCCTCCCCCCCAATTCCCCACACAAGGCAGTCTTGTCCGCTCTCCTCTTGGACAGGCTGGATTCTTCCAAGTCCTGACCTCTCCCAGATGGTGGCCTCTGGCCGTGCCCATTCCCTGCCCACACCTCAGGCTCTGCTAATGCCAGGAACCCAGAGCTGGCTCAGGTGGGAGACGGAAGCTCGAACCCATTTCACCAGTGAACCATGGAGCTGTATGATGAGCATGATGATTGATGCTGATGGAGTGAGGTGGGGGAGCAGAAGATTCCACAGCTTCCTTCTCCCCCACAGGCCCTGGGAGAACAGGTCATGCTGGAGGAGAGTCTGTGAAAACCATTCATTCCCTGAACACCTCTTGCCTGCCGGCACCCTCTGGGCCCCTTCTATCCTTTGAACAGTAAGGCCCAGTGGGGTGACAACCTGCATTTCATCAGTGAGGAAACTGAGGCTCAGAGAGGTAAAGGGACTTGCCCAAGGTTACAGAGCCGGTAGGTGTGGTCCCGGAATTCAAACCCAGGTCCCCTGACACCCCTTCCTACTCCAGAGCGAGCAAGTCTGGCATCTGGAAAGTTGGAGAGAGGCTGGTTTGGGGCACGAGGTGATGTTTGGGCTAGAGGCTGGGGCAGGAGAGAAGGAGAGTGAGAGAGGCAGGGCTGGTTGCCAGGTAGGAACAATGGCACAGGGTGGGTAGCGGGAACCTGGCCAGGTCCGGGGCTCCTGGGCAGGCCCTGCTGGGCCCTGGAAGCAACAGGTTCATCCCGTAGAGCTGCCAGGGTGATACCAGCCTCAATCCGCTGACTCAGCGATTGCATCGGCCTTTTCCTGGAAACCAGCAGACTCGGCGGGGGTGTCCAGGAGGGAGGCACCTGTTTGGGAAAGGGGCGGTGTGGGCCCCCCGTCCTTCCCTGTGCTCCTCCCCGAGCCCGTCCACATATCCTCACCTCCAGGTGCTCTAACTGCACGCTTGGACCCCAAACCCACCCCCACCAGCCCGAGTGGCTGCAGGGCTGAACCCAGGGTGCCACTGGGGCCCTGAGTGACCAGTGCCACCGGCCACTACCTCAGCCGAGCAATACAGCCTTCCAGCACATGTCCACCCCTGCCTTCGCAAAGCCTTGCTTCACCCCACCCTGCGGGGGGCAGGTGTAGACAGGCATTGAGGCAAGGTGGATGTGACACCATTTGGTGCCACTCTTCTTTGGCGGATATCAGTGCCACTCTGCCGTGGGTCACAGCTTGAGGGGCATCAAAGTCGGGTTCGAGGCATCCCACTGCCCGCTGGGCACAAGACTTTACCTGGGGGGTCAGGAGCACCCCCAGTCCACAAGCAGGAGGAGGGAGGGGCAGGGGGCCCAGCAGGGCCAGTCACAGGCACTTGTCACGCCCTGGAGGGGATAATAGGATCAGGGGCCCAGCTGCTGAAACTGCATCATTCCCACACCGAGGCAGGATGTGAGCAAAGAGAGGGAGGGCAGAGGCTCCGGGAGAGCCAGGCAGAGGGGCTGAAGCCTGGCTGGGAAGCAGAGAGGTCCTGTGGGCATCTCAGTATCTCCACTTCTCTCTGAGGCTCGGTGGGCTCCTATTCATACAGGGGTGTGCTGGTGAAGGATTAACAACCAGCTCTGACGTAGGGTGGTGACAGGGATGGGGGGCAGCTGGTTTCAGTAGTGTAAATACGCCCAGCATGGCTAATTTCCAGCACCAGCTTGACATCACTGAACGCAGAGCTGGGAAGAGCTGCTCCTGAGTGCCCGTCTGAGTGAACCGTGGTACGACACTGCCTCACGCTCCCCATCCCCATCTGCCCACCTTGCAGAGCTGCTGTGAGAACCCTGGTGACTGGTGGACATGCATGGGCTTCCCGAGTTGGGAATTGCTGCAGAGCTGGGAGAAGGTGGTTGTTATAGCAAAGGGCTTCAGGGAGTAGGCCCTGGGTCAGGTGGGTCTGGGTTCAAAGAGGCTCTGCTTTCTTATTTGCTGTGTGACCTCACTTCCTCTCTCTGAGCCTCTGTTTCCTCCTTTGAAAAATCTGGAAGGTATACATAGAACCTGTTTGGAAGGTTGTTACAGGGGTTAAGGAGGTAAACAACGTAGATGAAATGACAAACAACATTTAGTGCCTGGTGGTGGTGATTTTATTGTCGCATTATGCAGCCAAGAACTTGGCATAAAGATTCAGACATCCCAGGGCCAAGTGGGTGGTCTCCAGAGCCTCTGGAGATAAGCATCTTTCAGTCTTAGGAATTCTCCCTTCCCCTTTACTCCACCTTCAGGGCAGTCTCAGAAGGAACGGGCTCTGAACCCAGCTCAGACACCCGCTGCTCACATACATGTATTCAATAAGCCTTAAGCACCCCTGAGTGCTTGGCCCATGCTGGGACCGCTGAAGGAGTCAGAGTGCACGGCCCTCAAGGTGCCGACCGTCCAAAGGGAGCATGGAGAAGGTGACGTACCCTGTGATGCTGATGCCGTGGATTCCAAGGCTATGGGGGCAAGAAGAGGGCTCCTGACCCAGCCCTGGAGTCAGTGGGGAGCTTCCTGGAGGAGGGTGTCACGACCAACCACCATCTTGCTTGTCAGACGTTTTCCTCTCAGAGCTGAGGTCAGGACTGGGCATGTGCTCCTATTTCCCAAAGGCTGTGCCATCTCTTGCCCCCTGCCCAGCCCGCTGCTCTGTGCGCCTACCTTCCAGCACACAGCTAAGCATCAGGAGGGCCCAAGACCCAGGGATGTGAGAAGTGGGCAGGGCACCACCCTCAGGACCTCTGGGTCCCAGTCCAGGGCTCTTCTGCCCTCTAGTGGCAGGACTGAGAAGTAATCTGCTCCCTCTAGAGCAGCGGTCCTAACCTTTTTGGTACCAGGGACCGGTTATGTGGAAGACAATTTTTCCACGGATGGTGGGGATGGCGGGTGGCGGGAGATGGTTTCTGGATGATTCAAGTGCATTATATTTATTGTTCACTTTATTTCTATTATTATTACATTGTAATATATAATGAAATAATTATACAACTCACCATAATGCAAGATCAGTGGGACCCCTGAGCTTATTTTCCTGCAACTAGATGGTCCCATCTGGGACATCCGAAGTGTGTTGCTTATGTCCAGTCTACTAGGTAAGATGCAGCTTAATCGTCACTTGCCACTCAATGATAGGGTTTTGATATGAGTCTGCAAGCAATTGATTTATTATGGTCTCTGTGCAGTCAAACCTCTCTGCTAATGATAATCTGTATTTGCAGCCACTCTCCAGCTCTACCATCACCACCTCAGCTCCACCTCAGATCATCAGGCATTAGATTCTCATAAGAAGCGCACAACCTAGATCCCTTGCCTGCGCAGTTCATAGTAGGGTTCACACTCCTATGAGAATCTAATGCCACCGCTGATCTGACAGGAGGTGGAGCTCAGGTGATGCGGAGGGCTGTAAATACAGATGAAGCTTCGCTCACTGGCCTACCACTCACCTCCTGCTGTGTGGCCCAGTTTCTAATAGGCCACAGACCGGTACTGGTCCATGGCCCAGGGGTTGGGGACTCCTGCTCTAGAGGAAACTAGTTAATGAACAGCAATCACTTTTTTAAAAAAATGATGATGATGATATTCATCACTTTACAATTTGGAAAGTACCTTCTCGGTCAATCATAGGCAGCAGGGGGAGGGTTCAGGATACTGGACTGAAATCATATGGGATTTAAGTCCTGAGTCAGGTTCCAACTGGTTATGTGACCTTGGACAAGTCATGTCACCACTCTGAGCCTCATTCACTCTGTAGAATGGGTGACAAAAATAGGGTTATTGTGGGAATTCCCTGGCAGTCCAGGGGTTAGGACTCCGCGCTCTCACTGCCAAGGAGCCGGGTTCACGGGACATGACCAAAAAAAAAAAAAAAAAAAATTAGGGTTGTTGTTAGGATGAAGTGACCTTATGCCTGGCGCATAATTTGAACTGAAAACAAAACCACCATAATTGTTATCATAATAACACTTGCCCAGTCTGCCATATATTCTGCATATATCATAATGCTTTTTGTAAAGTCCTTTTTCAAACTGTCACCTCCTTTAATCTGCATTATCATTCCAATTTAACAGGGTAGGGAATTGATCAAAAACAGGAAGTAACCTGCCTAGAGCATCATGGCTTATAAGTGGTAAAACAGGACTCAAAGCCAGGTCTGCCTGACTCCAGCTCCTGTGGTCACTTCCCCACACCCTGCTTTGGAAACTGTAAAGCACCTTAAAGTTTCCCGAGTCCTTATTGCCTGATTTAAATAAACAGGCACAGCCTCTGCCCCCTTCAGCCTCTTTCTCCACCTTCTCCCACACCCACACCAGTGCCAGGTGGGCCTAACAGCTGACCCTTTCTCTCCTTCCTGACCAGGTCCCTGGCCCTCAAGGCAGCTCATGAGCCAAGAGCTTGAGAGTGGCTTCCAAAATTCATCGTGTCCATACTCCTGCACCCCACCCAAGCAGATGACTGTTCATCCTGTTCTTCACGCCACTCAGGGGAGGAGAGTCCATAACTCCACTTCCTCCACCCGCCCAGGTGTTTGTTACAGTTCCCACAGCTGGGAAGTTCTACTTTATGTCTAACCAGAGTCCTTCCTGCTGCAGTTTCAGCCCATTTCCTTTTCTTCTTCCTCTGAGGAGTGTCAGAAATATAATCTTGGGAGGACACTTGAGACCCAGAGAGAAGGACCCTGGAATGGGGAAGGATCACTCAGGGACAGGAAGTGAGAGCTGCGCCCAGGTTCAAATCCAGGTCAGGGCAGCAACAGTGGCTGAGCTGGTCTCCTGGTGCCCAGGGCAGCCTCACCCACAGCCTGAGGACACCTGTGCTCACCTCCTGCCCCACTGCCACCATGTGGCTCCTAGCAGGGGGGTGGTGTGGGAACCGAGGGGCAGAGCGGGTGCGAGGGGACACAAAGAGCTCAGGCTCAGGAGTCACGTGGAGCTGGGTTTGAATCCCCTCAAGCCCCTCAACAAACACTTGCTGAGTGTCTCCTCTGTGCCAGGCGCTGCATGCGGCACTGAGGCCACAGCCAGGGTCCCTGCCCTCGTGGAGCTCACAGTCCAATGGGGGAGTGACAGTCAACAAGTCAATAGATAAATAAACAAGGAATCCCAGAGTGGCAAGAGGGGAGGTAGGGAGACCACGTATGCCACGGTGATCACGGAAGGTCTCCTGAGGAGGTGGCATTTGAGCCAAGTCCTGAATAACAAGAAAGGGCCAGACCTGAATATCTGAAGGGAGAACATGCCAGAAGGAGTGAGCAGCCAGGGCAAAAGCCCCGAGGTTAGAATGAGCTTGTAGTGTAAAGACCAACTAGAAAGATGGACAGGGCAGCGAGCCTGCATGGGGTTCTCGTCTCTGGACTCACATGGTGCCTTTCTCTCTCTTTTTTTTTTAAAGAACTTTTTTTTTTTTTTGGCCGCACCTCGCAGCATGTGGGATTTTAGTTCCCTGACCAGGGATCAAACCCACGCCCCCTGCAGTGGAAGTGCGGAATCTTAGCCACTGGGGAGTCCCACGTGCCTTTCTCTTTGAGTGTCAGTCTTCTCTGTAAAATGGGATCAACAATACCCACTTAACATGAAGATGGACATACAGGCCTCATCCCAGGGCTTGGTAAGTGGTCAGTAAATGGTACCTGGTATATATATATATATATATATATATATATATATATATATATTTTTTTTTTTTTTTTTTTTGGCTGCGTTGGATCTTCGTTGCTGTGCGAGGGCTTTCTCCAGTTGCGGCAAGCAGGGGCTACTGTTCCGTTGTGGTGCGCAGGCTTCCCATTGCATGGCCTCTCTCGTTGCGGAGCTCGGGCTCTAGGCACGTGGGCTTCAGTAGTTGTGGCACACAGGCTCAGTAGCTGTGGCTCGTGGGCTCTAGAGCGCAGGCTCAGTAGTTGTGGTGCACAGGCTTAGTTGCTCCGTGGCATGTGGGATCTTCCCAGACCAGGGCTTGAACCCGTGTCCCCTGCATTGGCAGGCGGATTCTTAACCACTGTGCCACCAGGGAAGCCCGGTACCTGGTATTTCATCATTGCTCTAATAACAGGTTCATGGGTGGCATCCTTCAGGGTTTAATTTCAACACCATGCCCCAGCCCAAAACTATCCACACCATGCACACGGGCTGCTCAACCATTCAGTGAGGTGTTGAAGTGTTTTTGGTCTTGTCCAAGTGTACTGCACTTCACAGTTTATAAAGCATTTCCTCCCATCCTTCCATTGCCCTGCAGAGTTAGGTGGCTGTGGAAATCTTTGGAGTCACTGGATGGCAGAGTGTCTGTCTGTCCCTGGCCCACAGCAGGTGCTCAAAGGATTTCAGGTCCAGGTCCTGCCACTCCTGCCTCCATGATGAACTTTCAAATTCCAAAGGCCTTTCTTACCAAACTTCCTTCATCTGCAGAAAGGATCATTTTCCAGCCACATAGATTCCTAATCCTGGGAGGTTCTGAATCACAGCTAAGCTCTGTTGGAATCAGAAGCTGAGCCTCCACGTAAACCCAGAAAAAATACTGGAGCAAGAATGATCCTTGGACCCTCTCACATGGAAGCAAATCAGGAGCAGGCCAAAGTCAAGGTCAGGTCAAGGCCTCGAGCCACTGACTCCTTCTCTCTTCCTGACAGGAAACAGCTTCTCCTCAAGCCGCTGGTTCCCAGAGGAGGGCAAATCCTGGGTCTCTCTGCTCTGCTGTGTCCTTGTCCTGCCACCTCCATTTCAGCTTTTCAAGTTGTAGCTTGGGTGACACCACCTCCAGGAAGCCTGCCCTGATCCCTTGTAAGAGCTGGCTGCTCCCTTATTTGCCCACCCACAGCCCCAGGGTTCCTCCTACCAGGGTAAAGTTTCTGTTGAAGTTTAACTCACTGGTATAAAGTACACAGATCTTGAGCAGTTAGCTGAGTGGATTGTCCCCAGATGAACAGCCTGTATAAACAGCATCATCAGACTCCTCCCCCACAAGTTACTAGTCCTGCCCCAGGGCATCCCCACCCTGACCTCTACCCCTCAATTAGTTTTGCCTGTTTCTGTACTTTATACAGAAACAATTATCTAAGAAGTCCCCTTTTGTGTCTGGCTTCTCTCTCTCTTTACGCATAGTTGCAGATGGTTTATTCTCATTACCGTTCCAATGTGAACGGTAATACTCATAGCATTCCCGTGTGTGACTAGACCAGAATTTATCCATTTTACCATTGATGAGCATTTAGGTAATTTCCAGTATTTTTGTCAGTTAATGAATAGTACTGCTAAGAACATTTTAAATAGTTCGTGTTTTGGGGGGCACATGTGTACAGATTTCTGTTGGGTGTATATGCAAAGAAAGAAGCAAGGGACCTCCCTGGTGGTCCAGTGGGTAAGATTCTGTGTTCCCAATGCAGGAGGCCCAGGTTTGATCCCTGGTCAGGGAACTAGATACCGCATGCCACAACTAAAAAAGATCCCGCATGCTGCAACTTAAAGAAAAAAGATCCCGCACGCCGTAACGAAGATCCCACATGCCGCAACTAAGACCTGGTGCAGCCAAAATAAATAAATAAACAAACGAACATATATATATATATATATATATAAAACCAACAACAACAAAGAAAGAAGTGAAATTACTGGGTCATAGGGTGGGCATGTACTCGGCTTTAGCAGATGCAGCCAAACTGTTTTCCAAAGTAGTTGTGCCAGTTTACACCCTGCCAGCAGAGTAAGAGAGTCCCTGCTGCCCTACATCCTGGCCTACTCTCAAAACTGTCTGGTAGCCCCCGCACTGCATCTGTTCACTTGTCTGTCTCACCGATTAGGGTAAGAGGAGGCTGTCCGAGCCCACCTGGCCCACAGGAGACACAAATGAGAGAGAGGAGAATGAAGGGGATTAGAAAGAAGCACAGAAGGGGACTTCCCTGGCAGTCCAGTGGTTAGGAGTCTGCACTTCCACTACTGGGGGCCCGGGTTCGATCCCTGGTTGGGGAACTAAGATCCCGCAAGCCACATGGTGTGGCCAAAAAATAAACTGTAACAAAATTAACTCTAAACAGACTGCAATAGGGCTTCCCTGGTGGCGCAGTGGTTAAGAATCTGCCTGCCAATGCAGGGGACACGGGTTCAAACCCTGGACCGGGAAAATCCCACATGCCGCGGAGCAACTAAGCCCGTGCGCCACAACTACTGAGCCTGCACTCTAGAGCCCGCGAGCCACAACTACTGAAGCCCGAGTGCCTAGAGCCCCTGCCCCGCAACAAGAGAAGCCACCGCAATGAGAAGCCCGCACACCTCAACGAAGACTAGCCCCCGCTCGTCACAACTGGAGAAAGCCCGCGCACAGCAACGAAGACCCAATGCAGCCAAAAATAAATAAATAAAATTTTTAAAAATAAACAGACTGCAATAAGTTAAACTACATTTAAAAAAAAAAAAAAAGCACAAAGAATGAGAGAGGGAGAGAGAGGAGGAGGGAGAGAATGAACAAAGAAAGGTGAATATCTCTGTGCTGTGGGCTCTATGCTGGCTGCCCCGGAGGTAAGTGCCTGCTGGGGCTGAAGCTTTGGCTCCTGGTTCACCCTGAAACCTCATTGTGCCCTAAAAATGAACAATTGAATAAGTTTCTTTCTCAATTCATTTCAGGATAAAGTCTTCTAAACAATAGGTTTAGAGTTTGGGAACTATTGGGAGGGGCGGAGAACAGCAGGATCCCCTCAGTCACTGCAGAAGGGGCTTGGCACTGGGCGGGAAGCCTGTGAGATGAGCTCCTGGAAGCCCATGGCTTGGACACTGGCTGAGCAGACAGCCTCAGGGGCCAAAACCCCTGCCCCAGACATGCCCACCCATCTCCTGTCCTGCCCAATACCACCCCCACCTCCCTCCGTCTCCTGCAGCAAGCAGGGGCAGGGCCCTGGGTCCTTGGCCAAGGCCAGATACCAGGGCAGAGCCTACTGGGCAGAGGTTCCACTGAGAGAGGGGCTCCCCCAAGATGACTTGCCTGGATATACCTCCTGAAGTAGACCCCATGGGACCCTGTGCAGCCTGCCTCTCTGCCCGGCAGCACGGCCCCAAAGAGAGCCACCCCCCGCCCCCGCCAGCCCCCAGCAGCCTAGCCCAGACTCCGGTGTCAGCCAGATGTGCCAGGGCAGGTTGAATGAGAAGAGCTTGTTTCCTCTGCTTTGCCAACCTGGTGCCAACCTTGGCTATCGCCCTGCAGATTCAGCACTGGAAGAAGCAGAGAGGCCGTTTGGTCTTTACTCAGTGCAGGGAAGTCCCCTTCCTGGACTCTCCGAGTTCCTTAAATCCTCAAGAAACAGAGGCCTCGGGCTTCCCTGGTGGCGCAGTGGTTGAGAATCTGCCTGCTAATGCAGGGGACACGGGTTCGAGCCCTGGTCTGGGAAGATCCCACATGCCGCGGAGCAACTAGGCCCATGAGCCACAACTGCTGAGCCTGCGCGTCTGGAGCCTGTGCTCCGCAACAAGAGAGGCCACGATAGTGAGAGGCCTGCGCACCGCGATGAAGAGTGACCCCCGCTTGCCGCAACTAGAGAAAGCCCTAGCACAGAAATGAAGACCCAACATAGCAATCAATCAATCAATCAATCTTTAAAAAAAAAATAAAAAAGAAACAGAGGCCACACCACCTCACAAGGGCTCCCATGTCTTTATGCAGCTCTGACAATAAAAGCCACCATCTTTTGCAGTTTCTTATGGACCAGGCACTGTGTCAACCTTACATACTGTATTTCACAGTGGCTCCGTGAAGTAGGTACTATTATCACCATCCCCATTTTGCAGAGGTGGAAACTGAGGTTTACAGCCATTATGCATCTTGCCTAAAATCACATTGTGTGTGTGTGTGTGTATATATATATGTATTTTTTTTTCCCTACCTCTGTCTGATGAAAGGGCCTAGAAACAGTGACACCTCAGTAGCAATGAGCACATCCAGTGCCCAGATCTTAGTTTCTAAACACCACTCTTCAGTAAAAGGAACCATGCTCCTTAGAGAAATGGGTGATTCTGGTGCTGAGAAAGGGAAAATACAACATGAACCTGGAGCATCTTGTGCCAGAAAGTAAGGAAATACTCAAAAAGAAAAAAAAAAGGATGGGGGATATCACAGACACAGGAGCTAATCTGACAGAGTTCCCAATGGCCAAAGCTGGAACAATCTGAACAATAAAATAAATAACTTAGTATTGAATTATAACCCAAAGAATAAGATAGATAAAGGCATGGGTCCATGCTGATAGAAATAAATGTGGTGGTGGGGGGGAGGTGGGAGGAGGAAAAATCTTCCTAACAGAAGAATTCAAAATAATATATGTAGATATAGCTTCCAGGAGGTGGAGTATGGCTTCCCCCCAACTTGAGTGTGGGCTCCACTTGCTTCAAATAACAGACTGTGAAAAGGAGAAAATAGTAACTTTACAGTGGAAAAGGCTGGCAGACACCAACTTAACCATGTAATCAAGGTTAACACAACCAGTAATAAGTCACGGGGACACCATGTGCCTCCCGGGATGATGTGACAAGAAGGGCACTTCACCTCCGTGGTCTTCTTCCCCCAAACCCACAACTCCTGCTCAGTCATGAGCATCATACAAACCCAAACAGAGGGACAGTCTAACAAAATACTGACCAGAACTCCTCAAAATTGTCAAGGTCATGAAAAACAAGGAAAGACTAAGAAACCGTCACAGACTAGAGGTGTCTAAGGAGACATGACAACTGCATGCAATGTGGCAACATGGACTGGCTCGTGGAACAAAAAAAGGACATTAGTGGAAAAACTGGTGAAATCGGAAGAAAATCTAGAGTTCAGTTAATACTCATGTACCAGCGTTGGTTTCTTAGTTTTGACAACTGTTCCATGGTCATGTAAGATGTTACCATTAGGGGAAACTGCGTAAGGGGTATACAGAACTCTCTGTATAATCCTG
Organism: Balaenoptera physalus; assembly: GCF_965194825.1. Lineage (NCBI taxonomy): Eukaryota > Metazoa > Chordata > Mammalia > Artiodactyla > Balaenopteridae > Balaenoptera > Balaenoptera physalus. Next base: position 183,867,900 of record NC_138882.1, on the reverse strand, counting down.
CAACTTTTCTGTAAACCTAAAATTATTCCAAAGTAAAAGCTATATTTTTAAAACACATACGGGGGGGCTTCCCCGGCGGCGCAGTGGTTAAGAATCCGCCTGCCAATGCAGGGGAGGTGGGTTCAGGCCCTGGTCCAGGAAGATCCCACATGCCGCGGAGCAACTAAGTCCGTGCGCCACAACTACTGAGCCCACGTGCCACAACTACTGAAGCCCCTGTGCCTAGAGCCTGTGCCCTGCAACAAGAGAAGCCACCACAATGAGAAGCCCGCGCACCGCAACAAAGAGTAGCCCCTGCTCACCACAACTAGAGAAAGCCCACGTGCAGCAACGAAGACCCAACGCAGCCAAAAATAAATTAATTAATTAATTTAAAAAAATCATACGGGGGACTTCCCTGGCAGTCCAGTGGTTAAGACTCTGCACTCCCAATGTGGCCCCCAAAAAATCATACAGGATATAAATGTATGAACCAGCATTCAAATTCAAATATGTCTGTCCCCTTAGCCCATACACTCCACCTTCCCCGCACCATCTCATGTTAGAAGGTCATTCCCAAAGCCTTCTTCATGGGTCTGAGCTTCTTCCCCTCTGCCCACGTTTGCCCTCTCGGACCACCCTATCTCATTTGTTTCCTTTGCCCCATGACCTCCTCTTGAGACATGAAGGATGCTCCTATCCCCTCAGGTGTGTACACATCTCCAAGCTCATTATTCCCAGGTCCTTCCACTCTCTTGGGTGACTTGGGTTTCAGTGAATATTGGCCTCCCTAGCACCTACTCCTCCTTTGCAGCAGCCATCAGATTCCACTCGGGATCCATGGGGTTCCAGAGAATATAACCTGGTTCCAGAGATAAAGCACATGACTTAGGCTAGGTCTATTAGCACACACCATCCCTTGGCCACTGTGATCAGCCCAGAGGTAGCAATGTGACCCAAGCAGGTCTAAAACATCCCAGGACTTTGACAGGGAATGCTAGGACAAAGACGATTCTCTTCTTCCATGTTGGATGTAAATGAAGAAGCCCCTGGAAGCCTTAGGATGAAGACAATTATAGGGACAACAGAGTAGAGAAATGGAAAAAGCTGGGTTGTCAGTGACATCAATGAGCCACTGGATCAAGCCTTGCCTGAAGCCCATCCTGCCACTACACTTCTCAGTTGGCTGAGAAATGTCCCCCCTAAAAGATATCCACATTCTAATCCCTGGAACCTGTGAATGTTATCTTATAGTACAAAGGCAGAGGAGGGGGTTTCTTTGCAGATGGGATTTAAATTAAGGATTATAGGATGGGGAGATTATCTGGGTGGGCCCCAAATGCAACCACATATATTCTTTTTTTTTAAATTTATTTATTTTATTTTTGGCTGCATTGGGTCTTTGCCGCTGCACACGGGTTTTCTCCAGTTGCAGAGAGCGGGGGCTACTCTTCGTTGCAGTGACCAGGCTTCTCATTGCAGTGGCTTCTCTTGTTGCGGAGCATGGGCTCTAGGCTCACGGGCTTCAGTAGTTGTGGCTCGCGGGCTCTAGAGTGCAGGCTCAGTAGTTGTGGCGCACGGGCTTAGCTGCTCCACGGCACGTGGGATCTTCCCGGACCAGGGCTCAAACCCATGTCCCCTGAATTGGCAGGCGGATTCTTAACCACTGCACCACCAGGGAAGCCCCAACCACATGTATTCTTTTTTTTTTTTTTTAATTTTTATTTATTATTTATTTATTATGTTTATTTTTGGCTGTGTTGGGTCTTCGTCTCTGTGTGAGGGCTCTCTCCAGTTGCGGTGAGCGGGGGCCACTCTTCATCACGGTGCGCGGGCCTCACTATCGCGGCCTCTCTTGTTGTGGAGCACAGGCTCCAGACGCGCAGGCTCAGTAGTTGTGGCTCACGGGCCTAGCTGCTCCGCGGCATGTGGGATCCTCCCAGACCAGGGCTCGAACCCGTGTCCCCTGCATTGGCAGGCAGATTCTCAACCACTGCGCCACCAGGGAAGCCCCCACATGTATTCTTATAGGCGGGAGGCAGAGGGAGATTAGACAGACACACAAAGAAGGCAATGTGACCACGGAGGCAGAGATTAGAGTGATGCGGCCACAAGCCACAGAATGCTGGCAGCCACCAGAAGCTGGAAGAGGCCAGGAACAATTCTCCCCTAGAGCACATCTCCTCTACAAGACAGAGCACAGCCCCGCCAACACCTGGATTTTGGCTCAATGATACTGATTTCAGACTTCTGGTCAGAATTGCGATAGAATAAATTTCTGTTGTTTTAAGTCATCTAGTTTGTGATAATTTGTTAAAGAAGCTGTAAGAAAAAAATCCAAGAACTAATATATTCTCTTTAATATTTAAGACTATTTGAATCTGATATTTTGTTAATTGCGGCCAAAAGCAGTCTAACTGATATACAGCCCTTCTCTCACCCTCCTCTGGTTAAGAGGTGAACTCTACAGAAGGGCCAATCCCCAGTGGGAGGTAGCCAGAGACCCTCCTGATCTTTAGCTGGGGAAATAGGGCTGGGGTGGAGGCAGCACCAAAAGGCTCACAGACTCCAAGCAAAGGCATTACGGGACTTTATTTACAGACAGGTCACAGCAACCAGGGCCCACACAGGCTCAGGCCAGAAGATTCCAGATACATATACATGTACAGGTCCCAGCACCCATCAGCACCAGAGCCATTGCCAGCCAGGTCCCTGCCAGAGGGACCAAGAGTCAGGCAGTGTCAAGGGCAGGAAAGGGAGAGGGCCCCAGTCCTTGCCAGATATCAGAGGTCACAAGTTGTGGCCCCCAAGCCAGAGGAAGAAACTACCCTCGTCCCTGAATTGTGGACACTGAGGAACATGAGGACAGGGGAGACCCCCTCCTGTGTCCAGCCTGTACTCTCAATGCCAGGCCTCGGAACAGAAGTCCCAGCGACAGCAGCTTGGGGCGTGGAGACACTGCAGGCCCCCTCCAGACCTGTCCAGGAGCCGGGCGTGGAGCAGGTGTCCCAGGCCATGGCTGCCCATCACACGGGGGGCTCCCCCAGTTTGCTGGTGGCACTTGTGATCCGCTTATTTTCCCGGAGGTTTCGGAGGCGGGCACTGAGGCTGCTGATCTCTTCCACGTAGGCCTGGGGCACCCACCCTTTCTCACCATCTGCCAGGCGGACTCCCTCCAGCCAGCCTAAGGGCACATAGGCCAGGAGTTGCATCAGTGGCATCAAAGGAACACCTGGGCTAGGTCTTCGAGGAAACACCTAGGCCCTGATACAAGCCTCGTCTGCAGCCCTGGGGCCGAGGTGACATGATCTCAGCATCCCCCAGATCCAGGAAGGAGCATGCCTCTAGTAGACTTGTAGATGAACTTCTGACCTGTTTTTCCTGACATCCTCTGAGAAGGGATTTCCCACTCTCCCTCACCAGTTACTCTCAATCCTAATCTTTGCAAGCAGGAAGTTCCTCCTCTTGTCTAACTTGATTCTTGCATGCTGTGGTTGATCAACACTTGCATAACCTTTTTCTTGTGCAGTCTTAGCTATCTAGCTACTTCCTGCCCACCGAAGTCCCATCAGGGCAACCTTCCCAGGAGGCCCCTCTCACCATCACTGGTCCGGGTCCTCACTGCCAGGATGTCAGTCTTCTCCAAGGTCAGCTCATCTGGCTGCAGTGCCTTGTATGTCCTCACACACTGAACCTGGGGGCGGTCTGAGAGCCCAAGGGAGAGTGAGGGAGTCCCCAGGGTAGGATGGGGCAGGGGGAGGCAGGGAGAGGCAGCAGGAGCAAATAAGGGGTGGGAGGGTAGCCTCTGCTGCTGCTTTCCCTCTGTCCACCCTGGCCACTCTTTTCTCTGACCCTAAACACAAGTTCTAGGTGAATCCAGTCTCTCCCGGCTTCAATACTGCTTCTGTGCCTGGGCTCTTATCTCCCCAGCTCAATTCCATACTTTGTTCCTGACTTCCTGGTCTAATTGCCCCCAGAAAGCCCCCACAAAACAGTAATGGTCCCTTTGTATGCCCCCTCATGCTACTCTGGTGCCCTCTCCGGTCTCTCCTTCTCAACTGAGATTCAACCCACATCACTCCCCCATTTATAATCCTCCAGGGCTTCCCGCTCCTCTTGGAATAAAATCCAAAGTCCTCCCCACAGCCTACAAAGCTCTACACAGTCTGGTGTTGCCCCCCTTGCTAACCTCCTCACCTCCCTCATCTTCCCCTCTCTCCTTCGCTCATGAAGCTCAGCCATATTTGTCACCCTGCTGTCCCTCAAACACTCTAGGCTCCCTCCTGCCTCAGGGCCTTTGCACTGGCTGTTCCCCCTTCCAGGAATGATTTTCCCCAGATCTTTTCATGGCTGCCCCTCCCCATCCTTCAGGGGCCTTCCCTGACCACCTTTTTGGAGTGGGAAGTTTACCTTCCAACCCAAACAGGACCTCTAGCTCAAGTCAGAGAATCAGCTCCAGTCCAGGCCCTCAGCCCCTTCTACCACACTAGGTGGGCTGGGAGTATCGGGAAAACCACAGGCCTTGGGGCCAGACCAGCTTATTGGCTGTATGACCTTGCAGGTTACCTAACATTACTGGGCCTCAGTTTTCTCACATAGGAAAAATGAATCTACCTAATAGGATCGTCATGAGGATTAAATAAAATAAAGGCATACACAAAGCCCCTAGCACCCTGGCACATGGAAGGTACTGGGTGGAAATGAGTTCCCTACCTTCCCCTTCATTAGCTTAGCCTTAACACCCTCTCTCAGAAACCTTCCAAAGCTACCTGGTACCCACTATACCAAGATGCTCTCTGATTGGGCTGCACCCTAGCTTACCAGCCTCATTTCATACCCAGAGAAGCCTCTGGATCAACAGAGCAGGTCCCTCATCCTACCACCCCCACCCCCGTGCCCCAGCCACTCTGGTTTCCGTCCTCTTTGCAACTGATGCAAAGCTAGAGACAGACCTGGGTTCCAGTCTCAGCTCTGCCACTTAATAGCTGAACTTGGACAAGTCACTTTACCTTTCTGAATCTGTTTTCTAACTTGTAAAATGGGGACGAAATGGGAGGATGTAAAAGGCTATGTCATCTCCAGGGTGCTACCTGTGCACGTGGAGGTTGGTCTGTCCTATGTCAAGCCTACCCATCCTTCAAGCTTTCACAGAGCTGCCCCTGCCTGCCCCAGGCCAGTTGATCTCTCTTCGCACTAGCCCCGCTGGCAACAGGACACCCAGGATTGGAGGAAAGGGGAGAGCAGTGAGGTACCCAGCCCAGGGAATGTGGCTCTAGTGGGGGTAGGGGGCAGGCTGTTACCTTCCCCCTCGCTGATGACCTCCTTGTCCTCCTGGGGGCTAGAGGGGCACATGGCTGAGATCCATCGCTGCTTCTCACTTCTAGGGAGAGGGGGGCTGAGTTGTCACAACATGCAAAATGCAGTCTCCCAGGGCCAGGGTGGTGAAACCGGAGCTGGGAGAACTGGGTACGATGTCCAGACCTGGGACCCAGGATCAGGTCTTCTCTACCCCAGAGCCCACCCACGGCCCTGTTCCCAAGCCGGTGCCCCACCCAGCTCTGAGCGTAAGAACAGAACAGCTGCAGGACACCCTGGATGCCAGCTCTGCCCATGCCCAGCCTTATGCCACCATCCTGAAGCCAGAGATAAAGGCCTTGTGCCTGCCGGGGGTCCTCTCGCCATACCCAAGCCCACTCACTCTGTCCGGGCCCTCAGTAGGAACTGGTGCTTCGTGTGCTGCCCATGGAGGAGTTGAAGGAGGAACACATGGCCAGGGATGCCCTGGAGCTTCAGGCTCAGGTCCTTCACCTGCAGCTCAGCCATCTTGGCGTGGACAAAGACGGCGAACTTCCCCAGCCTGCAGGACCAGAGGAGGCGAGGTCAGCCTGGCCCCCACCCTCAGGACGAGGTGAGTTCTGATTGGAAGAGAGGAGAAGGGGTCACCTGTCCCTCTAGGACCTCCTCAAGGAAACTTGGCTGCACAGGGCACCGCTTCCCTGGCAGCCAGCAAAGTCCCTAAAAGGAACGGGGGCTCCATTCGTGCTGGCTCACTGACAGAGGTGGAAGGTGATGGAGACCAGTCCCCGGCCGCCAGGCACACTTTCCACTTCTCTCTGAACCTCTTCCTGGAGGCTCTGTTCCAAAGAACCAACTGGGCAGCTCCCCTGATGAGATCTATGGACTGTTTCGTGTCTGACTCTCTAACCGGTAGAGAAGCTGAACTTTGTCTCATTTGCCACTGTATCCCAGCGCCCAACACTGCCAGGCCCACTGTTTGGGTCTGATAAACCCTTGTGGGAAGGATGGGTGGGTGGGTGGGTCAAGGATGTTCCATAAATTCCTTCATCTCAACCCACCTAAACAAAACCAGTATCTCCTACCCCAAATCAGGTCCCTTCACTGTTCCCCATTCCAGTGAAAGACGCCACCAAGTTGCCCAAAACTTGAGAAACTCAGTCCTCATTCTCACCTCTTTCCTCCCTCTCCCCCGACACCCAACCAGCAGCTGTGTCCTATCTGTCTATCTCCTTATTGTCCCCAGAATCCAGTTATCCCCAAGCCCATTACCACTTCTGGAGCATCTACTCTCATCTGGGCAGTTACAAGAGCTTCTGGTCTCTGCCCTTCCAGCCCATTCTCCAAATTGGCCAGGAGTAAATATCACTCCTCTGCTTAACTCCCCATGTTCCCTATTGCCTTCAGAAAGTCTAGCCTCTCTGCCATGACTTTCAACATCCCAACTTCCTTCTCCTGCCCTTCCCCTCTACAAATCCAGCCATACTAGGCTTCATTGTCTCCCAAACATACTCTGCTCTTATACCCTTCTGTGACTTGGCTATATCCCCCCAAATTCCTCGACCTGAAAAACTCCTACTTATCCTTCAAAACCCAACTCAGATGTTCCTTCCTCTGTGAAACTTTACTGATTCTCACCCCACACCAGGGGATACTACAGTATACTACCCCCTTCCATCAAAACCCTGAACAGGTGGTTATCAGGATGTATTTTCACTGGTCTGAGAGCTCCTACACACTTTGGAGGGCCCAGTACAGAACAGGGATTCAGTGACGCTTCATTGAGTGAATAAGTAAATCAGCAATGAACTCTTTTCACGGCATAAGATGTCCATCCTTTTCATGGCATAAGATGTCCCATCCAGCCTTAAGGCTTACTTCATTCCAGAAGTCTCTCCCTCATCCCAAACTTATAATAATCAAGGCTAATACTGAGTGAATGTTCATTGTGTACCAGGCACTCTGCTAAACTCTTCACATATTATTATCACATTGAATCTCCCTTCTATTTTACATATGGAAGACAGGATAGTACAATAGTTAAGAGCCTGGGATCTGGCATCAGACAGACCTGGCCTCCTCCTGGCTCCTGCACTTACTAGCTCCATGATCTTGAGAAAAACAAGGGAGACTACTTCTCAGGAAGATGATTAGAGGATTAAAGGGAACAATCCACATAGCATGCCTGGAACAGAATACGCTGTCAGTAAATGTTGATTATTATCATTATGACTTAGGGGAGATTGGGACTCTAGGGTTGTGCTTTTAATCTCTGCTCCAATTAGCTTAAGCTCAGAGCAGCTTCAAAGTTCTTGGCACACAGTTCAGCCCTTGATTCTCAGGTCCAGAAGATGGACTTGCCCTAGCTCTGCCTTTCCGAGGGGAACCTCCAAGGCTCAGGGTGCCCTGGCAGCACAGCCTGTCAGATGGACTGATTGTGAGCCCATTGGTGGGGAAGAAGAGAGCTCCACTCTCATCTACACCCACCCCCGCCCCGACTCACTCCTTCCTTCGGGAGAGCAGCAGGCAGTCATTGAAGAGGTGCAGGTAGACCGCCTTGCTGGACAGCTTCAGCTTGGCAGGGGGTGCTGCGGGCAGTGGTGCCAGCTCCACCAGCTCCCCGTGCCGAACCAGCCAGCGGGCCTGAGAGATCAGCGGGAAGATCTGGCAGGATAGAGGAGGCAAGGGGGAGCACAGGTCAGGCCAGGGGCAGCAGGGCAGAGAGCACAGGGCAGGGGATGGGAGGGCTGGACAGTGATGAACTGGCTTGCAGCCCCCAGGGAAGGAGGAGACAGGGCTGCCCCTTCGCGTGCCCCATCCTATCAGCTGAGGTCATGCACCTTGCCCTCAAAGTGGATCTTCTTGCTCAGGTGGATGAGCTCCTCTGTCCTCTTCATGGACTGCACACTGGCATTGCACTCTTGCACCAGCTGGGGAGACCAGAGGTGGGTCACCTGCAGCGCCCCTTACCCCGGCTCCCAGAGCTCAGCCTCAGGCTGCCACCTGGGGACCAGAGACTCTGAAGGCTGGGGCTCCTTTAGAGGCACACAGGGATTCCGGGGAGGCCCCTGGAAGCCAGACATCCCCTGCCCTGCCGAGCTCACCTCCTTGAGTGCATTGAAGGCCTTGGTGGCCATGTCTTCGTCTTCTGAACCCTGTGCTGTCCGCTTCAGGATGTTCTGGAGGGTGGAGTCAGCGCCATGAGGCAGGCTGTGACCTCTCCCAGTGACCCTGCCCAGCCGTGGGTGCCCGGAAGGGGCTGTGGAGGGCACAGCAGCATCTCCCCCACCCAGCCCTCCCCACAGCCCGGTGCCCTCTAGGTACCTCCACCAGCATCTTGAGGCGGGTAATCCTCTGAAACGGCAGGATGAGGAAGGAGGTGAGGGGCAGACGCTGGCACACGGGAGACTCCTCCAGGCGAGCCAGGATGCTGGGGAACTTGGGGTTCTCCAGGCTGGAAAATGGGGAGAGGGGAGGGTCTGCGATCACAGGTGACCCTGAACTTCTGGATCCACGACTCCAGCCACCCCATTTGTCCTTGAGGTGCCTTCTCAGGTCTAGCCTTCTCCTGGCCACAGAGCCCTTTTCAGGTACCCCTCCCCTCCCAGGTCACCCTTCCTCACCCAGTCCTCTGAACCTACTGCTGCCTGAGACTCCCCTATCCTCCCCCACCTCCCCTTTCAGAGCCCCCAGCCCTACAGCAGGCGCTGGTAGGTGCGCTCCTGATAGGCCTGGTTGGTGACATAGGGCAGGTAGACGCGGCGGAAGGCCGGACAGTGGTGCAACACAACATCGCACACGCTGAAGCGCAGGACATCGGCCTCCAACCGCTGCTCCAGGTCCTGTAGGAACCTGAAAGGTCAGAGAGGGGTCAGGGCCAGCACCAGGATGAGACCCCAGATATGGGAGCCCAGGCTCGGTCCCTGACTCCCGGCGAGGCCAGACCACCACTCCCTCACCTCTCGCTGGTGCTCTTGACCTCAGGCAGTTTGGAGAACAGCCACTGCTTGTCCTGCACCCCGAGACACTCACTCAGCTCGGCCGAGCCTAAGAAGTGGCCTACGGCCACCGACAGGCTGTGGATGTATGAGGCCTCGGACGTAATCAGCTCAAATTTGGCCTGAGTGAGGGCAGACGCAGGGTTGAAAAGGCGGAACCAGCCCACGCTGAATGCGCTCGCTTCGCCCACCACGCACACCCCAAGCCCTGGACACCACCTCCTTAGACGTAGCTGCACTCCCCTGTCTCCTCCCCTTCTCTAGCCTCACCCCGGATCTGGCGCCAGATGGGGTTCGGAGACACGCCTCCTGCTTCGTGCGATTGTCCAAACCCTACTGCAGCCCTGGTTTGCGCCCCTAGCTCCGCCCATCCAGCCGGGCCCTAGTCTTCTGGTGGCCCTGCCCCTCCCTGGTGCGCCCTCCCATTAGCCCCGCCCTCCCTCCGACCCCGCCCCTGCTCTTCTTCTCGCCTGGTCCTGCGCGCACCTTGCGTTTTGCTCTCTGCATGGCTCCCCCCCTCCCAGTCCCCGCTTTCAGTGATGTCTGTCATAAGGCCCAGCCTGATTCCGCCCTTCCTCTGGCCCTGCCCTATCCTAGGCCTCGCCCCGTTGACACCGCCCCTCCATCGAGCTTCCACACTCGCCTTTGGCTCCAGGAGTCCTGCGTCCTCGCTTGCATTCAGCCTCACCTTGTCGTGTTCTAGACTCATCTTCCCCATTGACAGCCCCTCTTTTGTGGCCCCTCTTTCCCCGCTGGATCCCATGCCCACCTACTGCAGTTTATAGTCCCGCTGGCCGGGTACCCCTGCGGCCCGGGTCGCCGCAGAGTCCGCGGACCACCTACTCCTGACCCCGCCCCTTATGTTGCCCCGGCCTCTTTGGGCCCCAGGACCGCCTCCCACGGCTGGCAGTCCCGCCGGCCCCGCCCGCCAGGTCCCGGCGCCCACCTCCTGCAGTTTACAGTCGCGCAGGCTCAGCGTAGCCAGGACGCCGCTGCCGCGCACGTCGGGGATGTCTTGCCACAGCGAGAAGGTGGAGCCTCGCGCCGAGCGCTGCGCCCGGAAGGAGCTGCTCGGGGAGAGGTTGGCGCGCGGCGGCCCGGGCCCCTCCTCCGCGCCCTCGGCCTCGTCCCCCGGGCCCTCCTCCTCGCGCTGCTGCCGCCGCAGTTCGCGGGCGCTGGCCACGTCGCTATATTCCTGGTAGAGGACCGCTGGGCGGGGAGAGGGGCGGGGGAGGGCCGTGGGGCGCCCGCCAGCCCTGCCCGGCTCTTCCCAGGCTCCCCCGAGGGCCCGCCTCACTTAACCAGCCTTTCCGATGGTTCGGATAGCGGGACTCAGTGAATTCATTAATTCACTCACTCATTCTGCAGACACTACTTGAGCACCAACTCCGTGCTAGCCCCTGTGCTGGATACTGAGAGTTCAATTCTCTCCCTCTCACAAGAGCCCTACCTCTCAACTCTCCAAACCCCAGTTTCCCAGTACACCAAAGCCCCCAGACCCTTCCTCGGTGACCCCCTCCCACGTACAGTTAAGGAGGAACCGTGACCGGCGACGCTCGCTGGCGCTCCTGGAACCCGGAGCCGGCTCTTCCTGCGCATCTAGCCTAGGAAAGGGAGTGTCAGGGCCCTTCTTCACCTGTACCCCGCCTCGGACCCAAGGCCGCGGTGGGAAGTGGTACCTGGGCTCGGGCCAGCTGCCATGGCCCCCGCTCAGGTCAACAAGAGCCGGCATCGCCATGGCGTCCACCCGCATCTCTACACTGCGCGACTCTCTTCCAGACGCTTTCCCTGGAGGGGGCAAGAGCTGAGGGAGGGTGGCCCCAAGAGTGGCGCTGGGCACCGGGGCACCACCACACTCCAGCTGACCAGGCCCCAGTCTCAGGTATCCAGTGAGCATGAGCTGTGCCCCACCCCGCGTCTGGCTCTTGGGCTGTTCTTAGGGCCCAGGGGAGGAGGCTGTACCTTCCCGGGCAGCTCCAGGGCCTGACCCTGGGGTCAGTGCCCTGGCTGCTGAATTCCGTCCCAGGCGCAGGGAAGAGTGCAACCGGGTCATCAGCTCAGAGGCTGAGAAGCGCCTCCGCTCAGGCCCCTCGAGGCCCACTCGGGTGGGCCCAGGCAGCTCCAGCGGCCTAGGCTCCCCTGTGCTCAGGGCCTGTTCTGTCGCCTGGCTTGGTTCCAGGAAGACAGCATGGGCCTCAGGACTGCCAAGGGCCTCTTCTTGCTGGTACACCCGCATCTTGCGCCCTGCAGGGGTGGTGGGGTGAGAGAGCATAGGCTGGCATCCACTGGGGTCTCTCCTGTCCTCCCTGCCACTGCTCTGTGGCCCTGAGCATCAGGGGGACGTGCCTATGAGAAAGGCCAATGTTTTTGCCAGGATCTTTCCCCAGAGTAATGGGATCAACAAGAGGGGCAGAGAGAAAGCAAAGTGCCTGACTGCAGTCGGCAAAGGGTGGGCAAAGGACCAGGGAGCCCAGGCCAGCCACTCACTGTGTAACCTCAGACAAGTCACTTGCCTCCCCTGAGCCCCAGTTCCCTTATCACTAAAATCTATCACTTGTCCCACCTATTTGGGGAATTTGGGGGCTTACGGGTCCTAAAAGAGCCACCCAACCTCTTCCCCGTCCTCCCCACCAGGCCACCACCCCCCTCACCCTGAGTGACTCACAGGCTGACTTCTTCTCCGAGCCGTGGCTGGCCCGGCGCTGTGGCTGTAGGTGCTGGGGACTCCAGGGTCCCTCCAGAGCTGGGGACTGGGCACTAGGACAGTGTGGCCAGCTGCCAGCCCTGCTGGGCCGCATTCCCCCACTGGTAGAGATCTCGGTGTCTGGGCCTCCTGGGGATGGTGGCCATAGCAGCCCTTGGAGAGGAGCAGGGGTCCCCAGAGACCAGCGGCTGCCAGGTGCCTGCAGCTCCTCTGGAGCGACGGGGAAGAGATCCAGACACACAGGGCTTGGGGGCTGCAGGGTGGGCAACTCCACAAAGGACAGACTCTCCTGCTGGCACACAGCTACTGGGCGGTGGGCAGTGCCAGGTGGCCCAGCCAGATGGGACTGGAGGGTGGGAGGTGGCCCACAGTCCATTCCTCCTTTGCTCTGCCACCCACCTGGGCCTGCAGGGGAGAAGGCATCAGAGCGAGACACAGGACAGCAGGGCTGGCCAGTAAGCACCATGTCCTGGAGACCTGGACAAAGCCTTGTGTACACGCATCTGTACAAGCACACACACACCTTATTATACAGAAATAGCTAATGCTTACTTGGCACTTACTGAATGACAGGCCAAGTACTTTACACATCTTATTTCATTTAATCCTCACAACAACCCCGAGTTGATGCTATTATTAGCCCCTTTTTATAGGTGACGAAAGTGAGGCACAGAAGTTGTTATTTGGTAAATAATGGAGCCAGGATTCAAACCCAGGCAGTCTAGCTTCTGAGTCTGTGCTTTTAAGCACCTTGCACATTTCCTAACTCTCACTGACATGCAATCAGACATACAGATACACATTGTCACACAAACCCATGTCTGCTCCATGCATATCCACACACATTTTCTTCCAAGTATACACATTGACATACATACTTTCACAGATATACTCAGACATTTCTAATTCGCAGGCTCACACATTCACACACACTTTTTTATACAAGTACATATATTCACTCAGACTTTCACAAACACATGATGACCCATCAGATATTTACATATCCACTCAGGTTTTCTCACAGTCCTGTTCCATTCACAGTCACACACCATGATGCAGATACAAACACACAGGCCCAGAAATCCTTGCTTTGGTGTTACCCAACCTCCCCTCCCGTGTCCAGATTGTAGCCTTTAGCGCTGAGTGGTGCCCACACCCATGCCAAGCTGGCTGGGAGGGTCACACACTGGCAGGCGGCCCACCACACAGATCAGACTGGGCCCTCCCAAGAGACGGGCAGGGAAGTGCCCCAGCCCCTCAGCTTGGGGTGAGGGAGGGGCTCTTCCCTACCCCAGCTCCCAGCCCCAGGATCGGGCCAGGCTGAATGGGTCCTCTCTGGGCAGGACGTCATCCCGAGGGAGGCTGCCGGAGCCTCAGGACAGGTCTTCTGATCAAGGGGTCTGAGCCCCCCAGCCCTTGCCCCGTGGCCCTTTGCTGGCTGCCCTCCTGCAGCCCCTCACCTCTCCAGCCAAGGCCCACTGCTGATGTTGTTCGGCTGCTCCGGCAGGGGAAGCCCTCTCTCTGCCCAGCTGGCTGGGGGAGATCCCACCCAGACAAAGAGTTTGATTCATCAAACCCTGTGGTAAGGCAAGCGGGTAGGGAGGGAGGGAACAGGCAGCGGGCTGGGCGGGGGCCTACCCTAGCCTGGCCTCGCTGTGGGCAGGCTGGGCAGCGAGGACCCCCCCAGAGTCCCCTTCAGGCCAAAGGGGCAGTGCCCAGCCTCGCAGGGCCAGGAGACCCAGGAGACAGAGACTGGGAGACCGAGGGACTGAGACCTGGAAAACTGAGACCCTTTAGACAGCAACCCAGAAACCAAGACCCCAAAGCACTCAAAACCAGAAAACCACAGACGCTGAGACATTCAGGGACCCAGAGATGGAGACACAGAGACAGAGACACTGAAAATTTCAGACAGACCAGATATTCAGAGACAGATGTGAAGCCCGGAAAAACTCGGGGAGACAGATGGGCAAATGTTTCATGCCCCGCAGGATTGCCAGTCTCATGGGGAAGCCAAAAATGAAAACAGTTACAATCCAGGTTGGCAAGAGCCAACCCAGAGGAACCGTCAGATTAGGGTGCTGGGCTCCGCTCAACCCGGGCATTCCAGGAAGGCATCCTGGAGGAAGTAAGAGTGAACTGTTCTGGCTGAAATACCCAAGGACCCAGTCCACAGAGATAGGGAGAAAGCCTCGGCATGAGAGAAGCAGTGACAGTGTCAGTGACCCTGGGAGCGAGGGAAAGAGGGGAGGACCCGGTGGAGGACAGCTGGATCTGTGACTGGCTCCCACTCTCCGCAGTCCCTCAACCTGCTTCCCCCTGCTTTCCCATCCCCTGCCTGGAGTACAGGTAGGGTGGCCGCTCCTGCGGAACAGTTACTCCTCCAGACCCTCCCCACAGGGAGCAAGTCTCTCCTTATCTGGTAAATGGGACGGTCATGCTTCAAAACGCTAAAAGGAGAATTAAGAATAATGCAGGGGGACTTCCCTGGCAGTCCAGTGGTTAAGACTCCTTGCTCCCAATGCAGGGGGGCACAGGTTCAATCCCTGGTCGGGGAACTAAGATCCTGCATGCCTCACGGCGCAGCCAAAAAAAAAGAATAATGCATATCAAGCGCCTATCACATAGTGGGAGCTTTGCAGTTGATAGTCATTCTTCTGAGTGTTATTAGTCTTTCTCCAGTCAGAGGGATGGCTTTGGCCATCACAGAGTTAGGGAAACTGAGGCAGTGAGGGTGAGACACACCCTATTTTGTAGGAGCATGTGGCAGGAGACACAGGGGACCACGGCCCACCAGACAGGTCTCTTTCTCTGCTGGAATCAGAAGTCCTTAACACAGAAGTCCCACTTGCTTTTGTGGGTACACATGTGCAAGAATACACACATGCCTCTGCTCCTTTGTAATCTGGGAGATTCTCTCCACCTGGGTTCTGGAAGCCCCTAGAGGGCAGGGAGGAACCCCCTGCCCTTGTCAGTTGCAGGGATAAATGAGCAAAACGTGGAACCCTTGGGGCAGGAGCACCCCCAATTTAAAAAAAAATTTTTTTTTTTTTGGCCATGCCACGCGACATGCGAGATCTTAGTTCCCTGACCAGGGATCGAACCTGTGCCCTCTGCCATGGAAGCGCAGAGTCCTAACCACTGGACCACCAGGGAATTCCAAGGAGCACCCCCTATTAAAGCGTCCGAGGAGAAGGCTGGGTAAATGGAGGGGGCGTGTAAGGCTTCCTCAGGGGACACAAGGCTGGAGGCAGGTCCCTAGGGAGGAAGTCAGGAGTGGGTCAGCCTCCACCTCCGTCCGGGCCAAGGGACAATGAGAATGACCCATCTAGCCAGGATGCCAGCCCTGTGGCCTTCCATGGATGTGGTCCACTCAGCCTCAATGCTGGGGACCAAGGAGGGGCAGAACTATGTTCATAGTGTTTATAGCTTATCTCTGCTAGAAAAAAAAGGAAAAAAAAAAAAACCTCAGGAAGAGACTGGCCCCAGGTAACAGAGGGACACTACCTGCCCAAGACATTGTCACAGGATACTCTAGTGCCCACTAAGCAAGGGTCATTCTGGAACCCACAAGGGAAAACCCCTGCCAACATTCAAGGCCCTGCGTTGACACTGGCCTTAGGCAAATCATAGCCTGTGCCTGGGCCTGAGTGTGCCCATCTGTAGAGTAGCCCCCAGGGCCCCTCTCAGCCACCCCATCTAGGAAACTTTGGTCATCATGAGTATCTCTGCAGGCTGAGAAGGATGGGCAGGGCCGGAAAGGGTCCCATCCAGTGGGCACTGCTAATCACATGGACAATGGGCCCACTTGGCAAGGCTGGCAGGGAAGGCCCCTGGACACTACTATGGTCCGGAGAAAGCACCTCTGACCTCCTGTGCCCAGCTTTTCCCTTCCCCCTCCCTGGTGCCCCCTGCCCTGCTGCCCGAGGAGTAGGGCCCTGCCAGGGCCCTTCTTCTCCTTAAGGGACAAGGCCAAGTGGGAGGTCATGACTGGAAAGGGAATCCAGGCCAAGCAGGCTGTGGAGCCCCAAGAGGCCATAAGTGTGTGGGAGCCAGGATCAGAGGCCAGGCAGGCTGCACAAAGGACTCACTTGGGAAGACTGGCGGGAGGAGGATGGGGTTGCTGGCAGCCAGGTGGGGCCCTACCTCAGCCAGGGAGCTCCGTCCAGCCTCCAGCACGGTCCAGGGCTCCAGGACACCCTGGGAGCTCTGGGGTTGCAGCCGGGTCCTCAGGGGGCGATGTCAGCATGGCCCCTGAGCCAGGCAATGCAAGCTCCTGGGTATTGTGTGGGGCAGGGAGAAGGGGAGGCAAGGGCGGAGGGAACCTCGCGGGCGGGCAGGCGGCTGTCTCAACGTGCCTGCTCCCCGCCCCCCTTTCCCAGAACCGGTTTGGCCAGTCTGAGGTACAAGAGGGGGGCTGGAACAATGGGAGTCCTATGCCCAGGAGAGGCTCTGAAGGACCCCAGACTGACATCCTAAAGATGGGGGAGGCACTGCTTTTCCTCCCAGGGGACAGACAGGTCACCCCTCTTCTGGAGCTTCCCAAATGTGAGATGTGCTCGGGGGCCTTCTTGGGGCTGGGGAGCATCCTGGGAGTTTTGCAGAGAAACTCCCAAGCCTTGGTCTCCTCAGGGATCCTGAGAACTCTGCAGTGTGCTGATCCTCTCTGAGCCTGCTGCAGCATCTATAAAGGGATCACTCATCTCTATGGTTGGGAGACGGAAATCGTGAAAGCCAGGGATGTGACACACCTGGAACCATCCTGGCCATCCTCCCAGCATCACAGCTCCTCACGAATGATCTATCCTCCCCTGCTACCTGTAATGACCCACCCTCACCATCTCCAACAGCCTCCTCCACCAGGCTTCCCGGACTCTAGTCCACACTGAATGAGCCCTCAAAAAACCAATTCAATGTTCCGAATGGATAAAGAATATGTGGCACATATATACAATGGAATATTACTCAGCCATAAAAAGAAACGAAATTGAGTTATTTGTAGTGAGGTGGATGGACCTAGAGTCTGTCATACAGAGTGAAGTAAGTCAGAAAGAGAAAAATAAATACTGTATGCTAACACACATATATGGAATCTAAAAAAAAAAAAAAAAAAAAAGAGGTTCTGAAAAACCTAGGGGCAGGTCAGGAATAAAGACGCAAATGTAGAGAAGGGACTTGGGGACACGGGGAGGGTGAAGGGTAAGCTGGGACGAAATGAGAGAGTGGCATGGACATATATACACTACCAAATGTAAAACAGCTAGTGGAAAGCAGCCACATAGCCCAGGGAGATCAGCTCAGTGCTTTGTGACCACCTAGAGGGGTGGGATAGGGAGGGTGGGAGAGAGACGCAAGAGGGAGGGGATAGGGGAATATATACATATAGATGTATATGTATATACGTATATATATGTATATATGTATATGTATCTATATGTATAGATGTATACATATAGATGATTCACTTTGTGATACAGCAGAAACTAACACACCATTGTAAAGCAATTATACTCCAATAAAGATGTTAAAAAAAAAAAAATTCAGATAGCCCAGTGGTATGCAATCTTCGCATGCCTTTTTTTTTTTTTTTTTGGCCACGCAGTGAGGCTTGTGGAATCTTAGTTCCCCGACCAGCGATTGAACCCCGGCCATGGCAGTGAAAGCACCCGAGTCCTAATGGACCACAGGGAATCCCCTTCGCATGCCATTTATTTGAGCAATTGGTAATTGTCAGATACTTAATATGAAGATGTATACAAATACTAATACTCACGTTGCTAATAACTCTTATTGTACACTCACTGTGTGCCAGGCACTGTTCTGAGCACTTCACATAAAATCATTTAATATCCACCACAAGCCTACAAGATAGATACTCTTACTGCTCCTACTTACCAGATGAGGACACGAGACTTGTACATGTTAAGTACATTATCCCATTTAAATCTCTCATCAGCTCTATGAAGTCCCTATCTTACAAATGATGAAATTGAACTTGCCCAAGGTCACACAGCAAATAAAAGTCAGAACTAATATTCAGACCCAGGTCTGTGACTCCACCACCAATCTGTGCCCTTAACTACTGCCCAGTACTGCCTCCCCAGGCTTTGGGGAGGATCTGGTGAAAAGTGTGTGAAAGTCCATTGGGAGGTGTCTCAGCTGACCTAACTGTAAACACTTTTATTATTATTGACACACTACAGGCCTTGATGAGCATACAGGGCAGGAGGTCCACACCCAGACCCTAATGAGCTCTCCCTTACCAACCGCTGACCATTCAGTTCAGGGAGGTTAGGTCCCTTCACTCCTTCATATCCACTTCGCCCCCCAGAGCACAGTCACATAATGAGGAGACACTGCACAGAGTGGTTGGGGACCAGGTGTCCATGGAGAGGTGGCACGCTGGGGCGCAGAGAGGTTTATTGTCAGCGTTGCACATAGAGCGGGACACTGGAAACATGAAGAGGGAGCCAATGCAGGACTAGGGGTCTTCAGAGAACCCTAGCCCTCTCATCCCAACTCCAGGGCCGACCTTGAGGCCGCTGGCCAAGGTACTGCCCAGACCCCTAGCTGGAAGCAGAGGACCCCAAAGGAGGGAGGATCCTGGGGGAACTAGGGTCTTGGAAGGGCAGTCTCTCCTCACTCGACCCTGCGTCCTGGGCTCTGGGGACAGCGCCCTTGCTGCAGTGGACGGAAAGCAAGGCTAGGTCAGGCTGAGCAGGAGGGCCCTCCAGAGCAGAAGCGACAGTGGTGGAAACAGTGTAAAAGAAGGGGCGTGGCGTGCGCGGAGCTGGATAAAGAGGGAGCCAGGCGAAAATTTGAGGGCAAGCGGACAATCCTCCCCCTGGGCGAGGCCAAACAAGAGGGCGGGGCAAGAAAGCTGAGCATAGGCCTGGGGGCAGGCAGAGGGGCGTGGTCAGGGGGTGGGGCCAGGGTCCGTGGGCAGCGCTAACCGAAAGTAGCGCCTCCCTGTTGTCCTCCAGCGCCTGCTTGGCCAGGTAGTGCTCGCGCTTTATCTTGGTAGCCAGGGCGGCTGGCACGTCGGGCACGAGCCAGGCGATGAGGCCCAGGAAGAACACCACGTGCTGGGGAGAAGGAGGGGCCAAAGAGAAGGACTGCTTTAGCAATCTTAATCTGCCGAGAGTTTACTAAGTGCAAGGCACTCTTCTGAGGGTTTCTGGGTATTCATTCAGTTAATCCTCACAACAACTCTAGGAGGTAAATTACTTCTCCTGTTTTACCTGTAAAGAAACCGAAGCATAAAGAGGTTGTCATTTGCCCAAAGACACAGAGGTATAATTCGAACCCCTTAACACTAGGGACCCTGTTAGAATCAGAGCTAGAGAAAAAGGATCTTGAGCAAAGCTGGAAGGAGCTCCAGGGCTGTTGCCAAGAGATAATAATAGTAGTAGTCGTGACATTAATTCACTGAGCACCCACTATGCTGTGCAAGTACTTGCCACTGAATCTTCATAGCGACCCTATGAAGTAGATCCTATTCTGTAATATACCCCATTTACAGCCAGTCAGCCGCACAGCCTGTACTTGGACCCGGGTCTGTCCGACGCACAGATGGCTGAGCCTACCTCGAAGGCGATGATGAAGCCCAGACGCACAGCCAGCAGCTTCCAGTAGAAGAGGGTGAGATTCCTCTGAGCGTCGCGAAAGCCCTTGTCCCTGGGTTGAGGAGGGCGCGGGGTCCCGCGAGGTTCTCGACTCCGCGACCGGCACTCCCACCCCTCCCCACCCTAGAGCCTGGCCCTGACAGGTTAGCAGTACCCTCAGCCAGCCCTGCCCTCTAGCCCGCCCCCTAGACTCAGCTTCCTGCCCTCCCAGTTAGGCCCCGCCCCACCCCTCCCACAAGCTCACTGCCCCGCCTCCAGATTCAGCACCCCGCCCCCAGCCAGGTCCAGCGGGTCCGCAGGCTCAAGGCCCCGCCCCTCCCAAGCAGGCCTCGCCCTACCGCACTCAGCCCGGGCTGGTGGTTCTCCCACCTGCAGGGCGTGTGGTGGCCCTAGGCAAGGTAAGCAGGGGGTGCGGGCGCCAGCATGAAGTTGACGTAGCCGCGCAGCTGGCTGTGGTGTTCTTACTGGTACAGGAGACGTGGCAGGAAGTCCGAGGTGAAGGCGATGAGGAAAGCCTGCAAGGGGGCTTCACAGGAAGGCCGTCCCGCCTTTCAGGGCCCAGTCTCCTAACTCATGCCGCCCAGGTCCAGTCCCACTCCCGCAGGCAGGAGCCTGTGCCCGAGGATTCTAGCCTTCTGCCCCTATTTCCCAATCTCTCACCCTGATTTCCAGCCTCAGCCCCCATTTCCCTATTCCCGAGCCTCCTCCCAGTCTCTGATCTTCATTTCCCCCTCTGACCCTGTATCTCCCTCCTTACCCCCCTCTCCTCACATTCACGATGACAGAAAGGTAGGCAATGGCTTCAAGCAGGACCAGCCAGATCCCAATGGCCTGGGTCCGCTCAGCCACCAGCCGCCAGTATTCGCACAGAACTTCTGGGTGTCCGGTCGGATCTCCACCCAGTTGCTGAGCAGAGCAAACAGGGGTGCCGGTGGGAAAGCTGCCACGAAGATGGTGATGAACCTAGACCGCAGCACTGGAGTTGGGGAGTGTCGGGCCTGGGGTCACCTCCCCTGCTGGGCCAGGCCCCCAGGAACCCTGCTGGGCCACTGCTCACCCATCTCCAGGAATTCATCAAACTGGCCCTTGAACTCAATGAACTCATAGTCCTGCTCCCAGCGCCGCTGCTCCTGCCTGATCTGGGTGTCCTGCAGCCCGGCCAGGTGTCTCTTCTGCCGCCAGGTCTTCAGCTTCCTGGGACCAGACAACGCCATTTCTATCCTCCCACTCCCTTAAAGATAGGCACCATGATTATTCACACTTTACAGATGAGGAAATGGAGACTCAGAGACCTGGCCCAAGGCTCCCCAAGTTGTAAATGGTGCAACCAGAGCTCAAGTCCTGTTTGTTAGACTCCAGAGTCTAGGGCTCTTAAACTCTGGGCTTCCTACATGGCCATTCTCGGTCTCTGAAAGCCCTTCCCCGATCTAAAATGCTAATAGAAAGCCCTCCTCTTTCCTGTTCAGCATATCATTTAATCCACTCAACTCTCTTGGAGAGGTATTATTGTCCCCATTGTACAGGTGAGCAAACTGAGGCTTAGAGAGAAGCAAAGCCAGAGCTTACAGGAGGCAGAACTAGGACTTATGTTCTGGGGTCCTGACCCCCATGGGGGGGCGGTTTCTGCTTTGCTCTCATATAGGCCCCCTGCCCCAGCCTGACTAGGCCCAACCCCCAGATCATCCCCTGCATGCACAGCACAATGAACTCCTGCACGTTGCTGACCAGCTGTTTGCTCACTGTGATGATGAAGAGCTGTTGAGCAAGCTCGAGAAGGCAGCCCCCAGGCTCGCTGTGACTGGCAGACACACAGCACCTTACTCAGGGCTTAGGGGCTGGCCCCCTACTCCTTGGAGGCCCCAGAGGCAGATCCTGCCCTGCCAGACCTGAGGGTGTGATGCCCCCCACCGTCCCTCAAGAGCTGGCCCTCTAAGGATACTCACGTCCTCGTTCCACATGCCAAGCAGCCTGCCATGCTCACCAGGGTATCCCACAAACCTGCAGGCCCACCGCATCTGTTGGCAATGTGCCCTCCCCTTCTGGAGCCAGGCCACAGCTAAACTCCATGCTGAGGCTGACCTCTCTCCCCGCCCACCCACTGAGAGATAACTCTGGTGACCGGGCTGCTGGGAGGCCTTGTCCCACGGCCCCCAACTAAGCTATGTTCCCAAGGCCTGTTGGGACCATGGCCCATATCTACTGCTCAACCCATGAGAAGTCAACTGGGTATTTCTGGCCCAGGAAGAGAGAGTCATGCTGCTGGTGGGGGGAGGGGTGGTTCTTTTGGTGATTCTCCCTCCCATTCCTGCCAAATGACAATGGCAATTACACATTAACACCACCTCCTGGGAGTCTAGCCCTTGAGGACTCCTGACCCATCCTTGTTAAAAACTGGAAGCTCCTAGAGGGAAGGCCCAGCTCTGGTTCTTTTCTGTGTCCCTAGCATCCAGTCCAGACTGCTCAGTGGAAAGGCTACCACAAAGATGGTGTTGAAGTCAAATGTCAGCAATGGGATGTTGAGTGAATGAATGAATGCAGGTGTTAGAGTTTCACATTTACCCAATGATGCATTGGTATATTACAGTTGAGAAAATTGAAGCCCAGGGATTTCCTTGGTGGGGCAGCGGTTAAGACTCCATGCTCCCAATGCAGAGGGCCCAGGTTCGATCCCTGGTCAGGGAACTAGATCCCACATGCATGCCGCAACTAAGAGTTCACATGCTACAGCTAAGGAGCCCGCGAGCCACAACTAAGGAGCCTGCTTGCCACAACTAAGACCCAGCACAACCTAAATAAATAAATAAATAAATAAATAAATAAGTATTAAAAAAAAAATTGAAGTCCAGGGAAATCAAGGACCAACTTCAAGGTCAAGACCTTGGTAGAGACAAATCTAGAGGCTCAAGGATGCTGCCACTCTGCTGGCAAATCATTTGAGAGTCGACAGCCTTGGTGGGGGTTGGGGGGGGGAGTCCTCACCTGCCTTTGAAGAATGCCACAAAGAAGGGAGAGGAGTAGATGGACTTCCCTGGCGGTCCAGTGGTTAAGACTCTGCACTCCCAGTGCAGGGGGCATGGGTTCTATCCCTGGTTGGGGAAGATCCCGCATGCTGTGAGGCATGGCCAAAAACAACAAAAAAAGAAAGGAGAGGAGTAGAAATTGACAAACTGGAGGATGAAGACTTTAAAAGTGAAGGCATCTTCATGGAGGGTCTGGGCTCTGTGCATCTCTGGGCAAAAGGCAGAGCTGGTCAGAGTTTTATTGAGTGTAAGGGGGCAGGCCGAGCCCATTGGGTCAGCTCATATGCTTCTGTCCCCAATCCACCTTCCCCTAAGGCCGACCATGCCCCCCTGGCCACCTTCATCTGAGGATGGCTGAGCAGGCTGGGGACACCAAGGTGGGAGCTGCAGGCTCTGAGATGCAGGTTGCCCTGCCTCAGGGCTCACAGTTCCCAAGTGATGCCAGGACACCCCTGCGATCCCCTGCTCTTACTCATCCCACCTGGTGAGCTGCTCAGCCAGTGAGGTATAGACCTGGCCCAGGAGGAGGATCAGTACCAGGTAGAGCACAGTGCTGCTGATGTTGGCAATGTTACCAGCCTAGGCAGAGTGATGGCCATCACCTTGAGCCCAGCCACGTGGAGAGGCAGAAGGAACTTGAGGATGCCCCCGTTGTGCCCGGAGTCTGGAACAGTGGTCCTACCCTCCATTGCTCCAAGGGGCACCCACTTGGGTCATGAGCACAGAGTTGGCCGTGTGGAACATTGCAATGCTGATGATGCCGCAGTAACTGATGACAGACACCAGGAAAATCATCACCACACAGAGCTGGGGGCCAGCAGGGAGAGCTGTCAGAGCTGGAAGGCAGGTCCACCAGGGCACCAGCCCACCCTGCAGGGCACAGTCCTTCCAGAGCAAGGGCCCAACGCCCCCTCACCATGATGAGGATGGCTGCAGAGCTGGTGAGTAGGCAGGGAAGACGGGTGCGGGGTGGGAAGTAGGGCTCCTTCAGGCCTGTCACTGGGTTCTGGGCCATCTGTGGGGCCAGGGCAGCAAACTCTGGATGTGGGCACTCCTATCAGAGGGGGCAACAGAAATGTGCATCCCAGGGCCCAAGGGTCTGGGTGTCATGACCCTGGGGTGGGGGAAGCCTCCTGCCTTTTCCTGTTTGCACAGGGAGCTCTGGAAATGCAGGAATGAGGTCTGATTCATTTTTGTTTCTGCAGGGCCTTTTTTCCCTAGGGCCTGGCTAAGAGCCTGTGGATGGATGGATGGATAGATGGATGGATGGATTGGCGGGTGAGTAGACAGAGAAGTTAACAACAAATGGATGCACATGTGGGAGAGGGCTAGATAGTCTGAAGGACAGGTGGCAGTAGGTGGACAGGTGGGTGGGCAAACTAGACAGGCAAATCTCTGTAAGTGAGTGCACAGATGTGTGGGTAGATGGGCAGATGGATGTATGTATGTATGGATGGCTAGGTGGAGGAGGACATGAGGGTGTGGTTGGATGGATGATGGACATGAGGATGGATGGGTAGATGGATGGATGGGTGGATGAGTAGATAATGTATTAGTTATTCAATAACTACTAACTGACCACATACACTCTGCAGTAGATACTGGATATGACATGATGAACAAACTGGACAAAATCTAAGTCCTAACAGAGTTTACAGTCTAGTTGGGGAGATGGACATTAGATAAATGAACACAAATATGTACTTGTGAATAACTCCTATGAAGGAAAACTGGTCTTCAGGGATGGTCACTCAGAGGAAATGACATTTTAGCTGGGACTTAAAAGATAAACAGGTGCTAAGTAAGGGGAAAATGAAGGGGAAGCATTGCAGGGGTTGGGGAGGAGACTGTGTGCAGAGGCAGGGCCACTCTTTGAGTCACATGAGTTGTATAATTCACTGCTCTAAGAGATTCCATTCACAATGACGTTGTTACTTCAGTTTTTCCTTCCTGCTTTTTCAGTCCTCCAGAACCTGTTTAACCAATCAATACCTTATAATAAATCCTCTCTGTTGAAATAACTAGTCTGGTTTCTATCTTCTTGTCAACCCTAACTGTTGGATGGATTACATTATGGATATTTGGACAGATGGATAGGTGGAGAGATAGATTTGTGATTCATAGATTCACCCATCAAATGTTTAATGAGCACTTTCTATATGCTAGGGGCTGTTCTGGGCCTTAGGGAGACAGCAACATCACACACAAGGTCTCTGGAGCTCACGTTCTAGCGGCAGAGGACAGACAAAAAACAATAAACAAGAAAATGTAGTGATAAATGCTGTGATGAGATTAAAACAGTGATAGGGAGCTTCTTTAGATTGGGTGATCAAGGAAGGCCTCTTTATTTTTATTTATTTATTTATTTTGGCCACCCCCCTCTCAGCTTGCAGGATTTTAGTTCCCCGACCAGGGATTGAACCCAGGCCCTTGGCAGTGAGAGAGCGGAGTCCTAACCACTGGCCATCAGGGAATTCCCAAGAAAGTCCTCTTTAAAAGGGTGACATTTAAGTCAAGATATGAATGACAAAAAGTAGGCCATATAAAGTCTGGAAGAAGAAGATTCTAGCAGAGAACAGCCAGTGCCAAGGCTCTGGGGTGGAAATAACCCTGTCCTATTCAAGGAACAGCAAGGAACCAGTGGAGCTAGTGGAGGAGAACTAGGCAGAAGCCAGATCACACAGAGTTGTGGGCTGCTGTGAGGGGCTTGGATAGTTTTCCAAGTGCATATGAGAACCCACTAGAACGCTTTGAGTAGGATAATTCAGGATGTGATTTGTATCTTCAAAAGATTGCCCTGGCAGCTGGGAATGGATTGAATGGGGGCAAACATAAGAGCAGAGAGATATATTGGGAGGCTACTGCGGGGGTTCAGGTAAGAGAGAATTGTGGTTTGGACTGGGGCTAGGGGGTGGGGAAAGTGAGGGTGGCAGTGGAGATGGAGAAAAGCAAACAGATTCAGGATCAATGATTAGATGTTTGGATGGACAGGTGGATGGCTAGATGGGTAGATGAGTGGAACGCTTCTCTCCTTCTTCCCTGTTTCAGGAAGAGTTTCTCTTTGAGCCTCTAAATGCCTCTAGTATTTAACCTCACCAAACCTTATATCATCCTGATGTCAGGGGAGGGTGGAAAAGTGACCCAGGAAAATTGTAGGGAAGAGCCAGATATGGATCCTGGGATGCTGGACTCCAGAGTCTGAGCTGTTCCCAGCATGCCTTATGGCCTCTGAGAACTGCGGGAAGCAGAGTTCTGGGCCTGGAGGGCTGAGCTGGGCGTCAACTCCTCTTCCTGGAAGTCACTGCAGTCCCAGTGGTGGGCCAAGGTGGTACTCTTGTGCTCCCAGTGCTCCAGGAAGGCCATGGCCCAGAAGGACAAGAAGATGCTAAAGAACACAGTTCCCAGATGGTCAAAGAGATAGCCCAGCTGCAAAGGAGGGAGAGAGGACACACTGCAGAGGGCACACTGCCTTCCCAGCAGCTAGGCCCAAGGTGCTGGGTCCCAAACACCTACCCATTCCCTTGCTCTCTTCCCTGGCTCACCTTGGCCATGGGGCAGATCTCGGAAATATTCCATGTGGCACAAGTATCCATTCCATGTGGCACAAATATTCCATGTGGCACAGAGTGAGCACATGAGGAAGGAACTCCTGCTCGCACAGATCTCCTCCCTATGAGCAAAGAGTACCCCATCCTGGGAGGGTCTATCCTCAACCAGCCAGCTGACCCAGCCCATGCAGCTCATCCCCCCAGCACTCCCAGTCACTCACGCTGGTACATTTGTGCCCATGGTAACTAGGCCAGAGGTAAAGACCAGGGTACCCACAAGAGCAGCAGTCAGCAGCCAGGCTGTGTAGGTGACAGAATGCGGGGGGACAGAATGCTCATGAGCCCCCATCTCCGTACTCAACCCCAGCTCCCCGCCCTCACCCCCAACACCAGATGCACCAACCAGGCAAAGTAGATAGCTACCTTGTCCCCAAAGTCCTCCTGTATGTGGTGCAGGGGCTGGTACTTGTGCCAGCACCCTCAGCAGGCCCAATATGAATAGAGCAATTGTCGAGGGTTGAGGTCTGCACCAGGCACCTGGTACCCGGGCAGATCACAGGGGCCCCAGGGAGAGGAAAGGCGGGAGGGCTGCAGGGAAGTCCCAGAATTTTCTCCTAATGCCCCTGCAGTGGAAGAAAGCTGGGTTTGTGTCATCTCTACCTCACGCAGTGGGAAGGCTGCAGTGCAGACTCCCTCGGTCAGCAGACGGGCCATGCCCATCTCTGCACGTTTCTGTTTCCCACAGATTGTTCGGGCCAGGATCTCTGCCACCTGCCAGAAAGAATTCTGGCATCAACTCCGCCCCTGTAAGGTCCCAGCTGGACCCTCCCCAGGCAGTTGTCTCATCACTTGGTGCCTCTGGGTGCTGGAGAAGTAGGAGTCATGGGAAGCCCTGCCCAGGAATCTGTGAGCAGAGCAGGGGTCAGAAGCTGAACCCTCCGCCGAATGCGAGACCTAACACGATAAGAGCGCAGTCTCTAGGCTGGGGACACAATGATAAAACGTGCCTGCTGGACTTCCCAGTGGCACAGTGCTTAAGAATCCACCTGCCAAATGCACGGGACACAGGTTGGATCCCTGGCCGGGGAAGATCCCACACGCCACGGAGCAACTAAGCCCGTGCGCCACAACTACTGAGCCTGCGCTCTAGAGCCCACAAGCCACATCTACTGAGCCCGCGAGCCACAACTACTGAAGCCCGCGTGCCTAGAGCCCCTGCTCGGCAACAAGAGAAGCCACCGCAATGAGAAGCCCGCGCACCGCAACGAAGAGTAGACCCCGCTGGCGGCAGCTAGAGAAAGCCCGCCTGCAGCAACGAAGACCCAACGTAGTCAAAAATAAATAAGTAAAATAAATAAATTTATTTTTTTTAAAAAAAGTGCCAGCTGCTAAAACCGGAAGGCCCTTCTCCCCACAAAGCTCAGCCTGGGCTGGGTGTTTTGCAGCCAGGTGAGCATCTGAGGGGCATTGAACGGGTGGGAAGCCGGGGAGAGGAGCCAGGGACGGGGAGCCGCTCGGGCACGGCCTGAACCCCAGGCTGCGGAAAGGACAAGCCTGAGACCTAAAGTGAGTTAAGCAGGAGTTGTCTCCTTGGCAAACCAAGGAGGAGCAACGGAGCCTCGATTTGGCTAAGCCTGCGGCTGGCGCCCCTCCCCTCTGCGGGAGGCCCCGCCCACCCGAGACCACTCGCCCGCTCACAAGTCCAGCTTGGAGCGGCGGAAAGTCCAGCTGCTTACTGGGCACGTGTTGCTGCAGAGATTGCAGCAGGCGAAGGCGCCGCAGTAGCTCCCCCCTCCGTCCGAGTCCGGGTTACGTCGGGCCTGCGGGACCAGGGCAGGGTCACCGGTACCTGGGAAGACTCCGCCCCCGGGCTGACCTCGCCCCTGCCCATCCCTCCCACCTACAGCGGCACGCGCAGGCTCAGTTCCTCCGCCAGCAGCTCCCAGGGCGCACAGCTTGGCGAAGTACACGGCGAGGGCGCGGCGCTTGGCGAGACTGCACTCCTTGGGGGGCCGGGGTCTCCGGATGGACCAGACCCCAGAGCCCCTCCTCTCATGATCCCACCTGGGAGTGAAAGATCCCGTTCCGCGCGCGCGGGCCCTTGGCCGCCTTCAAAAGCTCTTTGATTTGCGTTTCCTCGTTTGAAATTCAAACGAGGGGGGAACTAGCACCCTCATTTTACAAACGTGGAGATAGACGCTGAGTAGGCCGGCGTCATACAGTAGTGGCTGCTGGTTCCCATTTATTGAGCACCTCCAGTGTGCAGGCCCTGGGCTGAGCGCTTTGCACACTGGCCAGTTTAATCATCACAGCCCCTCTATGGGGCTGACGCTACGGTAAAGCCCATTTTACAGATGAGTTGCTGAAGTCGCTTGCGCAGGTCACAGGGCTCGTTAGGGGAGCCCGCGCTCGGCCTCGGGGATTGAGCCCGCGCAGCCCGTCCCCGCCGCGCTCACCTCCTCCAGGAGCACCCCGGCCGCGCGCAGGTTCCTCTGGAACTTATCGCGCCAGCTCCGCTGCAGGAGTCGCTGCCACCACGCCCGCCGCGGGGGTCGCAGCTTCTCCTCCCTCACGAGCAGGAAGTCTGTCCCATCGCGGGGGCAGAAGGGCAGTTGGGAACGGTCTGCCCCACCCTACCCCACTTCCACCCTGGGTGGGGAGTTGGGGGCTGGGTTTATCAGTCCCACTAAAGCCCAAATTAAAGGAAATAGTTCGTGGGACTTCCCTAGCGGTCAGTGGTTAAGACTCCGCGCTCCCAAAGCAGGGGGCCCGGGCTCGATACCTCATGCCGTAACTAAAGATCCCGCAGGAGGCAACGAAGGTCCGCGTGTCACAACTAAGACCCGGCACAGCCAAATAAATAAAAATAAAAAATAAAAAATAAAGGAAATAGTTCGCGCCACAGCAAGAGCGACTGGGCTTAGCTCAAAGGAGGAACTGCCCATTGCAAAAAAAGGACCAGAGATGCCACGGGATTCCTCGCGGAGGTAAGACCTCTCTTTCCTCCCTGTAAGAGAGGGACTGTGGGTTGGCTACTCTGGCTGCCTGAGTGAAGCGGTGAAGTGGAGTTAAAGAGTCCTGTCTGGCCCCAGTCTCACCGATTTCGGTTTTCCAGTCGCGGAAAAAGTTGCCTCCGGAATCTGGGACACAAATGCTGCCGCGGGACGCGCAGAGACGGTCGTCCTCTGGTCCTTGTCCTCGGCGCCATCGCCGTCCTGGGCGCAACAGGACCGGAGTGCCGGTGAGAGGACCCCGGCGAAGATACAGGTGCCAGGAACTTCTCCACCCGCCCATCTGGGCCGCCCCTCCTTCCGCCCACTCGCCCGCCCGCCCACCTCTGGCTAAATATAAAGTGCAACAATGGAGGCGCTGTCGGCGCGATCTGCGACCCTTCTCCCTCTTCTCCACTCGCTCTCAGCCCCAGAAACACCACCACTACCATAAGTAACAACAGCGACAAAGACAGTAGCCAACATTTGCTGGGCCCTTAATTCAGTGCCTGGCCCAGTACTAAATATTTTACACGCATTTACTTGTTACAACTCAAAAGAAATGAGTGGGTGCTCTTGTTATCTCCATTTTACAGATGACACAAAGGAATTAAAGTGAACAATCCAAAGTCACAGTTCTTCACCTTCCTTCTGGGCCACGGTCCCAAGCCTCAGTCGGTCCCCTTTGCTCCCAGGAAACACCCCTTCTTTCTAGAATAGAATTGAATACCAACTCTCCCCACTTCACCTCGCCCCCACTGGCCCAGCCTCTAGGTCTGAGGTCACAGGGAGGGAGGGCCCCCCCCCCCCACCTTACTCCCAGCTTGGGCCTCTGGGGATTTGCCTCCACACAGCTCTGACTTGTCTTGGGCCCTGAGCCCCATGCCACCCTCTGGGCACTGCTCCCCCAAGTCTGTTTCATGGCACGGGGTGGAGGCTGGGGGTGGTGTCATGTCTGGCACCAGGCTGCCCGGGGAGTAAGGAGATCCAGGGCAGCACCAGGGAGTCCCACCCCCATTCTGGACTCACCCAGGGCTCTGGAGGCCTGCCCAGCAGCCTTTGCAGATCTGGCTCCTGCATCCCCTTCCTCATCCTGGGAGCAGGCAACTTGCCTGGGGTTCTCCTTGTTGTCCACGAGGCCAGGCTTGGCTGGTGGCTGGCAGCAGGCAGGAGCTTCACTTACCAGCTCACTGTGGCCTGGGAAGGATGGGGGAAGGAGAGGAAGAGGAGAGGGAGGAGGGAGCGAGGCACCAGTACCGTATTTCCCCTCCTACAGGCAGCCCCAGGCTTCTGGTTGGAAAAGCAAGACCAGGTGGGATCGTGTGAGGGGCTGGACCCAGAAGACACCACTGGGGGATGAGGGGAAGGGACAGTGCAGGGGAGAGGGGCACGGAAGGCTAAGAGCATCAGGGCTGCTCCATGGCTCTGCAACCTTGGAGAAATGCCTGACCCTCTCTGGCCTCAGCCTCCCTATCTTAGTCCATTGGACTGCTACAACAAAAAACCACAAACTGGGTAGCTTATGAACAACAGAAATTTATTTCGCATGGCTCTGGAGGCTGGGAGTCCAAGATCAAGTCGTCACCACTGTCCAGTTCTGGAGAGGGCCCTCTTCCTTGGTCACAGCCAGCACTTTTTCTCTGTATCCTCAGATGGTGGAAGCGGCTAGGGAGCTCTGTGGGGTCTCTCTTATTAGAGCACTAATCCCATTCATGAGGGCTCTGTCCCCATGACCGAATCCGCTCCCAAAGGCCCCTAATACCATCACACTGCAGACTAGGATTTCAGTGTACCCATCTGGGGGGGACACAACCATTCGGTCCATAGCACTCTCCCTCTGTAGGAAAGGGGCTTGGGGAGGGAAGAAGAGGGGTCTGGGATGTCCTGACAAACAGCACCAGGGCTGGGCTGCAGCACATACACAACCCCACCCCTGGAGAAGCTAGTCCCTCCTCCCACCAGCTTCCCTCTACAGCCCTGAAGTCTGTGGGCTCCAGGGCCCGGAGGAGCAAACATGGCTACCCTCTTCCCAAGGATCCCCTCTAAGTCAGGGCTCACCCCTGAACCAGCCTGGGGGCATAGTCACTACCCCTTCCCTCCAGGTAGCCCCAGGGCCCACAGAGGGAGCAGCAGGGTATTTGCCTTTGAGCTGTTGTGAGGCTTTACCTAATGGTGGAATTTCTGGCACCAAAATGGGGAGAAGCCAACTCCCCGACTTCCAGTGGCCTCCGGACACGCCACAGAATGGCCTCTGTCTCCCAGGCCCTGAGAGAGGAACTTTATCTGGAGTCTGGACCCTCTCCTGTGCAGGACCTACCACGTGATTGGTGGTGTCCAGTGGAAAACTATTGAAAAATTATTAAGGATTTCAAGATGGCAACAGCAGAGCATTAAGCCAGGTGTGGGCCCCCCAGTGCAGAGCCCTGTGGACTGCTCAGGTGCCAGGCCGACAAAGCCGGCCTGAGTCCGTGTGTGTGTGTGTGTGTGTGTGTGTGTGTGTGTGTGTGTGTGTGTGTGTGTGTGTGTGTGTGTGTGTGTGTGTGTGCGCGCGCGCACACACATTCTCTTCTCATTCACGCTCCGCGACCCTGCCCAGAGTCCACTCTGAGGGGACAGCCACCAGCTATTAGGAGAATTATGGCTCTGCAGCTCCCTCCTCCCTCGGGCTTCCAGTTCTCTGCACTTCAGTGGAGGCCTCTAAGGGGGTAGCCTACAAAATACTAAAGTGGCACTGGGCCTGGGCTCTGAGGGGCTGAGAAAGCAGCGCTGGGATGGCAGGTGGCCGGCTCCAAGTCTTAGCACCGTTGTGGTCCCCACTTTGTTCTTACTCAGGGAGAAGGGAATTGTTTACCTCTTGGTTTGGGGTGAAAGTGGGTGAGGGGTCGATTCTCTGACTGGAGCAGTGCTAACCAGTGCCAACCAGTGTCCTGCTCTGCTGTGGGGAAGATCTAGGTTATTTCTCCAGAGCAACCTCTGGCTCTTGGCTGAGCTGGTGCCCAAGAAGGATGCTGAAGCTTTCAGGCCTGAGATAACTGGCTGGGATGTGGGGTAGCTGGTGCCCACAACACACACAGGTATCCATAGCTGGAAGGTCACATTCCAGCCCAGAGGCCACCTTTGCTGGGTCCTGCCTTGCTCTGCCTGGTGGGTAAGGTCTACTGGAGCTAAGAACAGAGGGAAATGGGCCAAAGCAGAGCTGAAGGCAGCAGTGGGACACTCTGTGGCCCGGGAGCAGGAGTCGGCCAGTGGGCTGTGCAGGCTGAGAGGCTTGGGTCCTGCCCAGCAACATTCCTCCTCTGGGACATGGGCTAAGCTCAGGTCTCAGCTCTGAACCTGAGTTGGGGGTAAGAAGGTGCTAAAATCAATGCTTTAGGCCCTGGAAAGGTTGACAAACCTACAGGCAGTGAGTGCACATGGTGGACAGACTGACAAGCAGTGCCATGCAGGCCATCAGTAAGAGTAGGAGCGTAAGCCAGGGAGAGCACGCAGGAGTCTCCTGTGTGTGCCAGGACGGAGAAGCGGGGCAGCATTTTAGGGCAAGTACTGCTGTGTGTGGGCACATGATCATGCGCGTGAGTGTGAAGTGTTCAGAGCTGCTTTCTCGAGAGGAGGCTCTGAGGGTCAGCTGGCTGACCTGGGCATCCAGGGCCCTTCCAGCTGGGTCAGACTCAGGCCGGCTCTCTGCCCAGGGGTCCATCTATGGGGCTGGAGAGGGTGTCACCAGGGAGGGAAAGAAAGTATAAAGGCCGGCTTTATAAATAAATGTATAATTTATTATACATTTATTATACAAAGTATAAATGTGGCCCGCATTCACTAGTGTCTGGCTGATGGGGCAAGGGCACAAGGTCACTCACCTTCCTGCTCCTGTCCTTGCTGGCCTCCTGCCAGCTCATGCCCTGACCCCCCACCTGGCCCAGTCCCTGCCCAGTGATACTTTCTGGTTCCCCCAGGCTGGCAGGGCCCCTGTCCTAAGCATAGCTTGACAGTTTCATGGTCAAAAAAAGGAATTCCAGAGTGAGGTGCTTGCCTCCTGGACACACAGGTGGACTACATTTCCCAACTTCCCCCGCTGCTCTGTGTGACCATGTGACTAAGTGCTGGCCAATGGAATGTGGGCAGAAATGAGGCACACCGTCCTAGGCCAGGTCCGTAGAAACCTGCTGGGGGACCTTCCACTCGCACTCATCCCGTCTGCTGACTGGATGTTGATGCCCCAGGACAAACTGGGAAGAAACTCATTGAAGATGTCAGAGCCTGGGTCTCTGAATCAGTGTATAGAGCAAAGCCTCCACACCCACCTTCACCTCCACCTGAGGTGAGACATAGAAAGAAAAAAACTTCTCTTAAGTTAAGCCACTGAGAGTTCAGGGTTTACCTGGTACAGCAGATGGTGTTACCTCAGCTAACACGTACAGGCTCTGACTGAAGTCACTTGAGGTCCAGGGCCCAGCTGAGGCACCCCCTCTCCCCAATCACACTCCACGGTTGCTGCGGAAGGGGGAAGGGCAGGGGGAGACTGGGGAGATGCTTGAGCCCTCAGGCCTTGTGTATACAGTTCCTCAGTTTCCAGAAACCCAGACTCCTAGGGCAGAGGGAGGAGGCCAGAGGACAGCCAGACGCCCTCAGACGGCTGCCCTACCGAGCCTTGTGCCCCACCTCACTGCCAAGAATTCCACAAGGAAAGTGCTCTGGGGGCGGGAGCCTCCTCAGGCCACCATTCTCCCTGACTAGGACCCTCTGGCCAGTCCTCGGGATGAGATCAATATTCCTGTCCCAGCCTTGGGCCCTGGGTCCTGCTCTGGGTCACCTGAGGGTCGGGAGTGCCCACTCATCATGCCACCACCCCTCAGCTGGGGGGGTCCTCTGGGGGGTTGGGGAGCAGGCCAGCTGCCACCTGGTCCTGGTGCCACAACTGCTCTGCCAGGCCGTTGAGCACGTGGGCAATGTCGGCCAGCCCAGCCCGCCCATCCAGCGTGCGTCCATCTGCCAGCCGTCGCCCTGGCACACTCTTCACCCGCAGGAGGGGCAGCTCCCAGGCCTGCCGGAAGGCTGTGAGGTCACGCTCAGGCACGTCCGTGTGCATATACTGGTCAAATCTGGAGGAGGGTCAAGGAGCCTGTCTGGGTGCCTCTGCTTACCACCCCATCAAACCCAGCCTTCTCCCTCCTCCCTTGCCCCCCACACCCAGGGTCTGGGGGAGGCCCTGTTGCAGCCTTTAAGATAAAGCCCATGGGGCTGGACCCCATAGCTGGGCAGAGGCAGGCTGCCTGACACCCTTGCTCCGTGCCTTGCCAAGTGTGGCCTCTGACAGTCCTAGGGGCCACCCAAAGGATACTTGGAGCCGATGACCAGCCTGACCACACCAGGGGCCTCGCCTGCTACTCGGGCCAGCTGTCCAGGGAGGTCTTCAAAGGAGGCACGGTCAGTGAAGGAGAAGAGGAAGAGGAAAGCATCTGTTTTCTCCTGGCAAGCCTGGGGATAGAGAGGCTGATGAGAGGCTGATGCGAGGCTTGTAACCAGAACCTGTCGGCTGCAGGACCCTGAGAAGTCTCAGCACCATCCCTCCTTTCACAGACTGGGAAACTGCGGCCCAGAGCAGGGAGTGGCTGGTCCCAGGGCAGAGCTCTCCCAGCCCGGGCAGCATCCTCAGTCCATTCATGCCCACTTCTGGCTCATGCAGACCAGGCAGGCCAGGCTCAGACGCCTGTGCTCAGAAGCCCACCTCAGGCAACCAGCCCCTCCTGGACCCACCCAGGCCCACCTTCCTGCTCACCGGCAGCATGTGATCGAACTTTTTGAGCGCAGACTCCCCGCAGTCCCAGAACTCAAAGCGGAACATGACAACACGGTCGCTGGCCTGCAGCTTGGCCGGCCAAAATACCACGGTGGTCTGGATGCCTGGGGAGGCAGGGGTCAGTCACTCGGCATGGGAGAGGTGGAGGTGGAGAGGAGTAGGGGGCCCAGAAGAAACAGGAAGAAGATATGTCCCTACCTTAATGGGTCCTCAGTCTGATGGGGGAGGCATAGTCCCTGACATGGGAGAACTCTCAGTCCTATGGGGGAAACTGCCCTGCCCCAGAGGAGCCTCCAGTCTACCAGGGAGAGGCAGCCCTAGCCCTAGCCATGACAAAGTAGTTTCCTTCTTGTGCACTGGGGAAGCCAAAGGTCCCGGAATACTCTCAGATATTGCAACATGATGGTCAATCAGCATCCAGTGGAAGGAAACAAGAAAGGAAGATCAGGGTTTTCTGAGCACCTATCTTGTGCCAGCTCAATGCTAGGCATGTTACCACCACTATCGCTAGTACCAACCCCACCACAACCCCAAGGGGTTGGTACTATTATCCCTTTTGGACAAAGGAGCCAATGTAGGTTCAGAGAGGTGAAGTGACTTTCCAAGGTTGCAGAGTAAATGGTAAGGCTGGTTACAAATCCTAGCTTATGTGGTCCAGGGCAAGTCTTTTCTCCACCCCAGGGAAGGCCTCCTAGGAGGGACTCACCAGTGGTTTCGTGGTGCACCACGGGCACCTCCAGGCCAGCCAGCTTGGCCACCAGCGCTGTCTTGCCCACACCACTCTTCCCAGACACAAAGATCTTGTAGCTGGCGGTGTCAATGGCCACAGGCGGGGGCAGCACTGGTCGCTCGAGCAGCCCTGGGGCAAGGAGGGATCCAGGTGGGGTCAGAGAGTCAACGTGCACTTGCCCCATCATACCTTGGGTGTACAACCTCATCTCTCAGGGCTTTTTCAGTGCCAACCAACCATTCCCTATACAGCACTCATGACAGAGGCCTGGGATACAAGCAGCATCCCCGGAGGAGAAGCTCTGCTGGGAACACCCGTGCTTTGTGAACTGGGCCAGTGCCTACTCCAAATAACACCATTTTTCAAAAAAAGTTTGATGCATGAGATGATTTTTATTATTTTATTTTATTTTTTGCCGCACCACGCGGCTTGCGGGATCTTAGATCCCCGCCCCCCCGACCAGGGATCGAACCCAGGACCCGGCGGTGAAAGCACTGAGTCCTAACCACTGGACCACCAGGGAATTCCCTGATATGGTTTTTATTAATACTATCACATATCCTAGATTTCCCACAGGTAAAAGAAAGGTTTTTCCTAATTCTCTCCTCAGTGGAGAAATATCACCAAAGTATCCTTAATTAACATAAACTCCTTAGAATCAATACAGTGAGATATTTATGAATGTTTACTTATTTATTTATTTATTCTTTTTTTTTTTTTTTTTGGTCCCACCGTGCAGCGTGTGGGATCTTAGTTCCCTGACCAGAGACTAAACTCAGGCCCACAGAAGTGAAAGCGCCGTGTCCTAACCACTGGACCGCCCTGAATGTTTTTAATTTAAAACTTGCAAAAAATAAAGTCTAAACTATGATCCATCTATAGGCGTAGGACCTCAAAGTCCTAAATTGTGGGTTGCCTGTCACTCTCTGGTCTTAAGCCTTCTGGTGTTTTGTCTCTCCTGGCCAGAGCTGGACTCCTGCAGCCGATGCCAGGCCCCTCTGCTGGCCTGTCAGCTGACCTTGCCTGGGTGAGTTAACTTCACCCTGGGGAACATGAGTGCCTTATCCTGGAGACAGCAGGATATGGAAAAGGCTTGTCTCTACTCACTAGGGGATCTTGGACAAGTCTGCAACATGCTGTTGAGAAGGTTAAATTGGAGTCCATTGTATAAAGTGCCCAGCAGAGGGCCTGCCACCAGGTGAGGCCTCAATCAACAGCCTCTCTGGTGATAGTGGTTCCTGGCAGGGTTTTGGCTGTTTCCATGGCTCTGATGACAGAATTAACTCTAAGGAGGTTTGGGGGTGGGAACCCCAGGATAGGGCTTCTGGGGTCCCCAAGGTTGAGGAGTGCAGTGGAGCAGGCCCTCACTGCCCTGCTTCTCTGCTCCAGGCCCCCCAACACAGGGGACACTATTCTCCCCAGGGAGTGGCAGGTGACAGGCTGGGGGAGGGGGGCACTTACCAAACACCCGCCGTCGGTTCTTGCGCAGGATGCAGGCCAGGTACTCCTTGCCCTCGGCGCTCTCGTGCCAGTCTGGGACAATCACTGAGCCTGGGGCGGGTAGTCTGGCCATGGCTGGGCCACCTGACGGGGAGGGGAGATGGTAGAATGCTGAGAGTAGGGGATGGGAGAGGGTAACTGTTCCAAGCTGTACCTGTGAGGCCTCTTAACCTGCCCTCGGACTCTACCCTGGAGCCCCAGCTCCCTCCTTGGAGGATGGAGCAATTATGGAGCCCCACCCTTCTCATTATTACGACTAACATTTTTGGAATCCAAGCTCCCTTTCAACATCCTGAGGGGTTACACACCCCCGTCCCCGTCTTATCACCCAGAAGGTGCAATTCCATAGTCCTTTCTCCTCCGTATTGCCCCCTGGGGGACAGCCATCCCATTATTGCCCCAGAGGGCATTTACACAGTCCCTAGCTCCCTTGTCTCCTCCGGGGGGCGGGGAGTCACACAGACCTGCTTCTCCTCTGCCTCCTGGATCCTGACTCCCAGGCCCACCCAGCCCTCACCATCAGCAGTCCCCGCGGGCGAATGGGCCCGGGTGGAGACCGCCCCTTTAAAAGCCCGCCCAGAGCTCCCGCCGCCCAGCACGCGGGGTCAGCTTCCGCCCTGCTTGCGTCCGGCTTCGGCTCAAGCCGCCAGCCCAGGCGCCGGTGCTTGAGGCGCATGTGCGGAGGCTGTTGTCATGGAGACGCGGGGGGCGGGGTTGGGCTGCCGGGTTCCACGTAGGTTTGGTCTCTCCTATGTGTGCAGCCACTCCGGCTCAGAGACACCCTGGACAGGGACTTGCCCTCTGGGCCATGGATCCTCTTCACATTGCTCAGTCCCAGACCCAGTCTTTCCTCCAAAACTTGATCAAATCCCCCTTCTCCAGGAGCCTTCCGTGCCTCTTTGCTCCTCAGTTTCCTCTTCCATAAAGTGGAGGTAAAATACTATTACCTCCTAGGGTTCTTTACAACACTGCCTGGTCCATAGCAGTGCTCAGTAAGTTTACTTATTATTGTTGTTACTTATTCCTGCTCGGCAGGAACTCGATATGAATTAAACACCACTGGCTTCACAGATGGGGAAAAAGCTGCTGAGAGATGTCAACGGACTTGCTCAAGGTCTTAAAAATGAGTCAGAGGCTCTCCAGTCACTCATTGATTGATTGATTGATTGATGTCACTCATTCAACAAATAATAACTGAGCGCCTACTGTATGCCTGGACTGTTCCAGCTGCTGGGAATACAATGGCAACAAGAAGTCCCTGCCCTCCTGGAGCTGACCTTTCAGCACTGAGGCCATGAGCCCGTCTCCACCGTTCCAACACTGGGCACCAGGCCTGTTACCCTGAAGATTTCCAACACTGGGCACCAGGCCTGTTACCCTGAAGATTTCCAACACTGGGCACCAGGCCTGTTACCCTGAAGATTTCCAACACTGGGCACCAGGCCTGTTACCCTGAAGATTTCCAACACTGGGCACCAGGCCTGTTACCCAGAAGATGGGTGTTCAGTAAATGCCCACTAGTTGGATAGGACGCAAAGTGGGTCATTACTGACAGGTTGTCTATTACACTGTCTTTTTTTTTTTGGCTGCGTTGGGTCTTCGTTGCTGCACGCAGGGTTTCTCTAGTTGCGGCAAGCAAGAGCTACTCTTCGTTGCAGTGTGCAGGCTTCTCAGTGCGGTGGCTTCTCTTGTTGCAGCTCTAGGCACGCGCGCTCAGTAGTTGTGGCTCGTGGGCTCTAGAGCGGAGGCTCCGTAGTTGTGGCGCATGGTGTCAGTTGCTCTGAGGCATGTGGGATCTTCCCGGACCAGGGCTCGAACCCGTGTCCCCTGCATTGGCAGGCGGATTGTTAACCACTCTGCCACCAGGGAAGTCCTCTGTAAGTTTTGTTTTGTTTTGTTTTAATTAATTTATTTATTTATTTATTTATTTTTGGCTGTGTTGGGTTTTCGTTTCTGTGTGAGGGCTTTCTCTAGTTGTGGCGAGCGGAGGCCACTCTTCATCGCGGTGCACGGGCCTCCCACTGTCGCGGCCTCTCCCGTTGCGGAGCATAGGCTCCAGACGCGCAGGCTCCGTAGTTGTGGCTCACAGGCCTAGTTGCTCCGCGGCATGTGGGATCCTCCCAGACCAGGGCTCGAACCCGTGTCCCCTGCATTAGCAGGCGGATTCT
Organism: Balaenoptera physalus; assembly: GCF_965194825.1. Taxonomy (NCBI): domain Eukaryota; kingdom Metazoa; phylum Chordata; class Mammalia; order Artiodactyla; family Balaenopteridae; genus Balaenoptera; species Balaenoptera physalus. The sequence continues at coordinate 183,828,546 of NC_138882.1, read as the reverse complement.
CAACCACTGCGCCACCAGGGAAGCCCTCTATAAGTTTTTTATTGAAGGCCAACTAAGTGCCAGACAGTGGGGGCTTTACCGAGGTTAGCTTGTTTACTTCTATAAACAAACTTGTGGAGTAAATATTATCATCCTTCTTTTCTTTTACAGATGAAGAAACTCAGAGACAACAGGATTGTCTGAAGTCACGCCATACAGGTGGTCAGTGGGAAAACTAGGCTCAGAACCTAGGGTTCCTGGACTCTGAAGGATGTCTCTGTTCTGCCAGATTGGGTCTTGTGTTTTTAAAACTTTGACCCCAGCCACCAGGAGGGCCATTCCTAGTAAAGCTGAAAGCAGCCAGAGGGCCATGAACCCACAAATCATTGAGGTCCATTATGAGTCCCCAGGGGGGTAGAGGGGACAGGGCACTTGCCCGCAACTTGCTTGCACTGCAGCTAGGCAGAAATACAACAAATTAATAACCATTCCTACAGGATTCTGCAGCTTGAAACCATTGCCTGTACTCCCAGGTCACTCAGTTCCCCTTCCTGCAGTTCCTAGCGCATCTGCCAGAGTTGGGGTTAATCACAGCTGTGTGGAGTTCTCACCGTGGACCCCGAGTGCCTCAGTCACAGGCCTCAGATCTGATTTATCTCTGGGTTTCCAGACTTCACATCCAGCCCTGTCCGGGCTTGGCTTGTGGAGGGCTTAGGGAGAGTGTGAGGAAAGGGAGCAACTCGACAGAGTGAGCTTACTAGTTAACCTGGAGGCCAGGTAAGGTGTGAAGTCCTCTTGGGCACAGAGAAGGAGGCTGGTGGTCAGAGGAGCTAGTGGCCAGAGGGTTGGGGGAATCAGTCTTCACTGCCCTCAGGAGCTCATGGAGAAGACACTTCAGTGAACATCAGGAGCCTGTTCAAAACATGGATTCTCGTGCCCCGACCCCCAGAGGCTCTGCTTCAGGGGGTCGGATGGGTCTGTGAGCCTGAACATTTAACAAGAGCACTGGGCAGTTCAGAAGCTGGGCTCTGCAACAGTCGGCTTGGGCACCACAGACGGGGTGGTGTAAACAACAGAAAGTGTCTTCTCACAGTTCTGGCAGCTGGAAGTCCAAAATCAAGGTGCCAGCAGGGCTGGTTTCTGGTGAAGAATTTCTTCCTGGTTTGCAGGCAGCTCCGGCCTCACAAGGCCTTTTCTCTGTTCATACACACCCTTGGTGTCTCCTCCTCTTTTCATAAGGACACCAGTAATATTGGGTTAAGGCCCCACACTTATAACCTCATTTAACCTTAATTACCTCCTTAAAGGCCCCACTTCCAAATAAGTTGCATTGGGGGTTAAGGCTTTAACACGCGGTGGGGGTGATGCAGTTCAGTCTGAAACAAGGCCCAAAGACCTCACTGATCACGGTCACCACTGCTCGGGACAGGAAGCCAGTCGGGGGTTGCAGCCTGGGAGTGGGGTGGTTGGAATTGTGTTTCAGAAGGATGCTGTGAACATGGTCTAGTGAGTTCCTCTCTCCTGTGCCTCTTTGACCACTAAGTTGTGTGTCCCCATAAGGATCTCCTCTTTGGGTCTCAAGTGAAATGGGTGGGCCATCTATCTAAAGGCCCTTCTAGTGTAGAACCTTCTGATTAATCCACTCGTTTTTTCATGGTCTGGCCTTCTCCCCAGATTGAGCACCTCCTGGACAAGGCTCCACAAGGCCTCGAGAGGAAGATCTGTCAAGGCAGGGATGCAGGTGGCCCAGGCGGGCAGACACACACAGAAACCTGAGGACCTGGCGGGCAGGGGTGGGGGCGGATGGGCCGCCCAGGGAGTGTAAGTGGAGAAGGGACACCATCGGCTTCATGTTTCCATCTCTTGCTCGGATGCTATAGCTGCTTCCTTCAGGGCTTCCTTGATTGCCCTCGGGGACACCACACAGGCACCAGAGTGATCTTTTTGCAACATAAATCCACTACTATCACACCCATGAGTAAGTCTTCCAGTAGTTTTCACTGCGCTCAGAATAAAATCCAGACTCCATGCCTTCCAGGCCTTCCGTGACTGGCCCCTGACCACCTCTCGCTTTCATTTCAACTGCCACGCTCTTCCCCTGGCCTACTGCACTCCAGCGACTCTGACCTTTTCCTGTTCCCACTTAGGGCCTCTGCATTGCATCCCACCCCCGGGAGCCCTCTGCACCACCCCAGTGCCTCACAGGGATGACTGCTCCCTCGCTCAGGTCTCCTGCACAGAAGCCTTCCTCCTCTACACTCAGGGATATACCCCCAGACCCCTGACTCACTTTCACATCGTCCTTTCTTGATCCTGAAATTTTAAAACGTATTGTTGGGAACATATTGTATGTGTATAACTGATTCACTTTGTTATAAAGCAGAAGCTAACACACCATTGTAAGGCAATTATACTTCAATAAAGATGTTTAAAAAAAAAAAAAAAAAAACGTATTGTCTGTCTCCCTCACCTAGGACATAAGCTAGGATAGGGGCCTTGTCTTTTTGTTCTGTTATATCCCTGTATTAATTTCCTAGAGCTGCAGTAACAAAGTACAACAGACTGGGTGGCTTAAATAACAGAAATGTATTTTCTCAGTTCTGGAGGTTAAATATCTGTGATCAAGGTGTTGGCAGGGTCAGTTCCTTGGTGCAGTGGTCCCTAACCATTCTGGCACCAGGGACCAGTTTCATGGAAGACAATTTTTCCACGGACGGTGGGAGGAGGGGATGGTTTCAGGATGATTCAAGCGCATTACATTTATTGTGCACTTTATTTCTATTATGTTGTAATATATAATGAAGTAATTATACAACTCACCATAATGCTGACAGGAGGCGGGGCTCAGGCGGAAATGCGAGCGATGGGGAGCAGCTGTAAATACAGATGAAGCTTCGCTCGCTCGCCCGCCGCTCACCTCCTGCTGTGCAGCCCGGTTCCTAACGGGCCATGGACCGGTACCGGTCCGTGCCCTGGGGGTTGGGGACCCCTGCCTTGGAGGGCTGAGAGGGAAGGATCCATTCCAGGCCTCTCTCTTTGGCTTGTCGGTGACCATCTTCTCCCAGTGTCTTCACATCGCCTTCCCTCGTGTTAAGTCCCTGTCCAATTTCCTCTTCTTATAATGACACCAGTCCTACTGGTTTAGGGCCCACCCTTAATGATCTCATTTTACTTTCATCACCCCAGTAAAGACCTTATCTCCAGGACTTCCCTGGCAGCCCAGTGGTTAAGACTCTGCCGTTTTACTGCAGGGGGTGGGGGTCTGATCCCTGGTTGGGGGACTAAGATCCTGCATGCCGTGTGGCCAAAAGAAAAAGAACTTATTTCTAAATATCACATTCTGCGGTACTGGCGGTTAGAACTTCAACATATGAACTTTTTCTAGGGTGGGGGAGACATAATTCAGCCCATAATAATCCCTATTACTTAGAATATGTCTGAAATATAGTAAAAACTTAATAAAAATGTGTTGACTGATTGCCTGGCTATGGCTACAACATGAAGAATGGCTTGAAGGACCAGTTAGGAAGCAGGGCAAACATTCCAGGCGCGAGTGGAGGAGGACATGTATTTGTCAAATATTTATGAGCACTCCGGGTGCCAGGCCAGACACTGGGAAGACAACAGTGAAAGAGATACAAGCCTTGCCCTTGAGTATTCCACATTCTGGCGGAGACTGGTAAGCAGGGCAGTAGGGTAGAGAGGATTAGAGTCGGCAGATTGAAAATGTCCAGATTACCTTTAAATACAGGATTTGGGGCTGGAGCTGCCAAATCATCCCCAGGGAGTTCTTTTTAGGCTGGGATGTGACAGGCTTGTGCTTGGTGGCAAGGCTGGTGTCCTTGACCTGGACAGCCTCGGGTCAATCGCCTGCTTAAAACCCTCTAACAGCCTCCCACTGCACCTGCCGTCCACACCCCTCCCTCACCATGGCCTCCAAGGCCCACCTGTGCACTCTGCCCCTACTCGACACTCCAGCCACACTGGCCTTGCTTCTCCTCCTTGAACTTGTCAAGTTCACACCAACCTCAGGGCCTTTCTTCCCGTTGTTCTCTCTGCATGGAATTCTCTTCCCCTCATCTTCACATGGCTGCTGTTTCTTACATTCCCGTCTCAGCTGAAATGTCACCTCAGAAAGGACGCTCTAATGAGCCCAACCCCATCACATTCTGTCACATCCCATTTTTATTTTCTTCATAGTATTCATCTGGAATAATCTTGTTTAGTTGTTTACACATTTGTCTGTCCCTTCTCCTGACCCGCCACTGAAATGTAAATTCCACAGGGCAGGGGCAGGGCCTGGAAGTGCCCCTTACAGTGGGTACCATATATCTGCTTAATGCAGGAATCCACGCTGGCCAGACACCTCCTCCTCCACCTCCAGATCCTGCTGGCCACCAGAGGCTGATGTTTCTCCCTCTCTGTTTCTAATCTCTCGTCGCTGCCACTGTCTGGGTTCGGGCACCCATTCCTGGGCTCTGCCTCTCGTCCCCCATCTCCAATTCATTCTCCGGTTCTCTCCACTCCAGTCACACTGACCTCGAGGGTCTGGAGGGGCCAGTCACACCCAGGTCTCTGTGCCTTCGCACAGGCTGTTCCCTCTACTGGAAGACCCTTTTCTTTCCTTCCTCCAGCACTTGCCAGAATCCCTCTCATCCTTGGCTCTTGTGGATCCCAAGCACTTCATCTGACTCCTCTCCTTCTATTTGGGGCAAGTACAAGTTTTTACCTCCACTGATTCAGACATTTGAGAAATAGAGCTTTGTTTCCTCGGACTCAATTTAATCTGTCTCTGCTATGCAGACATTTTAATCCAGCAATCTCCTGGCAAACTTAAGTTCAGTGATTCCTCATTCCTCATACAGCTTAAACACTCAGTCTTCACAAGGCTGTTCCTTTGAATGCCCCCCTCCTCTGGCCCTGGGGCTCGTGTTCAGTGGGGTGGCGGGGAGGCACTTATCCAAGTGCCAGGGAAGCATGGTGGAGTGCGGGTGGGGTACACAGCCCTCAGACGTCATCCCTCCTGGGCCTTTGTGGGCCTCCTCCTCCAGAGAGCTCTCCCCTCTGTACCTTTGCCATGGCCTCATCCATGCTGGCGTCTGTCAGAGGTGTTCTCTCCTCCCACTGTGGATCCTTCCTGGTCATGAGCTTCTGTCCCTGCTACATCTGAGGGGATGACCTCTGGTCACTCTGCATTGTCCTCAGCCCTGAATACCGGCTCCTCTGGACATGCCAGACTCCCCACAGCTTCTTCCACCCTTCCTGGAGCACAGGGAGTCTGTCTTCCCAGTCTGAGGCCTGTAGGCCTGCATATTCTGCATTACTGACTGCCAGAGGCCAGGCCTGGGCACCCACCGACCTGGGATCTCCCAGAAAGGCTCGGTCCTCATCTGCCCTCTGCCTCAGTTTAGCAGGGTGAGGCCAGGACAAGGAGAACAATTTCCTAGTTCTCTGGCTTCTTCTCAACTGTCCTGCCCCCTGCTGGCTGTGTTGGTTGTTCTACTGACTTCACCTTCTTCTCATCTTTTAGTATGACATAACTGGACTGTCTTTTGGCCTCAGAAGCTCAGGATTTGTAGTCTTTGTTCAGCCAAGGTGACACTCCCTGGCGTGTGATGAGGTTGTGAACTCCTCCGGGGGCAGGCCTCTTTTTGATTTATCTGTGCCCAGTGCCTCAGGGGTCAGTCGACGTTCAGGGAACGTGTGCTGAGAATGAGTGATCCCCAGGGCAGTCCTGGGCCCTCCCGGCCTTGCCGATGAGTGCGCAGCAGCCCAGGTCCCAGGGCCCCAGAGCAGGAGCTTTCTTCTTCCTCCCAGGCTTCTGTCTGACAAGGCCTGGCCCTCAGCCCTCCTTCTCTTCCCTGCAGTGGGTAGGCAGACAGGCTCCCTGGTGGGGGCATGGCACACTCCGCCAGGCCTCTTAGGCATTTAAAACTTCAGCTCAGCTTTGTGCATACTGACAGGGTCCGGGCCCAGAGCCCAACCCCATGGGGAAAACGCTGGCTTTCCCACAGCTGGGGGCTGGAGCAGAGAGGGCAGGCCGGCCAGCTTCGGGATGGTGCTCAGAAGCGTGGCAGAGGCCAGAGAAGGGGTCCTCCCCAGGTTTTACCAAGAGAGGTGGAGGAGAAATGGGCAATTTTCTCCTCTAGCCCATTTAGTTTCCTTCTCAAGACTGCTTCTGATAGTGTCAAGGAGGACTTGAAGCCTTTCACAGGGTGCCCCCAGGTGGCCTTTTGAGGCATCACACCCATGCCATAGACGAGCAATTATTGCTGGTTCCAGCTAAACTGCTAACCTGTGAAGCCAGCAGCATCATAACCGTTTTAGCTGAGGCTCAAAGTGGGATGACTTGCCCCAGCTCAATGAGACAGCAACAGCTTTTGAACCAAGGTCTTTCCTGGTCCAAAGTCTGTGCCTATGTCCCTGTCCTGCAGCCTCTCTGGGAAGTTCTAAGTCCACAGAACCACGACTCAAGAATTAAAAGGGCATATAGAGGTCCCTTGGTCTCATTCTTGATCTGATGCATAAATCATCTCTGTCATCTCCTCCCATGCAATTTACCCGTCTCTGCTTGAATACTTCCATCAATAGTGAAATCATTACCTCATAAAGAATCCACAAGAATGCTGAACTGCTTTTGTCAATGATATATTGTAGGGAGAAGGGGATAGTTACGGCCATTGAGAGCAAAAGGCAGACTTTAGCTGGAGAGGTGAGAAGAGGAAGAGCTTAAACACTCAGTCTCTCTTGGAAGTCTCCCTCAGTCTCTCTTGGCTCTTTCTGGAAGAGGTGAGAAGGGTAAACCCCAGTCACCTGTGGTGACACTACAAGCAGACCAGCCTGCAGGGTTTCGAGCTGATGCCTCCTGTACTACCCGGACCTGAGGATGCTCACAGCCTGGTCTTTCCCAGGTTCCCCGGATGAGGGTGATGTGAGGCAAAGTCTTGGGCTGAGGAGCTAGCTCAGGGTAGTAATAGCACGGGCAAGGCCTTTGTCTCCTTGTTGGAGTCAGTGATTCCTGCACTGCTTCCCCACAGGGCCAGCTGGAGAAGAGCTGTAGAGATGTGGGAAGCAGACAGGACAGTGTGGCATTGCCCTTTCGCTGGCTGGGTGCTGTGATTCAGACCCAAATGTACACAGGCCTCTGGCCCTTTAGTACCCAGGCAAGTGGCCAGGGAGTACTGTGCTGGGACTGCACGGGAAGGCAGTGGCTGCCAACTCCTGCAAGGCCTGGGGTTGAGTCACGGCTCTTCTCTGCGCTGTGTTCTCCTTGACATTAAGGTTTCTCCTCAGATTGGCAAGTTCCCTCCTCTCTGCTCCACACATCCTCTGACGTGGGGTCAATCACACTGCTGTCTTCATGCTCTGACCCTTCCAGAGCGGGAGGCTGCTCATCAGTAGTTAGGAGCATGGCCCCTGGCACAGACGGACTGAGTTAGGAAGCTGTCAGGGAGCCTTACGGGACTGACCCATCCCGAAGGCTGGGCATGTGGGGTCTTCCCAGACCACCGATCACCACTGGCACCCTACCCACCGAACATCACCTCCTCTACAACATCCCATAGTTTGACTATCCAGGCAATGCTTGAATTCCTCCAGTGATGCCACACTGGTTCCACTCATTTACATAGAGCTCTGATGGTACAAAGTTCTTCCCAATGAGCCTTCTCTAGAGCTTCTACCTACTGGACCTCGTTTAGCCCAATAGAGCCATAAGGAGCAAGCCCAACCCTTCTGCAAGGGCAACTGTGGAAGCATCCAAAACAATCCTTCTATCCCTACCACCACCAAATCAGTAGCTGCCAGCACATGGGCCCTCTGTACCCAAGACCCTTCCTCACACCATGGTCTAGTTTGCTATATGCCTCAAAGTACAGTAAACAGAACAGAAAGCATCAGACCACATGTTGTTAGAAATGGAAAAGTTTCATCTTGCAGCTTGGGAAACACAACTGTGCAGACAGGATGAGACCTGCAGGCTTACAGCACCTGAGCCTGGGATAAGGTTAACATTCAGTATGCACTGAATGAAAAGAACATGACAGTGCTTGGCGCAAACACCCAGGGGTGTAAGAAACTGGCACATACTCAGTAAGTGGCTTCAGGGCTGTAGCCCCCCCCCACTCCTCCTAGGCTCCCACACGGGTGGGCAGACTCATGTCATCAGCCCCCAAATGATACTAAGTGTGCCTTTTTTTTTTTTTTACCTACATGAAAACTTGTGTCCTTCTCTTCCTTTATCCTTTTTTTTTTTTTTTTTAAACTGGAGCTGAGTAGTGGCTGCCCTTTTTTATTTATTTATTTATTTATTTATTTATTTATTTATTTATGGCTGTGTTGGGTCTTCGTTTCTGTGCGAGGGCTTTCTCTAGTTGCGGCGAGCGGGGGCCACTCTTCATCGCGGTGCGCAGGCCTCTCACTGTTGCGGCCTCTCCAGTTGCGGAGCACAGGCTCCAGACGCGCAGGCTCAGTAGTTGTGGCTCACGGGCTTAGTTGCTCCGTGGCATGTGGGATCTTCCCAGACCAGGACTTGAACCCGTGTCCCCTGCATTGGCAGGCGGATTCTTAACCACTGCGCCACCAGGGAAGCCCCCTTTATCCTTTAAATGTAGGAGACACAGGAAATTGACCTAAATCTGATGGAATCTGACTTCTTTTGAATGTTTTTTAAAAAATATTAATTAATTTAGATATCTATTGCACAAGAAACACCTGTGGCTACTACAGAATATACATAAGCAAAACAAATACTAAAATTAGCTATAATTCTACCACTTAGAAATAAGTCTGAAGTGGGTCTCTTGTAGACAGCATATATATGGGTCTTGTTTTTGTATCCATTCAGCAAGCCTGTGTCTTTTGGTTGGAGCATTTAATCCATTCACGTTTAAGGTAATTATCGATATGTATGTTCCTATTACCATTTTCTTAATTGTTTTGGGTTTGTTTTTGTAGGTCCTTTTCTTCTCTTGTGTTTCCCACTTAGAGAAGTTCCTTTAGCATTTGTTGTAGAGCTGGTTTGGTGGTGCTGAATTCTCTTAGCCTTTGCTTGTCTGTAAAGCTTTTGATTTCTCCATCAAATCTGAATGAGATCCTTGCTGGGTAGAGTAATCTTGGTTGTAGGTTCTTCCCTTTCACCACTTTAAGTATATCATGCCACTCCCTTCTGGCTTGTAGAGTTTCTGCTGAGAAATCAGCTGTTAACCTTATGGGAGTTCCTTTGTATGTTATTTTTTGTTTTTCCCTTGCTGCTTTCAATACTTTTTCTTTGTCTTTAATTTTTGTCAATTTGATTACTATGTGTCTCGGCATGTTTCTCCTTGGGTTTATCCTGTATGGGACTTGCTGCGTTTCCTGGACTTGTGTGGCTATTTCCTTTCCCATGTTAGGGAAGTTTTCGACTATATATAATCTCTTCAAATATTTTCTCTCTCTTCTCCTTCTGGGACCCCTATAATGTGAATGTCATTGCGTTTGTTTGTTTATTTATTTATTTATGGCTGCGTTGGGTCTTCATTGCTGTGAGCGGGTTCTCATTGTGGTGGCTTCTGTTGTTGCGGAGCATGGGCTCTAGGCGCGCGGGCTTCAGTAGCTGTGGCCCGAAGGCTCTAGGGCACAGGCTCAGTAGTTTTGGCGCACAGGCTTAGTTGCTCCACGGCATGTGGGATCTTCCCGGACCAGGGATTGAACCCGTGTCTCCTGCTTTGGCAGGCGGATTCTTAACCACTGCACCACCAGGGAAGCCATCGTTGCGTTTAATGTTGTCCCAGAGGTCTCTTAGGCTGTCTTAATTTTTTTTCATTCTTTATTCTGTTCCACAGCAGTGAATTCCACCATTCTGTCTTCCAGGTCACTTATCCGTTCTTCTGCCTCAGTTATTCTGCTATTGATTCCTTCTAGTGTAGTTTTCATTTCAGTTATTGTATTGTTCATCTCTGTTTGTTTGTTCTTTAATTCTTCTAGGTCTTTGTTAAACATTTCTTGCATCTTCTCGATCTTTGCTTCCATTGCTTTTCCAAGGTCCTGGATCATCTTATCATTATTCTGAATTCTTTTTCTGGAAGGTTGCCTATCTCCACTTCATTTGGTTGTTTTTCTGGGGTTTTCTCTTGTTCCTTCATCTGGTACATAGCCCTCTGCCTTTTCATCTTGTCTATCTTTCTGTGAATGTGGTTTTTGTTCCACAGGCTGCAGGATTGTAGTTCTTCTTGCTTCTGCTCTCTGCCCACTGGTGGATGAGGCTATCTAAGAGGCTTGATGAGAGGGACTCCTAAGTGTGCCCTTGAATCCAGGCAGAATCCTTCATGAGCTAGAGGCTGAATTCAACTGGCAAACCAAAGAAGAAAGTCCAAAGGGAGACGAAACTACTGAGACCATTCTGACCTGATTGATGGCAGCAGCTGCTACGTACTGCTCTCGAGGCAAAAGCCTCAGAGGTTCTCATGGTGACATGTAAAAGACAACTCAGACAACTGTAGACATGCATAATCTTTAGTATGGCCATGCTCCTAACAATTTACACACATTGCCCAGCACTTCATTCAAGATCACGTATATTCTTCAAGGGCTAATTATAAATAACAGCCACTATTTATTAAGCATTTATTATGTGCCAGGCACTGTGCTGGTGCTCTTCATATACAACTTTAATTAATCCTCATGATCCTATAAAATAGAAACTATATTTATAGATAGGAAACTTGTATCCAAGATTAAGTAGTAAATAGCAGAAGGCAGAATTAGCCACAGGCCTATAGGGCTCAGGCCTGTGTTCTGAACCCCCATTTGCTATGCTGTTTCAAGACCCGGAGGCCCTGTGTCCTCATCTTTGCTTAGGAGGCCAGTGATGGCGTAGATGTCATCCTGGTCCCTGGGCCGCTGCTCCAAGCTCATCACCTCTCTTGGGTCTCCAATGCAGGGTGGTACTGAGGCTCTGAAACACTGAGTCCTTCAAGCATGATGGAGAGAGCTGCTTTATTAAATGACGTCCTCAGGGATGGTCAACCCTCCTAGAGGAGGAGTATCTTTCCAACTACCTTGCTTCCAACTTCAATCTCCAATTGCTTTTTGTCACAGCTTGCTTTCTTTCCTTCATACTAATAGAACAGTTAAGACAATTCTATCCATTTTGTTTTATTTGTTAAACTGCTAAAAAGTCATTGGGGAAAACATAAACAAAAAATAAAATCGACAGATTTAAATATCAATGAAATCAAATCCACTTTTCATTCCTACACTGTTATGTGCCTAAAATGATCATCTCAGGGTAAGCCACCCAGGACCCCCGAGCTGTATGGGAAACATCACTCACAGCACCAGCTTCGTCAGGGCACAACAGGTGTGCACTGACATGAACCCTGGTTGGTGGGAAGGGAGCAGAGCGAGGAGAGAGAGTACAGTGGAGCCAATGCCTAAGGGTTGCTTTCATTTGACAGTGAACATGGTGGAGGGAGCCACTTACTGGTGACCATGCAGAACATGCCTTCTGCAGTTCATGGGGAGGCTGCATGGGGTACAGGCTTTGAAGTTCGGCTTCCTTGCCCCTGCGTGTGTTCAGATCCTCCCCACTGACTTGTGTGCTGGTAAGAGACCACAGATAATGCAAAGCAGAGCACATCACCATACCAGGATCACTACAAGGACAAGGACAGACAGACAAACCAACCAGGAATGTCACTCTGAAGAAGCAAAGCAGAAGGAAATCCAGAAAAATAAAGTGAAAGGAAAAGGAAGCATCCCTTTGTTCTCCATCAGCTGGTGGCTTTCTGTCCTCCAAAGTCAAGACTTCAGTTGCTTTTCTTTCTTCTTCCTCTTCTTCTGTTTTAAAGAGTTTGGACACAGTTCCTAGGATAGTTCGTGGTTTCAGCTCTTGATAGAAAACTCAAACGTTAAAATGAAATCAATCTCTAGAGGGCTGGGAAGAGAGTAAGCCCAGTATTGCCTTACAACTAAAATTTAAGCTTGTTTTGATACCAAATGTGTGCTTCCAAATGTACGGTGGGTGCAGTGGGTGGGTGGTGGTTTGTGGAACCCACCACCGAAGTGTAGCAGCAGGGCAGAAATATGAGCAAAAATACAGAACCCTCTCTGCTGCAGAGCCTGCAAAATGAGAAAACAGGAAGCTCTGTTCAAGAGGACGGGAAGAGACTAAAATTCTCACAACGTCAATGAGGTGGCCAGTGGAGTCAATGTGACATGGGGGCTCTCAAAGGCACACTTGCAGGAATGGAAGGGGGTTAAAGCTTCAAGTAGAAACAAAATGTATTTTAAATACTTAAATATTGATAAATATTTACTTTAGGTGCTCCTGAGGGTTTAAAAAAATATTTTGTCTCATTTTCCTCAGTGAATTTTAAGACAAAATTGGCATCATGTCAAAACCAGAGTTGTGGTTAAATCTGATCTGACTGAAGCATCCATGGCGCTGTGGAAATGGTCACCTCAGCTGAGACGCCTGAAGTTCCACTGCATGGGGCGGCTTCACAAGGGCCCGAGGAGACAATCACCTTGACTATGTTGAGTCACTCTCCCAAGACACACGACCACAATGCCCAGGAGCCACCAGGACCAACACCACCAGGTGCGGAAGAGGCAGATTTTTCTTAAAGAGCTGTAAACAGACCGTCTGGTTCCAAGTGGCGTGGGTAATACTGGGATGCCACGGAGTCCCGAGGAGCCAGGTTACTTTCTAAGAGAATCATCATCTCTGTTGCCTGCCTACTTGGGGAAAGTAGAAGGAATCAACAAGTTAACAGCTGGCTTAGGAAGGCCACAGGACAAAAGGAAAGATTACAAAGTTGAGATTCTGAACTTTCAGGCTTCCAAATACTTTATACTTAAGTAGGAACTGAGTTTGGAGGCACTGTCCATGCACAAATGCAATGTCATAAACAAGGTTCAGCAATAGCAGTAATGCCAAAATTGCTGATCTTCTAGGCTAGCTTTCTCTTGTGAATAAGGACCCCCACATGATCAAACAGTCTTTGCCAAAGAAGGACTGGCAACAGGCCCAGAGCAGAGAGTCTGGAAAGCTAAGTGCTGAGCTCCGAGCAGTTGGACACCACAGTAAGTAGGCACATGGTAGTTTCCTCATCTAAGGGAGCACATAGAGCAGTTTCTGGAACACATACCCCTCCCCATGAGCTGGCCCTTTCCTGGGCTTGGCACCAGGGGCGCTTTCCCACCAAGACCACATTGTAGAGCTAATGGCTAGGGGAAAGGATTTAACATGACGTTAACAGGAGAAAACAGACTTATCAGACAGACTGCTAAGAGCTGGCTGAGAGCCAGGACCCAGGGCCAGCTGTAGCAGGCTTGCGCTTGGGAAATGCTAACAAGAAAAAGGGGAGTGTGGGGATGAGAAATGCAGTGCTTTGAAATTTAAACCCTAAAGGCAAAATAAAAATCCTCTTTCTACTGATGAGAAATCACCAAAAAAATCCACACTTAAGTGGTGCCAATGTCTCCTATGTCCAGGCCATGGTTTAGAGACTGGTAACTTGTAATTCCCTGTGTCAACCAAAAAAAATGCTCTGGTTGGTTATACCTTATCTCAGAAATGACATGAAAGTAAAAACCCAAGCCTTGTTTGGGTGACAGGTAAACAAGACAATGACAAAGAAGGAGCTGCTCCCCAGGTCAGCCACGCATCAAAGAGGCCAAGCACATGATATTCAACCCAATCACCAGTCAATAGCCAGGCAGAAAAATGCATGTCACGAACAAGGGCAAAAATCATTTCTAGAAGGAACTGCTATTGGGATTCTCTCCCAAGATCAATTTCCACATTCTATAAACATGGATGGGTGTGTCCAATGTGCTTTGGAAATGAAAAGAAGCCCGTAAGGTAAAACAGTATCTTTTGATGCTTCAATGATTTCTCATGATACTGGCATCTCAGAATTCCCTACTGGTCCCCTAGTGACACCAGAAAAAGGATTCCAGAAATATTTCTAAGAGATTTCTCTGGGCACCCAAGCTTAATAAAGGAAAGTGCGAAAGGTTTTAGGGCTTAAAAAAACCCACATATTAAAGAAAAAGAGGGAGGGAGGGGTGGGGAGGGAAGGAGGAAGGGAGGAAGGAGGGAAGAAAAGCAGCCTATAAATAGAAAAGGCAGCCTCTGAGGATCAGGTTTTAAGGGAAAGAAAAAGAGAACAAATGTGGTTTTTGGCAACTGCAACGAAATATGATTGTCAGAAAATTCCACAATCAGACACCAGAATGTTTTCTGAAACATGGAGAGAGCAAAGACCAATGGACACTAGGTGTTTCTGCATAAACTTTGTTTCACGATGATCCCGGCACACAAATGTGGAAAAAAATCCCTTGTTGGGTAACTTTCCTCAGTCACAAAGAGCAGAATAGGGCCAGGCATAGGGCATTACTGCAAAGAGGAGTTTTCACAGGTCCTCTGCGGGCGGGGCAGGGCGGGGAGAAGAACAGTTTTCTACAGGTTACTTTTACCCTGCCAGCCCCTGAGGCATGGGAATCTGAAACCTCTAGTCGTGCGTCTTACACATGCCCTTTCTTTTCCTAACTCTAAGAAGGCCAAATAAGATTTACAGGTGGCTCTTCAGTTTCTTTAGGAAGGTTCTGGTATTAATCTATTCCCTAAATTCTTGGTCTAGTTATCAGCAAAGTAGAAAAAGGCAGCACAGCCTCTGCTAAAACACAGCAACAATTTTATCGGAACCAGGACGGAGATCTCTCCCTCTTTGTAAACAGAGTTGGCTATATAATATATATTTATATAATTCTTTTCTTAATGGAGATTTGATCCCAGCCCGGAGTGAGTGAGGTTGGGAATTGGGGTTTGGTTTATGAGAGTAATTTTGTCCTTTGTTTTCTCAATTCTCAGTCCAAAGGCTTGCACGCTGGAAAATTCCACATTAAAAGCCACCGGCAGGGAAAGGGCTCCAGAACAGATTATCTCTTCGCCCGCACGAAGTACAAGGCGTTTGTTTTTGGATAGTACTTCACATTCTGCTTCTTGTCCATGAGTCCCCCAAAGATGATGAGCTCACCCCGGCCTTGCACCACTGTATGCAGGCTGGTTTCGGGAGGCCCAACCACAGAACTGCTGTTAAATACTTTCCACTTGACTCGCCCCTTCTCCTTGGTGTCTTTAATGTCCAGCACGTACATCTGCATGGGCTTGCAGTTCATACTCTGGTACAAGGGTTTGCCAACGTTTAGGGACTGTGGAGGGTGGTGGCCCAGGCGCCGGGCAATGGGAGGTAAGGAATGTCCATCTCCTTGGGCAGGCCCTGGGCGGGGAACGGGCACTGTTTCTCCACTGCTCAGGTTCTGGCTCCCAGGGGAGCCTGGAGAAGACCCCAGAGGAGGACTTAGTGCTGCGGAGGCTGGGGGGCCTTTGGACGACATTGCTTTGACGGCTTCTAGGCTCCGACGCAGGGCACCTGGGGAAACGGCTCCCGCAAGGGCACTGGCCACGTGCGGCGGGGTATGCACACCATTTGTCTGTTCAGGAGGGTGTCTCAAACTTCCCCCAACTGTTCTGTTGTCCACACCATCCATATGACTGCTACTGGAAGCAGGTTTTGGATCCCAGTTCAGATCCATTGATCCTAATCTTAGATCTTTCTGATCTGGTAGTGACCCTCGTCGGGGGGCCAAAGAAAGTCCCATTTTTAGGTCATATCCTTCAGTGGTAGATGGAGTGCTAGGAGATACAGCCTGTACAGGGCTGTCCAAGGAAGAGCCGCCTACAGCTGCTGGTCCTGGAGATAAATTCCCACCATTGAGGATGGGAGAGCCATCTCCTCTGGCTGGGGAAAGGCTTCCTTCTCGGGAACTTGAGGGGGTCTGTCTTTGCGCTCTGGGCCTCAGTGTTCCCCAGCGGCCGTTAACACAGGGAGCTTCATCCATACTCCTTACCGGAGACTGAGAGCGGTATTCTCGAGGTTCGGGAACTAGGGCTGGAGGAGTGGCACTGATAGGTGATGGGCGAGAGTTCAAACTGGGGCTGAGTGGGGCTCGCCCACTAGGAGCCTGGCTGAAGACCACCACGCACTGCCCTACCTGGAAGACAAAAAACCTGTGCTCAGTTCTGATCATTCATTTAACCATCAAACATTTTATCATGAGCATCTGGGATGTGCCACGTGTTTTGTAGGTACCTGAGATGTAGAGATGAAAAGAATGCAGTCTGCCCTCTAGGCTAGATGTGGGGATAGACATGGGAACAATTTGTTGCTACAGGGAGACATGTGCTACCATTTGAATTATCTCTACAGAATAGGGGTAGAGTGGAGGAAGGAATCAAGTATTTGTTTGGGGGACCCTGGGGCAAGTTTTAGAGACAAAGAGATGCTTAAAGCTGGGGCTTAAAGGATAAGTGGGGCCCATGTTAAGTTTTTCCATCTAGTGGCTCATGTATGTGAGAAATACCCAAAAAGCTACGGTCAATGTCCACCTCTTTTGTGACATCAAGGGGTTTTCAATTTCCATACAAAGTTGCTTGGAAATCTGATGAGTTAATCTGGCTATAGAATTTAGGACCTCTCCTTCTGCTGGCCTGTCAGTTCCCTACTTACTCGGCAAGCTGGATGGCACCACAGTTCTGGGGCCCCATGGTCTTCATTTTCTACCTTGAGTGGTTGCCAGGCCCAGGGACCTGAGTGCATGTGCAACAACCAAGCATCCTTGAACAGCTGTAAGAGAAGCACCAACAACAGGACTCAGGTGTGGTACATGTTACAAAACACATACACACACAGAGCTGGAATCTCAAAGTTGTGCTGTCTGTCATAGAGTGCGTGAATTCTTCAGAAAGAATAGCAAAATCTCTAGCCATTCCTTCATTCATATATTACCACTGGTCTGGCACACGAAATTGTACTTGTGACCCCATGAATCAATTTTAAGTGGTTTTGAACTTTGCCTGTGGTTTTATGTGTGCGTGTGTATCTGTGTGTGTGTACACTGATGGAAAGGGTAGATAATACATATCCAGAACGTCTGAATCTGCCATGTGAACTCTGGCCATTATCCACCTGCTTTTCTGTCCCACCCCTCCTTGAAAAAATGACAGCAGCAAACCTCATAGCCCAAAGACTAAGTGGGAGTTAGGAAGACTTTAGATATGAATATTCAATAGACGAATGTCTCTGATGAAAAGCTTCCCCCTGCAAAAAGAGAGTGAAGAAAAAGGCCAGAAAATACAAAGGCTACATACCCAAAGTGGAAAAGGTATTTTCTAAATAAAAATGCTACAGAAATGGCCTTGTACACTTTTACAAGACGAGACAGGGGAAGCAAGTTTTGAATACTTAGCAGCATGTGCATGGGAACGCCATACCAGCAATACTCACAGCATTGGGACCGCCACACCCTCCAAGGATTAAAATAGTTGCATCATCTATGACAATCTGGGGAGAGGAAGAAATTTAAAATAAACCTACAAAGACACAGGCATCTGACCTCCTATACTTCAGTGGTAAATGAAAATAGTCTACTCAGCTCCCAAATGAGAGTATTCTATTTACCATAAGATCTCCATTACCCAAACCATGTCAATTCTGATCCTTGTAAACAAATTACTGATGATTCACCTGAATGGATTCTTTGTTGATCAAATATTATTAACACGAGAGTGCCAACCACATAAAATGCAGGGTTCTCTTGAAAAATATAAAAGCAAAGTAAATGCTTTCAGGAGAGGCATAATATAAAGCCAACAAAAATAATTATAACCCATTAGAAGTTGAAAAATAAATACCAGCAAAAAAGAATGATAAATTCTCTTTGGCTTATGTATGTTGGCATCTTACCTGACTCCCTCCTCCCTCTCCTGTCCTAACTGAAAGATGCTACAGTGTTTGCTGAATAGTTATTTTAATTTCTGAGCACCTGAGATTGGCCACCTCGAGGATGAGGACTAGGGCCGGAGATGTTCGGCTTGGACCACGCCCACTGCTCGAGGTCAAGGACCCAGACATCGTTGCTCCTATAAGACAAGGACAAAAGAATGAAGCAGTTGGGAGCTCTCAGGGACCACAAGAACTGCTATAAATGAAGTTACATTCATAAGGATGCCCCCCAAAAGTGCCATGCTCATAGTTAGCACTCAACTATATTTTTCTTCCCCTCTTCTCCCTGGAAAGGAGACCTTCAAACCTTTGCTCTTTCCATTGACCCATAAGGCCTCATTTGAGTCATGTCTGTAGCCAAACAATAATACCTAAAGTAAGAGTTAATTAATTGGTGATAGCAGGAAATAGATACTAGTCATGATATAGTCTTTCAAAAGCAAAACCCACAAGGAAGAGAAAAAAATTATTCAAAAGGCAGTTCCATCATTGTCCAGGAGATTAAGATTTATTGACTTTGGCTACAAAAGGTAATTTCACCATGGCTAATGAAAGCTGCAGTTTTATCAAGGACAAATTGGCATCTCCAACCCTCAATGGACCAGTATGGCAAGGACAGACTCCTAAGTGGCAGTCTCTATTTTACGGTCCCCTCTCTATGGTCATTTATTCACACATAGGAACACAGGAGTAAGAGCTCCAATACCTAAAGCCCTAAACCCGCTCATCTGGAGGGCAGAGTTCACATTGTCTACTCCACACTGTTTTAAAATAAGAAGATGGAAGGTACCCTAAGGGGGAACAGGGTTGGATCTGGAATGGTTTTATTGCTGACGGCTCATCAACTTCCATTTCAAAGCACAGGGGAAATGACCACTACTGCTCCTAATGCCAAAGCAGATACCTAGTGATTCAGACAGACTGCTCTGGGTCTGGCCTGAGCTGGCCAGTTGTGGCCAGAGGTGGAGGACAGTGGGCAGGGAGAACCACCTCACAGAGGATGTCAGGCTTGACACAGTTTTCTTGCTCCTACCCATTCCCTCAATCCATCCTATTTGGAGAGTGAACCATTTCCACCTGTCCTGTCAATCTACCTCTCTCCTTCTCTAAAGCCCCAAGGGTTACGAGCTGGGCCATAAAGGAGAAAAGGAAAAGTACTCTGCTTCTTGGAGGGTGGCCTTCTGTAGGCACAGGTAGAAACAGACAAGGTGGAGGCCCCATCAGAACTGGATCCCACTGAATTGAACCACATACCAAACAAAACAGAGATTCTACATAGCCCTGATTCTATGGAGCGAGTTTTTCAACTTATTGGTCTATGACTAGAATCAGAAAATGGAATAGTAGGGCGTGAGATAATTATTTGGATTAATTAGAACCATGTTCAGGAACACTGACCCTGACTAGTTTACTTTTCTGACCTAGTTTACTTTTCCAGGAGTATTTACGTTCAGGTTGATAGCAAGCAAACCAAATATACTTACATTTGCCGGGATCCTAGGGAGCCACCAAAGACAATCATTTTATCGTCTATCACACAAGAAGAATGGCCAGCCATGGGAGGCGGGCCATGGGTTGTCACAATGCAGTTCCACCTAATATAGAAAGACAGGAGGAAGCCAAGAAGTCAGCCCCTCTGCTTCTGGTCTTATGTGTTTAAGGTGGAAAACAGTAAGCAGGCATCCATTTAAAATGACAATCCTATCACCTGCAGTAGAGAAACCGTCAGGGTAATAAACGGAGGATGGCACAAGGTATTTGTGCCTTTTCTACGAATCTGCTAACGTTATGTACACTTTCAACTTCTCAATGTGTATGGCTTGGAGGTAGAGTGATGAGAAAACAGTGACAAGGGATTCCATTATGGTTCCTTAGCTGCTTCGGCCTAGTTTGCTGAAGGAACACCACCTGCTAGTTCTTCCTAGAGGCCTGATCTGATCAGTAGCGGCTGCCAAGAGCCCTGTACTAAGTAGTCCATTACAAGGAACAGAGGTTACTGTCATTTAAAAAAGACAAGTTTGTAAAACAACTGGGAGTCAGTCTTGGGGACAAAGCAGGGAGTAAAGAATCATCTGGACCCACAGCACTCCTGGGGAATCAGTAGCCAAAGCTGAAGAGCTCTCTATTCTTCAACTGTCTCATTCATTTTTCTTGGAAGAGGAATAAATGTCTTCTACATCTTCTCTTTGGAATAAGTGTTCTTAACTTCAAGTTTTAATCTGTGCATATGTAAAAATTTTGTATTTCTGGGAAAAGAGTCCAAAGCTTTCATCAAATTCTCAAAGAGATTCCTGGACACACAAAAAAAGATAAGGAACCCAAACATTTTAAATCTTCTACTCCAGATTGAAAGGATGGATCTTATCTTTGTGGCTTACCAGTTTTTAGAGGGTGAGTAAGTATGTATTTCATCAAAGAACCTCTCTGGTTGGTGTAGGGGGTAAGGGCTTGGCCGTGTCCAACCACCAAACAGCACCAGCAGGTCCTTGTATACAACCAGAGTCGCGCCAGCTTTGGGGGAAGGATAGGACCCTGGGAGAAGTCAAAAACAGCATGGTTAGGATTCAGGGCCTCACAAAAAGCCATAAGTAGGCTGTCTATAGATCACCTTTTCCTGGAAGAGTGGCAAAACAGGAACCAATACTACAAAGCATAAAGGAGAGGAGGAGACAAAACTGGGTTTGCAGGTCTGAGAGAAAACCATCACCAATTTATACGTCTTTTATAACTGAAGTAAAGAAACCTGAATTAGAGGAAAGTTACTTAGTCTCTCTCAGGCTTAGTTTGCTCACCTGAAATTAGGGATGAGAGTATATATCTCATAAGGTTGTTTTGAGTATTAAACAGTATATTCAAAGCACCTAGCACAGTGCCGGGCACATAGCAGGTACTCAATAAATGTTGACTCTCCTGTCCGTCCCTTCAATAAGCTTAACAGAGATCACAAAGGAAAGCATGTAAAGGATCCGGGGAGGAGTATATATAGAGGCTAGATACGACTTAAAAATAACTGCTAACAAACATAGGTTAAAAAAAAAAAAAGGAGGCAGAATGCAGTTCTCATTTGTCCTATAAGTCAAATGTTAACATAGTGACCTTTGGGACCCTAGCTATGGGACTCACTAGCACAATGGAAGCAGACTTTCAAGGCTTGATATGAAAGCATTCCAATGAAACTGCAGCCAAGAGTGGCTACTAAGGCCCTCCAGGCTGGACCTCTGAGCTATGATGACCAAATTTCAAAACAATAGAAATCTGGCTTATGCTGGAAAACTTTACGGCTAACAAATGTCCCACAGGAGCATCATTTTTCAGAGCTTCTTGTCTTTGAAACAATAGCTATTTCTCCCAATCCCTTACTCTACCTGCCACCTTTAGTTTGCTCAAGACCAAAGTAATTTGTCTCATCCAGTATTTACTAATACTGGTATATTAAAAATAATTTTTGTTGTTGTTAAAGCTATAGGATCTATTTTTCAAAGGAAATCTTAAGCAGAAAGAATCCCAGCAGTAGATTAACATGATAGCTGTTGAGGTGCTCCAATTTAAGTGGGTAACTTGGCCTCCCCCTTCAGCAAGGGGTATGGGAACACAGTTTGAAAAGCCCTGCTCAGACTGCTTTAATGGTGTCGATTACACAGTCCTGAGGTTGAGAAAGTGGAGAAGAGGACTGTCTTCCCTGGGATGCAACTTAAGAGTAACAACATGAGGAAATTCCCTGGCAGTCTAGTGGTTAGGACTCTGTGCTCTCATTGCTGAGGGCCTGGGTTTAACTCCTGGTCAGGGAACTAAGATCCCACAAGCCGCGTGGTGTGGTAAAAAAAAAAAAAAAAAAAAGAGTAACAACATGATTTACTAGGAAGGTACCAGCACTCAGAATATGCAGTGAGCATCAGATATTTTGAATACTTTTCTAATAGAACACACATCAATCCAGACCAGGATCTGAGCACAGAAACAAGTCTTCTCTAGGAATGGTTCTTGCTGAGACACTAGGTGAAGTATTCCATGAGTCAGTTCTTGCTATCCTCATATCTCACAGGAATCACGACTAAGGGGGCTACTCATGATATGTTGTCTTTCATACAATCTCATGATTTCTGGTTAAAAACTTTTGCCCTCCTAGGAGGAAGCCTCCTAGCCCAACTAGAAAGCCTAACTAATACAACAGTCTAGTTAAAATGCTAGTGTTACCCCAAAATGATTTAATTTGTGAAATACCAAACAAAGCTTCAAGTTCTTGCCCCTACTCTGGAACTCCTAAGTACTGTGAAAAAGCTGGAAAAAGCTAATAAAATATGTAACAGACTTCAGCAGGGTAGTAGCTTAAAAACTTTCCAGACTAAAATTTGGATTTGAATTTGAGATACTGGAGATCCCGGCTTTTAAATTGAGTGTATAAAGTGAAGAAGCAGAGAATTCCCTGGTGGTCCAGTGGTTAGGATTCCGTGCTTTCACTGCCGAGGGCCCAGGTTCTATCCCTGGTCGGAGAACTAAGATCCCGCAAGCTGCAAGGCACACCCTCCCCCCACAAAAAAGTGAAGCAGGATATCAAGGTTCCCCCAATAAGCAAAACATGGAAACAAACAAAAATAGCATTTTGAACTTAAAATGAGCAGTTTGTATCAAAAGAGTTTAAGTGCATATGCTTTCAATCAGAAATTGCATTTCTAGGGATTAATCTAACAAGATAGCTGGGCAAATGAAAGAAGAAAAGATACAAGGATGCTTATTTGCAGTGTTTAAATAGATCAAGGAATATCCATATAAAAGAGTGGTTGTGAAAATTAAATGACTTAAATCACATAATGCATTTAGGACAGTGCCTGGTATTGTTATTATCATTGCTAAAGCAAATTAATACGACGTTAATACCAGGTCAGTTGGCCACAGACATCTGAAAGTACTGCTTTCTACATGGCACAAAGTTTATGAGAACAGAACTGAACTGGTGGACATATTTAACTACTACAATATGATTAGAGTATTCCTGGCAGAGCAACTATTTAGCTCAAGAAAGTACAACAGAAATGAAACTGTAACTGATGCTACATGATATGAAAGGGAGCTCATCCCAAGTCCCAGAAAGGTAACTCAAATATACTGAATTGTGATTTGGAAACAAAGACCAATGGTTAACATGATAAGACTAGTTAGGGTTTGCTCTTTCATGTGTACTATATATTTCCTATAATATCTTTTGAAATAAATTACCAATACTTTATGAGGCAAGGCAAACCAATGTTTACCACTGCTGGGTGTAAAGAGATTACAAATGTAGTATAAGAATACATACCTCTTAAGGGGAAAAACTAGTCATAGAATCAAAAAGAGTGTTTGTAAAACATAACAATATGTAAAATCAAACCCAAGTAAAGACTATACTTTAGACCTGCATGCCCAACACAGTCACCATTTAGCCACACGTGCTAGTGACTACTGAACTGCAAAGTACAGATACACAACATTTCCATCATTACAGAGACAGTACTACTTTAGACAAAGGATTTTAACTTTATAAATTCTATGCCTATGCTTACAGGGTATGGGGAAGGTGGTAGGGATGGATGGGTGACCTGATTGACTTTTAAGAGAAATTACAATTACTGCTACTTAAAACTATTACTGGGACTTCCCTGGTGGCACAGTGGTTAAGAATTCGCCTGCCAATGCAGGGGACATGGGTTCGAGCCCTGGTCCGGGAGCTGCCACATGCTGCAGAGCAACTAAGCCCATGTGCCACAACTACTGAAGCCCGCGTGCCACAACTACTGAAGCCCGTGTGCCTAGAGCCTGTGCTCTGCAACAAGAGAAGCCACTGCAATGAGAAGCCCATGCACCACAATGAAGAGTAGCCCCCACTCGCTGCAACTAGAGAAAGCCTGCGTGCAGCAACGAAGACCCAACGCAGACAAAAATTAATTGATTAATAAAAAATAAAGTTAAAGGACTTAAAAAAAAAACCTATTACTACTGCTACTAATGATAATGACTAATATTTACTGAGCATTTATTATATGCTAAGCACATTTCTAAGTACTCTGCATGTATTAAGTAATTTAATCCTTCCAAAACTCTAGTTTTACCTCCATTTTATGTTTGGTTTTTCTTTTTTTTTTTTTTGGCCGTACCACACAACACGTGGGATCTAAGTTCCCAGACCAGGGATCAAACCCGTGCCCCCTGCAGTGGAAGTGTGGAGTCTTAACCACTGGACCACCAGGGAAGTTCCTTTATTTCCATTTTACAGATGAGAATACCGAGGCATAGCTTATACTCATTCTCTAGATTGTTCTTCATGCACACAGATACATTCCTTCTGAGTAGTTACCACAAACAAGTCAGGCACCTCAAAAGGTCTGAGTGTTTCAAAGCTGAAAAAGTTCTTTCCTAAATCTTTTTTTTTTAAGTTCCTTTGTACTAAAAAAATTTTTTTAAATTGAAATATAGTTGATTTACAACCTAAATCTTAATTAATTAAAGCCACAGACCTAGAACAGACAGAGAGATAAGTAAATTGAACAGAAGGCTATTCTTAGGATCTCTTTTTCTCCACAAGGCTCTGGGTCACACTCTACCTCTAATATAGACAGGACCCTTTATTTGTTCTCCAGGCTCTCCAAAGAAAGATAAACTGGGACCAGTGACAATGATAAATCAATCCTTAAGGATTATCTTAAATAAGGGCTTTCCGAAATGACTTCTCAAATATCTTGACCTTTAAGAAAGCCAAAAAATTTCCCTCTACTTCTTATCCAAAGAAGTAGGAGAATCCCCTCATCCAAAATTTCCAAGGTCTGTTTTATGTCACATATGGAAGCTTCAATTTCAGCATCATACTATCTTGACAGCTATATAGAGTCATAGTGAAAAGTTAAATTGTGTTTCTCCACCTCAATTTATAAGGAAAGTGGGGGGAAATTTACCCTACAAGAACAAATGAAGCAGGGGGGAGGGAGGGCACAGAATTCAACATACAACCTCTGTACAGTTGGTCCAGCGACAAGAGGTCAAAGATACTGGTGTGTCAAATTTTCTGTGACCCAATCGTGCATGTAATGCTTACATTATTTGTTGCAAATTGGATACTTTAAAATTCTTGTTACTTGAAGAAATCAATATTGTAAAGCCTTTGCCAAGAGCCCCTAATTTTATCATTTTTAAAATTTACATATTTCCTATTTTGAAGTTGTTTAAAGCAAAGGGTCTTCAATTCCCCTCCCAATTATCTTAATGCAAGGTCCACAAATGAAATAATGAAATGAATTAAATTTATGGTGAGATCAGAGACTGCAGAGGTCAATGAATTTTGGCAATTTCTATATCTTAAAGAATAAACAGTCTATTTATCCAAGTTCTGGAAAGCAAACAATATCTTTACCAGAATTCTTAGAAAAACAAGAAAACTCATTTTCAAATTACATACCTTTATTTGCTGTTTTAAAGTTCCAAGAAAAGCAAGCTATTTAAAGAGTAGTATTTACAAACTTTATTAAAAAACAAACAAACAAACAAACAAAATGACCATACATTATTGGGCAAGGAAAGTAACTTTTATATGGACTATCCCTAGATAAAATATCAGGTCCTAAACTTTGAAGAACTGCACCTATGTGCAAGCAATTCCTTCCATACAGTAGCTAGAATGATATCACATAGTTGTTTAACACACCCACCTATGACATTAGAGAGGGAGTGAGTCACTGGAAATCTTGTACAGTATAGGGCAGTCTGACAACAGAAGACCTTCCACAGTTAAAAGGCCCATCATCATCATGGTGACAAATGATGAAATAAATACCTTTCCCTCAAGAAAACTTATAAATGAAGGTTTTCTACTCATTAGGACCTTTCTCAGCCTGCCTTCAAAATATGAGGTCACTGGGGCTCTAGACAGTCTAAATATCATTGTATCACAGAAGTGGAGTTAGAAAGGGTGTCACTCCCAAGTCGGTTCCCATCAAGCACCACAGGACCAAATATGCCCACGTCAAACTTGGACAGACATGTTACTTAAGCCCGTTCCTCCCAGAGCTGATGGTTATCCTCACAGGCTTCTTTCCCCAAACACCAAAGGCCTCTAATCACACAGCAGATATGATCAATGGAGCAAGTTTCAAAACAAGACACAAGCCAAAAAGGCATCTGTGGGAAACTGGATAATCAGATAGGCACCCTATACACAGAACTAACATTCCCTAAAATCGCTAACTGGCTCACATGTTTCCCAAGATTCCTATGAAATCAGAAGAAATTTTCACATATGAAAGACAGTGGTAGAATTACAAGGCATTCTCGTTTACTTTTGCAAAGACGGTGGTAAAACAGTGAAGCGATGCCAAATTCTGGTTTGGTTTCTATGCCACTTTCCCACAACTGTAGTGTCTACTCACGTAGACCCTAGCACTAGAAGAGAAGCGTGATTGTTTGATACAAGATAAAACAAGCACCCATTCTAATTGGGGGTGCCTGTATTTTATGCATGACTAAAAAGTTACTTTTACTTCTCCATACTGTGAGCATTATTTATTAATATTATTGGTTTACTATTCAGACGTCATAGTTACCATTCCCCTAGAGCTGTAGTTCTCAAACTTCAGTTGTATCAGAAGTAGCTGAAGGACTTGTTACAACACAGATTGCTGGGACCCATTTCTGAGTTTCCTATTTAGTAGGTATGGGGTAGGGTCCATGAAGTTGCATTTCTAACAAGTTCCCAGGTGATGCTGATGTTTGGGGACTAGACTTTGAGAACCATGTTGCAGAGAGTTAAATAATCCTTGGGTGAACCTGTTAGAAAATGCTCGAAGATGACATTAAAAGGGCATGTGGTCAGCCTTTTGACTTTTTCCCCAGTTTATATGATTTTCCTTAACATTGAATCTATCCAGACTTTTTCTGTGCATACACTCTGTTTATGACTATATGAACATGAGTCCAAAGTGGGTTTTCCCTGCCAAGTGCTTTGATTAAAGGGGTGCTGAAAGGAACTACCTTAACATTTTCAACACACAAATATTTCCTTGGTCATCCTCATCTACATGTTACTGAACCTACACTCTGCAAAATAAATAAATGGAAAAAAATTGTTCCAGCTACTGCTTTCAGACAAGTCACTTTAAGACTTATTTACAGGGGGCTTCCCTGGTGGCGCAGTGGTTGAGAATCTGCCTGCCGACGCAGGGGACACGGGTTCGAGCCCTGGTCTGGGAAGATCCCACATGCCGCGGAGCGACTAGGCCCGTGAGCCACAACTACTGAGCCTGCGCGTCTGGAGCCTGTGCTCCGCAACAAGAGAGGCCACGATAGTGAGACGCCCGCGCACCGCGATGAAGAGTGGCCCCCGCTTGCCACAACTGGAGAAAGCCCTCGCACAGAAACGAAGACCCAACACAGCCAAAAATAAATAAATAAATTAATTAATTAATTTAGAAAAACACCTTATTTACAGCAACACAAGTGACTTGCTAATAGTTCTCCATGACTCTGAAAATAGAAAGATCTAATACTAGGAATTAGGTACTTATAAGGGGTAAAGTTTGAAAACAAGAAAACTATGAGCATGAAAAATTTTACCATGGGAGACTCACTAGCATGCCAATTAATCCAGAAGAAAAGCACTGGACAAAAAAATCTCCACTTCGCTCATGGAATTACAGAATGCTTTGGTGTGTGATTTGCTTTTTTAAAAAGGGGGTCTAAATTGCTTCTTAACTGGAAGTCAAAAACTTTTCCCTGGATGCTTTCAAATAATTTTATTTTGTAGTAATGATGCCAAAGGGGACATTAAAGAATGAATAATGGGACTGAGGTTTCAGGTCATACTCTCCATCTCATATGAACAACTCTTCACACGCACTCACTTTCTCAGGGTAGGTCCAATGAAAAGCATTCACTCGCAGCTCCAAATGAGGTACACTTGTCCATCCCACACAACAAAACTGGCCTTTTTTTTTTTTTTTGAAATAGGAACACACTGTCCTTTATTTGTGTTTCTCAGAATACTGTACAAAAGTGGGTACTTTTCTGTGGTAGTGAGGAGCCTGAGTTGGTGTGGGGGGGGGGGGGGCGGGAGTAGGGGGAGATGAATTTTGCTGATAGGACCCAAGCCGGGTCTTGGGAAGTGGACCAAGCCCTTGGTGTGACAGAGCTGTCATTATGGTAGTGTGTGAAGTGACTGACCTTGATAGCAAGAGTCGGAGGTCAAAAAGAATAATTTGGAGAGGTATTTCCCAGAACACCACATTAGCATCTGAAATCAGAAAACCTACAGGGCACAAGAAGATAGGCTGGCACTTATAACTTAGGAAGGAAGAGACCCTTTAAAGAAAAGCTACTGGAGTTATAATTTAACTGCTTACATCTCTAAACTGGTTTGATTTTATAGGTAATACTTTGTATTCAGAACAAGAAAAGCATGTTTCATGGTTTTATGATTTGAGGAAGGGGGAGACAAAAGGAAAACTGAGAAAAACACAATTCATGAGTATAAAGTCTGTCTTGGGCACTGTAAACACCTTGAAGACTAATAACTATCCAGAATGGTCTCCAAAGTATGCAGCCAGGACCACAGAGGTTCTATCTGGAACAGATATCACTTTCTCTTCAGCTAATGAAAATGTTTCCAATTTAACTTCAATGTGGCCAATAATAATTATGTTGAGTCTCCTCAATAATTTACATGCCCAGGGAAGATATAAAACTATAATGCCTATTTTAAAGAACAAAGGTAGGAGATAAATATAAAGTTATTCTTTGGCAAAGTCACTACAGAACCCCTAAACTCCTGCTTTCCAAGACTTGATTCTAGCCAGCTGTGCTCTTTAATTCTAAAATAGGGACTTAAGTTAGTCACCAAGGACATGGTACTGGATGCAAAAGAACTAAGTTCTTCTAGACATGGCTTTCTTCAGGACCAGCACATTCCTTCCCATGCTGGGCTAAAGACCCTCCTAGGGGAGGGAAGGGTGAATGGAGAGGGACATCCTTTATCTAACCTCAATCTGAGCATTTAGTACACTGCTGAAACTATCCATTTAGAATCTCCCAATAAGATTATATTATTATATTATCCTAGAGAACAGGAACTATTTCTCATGAAAATGTTTGCAGAACTGAACCCATCCAAGGAAGCCGAATGGTTACGGATCCCTTGTGGGCTGGGATGAGACCTGGCTCCAGTTAATCACAACCTACCCTGGAGGTATCAGTGTGCCTTTCAGCAGGGGAAAGGCCAAACACTTCTTTAGGTGTTCCCCTCCCAGTCCAATTTTTTTTTTTTTTTTCCTTTTCCTATTTTTTTCCTCAGTTGCAACATGGTCAGAAAGTTACTGATTGATATCAAAACAACTCACTAATATTAGACAAAGCTTGTCTGGATCTCAGGCTTCAGGGCACACATTTTCATTATCACAATTATACCCATATCTTTAAAAACATCACTCCCTGGGTCATTTACAGAACATCCAAAACAAGAGGAACTTTTGTAATGGGCATGAGAAACTTTTAGATCCTGTATAACTATATAGGCCATAGGCATGAACAAAAAGAAATTCCCCTTTGGCACTGTTTTCACTTCTAAACAAACCCACATGAAAGACCACTTGATAAATAGGGCAGCACTTATCAGTTAAAAACTAACAACATGAAAACCAGTAACAGTTCCTTGTTACCATTTTAAGTAGTCTTTTGATTCAATTTCTGGGGAAGGAGATGAGGTCCAGAGTCTGAGTTTAATCTGGTTATTTGTTAATTGCAGTTCTCAGGGTGGGAGGGCCCCCCACCCCCACCCCGGGGTGCCCTTTTAAGTGGCTCTGTTTAGAAGTGAAAACAATGTTGCTAGTCATAAAGTTTCTGGCCTGGTAACAAAACAGGAAAATCCTAGTCAGGCAGGAGAGAACTAAACTGAAATATGGTATAACCTTATTTATTCTCTTCCTTAGAGGACTAAAGTTTACCCAGATTTGTGCTATGCAAATTTCCCCACTCTTCTCTCCACCAGGAGAGAATGTGTACCCACCTTAGATAAGCATGTATTCTGGAAAAATCCCAGGATCTGAACTTTATAAATAAACAGAAAGGATTCCTTCCTTTCCTAGGGGAACCCACTGGCTCTGCTCTCATTCACATCTCCCGAGACCACCACAGATCCAGGCTGTTCCAGGATTGCATAGGGGCTAGAGGAGACAAGGAGAAATCACCAACTCATAAAGAAGATTAACCAGGAACGGGTCCATGAAGCAGGAAGGAGCTAACTCAACAAAGAATTAAAAGTAGTCACTTAAGTAACATCCTATGCCTTCCTCATAGCGATTAGTGCTATGGTATCTGGGCCCTGGGTGCCTTCCTACTATGAAAACAAAAAAATGGAGATGGAGATTCAAATATGTCAGTTATTTTAAGCAAAATCACATAATCTTAATAAAAACAACTAGTCTTAAAAATAAACTGTAACAAGGAATTCTGTGGCAGTCCAGTGGTTAGGACTTGGCGCTTTCACTGCCAGGGCCCGGGTTAGATCCCTGGCTGGGGAACTAGGATCCTGCAAGCCACACCGCGGGACCAAAAAGGTAAATTGTGAACAGAATCCTATTTCATTAGTTTACTACTTTTCTCCTCATAAATCATATTTCCTTTAAAAACCTATCCATCCATATAAGTCCTGGCTCTATATACATTTTATAACTTACTTAAACACCTCCATCTACTTTCTTGCACCACCAGTTATTTTCTTCTTAGTTCTTTATATTTTCTTCGTATTGATTTGTTTATTGTCTTATAGATCTTGCTGCTTGTTCACATCTATATCTGCAGTACTTAGAACAGCACTGGGCATAAATACTCAATAAATAAAGGCATGAAAATGAACAAACAAAGGAATGAATGCACTTTTCAAGCTTTGGGAACTTGAGGATAACTTATGACTATTCTCTAAACTCCTTAGCTAGGACTTCAGTATATGTATAAAGATGTATTGTATATAATCTGAACAAAAACTATGAAATGTAGGTATTACCGTGTCTACCTTATAGGTGAGGCAAATGAAATGTTAAACAACCTGTCTAAGGTCATCCAGTTACTAAGCAACCTTAGCCTGAAGAGATCAGATGCAAACCTGTGTGTGCTCGGCACAAAAACCACGCTCTTAATGGTACTACCACCAACTAGCCTTCCTCCCATCACTTTAGGTCATGAGGCCCTAATAATGAGTATACCTTTAATTACTAGCTGAGTGGTCTTTTCTCTTCAAACCTCTAAAATACTTAGTTATATTATCATATCCTCCTACTTAGAGCAAGACTAAGTGAGGAGAGAACTCTCTGGGTGCTTAGTGTGTCTAGAATATTCTTTTATTTATTTATTTATTTTTGGCTGCATTGGGTCTTTGTTGCTGCGCGCGGGCTTTCTCTAGTTGAGGCGGGCGGGGGCTACTCTTCGTTGTGGTGCGCAGGCTTCTCATTGCGGTGGCTTCTCTTGTTGCGGAGCACGGGCTCTAGGCGCATGAGCTTCAGTAGTTGTGGTGCACGGGCTCAGTAGTTGTGGCTCGTGGGCTCTAGAGCTCAGGTTCAGTTGTTGTGGCACTCAGGCTTAGTTGCTCCGTGGCATGTGGGATCCTCCCGGACCAGGGCTCGAACCCGTGTCCCCTGCATTGGCAAGCGGGTTCTTAACCACTGCGCCACCAGGGAAGCCCCCTAGAATATTCTTTAAAGTTGACAAGTAGGTCTTAAGTAAGAAATGAGTGCATATGTCCACAAACAAATTTATATAAGAATGTTGACTGCAGCTATATTCAAAGTGGAAATAACCCAAGTATCCATCAACAGGAGAATGGGTTAAAAAAAAAGTGGTATATTCATGTTATGGAATACTCACAGCAATGAAGAGGAATAAACCACTGATAGATGCAACCACATGGATGAATCTTAAAAAAAAACCAAGATGAATCTCAAAAAAATCTCTTGGAAGTCAGAACAGTGGTTACCTCTGTGGGGAGTGGTACTGACAGGAAAGGGGCACAAGGGATCTTTCTGAAGTGATAGCAGTATTTTGTATCTTGATCTAGGTGATCATCACATGGCTGTATACATATGTAAAAAGTCTTTGAGTTATACACTTAAGATTTGTTCATTTTCCTATATGTAAACTGTCTTAATAAATTTATTGTTAAGAAAGAAAAAATGGCTAATGCCAAAGCTAATGTTAAAGCATGTTACACTGTTGTCACATGGCATCACCCACTACTCTCACCAGTGAACAGAAATACCAGCAATCCATCGTCAGAATTAAAATTCATTATGTGAGGTCTTTAAGAACACATCCCTCATTTAATATCTAACCACTCTATAACTCATATATACATATAAATCAAAGAGCAACAAACATTTCAAGACTGGGCAATGGGATTTCAGAAAGCTTACTAAAATGGGAAGAGAAAGCAAGAAAGGAACAGAGGGTAAAAGCCAACAAACCACATATAAAATCCATAGCCCATAATCACTTTCAAGAGAACTATGGAAAAGAGAAAATAATCAGGGGTACTACTTGTTTGATAAGTAGAGTCAATTAAAGTATAGTTCAAGTGTTCATCTCCCAAAGAAGAGATGAGAGGTAGCTTCTGAGCTTTGAAAGGATAAAGTAGTTTTCCAGAATTCAGGCTGACATTTTTAAGTTAATAAATGACCAAACACAACTCTCACCCACCTGGGAAGAGCACCCTGTAGATTCTTTACAAAATCTCCTCAAGGTTAAGAGAGTTGGAAAACTTGAGAAACTGGCCTGATCCTGGACTGTAAACAGCCAAACAATGTGCACTGGGCACGAGTTGGTACACTGTACTGCTGAGTGTACTAGAAACCAACAGGGTCATTCATGGGGAAGGAGAAGTTAGAAATAACACAAGGACAATACCTTTTGTGTTCCCCCATACAGGACTAGCTTTCTAAAATTTCATTCAGGACACAACATTAATAAATCGTACAAAATGAAGTTTACTGTGGTCATAAAACATGACGTGCTCTTGCCCGGGGTGGGGTGTGGGGTAGGGAATTATGTGGATACCTGACAATAAACAGAAACACTAGATGGTCTGAGAGTTTTACTGCACAAGGAATGCAAGAGCAACCAAAAATTGCTTGTCAAGATAGTAGGCAGACATGAACACACGTGTAGATATGAAAGCTCAGAATTCTAAGGAAAGTCACTGCTTATTCTCAATGACACTCTGAACTTCTATCTAAAGTAAGAAAAAAAAATTAGAAGGTTTTAAGAAAGGACAGGAAAGGCTCATGAGTTGGACCAAATGAATAAAGTTAAAGGATACAGAATTTCCAACATGGAAGAGATAAACTAAGGACAGATTTTAACACATTTTGGTAATCAATACATCTGGTAATCAAGAAAAGATCTGTAAGTAAGAACGAATTGGGACTTCTCCTTCACAAAGAAAATGTTAAAACACTGAGATCAATGATTTGTTTTTAAGACAGAGAAGAGAAGCTTGAAGTGTATTTGAAAGGCATGCGACAGTGTCCTCTTGCTACACAGTCTAATATTTACCAGTTGATAAGCATCCATTTCTCCCCCTTCTCCATAGACAGGTATTCTCAGAACACATTTACATATAGTGGTGATTTTTTTAAAAAAATGTATGAAGTGTTTAGATGCAAAACAACGTTAAAAAGCAGAATCTAATGCCTATAAGTACACTAATACATTTTATTCTAAAAAAATTCCACATCCAGATATTTCAATGTCAGCATTGACATTTGGGACCTAAGGCAAGGGAAGGACTGGGTGATCTTCTCCAGGACAGATTTTTCTGTCAGCTGTTTTGGTTATACCTGGTGCCAGGTATCAGTCCCAGACTCCCTTCTTTCCGGGCGATATTACCACAGGCTCAGGAAAGGGCAGTAGAAAACCTAAGAGTAAGCTTTTCCACTAGACACAGAACAGAAAGCTTCATCAATGGATCCAAGAACCCTATGAGTATCATTTTTAAGGTATCATTTACACAGAAGAGAAACAGTGACACTCTGGGCAGTTATTTCTGGATAGTTCCAGCACTTTTCAGCTTCTGAGGATATTCTGGCCTTCCTATAAACATCTGATATGACCAATACTCTTTCTTTTTCCTGCCCCTGACTCCAAAAGTAGACTTTCTGCAGGATTACTCAGTGATTTTGTAAGATGTGATTTTTCTCTTCGGGAATGGTCCTAAGGAAACAAAATTATTTCCAACAGAGCTTCTGACTCTGGATAGCTGGAAGGATCTTGATTGGGTTAAGTCATAATAAAAGAGAGATTCTGTCTTCAGCATCCTCCTGCTTCCCACCAAAAAATTTAAAAAGGCAAATCATGTTGATATTTTAAAATTCTCTAAGCTGCGAAAAGGTTTCTTTGCTGACATACCCTTTGCTCATCATTCTTTCCTGACTCTGATGATAGACGTAATGGCCAGATAGCTTAGTTATTCCCCCTCAAATTGAATGCCAAGGACCAAGGGGCAACTATAAATAAAGAAAAGAGAATCACAGGAAAATAAACAAACTTTAAAAAAGAATTTTAAAAGGAGGGGAAAAAAAAGAATCATTATTATAGTGGAGAAATCTAATAAACACTATCTCAGCCAGGTGATAAGGTTGACATCAACAGTGATAAATCATGTTGACAGTATGTACCCTTGATGGGATGTGATGAAAAGGGCACTATACCACTATGGTCTTCTTCCCCCAAATCCATAACTCTAGTCTAACCATACGAAAAACATCAGACAAACCACAACTGAATGACAGTCCACAAAATACCCCTAAAACTGTCAAGATCAACAAGCAAGGAAGTCTGGGAAACTGTCATAGCCAAGAAGAACCTAAGGAGACATGAAGACTAAATGTAATGTGTCCTGGATGAGATCTTGGAACAGAAAAAGGACATCAGAATAAAAAAATAAGGAAACGTGAATAAAGTATGGACTTTAGTTAATAATAATGTATCAATATTGGTTCATTAATTGTCATAAATGTACTATTATGACTAGATGTTAACAACACGGAAAACTGGTTGTGGGAACTCTGTTCTATTCTAAAATTTAAAAGTCCATTTAAAAAGTAAAATTGATCATGTGAAACTAGCAAACTATAGAATAAAATAAAACTACTCACAGCATGTCATAGTAGAAAAAAACACAGACTTTAGAGACAAAATCTTGCGTTTCAATCACTGCTCCGTCACTTATTGGTGTGTGATCTTAGGTAAATTATTAGGTGATTCTCTGAGCTTCAGTTTCCTCACCTGCAAAATGGGGATAATAGTAGTGCCAACCTAGTTGGGTTGGTTTGAAAGTTAGGTAGTATGTATGAAGAGTCTGGGGCAACCAATACCCAAAACCTTTCTCCATAATCATTTCCTCAGAAAGTAGGCTATTCCTAACTAGGGTAACAGGCAGCTAGTTCTATAAAGAAGCAGCTAAGAGAGCATAGAGCGGCCATTCTTAACAACAGTTAGGGAGTCCAGTTTGGCACACACCCACCTAATAGACTGTGACAACAAAGTGAGGTCACAGTTTGCACAGTAAGAAAGCAAGAAGATTTCGCAGCGATCCAGGGTTTCCAAATTTAGCTAGGTTTAGAATCAACTGGGACATTTTCTTTTTTAAAATGCAGATCCACCACTCTATCCCCAATCCCTTGAGAACAGGTGAGTGACTGTTATGAGGCTGAGGAATCTATATTTTTAGTAAGTTTCCCAGGTGATTTGCTGTGTAGTTTTAGGAACACTGGTCTTATCTTTTCCTCTTTATACAGTGAAGGAAATCGAGGCCCAGAAAATGCAGATGTGATTAACTTCAAAAGCAAGTAGCTCAGAAGTAGCAAGGCCAAGATTAGAACAGGCATCTAGTACGTGTATCTCGGACCTTGATATGTTTTTCTAAAACAAAGGGCCTGAACCACAACCCATCACTTGGAACTCCACGCGTGACTAAAAGGGAAGAAACTGGAAAGGGGAAAAAAAAATCCTTGGGAAAGAAGATTCTATGGGGAGAATGTGGTAGGAAAATCAACTGTGCTCCAGGACTAGAGTTGACAGGCTAAGCTTTAAATCTTTACCTAACATTTATAGGCTCTCCCAAAATTTATAGACTCTCATAACTTTGGAGAGTTTTAAAACTGAAATTTGTTCCCCTTTTGTAAATGGGTGTGAGCTAATGTTTAATAAGTTTTAAAAATCAGAACAACAGTCCAATATTAAATGTAAAAATTTCTACTTGAAAATTTCTACCTTGATTTAAAGTAACCAAAAAAGGCTGTGACTTATGACATCATATATTAAACAGATGCCAAAATTAGCCTCGGTTTGAATAAAGGGTATTTTAGAAAGAGTGGTTCAAACATTAGTCTTTTGAAGTACCTGTCCTAAGAACTGCTCATTTGCTTTGGGAAGTGAACACAGGCTGAGTCAAACAAAACTGACTAAGAGTGAAGGTGTTACCTTACTTAGTACAATACCAGAAGTCGAAACATTCAACTTCCTAGAACCGCCTGGCAAAGACTACAATGAATATAACTGTACATTCATAATCACCAGCCAGGATTCCCAAGGGCTTCTGTTCTGTTCCATTCTTAATTATTTTATCTGAGTGATGAAGCAATCAGTAGAGAACTTCCACCAGCTCCCACATCTACCCATCCACCAGCATCCGTAACCTGATATTCCTTCTTGTTCCTTTGGATAAAGGGTCAATGTTCCTATCCACAGTCAAGCCCTCCACCTGTATAGTAGATCCTGCCTTTGTCACTATTTGAAGACACTGTCCTAGCAATTAATTCTTCCTCTTGATCCAAATCAATTCCTCCCTCTAGAAGATCATTCCCATCAGCAAATAAACATGCTGTATCTGCCATCTTAAAAAAAAAAAACAACTCTCAATTCTACATTCATCTCTACTTAGCACCTCACTTCCCTGCTCTCCTTTATAGTAACACTCTTTTAAAAAAATTAATGTATTGTTCATACTTACTATCTTCAGCTCCTCTCTTCCCATTCTCTTAAAACCATTCCATGTAGGCTTCATCCTTACCTCTCATTGAAAATACTCTTTATTAAATTCAAAGTCAGTTCTCAGTCATTATATGACTTGACCTCTTAGCTGCATATGACATGGTTGACTGTTTCCTCCTCTTCTGGAAACACGTGCAAGTATGGTAGCTTCCAAGATGCCACATTCCCCTGGTTTTCTCATACCACCGCCCCCCCCCCCAACCTTGCTCTTTTTCTAGTGTTTTGCCATTTCCCCCTCCTCCCTGATTTCCAAATGGTGGAGTCTCCCAGACTTAGCCTATCTTCACTTACTCCCTTGGTAATCTCATCCAGTCTCACGGCTTTAAATCCATCTACATGACTCCCATTTGGCTATCTAGACAAAAATCTCTAGCCTGCATTTCTCCCCTGAACTCCAGACACATACCTTTTTCTACCTGGATGTCCTAATGTGCATTTCAAACTTA
Source organism: Balaenoptera physalus (assembly GCF_965194825.1). Lineage (NCBI taxonomy): Eukaryota > Metazoa > Chordata > Mammalia > Artiodactyla > Balaenopteridae > Balaenoptera > Balaenoptera physalus. Next base: position 183,791,237 of record NC_138882.1, on the reverse strand, counting down.
ACATGCTTCAAACTGAATCTCTCATCTCTCCTGCACTTTGCCAACCCTGGCTACCCACAGTCTAACTCATCTCAGTGAATGGCAACTCTATTCCTTCAAGTGCCCAGGCTAAAAATCTTTACAGCCATCCTTGACTCCTCTTTCTCTTTCACACTCCATATCCAAACCGTGGGCTCTATCCAATGCATCCAATTTTTATCTTTCTGCTAACACCCTAGTCCAAATCACCATCATTTCTTGCCTAGACTATTGCTACCATTTCTTAACTGATCTCCTCGCTTCTACACTTGCCATCTGACAGTCTTCTCAGCAACCTAAATCATCAGCCATTTCACTCAAAGAATATGACAAAGTCCACGAAGTCCTTATAACAGCCAGAAAGCCTTATATGTAGGACACCCTCTCCTCCATTATTTGTCCAACCTCTCCTAGTACAGTCTCCTTTGTTCACTCTGTTCCAGCCACACAAGATTCTCATTATCCCTTGACTGTCCCAAGCACACTCCCACCTCTGAACCCTGGTTATTCTTTGGAATGTTATTATTCTTTGGAATGTATTATTCTTTGGAATGTTCTTTCCTTAGATATCCACATGGTTCACTTCTTGTATCCATCAGGTCCTTGTTCTGATGTCACCTTCTCCATGAGGTCTACCGTGATCCCCCTAGTTATAATCTCCCCTATTCCTCATCCCCTTTACTATGCTATAGTTTTGCTTCAACAGCATTAATCATATTCTAATATATTATATTAGGTACTTGTCACTTTATTTTATTTTTAAAATCTATTTATTTTTATTTTTATTTACTTTTGGCTGCGTTGGGTCTTTGTTGCTGCACGCGGGCTTCCTCTAGTTTCGGCAAGCGGGGGCTACTCCTCTTTGTGGTGCAAGGGCTTCTCGTTGCGGTGGCTTCTCTTGTTGTGGAGCACAGGCTCTAGGCGTGCGGGCTTCAGTAGTTGGGGCACACGGGCTCCAGTAGTTGTGGCACACGGGCTCAGTAGTTGTGGCGCACGGGCTTAGTTGCTCTGCGGGATGTGGGATCCTCCTGGACCAGGGCACGAACCCGTGTCCCCTGCATTGGCAGGCGGATTCTTAACCACTGCGCCACCAGGGAAGCCCTGTACTTGTCATTTTAAATATGTCTTCCCGCATTTGAATTTAATCTCCAGTAGGATTTTTTGTCTGTTTTATTCAGTCATGTATCCCCAGCATCTAAAACAATACCAGGCACAGAGTAGGCAATCCATAAATATTTGCTGAATGAACAAATGAAGGATGAGAGAAGAATTAACTAAGCAAAAGGACTGTACTGTCATTTAAGGAAAGTCAAGCCCTCTATTTTAAATGCCAAACTCCCCATAACAACTAATTACTTGATACCACCACTTAAATGTTTAAAGAGGTTTAAAAAAAAAAAAAAAGAAACCTCTTCCAAATGTTTCTTCTCCATTTCAGCAAATGGCCCCACTACCTACCTAAGTGAACAAACCTGAAACATAAGTTAGCCTGGACTGACCCTCTCACCCTCCCATATCCAATCCATCAAGAAGTCCCATCATTTTCAACACAAAAATTCAGCTCAAATTCATTCACTTCTCTTTATCTCCACTGTTAGGACTCTAGTCCAAGCCATCACAGTCTCTCACCTGTACTATTCTGATAGCTTCCTACCTGTTCTCTCTGCTTTATTTTCTTGCCTTCTTTAATCCATTTCCTAAATAGCAGCAAAAGTGTTCCTTAAAATGTAAATAGGATCATAATATTCCTTTGCTTAAAATCTCAAAATCTCAGACTATGGTCTGTGAATGATTTGGCTCCCGTCTATACCTCAACTCCATCTGTGCCACTCTACCCCTTGCTCATTATGCTACATCCACAAAGCTCTGTTTTCAGTTCCTCCAATATGTCCTCTTCTTTGTATATGCCATTATCACTTCCTTCCACTCTGCATCTTTCATATCTCAGCAAAAAAGGTCGTCTTCTGTTTAAAGTAGCTCTCCCCCTCTTATTCTGTATCTCATTCCTCACTTCCTTCATAACTGTTTTTTTTTCTTCCCCATTACAGTATAAGCTCCATGAGGGTAGGGGTCACCTACCCTCATGTAAAAGGGAGGAGGCGGTAACTCACATAACTCCAAAATGTCGGAGAAGTACTGTAGGTCTCTCTCAACTGTAAGAGCTGTCATTCCAGCACTCATCACCACCATACTCCCTCCAGATGTTCCCTCCTTCTATCATTTCAAAAGGAATGCAAGACAAGGTTTCATTGGCAAATCACATTAATTCCAACTGCTATGGACTGAATTCTGTCCTCCCCAAATTCATATGTTGAAGTCCTAATCTCAGTGTGATGGCATATGGAGATGGGAGCTTTGGGAGATAATTAGGCTTAGATACTCTTATAAAAAGAGGAAGAGGGCTTCCCTGGTGGCGCAGTGGTTGAGAATCTGCCTGCCAATGCAGGGGACACGGGTTTGAGCCCTGGTCTGGGAAGATCCCACATGCCGCGGAGCAGCTGGGCCCGTGAGCCACAATTACTGAGCCTGCGCGTCTGGAGCCTGTGCTCCGCAACAAGAGAGGCCGCGATGGTGACAGGCCCGCACACCGCGATGAAGAGTGGCCCTCGCTTGCCACAACTGAAGAAAGCCCTCACACAGAAACTAAGACCCAACACAGCCATAAATAAATAAATAAATAAAAAGAAAAAGAAAAGAATTAAAATTTAAAAAAAAAAAAAAAAAAAAGAGGAAGAGATACCAGAACTCACTCTCTGCCGTGTAAGGACACAGCAAGCTCACTAGCTCTCTGAAAGCCAGGAAGAGAGCCTTCACCAGCACCCTGATCTCAGACTCCTAGCCTCCAGAATTGTGAGAAATAAGTTTCTGTTGTTAAAGCCCCCCAGACTTTGGTATTTTGTTATGGCAGCCTGTGCTAAGACACCAACCAAAATGAGATGCTCCAGTCTCATCTGCAATAAAACCAAATACACATGTAAAAAGATACCTGATACAGTAGCATTCTTTATCAAGATTCTGCTCCTAACCCAAACTGTTCCACTGTTTTTTGATGCTCTTTTCCAAAGAGCTACACTTTTGAAGACTGACCACTGTTAAAACTATCACCCTAGATACCCATCACTTGCAAATACTCAAATGCTAGAAGACGTCACATCTGGTACCAAAGGGTGGGGGTAGCACCCTCCCCTCAGCTACCATCTAACTTACCCACCACCATGCACTAAAATGGGTGAGTCAGGCATACCAAGACATACCAACAACTGTGTTTTATTCAGAAAGACTCACTGGTGTTTCAGTTAGGAAGTAATTTTGGTTGCGACTCACGACAGCATATAGAAACATTTCCCCAGGCAATCTTCCCATGGGATTTCTGCCTAAATGAGAATCTCATAGGACTCTTTATTAAATTACTGTGTTGTTTTTTTTTTTTTAAAGTAGACTTTCAAGAAGCTCAGTTTCCCCCCCTCTAAAACTAGGCTCTAATTGTAGATTAGAGTGAAGCAGAAACTAGATTCTTTGAGACATTTTGTTAGAAAATTACTTTTAAACATTCAGGAGCTAATATGTTTTATAAAAGGGAACAGTCTAACATTTTTTTTTTTTTTAATGGCGATTTTTTTCTTTACTGAGAAACTTAAGACTTGGGTAACATTGTATGTTTTAAAAATCAGATCCCGGGGACTTCCCTGGTGGTGCAGTGGTTAAGAATCCATCTTGCAGCGCAGGGGATGCTGTTTCGATCCCTGGTTGGGGAACTAAGATCCCACATGCCGCAGGCCTACTAAGCCCGTGCCACAACTAGAGAGACCGTGCACTCTGGAGCCTGCGCACCACAACTAGAGAGAAGCCTGCACGCCACAACTAGAGAGAAGCCTGTGCGCCACAATGAAGATACTGCACCACAATGAGAAGACCCCACGTGCGGCAACTAAGACCAGACCCAGCTAAAAATAATAATAATAATAATAATTAAAAGAATTCAGATCCGTTGTAGAATCTGAATTACAAAAAGTCAGTTACTTCTCTGATACTTCTACCTTGGGGATTTCAAAGCATTGCCTTTAAAGTTAGTAGTTAACAACAACAAAATATCCCATGTCTATCTTATAGGGAGAAATAAGGAAAAATAAGCAAAGTAGATGCCAACAGGCTATGAAGGTCCAGAGCTCCACGTCTACAAGAAAGAGCAACACCCATGCCAAATTATCAAAGGCATAAAGCTTGGTTACAAAATAGAGGAAGGCAGTATTTGTATTTTGTGACTGGAACATCAAAGCTACTCTGAAATGGGGCCTGGACAACAAGTGCAATGGCAGTAGGATGTTTAAGCCAAAAAGACCCTCTGCATTTTAGAATCTGTGATTCTAAATTTTAACCAATATTGCATTAAGTACAATAAAGGACAAAGTGCTAGAAAAGGAAATGCTCTGAAGTACAAAATTCTGAAGGCTCTAAAATACTACTAATCTTCAAAAAATTTTAATGATTAACATCTCTTTATCTTTCCAATAACTTAAAAGAATTTCATCTGTACAAAACCCAGCCCCACTTGTGACTATCCACTGTCAGTATGCTCCTCCCTCCTATATTTGCCTATTGCAGAGGAAAGAAACAGGAACTTACAGCTTTGGGGAAGCAAAATGTAGCTTCTTCTCATGAAATGATTTTAAGCCCCTGGCCTAGACATTCACAGTAGTCATTACAGAAATAAATGAAACATAAACCAGCTTTCCCGACCCATTTAAAAACAGAATCTTCTGCTCCTCCTCCATATTTCTCCCAGAAAGATATGGTAACTTGTTCATAGTTACATGGAGAACTGGTGATTTTGCCAGGAAATGAAACTCATGTCTCCTCACTCTTAGTCCAGTGACCTTTCTAATACACCATGTTGTCTTCCATTTAGTAATCAAAGTAAATCAAGACCTAAATAAGTATGGAATCTGCCCAAGGGATACCCAAGCCTCCTTAGTCCTAGAGTGAATTCCAACCTTGAAAAGCCAATGAAGAATGTTTGGGAAGAGCTTGCCAACAAATCTAGCAGAATACTTTATACTCAGTGGACTCTATTTCTCCATCACACCAGCCCCTCCAATCTTATAACTGTGCCTTTTCAAACTGTCCCACCTCGTGAGTGCAAAAACAATGTGTGTGTGTGTGTGTGTGTTTCTTCCCCAAGAAAGTTTAGGTCAAAAGAGAAAATAATCTAGTTTCTTTCTGCCAGAATTTTGGCATAGTGGGACTGTGCAGGAATGTACCTACTGTGGAATCTTCCCACACTCCTGAGTTGTTAAAAGTAACCAGCAGAGGCATGTTCCATACACACCCCAAATACCTGAGCTGGCAACAACAAGATATTCAGAGATCTTAGCCCTGGGACAATAGCTTCTGTCAGTCAACTACAGTTCTCACGACTGTGCTTCTGCTCTTACTTCAACTTCATACCAAAGAACATATCACACCTGTACAATTACTTCAGAAAACCACACAAATGAATTCACACAGTAGTACAGCAATTTTGGCAGGGTACCAATACTAATGATAAAGTATAATTAAAAAAAAATTCAAAGACCTTACACAAGCGTATTACTCTTAGCATTTACAAGCAGATTTGACAAAGGATCTGGGGCCCCAGTAATCTGTTCTTGAGACCAACACCTAAAGGATCAGGTAGAGTTTCCACACAAAGGGAGTTACCTGATAAGGAAGCAAAGATCAGCATTTTCTCTCTTACCTGAAGCCAAAGGTCGGATCCACTCTTTGCTATTTAGGTCAAGTCTCCAGAGGTCATTGAAGGCAGCATTGCAGCTGCTCTGGGTACAGCCTCCAAACACATACATAGACTGATTAGCATCATAATAGCATGCACCTAGAAAGAAAACAATAAATGAATAACTGATGTCTAATTCTGAAGCCACTCTAAACCTTAACTGTAGCCCATATCTTTCAAAGATCAATTATTTCACACATTCCGCAGTTGTTCCCAGGTATCAACCTTTCTGTAACCAGCCTCCTGTCTTCAGGTTGATCAATATCACATTAACCTTTAAAATAAGGACCAGAGAAAAGCTACGGAAACATTATGTTATTTCTGAGCACACTAAGCAAACTGACAATGATATCATTAAATAAGACAGTATAATTCTAGCAAGAGAACACAAGAATTCAGATTAAGGGTGTTCAATGAGTGAAATTTCAGCACAGCTGCATAATTAATCTAAATCTGCACCATTATCATCTAGGGCTAGGCGAAGATAGTCAGCGCTAACAGAAGTACTCTGTCCTCCCATTTCTCTCCACCCGTCCTCCTCTTATTGCTTTTGCTTTCAAATGAAACATGAGGCACAAAACAATAACAAGACTTTATATGAAAGAGAATGACAGAAAACAATTTTAAGAACCTGCTGTATGTATAAATAAATAAAATTTAAAATTTCAAAAGAAAAGAAAACAATTTTAATCAATGCCATAAAGTAACCACACATACAGAACCAATGTAGCTCGGCGATCTCAGAAGTAGTATGGTCCCCAAACAACTGAGAGAAAAAACATGAAGGTCATTAAGCTCCTGGTGTGTATCCAAAAGCCACCAAGGCCGACTGGTTGGTGCTGAATAGAAAACCAATGCAGTAAGTAACAGTTAAAAAGCACCAAGGTCTCTAAGAAAAGCCTTTTTAATTAGGTGATTATATACACCTCACCAATGGGCACTATTCTGAAGAAAAGAGTCAATGACTGTGAGAGGGGCTGTTCCCCTAAAACCAGAAAGACCAGAGCCAGAGTCTAGACAAGAAACATGGAAGCTAAGCTCTGCCACCTTGCTTCTCACTGGAACGTTCATTCAGCCTCTGTCCTTTGCAAAAGATGACCATGCTCCTTCCAGTCCTGCATTTACCATCTTGTATTTCAGGAAAAGGGCTGAGCCAAACTTCATTCATTTCATGCATACCACTGGGAAAAACAGACCTCTCAATGTGAAACTAGGCGAAAACAGTTAAGCGTCACATAAAAGAAAGGGGAAAGGGAAAAGAAATTCAGAGATTCAACCCACTAGTGCATGGCTTCAGTGATCATCCAGTTTATCTGTAGGTCTTGTTCAGTTTAGCACACCACTGTTTCTAAGATCGCTTCTGAACTCTGGCACCACTTATTCAAGTTCAGAAAAAGGGAAACACCACTGCTATAATTACCTCTGTGATATATACTAGCTCTGGGAATAACCCTCCTTTTTTATTTTTTCTTAACTCAGCCCACTTGATAGGCCTTTAAGGACTCCCTACACTAGGAAAGCCAAGTCCAAAAATTGGATTTGTTAAGAGATAATAAAAGCAATGTGTTCAGTCACTTACACCCAGTAATCTCAGCCAGTGGAAGGAGTAAATCCAAAACATCTGGGACTTCCCTGGGGGCACAGTGGTTAAGAATCCGCCTGCCAATGCAGGGGACACGGGTTTGATCCCTGGTCCAGGAAGTTCCCACATGCGGCGGAGCAACTAAGCCCGTGCGCCACAACTACTGAGCCTGCGTTCTAGAACCCCTGAGCCACAACTACTTAAATCGCGCGCCTAGAGCCCGTGCTCTGCAACAAGAGAAGCCACCGCCACCGTAATGAGAAGCCTGCACACCGCAATGAAGAGTAGTCACTGCTCGCCGCAACTAGAGAAAGCCGGCGCACAGCAACGAAGACCCAAAGCAGCCAAAAATAAATAAATAAATAAAGTTTACTTAAAAAAAAAATCTGATCTCTGACGCTGTGCAATAACAGAGGTACAGACTTTTCAAATTAACAAAGAAATTAAAGAAACTAGAGATGTGAAGAAATGAAATACCATTTAATCATCAACAGGCTCATATCTGCAAAATACTTAATTACTCCCAGAACTCAAACATGCTACAATGGTATATGAAGGTTTAAATGATCTTACACTTTCCACTGACTTTCTTCCTTTTTTTTTTTTTTTTGGCTGTGCCCTGAGGCTTGTGGGATCTTAGTTCCCTGACCAGGGATTGAACCCGGGCCCCCGCAGTGAAAGCACCAAGTCCTCACCACTGGACTGCCAGGTAATTCCCCCACCCCCCTTTTTTTTCCTACTGACTTTCTTTGCCTTTGAAAATAACTTCTAATCCATATCTAAATCAGTTTTTTAATTAACATCCCAATAAGAAAGTCTCTTAAGAAGTAAAATCCTGGGAATTCCCTGGCAGTCCAGTGGTTAGGACTCTGTGCTTTCACTGCCATGGCCCAAGTTCAATCACGCAAGCAGTGTGGCCCAAAGGAAAAAGAAGAAGAAAAAAAAACAGAAGTAAAACCCTATGTAAGTCCACTGCTCATGTTTCAGGTTTGTTGAGAACTGCAAATAACAAAGGATCAAGTTAGATGACATTAAACAAACAAAAAGGATAATTACTGAAGCCACACTTTAATCTCCACTAAAGGAGGTGAGCTTCAGGAATCTTGGTCTTCTCATACATACCTTTTTGAACTAGCTACTCCAACAAACTGGGGCAATTTTGAATTGAACTGACTGGTGCCTGGCATAAAAGAACATTCTCTTCCACCTGATAATCCATAACCCCAGAACAGAAATTAGCAATGTCCGCTGGCTTCTGAAACCTTAACTGATGTTCATTATAACAATGTTTAATAAGACAAATCCATGATTTCATAACTAAAAGAGTCAGTAGCTCATTTATGTCCCACTATTCCTCAAAGATCAACTCTTGGCAGCTGCTTCCTTCGTGTAGCAAAAAAGCACAGCGCCTTTATTTTTCAAAGAGGTAGCAAACATTCTTCTTCTCTATTTGGACTGAAAACCTAGCCAGCAGCTGGGCCCCATGAGGTCCTTACCACGTGTATTTTAATCCCATACTAAAATAAGGCAATTGGCATTTTCCTGCTTCTCTTTGAGCAAACAAAGGTTTCTGGAAGAGGAAGGTACAGCCCAAACCCTATGCAAAGCTAATGGGACTGAAACGACAAGTTTCACACACTGTAGTTTCAATATCCAGCAGTCATTATCAACAAAGCTTGGAGAGGAAGGGAGTCAATTTAGGCAGCTATGTTTAGAACTCAGATATAATGGGAATGAGAAACAGCCATCAATAATACACTCAAATATTTTAAGCATCCTACTGAACTCTGTTTGCCTATTTTTATTTAAGATGCGTACATGTTGGTCTGGGTGGGGGTTGGGGACCCAAGTTCAATGGGCCTTTCAGAAAAAATTAAGAATTTAAGCAAACACCACTGCTCAAGTAAATACTTCCTTTTACCAAAGTTCTCCACCCAAACAGAACATTCTCCTTTCAGAACATCTAGACCACTGGAATGTGCTATACAAGTTACCGTTCGTAGTACGGTATGACTACTCTGCTAAGAAATAACATTGAGAATGTGATTATTCCAACTGCTAGATCTCTTCAAGCTCTCTGAAATGTGCTTGACTGCTCCACGAACAACTATTGCAAGTCACATACCTCAAGTTAAAATCTAATAATCCCGGGCTTCCCTGGTGGCGCAGTGGTTGAGAATCTGCCTGCCAGTGCAGGGGACACGGGTTCGAGCCCTGGTCTGGGAAGATCCCACATGCCGCGGAGCAACTGGGCCCATGAGCCACTACTGAGCTTGCGCGTCTGGAGCCTGTGCTCCGCAAGAACAGAGGCCACGATAGTCAGAGGCCCACGCACCGCGATGAAGAGTGGCCCCCGCTTGCTGCAACTAGAGAAAGCCCTCGCACAGAAACGAAGACCCAACACAGCCACAGATAAAATAAATTAAAAAAAAAAAATCTAATAATCCCTACTCGAAGACAAGTCAAATATGGACAATTACACCCACAACAAGCAAAGAGTTCCTCAGTGTTCTGAATATTTTCCTACTATATTATAATCCTCTGAAGTTCAAGGTCTTCCAGTTGTTTCATATTTTCCATGGTGCCTGGTAGTCACTAGGTTAATGTTCACTGAACTCTAATTTTTGCACTTTCAGAGGTTAAATTCTCTTGTTCCCTCACTTGTCTCCAGGGAAAGGTCCTGAGGCATTTATCCCATGCTTAGAGACTATGCTGTCATGTGTCTCACATCTACAAGCCAGGACATACTTGATAAGGCCTGTAATTACGTAACTATGGAATAAGAAAGGTTGGTTATCCAGTCTGGGCCTGCTGGCTATTGCAGGAGCAAGATTAGCAAGTGTATGGAATGACCTGACCATATTTGGAGCCTAAACACTAAAAGGTTTTTCAAAACATAATGCTGGGGATTCAACAGACCCCTATATCGACCTGAAAGGGACGTTCTACCTTAACCAAGGATTGCATGATTGGCCATGCACACACTCATCAAATAACCAGGAGAACTGCCTTCATTTTACTTTCCCTGCATTTTTTTGTCCCAGACTTTTACATAAGAAAGAAGCTCTATCCCTCGTATCTTTGTTACACAATTCCACAGAATAGACGTCAACTATGAACCTGGTGTTGTGAAAGGTGCACAGACGTCTAAGACATGGAGCCTGGCTGTCCTCAAGTAGACAGCAATCTTGTGGAGGAGACATCATCATCGTCCTATAATTTGGCAGGTTAAAATGTATTTTTACAAGTGTTTCCTCAATTAAATTTCCTAGCAACTCTGTGGCATAAAGAGAATTTATCATACGCATTTTACAGATGAGGAAATTGTGGATTAGAGGAGCCAAGGAATTTGCTTCCCTAGTCTAATGTTCTTCCTTTGCATGCAGCCTCTCTTACACAGATAATTATGGTAAAAGACAGATGGTAATAAACATTAAGAAGAAGGTATGAAGAGTGTATTAAAGGAGTATAAGCAGAAAAAGAGAAGAGCTTAATCTCCATGGTGGGGAATTTGAGAGTAGTGTGAAAGAAGGTGGCTTTTGGCTTTGTCTCCAAGATGGATTTTAGAGGTCAGGACATTTTCAATCAATTAACATGAGGCGAACAAGTCTAGGGGCGAAAGAGGAATGGGAGGGGAAGGGAAAATGAAATCAGGGCATCCAAGCAAAGCCATGAGGTAGGGAAGTTTAAGACAAACAAGGAATCTCATGTGGGTAGAGCCTGGCTGTGTAAGGATGCAGCAGTGAGTCAGGCTGAAAAGGTAGGCTTGGTGAATGCCAGGTGGGGTGGAAACTTCTACATGCGGTGCAAAAAGGCTCAGGCTTTTTGGCAGAGGAGTGACAAGGCTGGTTTTATGGTTCAGATTTGCAGTGTTTCCCGACAGGAGCTCCTGTCATTTTGAGAAAGTCAATTCTTTGCGTGCAGGATCATCCCATTCACCGCATATTTAGCAACCCAAGTAGGTCCTTGCCTACTAACTGCTTGTAGTACTTTCCAGTCAAGACAATAAACAATGGCCTTACACATTTCCAGATGCCCTAAGAGGTGGCACTGTCCCCAGTTTTGGAGATGGCTGCAAAGTGTCTAGACCAGGTTCAGATGAAGAGAGAAGAAAGGCAAGAAGATCGTTTAGAAAAGACTTAGGGGGACTTCCCTGGTGGTCCAGTGGTTAAAACTCCACGCTTCCACTGCAGGGGGCGCGGGTTCGATCCCTGGTTGGGGAACTAAGATCCCGCATGCCACGGCCAAAAAAAGAAAGAAAGAAAGAAGGAAAGAAAAGATTTAGAAAAAAAAAAAAAAAAATTTAGGGAAGATGGAATGATTAAGTCATAAGTGTGAGTAATGGTGGGGGTGGTAAAAGGAAAGATATGAGAGAGATTGCAGAGATAGAACAGAAACAACAAGAGTTGACTTTTGTTGTTGAGGGAGGGAGAAGAATTGAGGATTAATCCAAGATTTCAAGCTTGTATAATTGAGAGAATGATAATGCCATTAACTAAATTAGAGAGAGGAGAAAATTGGGGGGAAACTACTGAATTCTACTTTTGGCTCACTAAATATGAAACATCTATGAATCTGTGGCAGTATGAGCAAAGAACTGGAAATGTGGATCTCAAGCTCAACATGAGTTAGGCACATGGAATAAAATAGAGCTAAAGGGAGAAATATAGAGATGGAAGTTGAAGGAGCTAAGGAAAAAAATTAAAGGAATGCCTTGTTTTCAACCTATTTTGAAAACTGCCCATTCCCTGTAATAATCCTCTTCAGTTTGCCAGTTAGATAGCATGTAGAGACTGATGTAAGAAAACAATAAAGAGACAGACCGAAAGAGACAACGAAAGACAGTGAGACACCTTTTCTTGGACATCAAGTAAGGAAATGAAAATACCAAGTAAGGAAATGAAAAAAAATTTTAAGCAAAAACAAGTATCAAAACCCACCAATCTCTGAGCTTCTGTGAGCTTACTCATAGTACTATTCCTTTCTATTTCCCCTTCAAAAAACTGCCTCTATTTTGTGGTAATACTCTTTTTCGAAAGCTAGTTAACTGAAAACTATTTTTTTCCCTCTCATCAGAAAGCCACACTGTTTCTATGATAATTATTCACCCCTATTTCCTATTCTAGTTTCAATTTTACCCTGATTTCATTTGATTTCCCTCACTTAGGGTTCTAAAACTACTTGTTTCCAAACACCATCGTAAAAAAAGTCCTGTCTTTAGAAACCTCGTCTCTGCTTCTCATTCCAATCATCTGTAGGTAACGGAAGTTACGCCTCCCTCAACAGTAAATACTGGACCTAATATGAATCCTCCTGTAATTTCATTAAATGTTCTCAGCAAGGACTCATGTAGAGTTTATTGCAGTGAAGATCAAAGTGTGGTCTGTGGACTCCTGAAAACATTTGAGACTCTTTCAAAACTACTTTTATAATAATAATAATGAGTACTAGTAGTAGTAGTAGTAGTTGTAGAAGTAGTAATTTATTGTTTTTTTCACTGTGTCGACATGTGCACTAACGGTGCCAAAGCAATGCTGGGGAAAACTGCTGCAGCCTGTGTATGACTCAAGGTAAGGGAACTCAACTACTCTAGTGACCACTGTGTTCTTCACTACCACACACTCACAGATTAAAACAAATGAAGCCAGTTCTGACTTCACAGATCCCCCAAAGAGTCTCATAGATGCCTTCCTCCCCCAAAGTCCAGGAATCACACTTTGAGATCTACTGCTCCAGGGGATTTACAACAGCATAAAAATAGCTCCCTGAGAGAACTGAAATCACAGCAACTAGTTTGACCCATTCCTTTGATCTATTTAGATCCAATTCAAAGACAATGATGAGTTATTATTTACTGAACTCTCCTCTGGATATGAGAGTACAGCATATGGTCTGGGGTAGTCAACCACCAAGAGGCCTCGAAGGATCCTCACTTCCTGGTGTTACACCCTTGGTCAATCCCTGTGTGACTTATAGAACAGAAAAGATGGTGGTATTCACTTCAGAGATTTAGGGTGTAAAAGATACCTTGGCTGCTGTCTTAGTGTCTGTCTCTGTTTCTCTCTCAGATCACTCATTTTGTGGGAAGTCAGCTGGCAAGTTGTGAGCAGCTCTATGGAGAGGTCCATGTAGTAAGGAACTGAGTCTCCTATCAACAGTTACTGAGTGAGTTTGGAAGCAGATTCACCGGGCCCCAGTCAGGCCCTCAAGTGACTGTAGCCCCAGCTGACAGATTGACGACAACCTCATAAGAGACCCTGAGCCACAACCTCCCAGCTAAGCCACTCCCAAATTCTTGACCCTCAGGAACACTGTGAGATAATAAATGTTATTTTAAGCTGCTAAGTTTGCAGGTAATTTTTACGCAACATGGATAACCAATAACTCTCCTTCCCCTCAAGAGTTCAAAATATGGCTTAAAAAAAAAAAAAAAAAGACACAAACATACAAGTTAACAATGAAAGACAATGTGAGTTAAGTGCCAAATTAGTATTCCAGACATAAGCTCAAGAACAGGAAAAATTTTTCTGTGGGCTAGAGAGTTGAGAAAAGGTTTCCCAAAGGACCTAGAACTTCAACTGAGTTTTCAAGGAGAAGCAGGCTTCAGCTAAGTGGATGGGAATACTCTAGAGAGGAAGAATCAAGTACAGCAAAGTGACAACTTGAAAGAGGAGAGCTCTTGGGAAAAGTTGGGAGATGAAGTGGTAATTTAGAAATAAGTCAACTTAAAGAGGGTTTTAAATATAAGACTAAGTTTTTATCTTGTAGGCACTGGATAGACACTGAAGGTTTCTTTTTTTCTTTTTTTTAAATTAATTTATTTTTAGCTGCGTTGGGTCTTCGTTGCTGTGCACAGCCTTTCTCTAGTTGCGGTGAGTGGGGGCTACTCTTCATTACAGTGCGTGGGCTTCTCATTGCAGTGGCTCCTCCTGTTGCGGAGCATGGGCTGTGGGCGCGCGGGCTTCAGTAGTTGTGGCACACGGGCTCAGTAGCTGTGGCTCGCAGGCTCTACAGCACAGGCTCAGTATCTGTGGCGCACAGGCTTAGTTGCTCCACGGCATGTGGGATGTTCCCGGACCAGGGATCAAACCTGTGTTCCCTGCATTGCCAGGCGGATTCTTAACCACTGCGCCACCAGGGAAGTCCTGAAGGTTTCTGAATACAGAAGTAATATAACTAAAGCAGCGATTCTGAGAACTTTCTAAGAGGCTTCCCTCTCCTCTCAATGAACTTTCTTTATGTAAAACCATTAATAAATACAGCTTTTGTGGCCTAAGATAGATCACATCTCAGTCTCACTTTGATGGAGGGATATAAATCACTAATAGAATAAAATGGTATCGGGAATTCCCTGGCGGCCCTGTGGTTAGGACTCGGTGCTCTCACTGCCAGGGCCTGGGTTGAACCCCTGGTGGGGGAGCTAAGATCCTGCAAGGCGTGGGGTGCAGCCGAAAAAAAAAAAAAAAAAAGAATAAAATGGCACCTACAAAAATCAATTAAAATGGAGAGTTAATTCTAGAAAAAGTCGGTGTTTCCCTGGTGGCACAGTGGTTAAGAATCCGCCTGCCAATGCTGGGGACATGGGTTCAAGCCCTGGTCCAGAAGATCCCACATGCCGCGGAGCAACTAAGCCCGTGCACCACAACTACTGAGCCTGTACTCTAGAGCCCTCGAGCCACAACTACTGAGTCGACGTGCCACAACTACTGAAGCCTCTGTGCCTAGAGCCCATGCTCCGCAACAAGAGAAGCCCGCGCACCACAATGAAGAGTAGCCCCCACTCACCACAACTAGAGAAAGCTCACACACAGCAACGAAGACCCAATGCAGCCAAAAATAAATAAATAAAATAATTTTTAAAAATCCTAAAAAAAAAAAAAAATTCTAGAAGTCAAAAACTCTAAATTGTCTATTTGCCAAAACATTTTATTTATAATTTTACTACTTAAATTTGTATTTTATAATCAATATCCTTCATGTTCAAAATTTTTGTGTGACCCTAGTCAAATTCAGTGTTTGCTGAACATACACTATGTTAAGATAAAAAGTTATTGCAAAAATTAGTGCTAAGCTCTGGCTACTCCCTAAGCAGGATCCCAGAAAAACCCTCATGTATGCCTTTCCTTTGTTTTCCTCTTACATGATGTCAAATGTTTAAAAACCTAAGCATAACACCTTGACCTCTTTGGAGTAGAGATACTACAAAAATCCAATGAAAAAGCAGAATATAAAATTATATCACAGTGCCTACAATATACTTAGGCTCATGCTCTTCCCTAAGTCTGATTGTAAAATTAATATAAACCCTTATTTAACATTTTCTTCATTAAAAAGTCAGACAAAATACAAGCCTCCAAAGTAGCTTTTGGAAACACGACCACAGGCAGGATGGGATCTGCTTTCACAGTAAATACTTACTGTGTGAGAACCGCTGAGTGATTGGGGTTCCAGGATAAGGGTAAGTCCGACTCTCCCACTGAATGTTTCCTTCCTGGACAGCCTTTATGAAACCATGATAACACTGGTGGGCTACACCTAAAGACAAAAATAACAAATGCTTCAGCCTGGACTCTTCACTTGTAAATCAAATTATTAAAACTGCATCTATTAATTGTCATCACTTTTATGAGACATACGTTTCTTTGAGGAACTCCAAATTTCTTTGATTTTTTCATTCAAAGACAGAAAACAATCAGAATTTCAAAACTGGAAGATCAAATCCTTTCATTTTACCAAGGTTAAGTGACTCCCTCAAGGTTACAAAATCAGCTCACACCTAAAATCTGCTCCCCTTTACATCATATCATGAGACAACACATCAAAATAATTGGTGCTATTTACTCCAAAGCAAAGGGGCTGGGAGATAATTTAGTTCTGTGAGAAAAAGTGTGGTAAAACACTCTCCGGAATATAATAGCTGTTCAGTAAATATCTATGGTTAGACCATGGCAACCAAGTATTCTCCATCTTAAACAAGGAGTAATAATTAGCTGACAGTGGATTATGAAACGATGAATTTATAACTATGGAAAGCTGTTTTTTTAAAAAAAAATCAGAGTTTTTACTATAATGCTGGATACATGTCATTATATATATGTCCAAACTCACAGAATGTACACCCTATGTAAACTACAGACTTTGGGTGACAATGATGTATCAATGTATGATCATCAATTGTAAGAAATGTACCCCTCTGGTGAGGGATGTTGAAAGTAGGGGAGGCTGTGCATGTCTGGGGGCAGGGGTATACGGGAAATCTACGAACCTGCTCAATTTTGCTGTGAACTTAAAACCACTCTCAAAAAGTAAAGTCTATTTTTAAAAAAAGTGAGAGCTTTATACTTCTGGAACAATCTGCTTTCCCAACACATGAAATTACTTTCTTATTTCAAAGAGAAATATTTTGAATGAGGAGTACAACCAATTTTATATATAGATATATATATATAATTTTTAAAATAAATTTATTTATTTATTTTTGGCTGTGTTAGGTCTTCATTGTTGTGTGCCGGCTTTCTCTAGTTGCAGTGAGCAGGGGCTACTCTTCGTTGCGGTGCAAGGGCTTCTCATTGTGGTGGCTTCTCTTGTTGCGGAGCACGGGCTCTAGGCGCGTGGGCTTCAGTAGTTGTGGTACGTGGGCTCAGTAGTTGGGGCTCGCGGGCTCTAGAGCGCAGGCTCAGTAGTTGTGGTGCACGGACTTAGTTGCTCCGCGCCATGTGGGATCTTCCCGGACCAGGGCTCGAATCCGTGTCCCCTGCATTGGCAGGCGGATTCTCAACCACCGCACCACCAGGGAAGCCCCAATTATTTGTTTTGAAAGACTGTATCATTCTTGAATTTATGCCACCTTAGTGGATCCTTAAGCAGGATCACAGAACTTGTTTTCTAATGATGATCATTATCCCTTGGTTGAACTCACAGTTAAGAAATGGAATATTAAAAAGACATGGCCATTTTTTCGTTCTGAAGAACCTGGGGGCAGGAGAGGAATAAAGACGCATATGTAGAGAATGGACTTGAGGACACGGGGAATGGGAATGGTAAGCTGGGACGAAGGGAGAGAGTGGCATGGACATATATACTCTACCAAATGTAAAATAGATAGCTAGTGGGAAGCAGCCGCATAGCAAACGGAGATCAGCTCAGTGCTCTGTGACCACCTAGAGGGGTGGGATAGGGAGGGTGGGAGGGAGACACAAGAGGGAGGAGATATGGGGATATATGTATATGTATAGCTGATTCACTTTCTTATAAAGCAGAAACTAACACACCATTGTAAAGCGATTATACCCCAATAAAGATGTTTAAAAAAAGAAAAAAAAAAGACATGCCCATTTTTAATGTGTGACCACACTGCCAACTACGCACTGGTGAGGTAATGCAGATGTGCAGATGTTGACATGAGGTAAGGCAGTAATGAATAAACGACAGATACATAATGATCGAGGGGAAAAAAGGCTGTCTTGGCAGTGACTTCCCCCAGAAGATCTAAGACTGCAAGTACTAGGTTAAGGTTCTTCTCTCTTAAAGGAAGATCAAAATGGTAAGAATGCCAAATAAAACCTAAGAATAAATTCATATATTTGATTAGATCACCACCCCTCGTCTGTGATTCTCCACCTCTATTTTTTTTTTTTTAATTATTTATTTATTTATTTATGGCTGTGTTGGGTCTTCGTTTCTGTGCGAGGGCTTTCTCTAGTTGCGGCAAGCGGGGGCCACTCTTCATCGCGGTGCGCGGGCCTTTCACTGTCGCGGCCTCTCTTGTTGCGGGGCACAGGCTCCAGACGCACAGGCTCAGTAGTTGTGGCTCACGGGCCTAGTTGCTCCGTGGCATGTGGGATCTTCCCAGACCAGGGCTCGAACCCGTGTCCCCTGCATTGGCAGGCAGATTCTCAACCACTGTGCCACCAGGGAAGCCCTCTCCACCTCTATTTTAGAGGTGAAACCATCTATTTCCACAGTGTAGGGAGCCAATCTCTCCTGAAGAGTCCATTAACTCTGCAAACAGAAGCAGGCTGTGCATACCAGTATTACCAGTTGTGAGCAGATGAGCACAGGGCCCAGCAAGCAGTTTCAACACAGCTGGTCCTTATTAGCCTTCTAGGTTGGACTTTGGACAAATGACAGGGAACCTAATCCTCAGAGAATCACTCTGATTTGAGGAAAAGATTTTAAGACTGATTCTGATCTAAAAGTTTTTCTCTCTCGTATCTCTGGCTGCCTTGTTCCCAACAGGAAAGAAAAAAATTGATACGACCCTTGCTTTGATCAAAGATTATTCAACTGGCTCGGTCATCTTCATTCAAAAAATGGGCCCTTTCCACCTAAAATGGAATGAAACCAAATAACTGCTATTAATTAAAACTACAGTACAACTAGTAACCTCAACATTTAGCCAAAGTTGAAATCTTGATTAGAAAATGGAGGGGGAAAAAAAAGGAGAAACTCATTTAAAAAGTAAAAGAGGGGCTTCCCTGGTGGCGCAGTGGTTGAGAATCTGCCTGCCAATGCAGGGGACATGGGTTCGAGCCCTGGTCTGGGAAGATCCCACATGCCGCGGAGCAACTGGGCCCGTGAACCACAAATACTGAGCCTGCGCGTCTGGAGCCTGTGCTCCGCAACAAGAGAGGCCGTGATAGTGAGAGGCCCACGCACCGCGATGAAGAGTGGCCCCCGCTCGCCGCAACTAAAGAAAGCCCTTGCACAGAAACGAAGACCCAACACAGCCGAAGATTGATTAAATAAATAAATAAATAAATAAATAAATAAATAAATAAAATTTAAAAAAAAAAAGGTAAAAGACATACATAGGGCCTGTGCTGTTTAGAGATAAAATCAAGCAGTAAATGCTTTCATAATCCCACATCTACCACAATTAGCTACTTTAAGCTATTCATAGTTCGCTATGAGGATTGTAAAGCAGTTATAATAGTCCTGACAATGGTAAGAGTCATATGAAGGTTAGCTATTACTGTCAATCCATATCCATCCCTACTCTACCTATTCAAGAACAACACAACTTACCACATCAACTCCAAGAATATGCAGAAAAAGACTCCTCATTTTAAAACTGGAAATTGGATTAAATACTATGGTATTCAAGCTGTTCATAAAATTAGGTAGGATAAAGAGAAAAGAAAAATGTACAGTGCTAATCATCTAACACTAAATTTTAGAACCACAATACATTTAAGGAAGAAAAGAGAAAATGAAATTGGGAGGTAAAAATAAATCATTGCAAACAAATTTTAAATAAATAAATAAAACTTTCCACTTTCCACACAGTACCTTTAATAAGTCGGTACCACTGTTTGCAGACAAGGGCTGCAGTTTTGTGTTCTTGGTATGGTGAAAGAAAGGACAGGATATACTCCAAAACCTCTTCTGGCAGCTCAGACATGGACCTATTATGTCTAGTCTCCTCAACCTCCAATACTGGGTGGGGCTCCTCATCTTGCTCCATTGTCCCTTCCAGCACAGTTTCTTCTTGGTCCACAGCCATGAAACTATCATCTTCACTGTCCGAGGAGCTGGCCATGACATTCCACTTGACAGCTACAGCGGGAAAGAAACAAACATCAGTATACACTGTCTGAAGTTCTGAAATAACTCAGGCAAGGCATCCAAGCTGTTCATGATTTCTTTTAGATGCTCAATCTGAAATCTGTCCTTTAGCACTTTCCCACACCAGTTGTGAGCCACCTTAATTTATCAAGTACAGCTCAAATACCAAGGCCATCCCAAATATCTAATAAATCCCTAAAGGCTTCTGATGGTATTTTTTCTCTCCACTGAAAACCAGAGTGACAGCCGAGTTCTGGTATAACCATAAAACCAAAAAACTTGTTCTCAACAACTCCTCTAACTCAAGGATCTGATTGGCAGACAGCAAAGGGAACAGCAACTAGCTTCCCTTGGCCAGTAATATGATTCAAGACCTCAGATTTAGAAGAAAACACTAACTGTGGGTCCTAAAAGAGTAAAAAGAACATTCTGAGGATATTGGAATAAGAAATGACAGGTTTTTTTAGCTTTTATACAAGATAATTCACTTAAGAGGATAATAAATATTTCAATAACAGGCTTAACTAGCTATAATACCAAACACAAGGCAATATTTATACTAGAAAACATCATAACAGATCCAAGGAGTGAAAAACTGGAAATAATACAAATGCCCACCACCAAAATAACAGGTAGATTGTGGTACATTCACACAACAGAATACTATACAGCAAGGAACCACAGATACATACATGGATAAATCTCTTAAACATAATACTGAGCAAAGAAGACAAAATAGTACATACTACATGACCATGCTTATATCAAGTTCAAAACTAGGCAAAATTAATTTATGTTGCAAGTGAGGATAGCGGTTACCAAAGGTAATGACTGGGAGGCTCCTGGGGTAGTGGTAAAGCTTCCTGATTGGGTGATGGTTACACAGATGTGTTCAGTTTGTGAAAAATTCACCCAGGTGAACACTTAATGCACTTCTCTAAAGTTTACCGAAATAAGCCACCATAGGGCTTCCCTGGTGGCGTAGTGGTTGAGAATCTGCCTGCCAATGCCGGGGACGTGGGTTCGGGCCCTGGTCTGGGAGGATCCCACATGCCGCGGAGTAGCTGGGCCCATGAGCCACAACTACTGAGCCTGCGCGTCTGGAGCCTGTGCTCCGCAACAAGAGAGGCCGCGATAGTGAGAGGCCCGCGCACCGCGATAAGAGTGGCCCCTGCTCGCCACAACTGGAGAAAGCCCTCGCACAGAAACAAAGACCCCACACAGCCAAAAATAATAAATAAATAAATTTTTTAAAAAATAAGCCACCATTAACAGTTACCTCTAGTGGAAGTTAATTAATTTTTTAAAAAATATTATGGGTATTTTTAAATGTCTTTGTGCTATCTGTATTCCCTGAATTTTCTAGGAAGAGCACAAGTTAAAACACACACAGAGGGACTTCCCTGGTGGCGCAGTGGTTAGGAATCCGCCTGCCAATGCAGGGGACACGGGTTCGAGCCCTGGTCTGGGAAGATCCCACATGCCGTGGAGCAACTAAGCCCATGCCCCACAGCTACTGAGCCTGCGCTCTAGAGCCCGTGAGCCACAACTACTGAGCCTGCGCCTAGAGCCCATGCTCTGCAACAAGAGAAGCCACCACAATGAGAAGCCCGCGCACCACAACGAAGAGTAGCCCCCGCTCACTACAACTAGAGAAAGCCGCACGCAGCAACAAAGACCCAGCACAGCCAAAAATAAATAAATTAATTTAAAATAAATTAAAAATAAATAAATAAAACATACACAGAGGCAGGCAATTCATTTATACCGCACCACTGATGTCTCATGCAAAGCCTGAGGTAAAAACAGTAAAATGAAGGAAATAGGGTGATTTATGTAAGAAGTGTGTCGCAGGTTAGATTCTAGAGGAAGCAGATGCTAAAATAAAATTAGGAACGAAAAAGGTTTAATGGGGAGAACTCTTATGAGAAGAAAAGAATAGGATTTAGCAGGAGGAGCCATCAGACCATGAGGCAGATCTGACAAAACCTGTACAACAGAGAGCTCGGGAGCAAGGACGGCCAGGTAGAGGACTCCAGTGTTGGGCAAGAAGGTGAGGCTCTTAGATCACTGCTCTGCTCACCACCACTGCCTGCCCTGAGAAGAGCATGATCTTGTTTCCAATGCTGTGGCAGACCCTGAAAGGACTAACAGTTTTCTTTTGCTACACTCCTTACAAACGGGCAGCAAGTCATTTCTTGAAGGGGCATCTGAGTTCGTTTTATAATTTTTTAATACATCTATTCCCTTGACCATACACACCTACCCTGATCATTCACTATGCCATCCACCTTACAAATTTCCAGCATTCCCTCCAGCACTAACGAGAAGGATAAGAAATAACAGGAAGAGAAGAGTGACTCCGAAATATACTTTGGGGCCTTGAGAAAGATCTGAAATGTTCCAAAAGGTGAGGGGGGTGGTGGTGCAAGGAGAGCAAAGAAACCTCCAACCTCACCTCTACCACTCCTGTAATTCACATACTAATTATGTACAACATCTTAAAAACTGGAAGAATGATCACATTAAGAAAAACATGAGTCAAAACTCATGAAATTGCTCCCAACATAATTCATCTACAAAATTAGCTCATGATACTGCAATGTGTCCTAGCAAAGTGGCTGCTAGAATCTTGATGATGATGAACTGGTGCCTAATTAGAAGTAGGGGAGGGACGTCCCTGGTGGCACAGTGGTTAAGAACCCACCTGCCAATGCTGGGGACACAGGTTCGAGCCCTGGTCCGGGAAGATACCACATGCCACGGAGCAACTAAGCCCGTGTGCCACAACTACTGAGCTTGTGCTCTAGAGCCTGTGAGCCACAACTACTGAGCCCACGTGCCACAACTACTGAAGCCCACACGCTCTAGGGCCTGTGTGCCGCAACTACTGAGCCTGCGTGCTGCAACTACTGAAGCCTGTGTGCCTAGAGCCCATGCTCCGCAACAAGAGAAGCCATCGCAATGAGAAGCCCGTGCACCACAATGAAGAGTAGCCTCCACTCGCTGCAACTAAAGAAAGCCCACGTGCAGCAACGAAGACCCAATGCAGCCAAAATAAAAAGGTAGGGGAGTAGCCTAAATCCTCCTAGTTGGGGGAGAGTGGTGGTGGCAGAGGGAGGGCAGCAGCAATTTCCTCCATTCCTCAAAAGTAGAGAAGTATTGTGATAGGTTCACTATAAATTGTGTTAAATAAAAAATCCTAGATAGTTAGCCACATCTGCCCTACTTTCAGTGAACTGTTTTTCCGCATGCTTAACTTGCTAGAGGAAGGCCTTTCCATTTCTAGCCCTAACTCCTACCCTAAAGAGAACAGTTACATATCAAAATGACTATACTACCCAAGGCAATCTACAGATTCAATGCAGTCCCTATCAAATTACCAATGGCATTTTTCACAGAACTAGAACAAAAAATCTTAAATTTTTTGAAACAAAAATTAGAGAAACAAAAATCAGAGAAACAAAAGACCCTGAATAACCAAAGCAATCCTGAGAAAGAAAAATGGAGCTGGAGGAATCAGGCTCCCTGACTTCAGACTATACCACAAAGCTACAGTCATCAAAACAGTATGGTGCTGGCACAAAAACAGAAATATAGATCAATGGAACAGGATAGAAAGCCCAGAAATAAACCCACACACCTATGGTCAATTAATCAACAACAAAAGAGGCAAGACTACACAATGGAGGAAAGACAGTCTCTTCAATAAATGGTGCTGGGAAAACTGGACAGCTATATGTAAAAAAGTGAAATTAGAACATTCTTTAACACCATACACAAAAATAAACTCAAAATGGATTAAAGACCTAAATATAAGAGGGAATACTATAAAACTCTTAGAGGAAAACACAGGCAGAACACTCTTTGACATAAATCACAGCAATATCTTTTTTGAGCCATCTCCTACAGTAATGGAAATAAAAACAAAAATAAACAAATGGGACCTAATTAAACTCAAAAGCTTTTGCACAGCAAAGGAAACCATAAACAAAACGAAAAGACAACCCACAGAATGGGAGAAAATATTCGCAAACTATGCAACTGACAAGAGATTAGTCTCTCTCTAAAATTTACAAACAGCTTATGAGGCTCAATATCAAAAACACAAACAACCCAATCAAAATAAGGGCAAAAGACCTAAATAGACATTTCTTCAAAGAAGACATACAGATGGCCAAGAGGCACATGAAAAGATGCTCAACATCTCTAATTATCAGAGAAATGCAAATCAAAACTACAATGAGATATCACTTCACACCAGTCAGAATGGCCATCATTAAGAAAAAAATCTATAGGGAATTCCCTGGTGGTCCAGTGGTTAAAACTCCGTGCTTTCGCTGTCCAGGGCCCGGGTTCAATCTCTGGTCAGGGAACTAAGTTCCTGCAAGCTGCACGGCACAGCCAAACAAACAAATCTACAAATAATAAATGCTGAAGAGGGTGTGGAGAAAAGTGAACCCTCCTACACTGCTGGTGGGAATGTAAATTGGTACAGCCTATGGAGAACAGTATGGAGGTTCCTTAAAAAACTAAAAATAGAGCTACCATATGATCCAGCAACCCCACTCCTGGGCATATATCCAGAGAAAAACATGGTTCAAAAGGATACATGCACCCCAGTGTTCACTGCAGCGCTGTTTACAATAGCCGAGACATGAAAACAACCTAAATGTCCATCGACAGATGAATGCATAAAGAAGATGTGGTAGACATATGCAATGGAATATTACTCAGCCATTAAAAAGAATGAAATTATGCCATTTGCAGCAACATGGATGGACTTGAAGATTATCATACTAAGTGAAGTCAGAGAGAGAAAGACAAATATCATATGATATCGCTTGTATGCGGAATCTTAAAAATAATGATACAAATGAACTTATTTACAAAACAGAAACAGACTCACAGACTTAGAGAATGAATTTATGGTTATCGGGGGGAGGGGGGGAGGAGGGATAGATTGGGAGTTTGGGATTGACATGTACACACTGCTATATTTAAAACAGATAACCAACAAGGACCTACTGTCAGGGAACTCTGCTCAATATTCTGTAATAACCTAAACGGGAAAAGAATTTGAAAAAGAATAGACACATTTATATGTATAACTGAATCACTATGCTGTACACCTGAAATTAACACAACATTGTTAATCAAATATACTCCAATATAAAATTTCTAAAAGTCTTTTAAAAAAGAGTACAGTTACATAAAACAGAAAACAATAATTAGAATTTTTCTTGCCCCCTCTCCCACAAAAGTGTCTTTTTCCACTGGAAAAAATATCACTTCCCACAATCCTTCTTACTCTTTCCCCTGCAAGTTATCATTTTTCATCTCCCATTGACTATATTCCTTTATTTATTGACTTTCTCATATATTTAACCCTCACTCAGCTCTGAAATTCACCAAGGAAAAGAGTCCAAAGAGACAGATTCCTTGAGTTCGGCTGCATCTTTCACATTTGAATTAAATATAGCATGTGAAATACAACTGCTCCCTTACACATCTTGACAGACTGTGAGCTGAGGGTCTGCTTCTGAACAAACTGAATCAATGAAGGCTGCAAAAGGTTATTTATATTACTATTTTTTCCCAAGCAAAATACATCGGTTTGGCTCAATAAAACAACTTCTTACTCTCTTTCCAAACCTTCTCAAAGTACAATTAGCAAGCCTAAATAAAGGGACTCATACTTTTGTAATTCCAAGTTTTAAGCAATTCTCATTGTTCAACCATTTCACTGTCCATAAAAGCAGCAAACCTCATGCCCCCGAGGGCATGTTTGCTAACTTGGCTTTGAGCACAGATGCCAATGAGAACACACAGGTATGGGCTCAGATGCAAATCCTCTGTAATTACGTGCCCTGAACCAATTTGCACAGCCCTTCATTTTCATGACCATGATTAGGTAATGAAATCATCACTCATACTCCCAGAGGATATAGAGACACTTTGAAACAGTTTTTCATTTTTTCATGTCAAAAGGTGTACACTGGCCTGAGAGTCTGCTGCCAGACTCCTGAGCCATACCCAATGACCCGTTGCTGGGTCAAGAGAGATGGTACTGAAGAGAAACCATTTATTTGGCCCAGCTGTATCTTTTCCTTTGAAAAACTACTACACTATATCCAACTAAATACAAACCAATTTTTAAAACCCTAATATTTTGCCCTTCTGGAGTTTAAATTAAGGTTAAGACTTTGAGACTGGGAGATCTGGCTACTGTTTCTAGGAATAATGATCTGTTACCCAGGCTAAGTCACACAGTTAAGACAGGAAAATCTCTCTATCCCTAAGTAATGAAAGTTCCCCACCTACTTCATAAAGATTCTGTAAAGACAGCAGATGGCAACAAACTCCTCTGAACTTATTGGAGGAAACAGATTAACTTGTGAAGGGTTAAAATCGATTCAAAGAAATTCAAGATGGGAATGAAACTACTTTGTTATCCATGTAACAATCACTGCCTAGTACAATATCTGACCAATTGTACCTTTGATTTCTACACAACTAGACATCTGACAATCCTCTTGGAGTAAACACATTTTCTTTTCTTAAGAAAATCAGAATACACTTCACTTACCTGAAAGGAAATTGAACATTTAAAATACAATCAAGCTTATTCTTCACAATTTCAAAAGGTTAAAAAATACAATTAAGGAAGAACCTTAATGATGATGGTAAAATAAAGCACTGAGACTTAACTAAAGAATGCGTAGCTGGATTGAATGGAAAGCACCCACAGTCATCCATCAGCATGAGGGCCTCTCAAGCTTCAGGGGCAAAGTAGCAACCCTGCACAGACATCATTATGAACTCATGAAGTTACCCACCCCAGCCACACTAATGGGAGCTAAGCATTTTTTTTAAAAATATTTATTTATTTATTTGGTTGCACTGGGTCTTAGTTGTGGCAGGCGGGCTCCTTAGTTGCAGCACATGGGCTCCTTAGTTGCGGCTTGCGGGCTCCTTAGTTGTGGCCCGTGAGCACATGAGCTCCTTAGCTGTGGCATGCAAGCTCTTAGTTATGGCATGCACATGGGATCTAGTTCTCTGACCAGGGATCGAACCCGGGCCCCCTGCATTAGGAGCGTGGAGTCTTATCCACTGCGCCACCAGGGAAGTCCCGTGAGCTAAGTATTAAATACTATCCTTGAAAATATAAAATACTGTTGAATGAAGATTTACAGACCACAATATGATCCAATCGAATATGATAGTAAGTCTTCTTCTTATTAATATACCACCATTATTATCATCATTGTACTAGGTCAAATGAAAAAGTTACAACAAGTGAAAAAATGGTAAAATATAAATTTCTACCTTACTTCATGTACTCAGTAAACACCAATGGAACATTTGCTATATGTGAAAATACTGTGCTTAGATCTCATGGGAGTTATAAAAACAAGATATGCCACTATTTCCTCTCAAAGAGATTAACCCAGTAAGAGCCAAAGACACATAAAGAATGCCAGCACAGGACAGGCTGTGGTACCAAACAAGAAGCTCTAGCAGTTCAGGGAAGGAAGAGACGGCTTCCAACTAGTATGAGAAGGAAGTAACACAGAAGCAAGCATTTTGGCTTTGAAGAATAGGTAGCATCCCAGAGAATGAAATGGGGGAAGGTGGAAAGATGAAAGATTTTCAAGTTACTGTCTCCTGTACGATATTCTTTGCCACTTACAGAATTACTTTTAGGACAAAAGGGCAAAAACTGGGCTTCCCTGGTGGCGCAGTGGTTAAGAATCCGCCTGCCAACTCAGGGTCACGGGTTCGAGTCCTGATCTGGGAAGATCCCATATGCCACGGAGCAACTAAGCCCGTGCACCACAACTACTGAGCCTGCGCTCTAGAGCCCGCGAGCCACAACTACTGAAGCCTGTGCGCCTAGAGCCCGTGCTCCGCAACAAGAGAAGCCACCGCAATGAGAAGCCTGTGCACTGCAACAAAGAGTAGCCTCTGCTCACTGCAACTAGAGAAAGCCCGTGCAGCGACGAAGATCCAATGCAGCCAAAAATAAAATAAATTTAAAAAGAATGATAAAAAAAGAAAATTTTTTTAAAAAGGGCAAAAACTGTTTTTTACTCGATGGGTATTTTACCACATGTACAAACTACTTAATATTTTATCTACATTAACAGAAGCTCATAATCTGGAGACTCCTTAGCTCCTGACAGTCAATGTTTTGATAAAAAAAAAGTCTAGAAATAGAATAATTTGGCATAACTACTGTTGCTATTAGCAAACTGTGAGCTATTTTGACAAGTAAATTCAGAGAGCTGTTTCTAGAAAGCATTCCAAATTTAATAACAGATATCAGCTGCAGTGAGGTTTCTTCTTTTTAAATGGTTAACTCATCTCTGTGTTATCCAAGTAAGAGTCTCTTTAATGAAACAGAAAATAAAGTATTTCCCCAAACTACCCATCAGTATACTTTCTTATTCTTTGCAATGGCTGATGTTAAATGAAAGCATTTTACGACTGTTACAGAATAGTAGCAGAAATGTACAGTTCTCAGGGCCATTCCCCATATTCATATATAGCAGCCAAAGGATTTTACTAAGTATAAATGGTTGAGAAAAATGTACTGGTTTCAATCATCAATGAAGATATTCTAGGTTCTGAAAATTCCATATGGAGAACCATATACTCTAGGTTCAGCAAAATGTTTCATGTGGTATAAAATGAAAAAAGTATAACAAACTTTAACACTAAAATTTATATTTCGTAAGAGCTTGAATTTTTAGATTTTAAGAGAAGACAATAATAATATACAAAGTATAGAGTAATTCTAATTGTAATAATTTAACTGTAGGACTTCCCTGGTGGCGCAGTGGTTAAGAATCCGCCTGCTAATGCAGGGGACACGGGTTCGAGCCCTGGTCCGGGAAGATCCCGCATGCCACGGAGCAACCAAGCCCGTGTGCCACAACTACTGAGCCTATGCTCTGGAGTCCGAGAGCCACAACTACTGAGCCGGCGTGCCACAACTACTGAAGCCAGAGCGCTTAGAGCCCATGCTCTGCAACAAGGAAAGCCACCTCAATGAGAAGCCCGCGCACCACAACGAAGAGTAGCCCCCGCTTGCTGCAACTAGAGAAAGCCCGCGCACAGCAACGAAGACCCAACGCAGCCAAAAATAAATAAATAAATTTATAAAAAATAATGATAAACAGAATACAGAGCCCAGAAAAAATAATAATGATAATAATTTAACTGTAACAGTGATTTTAAACAAAAGGCTTTCATTTGAAGTGTAGTACAAATCAGAGGAGAGTTAGAGAAAAGGTTCATTAAAAGGTGCAATTTTCTAGGCTTGGAAATTATTTTCCTCTTGAAAATAATTAGGAAAGTAAGAAAATGCAAAAGAGGCAAATAACCATACTGTAACAGTAGTAAACTGTGTTAACTCAAAACTGACTGCACCAGGCTGCAGAAACGCTCAAAGCACACTTACCTCTCCCTCTGTGCTTCCACAATACTAAGTACCTGCCTTCATACTAGCAATTACTATACTGTTGTCTGTCTGTCTCCTCCTCTCCCCTTAGGGCACAAAAGAAAATAATTCTATTTCTTGCACCCATATACACACTCAGCAAAAGGCTGCTGAATAAATAAGCAAACAAAGCTTTATGAATTCATTTCAGAGTCAACAACAAAACCTAAATGTTCATTTCTAGATATTCTGATTGAAAAAACCAGAAACTTCATATCAAAAATTTAAATGAAAAATAATAAAATCACAGATTTCAGATGGTTAAAGACAAATAAAACTAGAGGGTAACAATGGGGCATAAGGGACTTCCCTGGCAGCCCAGTGGTTAAGACTCCATGCTTCCACTGCAGGGGGCACGGGTTTGATCCCTGGTCAGGGAACTAAGATCCTGTAAGCTGTGTGGTGCAACCAAAAAAATTTTTTAAATTTTAAAAATTAAAAATAAATAAAATGTATAGTACTTAAGCAAATCATCACTATTTTTTAAAAATATTTATTTATTTGGTTGCACTGGGTCTTAGTTGCGGCACATGGGCTTCTCAGTTGCAGCATGCGAACTCTTAGTTGTAGCATGCATGTGGGATCTAGTTCCCTGACCAGGAATGGAACCCGGGCCCCCTGCATTGGGAGTGCAGAGTCTTAACCACTGCGCCACCAGGGAAGTCCCAAGTCATTACTATTTTTAAGATGTTCTGATTTTTCTGCCATTATGTACCCTCATTCTGAAAACAAGGGAGGAGTATGCAAAACCACTGCATACCAGGATTCTCTTAGCCTTCTGGGGAAAGGTTCTATCACAATGGTTCCCAGAACTCTGAATTTCACAGACCAGCAAGTGTTTTTGAACTGAGATAGGGCCGACAACTTTTTATTTTCCCAAATAAGGCAGGAAAAAAAAAAAAAAACAACTACCTACCCACACCCACAAATCCTACCATCTAATATCGTCATAGTTTCATAAAAGGACGTTTAAAAACGTGAACAAGTTGGAAGATCGTAATCTCTGAATAAAGGCTTTTCCTTCCAAGAACGGAAACCTTATAAACACACGCATGCACAAACCCTCAAGACAATATGAACCTGAACCAATATTTTTGGGACTACTATTTCACTACTATGTCAGGCTATTTCATTTTATTAGTTATTTACTTTGTGAAAAAAAAATCCCATAATTTAAACAAGTTATACAGTCTGAAATTTTTTAAAGGCTAATTTAAATTAAAACTCCCAGCATGCTGGGAAACCATTTCCAAATGCTAGAAAAAGAGAGACAACGATGGCTACTGGCAAGAATGCATGAAAGATGAATGTAACCTGATTTCTTTTAGAAATAGCTTAGCTGCTCTTTTGTCTCATTGGCTGGTGAATTTATAATGCTTTTTTACTCATGTGTTTCCCCCACTAAGTTCTTAAGGTCTGTATTTTTAACAAGACTTAACTGTAGCACCTTTTTTTCTTTTAAACTGCAATGGAATATATCAAATTTTATTACTGTTATTAGGGATATTACAGTCAAACCATAGAGCTTCAAAACTTCCCATAGAAGCTAAAGTTTAAAACATAAGATGCTATTTTATGACACATTAAAAAAAAAAAAGAAAAAAGAGAAAGGAAAAAAAGGAACAAGTCCAAACCTCATTCCAAAATGATCTAAGTTAGAAAACTCTTCAAAATCCAGAGGAAAGTCTATGAAATAATAAGGAAAATAAAAGTCTCCCCTGGGTTAAGGATGTTTAAAGCAATCATCACTTCATGGTTTCAGTTTTAAGAAGGGCTAACAACTTTCTAGTTCAGTCATCCACTGCAGATCTATTTCAATGGAAGGAAGAAATTTTTTTTTAACTTTTATTTTATTATTATTATTATTTTTGGCCATGCCGTGCAACTTGAAGGATCTTTGTTCCCTGACCAGGGATCAAATCCGTGGCCCCTGCAGTGGAAGTGCAGAGTCCTAACCACTGGACCGCCAGGGAATTCCCAGAAGGAATAGCTTTTTAAAAATCAAATTCATTTTACTTTGCATAATCAGCTCTGTATCATTAATATTTTCCCCAAAATTAAAAAAAAATAACAGCAATTGATTTTAAGTTTC
This sequence comes from Balaenoptera physalus, assembly GCF_965194825.1. Taxonomy (NCBI): domain Eukaryota; kingdom Metazoa; phylum Chordata; class Mammalia; order Artiodactyla; family Balaenopteridae; genus Balaenoptera; species Balaenoptera physalus. The sequence continues at coordinate 183,759,703 of NC_138882.1, read as the reverse complement.
TTTTAAATATATCAACGTATCTTATACAAGTATTTCTGCTATTGCACAGAACTTCTTGTATAGCTGATCCTTGAACAAGGCGGGAATTAGGGGCGTCTACCCTCCTCCACTCAGTTGAAATCTGCATATAACTATTGGGTTGGCCAAAAAGTTCCTTCAGTTTTCAAGTAAAAATAAAAGACACATTTTTCATTTTCACCAAGAACTTTACTGAACAATGTATTCACCATTTTGTTCCACTACCTTCTGCCATTTTTCAGGCAACTTCATAATTCCATCTTCCCAAAACTTTTTATCTTTTTGAGCAAAGAACTGTTCCAGGTGTCTTTTACAGTCTTCCAGGGAATTGAAATTTTTCCCATTAAGAGAATTTTGTAAAGATTGAAATAAATGGAAATCTAAAGGTGGAATGTCTGGTGAATACAGTGGATGAATCAGAACTTCCCAGACAAGCTGTAACAGTTTTTGCCTGCTCATCAAAGAAACATGCAGTCTTGCGTTATCCTGATGGAAGATAATGCATTTTCTGTTGACTAATTCCAGACGCTTTTCGACAACTGCTGCTTTTGGTTGGTCTAACTGGGAGCAGTACTTGTTGGAATTAATCATTTGTTTTCAGGAAAGAGCTCATAATAGAGGACTTCCTTCCAATCCCACCATATACACAGCATCACCTTCTTTGTTTTTTGGGTTTTTTTAAATAAATTTATTTATTTATTTTTGGCTGCATTGGGTCTTCGTTGCTGCGCGCAGGCTTTCTCTAGTTGCAGCAAGCGGGGGCTTCCCTTTGTTGTGGAGCATGGGCTCTAGGTGCATGGGCTTCAGTAGTTGTGGCTCGTGGGCTCTAGAGCGCAGGCTCAGTAGTTGTGGTGCACGGGCTTAGTTGCTCCGCGGCATGTGGGATCTTCCCAGACCAGGGCTCGAACTGTGTCCCCTGCACTGGCAGGTGGATTCTTAACCACTGTGCCACCAGGGAAGTCCCAACATCACCTTCTTTGGATGAAGACCAGCCTTTGGTGTGGTTGATGGAAGTTCATTTCACTTGCCCCATGATCTCTTGTGTTCCACATTATTGTACAGTATCCACTTTTCATCGCCCGTCACAATTTGTTTTAAAAACAGAACATTTTCGTTACGTTTAAGTAGAGAATCGCATGCGGAAATATGGTCAAGAAGGTTTTCTTCACCTAACTTATACGGAACCCAAACATCAAAGCGATCAACATAACCAAGCCAGTGCAAATGATTTTCAACACTTGATTGATTTGGATATTTTGAGCATGTCGGTTATCTCCTGCGTGCTATAACGTTGATTGTTTTCAATTAATGTCTCGATTTGATCGCTGTCAACTTCAACTGGTCTACCCGACCGTGGAGCATCGTCCAGCGAGAAATCTCCAGCATGAAACCTCACAAACCACTTTTGACGCATTTTATCAGTCACAGCACCTTCTCCATACACTGCACAAATCTTTTTGTGAGTTTCAGTTGCGTTTTTACCTTTCTTGAGATAATAAAGCATAATATGTGCCAAAAATGTTGCTTTTTTTCTTCCATCGTCAATATTCAAATGGCTACACAAAAATTCACCAATTTTGATGGTTTTTTTTTAAGTGCACGCTGATATGACAGCTGCCACAATACAATCTAACAAAATTGTTTTGAATCAAGTTAAAGACAACTAAGTGCTACTAGAGCCATCTTACGGAAACGCCCAACGAACTTTTTGGCCAACCCAGTAACAGCCCTCCTTATATGCGGTTCCTCCATATCCACCCCCAGATGGTGTATTACTGTAGCATTTACTACTGGAAAAAGAAAATCCCTGTATAAGTGGTCCCGTGCAGTTCACACCTGTTGCTCAAGGGTCAACTATATAAGTATTTCCTTCTTCAGAAGAAGAAAAAGTTCATACAGAAGAAGGAAAATTTCAGTAATGTATTGGATTTGGTGGTACTGACTTGCCGTTTGACCCAGCAAGTTAATTTTCAGGTATCTTTCCAACACAAACATCTATACATGTGCACAAGTAGAGGTTTGCTGCATCTTCTCTGTAATGACAAAAACTTGCAACTACCTAAAAGTCCATTTATAGGACTTCCCTGGTGGTCCAGTGGTTAAGACGTAGCTCTTCCACTGCAGGCGGCACGGGTTCAGCCTCTGGTCGGGGAAGTTCTGCATGCTGCGCAGTGCGGCCAAAGAGGAAAATGAAAGTCCATTAATGGAAGAATGGCTATGTAAATTATGCTATATCTAAGCTACAGAATTTAAAGCACTAGTTTTTTAAAATGTGGGTATGCCAGCATATATTGGCATGAAGAGATCTCCAAAAACTGCAAAATAATATAATTAATACCACTTACGTTAAATAATAAATCAATGGCTGCCCATCAGAATCGTCTGAGAACTATTAAAACTCAGATTCTTAAGCCCATTCAAGCCAATCTAATCAAAATCTCTGGGGGGGCTGGATCCCAGGCATTTTTATTTTTAAGGGAGCACCTGAACAACTCTTTCACAGCCAGTTCAACAACAACAAAGGAACAAATCAAAATTGTATATCCACATAGGTATCTATATCTATATATATATGCATAGAAAAATGATCTAGAAAGACACACGTCAAAGTTAGGAGCAGCACCTCTGAAGAGGGAAAGAAGGAGGCTTTGCCTTTTTAAAATTAATTTTTAACAGCCAAATATTGATATATCATACAGACAAAACCATAGAGAGGTACAGCCACAGTGGGAAACAGTATGACAATTTCTCAAAAAAATCAGTCAGAATTACCATATGATCCAGCAACTTCACTCCTGGATATATACCCAAAAGAACTGAAAGCTGGGACTCAAACAGGTATATGTATACCCATGTTCATAGCAGCGCTGCTCACAACAGCAAAAAGGTAGAAACAACTCAAATGTCTATCAGTGGATAACGGATAAACAAAATGCAGTATACACACGTAACAGAATATTATTTAGCCTTAAACAGGAAGGAAATTCTGACACATGCTACAAGGAGAAGCCTGAAGACATTATGCTAAGTGAAACAAGCCAGACATGAAAGGATAAGTACTACATGATTCCGATTATGTGAGGTACCTAGAGTACTCAAGTTATACAGCAAAGTAGAATGGTGGTTGCCAGGGGAGCTAGAGGGTGGGGAGAACAGGGAATTATTGTTCAATGTGTATGGAGTTTCAGTCAGGGAAGATAAAAACATTCTGGGATGAATAACGGTGATGGTTGCACAATAATGTGAATGTACTCAATGCCACTTAACTGTACAGTTAAAAATGATTAAAATGGTAAACTTCATGTTATATAAATTTACCACAATTTTTAAAAACTGCATAGGACTACCCTGGTGGTGCAGTGGTTAAGAATCCTCCTGCCAATGCAGGGGACACGGGTTCGAGCCCTAGTCAAGGAAGATTCCACATGCGGTGGAGCAACTAAGCCTGTGCGCCACAACTACTGAGCCCACACGCCACAACTACTGAAGCCCGCGCACCTAGATCCCGCGCTCTGCAACAAGAGAAGCCACTGCAATGAGAAGCCCACGCACCGCCACGAAGAGTAGCCCCCACTCACCGCAACTAGAGAAAGCCCGCACACAGCAACGAAGACCCAATGTAGCCAAAAATAAATAAATAAAATAAATTTTTAAAAAATTTAAAAAAAAGAATTTTTAACAAACAAATATACATATATATTCCTAAGCAATACACTGCTTAGTTGTTAAATGTAGCTGCAGTTCATTTTCACTGCAGTGCAAAACCTTGTTGTATCAGTCATAATTTATCCTTGTTGAATGAAATCAGTTGTTTCCAATGTTTTGCTCTTATGAAATAATGAGCATTTTTTAGCTTCTCTAGAATAGTGGCTTTCAAATTTTGACAGCAACCACAATAAGAAAATACATTTCACCTCACAAATCAGTCTACCCACACATACACAGATACATAGCTAGGAATAAGTTTCACAAAATAATACCCTTACAGTAAAGTACACTGATATTTTCTATTGTATTTACCAGTTAAGAAAATAGTTGGTCAAATGCCACTAAATTGTCTTCATTCTAATGGGCTGCAAGCCACAGGCTGAAAAACAACGCTCTAGAGTACATATTTAGGAGTGAAATTGCTGGGTGTAGGTTATACATCTTTACTAGATAATGTCAAACTGTCTTTCAAAGTGACTGTTCCAATTTACACTCCCACCTGCAGTGTCAGCAAGTGATTTTAATTTGACTTGATTTTAAAATAATAAAGGGGCTTTAAAAGTCTAGCAAATGTGGGGCTTCCCTGGTGGCGCAGTGGTTGAGACCCTCCCTGCCTGCCAATACAGGGGACACGGGTTCGAGCCCTGGTCTGGGAAGATCCCACGTGCCGCGGAGCAGCTGGGCCCGTGAGCCACAATTACTGAGCCTGCGCGTCTGGAGCCTGTGCTCCGCAACAAGAGTGGCCGCGATAGTGAGAGGCCCACGCACCGGGATGAAGAGTGGCCCCCGCTTGCCACAACTAGAGAAAGCCCTCGCACAGAAACGAAGACCCAACACAGCCATAAATAAATAAATAAACAAATACTTTAAAAAAGTCTATCAAATGCTTTTGCTCAATTATTAAAGTATCATGTTTCCTGTTAGTCTATTGGTGAAATGTTATATTAATTGATTTTTTAAAAATATTTATTTATTTATTTGGCTGTGTTGGATCTTAGTTGCGGCACCCGGGGCCTTAGTTGCAACATGTGGGATTAGCTGCAGCATGCAGGATCTAGTTCCCTGATCAGGGATTGGAACCCGGGCCCCCTGCACTGGGAGCGCAGTCTTAACCATAGGACCATCACTGGACCACCCTACTAATTGATTTTCTAATGTTAAAACAAGCTTGCATTCCTCAGATAAACTGAATTAGGCCACAGTTTATTATATGTTTTACAATGCTAGATTCATTCTGCTAATGTTTAGTTTAGGATTTTTGCATCTATGCTCATGAGAGACACAACATATAATTTCTTTCTTGTACTGTCCATTCCTGGTTTTGGAATCAAAATCATGCTAGTTTCATAAACTGATTTGGGGACTGTTCCTTGCCCCCCATTCTCTGGAAGAGTTTACATAAAACTGGAATTATCTGTTCCTAGAATATTTGGCAGAAATTGCTTGCAAATCTATATAGGCCTGGAGTTTTCTTTCTTTTAATGAAGGTTTATTTATTTATTTATTTATTTTTTTGGCTGCGTTGGGTCTTCGTTGCTGCACGCGGGCTTTCTCTAGTTGCGGCAAGCGGGGCTTTCTCTTCGTTGCAGTGCGCAGGTTTCTCATTGCGGTGGCTTCTCTTATTGCGGAGCACCGGCTCTAGGCGCGCGGGCTTCAGTAGTTGTGGCACGCGGGCTCAGTAGTTGTGACTTGTGGGCTCTAGAGCGCAGGCTCAGTAGTTGTGGCGCAGGGGCTTAGTTGCTCCGCAGCATGTGGGATCTTCTCGGACCAGGGCTCAAACCCGTGTTCCCTGCATTAGCAGGTGGATTCTTTTTTTTTTTCGTTTTTTCTTTTTTTAATTTTTGGCTGCATTGGGTCTTTGTTGCTGTGCGTGGGCTTTCTCTAGTTGTGGCGAGCAGGGGCTACTCTTCGTTGCTGTGCGCGGGCTTCTCATTGTGGTGGCTTCTCCTGTTGTGGTTGTGGCTCACGGGCTCTAGAGCGCAGGCTCAGTAGTTGTGGCCCACAGGTTTAGTTGCTCCGTGGCATGTGGGATCTTCCCGGACCAGGGCTCGAACCCATGTCCCCTGCATTGGCAGGCGGATTCTTAACCACTGCGCCACCAGGGAAGCCCCTGCAGGCGGATTCTTAACCACCGCGCCACCAAGGAAGTCCCTGGAGTTTTCTTTGTGAGACTTTTCCATCCACTGATTCCATTTCTTTTGTAATAGGACTACTTGAGTTAGTCTCACTAGCCAGAATCAACTATAGCTTTTACTACCATACAATTTAAACTTAAACTAGTGACAAAACATAGATGTGAGCTACACGGATGCCATCTAAGCAATGGGTAAATGCCCTTGAACAAGTTTTATCTGTTCTGAAAACTTTCAATTTATGATGAGCCAACTAACCTCTTCTAATCTCCAACAGACGTCACCAAAAAGTCTGTTCACTTACACAGCCCCCACGTCTATGACCTGCTTCTTCTCCACTAGATTCCTTTCTTCCCCACTACATTGTACACTCCTTGAGATCAGAGACTAAGTCATATTCATCTTTGTACATCTAGCACATTAGTAGTTACCTTATCAATATAAATACATTTTAATGAATGAAGATCACAAGGTCCCTTACTGAAGAGCTTAATGTTAGTGACTCACTTCTGGGTTGCCAAGTGTACTCCTGAAGCGTTTAGTGTTGAAGAACTCATATCAGACCATTCTTTCACATGGCCCTCCTTGTGACCAAAAGCACATCTACTAAGACAGTTTGCCTTAGTTGGTAGTACGATATAAAATAGGTTTTTCTTCACTGATGAAGCTACTGAAATAAAAATAAATCTTGAACTACTTGCTGCACCTGAACTCCTTGCTAACCAAATGAGTCAACTAAGTATAAAACTGTAAAATGAACAATAGGGATGACACTTTAAAATGATCAGGGGGAAAATGCCAGGATATTATTCTATGACAGATTACAAATAACTGCCATCATTCAATCATAGATTCTAAGATGCCTGGAATTTTTGAAGACATACTAATCCTTATGGAAATCTGCATGTTGCCAAGGGCCTAGCTGAAAAAACAAAAAACAAACAAATAAGCAAGCCCCCACTCCCTTACCCCAAACTGCCAATTTTTAATAGTGCTAAGTCCCAGAAGAAAAACATTAACGGGAGGCCACAAAGAATGATAAGCATTAGAATCATAGCACTGGGACTTCCCTGGTGGTCCAATAGTTAAGACTCCTCGCTTCTACTGCAGGGGACGCAGGTTCGATCCCTGGTCAGGGAACTAAGATCCCGCATGCCGCACAGTGGAGCCAAAAAAAAAAAAAAAGAATCATAGCACTTTAGAAGCGGGACTTAAAGTCATTTTGGCCAAACCATTTTTAAAAGCATTTTAAAATTCAAGTAAAACTTACTATCCCGATCCACATTTGTCAAAACCCACAGAACTTTACAGCACAGAGTCTTAATGTATGCAAATTTTTAAAGGACTTATTAGGAAGGAGTGAGACTATGACTAAAGAATCTAACTGTATAACAAATATATAAAACAGTCATGAGTGGATGAAAACTCGCTGACTACATGAGTGGCATCTGTAACACTAAATGCAAAAGGAACTGCATGTAAGCACTAGACTCTGCTTGAACTTGTTTCCCACAGAAACACAGTTAATTCTAATACAGCTGTATATGTATAAGGAAGCTGAACAATTAGTAGATGAATGGTGGATGGCAGTAGCCAAGCTTCTCACTGTTGGAGTGGGAATTTACAGACAAGTGAGGGAAGGAGTGTAGAATGATCATGCGATAATAGATCAGAGTAGAGATACAATATAGTATAGATGATTACATATAGAAATATTTATAGATTTATATATACACAGGGGTTAGTATATATACATATATATCCTTGCACTGTCAGCTGAGAGGGCCTAGAAGCAACAACACCCCCAGTAGCAATAAGTATATCTAGCACCCAGATCCTGATTTTTTTTTTTTTTGGGGGGGGTGCTGCACTGGGTCTTCATTGCTGCGCGCGGGTTTTCTCTAGTTGCGGCGAGCAGGGGCTACTCTTCATTGCGGTGCGCGGGCTTCTTATTGTGGTTGCTTATCTTGTTGCAGAGCAAGGGCTCTAGGCGTGTGGGCTTCAGTAGTTGTGGCACATGGGCTCAGTAGTTGTGGCTCACGGGCTCTAGAGCGCAGGCTCAGTAGTTGTGGCACACGGGCTTAGTTGCTCCAAGGTGTGTGGGATCTTCCTGGACCAGGGCTTGAACCCGGGTCCCCTGCATTGGCAGGCGGGTTCTTAACTACTGCACCACCAGGGAAGTCCCCTGATCTTGATTTCTAATACCATTTTCCAGTAAAAGGAACAATGGCTTCTTGGTGAAATGGCAGAACTAGGACTAGGACAGGAACTATACACGATGAGCCTGAATAACTCTGTAGCGCCAGAAAGCAAGGGTGTGATTCAAAAACAAGACATCTATGGGATTATATCAAAAGAACATAAGAGACAAATGAAAGAACTCCTGATGGCCAAAGCTGAAACAATTTGAGCACAAAATAAATATCCATGAGTTCATACTAACATAAATGATTGAAAAAGGGGCGGAAAAAAATAAAGAAGAGGGGAGAGAAATCTCCCTTGCAAATTTCCAAATGATTCATGTAGATTCTCCCCCTTCCAGTAGGTGTGGCTTAATTTCCCTCATCTTCCTAATTTGTCTCCACCTAGGTAAAATTCTTATTAGCATACGATGTAGCTTGATACTCAGCTAGTTTTACAGTGGATAGAAAATAATTTTTCTTTTTTTTTTCCTTCGGCTAAGACAACAAAAGAGATGATTTACTGTACATGTGTTATAGTCAACCACACTGAGAACAGAACTAGTCCAGAATGTCACAGGTCCAGGACAAAGGACCGAAGGGGACTGATTTGGTATGAGCACGAAGGGTCTCTCAAATGTGGTGGAAGCAATCAGGTGGCAATGGATGCTCTAGATCCACTGAGACAAGTTCTAGATGTTAAGCATGAAATCCAACAATTTGCACCAGTGTCCCTGGCCTCTGGTTTTCCTTGTTTCTGCTCCTGTGGCTTCCATGCTGCACAAGCTAGCGGTTTATCTGGACCTCTGCCTCATCTTTCTTCTTTTGTGCCTATTCACTTCTTCCTCCACTTGACTCTCAGAGCACCCAAGTTTCTAAGAAGATGGCACTAAGGCCGAGAGAGCTAGAAAATAATTTCAACCACAAGAGTGCTGCATAAATTCATTCTTTATACCTTGGGCAAATAAAACTTTCATGTATATCTATGCCAGGAAATTCACAATGGGGAAATGAAGGTTAAAAATAAAGAAATGAAAACCAACCAGTACTTTCCATTACAAGGCATCAAGATAGCGCCCAAGACCTCACTTCCAACCGTCATATGATTGCCAATTTGTTTACCTCCCCAAGCGTTCCTTTACATTTGCACACCCACAACTAGACTGCTAGTTTAAGTAGCTGACTTAAGAATTAAATAAGTAAATCACAAAACTCTTGCTTACAAACTATTCTTCCCTTTGCTGAAGTGAGCTATCAACATTTATTAATATATATTCAGTTTCTGTGCAAATAAAAACTCAAAATATAGATAGTAAAAGAGCTGTATGACAAAAGCATGTCAATATTAAGGAGGCAAGGCCTCAATTGACCCCTTTGAGAGGATTTTCCGAAGCTCAATTTTGATCACATTATTAAGCAAACTCTTAAGATCTTCTATTCATTTCCTTCGGGAATAGTCCTGAAATGATAAAAACATAAAATACTGATGAGGAACTCTTATTACCGTCTGTTAGGACTGAATGTTTGTGTCCCCCCTCAAATTCATATGCTAAAGTCCTAACCCTCAATGTAATGGTTATTTGGAGATGGAGCATTTGGGAGATAATTATGGTTAGGTGAAGTCATGAGGGTAGGGCCATTATAATGGGATTAGTGCCCTTATAAGAAGAGACACCAGAGAGCTTGCTTACTCTTTCCCCAAAGTGGTCACATGAGAGTACAAGAAGATGGCAGCTACCTACAAATGAAAAGAAGAAGCCTCAGAATGACAACTGCTTTGCCAGCACCTTGATCTTCGACTTGCCAGTCTTCAGAACTGTGAGAAATAAATTTCTGTTGTTTAAGCCAACTATCCTATGGTATTTTGTTATGGCAGCCTCAGTTAAGACACCTTCCCTCTAAAACACCCCACAATGAAAATGTCAACAGAAGTATGTAGGAAGTAATAAACTAACATTTTCAAGGACTTCGAGGGGGGACTGCCCTGGCAGTCCAGTGATTAAGACTATGTGCTTCCACTGCAGGGGGTGTGGGTTCGATCCCTGGTGGGGGAACTAAGATCCCACACGCCTCCCCGCAGCCAAAAAAAAAAAAAAAAAGAAATCAGGCAAACCCATAAAAAAATAAATAAATAAAGGACTTAGAGGAAATACATAGTATCAGTTACTGGTTATATCTCCTCATTTTTAATATTTAGTCACTTCTGATGCAGCATATTTTTTCCTTAGAAAAGATCCACTGATTTGGGAATGCCTTTGCTTCCCCCCAAAAGTTACTGATAAATTGATTGATTCTGGGATAATAAGCAGATATAGGGAGGGGGAGGGAAACAAATGATATCAAAATGTCACTGCCATCTTCAGTAAATTTACCCTCACATACCGAGAGCTCTGCTTATACTTAAAAATGATATTGCATTTATAGGTTAAAACTTTAAAATTTCTCCAACATAGCAGGAAAGCAGATTGCTATTATTACTATTATTACTACTGAATGAAGGAAGATCAAATATATGTATTTCTCTCCAAAAAAAGAACATTTATGGAATAGATGAAAAGATTTCATGGAAGAAACTCTGATATAATGTCACCTGGACAGAAAGTAAATAGTTACTCTCCTGAACCCTGGAAAATATATCTTATTTGGTTTAATTCTTCCTATCAGAAATATGAACATTTTAATAAAATGAATGAAATTACCAGGTAATATAAAATAAATATACCAGTCATTTTGAGCTACTTGTTCCTGAAATAACCTAAACTCTTTTCCCATCTCTGGTCTTTGCTCTTGCTGGCCACCCCTCTTCCTCAAATCCCTTCTCCTACTTGCCAGTATGGCAAATTCCTATTCATTATATGAGTTCTTTCTTTTGGAGGGGATTCTCCCGTCCCCTCCAGCCAGTTAAGTATGCTTCTGGCCTTCTATTCATTTTGTACAGTATCTTCATTATCTTAGAGTTGTATAAATATTTGTTGAGTTAGGTGGCCTATAAGACCTAAGCAACATTAGATAAATAATACAGATAGTTTCTACTTTTCACCACTTCACAAGTTACAACTCTGCTCATTAATAACTTGCCTAATTAAAACCCATATTTCACCTATTGCTGTTGCAGTTTCCAATAAAGTCCAGACAAAGGCAAGAGCACAAAAGGCAATCAACATGCAACATGCACAGCCAGAATTTTACTTTTAGGCAGACAATATGCTGTAAGATGTAAGATACAGCGTCCAGGAACAAGTGAATATTGCCAATGCCAACTGCCCTTTTATATGTGTTGTATCATATTGTATTCAGATGGATACTGTGATGGCTGAAAATCTTTAATACCCTAATTCAAATTTAAGAGTCCACATTTAAAAGGGTGGAGTTAGGGAAGCTAATTTCTATCTGACTTTCTTTAAATTTGCTATAATCTCAGGGAAGCTGATTCTGCATACTGTATCAATTGTCTAGTTTAAAAAAAAACAAGAAATGTCAAAATGCAGTATTTTGTACCATTTTTATAAAAATAAGTGAAGACTGTGCAAAATACAAATGTATTCAAAGAAAGCTTATAATATTAAATTCCAGGTAGAAAGAAATATGTGATGGTGAGATTTTGTCCTTGGAGCCAAAGGTCAACTGAATGGTCTATCCTATACAGCTGCCTTTAAATATTCTTCTTTAAAAAATTTCATAGAAATATAGTTGATTTACAATGTTCTGTTAGTTTCTAAATATTCTTTAAAAGAAGCCCATAAATAAGAACATACTATAAAACTAAATGCCCCTAATTTCACTGCTTCACATTTACTATTCCAGATCAGTTTACAAATTCTAAAATCAAACTGACACACATTTATAGAATTCCCACCCACACAATAACATTACCATACAAAAGAAAGATAACACCTGGTTTGTGAGGAGTTATGTACTTCCCTGTTACTTCTTTTAAGCTGCAAACTATAATCAAAACTTCAGACAGGAGAAATGTTAAATGGAGAGTACATGAAGATGAACCAGACAAACAGGCATGCAGAAACATTCAACTTCTTTTACTCTTGTACAATGAAATTCTCTGGACGAAAGTAAACACCCATGAAATGGAGTTTCAGAAAGGAAAACAGTGATCTTGAGAAATTAACAAGAAGAAAATATTTGAAAAAATAAAATTACTTAATTGTATAACAAGTTGGTGGCATAACACCACTGAGAGAGAAATTAGTTCAAGTAGCTTTAAAAAGCAGTGTTTCCTACCAAATGTAAAATAGATAGCTAGTGGGAAGCAGCCGCATAGCACAGGGAGATCAGCTCGGTGCTTTGTGACCACCTAGAGGGGTGGGATAGGGAGGGTGGGAGGGAGGGAGATGCAAGAGGGAAGAGATATGGGAACATATGTATATGTATAACTGATTCACTTTGTTTTAAAGCAGAAACTAACACACCATTGTAAAGCAATTATACTTCAATAAAGATGTTAAAAAAAAAAAAGAGTATACAAAACAAACAAACAAAAAAAAAGCAGTGTTTCTTACTGCATATCTTTTGTGCGTTATATTTTAAGTACCAAAAAAAAATCACAAAAAAAATAAAAGCTGTATTCAGTAGTCTTACTTGTAGTAACAATAGTCATTTTTTTTTAAACTACTACAGGTGCAGTGTAAAGCAAATAAATAATTATGTTTACTCCATTAAAAATCAAAAACAAAACAAAAACAAAAACCCAACATAAAAGAGATACAAGTATAAAATTAAAGAGATAAATAGGCGCTTTCCTGGTGGCGCAGTGGTTAAAAATCCGTCTGCCAGTGCAGGGGACACTGGTTCGAGCCCTGATCTGGGAAGATCTCACATGCTGCGGAGCAACTAAGCCCGTGCGCCACAACTACTGAGCCTGCGCTCTGGAGCCCGCGAGCCACGACTACTGAAGCCCGCGCGCATAGAACCCGTGCTCCGTGACAAGAGAAACCACCACAATGAGAAGCCCGCGCACCGCAACGAAGAGTAGCCCCCGCTCGCTGCAACTAGAGAAAGCCTGCGTGCAGCAACAAAGACCCAATGCAGCCAAAAATAAATAAATAAAATAAATTTAAAAAAAAATTTTTTTTAATGTGAATACACTTAATGCTGCTGTACACTTAAAAACGGTTAAAATGGTTAATTTTATGTTATGTATATTTTACCACAATAAAAAAGAAGTATATTATGAGCTAGGCCAATTTAGATTGAAGGAAGACCATATTTTATTTTATTTTTTTATTTTTTTTAAATTAATTATTTATTTTTGGCTGCATTGGGTCTTCGTTGCTACACGCAGGCTTTCTCTAGTTGTGGTGAGCAGGGGCTACTCTTAGTTGCAGCATGCGGGCTTCTCATTGCGGTGGCTTCTCTTGTTGCGGAGCACAGGCTCTAGGTGTGCACACTTCAGTAGTTGTGGCTCGCGGGCTCTAGAACACAGGCTCAGTAGTTGTGGCGCACAGGCTTTGTTGCTTCGCGGCATGTGGGATCTTCCCCGACCAGGGATCGAACCCGTGTCCCCTACAATGGCAGGTGGATTCTTAACCACTGCGCCACCAGGAAGTCCCGACAATATTTTATTTATAGGTAAAAACTAAGGACAAAGTTCCAAGTGGGAATTTCTGCTGATAACAGCAGAAATCCCAAGTTGAAAGCACAGCTGACTGGCACACTAATGTAATTCTATCTCAATCAGTTATGGATCAAAAAATATAAAAAATGGCAAAGAGAAAAAGGAAGCAAGATTACATTGTTATTACTCCCATGGACAAAATAAAAATAGCAAAACTTCAAATTCATTTTAAAGAAATTTCTGAAATTTTCCAACTTCATCTTAGCGCTATTTTGATTCCTCAAATTCAGTTTACTTCTTGATGACTATATATGTTCCCCCTGATGTCTACTATCTCTCTGTCCCCTCATTTTGAGGTTCATTTCTCCTTTGATACCCCAAATGTTGAGGTGGACCCCAAAATTCCATTTTTGCCTTCTTTGCCCTTGCTACATTTTCTCCTTAGAGAATCACATGGTTTCAAATATGACTACTAAGAGAGCGACTTGCTAGACTGTGAGATCCTTGAGGTTACAGACTCATGTGTCCATGTTCTATGCCTGGTATAAGGCAAATTCAATGAAACATTTGTTCAGAAAGATGAATGGATGGACAGACAGATGGACAAATTAATCACTCCAAAATTCTAGGCCTGATATTCCTGAACTACCTATCTGCATCTTCTTATTTTCAATTGCCTTCTAGACAGCTGACACCAAACTCCTGTTGAACATTTTCCCAGCTACCTGCTTATCTTCCTTCCTTCCATTTACCTGACTCAAAACCTAGAAGTCTCCTTTCATTTTTCCTTTTCTCTTTCCTCTCATATCTAATTAGCTGACAGATTTCTCTCATATTATCCCTTCCTTCCAATTACCTCACTGCTTCTTTAAAGGCCAAAATCATCTCTTAACTAAACTACTGCAATGAAGAGAACTAGCTGGTTTTCCCATTGCTTACTCCTTCCTTCCCCAATCTATCCTTTATTTCGATTCAGGATTAATCTTCATGGTGCAAATCTAGATCATTGAGTCCTCAGTGCCAATTCTTTAATATTCAAGGTCTTTAACGTTGCATTTTTTTGTGTTTATTTTTTATTGTAGTAAAATACACATAAAACTTAACATTTTAATCATTTTAAAGTATACAGTTCAACGGCATTATCCATCTCCAGAACTTTTTCATCATCCCAAATGGAAACTCCATACCCATTAAATACTAACTCCCAGGCTTCCCTGGTGGCACAGTGGTTAAGAATCCACCTGCTAATGCAGGGGACACGGGTTCGAGCCCTGGTCCGGGAAGATTCCACATGCTGTGGAGCAACTAAGCCCGTGCGCCACAACTACTGAGCCTGCGCTCTAGAGCCCCCATGCCACAACTACTGAAGCCCACGCGCCTAAAGCCTGTGCTCCACAAGAGAAGCCACCACAATGAGAAGCCCGCGCACCGCAAGGAAGAGTAGCCCCCGCTCGAGGCAACTGGAGAAAGCCCACGCGCAGCAATGAGGACCCAATGCAGCCAAAAATAAGTAAAATCAAAAAAAAAAAGACCTTATTTCCAAATAAAGTCACATTAAAAAAAAAATACTAATTCCCCTCAGCTCCCGGTAACTACTATTCTACTTTCTGTCTCTATGAATTGGACTACTCTCTAGGTATCTCATTTAAGTGGAATCACAAAACATTTGTCCTTCTGTGTCTGGTTTACTTATTAACATAACATCTTCTAACTTCACCCATATTGTAGTATGTGTCAGAACTTCATTCCTTTTGAAGGCTGAATAATATTTCATTGTATGTATATACCACATTTTATTCCATTCCATCCCTTCATCAATTGATGGACATTTGCTGTTTTCACCTTTTGGCTACCGTAAATATGTTACTATGAACACTGATATACAAATATGTTTCAGTTCTTGCTCTCAATTCTTTTGGATAGACACCTAGAAATGGAACTGCTAGATCATACGGTAACTCTTTTTTTTTTTTTTAATTTTTGGCTGCGTTGGGTCTTCGTTGCTGCGCGCAGGCTTTCTCTAGTTGTGGCGAGCGGGGGCTACTCTTTGTTGCAGTGCGTGGGCTTCTCATTCCAGTGGCTTCTCTTGTTGAGGAGCATGGGCTCTAGGCGCGCAGGCTTCAGTAGTTCTGGCTCGCGGGCTCTAGAGCGCAGGCTCAGTAGTTGTGGCGCACGGGCCCAGCTGCTCCGAGGCATGTGGGATCTTCCCAGACCAGCGTTCGAACCCGTGTCCCCTGCATTGGCAGGTGGATTCTTAACCACTGCGCCACCAGGGAAGTCCCTTGTTTAATTTTTTGAAGAACTGTCTTCCACAGCTGGTATATCATTTTAAAGTCAACACAATCTGGGTCTAACCTCTCTTTCTGCGTATCTCTCCCTACTGCAGTCTAGTCCTCTATCATTCAGCCAAACTGAATCTTAGCAGAGCCTCTTCCTTCCTACCTCTAAAATCCTTTGTCCTTGCTGCTCTCTGTTTGGGAAACAATTTCCTATGTGCAAATCTACCCATCCTTCGAGGCTAGCTCAAGCACCACCTACTGTGGAAAACATTCCCTGATTTCTCCAACTAGAAGGAATCTCTTTTTCTGAATTCCCTTTATATTTCCCTCTCACTTTCTACCATATATAATAATCAGGTACACATCTTTCTCAGCAAGTATGTCTAATTCATGTATATACTGCCTTCAGCAACTAGCAAGTAGTAGACAATGGGTAAATGAATAGAATGGATCAATGACAAAGGAATAAAGATAAATTTTAAGATAAAAATAATTCAAAATTTCCGATCAAGTTGAGGACTGTCAAGGAAAACTAAATCATACCTGTTAAAATCTTTTTTAAAGTGTTATCTATCAACATTTTAAATGCACAGGCCAGATGACTCAGACATTCTAGT
This sequence comes from Balaenoptera physalus, assembly GCF_965194825.1. Lineage (NCBI taxonomy): Eukaryota > Metazoa > Chordata > Mammalia > Artiodactyla > Balaenopteridae > Balaenoptera > Balaenoptera physalus. Next base: position 183,743,197 of record NC_138882.1, on the reverse strand, counting down.
TCTAGAAATATGTCTGAAGTAAACCTTGGCACAATTGCAAAGAAGGTGTTCTATGCAGCACTGTTTTAACAGCAAATTTAAAAAATAAATAGAAACAAGCCAAATGTCCATTCACAGGGGAGTAGACAAACATATTATGACACAGCCATAATCTTAAGTAGCTGTTAAAAGGAGATGGACAATACTCTACAACATATTACAAATTTAAAAAGCCATTTCTGCCTTAAAATGCAGAAGTGAATTTTTTTTGTATCCACAGAGAAAATTTCATTTCAAACTGTCAAAAGTAGTTATCTGTGGTAGTTTGTAAAAAAGGATTCACTTATGTGAATTGATTACAACAAGCATCTATTCTGTAATTTATAAAAATGTCTCCCAAATTTTCAGTAAATTCAACTTGGTTCTGATTTTTAAATGTAAAAATACATATTTAAAAGTAGAATAGGGACTTCCCTGGTGGTCCGGTGGTTAAGAATCCGCCTTCCAATGCAGGGGACGCGAGTTTGATCCCTGGTCAGGGAACTAAGATCCCACATGCTGCAGGGCAACTAAGCCTGCGTGCCACAACTACTGAGCCCACGCACCACAACTAGAGAGAAGCCCGCGTGCTGCAACAAACAGCCCACATGCCGCAACTCAGACCCAAAGCAGCAAAAAATAAATAAATAAATAAATATAAATAAAAGTAGACTATTCTACAGTGTAATTTTATTTTATTAAAATATTTATTTACCTATCTATCTATCTATTTGGCTGCGCCAGGTCTTAGCTGCAGCACGCGGGATCTTCATTGCCACATGCCAGATCTTTAGTTGCAGCATGCAGGATCTAGTTCCCTGACCAGGGATCAAACCCGGGCTCCCTGCATTGGGAGCCCAGAGTCTTAGCCACTGGACCACCAGGGAAGTCCCCTCTACAGTCTAATTTTAAAACAAAAGACACCCAGGAGAGTGTATAATATTCCTGCCAAAAATAAATATAACAAAACTAGCAATTTTGTAATATTTAGAAACAAAGTGCACAGTGGTTTAGATATTACAGCTATGTATCTTTAAGTAGAGGAGAAAAAAACAAACTCTGTATAAATGGGTGTTTTCCAAAGAAAACTAAGCATCAAGGTTTTTTGTTTTTAACTGAGGTATAGTTGATGTACAATAGCATACAAGTTTTATATGTTTCAGGTATACAACATAGTGATTCACAATTTTTAAAGGTTATTATAAAATACTGGCTATATTCTCTGTGTTGTACAATATACCTTTGTAGCTTATATATTTTATACACAGTAGTATGTACTTCTTAATCCTCTACCCCTATCTTGACCCTCGCCCCTCCCCTCTCCCACTGGTAACCACCAGTTTGTTCTCTATATCTGAGTCTGTTTCTTTTTTGTTATATTCACTAGTTTGCTGTATTTTTTAGATTCCACATATAAGTGATATAATACAGTATTTGTCTTTGTCTGACTTATTTCACTAAGCATAATACCCTCCAAGTCCATCCATGTTGTCACAAATGGCAAAATTTCATTCGTTTTTATGGCTGAGCAGTATTACAGTGTGTGTGTGTGTGTGTGTGTGTGTGTGTGTGTGTGTGTGTGTGTGTACCACGTCTTCCTTACCCATTCATCCACTGATGAACACTTAGGTTGCTTTCATATCTTGGCTGTCATAAATAATGCTGCTATGAACATTGAGGTGCATATATCTTTTTGAATTAATGTTTCTGTTTTCTTTAAAAAAAAATCAAGGTTTAATACTACAGCTAAAAAAAAATAAAAAATAAAAAATAAATTAAAAAAAATTAAAAAAATAAATAAATAAATAAATAAATAAAAAATAAAAAAAAATAAAAAAAAATTAAAAAAAAATTAAAAAATACTACAGCTAAAATTATTCAAAACTTGCCAGAATTTTTTTGCGCTCTACTACTTTAAAAAGAAAATCTATACTATAAATGGATACATCTCTAATACTGACCAGAAGAAGACAACAAAAGAATACACGAAGTATGATTCCATTTATGTGAAGTTGACAAACAGGCAAAACTGAACTACTGTTTAGATACACACATAGTTGATAAAACTATCAAGAAAAGCAAGGGAATTATCATGAGACAAAACAGTAGTTACTTCTAAGACAGGAAATGGTTGTAATCAAAGAGGGGTACACTGGAAGTACCTCTGAGGCACTGGCAATATTCTGTCACTTGACCTGGATGGCGGTTACACAGATGTTTGCTTATAATTATTCTTTACACTGCACATATTTTATGCACTCTTCTGAATTTCTCACAATATAAAAAAATCTGCCTAAACCGAACTTTTAATAGTATTCAATAATAATACGTAAATACTTCTGCAGGTAAACTTTTATTCTGAACATGTGCTCACATATTTGACCTAAAATAGCTTTAGCTAATAGTGCACAGCAAAACCAACCTGCCGAAGGTAAAAAGAACAACGAAATCATTAGGAACTCAGACAAAAAGAAAATCTCTTAAGGTGCCAATGCGTCTCAAATTTTAATGTGGATCTCAAACTACCGATTCAGATTCAGTAGGCCTGGAGGGGGACCTGAAATTCCGCACTCTAGCCCTGGTGATGCCAATGTTGCCGGTCCATGGACTCTGAGTACCATCTTCTTAAGAAATCATTAAAGTGCAGCTGGTGTCAAGACTAGCTGAGAGCAAAGGGAATCAACAGGTTTTAAAAGTTCGTGCCAACCGCCTTATCTCATTTAACCCTACCTCAATTCTATCAGGGACATATTATCAGTTATGTTTTACAGATGAAGATTATGAGGCCCAGATAAATTCATTTGCCCACAATTAGCCAGCTTTGTAAAAAGAAAAGGAACCAGAACTGGAACCCAATATGTTCTGAAGTCTCTAGGAAGGAATTCACTAAATGTGAGCAAATGAGAAGCATGGTGAAAACAGTGTTTCATGAAGCAGAATTCAAAGCACTCTACAATTGCACGGTATTCCTATCAAATCTCTCAGCTTGCATATAGAACCAGCATCCTCACTGACACAAAAATATTCTGCAAAGAACATAATACATTTTGACAAGATGCTGTAAGAGAATGGAAATTTTCATTTCTACTTATATTTTTTTCTGGTGGTGGTCAGAGCAAAGGAATTCATGAAGGGTAAATAATGTCCTGACTACTCCCTGTCCTCAGGAAACCTAAAGGACAATGGTATATGCACATGAAGTAAATCTTGTTTCACAAGCTTGCTTGATCATTTAAAAAAAAAAAAAAAAATCACCTAGTAGGTACACTTCCTAGAGACTGTTTCAGAAAACAGGGATGGGTCCAGGAACCTTAATTTTTTTAACAAGCACCTGAGCAGATTCAAGTTTAGAAAACCCTCAGTAGTACTTCTAAAACTTAACCTTATGTTCTCGTTTATAGTTTTCCTATGCCTTACATACTTTACTGAGCAATAGGTTTAAAATATGGCTAATAAAACTCTCAGAAAAATATAAAATATTATAGCAGGAGACCTTAGAGATTATGGAGCAATTTAACCCTTATTCTACAAATGAGGAAACTGAAGTCCGAAAATTTAGGTGACTTCCTTAAGGTCATGTATTTAGTGGCAAAACAGAACCTGTATCAGCTCAATGCTCTTTCTAACACACATACCAAAATCTATTTTAAAGTAGGGTTTGTTTTTTTTTTTTGGCCACGCCACATGGCTTGTGAGATCTTAGTTCCCAAACCAGGGATTGAACCCAGGCCCCCAGCAGTGAAAGTGCCGAGTCCTAACTACTGCACCGCAAGGGAATTTCCACCAAAATCTATTTTTAAAAGATCAGCAGTAAAGCATTACTTACTGATTACCATCAAAAAGTTGACTAGTTGAACAAATCTGGCACATCCACACAATGAAGCTGCGAATATGATTAGGGATTACCTCTGTTCCAATAAGGCATAATCTCTAGGATATATTAAGTGAAAAGAAATGCTGAACAGTGTACATAATATGGCAATCTTTTGTGTAAGAAAGGATAAAAAAGAATATATGTAGATATTTGTTTATTTTTGCAAAAAGAAACACTGTAAGGATAAACCAGAAGCTAATAAAACTTAGGAAGAGGATGATCCAAGCACCAGCCATGTGGCATATCTTGGCAATTCCCCCTCTTGGTCCCAGATCTGAAAGTGGCAGCAGTGCTTGAGGTCGTGGGTGACCCCTCTCTCCATTTTCTTTAAAAGGTTTGGTAATACCATCTATCCCTTTTGTTCCCAACTCTCGAGGTAATAGTTTCGCCCTAGTTACTTTATTTATTTTTTAATATTTATTTATTTACTTGGTTGTGTCAGGTCTTAGTTGTGGCATGCAGGATCTTTGTTGCAGTGAGTGGAATCTTTAGTTGCAGCATGCAAACTCTTAGTTGTGGCATGCTTGTGGGATCTAGTTCCCTGACCAGGGATCGAACCTGGGCCCCCTGCATTGGGAGCACGGAATCTTAGCCACTGGACCACCAGGGAAGTCCCAGTTTCACCCTAGTTCTTAATCTCTAAGTCACCCTGCCCTACTCTTTTTTGCTCTCTCAGTCTTGCAACCTATATTAAGTCTCCTCTATTTGAAATATCTAGTATGTTTTCCATTTTCTTGACTGGATGTTGACAGAATGTTCTAAGGGTAAAAAGAATCACAAATAAAATTTAAATTTACCTCAGTAATTTTGTTAGTAACAACATGAATACTATATTTTTTAAAGTTACGTATGGGACTTCCCTGGTAGTCCAGTGATTAAGACTCCACGCTCCCAACGCACGGGGGCCGAGGTTCAGTGCCTGGTCAGGGAACTAGATCCCGCATGTTGCAACTAAGATCCTGTGCGCAGCAACTAAGATCCCGCGTGCTGCAACAAAGACCCGACACAGCCAAATAAATAAATAAATAAATATTTTTTAAAAATAAAAATTATGTATACTGTAGTATAGAACAAATAAACGTGAACAGCACTAAAAAATAAGATTTTCAGTTTAAGGAAAGAGAGACAAATATAAAATCTAAAGAAAAGAACCCTGTAAAGATTCAAATTAAATTGGAAATATCAATATGAAGTTTTGATTTCTAAAAAACATATTTTCTCTCTCTGCCCATTGGAAGGACCTAGAAATAATGAAGACCCAGTAAGCAATGAGCATTCCTAGCACTCAGATCTTGGTTTCTAATGGCATTCTCTGTAAAAGTAACTAGGTCTTCCTAGAAAAATGACTGATTTCAGGTCAAGAACAGAGAGAGTACAAGGTGCACCTGGAAAATCTTGCGAGAGAAAACAACCCAAACACCAAAGGGCACACGGGGCACGTCAAAAGGACACACAATACTAGCCTGAAGACAGTCATACTGGTGAAAGTTCTGCGGTAAAGAGACTAATGGCTGTAACTAACTGTAAAATAATGAATAAATAAAAATTCATGTGCCTACAATGATACAGAAAATAGCAAAGAAACTCATTTGCTACCACCCACTGATGTGACCAATTCTTCACCAAGAAAATTTACAATGAAAAGCAAAGAATTAAACAAAACACCCTGCCTTATTAGGAGAGACTTTTAGTAGTTAATTCTCAGTGGATTCTCATTTATTAGCCAGCTAATAAATGTGGAAGGAATACAACAGTAACAATCATCCTTTTGCAACCTCCAGTGAAACAACTGATTCAGGCAAGGATCTCTGATGGACTTTAAAACCAACAGGTGAAAGATGGAATAGAGTAATTGTGTTGTATTAAATTGCTACCCACAGATTACTTGATCCATGTAAAGGGAAACCTTTACAATGGAAAGATCTAGGACTTGCACATTAACCAAGTGATCAAATTCAGCATCATTATAATGGCAAAAGCTGACATCAAGTGTGATACAATTTGAATACACAGTATCACAAAGGATTGTAAATTGTCAACTGTCTTAAAAGGTGATAAAGGAAGGAATTAATTGACACAAGGAAATAGTAAGACAAATCATGAATGTGGAAGAGTCTACCAGAGAACCAGACTGGTCTCTTCAAAAAGTCAGTGTCACTGAGCGAAAGAAAAAAGAAAAAAACAAAAACAAATGGGGGGAAGGGGAGGAGGCTATTTTAGATTATGAAGCAAAAACTAAACAACAGCCAAATGCAATTTGAGAATCCCAACTGGATCCTGGTTCGTACTTTAGACCTTTGCGCTAGCTGTTCCTTATGTCCCCAAAACTTAGCATTAAACATTCTGCCTTGTGTCTTTCAGCCTGAATATCACCTTCTCACTGAGGCCTTCTCTAAACCAATCTCAATTAGTCTTCCCTTTTAGCTAACTCTCTTTTATTTTCTTTGAAGTATTTATTACTGTCTGAAGTTTTGTTCATTCATTAACTGCTTTCTTCATTCTCGAATGTAAGATCCTGGAAATCAGAGCCCTTGCCTATTCTGTCCACTGTAACCCTAATATCTTGAACCACGCCTAGCACACAGCATTCAATAAATGTTTTTTGAATGAATGGACCAATGAACAAAAAGGCAAGAAAGACTCAACAGACACTTAGGATCATGCAATGCCTCAGAAAGCTCATGAAGAACATCAGCCCATAAGAATGAAATGCATACACTGAATGAATATTTGAGTGCCTAATATGTAAGTACTAAATGTGCATATAAGACACTAAAAATATTACATATGAATTATACTGCATGATATATCCCTTTTAAGTATTTGGCAGGAATTAATTAGCACAGTAATTTTCTTTTTGGATATTAACTTTAACCTAATTGTGCAAGGGCAACAGTGGTTAAGTGGTGGAGCATACAGGAGATACTCTACAGAGCTGGATAGAGTAGTTAATGAAAAAAAATGTCTCCTACCTAGGAAAATGAATATTCCAGTTATAAAAATGAACATGATATACATGAGAGGCAGTGAGACTAGTCTGGCTTGAACAGACTGCATGATGGGTGTCATGTAAAATAAGGCTGGAAAGGTACAATGAGGGCCAAATGGAGAGCTTCAAAGATAAGTAAGGCAGTAGGCAATAATGAGTTACCATAGTTTCCCGATCAGAGGGGAAACATTCAGATCGTAGTCCCTTAAGATTGGTCTGTTATAATACTGTCACTTCAATCTTAATCATTTCCAAAAATTACCAAGAAGAAAAACTCAAGTAACAGCAAATACTTCCTATGCAGTGTTTACCATGTGTTAGACATTTAGCTAAATATTGCACACGTATGTCATGCAGTAGGAATTGTAACTCCCATTTTGAAGATGAGGGAGGCTGAGATCATACAACTAGTAAGTAGCAGAGCCCTGGCAACAAGACTAGTTAAGAACTATAGCAGTACTTCAGTCTGCCCTCAGCTCATAAAAGCCTGGTCTAGAGTCATGTCAGCAAGTGTAACAAGGAGCAGGGAAATCTAAGGGATACTGAGGAAGATAATACAGATCTACATGGCAGGATACAAAAGATTTTTTTTTAAAAAAAGAGTATTAACAAATGACTCCCAGTTTCATGGTCTATCAGACCAGAATAAAAGTATTCTATCTACAGAAATGGGAATACTGAGAAGGGAACTTGGTTAGTAAAGGTTTTTATGTTAAGTGAGGTAAGAGGTGAAACAATGGACTCAGTTGTGAACACGTGGACAGCTGAGTTAGAGGATATGCTCTATAAAGTCCCTGGAAAACCAAGAGGCATAAAAGAAAGATCACATCTAGATGGATTTAAGAGACATAAGGGCAGTGGTATCAAATGAAGACATGAATAAGCCCAGTTCTCCAATCAAAGACAGAAAGGGAAGCACAGGGGAAACCAGAAAACATGTATTCCTGCTACAGGTATGTCTGCATACAGGACAAGTATGCCACTGGACTACGCTATGCGGAAGCTAGGAGACAAGTTCCCCTTGTCCCAGTTTCAATGTTCCATGAAACAATGTAATAATAATGTTTAAGATTTAAGTGTTTACTATATGTTAGGCAATGTGCTGAGAGGTTCACACGTATTCCCACATTTAATTGTCCCAAAACGTGGGCATCATCCTCATTTTATAGATGAAAAAACTGAGGCTTAGAGAACCTAAGGTCCATACCCAAGGAAAGTAGCAGAACTAGGGTAGGGGCCTGGGTCTACCTGGGGTCAAAGCCTATGATCTTAATTACTATATTGAAATAAATAATTATCAAGCCAGCCCACAGAGCATATGTAAACCATTACGCTTCCTCTGTGTGTGTGTTTATACCTTGACATAAAAATTGCCATTTTAACCATTTTCAAATATGCAGTTCAGTGGCATCAAGTACATTAACGTTGTGCAACCATCACCACCATCCATCTTCAGAACTTTGATCCCAAACTAAAACTCCATATCCATTAAAAGGTAACTCCCCTTTCCCTCCTCTCCTCAGCCCCTGGCAACTACCATTCTACTTTCTCTATGAATTAGACTATTCTAGGTACCTCATACAAGTGTAATCATACAATATTTGTTCTTTTGTGGCTTATTTCACCTACCATAATGTGTTCAAGATTCATTACCACTAAGTTACTTATAAGTTAAATAAAATGTGAAATTCTAACACACACATCATTATGCAGCTCTATGGGGAATTATATTCCAAAATTCCATTATGATTTATGAAACACACTTGGAAGAGAGAACTGCATTTACTGGGAAAAAAAAAAAAAGGTGGGGGGAGGTAAGGAAGACAGACAAATCAAAATTTGAAGGACCCACAGGAAAGTAAAACTTCAGATTCAGTAATAAGGAAGACAGCAGCTTGCTTGATTTTGACTAGACTGAAGGATCTATCTAAGTATCTCAAAACAAAAGCTAAGAAAGCAGTCCTGCAGAACAGACTGCAAACATAACACTGCTGGATCAACCAAGAAAAGACAAGACACTGTCGCTTTTTGGCAAAACACAGCAAGACAACTAGCAAAAAAGTTTTAAAAATAAATACTGAAACAGAAGGATAAATTCCATTTTCCCTTGATTTGCATCTGAAAAACCAGCAGATGGGAGAGGCAACATTTAGTAAAACTGTATTGATCAATTTATAATTAACATCAATCTTTCTCCAAACAATGCACCAAGAGGTTCATTCTGGAAAAAAATTTCTTGTTCTCTAGATAGTAACATGAATCAAACATTTAAGATGAGAATAATAAAGGAAACACAAATTTGGAAGAGTATGACATACCAGTGAATTCCTTAAAATAGCTGAAATAAAAGTATCCTAAATGTTAAATATTATAAGGGAGTATTAGTAGCTAAAACTGGAACTTGTTTGCCTTTATAGAAATTAAATGAACTGGGACTTCCCTGGTGGTGCAGGGGTTAAGAATCCGTCTGACAATGCAGGGGACACGGGTTCGAGCCCTGGTCCGGGAAGATCCCACATGCCATGGAGCAACTAAGCCCAAGTGCCACAACTACTGAGCCTGCCCTCTAGAGCCCACGAGCCACAACTACTGAGCCCCCGTGCCACAACTACTGAAGCCCGCGCGCCTAGAGCCCGTGCTCCGCAACAAAGAGAAGCCACTGCAATGAGAAGCCCGCACACCACAACGAAGAGTAGCCCCTGCTCACCGCAACTAGAGAAAGCCGGGGTGCAGCAACGAAGACCCAACGCAGCCAGGAAAAAAAAAAAAGAAATTAAATGAACTACCTGAAATCTATGTATTACTAGGAGACAAGAGAAAATATGTTACTATCTAAGCTAAGTTACTGTCCAGAGTAGTAAAATTTTACAAGTAACTATTGCTTTATATAATATCTGTACATTTATCAGATTTATATATATAAACAAGCATCAAAGTACCACAGGATACTTCCACCTTTGAAGCAAAACAGAACAGCAACACTAGAAAAAATTAAATAAAAAGCCTAGGAGAAAACTTTAGAAATTAAAAAGTAGAAACTTAATACAGGAAGAATCAGAATTCAAAGCAAATTTGCTTTCCAATACATGCCTGAGTAAGTAAGCACAAAATTAAGCTATATAGGAGTACCACTAATTTTACAAGACATTTAGAAGAATGTCACAAGAAACAATTTTAAAAATAAGCAGTAGTGTTATGAGCTTCATACTGGGCAATTTTAAAATGACTTGTCTGTAGGTCATATCTTTCTACATGTGACAACAATATAGAAGAATGAACAAACACATCACCTTCACTTTCTTGTCAACCACTACCTTAAAGCACTCATGTTCAGTTAAGATACAAATGGTATGTGTTCAATACTGCACCACTTACAGATTCTACTCAATCCAAAAATCCACAAAATTTCTGCAATGTAGGTGACAACATGCTAAATTAATTATAAAATACCACAACACTAAGGTGAGGAACTTGCATTGAACAGAAGTTTAATATCAGAGATGCTAAGCAGCCTCAATCTACATAAATAGATTCTATAAAATAGTTTAGTATACTTCTGGCTTAAACTGTCAGCTTCACCTCAAAAGGAGAAGGACCTTCTTGTTTTACTTATTACTGGGAGACAGGAGACAGTACTAATCACTTACAGTTATTGGGAGACAGGAGACAGTACTAATCACTTACAGCTGTCATTCTAAGGGACTGACAACTAAACATTTATTAACTGAATGTGATCAAATTCAAATCATACAGTACTTTTTGTGGCAGTTTACAAAACAAAAATAAAAGCATCACCACTCTAGAGCTGTCACCACTTAGTAATCGGAGATATTTTAAATTGCAGCTGCAATGTTTGTGTTTATTGCCTGTGCCTATGACTCACTCTCAAAAAGGTTCTCCCAAGACTCTGGTGGATTTTTGAGAATGCAGAAACCATAACTGGGGCATACTGTGTGGGAAGTGTCATGACAATGAATGAATAAAAGAGATAAAGAACTCGTGACAGAAAATTTTTAAGTTTTTATAAAAAGCAGGTTGCTCACAAAAGGCATATTTTTCTGCAGAATAATAGGAAAGGTTGGGGAAAGCCACCCTGGCTCTGAGAAGCCTTCCTTGACTCCCTTGGTTGGATTCAGTGCATTTCTTACACTACAATATATTTATCTAGTTTCTCAGTCTGGCTCCCCGACCAGACTGCAGGCAACTTGAGACCAAAAGCTGTCTTATCTTAGAATCATCAGTACGCACTTCCCAAAATGTCCAGCACACAGAGGGCTCTCAATAGGTATTTTCATAAAACTGGTTATTGAATAATCAATCTTACATTCACCTTCTATTTTACAAAGCACTTTCACAAACATTACTCTTTTGCTTCACATTAACAGTCTTGTGAAGTGGGAAGGGCATTATTTAAACAAATGGCTTCTAGTTTTATATAGACTGACTAAAGCAACCCTGAAATCACAAAGATAATCACATATTTGTTCATCTTTGAGATAACTTCTCCTTGGGACCTCAATATTCTTGAAAACCTAGAGGTTTTGCTAGCATTTTCACAATGGGTAGCAATTACACAGCTCTGAGTCCTACAGAAGGGTTTTAACTATATAAAGCAGTGTTACAGAAGGCTCTTCTAGAAATGAGGCATTTAAGAAGCATCCTAAGCTATTTTTCCTGATCCTCTTTTTTTGTGACTCTGAGAAGGCAAGAAATTGCAAAAGGCAAAATACTGGAGAGTGAATGATGTCATGGATGTCATGAAGTTGCATCAATAGCTGATGATGATTTAGCACAACAATGCAACACATTATGCCAAGAAGTATAATGTCAAACCACCAGGATGTTTTACTGCATTAATTTCATGACTCTTTATTAGCAAATTGAAATGCAGAGTGGCTCTCCAACTGTCTAAAATGGAGAAGTTGTTGGTTTAGGTTTATGGTCTTAGCAAAGGCACTAAGAAAATGTACAAATTTCCATGGAAAAGGCTTTAAGAAAAGAAAAAAATGGTCAAAAAATTAGCTACTATTAAACTAAACAGTTGTCATTTTAACAATTAAAATATTTTTGAAGTAGACAAAACACCCATGGGTCAATGTAGATAAAGTAATATATTCATACTAGGCTTGTCAAAAGCAAACAGTTACAGGATATAAAATGACAACATACAACAGAAAGGAAACCAGTCAGATTATACACATGAATACGCTCAAAATTAGGGATCTGAAACAGAGCACCACTATTCACTGTAAAAGCTATAGACTGAATCTTAAATGTTCAATTCTAAATGATGCTATTTCCTCTCAAATTTTCCTTGTCCCTTTAAATCCATGACGTCATCATTCTTAAGCACAAGCGAAACAAATTTAAGTTATAAAAGGTACTTGGTGTGTCCAAGCCAATGCTATCTCCTCAACAATTCCCCGTAGCACAACTGCAACTGAAGCCTTCATTCCTCAAGGAAGCGACCACAAGGCTTCAAACCGGCTTCCCCACTTGAAAGAAACAAAATCAAAGTCTCCAAATTAGCATTTGAACAACAACAAAAGTTGTTCTCAAAAAGGGTAAGTATAGTACAATGTCCCTGCCAGCAAGCGAGAACTGGTAATGTGTCTGAATCTTCACGCTGAGCAAATAGGAATCCCACCACAGAAAAGTCCAAAGACTTTGGCAATTTAGAAATGAACCTTTTATTTTCCTAATAAAATTCGGGAGATGAACAGACAAAAGCAATTGGGTATTCCGAATCTTAACAATCCAAAGGTTTCAAAGGATCGAGAGGACTTCATTAGCCCCGAAGTTACTTTCCAGACACTATCAAGATCTTACGACTGTTTTTTTCTTCGTTTACAGATTGGTTCCCACCCTCCACGGTTCCCTTTGCACCAATTCTCACCAGAAGCCTTCCACGGTCACAACGTCGGCTGCTGTCTCAATCAAGGAGATCCGCAGTTCCTACTTCTCTGGGGGAACACTCAAAAAACTAAGGGGTAGGAAAGGCTGCTTGTGTTTCATTTTTTAAGCCAATTCCAAAATCTTCCTTTTGCAGCTTCAGAGATGCTGGCCCCTCGCCGCAGCCCCAATTTTGGAGGGCACCGAACTCCGGCTCCTCTCAAAAGGCGTTAAAGATTTGGGGGTGGGGTGGAAGATAATTTGACACCCCAGAGCCATCCTTACCCTGGTCACATACCCTTTCGTGGCTCCGGTGAGGGGACGAAAACCTCCGTGCTAGAGGGGAGAGGCCGGGTTCGCCCCCATCCCAAGGGCTGCCTGGAAAGGGATTCTCCTCCTCCCTGCCTAACCCGGGGAGGCCGAGAATGACTACAGCAAGGCCCCCAGGCCAGCCGGCACCGACCCCCGCGCGGGGTGCAGGGCCTGCGCCGGACCCGTGGCATAAAGGGCATAAGCCGCCAGCTCCCCGCCGCGGCCCCGGGAGAGGAAGAGGCCTCACCTGGCCCAGCCAGCGCCACGCTCTCGGGTACGCTCCGCTGGCGAAGAAGGTGAGGGAGCCGGGGATAGGACCTGAGCAGAGGCGCTCCGCCCCAGGCCGCGCTTGCCGCACTCGGGATTCCTCACAGCTGGCGGGACACCGAGCCGCTCCGAGCCGCCATCTTCCTCCACTCTAACGCTGCAGGCACCTCCGCCGCCGTCACCACCGCCGCCGCCGCCGCTCCTGCTGCTCTGGCCGGGAGAAGACCGCACGGAGCGCGCATGCGCCGGGGACCGGCACACAGGACACACGCGCGCGCGCACACGTCAGTGCGGCGGGCCCGCGGCAGGCGGCGTATGGGGGGCGCCATGTTGGGAAGGTACAAGCCGTGGCCCGCCGACCCCAACCCCCACCCCTCTGGTCCCCGGGAGATTCTCCGAGGTTGGAACGCCGCCTGGGGGAGCCAAGCTGGAGTGAGGAAACATCGCGCTTCCGCGCCCGCTTTCTTCGGGTGCCTACAAACGGCATTAGAACTGCACTCACCCTCCTCTGCACTGCTAGGGACAACTGAGCAGTTTTCCCAACGGCTTGAGTCTATGATAGATGTTAGACCAGGAATTAATTCATTTGTACCCCGAGGGCCCGATGAGCACAAGCGCTCTTGATGTCAACTGAAGGAGAGAAACTCAGTGCCTTGGTTATGCAACCGAAGCCTCCCATAATTGTGTACCAACCATTGTGTGACTTGTTACTAGCTCCATGTTTCAGATGAGGAAACTGAGTCACGGGATATATCGGTTATTTTCCCAAAGCCACATATCTGGGGAGTTGGGGTGGGAAGGTAGGATTTGAACTCAGGCGCATCTGGTTCCCAAGCTCTTGTACTTTCCAGTATCACTATCACTGGTTCCAGCAAAATCCCCCTTCCAAGGGAGCAACCTGGTGTGTAGGTGAGAACCTTCATGAATTACCTGCACAGCATGTGGTCTAAGGAAATGCCAGAGATACGGAGCCCAAGGGCTTCAGTCTTCATCCCTTGCACCTAAAAATGAAGCAACCTTGAGCTGCCAGTCCACCACCCTGGGATAAAGTGGACCTGGGACATCTCTTAGGACATAGGGCTGGGTCAGAACCCAGGTCTGCTCTCAAGTTGGGAAGGCAAGATGCTATTGAACAAACTTGGGTCAACCTCACACTAGAAAGCACTAGATCTGTGTTTCACAAACTTGAATAATGCAAAGACCCCTGGGTAAACATTCATGGAATCCCAGTATGAGAAACACTGATTTAAGAAACTCAAGTCTTTCAGTTAGGAAATATCACTGCAAAAGAGAAACTTGGCAATTATAAATATAAATAAATATTAAAATTGTATCATTAAAAATCCCAAGCTTAAAAATTGTCATAGAACTTGTGAACCCCCCCACCCCGACCCCCAAGTACCCTGTAGACTCAATGTTAGAAACACTGGACCAGCTTTTGAGCACTTCCTTTTAAAAATGCAGGTTCCACCTTTTGGCTCTCTGAGCAGTACCATGGATGTTAGCAAGAACAAGCACCTTATGAAAGGCAGCAAAAAGGGAACCAAGAAGAAAGTGGTTGATCTATTTTCTAAGAAAGATTGGTATGATGTGAAAGCACCAGCTATGTTCAATATAAGAAATATTGGAAAAGCACCAGTCATAAGAACTCTGGGGGGACTTCCCTGGCGGTCCAGTGGTTAAGACTTTGCCTTCCAATGCAGGGGGTGTGGGTTTGATCCCTGGTTGGGCAGCTAAGATCCCACATGCCTCATGGCCAAAAAAACAAAACATAAAACAGAAGCAATATTGTAACAAATTCAATAAAGAATTTAAAAATAGTCCGCATCAAAAAAATCTTAAAAAAACCCCAAAAAACAAAAAAACCTCTGGGAACCAAATCCCATCTGATGGCCTCAGGGGTTGTTGTTTTTGAAGTGAGCCTTCCTGATCTGCAGAATGATGAAGTTGCATTTAAAAAATTCAAGCTGATTACTGAAGATGTTCAGGGCAAAAACTGCTTAATTTCCATGGCATGGATCATACCTGTGACGAAATGAGCTCCATGGTCAAAAAAACAGCAGACCGTGATTGAAACTCATGTTGATGTCAAGACTACCAATGGTTATTTGCTTGTCTATTCTCTCTTGGCTTTACTAAAAAAATGCAACAATCAGATTCAGAAGACCTCTTACGCGCAGCACCAACGGGTCTGACAAATCCGGAAGATGGTGCAGACAAATGACTAGATAGAAATGGTCAATAAGTTGATTCCAGACAGCATTGGA
This sequence comes from Balaenoptera physalus, assembly GCF_965194825.1. NCBI lineage: Eukaryota > Metazoa > Chordata > Mammalia > Artiodactyla > Balaenopteridae > Balaenoptera > Balaenoptera physalus. Next base: position 183,727,578 of record NC_138882.1, on the reverse strand, counting down.
AAAGACATGAGGCTCGCCAGTCTAATTATCCACTCCATGATGTCTTTGTTAGAAAAGTAAAAATGCAGATATATGTATAACAGAATCACTTTGCTGTACACCTGAAACTAACACAACATTGTAAATCAACTATATTTCAATTAAAAAATTTTTAATAAAAATAAATAAACAATAAAGTAAAAATGCTGAAGAAGTTCAAGTTTGAATTGGGAAAACTCATGGAGTTTCATGATGAAGGTAGTAGTTCTGGAAAAGCTACTGAGGGTGAGATAGGTACTAAAGTTGAATGAGCCAACTGATATGAGTCATGAGTCCAAGAATCTGTTTAAAATTCAGACTCTTAACAGTGACAAAAAAAAAAAATCTTACTTGTATAAAAAAATGCAGGTTGCAGGGCTCACTTTAGACACTGACTCAGACTTCTTCTAAAGCTCCCCAGGGATTCTGATGTCCAGTTAGGTTTGGAACTGCTAGATTATGTTAGAACAGGTTCAAATACAGAGACCACTCCACCCTGAATCTCCTAGCTCAAAGACAGCAGGGATTTTTGTCCGTTTTGTTCAATGCTTTATCACATAATTATAGAGACTGGCACCCTGTAGGGACTCGCTAAATATTTGTTAAATGAATAAAAGAATGAATGAACTGGGAATTTGAAAACTAAGAGGGCATTCAGTCAAATATTTAGTGAGCACCTAATATGTGCCAAGGCATGTGATATGTACAGCAATATACTTTTAAATAAAACAACAAAGTCCCTGCCCTCATGGAGAGCCCAACAGTTTACTGGGAGAGACAGACAATAAACAAGTAAATAAGCCAATATAAAATTATCAATTGTGATAAGCACAAAAGTATTATTATTAAAGCAAAGACTTTAATAATAATCACAGTTGATGTATATTGTATACTCTTATTAAGTACCAAATACTGCTAAGTAAGTGCCATTGTTGAGCTTATTTTACAGATGAACCTGAAGCACCCAGGGATTAAGTGACTCAACTCATGGTCATGGGTAGGGTTTGAACCCAGGTGGTCTCACCTCAAAGCCTTTGCTATTGACCTCTACACAATGTTGCTTCTGACAAACAAGAGGACATAAGATTGAGGTCAGTTTATATATGGCCTGGAATATCAGGAAGAAAACTGGGTATTACCTCCTAGGTCATGGAGATTTGGGGGCAAGGAGGATATGCGATGAAATGGTGTTTTCGAACAATCTCTCTGCAGTGTGAACACAGATTGGGACATGACTGGAGGTAAGGGGACAAGATATGAGGCTAGGATGAGAGGAATGGCTATGATCTCTCTCATAAGTATCATCCAGAGTCCATCCCAACAATCAATTACTGAAATTCATTTCTTATGTACTTATTTAGAATAAATAATATATGTACATAAAACAAAATTCAAAAGGTAAAAAAGGATATATAATAAATTTTAAGTCCATCCTACCACTCCCCCAGCTACCTGGTAAACCTTGCCTCTCCACCAAAGAGACCACTGTTACAAGTCCCTTATATCTTTCCAGAGATGCGTATACAAATACACTCATACACATATAAATAAGCCTACAAATAGCAGCAAACTATACACACTGCTCTGTATCTTGCTTTTTTTAAAACTTAACTGTAGTTCTTCAAGATCATTTAATGTCAGTTTATTTAGAACCATCTAAGTTAACAATTCATTCTATTCCTTTGCGTGGCTGGACCATGTATTTTTTTTTTTTTTTTTTTTTTTTTTTTTTTTTTACAATTTATTTATTTATTTATTTATTTACTTATGGCTGTGTTGGGTCTTCGTTTCTGTGCGAGGGCTTTCTCTAGTTGCGGCAAGTGGGGTCCACTCTTCATCACGGTGCGCAGGCCTCTCATTATCGCGGCCTCTCTTGTTGCGGAGCACAGGCTCCAGACGCGCAGGCTCAGTAATTGTGGCCCACGGGCCCAGCTGCTCAGCGGCATGTGGGATCCTCCCAGACCAGGGCTCGAACCCGTGTCCCCTGCATTGGCAGGCAGATTCTCAACCACTGCGCCACCAGGGAAGCCCTGGACCATGTATTTTTAAAATGAATCCTCTAGTGATGGCCATTTGTTTCCAGTCTTTTGTGATTATAAACAAAGCAGCAATTAATATCCTCATAATTTTATTTGCATATGAGCCAATGTATCTACAGGGAAATTTCCTAGAAATGCAATTGCTGGCTCAACAGGCATGTACATTTTAAATATTGGTAGGTTGCCATTTATTTCTTAACTGTCTACATAGCCCCAGCTTGGAAATCAGATGGAAAGTTTTCTCACTATGGGCTTTGCTCTTATATTCCTATCACATACCAGAGTGTTTCACGTGATAGATCAAAGGTACCTGCAGTTCTGAGTGCAAATCACTAAGCCCCAAACATGAATGGTATAACAAACATATTTCACAAGAAAGAGAAGCTCATGCTTTAGGGTCTCTGTCAGTGCCTGTTTATGCCACTGCCTCAACTTTTGGGGCTCTCCCGCTGGAGGAAGAAACTTCCACCACTTCCTCAATTTTAGACCTTACTTGGTTCCATCCCCTCATTTTACAGATGAGGAAGGGACTTGCCCAGGAGGCCTATGTGATTAACTAGGGCTGGCCTCTTGATTATCCATTTGGTGGAAGAAAAGCTATTTCCTTTGTAGCAACCTCAAACGAGCTCCAAGATCTCTATCTTTCTGGTCTCTTAGTAGATTCAGTCTTTTTTTTTTTTTTTTTTTAATAAATTTATTTATTTTAGGTAGTGTTGGGTCTTTGCTGCTGCGCGTGGGCTTTTCTCTAGTTGCGGCAAGCGGGGGCTACTCTTCGTTGCGGTGTGCGGGCTTCTCACTGCGGTGGCTTTCTCTTGTTGTGGAGCACAGGCTCTAGGCGCGTGGGCTTCAGTAGTTGTGGCACACAGGCTCAGTAGTTGTGGCTCCCGGGCTTTAGAGCGCAGGCTCAGTAGTCGTGGCACACGGGCTTAGGTGCTCCACGGCATGTGGGATCTTCCTGGACCAGGGGTTGAAACTGTGTCCCCTGCATTGGCGGGTGGATTCTTAACCACTTCACCGCCAGGGAAGTCCCAAGTTGGGCATTCTTAAGACTGAATCTAGGGCTTCCCTGGTGGCGCAGTGGTTGCGAATCCGCCTGCCAACGCAGGGAACACGGGTTCAAGCTCTGGTCTGGGAAGATCCCACATGCCGCGGAGCAACTAAGCCCGTGCGCCACAACTACTGAGCCTGCGCTCTAAAGCCCGGGAGCCACAACTACTGAGCCCGCGTGCTGCAACTACTGAGCCCGCGTGCCACAGCTACTGAAGCCCACGTGCCTAGAACCCGTGCTCCTCACCAAGAGAAGCCACTACGGTGAGAAGCCCACACATCACAACGAAGAGTAGACCCCGCTTGCCATAGCTAGAGAAAGCCCGCAAGCAGCAACGAAGACCCAACGCAGCCAAAAATAAATAAATTAATTAATTTAAAAAAGATAATTGGAGAATATTAGAAACAATTTTAAAAAATGCCCAACAAATTCCTTTGTTAAGTAAGGCTCATTGCCAAATGTAACACAATTGTAAGAAACTGTCTCCCTCTGCTGGTAACATACAGCAAATACAAAGCCTAAAACGACTTCATGACTTGCAATTAGGAAAAACTAGACGTAGGTGATGGCTGATTGATGGTCTCGTCCACCTTGCTGCTTCCAAGGCTCAGTTAGGATAATTTACTTAAAAGAATGAGTTCACAGGAGTATGTATTCAAAGTAAATATAGTTCCAGAGAGTGAACAAGACATAATCTTTTTTTAAAATTAATTTATTTAATTTATTTTTGGCTGCATTGGGTCTTTGTTGCTGCGTGTGGGCTTTCTCTAGTTGTGGCGAGAGGGGGCAGTGCAACGGGCTTCTCATTGCAGTGGCTTCTCTTGTTGCAGAGCATGGGCTCTAGGCACACGGGCTTTAGTAGTTGTAGCATGCAGCCTCAGTAGTTGTGGCTCACGGGCTCTAGAGCACAGGCTCAATAGTTGTGGCGCATGGGCTTAGTTGGTCTGTGGCATGTGGGATCTTCCCAGACCAGGGCTCGAACCTGTGTCCCCTGCATTGGCAGGTGGATTCTTAACCACTGCGCCACCAGGGAAGCCCAAGACAAAATCTTTCATCTTTGAAGTTGGTCAGGCTGTTAACGGTATTAGTGATATTTTAGAATAGAGTATTTGAGCTGCTAGTGGAATAGCCATGTGAAGTGCCAGTAAGAAGCCTAGCTAAATGAATCGGAAATACCAGGTCAATTCAGGGCTGTAAATCAACTTTGAGAGTTACCAACAGTGGGTGGCTTACACCATGAGCATCTAGGTAAAAACCAGTGGACTGAGGACAGACCCAGAGATGACCGATATTCCAGAGACAGGAAGTCATGAAACCAGAAAATTAGTAAGCATGTTACTTTAAATAAAGACTAGTAAGAGTTAATACATGACTGCAATTTATAATAATCATTAGGAATACAAATGGCAACATTTCTCAACAGGAAATTGTCACTTTAGAAAGATTAATGGTGGACTTCCCTGGTGGTGCAGTGCTTAAGAATCTGCCTACCAATGCAGGGGACACAGGTTCGAGCCCTGGTCCAGGAAGATCCCACATGCCGCGGAGCAACTAAGCCCGTGCACCACAACAACTGAGCCTGCACTCTAGAGCACATGCACCACAACTATTGAAGCCCACATGCCTAGAACCCATGCTCCACAACATGAAAAGCCACTGCAATGAGAAGCCCGCGCGCCACAATGAAGAGTAGCCCCTGCTCGTCGCAACCAGAGAGAGCCTACGTGCAGCAATGAAGACCTAATGCAGCCAAAAATAAATAAATAAATTTATTTTAAAAAAAGAAAGATTAATGGCATGCTAAAAACACAAGAAGAAACCCATTCAAAAAACCCATTCTAAGTCAGATAACTTGATTATAGCAGCCAAATGCAACACTACTGAATGATATGGTTTTAATACTGAGAGGCCTACAGGAACATGTCAGTGAGAATAAAAACACAAGGTGTTTGCTTTTCCTCCTGCTTTTGTGTTTGGGGAAAAAAGGATAACTAGAGAAGTGAGAATTATGTCTTCTTAAGGCAGGCAAGACACCTCCATAATGATAATAGGTCATCTTTAGAACTCTTACTATGGGTTAAGCATTTTCCTAAGCTTTTTAGCATAGTAACTCATTTAATCCTTACAATCTACCTTTTTTAAAGTATTTGTTTATTTATTTATTTATGGCTGTGCTGGGTCTTCGTTTCTGTGCGAGAGCTTTCTCTAGTTATGGCAAGCAGGGGCCACTCTTCATCGCGGTGCGCGGGCCTCTCACTGTCACGGCCTCTCTTGCTGTGGAGCACAGGCTCCAGAAGCGCAGGCTCAGTAATTGTGGCTCACGGGCCCAGCTGCTCCGTGGCACGTGGGATCTTCCCAGACCAGGGCTCGAACCCGTGTCCCCTGCACTGGCAGGCAGATTCTCAACCACTGTGCCACCAGGGAAGCCCCCTTACAATCTACCTTTGAAGGAGCTATTATTATTATCTTTTTTTACACTTGGGGAAACTGAAACTGAGGCACAGAAATCCTAAGCAACTTCCATAAGATCACACAGCATGTTAAATTTGGAAGTGTCCAAAGTCTAACTTTAAAGTCCAGGGTCTCCAATTCTATACTGTACGAAAAAAAAAAAAAAGAACACTGTTTAGGAAGACACATAAAGTAAGTTTCGAAGGTAATGTTAATGTACGTATCTGTCATTAAAGACTCAGGAGAACTTCAGCAGTTCTGGTCATCCAGCTCAGGTGCAATTTCATCAACTAATGTTGATAAAACAACTAATGTTTTCACCTCAAGCTAGAGGATATAAACTAGTGTTAATAGATGCTTGGAATACTGCTCTATGAGCAGGAAATACTGTAATCATTTTCACTCTACCAGATAGAAATAATAAAATGTTTTATGCACCAGCGGATATTTTTTCATCCTTTTGTTACCAAGCAAGGGCTCACTGTCTAACACACATAGAAGCGAATACTATGGCACCAGCTTTTGAGAAAAGAAAGCATTTTATTATGAGTTAACCGACAGGAGGTAGGGCTCAAATCTGTCTCCCTGTCCAGTGTTCAGGGCAAAATGTAAGAAGTTAGGGGAATTTCAAACTTGGCACAAGCTTATTGGCTAGTGTTGACGGTCAGAAGCTGATTGGAATCAAGCTATTTGGGCAGCTGGAAGCTGGATTTTTCTTATTGAAGAACTTCTTGCTTGGTAAAGGGCTCCAGTGGCAACATGTCTATTGTTTGAGTTCTGTAGACTGAAGATTCTTGATTCTGGGGTCATCCTGGAGACATGGGTTCTTGTCTTGCACATGGGAGTGCTGTCTCTGTAAAATAACTCAAGGTTTGATTAGTCAACAACCTATTTAAGGAGACAAAACCAGGGTAAGCAGGTCAATGTTTTATGTGCTGTTTTAGTCCCCCCCTTTTACTTTGTACATTCCTCAATCTTAAGGGAAATAGGGCGACGACCGCTCTAGCTGCTTCCTGCTGAGAAGGGGCATAGATTTTTATAAGAGGAATAAAATTGTTTTTGCACTTGATTGTAAATATTCATGAGTCCCACTTTGAACGCTTAAGTCTTTGGCAATCAACATGTGAGTGGGGGAGGCCTTTTTAAATATATGAGATAAACAATAAGTAAAAAATTTGCTGAGTAAAAAGATTAACCCCATGATACACAGAACTATGATTCCTAATTTTAACAGTCCTCCAAAAACAGACCTTATTCTTTGGGAACCAGTGAAAACATGTTATTTTTAACATTCTTAGTGATTGAATTTGGATTTATATTGGCCTGGTCCAGACTTCTGGGCGGAGCTGTCTACTTTCGAGATGTCCTCGTCTTCTCTTCCTGACCAGGTAAATACTTAGCTGTCTTGTTTCTATTTGAAAAGTAACTTAAGTTCAGTTAAGGGTTCACAAGTGTAATTAGGGGCCGAGAAATCAGCAGTGGGTTTCCAGGCCTCCCTGGTGTTAGGAAGGTTGGGTCCTCCTACTTCCTCCTGTCCATGGAGAGCATGTCCTGTTTGGGAATTGTAAAGGGGACAAGGGGGTGCTGGTTAGAAATGGGTACTATTTTTACTCCAGAGGGGTGTATCCAAGGTTTAACTCCTTTTAGCTCTACTGAAGAATGTGTAACCAGAAGGACTTCATAGGCTCCAATCCACTTGGTTGCAGTTGATCCTCAGGGCAGTAATGTTTACAAGTTTGGGGAGGACCCAATTCCCTGGGCTTAGTGCACAGGAATGTCTGCAGGAAATGTTAATTGGCTAGAGGCATATTTATATACAGAAAATAAGATAGCACCAAGAGACTGTACACATTTTATAGTATTTAATTCTTTTACAATGAGATCACTTTCAAGACAGCAATAATACTTAGTCTTAAGGAAGGGTCTCCCATTAACGTTTCATAAGGGCTCAAGTGGCACTTGCTTCTAGCGACAACTGTTAAGACATCATCTCAAGTGAAGTTGGTTTCTTGACATACTTAGGTGATTGTCTCTTTCAAGGTATGATTCATCATTTCAGTCATGAGGGTTCCATGAAGCATGTAACTTCTATTGTAGTTCGAGGGCCCCAGATACCCCTTGAGTTACCTTGGCTATGAAAGCTCCTCCACTATCACTTTGAATTGAAAGAGGCAACCCAAAATGAGGGCTAATTTCTTTTAGCAAGGCCTTTTTACCTAGGAAGCTTTCTCCCTCCAGCACAGAAAAGCTTTGACCCATCCTGTGAAGGTGTCCACAAATACCAGCAAATATCTATAATGTCCCATGGCTCTTGGCATAACAGTAAAGTCTATTTGCCAGGCATCTCTTGGTTCTGTCCCTCGGGTTTGCACCTCTTTGAATATCGGAGGTGGCCCGGCTTTAGGATTGTTTCTGGTGCAAATCAGGCATTTTGTATTACCTTTTGGATGGTCCTTTGCATTTATGGACTAACAATAAACTTTTGTAGCCAATGATAGGTTGCATCCCTCCCTTGATGTAGATGAGTAATAATTCTTTCCATTAAATGTTGGGGCATAAGCACTAATCCCTGTTCATTATATATCCAGCCTTCCTTGTTTGTTTGGTACTGATCACCATCTACGTCTCAAGAGTCAGCGTGAAATCCCCATTCATCATCTCTCGCTAGATCCATTTCTGAATACTGAGGCTTAAACAGGGACAGGTCCACACTTTGAATGAGTGCTAGGGTGTTTGGCTCTGGTCGCCTGTTTTGCTGCGTGTTCAGCCAAATTATTTCCTTTAGCTATACAGCTATCAGTCTTTTGGTGCGGGCAATGTACTATGGCTACTTCTTCCAGCATTAAAACAGAGTTTAATAAGGCCAGTATCTCCTCTGCATGTTTAATTTTTTTCTTTCCTGATGTTAGTTGACCTCTCTTTTTCCACATGGCCCCATGTGCATGCATGACAGAGAAGGCATACTTAGAAGCAGTATAAATGGTTACCTTTTTCTTAGCTCCAAGATGCAGGGCTCTCCTGAGGGCTACGAGCTCTGCCTTCTGGACAGACATACCTGGAGGGAGGGCTTCTGCTTCTAGGACCTCCTGATGAGTTGCTATTGCATATCCAGCTTTTCGGAGTCCACAATCCATGAAGCTGTTCCCAACTGCAAACATTTCCATATCTGGATTCTCTAAAGGCTGATCAGTCAGGTCAGGTCTTCTAGAACACTCTTCTTCAATTTTTCGTATACAATCATGAACAGGTTCTTCTGTTTTCGTGTACAATCGTGAACAGGTTCTTCTGGGGAGCAGAGTGGCTGGGTTTAAAGCAGATACTTCTTTTAATGTTACCTTTGGGTTGTCAAATAGTATGGCCTGGTATTTGCCCAGCCTCCCCAAAGTAAGCCAATATCGGCCCTTTTGTTCAAGTAAAAGTTGCACACGATGTGGGGTGTGCACAGTGGTAGGCCAACCCAGGGTAAATTTTTCAGCTTCTTGTAAAAGGTCACGGGTTGCAGCCATAGCCCGGAGGCAAACTGGCCATCCTTGAGTTACAACATCCAATTGTTTGGAAAAGTAAGCCACTGGCCTTCTGGCAGTATTTAAATTTTGAGTTAGCACTCCAAGACTCATGCTCTGTCTTTCATGCACAAAAAGATCAAATAACTTTCTAATGTCTGGGAGACCAAGTGCTGGGGCTGTTGAAATTTTCTCCTTGATGGTACGGAATGACTCATGGCATTTCGCAGTCCAGCTTAATGGCTCATTGGCATTTCTTTTGAGAGCCTCATATAGAGGTTTGACTATAAGTCCAAAGTTAGGAATCCAAATACGACAAAACCCAGCCATTCCTAAGAATCTTCTCAATTGCTTTCTGGTGGTGGGTACATCCACTCCAGCTAATGCTTCCCTTCGATCTGGCAGCAAGTTTCTTTCTCCTTTTGATAATTCAATTCCTAGATATTTTACAGCTGGTTGAGAAATTTGTGCCTTTCCCTTGGAGATTTTATATCCCCGGTCTGCCAAAAAGTTTAAACTGAGGATTGTATTTTGGTCTGAAGCTTCCTTAGTTATACTAGCGATTAGTATATCACCCACATACTGGAGTAAGATTCCTTCATTTAATTGGAGATCCTTTAAGTCCTTGGCTAAGGCCTCCACAAAGACGGTGGGGGCATTTTTAAATCCTTGTGGAAGTACAGTCCAGCAATACTGCTGTTTTATATTAGTCTCTGGATCATTCCACTCAAAGGCAAACAGTTCCTGGGACTCAGGACTTAGGGGTATGCAATAAAAGGCATCTTTTAAGTTCAGAACTGTAAACCAGCAAAAGTCTCCAGATAAAGTTGTAAGCAAAGTATAAGGATCTGGCATCACTGAATGTACATCCTCTACAATTTGGTGGATAGCTCTCAAATCCTGTACAAAACGATAATCTCGGGTCTTCCCTGGTGGTGCAGTGGTTGAGAATCTGCCTGCCAATGCAGGGGAAACGGGTTCGAGCCCTGGTCTGGGAAGATCCCATGTGCCGCGGAGCAACTAGGCCCGTGCACCACAACTACTGAGCCTGCGCGTCTGGAGCCTGTGCTCCACAACAAGAGAGGCCACAATGGTGAGAGGCCCGCGCACTGCGATGAAGAGTGGCCCCCGCTTGCTGCAACTAGAGAAAGCCCTAGCACAGAAACGAAGACTCAACATAGCAATCAATCAATCAATCAATCTTTAAAAAAAAAAGATAATCTCCAGTCCCAGGTTTTTTTTTTGTTTTTTTTTTAAACATTAGCTTTTTTTTTTTTTTTTTTTAACTTTGGGTTTATTTATTTACTTATGGCTGTGTTGGGTCTTCGTTTCTGTGCGAGGGCTTTCTCTAGTTGCGTCAAGCGGGGGCCACTCTTCATCGTGGTGCGCGGGCCTTTCATTATCGCGGCCTCTCTTGTTGCGGAGCACAGGCTCCAGACGCGCAGGCTCAGTAATTGTGGCTCACGGGCCTAGTTGCTCCGCGGCATGTGGGATCTTCCCAGACCAGGGCTCGAACCCGTTTCCCCTGCATTGGCAGGCAGATTCTCAACCACTGCACCACCAGGGAAGCCCATAGTCCCAGGTTTTTGTACTGGCAGGATGGGAGTGTTATATGGGGATTGACAAGGTCGGATTAATTGGCATTTAAGAAAAGTGTTTATCAAAGGCTTTATACCTTCCTTTGCATGCCTCTTTAAAGGGTATTGCTTTAACTTTGGAGCCTGGGCACCTGGATGGAGTTTTACTACAACTGGGTCAGCCGTCTTGGCTCTTCCTGGTGTCCCATCAGCCCAAACTTCTGCTCTTACCTTTTGAAGAATTTCTTCAGGGACATCTGGTTGAAGCTTGTCTCCCAATTGTAATGGCGCAGCTTGGAGGGCACAGTCTTGACCTGGGAGTACTTTGGTGTCTACTTTTTCTGCTGAGAAACCCACTTGGTCATTTAAATTTGTTAGTACCTCTTGCCCTGATGAGGGACTATGACATCCAGGCACATAAACAAAGCTGTACTTTACATGTGTTTTCTCTACATGACATTTAAGCCGTTGTAGAAAAGGTTTCTGAGAGACTTCCCCAGATACACCAGTAATGGATGTTATCTTGGGGGAGAGGGGGCCCTGTCTGTTTTGGGGACACTCCCTTTTCCAGTGCCCTTCCTGTTTACAAAAGGCACACTGTTGTGGCCCAACAGATGGATGGCCTTTCCAGCTGGGTTTTGGAGGTCTTACCCGTGGTCGTTTGTTCTCTCCTGCAGACGTCCTGCTGGGTCTTGACTGGTTACAGCTGAGCAGAGCAACCTGCCTCACAATGCATTGTTCCTGCTTTCCCCAAGTTTCGTATCGGCCTTTGAACACTTCAAAAGCAATCTGGACCAACTGAGACGTTGGTGTTCATGATCCCCCTTCCAGTCGTTGTAGTTTTTTTCTTATATCTGGGGCACTCTGACTGATACAGTTTAAATTGACCAGTCCCATGTTATCTGGGTGTTCTGGATCAGTATCAGTATATTTTCGGAAAGCCGCATAAAGCCTTTCAAGGAAGGTGAATGGGCCCTCCTCGGGCCCTTGCTGTACATTCTGGACCCTCTTGAAGCTGTTTGCCCCTTTTTGCAGTCCAGTTATTAAACAATCTTTATAATGATTCAGCTTTGCTTGATCCCCTGGGTCACTGGGATCCCATTCTGGTTCAGTTCCAGGGATGGCCTGCTTTGCTGGAGTTCTGATTGGATTATTTGGTTTTAATTCAAGAAGCCTTTTGGCTTCCTGGAAGACCTTCTCTAATATCATGCTGCATTCCTCCGGACTGAGTAGGATACTCATGAGGGTCTCTATGTCAGCCCAGTTAGGATGAAAAACAGCAAAAATATATGTAAAGAGAGTCTCCATATTCCTAGGATCATCTTGATAAGATGGCATTTTAGCTTTATAATTAAGTAAATCTATGACTGATAAACGATGATGCATGATTCCAAGTGCTCTGGATTGGCCTTGGTCATCCAAGCCTGCTGGGACCTGCCTTGATGGAAATTGTCCCGCCTACGGTAGAGTATTCCCTGGGCCAAACTGAATACCCTGGAGGGTACAGGCAGGGGAGACCATTCCTTTGTGACCATCTGCTAAGGGCAAGTACAGAGCCGGACCAGCAGCCCTAGGAGGATTGGTAAAAGCCTTGGCACTGCCTGCAGGAAGATCCCCTTCAGGATTCGCGGGAACCACAAGAGGTGCTGAGGGAGGGGCTACCGAAGGAAGTGCCGACTGTCGGGCTACTGCAAAAGGTGCAGACGGAGGGACTAGATCATCATTAGACTTTGACTCAGGTAAACAGGCTTTTTGTGAGGTTCTTCCCTCTGACCCATCATTTTATCAATAAATGCCTTATGCATATTCCTCCTCTTATATAAAGACATAAATGAGTCTACATATGGGATTTCGTCCCATTTTTTTCTCTCTCTTACAAAACGAGTCTAATTGTATAATAGCATTATAGTTCAAAGACCCATTTGGGGGCCATTTTTCCCCTGACTCCAGTAGCTATTTGGGCCAGGCAGTGTTACAAAAGAAAATCATTTTCTTCTTTTTCATAGGCTTAGAGGTAAACATTGACCAACCTCAAAGAACACTTTTCAAGGGAGTGCTATCTGGTACGCTGTTATCATTCCCCATTTTGGAAGGGTTTTTTCCTCAGGATGACCACAGCAAAATGACATAAAACAGATTCAATAAAGTTTTTGTGTGGTCATCCAATAGTTAACCCTATTAGCCAATTCCTAACAAATAAAACAGTCAGACATAGACAAAGAAATCCAAAGGCCTGGGATTCTAACAGGATCTTTTGAGTACCTCGGTGGCTATAACGTTTTTTTTGGCCGCGCTGTGCGGCTTGTGGGATCTTAGTTCCCCGACCACGGATTGAACTTTTCATACTGTCTCCCTTAGAGTGGGACTCTAACCCACAATCCTGATTAGACAATTATTGTCTAATAATTGTTATTAGACAATTTAGGCACAAGCGCGTTTTAATGAGGTTACTCACCCAAAAGATCCAGGAGCTGTTTCTTTCCCCAAAAGTGAAAGTAGCGCGGAGGAGCCTGGTGCGCAGCTGCGGCGGGAAGCAGGAACCCAACAGCCGAGCCTCTAGACAAATCGGGTCTAGGTGGCCACTCAGGGTCGGTGACGAGGGCCTACACCCAGCCGGGGGCTACAATGCCTCAGCCAGGCGATCACAGGACCTTAGTTCGTTTGCGATCGCCAGGAATTCTCACCGAGCAAGGGCTCACTGCCTGGCGCGCATAGAAGCCAATACTATGGCACCAGCTTTTGAGAAAAGGAAAAGATTTATTGCAAGGTCGACCGGCAAGGAGACAGGAGGCAGGGCTCAAATCTGTCTCCCCCAGCCAGGGTTTGGGGCAAAATTTAAGGGGTTAGGGAAATTTCAAACTTGGCACAAGCTGATTGGCTTGTTTTCAAAGCAGTCCATATATGGTAAACAAGGTACTATGGCAGATGGAAGCCGGATTTTCCTTACTGAAGGACTTATTGCTTCAGCTGGTTAAGGGGTCCGACGGCAACATTTCTATTGTTTGAGTTCCCCAGACTGAAGATTCTTGGTTCCGGGGTCATCCTGGAAACGTGGGTTCCGGCCTCGCACATGCGCAGTAATGTCTCTATAAAAACCCTCAAGATTTGATTAATCAATAACCTATTTAAGGAGTCAAAACCAGTTTAAGCTGGTCAATGTCTTATCTCCTGTTCCACTTTGTTGAGGTATAAAAATGTTTTCAGAGTTTTGAAAAAGCATAATCTGCAGTTTATGAAAACTACGACTTAAAAAAAAGTAATTGTTTGCCCTTAGAAAAGATGGTTCCAGGGACTCCTACTGAGAGAGAGAGAGAGAGAAAGAGGGCGGGGGAGGGGGAGAGAGAAAAATCACGTTGCCCTTAAGAAAAATGGCAACTTTCTGATTTCTCTGCCTTCTCCCAAGATGGCTTCCTGGATGCTCTTGGGCCTTGGACTGGAGCCTCTTCCGGGCTTGGCAGGGGGCGGGGTTCATTGAGCAAAGCTTTGCGTGCTGGCGCCCGCGACGGAGACGCGCCTCAGGGCGCAGGCGCGGAGAGGGGGTGGGGGGAGGAGGGAAAGCGGCGAGTAAGATGGAAGATGAGGAGGTCGCTGAGAGCTGGGAGGAGGCGGCAGACAGCGGGGTAAGGAGGAGCCGCCGCCCCGGGGCTGGGCCGGGCGGGACCTGGCGTGAGGGAAGCCTCCGGGGAGCGGGTCTGGGGATGGTTCTCCCCGAGGAAGGGCCCCGCACGCCGGGCCGGGGGCGAAGGAGAGGCCCCCGGCCCCTGAGCGCCGTGAAGGCCTCTTAAAGGGGCCGCGTTCCATTTCTCCCTCAAGCTTTGCCTGGTGCGCCTCCTTCCACCCACCACCCCCTTAGCGACGTGCGCGTCGCCCGGGGCGCCACACCCGCCCCCCAGGGCCTGTTTTCCAGGCGCCCGCTAACCCGCCCCAGGCTCCTTTGATCCTTTCCCAGTCGGCCCTCTCTCCGCCCAAAGCACCATTTTAAAGTTCATGTGCTTTGAAGAGGAGCGACACACCATGTGGGGAGGGGGTGCGCGGACCTGGGGCGGCAAGCCCGGCTCCGCAGAAGAGCAGGAGGAGGAAATTGAGTCATTTCTGGACCCCTCAACTCTGCTAAAATCCCCCACTGCTTTGCGCCATACGCCACGGTGGGCGAGTCTGGGGTTTTTTTCCTCTTTCAATTTTACTCTGAGAGCCCGCGGCAGGCTCGTCTCCCGGGGACCCCGCCGTAACGACCGAAAGCCCAGCGGGCAGCCTTTCTCCCCGAGGCCCACCCAACAATCTGAGCACCGGGGAAGGGTCTTGAAGTGTGATCGCCGGGGTCGAGGGGGGAGGGGTGCGATATGTAAAGTAGCCGCATTCCTGGGAGAGGAGGGGGAAAATGGACCGTTCGACTTTGCTTTTTGGAGTTTTGTTTACCTCCACAAGCTATAGAAAATTAGTTTTTCCTAAGCCGAGTAGCCAGTTCCATTAGGTTCGTATTTAATTTGGTCTTTTCAGAGTATGTGGTTCTATGATGACCCTTGTGAAGGTGGGGAGATGTCTTTTTGTCCTCCCCCGTGTTCGTGTCTGTTCATTGCTGGCTCGAGTGACATCCACCGTGAAGGTTTGTGTCGGAAGTAGGGCGTGGAGAGCCGAGTGTACCGGGGTAGAACAACAGGACCTGGGGTTTTTTCCCCCAAGCGCCTTTAAGGGTGCTTGTCAACGCTTGAAGAGGCCGAGAAACGTATCCTCTCCCTTAACATTTCCTTGATGTTGAAACTTTGGCGTTGAAGTTTTTCCCGGTGGTGGTTCCGCGCCTCTCTCAAGGTCTTTGTTTCCCACTTAGCATAATTGAGGATTTGAAGAATTAATTCGTTCAGAAGGTATTCGGTACAGCTCTTATGTGCCGACCATCTTTCTTGGATTTTGACTTGAGTAAGGAGAGCAATCGGAAGATTTTATAGGGAGCAACAGGTGTCAGCTAGGTATTTATTTATTCAACAGACATTTTGGAGTGTCTGCTCTATGCTAGACAGCGTGCTTAGCAGTGACTTTGTGCCAGAGAATTTACAATCTCCGGTAGGGGCGTTTATTGCCTACCACGAATGTGAGTGAATCATTCAGAACCCCTCATGCTGCTTCCTGCAAAAAAGCTTGGCCTACAGTTTGAATATGACTCAAATGATAAGTTTCTTGAGAATCTTGTCCTTTTTTTTTTTTTTCTTCACATGTTTCAAAGGGACATGAGTTTCTCATGTTAAGGAATAAGAAAATAAACAAAAATGAAGGTAGGGTTCAGAAATTGAGGATTGCTTTAGTTTTTCAGAACTGTTAAGCTGCTTAGAGATCAGCTAGCCCACTCCTGCATTTTATAGCTGAATAAACACCAGAGATGTAAGATTTAACTTAGATCATTCTGGTGCTCGTCCAGTATTCTTTGTACTGTACTTTTACTAAAACCCTTTATAAGTGCCAGGTACAGAAATAGAACCCAAACCTTGTTTCATTGACATCATGAGCAGTACTGCCAAAATGCAAGTTCCCTTATATAGCTTTTATTTAATTGAAATAACCCGTAGAGGTATTACCTTCCTTTAGTAAATAAGGAAACTGAGGCTTAGGGAGTAACCTCTCTTGCTCAAGGGCACACAGATAGTAATTGGGAAGCTGGGATTTGACCTGACTCCAAAGCTGGATTCTTTCTCTAGCATTTTGCTGTCTCCCACCTGGGAACCTATGGAAAATCTGGGAGTTGGGCATTAACTTTCATTTTTCATGTTTGTTTTGGGCTTATACTTGAAGGTTCTCTTGAATTTGATTCCCTTTGCAAATTTCACAAAGGGTCTTGTAAATGTGCACTTTAGAAGGAGGGGATGAAGCATAGTGTCTGTATCACTGGGAAACCAACTAACTATACAGCGTCTTTCAGACGTACCCGGTTGCATATGTAAAAGTCTTAGCTTCAGGTTACCCTGTCTCTCAGCTGATATATGGTAATGAGTGTTAAATTACACATACACAACCCCTTGCAAAAAAATGAAACACCGGGATGGCAAGACTAGCAAATGGGGTTGACTAATTCTAAAAGTGAGCATTTAAACTTTATATAATTTTGAGGCAGTTCTAATCCTTGAAAGTAGAGGCTTTTGGTGATCCCTGTCCTCCAACACCACAAAAGAATTTTGCCATCATGCTAGAATTTTTTTCTTATTTGTCAGTACATGTGAGGTCATTGTTTCCTTTGTATTTTCAGAACACTCAATATCAAGTTCTGTTGTGTCCTTCAGGGGAAGACTGACTTTGAGAAACACCTCAGATATTCTGTAAATACACTGCTTTTTGCTTTTAGTTAATATGGTGAACACTTATCTGATATAAAATTGTCCCTTTACCTGTTCTCCCAAGGAGTTACATCCTCAAAAAAAGGACAATTCAAAAAATGTAACTTACATTCCATTGAGGAAATGCTTCTTTAAAAATATGCTGCCTTTGGGAGAAATGAAAATGTAGAATTGAGTTAATGTTGATTCAAACTCTAAATTGTGTCCTTGTCTTAAGCACATCTCAAGGGACAAATAGCGTACAGTATTTTGTAATCCTCACTCCCCCCGAAATCAGATCAGCAGTTTGCTCAAGTTGAAAAGGCGAAAAGGGCTCAGGTGCCCAGGGCACAGCAAAGTAAGGTGTTTGCAGCAGAGTAAGGATTTTATTGCAAGGTGCCAAGCAAGGAAGTGGGAGATAAGTCTCAGATCCACTCCAACTTGGTCTTTTAGTTAAGAGTTGGTTTTCTGTTTTGTTTTGTTTCTGTTTTTGTTGGTTTTTTGTTTTTGGGCGGTTTTTAGCTGAGCCGCACGGCTTGTGGGATCTTAGTTCCCTGACCAGGGATTGAACCCAGGCTCTCAGCTTGAGAGCATGGAGCCCTAACCACCCTAACCACTGGACCGCCAGGGAATTCCCTAGTTAGGAGTTTTTAAAGGGGAAAAAAAGAGAGGGGAAGCTGGTGGTTAATCATGCTTTTGTGACTTTTTTTTTTTTTAAAAGATTATTTTCCAATCAGTTACACAAGAACTACTTTATAGCTACTTTATTTATTTATTTATAGCTGTGTTGGGTCTTCGTTTCGTGCGAGGGCTTTCTCTAGTTGCAGCAAGCTTGGGCCACTCTTCATCGCGCTGCGCGGGCCTCTCACTATCGCGGCCCCTCCCGTTGCGGGGCACAGGCTCCAGACGCGCAGGCTCAGTAGTTGTGGCTCACGGGCCTAGTTGCTCCGCGGCATGTGGGATCTTCCCAGACCAGGGCTCAAACCCGTGTCCCCTGCATTGGCAGGCAGACTCTCAACCACTGCGCCACCAGGGAAGCCCTTGTGACATTTCTTAATCATAGTTCCAGGAGCCAGGCTGTCTGTGGTCTATGTGCCTCCTGCCCGGTGGTCTGTGACCTGGTGGTCTGGACGTGGAGCCTGCAAAGGTCATCTTGTTCTGAAAACAACTTAGACTTGTGCATCAGTGATGTTATCAGAGGTTACAGTCTTCAGATATCTGGTACTGGTTAATTATTACTGTGCAAGTATGGGGTAGAATTTAGAGGAGGAAAAAGAAAAGGGAGAAGGGAAAAAGTTTAAAATCAAAGCTTTCTTAAAAGCTGGTTAATGGACTCAGGTTCAAATTTCTGATAGTTTGAAGCTTTATATTCACTTGTTGTTTAGACACACAAAAAAGATATGACCTAGTCCATCTTGTCGGTAATGAGCTAACCCAGTCCTAGGGGAAGACAGATGGTACATAAATGGAATTGGACTGGTATTTATTATAAAGCGTTGGCAACCTTTCTAATTCCCTTGCATCTCAAAAGTTGCGTTTTATTCTTTTTCGCAAGGGCAAGTCATGTAGCTAATTGGAAAGAAATGCATCTTGTGTAAGTTAAAGGATACTGGTCTTCTGGATTAAGAATTTAAATTATGTTTACTTTCTACCCTCATTGAGCTAGTCATCTAAACGTTAGCCCTTCAGCAGTACTGCATGGTATATAAGTCTCTAGTAAGGTGTCAGTAAACATGGAATACCTGCTGTATTCCAGGTACTAGGCACAGCACAGTCCAGTGGAGGAGACAAGTGAGGCAGCACTTTCTTTGGCACAGACAGGGTACCGTGGCTGGGATCAGAGACAGTCTTGTAGAGAAGGTGATAAGATTTGAAGGACCAGTTGAATTAAGCAGTAGTAGGTTTGGGAGGGGCAGGTAGAATGTAGGACAAATGCACACATAGGCAAGGAGGCAGTGAGAGAAGAGAATGTAGCTTTGGGAGAGCTACAAGTATTTCCTTCTGGCTGGAGAGGGTAGGGTGTTGGCAGGACTGAGTGGAAAGAGATGAGGCCCGAGAGGTATGCGGAGAGGTATGCAGGGGCCAGATCAGGAAGAGCCTCCTTGTACTTGGTTCTGGGGAGCTTGGACTTTGTCCTGAAAGCAGAAAAGAGCTTCGGAGGCTTTTTTTTTTTTTTTTTTTAGCAGAGTAGTGACATAGTTTTTAATTTAAGAATTAAGAGCTTTGATTTGCTTATCTTTCTTTAGAGAAGAGGCCATTCTCCCTGAAGTGTGGCTGCCACCTCACTTTGGGGTCTTCAGTGCTACCTGTAATTGCTGTCATCACAGAAGGTGTACAGTGGCTGTGGATAGTGGGCAAATACTAGCTATTTTGGGGCTACCTGGTGCTGATTTCCTTATGTCTGTCCTTACAGTAAAGAAGGCATTTAAGATTTGTGGTATCAGCACAAATCTAGGTGTACCATGCCCAAAGGAACCATTTCTAAGCTATTTCTGGTCCTTTTGGAAAGATTGAGTTCTAGGCACTGATGTCTTCAGAAGGGACTTTCTATAAAGCAGTTAGTTTAGACATGATTGTGCTGAGCAGTCTGTCCCTGGGACTCTGGAGAAAGCTTTTCACTCGTAACTGCTCCGCTCTTTTCTTTGAGGCTGCATGGGGGTCTTGTTCCCAGCATGCTCTGGGTATACAAGAGAACTGCCATGGTGCTGTGGGTTGGAATTCGGAAAGTTGCTTTTCCTTCTACAACAGGACAGAATTGTGTGTCTTTCTAAAGCTTTTGGTAAAATCCTCCAAGAGAAAAGGCACTGTTGTCTAGATCTGGTGACTCAAAAGTATTCTTGGGGCCAGCCCTTTCTTTCCAGTTTCCCCCTTTACACTGTAGTGGGCCTCCCACAGTTAATGTCAGTTTCTGGCTGTATCAGTTAGCTAGCCTTCACAAGGTGGAGTGGGTTCTTTCCTGCACACTTTCCACGGAAATAGAAATTTTTTCCTGTCATGACAACTACTGACTTGTTGGTTTCCTAGGAGAAGATTGAGTTTAGCTACTTTTATCTGTGGCCAAAATGCAGAATGAAATGGGTTTTTTTTTTAAGTGGTAGTTATAGAGATTTCTCTTCCCAAGGGTTTTTTAAACTATGCTAGCCTCCGCCAAGCATCCTTCTCCTTAACATCCAGCTCAGCTCTATGCAAGATAAAGGTTAAAACCAGCCACCACAGAAATTAGCAACAAATCCTAACAAAGGTCTGTGTGTACATAAAGAGTCTTATCCCTGAGGGTAAGAGATTTTAAAATGTCCCTCACAGTAAGTTATCCACTCCCCACACGCAAAACTCTTTTCCTTATAAAATGAACACAGGAAATAGTCATTCCTTTCTAAAAGGAATAATAAATATGTACAGATAAAATTGCATTCTTTGGAACTTCCCTGGCGGTCCAGTGGTTGACTCCATGCTTCCAACACAGAGGATGTGGGTTTGATCCCTGGTCGAGGAACTATGATCCTGCGTGCCGTGTGGCGTGGCCAAAAAAAAGATTAAAAAAAAAAGTTGCATTCTTCAGGGGTGTGATCCTTAGATGAGATTGTACAGGACAGTTATGACTCGTGTCTGGAAAGATCAGGACTGTCGTTACTCTTCATAGACGTTGAGAGCCAAATTACCAGCCCTCATGCTCTGGCCTTCTTGGCTTATTAAAAGCATTTGCGACCCTTCAGCTGTCAGTTCTGTTTCTGCTACCTAGTTGCACATCTCGGTGGTGAATGAATACTGCCTATAAACCTGTGAACTCCCAGATCCCACTGGCCTTTCTGAAAGGGCTTCTTAGACAGCATCTTGAGGGCTTGTTACTGGGCAAGTGGAGTGCCTTTTTACGTTCATTATCCCATTCTGTTTCAGTGACCTAGTGAAGTGTAGGTACTATTATTCCTAGTGTCCAGGAGAGGAAATCACATGGTCGGTCTCAGCCGAGGCTTTTGGCATCCTGAGCCTACACTTAGGGATCTTTTTGGACAGTTTGTTTACCTTTGCTTCTTGGCAGATATTTAACTAGTTAAGTGCTTTAGGGTGCTTAGTTGCTAGTTCCTTTGAAGTATTGTGTTTGTTTTGCCTGGGATTGACCTCCTGCTTCTGTAACCTGGATGACGAGCTAATAAATTTTGTGTATCTGAGAAACTTGAACTCGGTGCTCAAGAGCCAGAAGGACAGTGCTGCTGTTAGCTGTTAATACTAAGAACAGTGACTGCAAGTGATATGCTGGTTGAAATCTTTATTTAATCTTTTTTTTTTTTTTTCTGGCCTACTACGCAGCTTGCAGGATCTTAGTTCCTGAACCACGGATTGAACCCGGGCCCTTGGCAGTGAAAGTGCGATGTCCTAACCACTGGACCGCCAGGGAATTCCCTGAAATCTTGATTATAAATGGGAAATAACTTTTTAACATCTAGCCAAGCGGAGAGAGAGAATGTAAATAATTTTTGCTCAGATCTCTTGAGAAGATTGAACATCTCTGCTTAATTTTTGCTCAGATCTCTTGAGAAGATTGAACAGCTCTGCTATCTTAGGATCCCTTTATCTGTACTTCACACTGCCAGCCCTCGGGTATTCGACCTATACACTTTTTGGGGTGCACATTGTTTTTTAAATATTGAATCTGAATGCCTTTACCTGGGTCTTGATTCCTCTCAGTCTCCTCTCTTCCATAGTCCCCACCGCATATTACCTACCTACATATTGTGTTACCTGCTGTGTTTTGTCCTGCCTGCTTTATTGATTGACTTGGCCCTGGAGGCATTGTTTGCTGCCCCTCCTGAGTGTGTGATTCTAACTAGCCTTTGGTGAAGGCGCCCTTGGGTGTTTGAATAAAACCCGGTGTTGGGGGGTGGTAATAGTGACTTTGCTCTGTCCCCCAGTCTGTATGCCTAATGTTTCCTTTGGGAGAGGAGACTTGCTGTCTTCATTCTAAAAGGCAGCAAGAAAGAATAGGTTGCCTCTGCCAGTCAATGATGCACTTCCACTCTCCATGGCAGGAGAAGTCAGAAGTCTAGGCTAAGGGTTCAAGTGCCATGTCTGAGTTTTGGGCAAGTCACTACCTACTGTCAACGAAAAAATTAATCAATAGTCAGTCTAAAAAAGAAATGGAAAATTTTACTCTAGCCAACCTGATGATTATAACCCGGAGACAGTCTCTCAGAGAGCTCTGAGAACAGTTATGAAGAGGTAAAGGGAGAGGCCAGTAGATGTGTGATTTTGGCGAAGGGGTGCATGTACTTCAACCACACATCTTGGTAGAAGGTTACTGCTGTTCACGAGAAACAGGTAATCTTAGTTAATGGTTTTAGTGCTTTCTAAGTATGGGGAGATGTGAGAAACTGGGTCCATAAAATTTTCTCCTGAAAATATCTGAGGGCCATTTCTGCCAGTTTTCCCAGAGCACAAAATACCTCATCCTGATCTTCACCCTGAATTCTTTTCAGGTGTATTGTAGGTCAGTGACTGCAGTGGCTAATGGCTTGATTCTTGCAGAACTGGATGGTAGGTAACATTCTTTATTGTATAATCCCTTCCCTTTCGGTCTTCATTTCAACCAAGGTTTGGGAGGCATTTCCTGACCAATTTGCCCCATGGCGCTAGGAATGCTCATTCCCAGGTCAGGTGAGGATTTTGTTGATAGGCCACTTAATGTGCTATTATTCGACTAGGCCCTGTTAACAGTAACCAAAAGCTTCTGGACCACCTGACTTACTAGCCTGTTATGGTCCAGGAAATGTTTCCCTCTTGTTGCTTCTTCCTATATCTAGGGTCAGACTATTATGGTCATTGATCTTACAGAACTGTATATCTGGTCAGTTGTTTCAGGTGACCTAGTCATCATGAATTTTGTTGGAGGCTCAGTCATACATTTGGTAGTGCAAAAAATTATAATCTTGTAAAACAGGTAGAATACAAGTAATAGAGCTAGTAACGTTAATAAGGTCATAAGTAAGTATTTAAGCTGAGAACTTGCATTAGGTGCAGCCCAGTATCTCCCCAGGTTGTCCGACCAGTCTGTTCTGCACCAATCACTGTGTTTAAGGAAACTGATATATTGGCATTGTACATAAAGTTCACCGAAGGTGTCTGCATGTACAAGGCAAGTGGTAGGTCATTCTGACTCCTTACAGGATTGAGAAAGGAATGTTATCTACTAAGGAGGGGCGTAGCAGAAGAAAAGTGGATCTTTACGGTTGAGCAGGTATTTCTGCAGTTGGGAATGTGTGGTTAATGCATAATACAGGTGCACAATGCACACTAGAAGGGGAGGGAGGAGGCCCAAATGGGCAGAGGAATCTTTTGTGTTTAAATTTTTCCTGTTTTGTCTTAAAATAATTTTTATTTCATCACTACCTTTCAGCTTCATTTTTCTCATTTGTAAAATTAGATTAATAAAATCTGCCTTGCCTGGTGATGAGAGTTAAATAAAGCATTGAGTAAATAAAGCATCATTCAAAGACAATGCTGGAGCAGAGCGTGTTGTTGCTCTGAGTGTGAGGGCTGCTCTCCAGCCATTGACAGTGTGGCCTCTGTCCCATTAGGGTGCAACAGGACTGGCTGAGGGGTCCCTTTCTTGGTGCCCCAGAGGACTAATATGTATATTGTTTACTCTAAGAGTTGTATTGCTTAGTGTTGTATGAAAAGGGAAAGGAGAAAGCAATAATAAACATAGAGAAAGGGGACCCCCATTAGACTCTGCTTCCTGTTTTATTCCAGGGGTTGGGCTCACCACTGCTACTCCCACCCCTGCCTGTTCCACTCCTTTAAGGTAAGGGACTGTGTGGATTCCCTCCCCCATGGAGACCCTCTGAAGAGGCACTGGAAGCAGAATAATACATTGTCTCAAGATGGCAAGTTACAGAGTTTCTGAGGGATACATCTAAATTGCTAGGCCTGGGGCTTCCCTGGTGGTGCAGTGGTTGAGAATCTGCCTGCCAATGCAGGGGACACGGGTTTGAGCCCTGGTCTGGGAAGATCCCACATGCCACGGAGCAACTGGGCCCGTGAGCCACAACTACTGAGCCCGCGCGTCTGGAGCCTGTGCTCCGCAACAAGAGAGGCCGCGACAGTGAGAGGCCCGCGCACTGCGATGAAGAGTGGCCCCCGCTTGCTGCAACTGGAGAAAGCCCTCGCACAGAAACGAAGACCCAGCACAGCCATAAATAAATAAATAAATAAATAAGTATAAATTGCTAGGCCTGTTCTGGAAATTTGTTCCTTTGGGGCACTTCTTAGATTTAAGATCTGGACTTTGGAATTGAGCTCTGCTGTAGTCCTTCCTCAGGCACTGTGGGCTTGCACTCACCTGGCTTGGGGTGCACAGGCAGGCGGGTTGGTGATCCCTGTCAGTCTTTATTCTGCTTCTTAGTTCCTGCGGCCACACACCAGCCACACTCCTGAACCTTTTTGCTTCCTCCTCTTGAGGTTTAGGGTTCAGTTCGCTCACTTACTAGTTGAGTAACCTTAGGCAAGTCAGTTAACCTCTGAGCATGCAGCAGGGGTGCTGTACATCGCTTGAGTTGTGGTGAGGATTAGGGTGGTGAAGGAAGGACCTGGTGCCTTCCTTACACATACCTGTGGCAAGTGTTTGGAGAGTGCGCTCCCACCACCACTACTGTGAAGTGCTTAAGGCAGCCTTAGATTTTATTTGAAACATGGAGAGTGTCACTGCCTTTGGATCCAGATAGACCCAGTTCATATTCTGGCTCCACCCCATAGTAGCTGTGGAACCATGGTCAGGTTACATAACCGCCTCTGAATTGGTTTGTAAATCATTTGTAAAATGGGGATATATCGCTAAAATCTTGTTTCATAGGATTGTTCCTTGATTTATGTGTTGGGTACTGTTTTAGGCACCCCGGACAACTGCAGTGAATGAAGTTTCTACTCTCATAAAGCTTACTTTCTAGTGCAGAAAGATGGACAATAAATAGTAAATAATATTTTATACTCACACACAATGAAGAAAAATAAAACAAATAAAGGAGCATAGAAAGTGACTGGCAGGAGTACCTTTTTTGTTTTTTATTATTTATTTATTTAAAAATTTTTTTTTAATTTGGCTGTGCTGTGCGGCTTGCGGGATCTTAGTTCCCAAACCAGGGATTGAAACCGGACCCTCGGCAGTGAAAGCGTGGAGTCCTAACCACGGGACCACCAGGGAATTCCCCAGGAGTACCTTTTCTTAAAAACGGTCAGAGAAGGCCTCTCAAATAAAGATAGGCTGAGAGAGCAAGCCATGTAGAAGCTGCAGAAGTACATTGCAGGCAGAGGGAACGCAAGTGCAAAGGCTCTAAGGCTAAATTGTGCCTGTTTTATCTAGTAGGAATGGGTGAAAGAGAAAGTGGCAAGAGATGAGGTCAGAGGTAGCAGGGAGCCAGATCCAGTAGAGACTAGGAGGCCATGGTGGAGATCGCCTTGAAATAGGAAGCCATGTGAGGGTGTTAAACAGAAGTTAACTTGGTTTTTAAAAAGGTAGTTTTGGCTGCTGTGTGTAAAATAAACTGCAGGGGCAAGAATGGAAGCACAGAGACTAATTAGGATACTATTACAAATGACCATTCAGGGGCTGTTGGTAATTTGGACCAGGGTGGTCACAGAAGCAGAAGTGTTGAGAAAATTCAGGGTACATTTTGAAAGTAGAACCAACGAGATTTGCTGATGTGGGTGTGAAGGAGGCATCGAGATGAGTGCAGAGTCTTTGGCCTGATCCCTAGAAGACTGGAATTGCTGAAACGGGGTGGGTAAAGGGACTGTGGGAGGAGCAGGTTTGGGTGATTGGGTAAAATCAAGAGTTGGGTTTTGGACACAAAAGGTTGAGGTACCTTTTGAAATCCAAGTGGGAATGTCAAGTTGACAGTTGTGTATCAATGGTTTTAAAGCTGTGGAACTAGATGAGATCAGTTAATAAGCCAGCTTGGATACAGAAGGGCAAACTCTCCAACCTCAAGGGATCAGGAGAGGAAAAGGAACCTATCTTGTTATAGGAGAAATCAAATATGGAATGTGAGAGGGAACTACCAGGAGAGTAGTGTCTGGAGGCTGAATAAAGAAAATGCTTTATGCATTCTATATATAAAAGATTACTTCAATTAATGGACTTCCCTGGTGGCACAGTGGTTAAGAATCCGCCTGCCAATGCAGGGGAAACGGGTTTGAGCCCTGGTCTGGGAAGATCCCACATGCCGCAGAGCAACTAAGCCCGTGTGCCACAACGATTGGCTCTAGAGCCTGTGAGCCACAACTAGTGAGTCCACGTGCCGCAACTACTGAAGCCCGTGTGACTAGAGCCCGTGCTCCACAACAAGAGAAGCCACTGCAATGAGAAGCCCGCGCACTGCAACGAAGAGTAGCCCCCTCTCGCCGCATTCAGAGAAAACCCGCGTGCAGCAACGAAGACCCAACGCAGCCATAAATAAATAAATAAGCAAGCAAGCTTACTTCAATTTTTAAAAAAAATGCTTTAAGGAAGGAGCATTGAGCAGTGCTGAATGCTGCTGAGAGGTTGGGTGAAGATTTGGAATTTACCAGTGATTTTGGCCAATGACTGCATGTCTTTGGCAACTTCGACAAGAACAGTTTCAGTGGGACAGTGGGGCTTAGAGAGCTGGATTGAAGTGAGGTGGTGAATGTTACCCAGAGCAGGGCCTGAGCCAAACATTGGGCGCTGGATGAGTGCTAGTTGCTGTTATGCCAACATGACAAATAGGATCCACCAAAGTAGGTCTTGCACATCAATACACACCATGCCTCTTGGGTCCTTAAGGCACTCAGTCAATAGTTGCTGACAGATGAAATGTACAACAGAGGCACATCTTATTCTAAGGTTAGATCTAAAGCAGTGTTGTCCAACAGAAGTATCATGCAAGCCACATAGGTAATGTAAAATTTTCTAGAAGCCACATTTGAAAAGTAAAGAAAGAAGTGAGGTTAATTTTAATATTTTTAATTTAATCCAATATACAAAGTAGTATCATGTCAACATATAAATATTGAAAATATATTAATGAGCTATTTTACACTCTTTTTTTGTACTAAGTCTGGGAAGTCTGCTGTGTATTTGGCACTTAAAGCACGTCTCAGTTTGGATTGGCCACATGTCAGGTGCTTACCAGCCACACGTGGCGGTCACCACTGCACTGAGTGGTATAGCTGGATCTAGTGCAGAAGAGAGTGTGCCCAAAGGATTCCCTCTTCCTGGGCAGGCGCAGAGAGGTCCAGAAAGCTGTAGCGAACTTGGAAAAGAAAGCAGGAACTGGTTGTTCCTTATGAGCAAATATGAATTGTTTGGTCTTTACAGTGTACCACCCCAAAGCCCTTTGTGGTTTTCTGGTGTGCCTAAGTTCTTCCAGTTCATATCTTGCTGGCCCTAGGAGTTACAACTAATTTTATGCAGTAGCTTTTTGAGTAGTGTTGATACCAAATATGTTTTGTTTTTTTGTTTTTCTGGGGTTTTTTTTTTTTGGCTGCTTTGGGTCTTCGTTGCTGCACGTGGGCTTTCTCTAGTTGTGGCGAGCGGGGGCTATTCTTCGTTGTGGTGCACGGGCTTCTCATTGCAGTGGCTTCTCTTGTTGCGGAGCACAGGCTCTAGGCACACGGGCTTCAGTAGTTGTGGCACGTGGGCTCAATAGTTGTGGCTTGAGGGCTCTACAGCACAGGCTCAGTAGTTGTGGCTCATGGACTTAGTTGCTCCGCAGCATGTGGGATCTTCCTGGACCAGGGCTTGAACCCATGTACCCTACGTTGGCAGGTGGGTTCTTAACCACTGTGCCACCAGGGAAGTCCCCAAATAATAAGAACCATTGCTGACTGCAGCTAAAGTAATCTCAGATGGTTTTCCAAACCTAGATTTTTTAAAAGAGAGATGGATCCATTATCAAATACCTTTCTAGATTTGAATATCTCCATTTAAGTAGTATCTTATTTGGGGTTCCTTTTTTCTTTCCCTCTATTCATGTTTTCATTCTTTCTCCCCAACTTTTTTATGCCCCTTCTCTTCTCCTTAAAACTCTAGTCCTTTAAGTTTCTGCAGCTTTCCCTGACTTCTCATGGCAGGCTCGTCCCCCCTTCATTTCTCTTTTCAAAACACTGTTGATACAACCAACATGGCAACTGTGGTTTATCTGTCTTCTCCCACCTGGCTAGGCTCTCCTCATCAGCGGGGATTGCCTTACTCATCTCTGGGTTTCCAGCTTCTAGCACATCTCCTACTTTATAGTAGGTTTTCCATAAATGCTCGTCTCCAGCTTTTTTTATCACAGTAAAGCAAAAGGAAAATGGCCTTGAGATACATTAACAAAGCGTAGACTTCCTTAGGTAGGGAGGGAGCTTTAGAACTATATCCTGTGCCCTACAGTGGCCCACGTAATTAAAGTGGAATGTTTTCCTTGCTTTGGGAGTAACAGAGGAAGGAGGAATGTTTTGTGGGAAATGGAACCTTCAAACAGACTAACCTGCATCTGTATTAAAACGGCAGCTGATGGCCTAGCTGTGCCCCCACAGGTCTTTGTCTCTCAACTTCTAATTTCTGCCTTTTGCTTTTTCTGAATTACCCGATCATGTTTGCTCAGGAGTTGAGTTGATTTTTTGAACTTGACAGTGATCCTGAAGCATCACTGTAAAATCAAACCTGGGGTGGTATGACTTTGGGTGCTTTCCTCCCTGTTGTTAGTCGGGAGAGGTAGAATAAGCAGAAGCATTGGAGACGGCCAGCCCCACTGGGGCAGGACAGTGTCACTGCCATGCCACTGATGTAGAGAAACAAGGCAGGGATGAAGCACAGAGTTACACAAGTCGATATGAAGGTTGTTTGGAAAAGTCTCTATGGATTGCACATCTGGACTTGAAATGACCAGTGGTGCACTTTAAAAGTTACAGAGACCTTTTTATCCGGTTTTAGACCAGATTTTGCTGGTTGTCCCCATGAATTCTTTTTGCTTTATTCCTGAATGAAATTGAGGTCCTCATGGAAGGAGCCAGAATTCCATCCTTGTATGTGGTATGGAGACACCGGTGCCTTTCTGGGGAGACTGCTCTCCAGGAGGCCCTGACACAGGCAGTCTTTTAGCCAGGGGAATGGGCGCTGATAACCTGCCCCAAACTTAAAAGAGATTAGGCCCCGCTTGGGCACTTCCTGCTATGGTTGGAGTTTGGGAGCCAGAACGTACTTGGAAGGTGGTCTCACCATCTACTCCTTGACAGCGTCTTCTCTTTGCTTTTCATCAGGACCTGTCAGGCTCTGGTTCTGAGAGAAACACTTGTACTTTCAGGACTCCTGTCTCTTCAGATCCCCCCAGTAGTCTGCTTGTAGATACGTGCTCCCCAATTTGGGACAGCTGGACGAGACCAGATGAGCCTGTGGGGCATAGTGGTTCACAGGGAGCCCAAGACCAGTCATTATTCCTTGAATCTGAGAGGAAAATCAGAAAAGATCCTCTTCTGAAATGGAAACTGACAAAGAGAGACAAACTGTCCGGGAAAAGTCACTTAAATAGTAACTGTTGCTGATAAAAAGATGTTATTTCCTAACTCAGAGCCAAGATGTCTTAGACCTCCATTCAATACAAGATTACTTGGATTCTTTGGAGTTGTGTTGGCTGCATTGGTGACCAGAGGATCTGGGTTATAAGAGAGAGGGGTGCTGTGGTGGAGCAGGACACGGTGCGGCGGGGGCCCTGGGGAGCTGGTAGCAGGAGGTCAGGCTCCGGAAAGGACAAGACACCTCCCCCCGCCCCCCAGTGTAACAGATCAGGATTTGGGTTTGTTCACTCTCTCCTGCGAGTGTGGCTAGTATGAATCAGCTTCACCATCCCTAGGTGAGCTGATAAAGTCTGTTTTTTGAGACAGTAAGCTGTAATGGTGCTGTACTTGCTGTACTTCGCACCAAGGCCCAGAATAACCTGTTTCTCTCTTCTGCCTTTTTTTCCTCACCTCTTACCTTCTCACTTTTCTTTTTTCCTTTCTCATCCGCCTCTTAGTGTTACAGGAGTGAGGCTCTCACTGTAGTCTGCCTGCCCTTGCACATACATCCTGGTCCTCTTTGTTGCCTCTGCTCCTTTTGAAGGTTGTGGCTGGGTCACGGCTTAGGCTGTGTGAGGCGTCTCCTCCCCTCCCATGCTTCCATTCCCAGCTCTCTGCTGGAGGTTCACGTGAGCATAACCATTACAAGATTAAGGGCCTCGGCAGCCAGTGAAGCTGTGCTGCTTCCCTGGGTGAGCTGAATTTGCAGATGTTGATGTCTTGTGTCGCTCACCCGGTGGCTGTGGCTGTGGCTGTGGCCTCCCCTCTGCCTCCCATGAGGACCAGCCCATCCAGAACCACCTTGCTCCCCACTGTGGCTCTTCATGACCTCCTACCCCCATGCTTGCTTTCTTTATGGTTTCGCTTGTTCTCTCAGACCAAGAAGCATGTACCTTATTTTTGTAGAGGGGTAGTTCCACAGGAGAAGTGATACCTGTGCTTGGTAACAAGAGATCTTTTGTTTAGGATTTTGACCCAAAGAGAGGAGGCCACCCCACTTAGCAGAGAACATCATCTTCTGGAGTCTCTTCACTGCTACTTGACAAAAAATAAAGAGCTTTTCTGGAAGGAGAAGCCATAGGAAATCAAACTTTCTTAGCACCTCCCCTCTGATTGCTTATGCCCTAAAACTTGCCTTGTGCCCCGGTGACACTTCCTCACTCAGAGCTGAGTTATGAAGTGATGAGCTTATGGGTTTCTTTCACTAACACAGAAGTCCTTGGTCCTCTAACACAGGAGCCTTGACCTTGGGCCGGGCCTCTGTGCATCCTTTTAAAAAGAGAAGGTGCCCTTAGATAACTAGACTCTTCGTTGGGGCCCACACCTAGATGCTTCCTCACACATTCTGAGGCCTGTTTAATTCCTTTGGGCTATTGCATCTCTGGAGGAGACAAGCATTCTCCTTGTAGTGCACCCTGTAGGAAAGTTTCCACTTGGTCCAGCTCTTCAGAGCATGAGTCTGAGAGCAGATTGATTGCAAAGCGTTGTCCAAGGAGAGAATGGACTGACTCATGATACCTGGACAGACTCCATAGTGAGATGCAGTGCCCTCTCCAGCTGCTGGCAGTGCACCCCTCTCCTGCTTGGACGGCTCTGAGCGTGCTGGTGTACAGCTGGCCATCTGGAGATGGCCAGGATCCGCGCTCCGCCAGAGAGCTGTTGGGCTTATATCTTGTCCTCTCATCTGATGGAAGAATTCCTCAACTCTGATAAACCATCCTGTCTGACGCGATGGAGATTCATGGGAGTATTAGTTATTGGAGTGCCAGGGAGCAGTGTAGGATTCAGGGGCTATATGGAAGAGGGGATCAATATCTAATGGCTTTAGCAGCATTTCCAAGGGTTTGAGCACTCGTGGCGGTGTGGCAGCACGGGACAGGGCCTCCAGAGGCCATAGTTCTAGGGCTGCCTCCATGATGTACTACCTTGTGACCTTGGCTAAGTTCCTTAACCTCCCTGAGCAACTTGCCCTCATCTGACAGAGAGGGATACAAGCTACTTTGTTTATCGAACACAGTTGGTATGCCAGAAAATGAGTGTTTGGGAGTGTATTGACAGCCATTAAGCATTATAGCCCATATGCCCTCTTGAAGGGCTTCTTTCCACCCAAGCTGTATTTGCTAGGCTTGGGCAGATTCCCCGTCTTCCCTAAGACCCTAGAGAAAGAAGGAAGCGGTTTGCCTTCCTGAGAGGAAACCCGGATGGGACCTCTCAAATTCAGCCACTGTAATGTGTATTTTTCCACAGTGTTTTAAAAAATCAGCTAACGTATTAGGCCCATTTGCCTCTTATGTCTTATTTGGCCCTCAGGGAGATATGAAAGCCAGAGTTCATGTAATGACGTTTAAAAATTTAGAGTTTTCCTATAAAAATCTCCTAAAATAGCAGCTCTGGCCCTGTCATCCAGGGCTTGGCTGCCTGTCTGTAGGGGGAACGAGTGTTCTTTGGTACCTCATAGCCCCCTCACCTCCTCACTGTGCTCCCTGCATATGGAGTTTGGTTCCTTGCCCGCCTGTGGAAGCATTTGATTTTGACCCTGTTTGAAGACACCTAAATCCCACAGATGTGAAACCTTGCACTTATGATGGAGAAACTTGAATAGGAAGTCTCATCTTCAGATTGGAGCAAAATGATAGTGTGGAATTTTAAAACTGCAAGTTATTTGTGAAAAGCCCGTAAAAGGTAGTGGGCATTAGACTAATGTGAAACATAGTATTTCCTCAGGCAGTAACACTGTTATTAATACAAAAATTTAGAAGAATTACATTACTGACTGTGCTGTGGGCATAGATTCTCTTTGAGTGCATGTCTGTCTGTTCACAGAAAACATCTAGGTCATTCTCTTACCCTCCGTGCACCATTTCTATTCAGTCATTAAACAGCCATTGGGTGCCAACTTGTGTTCCATGCTTGAGTGAGAGGTTTTTGTTCTTGTGGCTTCCTACCCCCTCCCTAGAGTTGATGGTGCCCTCAGAATACAGTTTGTTGTGCTTGCCTAAATATACTTTGGGTCTTTCATAAAAACAAAAAATTTTAAACACAACTCACCATCAATCATAATGAGTGTCAGTGTCAGACTCGATTTAAATTCAGCTTCATATGGTTAGGCTAGCTTCATCTTGCTTACAGGAAACAAAAATAAGGACATGGAGAGACAAGAAGTAAGAGAGGAAAACATATTCCAGGGGATACTAACCAAAAAAAAAAAAAAACTGGCATAGCTTTATTAATGTGAAATAATAGAGTTTAAGGCAAAGAAAATGACTTCACAATGATAAACTTTAATGTATTAGAAGGAATAATTCTTGATTCTTTCTGTAGTCCATAGGTCAAACCAATCAGTAAGAATGTAGAAGATTTGAATAATATGGTTAACCAGCTTGAACTGCACAGGAAATACAGAGCATTTGTGAAAACTAGCTACACGCTGGGCTCTGAGATGGAACTCAGCAAATTTCAAAAACTTTTTACTAAGGTAGTCATTCTTAACATTTTGCAAGTAACAGACTCCTTTGAAAATCCCATCCATCTTATAAGTCAGGGTTTCTCAGCCTTGTCACTGTTGACATTTGGGGCTAGATAATTCTTTGCTGTGGGGCTATTCTGTGCATTGTAGGATTTTAGTGGCATCCCTGGACTCAACCCACTAGGTGCCAGTAGCAGCTCCCCTCCAGTAATGACAACTAAAAATGTCTCCAGACGTTGCCACACGTACTGATGGGCAAAGTCACCCCTGGTTGAGAACCACTGTTATAGATCTACTCTCCAGAGAAATACATAATTTTGCATAATCCAGTAGCTGGGTGGTCTTGCCCTTGCTGGTTGGTGGAACGTTTTTTAAGAAAAAGCAGTGGGACAGCCAAGGAGCCTGGAGGTTTGGGCTGTGCTCTGTGCACAGCTTCCCTGTCCTGTGCATGGAGGCTCGTACACGAGGCTGTGGAGGAGTTCCTGGTGCTGAGGGCCTGAGGACTCTGACTTCCATTCACTTCCACAGATGTTAGCCTTCTGTTTTGTTCTAGGCCTTTTGCTAGGTGCTACTCACAGAGTTCAAGTCCATACGAGTAAGAAAAATAGATCATAAAATATGTGACACATATGATCATGAAGGAATGTAAAAGGGAGAGCTTATGTCTGAGGAGCAGGTGATTAACTGTATGGGATCAAAGAAGACTTCAGAAAGAAGAGGTGGACATTCAAGCTGGGTTTTGCAGGATAAATGGGAGTTTGCAAGGGGGCGGAGATTGCAGGCAGGCGGATCAGCACGCTGGGTTCTGGGGGTTGCCACAGTTCGGTTTTGCTGTGCTGTAGCACAGGAACAGGGAATGTGTGAGCGAGGCATGCTTAGGAGCTTGGACTGGATCCGGCAAACAGTTGAAGTGTTTTAAGTGGGGAAGTGACACAGTCAGACTTAATGTTTGGAAAGTTGATACAGGTGGCTCTGTGAAGGACTGATTGGTGACCAGGAGACTAGTTGGAGGCCATGCAAAGAACCCAGCTGTATGATGAGGTCTAGAACTCTCACCGCAGCCACGGGGATGGAGGGAGATGAACCTGCAGGGAGTCAGGGCCCCAAATCCCAGAGTCTCATAAAGGGAGGGCTGCATCCCTTACTTCAAAGGACACAGTAATGTCCCTGGTCAGAAAGGACACTGCCCTTAGCTCTGAAAATAAAGACGTAAGTTTTTATTTGAGAGAGATTTTTTTCCACTTTTTATATACATTTTTTTCCTCTAGGAAATAGACAGACGGTTGGAAAAAAAACTGAAGATCACACAAAAGGAGAGGTAAGGCTGCTGTCTGGTCTGAGGGCTCATGCTCTCTGCCGTGAGAGCTGGGCAGTCAGTGGTGTTCTCCAGCTGGCCGTTAGATACCGGCAGGTCAGGCTCCTGGGCAGCGAACCCTTCCCTTAGGGACACGGTGGCTGCGGCTTTGGCAGTGAGGCTGGAGTGTTGCACCTGCCTCCTGCCTTAGTGGGCACCCTGTGTGAGGTGGGGGGTGACAAGTCAGAAGGCTTGGGCTTGAGGCCTGACTCTGAGGTTTGGAGCAAGTTGTTTCCCTTTTTGGACATCACTTTCTCTCTCTGTGACACGAGGAGGTTGGACAGAAGATTTCCCTGGGCCCTCCGTGACTTGGTGGCTTGGGGCATTACGAGGGTATCCTGGAAGAAAAGATTCTTGGGAATTCTTCAAGACCTTTAAGGATAGCTTTTTTCCCCCACCCAGGCAGCAGAGGAAGTGGGTTTCCGAAGCAGGTGAAAGTTGACTTCAGCAGTCTGTCTTTGCCCTGGTAACCTGTCAGCTTCCCGCAGGGACAGGCGGCAGGGAGGAGGAGGAGGGGAGGGCCTCTCTGGACTTGCCTGATGGGCTGCACAGCCATCCCCAGGGAACTGGGGGTGCCCTGCCCGTCCGCTGACTTTCCTGGCTCCCTGCCTCTGTGATCCGAGTGCTGGCTCCTTATGTGTCTGCTTATCTCAGCAACCACACTAGCGCCTGGTTGCAGCCCCCTGGCCATGCTGTCCTGTCCCACCCAAGACCTGTTCCAGCTCCTGTGGCAGCAGCCCTCCAGTACCTACTCCTCCTGACAACCACGGCTCTGAAAACAGGCCCCTGAGCGCTGTTTGGTTTTGAAGAGAAGCTAGTTGACTGCTCTGGGGAGGGTCTTTGTGGCTGTTGAGGGGTGGCCGTTCCTGCCTGGATCCCTTGTTCTCCTGTGGCTTTTGTTTCTTTCCCTTCCTGTGTCGTTTTCCTCCTCCCCTTGTGGACACATTGCCCGATGTGCACATCTACCAGCCTTGGACAGTGCTTTTCCTTTGAGCACTGCCAAGCACTGTTTCCAGGGTCGTCCTTGACCCCAGCCCCGCCGCGTCCAGCAGACCGGAGAGCCCTGGTGAGGGAGGGGTCTCTGCTCAGAAGCTCTTCTGAAGAGACCATCCAGCGTCTGGAGTAGCTTGTCTCCGGGAGGCACAGGACACTCACCAGAGGCTGAGGCAGTTTGGTAAATCCTGTCTTGATGCCAGGCAGGGACGGCGGAGCTGGCTCCTTTGAGTGTTCGGTCTGAGCGCATGTTGTGGGACCTTGACTGGGAGTGAACACTTTGCTGATCCCCAAGCTAAGGGGCTCCCACCGCACCGGCCTGTTACACGCGGGTCTGTGTAGGGAAGCTGGGGTTTTAACTGAAGCCATTGGATTCTGGACAAGAAGTGTTTTGCCACAGGGGCCCGACAGTGGTTGATGTGACTTTGACGAACACGGGGATAGAAGTCCCAGAATGAGGTGGTGTTCCTGCCCCCCTTGCCTGGGGTTCGGTCTGAGGAGCAGACCTGTGGGCTGCGTGAGCTTAATAGGCAAGGTTGCTCTTTTGAGAAACCCTTCTTGAAGAGTGAGAATTTTGATGTCTGGTCAGAGGCCAGAGAATAACGAATAGAATTCGGAGGGGGAGGGAGAGAAAAGTGGTGAGGGGTGGGTGTGGGACATGGATGGGGCCTCTGTAGTCAAGGGTAGGACTTGTGAAGCTGTGTTTGCTCTTTGTCAGCAGGAAATCCAAATCTCCTCCCAAAGTGCCCATTGTGATTCAGGACGATAGCCTTCCCACGGGGCCCCCTCCACAGATTCGCATCCTCAAGAGGCCCACCAGCAACGGTGTGGTCAGCAGCCCCAACTCCACCAGCAGGCCAGCCCTTCCCGTCAAGTCCCTAGCGCAGCGGGAGGCAGAGTACGCGGAGGCCCGGAAGCGGATCCTGGGCAGCGCCAGCCCCGAGGAGGAGCAAGAGAAACCCATCCTCGACCGGTGAGTGTAGCTGGCAGGGGTGACCTGCCAGCCAGACCTGACCACTCCATCAGGCCACCTTGAGGAGGAGGAGGAGAGTGGCCTGGCTGCCTGCAGAGTAGTGAGAAGCAGGCAGAATCAGGGCTGGAACCATCGTGGCTGCAGCTGCCCACCCCGGCTGGTAGGGCTGGTTTGTTGTCTGCACTGGCTCGGGGACTGCTCTGAAAGCTTTGCTGGCATGCTGCCTCTACAGGCACCAGGGGGCAGTGTGGCATACAGGGTAAAGGCATGGACTTTGAGTCAAAATCAGCCAGTTTGAGCCCATCTCTGCCACTTAACTTCTTTTTTTTTTTTTAAATATAAATTTATTTATTTATTTATTCATTTATTGGCTGCGTTGGGTCTTCGTTGCCGCGTGCGGGCTTTCTCTAGTTGTGGTGAGTGGGGGCCACTCTTAATTGCAGTGTGCGGGCTTCTCATTTCAGCGGCTTCTCTTTGTTGCGGAGCACGGACTCTAGGCATGTGGGCTTCAGTAGTTGTGGCACGCGGGCTCAGTAGTTGTGGCTCGAGGGCTCTAGAGCGCAGGCTCAGTAGTTGTGGTGCACAGGCTTAGTTGCTCCGCGGCATGTGGGATCTTCCCAGACCAGGGCTCGAACCTGTGTCCCCTGCATTGACAGGTGGATTCTTAACCACTGCGCCACAGAGGGAAAGTCCCTCTCTGCCACTTAACTTCTGCTTAACTTAGACCTACTTAACCCCTCTGTGCCCTTGTAGCCTAGTCTGAAAAATGGGATAATGATCGTACCTGCCTCGTCCATTTGTTGTGCAATTAAATAAGTGGGTTCTGGATGTTATCTTTTGGGTCTTACAGTGGCCCACTGTGATGTTTCTGTGAATTTTCTAAATTCTTTTTTATTCCTGGCATTTTTTTATCTTTGCAGTCCTAGAGGTTGTATTATGTAAGTTTGTCACCTCCTGGTAAAGTAGTATTTGTTGAAACAGCCTCTTTCTAACTTTGAGAATCCTCCTTGGAGGATTCTCAGCCTCGGTATATTCTGGGACTTGAAGTGCTAATCTGTACCTTATTTCTACGCCTTCATTATTTTGATGGACTTCTGTTATCTCTCTTGTAAG
The DNA here is from genome assembly GCF_965194825.1 of Balaenoptera physalus. Classification (NCBI taxonomy): domain Eukaryota; kingdom Metazoa; phylum Chordata; class Mammalia; order Artiodactyla; family Balaenopteridae; genus Balaenoptera; species Balaenoptera physalus. Next base: position 183,690,198 of record NC_138882.1, on the reverse strand, counting down.
CCTTCGTTTGGCAAAGTAGAAAAAGTCCATTTTCTTTTAGTTTTCCATAGTAATATGAGTCAACCATTAATCCCATGATTTGGAGAGAAGCAGGAGAGCAGCAGTGGCGGGTGCCAGGTCACTCTGATGAGCTCTTGGTTAGAGGTCTTTACCTTGGCCCGACCTCTGGGGAGTCTGTGCCATGGAGTTCTGTGGAAGATATGCTATCCACGGTCACTGCCTCTGTACAGGATGGGCCCTTGAGCACTTCCTCTGCCTCCGGGTGAATGATGGCGAACCAGCCTGTGGGGAAGAGTGCTGCAGGCACTAGAGGTGAACATGGACCGTCCACCCCACCTGCTCTCAGGGGCTTCCCAGCTTGGAGCTGCACTGAGTCTGCTTGCCAAAGAAGCAGGCTCAGAGAGCCAGAGTTGGCTAATAGCCACTGTGACTTCTGCCGCAGGTGCAGAATTGGTTGATTTTAAGATTTGTGGGCCTCCTTTATACCCTTTTTCAGGCCTCACTCTGATCTTCTTCCCTTCAGGCCAACCAGGATCTCCCAACCCGAAGACAGCAGGCAGCCTAACAATGTGATCAGACAGCCTTTGGGTCCTGATGGGTCACAAGGCTTCAAACAGCGCAGATAAACGTGGGCAGGGAAGGATGCCGCCGCCACCGCCGTCACCACCTCCTGGGTCGTCCGCTGCGGGTCGCACTGCCGTGGCAGACAGCTGGACTTGAGCAGAGGGAACGACCTGACTTACTTGCACTGTGATCCCCTTTGCTCCGCCCACTGTGACCTTGAACCCCATGCACTGTGACCTCCCTTCCCCCCCCTTCCCACTGTGATTGGCACGTCTACAAGGGCTGTCCCAAGTCAAGGGAAAGGGAAAGGGTGGGGGTTAGAGGAGGGTTGGGGGGACCCACCAAGTACTCAGAGTAGAGTCAGACAGTGCCACTTGGCCGCTTGGGGTGAAGCCAGTGCCAGCAATAACAGTTTATCATGCTCATTAATTTGGTATTTCAAACCACAAATGAGAACTCCCATCCACCCACCCTCAAGTGCATGTCTTCATCACTTAAAAGCAAGTTCCATTTTGAAAATATCCTTTCTTTTTTTTTTTTTTCTTTCCTTCCTATTTTTGTTTGTTTATACAAATATTTGATTTGCAAAAAAAAGTACATGTGAGGGGTTTTAGCAGTTTAATGAATTTTTAATTGAGAAAGGGTAGTTTGGTAGTCTACTTAAAAATGTTTCTGGGCAATCCACTAGAAACATTAACCAATAGGATTTTGGTGAGCTTAGCTTCTGTATTCCTACTGCCGCCGAGAAAAGGGGCAGGGCTCTGCAGCCCAGGACAGATGAGCACCCCATGCCTATACCTCCCTCCCCCCAGCTAAGTCCCAGAGCATCTGGGCCCTACCTGGAGACTGGGCTAGCTCTGTAGGCTCAGAGAGCCTGGGGAGGGTGCCAACCCCTCACCTTTAGTATTTTGGGAGATAGGGAAAGTGAACAGACTTTCCCTTCCAAAACCCCTCAGGGTGGTTCCCTACCAGCTGGGCTTACTACTTCTAGAAGAGGGCAGGGAGTGAGGCTGCACTCCCGGGCTTTAGGAGTGAGGCTGCGAGCCTTGCTCAGTATTTTGCTGTCAGCACAAGGAAAGCCAGGAGAGAGTCTGACTCCAGGACTCTGAGCCTCCTGCCGAGTGTGGTCAGAAGGTAGGTGGGTCTTCCCACTCCAGCAAGGCTTAGAACTCTCAAGGGTCTGTGGAGCGCCATCTCTGTTGATGGCATCAGCTCAGTAACTCTACCCGGTACATTTCCCTTGTGAAATCACTGCCTTGGGAGCAGACCATTCTGAATAACATTTGGGGAAAGACAAGCTGTGCATTGTAAAGATTGGTAATGACAGACTGGTTCCCCGTAGGCCTAGGTTACCCTCGACCCCTTTTTCCAGAGCAAGGGCCTGGAATGAAGGCAGTTTCCCCTCTGTCTTTGGAGCCTGGAGATTTGCGCTGGCTCTTTGAGGTGGAAGAGGCTTAGGGGGCCCAGCCCAGAGCAGCTGTGTGTGTACAATCTGGCCCCTCTCAGGCTTTCCGATCTCTTCCGTTGCACTTCGCCTTATGTCCCTCAGCCAGCCAGACGGCCTCCTTGCTCAGCAGATGAGTTTTGGAGTGGTTGGTGTGACATTTGTGATTAGGGCAGCTCGCGGTGGCCAAGGTGGCAAGCTAGGTCTTGCAGGCTCACTCCGCCTTTGGTTTGCTGGCTCTCAGCCTTGCCCTGTGGGGATGTCAGCCGGGCCCAGCAAGCCTTGGCCCACTACATCTTCCCATTAGGAGGAAAGGTCAGCTGTCGGTTAAGTCAGTAATTAGTCCATAGCACAGGCTTATAACTGTGTGAAGCCAGGATATTGTCCGTGAGCAGAGCTGGAACAAAGCTTCAGTCAGTAAGAACCCGCAGAACGTTGAATGGTGCCCACATGCTGTTCTGAGGGGAAATGACCTCCAGGAGTGGGCAAGGGAGAAGGTTGCTGCTGTCTTTACAGTTCCACTGCCCTGACCAAGTTTCCGCATTCTAAACGGATAGTGTCCGTCCCTCATGTAATAGTGGTTTCTGGCCCAAGATGAGACTCTCCTTTTCAGCTGGAGAAGGTACAGAGGTGGGCCAGGTGGGAAGGCCAGAGTGCTGATTGCTCAGCCGTCGGGACCACCTGTTCTTGCTCCCCTCCTCTAGTGGGATCCAAGGGGAGGCTGGCTGATGGGTGTCTGTGGATCGAGGATGTAGTGGGGACTGATGCCCCCACCTCCCTCTGGCCAAAGATGGGGCTCTGCCCGCTGTGTGCCTGCCACCACCCATCAGCGGTCATGTCCTGGCTTCCCAGATGGAGATGTGACAGGCAAAATTTTAAAGAGAAAGAAATGAAAACAGGAAACTGTTGTGTTGGGGGGAGGTGGGAGGGGAGATGAGAGAACGGTTTGGATTTTGTGTGTGTGTTTGTGGGTGTTTTGGGTTTTTTTTGTGGGGGGGTAGTTGTCTGTAACTTTCCTTAAGTGCTTTTTTTTTTTTTTTTTTTTTTTTTAAAGTTTTTAAAAGTAAGCTGCAGGCTTTGGCTTGGAAAACCCCAGGGGAGTGGGGGGCAGAAACCTGAGGCTGCTGCCCGTTTATCTGCCTTCATGGTACTGTCCCCTTCCCCCAGCTCCTCCCTGACTCTGTGAGCCAGGCCTCAGACCTTCCAGCTAACCGCTTCCCATGAGCCACTACTCTGATGTCAGCCTATAACCAAAGGAGCTGGGGGTCTGGGCCTGGTGCCCAACCCTCCTCCGCCCGCTCAGTCAGGGTGCTCCCCACCTGCAGGCAGGAGGCAACACCCTATCTGCTACCAGCAGCCCCTTCCAGAGCCCACTGCCCCACCCCGCCCTGGCTAGCCCAGCCATACCCTGCTCTGCCCCATCTGGGGATGCTCTGCTCAGGGATGGGCCGGCAGGGCTGCCCCAGCCTCCCTGGTAGGCAGAGACTCTGGAAACCTCTGGGGTCCTGTTTTCGGCCATGTGATCCCAGGGGTGCATATGGGCCCCTTGGGTATCTGAACAGAAGGGCATGGGAGGGAGGGCCACACCCCTGCAGTCCTGCTCTGCTGGTCTAGCGGGTAGCTGCCCACCCTACCCCACCCCGCATCGCGGGCTCCTGAGTCGGCAGATTAAGCATTTTATAAATTGTATTTTAAATACATGTTTTAAACTTGTCAGAACCTTGTCCTCATTTCAGTTTCTGGCCTCCTAACCTCTTGCTCTGGCTGCTTGTTTAACCACTGGGAAGCTATCTCTGCTCAGTCCTAGGGAGGGGCTCTCTCTTTGAGTAATAGGACTGGGGTGGTGTATGGATTGGGGCCACAGACCCACATGCTTAGGCTCCAAGGGAAGGGCACCCCTGGGTCCTGGCACTCTGTTGGTGAGAGTATGGCTGAGGCCCCTCCCACCCTTCCACAGGGTCTGTCTGTTTTAGGGGCCAGGGTCTTTCCCAGGTACTTCCCTTATGTTCACCATTCCCTTCAAGCAAGTGGGAAAGATAATTCCTGCCCTTATGGGGCTCCTAGTCCAAGGCATGGAGACACCCATCTGAGGACAGTCCCAGTTCTGTGCTTTGAGAGTGCACAGGAGGTCAAGACTTTGAACCCAGGGCCACCTCTAGCAGGACTCCTGACCCTCGGCAGGGTTTTGAGGCGAGTCTTGCTTCAGAGGCGCTGAAGCCTGAGGGAGGCTGAGACCCTCCGCTCTGAGAGCCGAGTGGAAGGGAGAAAGCCTGGGGCCTTCCCTGGCACCAGGCACAGAGGCTGAGGTTCTTGTTGTTTATTGGCTTACCAGGCCACAAAAGCAAAATCCAGCAGCAGTCCCTGCCTGATGACCCGTCCGTCTGCAGGCCCTGAACAGCTGCCCAGAGTCAGGATTCCGCAGGGTCAGTGGGTTCGAGCCGGCACAGAACTGAGCCACTTTCGGCTGTCAGAGCTGGGTTCCCTAGGGAGAGAGGTGGAAGAGAAGGGTGGGAGGAAGTGAGCCACCCCATGTGCCCAAGGGGAGAGGAGTCCTTCCCAGGGAGGTGATGGGGCCAGCAGTCGGGCTCAGAGGCCTGATTCCAAGTCCAGTGTTCTTTTATCCCAGGATGCCTGGAAGAGGACTGCTGCAGGGGAAGCTTCCCTCCACCCAGCTGCTAAGCCTGTTTCCTACTACTCCTAACATGGAATCAGACTCGGGCAAAGGACTTAAACCCCCTGCATGAGAAAGGCAGGTAGTGCTACCGAGTCCCGGGCACAGAAAGGCGTAAGTACCCTGACTTAGGAACAGTCTACCTGGTACACAGACTCTCAAAGGTTAGTTTCTTCCCCCTTCCATCCTTTCCCCTTTTTCCTCCCTGGAACAACAGTCTCTGAGGCATCTCTTGGAAGGATGGATTCCCCTTGGGTTAGGCCAGGGACTTCATAAGGAAGGAGGTGGATGGGCCTGGGCTGGGGTCCCTGCCCTCTGGGTACCCACCTGCTTCTTTGAGATCCAGTCTGGAAGAAGAGGCTACGGGTGTCAGGGCCCAGGCTGGTGGGGGTACACAGCTCCAGCACATAGTGGCTGCCTTGCTTCCGGCGGACCGTATTCTTGTCCAGCCGCGGGCAGAGCGGGATGCAAGGCACCTGGGCATAGGGGCTTTGCAGGTTGGCAGCTGGCAAAGGTGGAAGAGGCAGGAGAGGGGAATGTTTCAGAGCACGTCCAGCCCTGGGAGGCACGCAGACCCATGTGAAATCCCAGCTTTGCCACATAACGACCTGGGTGGGTTTGGGCAAGTCACTTAACCTCTCTGAGCTTCTGCATAAGCTAGAGCTGATGGTGGTATCCACCTCAGAGTTGATGATGAGGATTAAAGGGATAATATATGCAAAGCACTCAGCTAAATGCTGAGAACAGTGTAAGGGCTAATACCTGCTTAAAAAGGAGCACATGTCTTTGGGATGAGTCCTGGCAGAGTCTGATAGGCACACTCTAAAGACTCTGGAAAGCTTCTAGCCCATCACTTGGCACACAGTAGAAGTCTACTATTATGGGGAGGCAACCTTGCCCAGAGAAAAGGGCACAGGTTTTGGAGTCAGACCTGGGTATAAACTCCCCTTTCTGACACATGCTAGCTGTGGGGCCTTGGGCAAGTTGCTTAAACTTCAGCTTCCTCATCGTGAATACGTGGGGTAAATATGTGATTATGAGGATTAAATTCTAGCACGTCTGCAAAGGGCTTAGCACAGTGAGTGACCCCAGAGGGTGCTCAATAAATGATGAGGTGGGATTGCTAAGCACTCTTCCTTCTCAGTCCAGGCTCTTGGGACCAACCTGTGCTCAGGGCTAAGGCTCAGGGGAAAGAGCGTGCGAAAGGCTGGAGATGGGTGGTGATTATCAGCCAGCTGGCTGATGGCACACAGTTAAGCCCAAAGTGGGAAACCATGTCTCAGCTCCTGGGCCTGGCTGTGTGGGCACCCAGGGCCCTCACCATAGTTCTGCTGCTTCAGCTGGCTCAGGATCCTGAGGGCTCTTCGTTCTGGGACTTCCAAGGTGTCTGCCTGCTGCGGGTTGTAGGGAAGCTTCTTCCGGGACCGCAGCCGGCCAATGGCCGGTTCCATCTCTTGGGCCTTACAGGTGCCTTCCTTCAGCTTCTTCTGGTAATAGCTGGGGAGGCAGTGCCACCCAGCTCAGCCCGGCCGTGTTTAATTCACCCTCCTCCTCCCTTACTCTTCCTGAGCCCCTGTTCTGTCTGGCCAGCTCAAGAGCAGGGCCACAAGAGATCTGGGTTTTAGTCTTGGCTCAACCATTAACTTCCTGTGACTGTGGGCGAGTCACTGCCCTGCTCTGGGCCTCAGTCACCCCTATGTAAAGTGGGGGGAAATGGTTATCTCTACCGGTCACTGGAAGTCACTTGACTTCTCTAAACAGATCAGTCAACGTTTTTATAAGGTTAAAAACAAAGCTTAAATAACAAGACCCATTAAGCATTCAGCAGATTGACTCAAGGAAAGAGCATGGTAAATGTTGCCCATGATTTCTGTCACTGGTATTTTTACTTAGATGTGCAAGTGCTTTGTAAGCCAGCTGTGCAGTTAACTCCTCCTCATCTTCCAGATTGCAGCTTAAGGGCCATCTCTTCCAGAAAGTCCTCTCTCCTCCAATAGACGAGTTAGGCTCCCACTATAGGCCCCCTGACAACTTGTACTTAACCCTATCACAGCCCACTTAATATTCTTAACTCATCACTACTTGCCTTTTCCCCACTAGACAGCAGCACCATTCATTCATTCATTCAAATATTTATTGAGTGTTTACTGTATGCTGGCCACTCACCTAAATGCTTGGGAAAGAGCAGTGCAGGAGATATTCATATAAGGTCCTTGTGTCATCTCTCAGCCCCACCTCTTACTCCAGCCACTGTCACAGCAACCACTTCTACGTGGGCCTCAACCAGCTCTGCACAGGGACAACCTGGCACAGTCTCACCTCAGGTCTTACCTCCTGCTGCTTGCTCCAGAGCCTCTCTGACACATATGCGCCCCAGAAGTGCAGGGGAGTTAAACACCTGTGTGGGGCACCCTTGACAAAGGAAGCAGCAGCTGAGGTATACAGGCTCCTCTCTCTTCCCCTGACGGTTCTGAGCCACCATTCATAGTCTCCTCAGAAGAGCCTGGGGATGGTTGACTCAGTAGTACATCATTGTACTGGCTTATCCTCCTTCTGTGTTCATGTCCCTTCCCTCACTTCTGCTCCCTGGTATCACTTTCTAAATCAACTACCTAGGCACATATCTAGTAGGAGAGTCAGACCATGAACAAGTAAATAAATTATGGTACCATGTGAGGAGTGATGGGTGTTCTGAGAGAAAGTAAAAGCTGAGTAGGAGGTAGTGATGAGCTATTTTGTCCACAGTAGTCGGTGAAAGTCTCGAGGTGGTGGCATTTGAGCAAAATGAGGGGAGGAAGCAAGCTAAGTGGATATTGGGAAGAAGCCTCTTTCAGGCAGAGGGAATGGCTTGCGAAAAGGCCAGGAGGTGCGAAAGAGCTTGGTGAGCTCTAGGAACAGAGGGGCTAGAGCTTGTGTGTGAGGGAGAAGGGGGTAGAAATGGGCAGCAAGATGGGAGGGCCAGACTACCTGGGACTTTGTAGGCAGTGATGAAGGGTAGGCATGCTACTCAGAGTGTCAGGAAGCCCTTAGGGCTTAAGCGGGGGGCTCTGCTAGGGCCTCTGCCTATCCCTGAAGCCTGGAATTTTGGGTTTTAATGAGCTTCACACAGAGAAAATAGAAAATGAATACCAGAGCCCTCAAATGGAGATTGGCTCTAGACCCCTGTGTAAAATTAGAACCTGAAAAGGCACCATCCTGAGTAAAAAGATGGACTAGAAAATAACTTCACCCCACAGGTGCCAACAGGACATGAGCAGAGTGTGTGTAACTTTCTTGGTCACAATTTTAAAGGAAATTGCTTGCTCTCTACTTCCTCTCCTTCCCCTTCTTGTGGGCTTGAATTTAGATGTGTTGCTGGTAAATTGGCTTAGGATTGACCTAGGGAATGGTGGAAGAATAAGTGGGAAAGAAACTGGGTGCTTGAGCAACCTTGCCTTCCTGCCTGCTTCCTCCAAGCCATCAATATGAGAGAAATAAACTATATTGTTTTAACTATAGTACATTGGGGTCTATTCCTTAATGAATACACTAATCTAGAATTCTATACCTAGCTAAACTATTCAGTAAGTGTGATGGTAGAATCAAACACTTTTGTAGACATACAAAATCTCAGAACTCTTGCCTTCCATGCATCCTTTCTCAAGAAGGTACTGGAGGGCATGTTCTTCCAAAATGAGGGCATAAACCAAAAAAGAAAAGGAAGATATACATACAGAAAATAAGAGATCTAACACAGGAGAAAGACAAAAGTTAAAGGAAGATGGTGAAGGGAGATCCCACAATGGCAGTGCAACTGCCATAGAGGACAACCAGTTTAGATTGGATCACTATAGCTTAAAAGACAGAAATTTCAAGGGCTGGCATTCCCATACCTGTCGCTGAATTACTGCCTTTCTAACCCCAAAAAGCTACTGGTGAAACATGCTCCCATTATTTTTTTTTTTTTTTAAAGCAAATCAAACCAAGAAAGAGTAAGCAAACCAAGAAAAAGTAAGACATGTGATCCAGTAGACAGAATTCCAGAGGAAAGGAAGAAAGAATTCCTAGGATGACAACAAACTCCCAAGATGACGGCTCTGTAGCATGCCTAAGAAGAAATTAATCCAAAAATGAGAAGAATGGAATTACTTAGAAAATGCCTCCAAGGAAAACAAAGCTCTAGGAAGGTATAAGAATTGTCAATGAATACAAAGAAAAAAAAAAATCAAGGCAATTGTCAACTTTTAGGAAATAAAAAAAAACAAGAAAGGAAATGAAATCATTATATAAAAAATGCTCAGCTATGAATAATTGTGTAGCCATAATATTAGAAACCCCAAACATTTAGTAAAATTGATAATATATTTGAATGGGGAAGGAGGAGCTGAGGGGATAGTTGTATCAGACAGCTAAATTCTTACCATAACAAGAAGTCAGTAGATACAAGTCTAAAAATCATTAACCAAAATATTGTAGTACATCCATATTATGTAGAAGTAACTGCCAAAAATACCCAAGAAGAAAGAGAAAGCCTGGAGAGGGTGTGGAGAAAAGGGAACCCTCCTACGTTATTGGTGGGAACGTAAATTGGTGCAGCCACTATGAAAGACAGTATGGAGGTTCTTTTAAAAACTAAAAATAGAGTTACCATATGAACTAGCAATCCCAATCCTGGGCATATATCTGGAAAAGATGAAAGTTCTAATTTAAAAAGATACATGCACTCCAATGTTCATAGCAGAACTATTTACAATAGCCAAGACATGGAAGCAACCCAAATGTCCATCAACAGAGGACTGGATAAAGATGATAAAATATAAAATGGAATTAAAAAAGAATGAAATAATGCCTTTTGCAGCAACATGGGTGGACCTAGAGATAATCATACCAAGTGAAGTAAGTCAGAGAAAAGACAAATATCATATGATACCACCTATATGTAGAATATTAAAAAATGATATAAATGAACTTATTTACAAAACAGAAATAAACTCACATAGAACACAAACTAACTGGTACCAAAGGGGTAAGGGGGGGTGATAAATTAGGAGTTTGGGTTAAAATATACACACTACTATATAGAAAACAGATAAAGAACAAGGACCTACTGTATAGCACAGGGAAATATATTCAATACCTTGTAATAACCTATAGTGGAAAAGAATCTGAAAAAGAATACATGTATATATGTAACTGAATCACTTTGCTATACACCTGAAACATTGTAAATCAACTATACTTCAATTAAAACAAAACAAACAAAAAAACCTCCCCACAAAGAAAACAAGGTCCATGCGGCTTCACTGTAAGTTCTATCAAACCTTTAGAGGAGACTGAATACCAAGATTTCATGAACTCTTTCAGGATATGAGAACACGTAACTCATTTTATGATGCCAGCATTATACTAACAGGAACGCTAGATATCACCCAAAAAGTAAGTTAACGACCAATATCTCCTTTGAACATAGGTGCCAAAATTCTTAACAAAATAGCAGGTTGAATCCAATAATATATTAAAAGGGTAATACATTACAACTAAGTGGAGTTTTTCCAAAGAATACATTTTACATTGAAAAATCAGTTTTATCTACTATATTAACAGAATGTAAGAGAAAAACCTTGTAATCATCTCAAGATGCAGAAAAAGCATTTGACAAAATTCAACTCCCATTCATAATAAAAACTCACAGCAAACTAGAAATAGAAAGGAACTTCCTCAACATGATAAAAGTATCTACAAAAATCCTATAGCTAAAGTCAAGCTTAATGGTGAAAGATTGATTGCTTCCCCCATGATCAGGAACAAGGCAAAAATGTTTGCTGTCATCACTTTTGTTTTACTTAAGGTCTTAGCCGGTGTAATAAAACAAGAAAAAGGGGGCTTCCCTGGTGGCGCAGTGGTTGAGAATCTGCCTGCCAATGCAGGGGACACGGGTTCGAGCCCTGGTCTGGGAAGATCCCACATGCCGCGGAGCAACTAGGCCTGTGAGCCACAATTACTGAGCCTGTGCGTCTGGAGCCTGTGCTCCACAACAAGAGAGGCCGAGATAGTGAGAGGCCCGCGTACCACGATGAAGAGTGGCCCCCACTTGCCGCAACTAGAGAAAGCCCTCGCACAGAAACGAAGACCCAACACAGCCATAAATAAATAAATAAATAAAAATTTTTTTAAAATAGCCTTTATAATGAGAATTTGGTTAAAGAAGGGGTTTCAGCAGCTTTGGCTGTAAAAAAAATAAAAAACAAGAAAAAGGAATAAATGCTAATGGATTGGAAAGGAAGAAGTAGAGCTTTTTTCACAGATGACATCATTGTGTGTGTAAAAATCTTAAGAAATCTATTATAAAAAGCTACCAGCACTAGTAAGTGAGTTTAGCAAGGTCATAGGATACAAGATCAATATACAACAATAAACTATACTTCTGTAATACCAGCAATGAGCAATTGGAAAATGGAAACATCTACAACAGTATAAAATATGAAATACTTATGGATATATATATATATATATATATTTTAAAGCTTCTTAACCATGAACTCTCATGCTTTGCAGAGGTCTTAACTCTCAGCACCTTATCACTACTCGTGGATATATTCAACAAAACATGTAAAAGATCTACATCTTGAAAACTACAAAATCCTGCTGAAATTAGAGACTTAAATAAGTGAAGAGTTATACCATGTTCATGGACTGAAAGACTTGTTATTATTAAGATGTCATTTCTCCCAAAATGAACATATAGATTCAATGCAATCCCAACAAAATACCAGCAGGCTCTTTTATAGAGATTGACAAACTGATTCTAAAATTTATATAGAAATGCAAAGGACCTAGAATAGAACAGGATCTAGAACTCTTTGAAAAAGAACAACTTGGAGGACTTACTCTACCTGATTTGAATACTTACTATAAAGCTGCAGTAATCAAGACCTATGTGGTATTTGCAGAAATATAGACACAGGACGAGAATAAAGAATCCAGAGGTAAACCCAAGTGTATATGGTCAATTAATTTGGGGGGGGGTACCTTCTATTTATAGTGTATTTTTTTTTCTTAACTAAGTTTTTTTTGATAGACTTTTTTAGATTCACAGAAAATTGAGTAGAAAGTGCAGAGAGTTCCCATATACCCGCTGCCCTTCCCCCCCCCACACCCACAGACTCCCCCATGATCAACATCTCCCACCAGAGTGGTACATTTGTTACAACTGATGAACTTACACTGACATATCATTATTACCATAAGGCCATAGTTTACCTTAGGGTTCGCTCATAGTGTTGTACATTGTATGAGTTGTGACAAATGTGAAACGACATGTATCTACCATTATGGTAATACAGAATAGTTCCATTGCTCTAAAAATCTGTGCTCCACTTCCCTCCCTCTCCCCTCACTCCAGTAAGCACTGATCTTTTTACTGTCTCCATTGTTTTGTCTTTTCCAGAATGTCACATAGTTGGAACTGTAAAGTATGTAGCCTTTTGAGATCAGTTTTTTTCATGTAGCAATATGCATTTAAGTTTCCTCTGTCTTTTCATGGTTTGATGGCCCTTATTAGTGCTGAATATTCCACTGTATAGGTGTAGCACAGTTAATTTTGTGTGGACTAAGTTTTCAATTCATTTGGGTAAATACCAAGGAGCACAATTGCTGGATCATATTGTAAGAGTTTGTTTAGTTTTGTAAGAAACCACCAAACTGGAACTTCCCTGATGATACAGTGGTTAAGAATCTGCCTGCCAGTGCAGGGGACACGGGTTCGATCCCTGGTCCGGGAAGATCCCACATGCCGCAGAGCAACTAAGCCTGTGCCCCACAACTACTGAACCTGTGCTCTAGAGCCCGCATGCCACAGCTACTGAAACCCACGCACCTAGAGCCCAAGCTCCACAACAAGAGAAGCCACCACAATGAGAAGCCCGCACACCGCAACTAGAGAAAGCCCATGTGCAGCAACGAAGTCCCAACGACGAAGACCCAATGCAGACAAAAAATAATTAATTAATTAATTTAAAAAAAAACAAAAACACCAAACTGTCTTCCAAAGTGGCTGTACCATTTTGCATTCCCACCAGAAATGAAACGAGTTCCTTTTTTTAATAGATTTATTTTATTTATTTATTTATTTATTTTTGCTGCATTGGGTCTTTCATGTTTACGTATGCATATATATATATATATATATAAAAATATGTATGTAATGTTTTTCTACTCCAGATGGTATTGATAAAAATTAACTTGTAAGAGAGCTGTATTTAATTGGCTTAAAGAAAGGGAAAAAAAGCTTATATAAATTAAGACTAGTTAAACAAGCATATGTTATCTCTACCAGATGTTTAATATTATAATGCTATGAATTCAACCTAAGAACAAAATGTACAATTAAAGTGCATTGTTTGATGTATGTCAACCATGACAGTAAATTAAAAGTAAAAAAGAATGGAGAGAGCCATATGTTTAACTTTCTAGGTTCTTTGTCTCTGTGATTTCTTTTTTTCTTTTTTAATTTTTATTTCTTTTTGTATTTTGTCCACGCTGTGCAGCTTGTGGGATGGTTCCTGGACCAGGAATCGAACCCAAGCCTCCACAGTGAAAGCGCCAAATCCTAACCACTAGGCCACCAGGGAACTCTTTGTGATTTCTGATACTTTACTGATTTGTCCACAAAGAAACTAATGTATATATATATATATATATATATATATATATATATATATATATATATATACACACACACACACACTAATATATATATATACACACATTATTATATATATTAGTATGTGTATAGATCTGAATCACTTTGCTGTACACCTGACACTAACACAACATTGTAAATCAACTACACTTCAATAACAAAAAAAGTTTTACAAACAAATTAGTCTTACTCTGATTATCCGATAAAAATGGAACTGATTGTGGAGAGAAAAATTCTATGTTTCAATAAAAACTATAACACACCTTTGTAGGCTGTTGAACAGTTCACTTACTTTGAGCTTTTTGTCCTCTTTATAAACTGGCTCCTGCCACTTTGTGTATTCACAAAGTGAATCAACGTTTCTAGTAATCAACATTTCTAGTAATCAACATTTCTAGTTTCCCCCCACCCTCCTGACCTGGCATCACTGAAAACTAGAACTGCCCTTTTCCCAATGCCCTGCAAGCTAAAGCGACTTAATGTAAACTTCAAAAAGAAAAAATCACTGCAGCAGATCATGTATAACAACCCTGTATGCCTGCTGCTGCTGTTAGTTCACTGGAACACCCAATGCCGTCACCAAAGACATTCAAACAGCAAGCCAGAAAATTCATCAGAGAGCCACCAGATAGCCTCACTCCACCATCTTTTTTTGGCCACTGTGCGGCATGCAGGATCCGAGTTCCCCAACCAGGGATCGAACACGTGCCCCCTGCAGTGGAAGCGCAGAGTTTCAACCACTGGACCGCCAGGGAAGTCCCTCAATCCACCATCTAAAGATGCTTTGAACCTGACATGTAAGAATCTCACAATTAACTGCCCTCTGGCCTCAAAAACTGAGTTTACAATTTATTCTAACCATTAACCTCTGTTTCTCTTTTGTTTCCAAAGAAATGTCCCTCATTAAATGCTTGCTAGCAGCTCACCATATAAAGGCCTAAGTTAGGTGGGTGCCCTACTCCCACCTATACCATCGCCTCCTAAAATGAGCTCTGACTGTCACTGAACTGACCTGTTCTCAGGACTAAGCGATGGATCCAGGCAAATACAGGATCATGTGCTTAGATTTGTTCTTTTCTGCTTGTTCCGATCTATGTTTTCCTCCCCCTTTCACAGATCTCTTTGCAACTTCTAACCCAACTTTTTCTCCACGGCCACCAACTCAGCTTTTTATAGATGAAACTTCTAGGGAAGTGCCAGATGGAGGAAATGAAGGCGTTTAGGACATGCCACCCCAATATGTGCCACTTCGGCATGTTGGTTATTTTGAGTTAAAGGCACTTGAAAAACAGTAGATGCAAGAAGGGTCCACTGACTTTTTCTTTCTAAAAGCAGGAGACAAAATTCCCAGGTGAAAGCTGCCCTCCCTGAACCAGGAGGAAGAAACATTCTTATCACAAGAGAGGAAGAGGGAATTTCGCGGTGGTCCAGTGGTTAGGACTCCGCGCTTTCACTGCTGCGGGCCAGTGTATACGTGTGGTGTGGCCAAAGAAAAAAACAAAAAAAAGAAGAGTCCAGGCCAAGAGAACTCTACAAACAGACATGGTTAAAATAACTCTTATCTTCCTCATTCTGCATATATATATATATATATATATATATTGTTTTTTTTTTTTTGGGCTGCGCTGGGTCTTCGTTGCTGCGTGCGGGCTTTCTCTAGTTGCAGTGAGCGGGGGCTACGCCTCGTTGCGGTGCGCGGGCTTCTTATTGCGGTGGCTTCTCTTGTTGCACAGCACAGGCCCTGGGTGCGCGGGCTTCAGTAGTTGTGGCACACAGGCTCAGTAGTTGTGGCTCGTGGGCTCTAGAGCACAGGTTCAGTAGTTGTGCCACACGGGCTTAGTTGCTACGCGGCATGTGGGATCTTCCTGGACCAGGGCTCGAACCCATGTCCCCTGCATTGGCAGGCGGAATCTTAACCACTGCGTCACCAGGGAAGCCCCTGCCCATATATTTTAGTTACTTTTCTACAGTTGCTGCTCTTTTTTTAACCTTGTATGCAAGCCCCTTGGCCTTGTCAGTTCTTTGGGTCTTCATTATTCTTGTCAGGGCTCCCATGTGCGTGTAAGTTAAACTTGTATGCTTTTCTCCTGTTAGTCTGTCTTACATAAGTCCCAGCTGGAAGCTCTAAGAGGGTAAAGGAAAATTTTACCTCCCTTACACACTAAATGTCATTTTTTACTTGAAAAAAGGACAAACTATGGTTATGCAGCCTTGTGTATTTTGGCGGATATTTTCTTGAAAATGGATGAAGTTAGCCCATCCTTTCAAGGAAAACAACTGACAGCATTTGTTACCTATGACAAAATTAAAGCTTTCAAGTAAAAAATTAGAATTTGGGAAAACAAATCCATTATCATGGGACTTCCCTGGTGGTCCAGTGGTTAAGACTCCGAGCTCCCCATGTAGGGGTCCCGGGTTTGATACCTGGTCAGGGAACTCAGATCCCCACATACTGCAACTAAGCCCAAGTGCTCTAGAGCCCACACACTGCAACTAGAGAGCCCGTGCACCGCCACGAAGAGCCTGAGTGCCCACGTGCCACAATGAAGACCCAGTGCAGCCAAAATAATATAAATAATAAATAAAAATAAAATTTAAAAAAATCCATTATAATAAGCATGCATCATATGCATGTTCATACACAGAATAGTTTATAACAGTCAAATGAGTGAACTGTAGCCTCACACAACACTTCTAATATTTAAAAAAAAATTTTTTTAAAGCAAGGATGACTTTATTTTATTTATTTATTTATTTTTGGCCGTGCCACGTGGCTTGTGGAATCTTAGTTCCTCAACCAAGGATCCAACTTGGGCCCCAGCTGTGAGAGTGCCAAGTCCTAACCACTGGACCGTCAGGGAATTCCATAAAGACTTTTCTGACATTAGGGGTGATATTAATAATTATACGTATAATATATAGAATAACTACAATGAAATGTGTCAACATTTAGAAGATACGCAATATGTTCTAAATGAACAATGCATGTTACAAAAGCCATTCATGGGAAAAGATCCATTTAAACTACAAAACAGACCAATAGATTTTTATTTAAAAGAGTACGAGGGTACTTCCCTGGCAGTGCAGTGGATAGGACTCTGTGCTCCCAATGTAGGGGACCTGGGTTCGATCCCTGGTCAGGGAACTAGATCCCACATGCATGCTGCAACTAAGAGTTCTCCTGCCACAACTAAGGAGCCCTGGAGCTGCAACTGAGGAGCCTGCTGGCCGCAACTAAGACCCCACGCAACCAAATAAATAAATAAATATTTTTTTTAAAAAAAGAGTACAACGAACAGTTCACAGATATGGCTTCAGATTCCATATTGCAACCAACTTTTAAGACACTACTGCTCGTCAAGTTTGGTGTACTATCAAAGAAAAATACCTCCATGATATGTGGGATATTAAGTGAAAAGGCTATTAAAATACTTTTTCCAATTACATATTTGTGTGAGGCCGGATTTCTTCATATACTTCAACCAAAACGACAGATTGCAACAGATTGAATGCAGAAGCATATAGGAAAATCCAGCCAACTTCTTTTGTTCCAGACACTGAAGAGATTCTCAATATTGTAAAGCAATGCCATTCTTCTCATTAACTTTCTTGTTTGTTTGTTTTGGAAAATATTGTTATTTTTTCATTTAAAATTAACATTAACATGTAATGGGATTATCTTTGTTAAATAAATTAATAGATATTTTTTAGATCTCTCAGTTTTAAGTTCATATATAGAAAATATTGACTGTTTCCTAGACCAAAAAGTTTTAAAACTGCTGCTCTGGAGAAACTCTTGCCCAGGTATCCTGGAGACATATACAAAATATTAACACTGTTTCTACCATGGCTGGAAACTGAACATAGACCTAATGTCCATCTGCAGAACAAATACATATATTGTGATGTAGTCATACCAGATAATAGTATGTAGCAGTGAAAATGATAAATGATCTACAGCTATGCATAAGAACATGGATGAGTCACAAATACATAACACTGAGAAGAAAAAGCAAGTAACAGAGGACTTATGAGTCCACTCCGATAGAGGTAAAAAATATGGAAAGCTAAACAATAAAGTATTCAGGAATACAAACAAGTGTGAGTCAAAATTTAAAAGTGCCACTGCAGGGCTTTCCTGGTGGCACAGTGGTTAAGAATCCGCCTGCCAATGCAGGGGACACGGGTTCGAGCCCTGGTCCGGGAAGATCCCACATGCCGCGGAGCAACTAAGCCCATGAGCCACAACTACTGAGCCTGTGCTCTAGGGCCCGTGTGCCACAACTACTGAGGCCACGTGCCACAGCTACTGAAGCCCATGTGCCTAGAGCCCGTGCTCCGCAACAAGAGAAGCCACTGCAATGAGTAGCCCGCACACCGCAACGAAGAGTAGCTCCCGTTCACCACAACTAGAGAAAGCCCGCGCGCAGCAACAAAGACCCAACGCAGCCAAAATAAATAAATAAATAAATAAATATGTAAATAAAATTTATTAAAAAAAAAAAAAGTGCCACTGCATATCCACCAGACTGACTGAAACTAGCAAGACTGACAGTATGGATTTGCACAAGATGTGGAGCAACTGGAACTCTGGTACATTGTTGATGTGAGTGTAAAATGGTAGAATCACTTAGATAAAAAAGTCTGGCTGTTTCTTGTAAGTAAAATACACCTATCCTATGACCCAGCAATTCCATTTCTGGGTATTTACCCAAGTAACAAAATATATGTCCACACAAAGACTTGTACAAAAATGTTAATAGCAGCTTTACTCATTATAACCCAAAACTGAAAACAGCTCAGAAATCTACCCATGAAAGGATGGATGAATGAACTGTGGTATATTCATCCAATGGGATACAATAATAAGAAGGAGTGAACCGTTGCTGCCCACAGCAACATGGATGAATCTCAAAAGCATTATGCTGAGTGAAAGAAGCTAGACACTAATGACATATACGGTTTGTTTCCATTTATATGAAGTTGTCAGACAGGCAAAACCAATCTGTAATGGAAAAAAAAAATTAGAAGAGTGATTGCCTCTGGGCGGGGGGGCGGTTCAGGGACCAACTGGGAAGGGTCATGAGGGCACTTTCTGGAATGATGGTAAAGTTCTGTATATCTTGAAAGGGGTTCAGGTTGCTGGGGTGTGGGCATGTGTTGAGACCCATTCAATGATACACTTAAGATCTGTGCATTTCACTGAATGTACATTATACCTCACAATATGCGGGGGGGGGGGGGGGTGGGAACTCTATGCAAATATTGATCATTAGCTAATGCCATGTATGCTGAAGTATTTAGAGGGAAATAACTATCATTTACTTTGAAATGAATAAAAAAATAATACAGATCAATGAACAGATAGAGGGATAGAAGCATGGCAAAAGAAGTATGGTAAAATGGCAACAGTAGAATCTAGGTGGTGGGTATATAAATGTTCACTGTAAAGTTCTTTTAACTTTGCCATATGTATGAAATTTTCAATAAACGATAAGGGAAGAAATAAGCAGTGAAATTTTAAAACAAAAAGCAAAGGAATAAGGGTTGGTTCTTGTTAGGGAGAAAGTACTTTGTGATTGGGGTAGGGCACACAAGGGCTTCAAGATTACTGGAATTATCTATTTTTAAACTGGAGAAATTGATAGCTGAGAATTTGTTTTATTGCTTTTAAAATTATACATTTGTCGTCTTCAGAGTTATATATGTTTAGTGATTTTTAGATGCCGGGAGGAAGAAAGATCTCTTGTCTTTGGGGTTTGCTAAGTTGGTATTAGTGGAACAGCCTGCAGTCATTCTCCCTCCTCCAGCCCCTGCCGAAAAAGCCTGGTCTGTTGCAGGAAAAAATGATCCAACTTTCTGAGCGATAGGGACAAGCTTCTGTGTGCTGCAAGTGAGACCAGGTGGGCCATTCTGCCTTGACCCTCTGCTTCTAGCCCTCGAATGTTCATGTTGTTTTTGTACACAGCCGTCTCTTCCTTAGGTGAACCACTAACCACCCACTAGCCCACTCTGGCAACACGGGGAGGCTTCCACCTCGTGTTCTCTAGCCCTAGACAGGCCCTATCACATTCCCTTTCTGGGACTGCTGTATGAGTACTGCAAGAAGGTATTCCTCTTGCTGCTGAGGTTGCAAAACAAGGAGGGTATGAGTAGAGTAGAGGCTGCCGGTTGCCATCCTTCCCACTGTGGGAGGAGCCTCGCTGAGCTTGAAGCTAATGCAGAGATGAGCGGGAGAGATAAAGCCTGAATGGTATCATCTGGTCTCCTAGATCCAGCCATTCCTGAGGCCCTGAGAAGTGATGCGAGCCAGTACATTCCTCTGTTGTGTAAGCCAGTTTTATGTGGGTTTCACTGGCAACTGAGAGTCCTAATTATCGAAAGTCCTCAGCTGCCAAAACGCTAGGTGCCATTTCTGTGTCCGCAACCCTCCACTCCCAACAGCCAGTCCTACTCACCTGGTGATCTCCTCTAAGGCTGCCTCAGGTAAGGCCAGCATCTCCACCAGCAGGGACAGGATCTCAAAGAGCAGAGTGCGGGGGTTTGGGGGAGACGTGTCCGTCAGGGCCTTCTCTTCTGGGGACGTGGGATGGTGGCTGCTGTTACCACTTAACAGCCCTGGATGCCTAACGGCCCCAGCAGCCACCTGGCCCCTCCCCCCAGCTCTGAGTGCCCTGGGCTCACCCCTGCTCACCCACAGAGCAGAAGAAGCGCTTGGTGTCTGTCATCACAGCCAAGAAGTCTTTGAAGTTCACGTGGCCGTCTCCTGTGGAGGCCAGAAGAATACAGGGTGGCCAGGGGCCTTTCAGAGCAGGCTCGGGCATTGCAACCCAGGCACGGTTATTAGCATTTACTCATTGGGTTTGATTATAAAAGTAACGCATATTCAATGCAGAGAGCGTGGTGCACACAGGAAAGTAGAAGGTGAAAATTAAAATCTCCTGGGTTAGAAGCTCCCAGAAGTTCCTGGAAGCAGCAGACTGGGTTCATGTCATAGGTGTACCACTTACTATCTTTGTGACCTTGGCAAAGTCTCTTAACCCCACTAAGCCCTAGTTTTCTCATCTATAGGGTGAGGATGACCATAACACCTTTCTCATGGGAGAGAAATTGAGGCAACGTGCTCAGAATAGGGCCATGCATATAATATACGCTCATTAAATGTCAGCAACTCTTATTACAGTGTGCTAGTCTCTGCATGAGAACATATTTGTACCTACAATTTTCCCACTTCGGCCTTCAAAGCCCTGCTAGACCTGCCTGTTACCTGTCTCCAGCCTCACCTGGTACCAAACTCCTTAACGCTAACCTGCTCTCCCACCAGGGGCCACATTCTTCCCTGTTGCGGGCCTTTGCGCGTGCTGCTTCCTCTTCCTAGAATTCTCTCCACCACCCTCCAACTCTTTTTGTTTGTTTGTTTGTTTTTTGTTTGTTTGTTGTGGCCGTGCAGGATCTTAGTTCCCCAACCATGGATTGAACCCGGGCCCCGGCAGTGAAAACGCAGAGTCGAAAACGCGGAGTCCTAACCACTGGACTGCCAAGGAATTCCCTCCAATTCATTCACTTAATGCTCCCCCTTGACCATCACTTCCTTAGGGAAGTCAGACCAGTGCAGGTCAGACCCCCTGTTGGACACTCTCATAGAACCCTAGTACTTGAACCACACACTCATAAGATCTGGGATTTAACTGAAGCTCTGGGAGACAGGAACTGGCTGTTTTGTTCTGCACTGTGTCTTCAGGGCTTAAGACAGAGAGGTGCTTGGCAAATGTTCTCTGAACTACTTGACAAATTAATGAGTGGTCTCTAATTCTTAAAGCCACCCTTGCGGTGGGGGGAGCACCTAATACTCTTATCCCCATGTCACAGATGAGGCCTGAGGCATAGACAAAAGTAGGCTGTTGCCTGGGGTCATGTAGGGGCCGAGCTGAGGTGAATTCTTAGCTTGTGCCTGAGGATTCGAGCTCAGGCAGTGATGGAGGAAGCAGAGCTGACACTCAGAGGTCAGGAGCCCAGGCCTCCTACAGCTCCGCTGTGTTCCCTGCATCTAGCCAACCAAACCACATGTGATGCTTCTCACCCTGTGCCCTATTCCCTTTGTCCAGGTTATTTCTGTCACCAGCAATGCCCTTCTTCCTTCCTCTCTCCCTGCCTAACTCCTGCTTCATCTTTCACAATTTGGCTCAGGCATCACCTCCTCCAGGAAGCCTTCCTTCCTGATCCCTTCCTCCAAGCCACCTTAAGCGCTGCTTCCTTTGGCAACTCTTCCTTCTGTGTCATTGACTGTGTGAGCACCTCGAGGGCAGGTCTCATAGGTCTTACACATGTCTTTATTCCCAGTGCCCAGCACAGGAATGGACACACAGTAGGCAGTTAATAAATATTTAGTGAATGAATAATACCAGCAGTTAATGTCTCCCGGATGCATGCTGTGCACCAAGTGTTGTGCTCCATGCTTTGCCTGGATTATCTCATTTAATTATTATAGCAGCCCAGTGAGATGTGTATTGCTGTAAGCCCCGTTTTACAGGTGGGGAAACTGAGACTTGGTGAACTTCAGTGATTTGTCCAAGGTCATACAGCTGGTAAAATGAGTGACCAAGCCATGGAGGAATGTCAGATGAAGCACACGTAAAGCTCCGGAGGGAGTGATCTCAGAGATCACCTACATCTTAGGTCAGGAAATAGGTCTTGGTCATCTCTGGGTCCCCAGAACCTGGCACTGATTAGGTACTCAGGGAGCCCTAACTTTGGGGCCAGGACCAGCTACATCATTTGTGGGGCCCAGTTCAAAATGAAAATGCAGAATAGGGCACCTCTTTGAAAAATTATCAAGAATTTCTAGACTGTAACAGCAGCAGAGCATTAAACCAAAGTCAGGACCCTGTAAGCGCAGAGCCCTGTGTGACTGCACAGGTCTCATGCTGCCCATGAACCTGACCCTGCCTGGGGTTCAGGATGAAGCCTCCCCCCAACTCACCATCGATGTCAGCACTGCTCAGGGCATCCTCCACCTGGGCCGGCGTCAGGGAGATGCCCACGAGGAGCAGGATGTTCTCCAGGCTCTGTGCATCCACCTCGCCATGACCACTGAAGACCTCAAAGTAGCTGCGGAAGGCTGGGGTGGGCAGTGGGGTTATGTTTCTACCATCCATCCCATCCGCTCCAACCAGCCCCTGTCCAGCCTTCTCTATCACCATGGCTGGGTGGAGGGACAAACTTAACTAAGAGTGAAAGCGGAGGGGTGTGGACCCATTGACTCACTTCACTCTCTAGTACAAGGTCAGACCAAGGGCTCAGCTGGTGTGGCAAAAGCTAAGCTAGTTAGCCGCCTTCACCTTGCATCAGAACATGCCCACTTTAGGGCACCCCTGCTGTGTGCCAGGCACTGTGCTAAGCTCTTTATAGCCATGTTCTCATTTAATTCTTACAACAGCCTGGTACGAGTAGAATGCTTATTCCCTTGTAAAGATGGGGAAACTGAGGCTCAGAGGTTAGAGGACCAGATAGATCTTTCTGACTCTGAGTCTGTGCCTTGGCTTTGGGGCTCTGCAGTTACTTATCTGGATACACATAGCCTCTAAGACAGCTTCATTTGTCTGGACCAGAGCAGAGGACCAGGAAAAATGCTGAGAAAGTCCCAGAACAGCACCAATTGATAGAAAAGTCGTGTCCTGGTCATAACGTGTGTGGTGTCTGGTTTCACAGCCCACAGCAAAATCCAGGTTAGAATCAACAGACCTAGTGATAAGATGGGCTCTGCCATTTACTAAGAAGCTAGGTTGCTGTTACGAGCTAAATTGTGCCCGCTGCCTAAACTCATATGTTGAAACCCTAATACCACCCCACCCCCATATCTTAGAATGTGATGATGTTTGGAGATAGGACCTTTAAAGAGGTGATTAAGTTAAAATGAGGCCATTGGGGTGGCCCCTAGTCCAACCTAACTGGTGTCCTTAAGAGAAGAGGAAACTTGGGCACACAAGAGACACCAGGGATGTGTGTGCACAGAGGAAAGACCATGTGAGGATACAGGGAGAAGGCAGACGTCTGCAAGCCAAGGAGAGAGGCCTCAGAAGAAACCAAACATACCAACACCCTGATCTTGGACTTCTAGCCTCCAGAACTATGAGAAAATAAATTTTAAGCCACTCATTTTGCGGTACTTCATTATGGCAGCCTGAGCAAGCTAATATAGTTGCCATGGGCAAGTCACTGTACTTCTCTGAGCCTCAATTTTCTTATCTGTAAGATGGACAGAACAACAGTACACCCTCCCAGAGAGGTTGTATTAATTCATTGCTTGGCACATCATAGACTCAGTAAGTCTCTGATGAACAGAACTGAAATGCGGGGAAGAGGTAGGGCTGGGATTAGGGTTGGACTAAGTGGTGAGCTGCCACAGGCAGGCACGCTGAAAAAGGAAAACTGAACAGCTCTCAAAGGTGGTAAGATCATCCCAAATGCAGGGTGGTTTGGACCATCAGAGCAGGTAGCCAGCTCTTTCCTCACCAGACAGGGCTGAGTCTTGGGGACAATGCTGAGTCTCTAAGCCAAAGTGGCACATTGTCCATGAACTCAGCTCAAGAAGATGGGGCAGTGGGCGCGGGACCTAGAAAAGCCCCTCCAAAAATAACTAGAGACTTTTAATGCTAAAAGGAGTGAACTTCAAGGATGGGGTCTAGGGAGCCAGAGAGCGCATTCAGGGAAGGCAGAAGAAGGGGCCGCTCTGGCCCTTCCTGGGGCCCAGACTTTGGGGAAGAGCGGAGGGTGGAAGGAGGGCACACACCTCCTCATCCAGGGCCAGAGCCAGGTGTGGCTGGGTTGGCAGTGGATGTGGATGGCTGATTAGGCCACCTCCAGAGCCCAGAGGAAGTGGCAATCACTCCTCCTCAAAGCGCAGGTAAGTGGAATCACAGGGCCCAACCCCAAGGACGATGGGGAGCAAAGGGCACAGTGCCTCGCCCAGGATGGATGTTCAGAACTTTTAAATTTTTTGGTGGAGGTGGGATGTGGTGGAAAATGGGGACCTGTGTGTAACTGAGCAGGACCCTATGGGGTCTTCCTGGGACAGACCCCCCGCCACCTCCCATGTCCTCTGCCTGCCTCTTCTTGTTTGTAGAAAAACTTTAGCCTCCTAGGCCTTCCCCGAGTTCCAAAGAATGGATTTAATCAGGGAAGTGAGAAAATGCAGAAAGAAAGGAAAACAGTCAAACAAGACAAAATAATAATAGTTCAGACATTAAACAAAGTTAAACAAAATAATAATAGTTCAGACATTAAACAAAGTCAAGGACATTTAGTTCCTCCTCAAGGGCTATAGATAATATTCTGAGCCATGTCCTTCGAGCTGTTTTGCAGATACTGAAACCCCTACCAAGTGGAAGAAGTTAACTGTATGCTGACCAAAAGCACGTAGACCCCAGGCTGGTTGGAACCAGGTTGATAATGTCAACTCTCAATTACCTCACCACCAACCAATCAGAAGAATGTCCGTGAGCTGATCACGCACCCCACAACCCTCTCTCTCACCCTCTCTTTAAACACCTTTCCCTGAAAGCCATCAGGGAGTTTGGGCCTTTTAAGCGCTGGCTGCCTGGACTCCTTGCTTGGAGCCTGCAATAAATGCTGCCCTTTCCTTCACCACAACCCGGTGTCAGTAGACTGACTTTACTGCGCGTGGGCAAGCAGACCCCAGTTTGGTTCAGTAACATGTCCAGGGCGGGTGGTCTTGTTAAATGGTGAGGGATGGTCTAGGACAGGTGGAGGCTCTGGAGCCCTGCGTCCCATCCAGGTGGCCTCTGCAAAGGACCAATAGCGTGGGCTTGGGTTGGGGTAGGCACAAACGTCTCCAAAAACGAAAGAGCTTTGCAGGGCTTGCTCCATTCATTCAGACAGGTGGCTCTGGAACAGGGAAGAGAACTGGACCCCAAGTGAGAGGACCCAGCAGGATTCTGGCTCCCCGACCCAGTGGTGTGTGAGAGTTTGGGTCAGCCTCCTACCCCACTAGCCAAGTGCAGGGCTGGGGTGGGTACCAGGGCAGCAGCATGATCAGCAACCCCATCTCCCACCCCGGGCTTATAAACCCAAGGACTGAGCGTTCTGCCTGCCCCGCAAGGGGCTCCCCTGGCCAGGCCCGCCCTCACCTTCCTCTTGCTTCAGTGTGAGGTGCTCTTCCGACCTCTCCTCCCAGGTCTGACGCACCTTCAGGAGGCAGTGTTCTTCCAGCTCCTGCCTGCAGAGGACAGAGCCCGGGCAAAGGGCACACATCTGGCCACCCACCCCGGCCCTGCACCAAAAGCTAGGGGCGGGTGAGGGGGAGCCGGGGCAGAGGGGGTCATGGGAGGAACCCTGGGGGAGGCTTTAAGAGGTCAGGAGAGTCTACGAGTGACCCAGAGGAGGAGCAAGGCAGAGGTATGGGGAGTCTAAAGGGGGTTAGAAAGAAAAAGGGGGTTGGCAATGAAAAAGGGGCCTAGGGGCTTCCCCGGTGGCACAGTGGTTGAGAATCTGCCTGCCAACGCAGGGGACACGGGTTCGAGCCCTGGTCTGGGAAGATCCCACATGCCGCGGAGCAACTAGGCCCGTGAGTCACAACTACTGAGCCTGTGCGTCTGGAGCCTGTGCTCCGCAACAAGAGAGGCCGCGATAGTGAGAGGCCCGCGCACCGCGATGAAGAGTGGCCCCCGCTTGCCGCAACTGGAGAGAGCCCGCGCACAGAAACGAAGACCCAACACAGCCATAAATAAATAAATAAATAAATAAATTTTTTTTTAAAAAAAGAAAAAGGGGCCTAGATATGAAAGATCAAGAGCTGGGAAAGACAGAGAGGAGACAGAAGTGAGGGGAAATGGAGGGGGGACACATGGGAGGGAACAGACAGGTGCAGTGACAGGGACAAGAATCTGGAAGAGAGTAGCCAGGGGCCCTGGGACCAGGCCCTGATCCCAGACACCCTTTCTGGGATGGCTCCTACCGTGCCTTGGGGTAATTCAGGCTCCTCTCCCCGCTGTGGTGCAAAAGTTCTGTCCTTCTCCAGCCCAGGTCTGATGCAGGGACCGGCAGGACCGTGACGGGCACTGAAGCTGGGGCTCCCATGGGGGCAGGAAGTGGCCCAGGGGCTGGCGGTCGGGCCCAGCATGGGGCCATGGCAGGAGCCGAGGCAGGGGTCTGAGGCAGGGTCAGAGGCAGGGTTGTGGCTGAGTTGCCAACCGGGGCAGAGACAGGCACGGGGGCCAGGGTCCTGGGGGACTTCCTGTTTGGCAGCGCGCGGGCCTTGGTGACCCTCCAACACGTGGCCTCCTCCTCTTCCACCTCCAGCAAGCACTTCATGAAGCCCGGCCGGGGGTTGCCAAGGTTCTGGGCCCCCGTGGCCCCCGCAGGCTCCTGAGGCTGCTTCTGAGTATGGTCCATCTCCCTCCTCTCTCCGATGTCCCTCGCCTCCTGGGAACAGGACCGCGGAGGGGATTTGGGAGGCCTCCAGCCAGCCAGATTGTCCCACAAAACTTCTCCCAGCCACCCACTCTGCAGCGGATCCTCACCCTGCCCCTCCCTCTCTGGGCCCCTGGGGAGGCCCACCTCTCTCCTGCAACCTACTAGGCTCCCACCCCATGTCCTCCCCCACCCCTGACCTGGGCTCTGCCCCCTCCTGGCTGTCTGAGCTGTGGTCTTGAGTGAGTTACTCCCCGTCTCACCACTTGTTTATTTGCTTCACTGCAATCAACACAATTTGCAATGGCCCTGTCCGTGCCTGTTGTTTGCCTGTCTGACCAGAAGTAAGTTTCCGGAGGGCAGGACCTCGTCTGCCTCTTTTATCCATATTGACCCAGCAGCCAGCTTGTGGTAGGCACTCGATAAATTCCCACTCGTTCATTCAGCAAATGCAGCACCTCCTGCATCCGTCCCTTTAGAGGGATGAGCTGTCCCCTGCCTACCTCCAACCAGGCCACACGCCACGCAGGCTCCAGCCCAGCCCTTTCTCTCGTTCAAAGATGTAGCTCTCACCACACACCCGCTCTTCCTAAAGTATCAGCACTACCCTCTCCGCCAGATTACTCCCGTCAGCATGAAAACATGCTGTATTATCTTCCTTCTTTAAAAGAAAAAACTCTCCCGACAGTACAAAGCCTTCCAACTACCATCCCAGGTCTCTGCTCTTCCTTTAGAGCAAAATTCCTTGAAAGATTTGGCTGTACTCCGTCTCCACTTTCCTCCTATCTCCAGTCCGGCTTCTGCCACCACGCCCCAACCAGACTCTTGCAAGGCGGTGGTCAGATCTCTGCCCTCCTCAGAGCCTACCACTGAGCGGTGATAGACCCACATGACCACTCCATCCCTCTGGAAATGCCTTCTTCTCCAGACTCCCACTCAATCACCGGCTGGCTCCCTCCCTGAGTATTCATCAGCCTCCTTTGCTGGCTATTCCTTGCTCTTGCTCCATTTCTTTTTTTTTTTTTAATGTATTTATTTATTTATTTATTTTTGGCCGCGTTGGGTCTTTGTTGCTGCACGTGGGCTTTGTCTAGTTGCGGCGAGCGGGGGCTACTCTTCGTTGCCATGCACAGCCTTCTCATTGCGGTGGCTTCTCTTATTGTGGAGCACAGGCTCTAGGCGCACAGGCTTCAGTAGTTGTGGCACAGGGGCTTCAGTAGTTGTGGCTCGTGGGCTTAGTTGCTCTGCAGCATGTGGGATCTTCCTGGACCAGGGCTTGAACCCGTGTCCCCTGCATTGGCAGGCAGATTCTTAACCACTGCGCCACCAGGGAAGTCCCTCCATTTCTAAATGTGGTAGAGACCCAGTGATTTGTCCTCAGATGCCTTCCTGCTCTATATTCACTCTCCTAGATGTTATCCCCATTTTTTTCACGTTTACATCTCCCATCCTGACTTCTCTGTCCTTCCTAACTCCAGACGTCCTCCTGGCATTTCTTTTTGGGTGTCTAGAACATGACCAAAGCAGAACCTTAGGTTCTTCCTGTCTGCTCCTTCCCCAGTGTCACCACCTTGGTTAATGACACCACTTGTTGCTCAGGCCCCAAACCTAAAGCCTCTTTTTTTAAATTGAAGTATAGTTGATTTACAATATTATATTAGTTTCAAGTGTACAACATAGTGGTTCAATATTTTTGTAGATTATACTCCCTAAAGGCTCTTTTGATTCCTCTTTTTCCAACCTACCTTTCCACCAGGCAGACGATGACTGTATATTCACAGGTTGCCCAGTCAAATCAAAGAACCAGGAAGTGGCTGGGAGGGGGATGGGAGCCTCCCAGGTGTTCAGGGAAGCTTTGGGTTGTGTGCTGTGACTGAGAGCAAATGGGTGGAAGAAATCTGTGCTGATGTGGAAAAAGCCATGACCTGGGGTGAATCCAAGGACTCCAGAGTGTAAGAGCATCCTTGACACCCACCCAAGATGCACACACATGGGTACACACATGCACATGTGCAAACACACACATACATGCATGCACATACATGTGCACACTCATGCAAACACACAGGCACACGCTCACACCTTCCCCAGTTTGACCCCAAATACTGTCCCATTTCTGCCTCTGCCCCCTTCATCCTCCTGACCCCACCCCACCCTGTCCCCATCCCCGCTGTGGGTCTACTTACAGGTGGAGGAACAGGCCCCAGTGCTGCCTGGATCTCCACAGCCTTGTCCCTAAACAAGGGAGGAACTCCCAGGTGAGGGAGGGGCTCGGCTCAAGGCTTGCCCCTCGCACACTCCTTCTCTCAGCCCCCAGGACACTCAGGTCCACCACCCCAGCTTAGTTCCCCTGGCCTTCTAATCCCAGACGGGCTCCTCATACCCTCACATCCCCTGTGGGGACGTGGCTCTTGAAGAATAGGCCCATGGAACAAAGAATTCTGGTATTAGAGCTACTATACAGATGGGGAAATGGAGGCCCAGCAGGGCATGACTTGACCAAGTTCTACATCATATCAGGAGCTGTCAGGACTAGAATTCACCTCCCCTGTAGCTTAGCAGAAGAGCAGTCTTGTTGGGGTCAGGGAGCGGGGTGGGGGGCCATCAGAGGATGCCTTACCTTTCTTTGGGTGTGTTAGGTCTTGGCATAGATGGTGGGGAAGAGTGGGCCGTCTTTTCCTCCAGAGTTGCCGTGGGCATTAGGGACATTGCTTCCTGGGAACTGTCCTCATGTCCCCCTGAGCCAGGCTCTGGCAGAGCCCCCTGTGGCCTGATGGGTGGGGTGTCCACTTCCTTGGGGGGCTTGTCCCCCAGTTGCTGTCCACGGCTGTCCAAGGTGCAACAAGGCTCTGTTGGCTGCACTATGTCTGACTCATTGGCGGCCAGGTAACCTGGGAGGGGCTGACACTCTGGGTCCTGCCAAGGACAAGGACATCAAGATGGGGAGCCCCATCCTGGCTCTCAGGTGACCCTCAACACTCACCCAGAGACCAGCTGTCAAACCCTTACTCAAGCAAGCACTGCAAGCATTATCTTACTGAGTTCTCCCAGCACCCCTAGAAGGTTGCCCACTTTCCCTCATTTTGAGGGATGAGGACACTGAGGCCCAGAGGAGGCAGGGCCTGCCCAAAGTCATAATCCAGGCTTCTCTGTGCAGGTAGAATGGGAGCCTGGAGAAAGTGAGATGATCCTCTTTAAATGGGATTTCCCAAGGGATGTTTCAAAGAACAAGAGTCCTTCACGGCACTCCCTACAAAGGGGACTTTTACACTAACTGATTTCAAGACTTTAGTAAGTTGCTATAATCAAGACAGTGTGGTGTTGGAATAAGGATAGACAAATAGATGAATGAAAAAAAGTAGAGAGATAGACTCACACATATGTGGTCAAGTGATTTTCGACAAAGGTGCACACTCAGCAGAGAAAGGATAGTCTTCAACAAATGGTGCCGGGATGGTTGGACAGCCATATGCAAAAAAATGAACCTCAACCCACCACTCAGACCATATGCAAAAAATTAACTCAAGGTGGATCATAAACCTAAATGTTAAACCTAAAACAATAAAACTTCTCAAAGAAAACATAGGAGAAAATCCTATGTGACTTCAGGTTGAGTAAAGATTTCTAAGAAATAATACCAAAAGCACAGACATAAAGAAAAAGCTGATCAATTAGACTTCATCAAAATTAAGAACTTCTGTTCTTTGAAAGTCACTGTTAAGGACTTCCCTGGTGGCGCAGTGTTTAAGAATCCGCCTGCCAATGCAGGGCACACGGGTTCTAGCCCTGGCCTGGGAAGATCCCACATGCCGCAGAGCAACTAAGCCCGTGCGCCACAACTACTGAGCCTGCACTCTAGAGCCCACGAGCCACAACAACTGAAGCCCGTGTGCCACAACTACTGAAGCCCGTGCACCTAGAGCCTGTGCTCCACAACAAGAGAAGCCACTGCACTAAGAAGCCCATGCACTGCAACGAAGAGTAGCCCCCACTCACTGAAACTAGAGAAAGCCCATGTGCAGCAACGAAGACCCAAGGCAGCCAAAAATAAATAAATAAATAAATAAATTTATTAAAAAAAAAAAAAGAAAGTCACTGTTAAGAGAATGGAAAAGACAGCTCCCAGACTGGGAGAAAACATTTACATATTAACATATATTATAAAGGACTTGTATTCAGAATATATAAGAATTCTCAAAACTCAAGAATAAAAAAACAACCCAGTTTTGTAAAAAAAAGGTCAGAAAGTGAAACGACAATCCATAGAATGTAAGAAAAAATCTGTAAATCGTAGATCTGATAACAGTCTCGTATCCAGAATATATAAAGTGCTCTTACAACTCAACAATAAATTGACTAATTCAATTAAAATGATGGGCAAAGTATTTGAATAGACATTTCTCCAAAGATATACAAATGGCCCATAAGCACATGAAAAGATGCTTGACATGATTAGTCATTAGGAAAATGAAAATAAAGACCACAGTGAGATTCAACTATACACCTATTAGAATGCTTAGAATTAAAAACTGACCATACCAAGTTTCCGGGAGAATGTGGAACAAGTGGAATTCTCATACATTGCTGATGGGAATGTAAAATGGTACAACCATCTTAGAGAAAAGTTTGGCAGTTTCTTAATAAGTTAAACATACAAATGCCATACGGTCCATTCTACTCCTAGGTATTTATTTGCCCAAGAGAAATGAAAGTACATGTACATATAGACATGAATGTTTCTACAAGTCTTATTTGTAGTAGTCAAAAAGTTGAAACAGGGCTTCCCTGGTGGCGCAGTGGTTAAGAATCCGCCTGCCAATGCAGGGCACACAGGTTCGAGCCCTGGTCTGGGAGGATCCCACATGCCACGGAGCAACTAAGCCCGTGCGCCACAACTACGGAGCCTGCGCTCTAGAGCCTGTGAGTCACAACTACTGAGCCCACGTGCCACAACTACTGAAGCCTGCGTGCCTAGAGCCCGTGCTCCGCAACAAGAGAAGCCACCGCAATGAGAAGCCCGCGTACCACAACGAAGAGTAGCCCCCGTTCACCGCAACTAGAGAAAGCCCGCGTGCAGCAACGAAGACCCAACACAGCCAAAAAATAAAAATAAATAAATAAATTTATTAAAAAAAAAAAAGTTGAAACAAACCAAACGTCCATCAATAGATGAAAGAATGAAGAAACTGGTTTTTGTTTATTTCCACTGTACAGCAAAGTGATTCAGTTATACATATATAAACATTCCTTTTCATATTCTTTTCCTATATGGTTTATCACAAGATACTGAATATAGTTCCCTGTGCTATACAGTAGGACAAGAAATTGTGACATATCCATACAATGGAATATTACTCAGCAATAAAAAGAATAAAGCATTCATCCACACAATAGCATAGCTGGCTCTCAAAATAATCATGATAATTTAAAGGAGCCAGACTAAAAGAGTGGATACTGTATGCTTCTATTTATGGAAAATTTTGGGAAATACAAACAAATTTATAGCGACAGAATGCAGATCAGTGGTTGCCTGAGGCTGGGGGTGAATGGGAAGAGAGATGACAAAGGGGCACAGAAAATTTGGGGGGGTGACAGATGTGTTTGTTTTCTTGATTGTGGTGACGGTTTCGTGGGTATACACATGTGTCCAAAACATCAAATTGTACACTTGAAGTATGCGCAAGTGTATGTCAATTATACCTCACTGAAGCTGTTTTTTTTAAAAAAAAAAAACTTAAATCTTAAAATAAAAATAAATCAAAAGATATTTTATAGTCAAATAAGTTTGGAAAAGGCACCATACTCTAACGACGTCTTGCAGGGTCCCATAGTGCTCAGCAGCTAAGAAACAGATGCTAGAATATCCTAGCATTAAAAAAAAAAAAAAAAATTGAGCTTTGTTTTTGTTGTTTTTGTTGTTCTATAGTGAAAACTTTTATATTGAGAATTGGCCAGCTGGACTCAGTATAGATGATCCCAATTTTGTTGGCAACATCTAAAGCATCATAGTCAGGAGCCAGTCAAACATATGCCTTCTTCTCTCCATCAGGCCTGATCAGGGTG
Organism: Balaenoptera physalus; assembly: GCF_965194825.1. NCBI lineage: Eukaryota > Metazoa > Chordata > Mammalia > Artiodactyla > Balaenopteridae > Balaenoptera > Balaenoptera physalus. Next base: position 183,657,348 of record NC_138882.1, on the reverse strand, counting down.
TGGACCTTAGCCACGTCAATGTCATGGAGCTTTTTCACAGCCTGTTTAAACCGGTTCTTGTTGGCCTTGACATCTGCAATGAACACCAGTGTGTTGTCGTCTTCGATATTCTTTTCTTTTGTTTTCTTTTTATTTATTTATTTTTGGCTGCGTTGGGTCTTCGTTGCTGTGTGCAGGCTTTCTCTACTTGTGGTGAGCAGGGGCTACTCTTCGTTGCGGTGTGCGGGCTTTTCATTGCAGTGGCTTCTCTTGTAGCAGAGCTCGGGCTCTAGGCACGTGGGCTTCAGTAGTTGTGGCGCACAGGCTTAGTAGCTCCAAGGCATGTGGGACCAGGGCTCGAACCCGTGTCCCCTGCACTGGCAGGCGGATTCTTAACCACTCCGCCACTCCGACAAGGAAGGCAAGTCCCTTGTCGTCTTCTATTTTCTTCATGTCTGACTCGGTGGTGAGGGGAACTTGATGGTGGCACAGTGGTCAAGCTTGTTTCTCCTAGGGGGCTCTTCTGAGGATATTTGGGCTGCCTCCTGAGCCGCAGTGTTTTGGGTCATCGGAAGGTGAGTGACGTCCGGATCTTCTTTTTTGTGTGTGTGTGGCTATGGACGCCTTTCCACACTGCTTTCTTGGCCTTCAAAGCCTTTGCTTTGGCTTTGGCTTCGGGAGGGGCAGGGGCTTCCTTCTTTGCCTTCGGCGCCATCTTCGTGAAAAGCTGTCTGAGCTTTGTTAAACCCAGCATGTCCCGATTTTAATTTTACAGAGAACCCCCCATCTCCTCCAACAATTCCCTGCTCCCTCACCTCCCCTGTGGGTCAGTCATTCCATACCCTCCTGCCCAGGTCTCCATGGACATTACCTGGAGGCTCTCGGGGAACTGACCCTCCATGGTCCCTAGGTTCTGCTGGCTCCGCTGCTGGTCCTCGGTCTCCTTCCATGAGCTCTGCTGCTGCAGCCGTTCCTGTGCTGCAGGGACCCTGGAGGGCAGCACCTCCAGCTCACTTCCTGGCGTGGCCTGATCCTGGCCTGCTTGCAGCTCCCCGGGTCCTTCCTGGGGGGCCAAAGATGACTGCTTCATCCTGGGGAGAACAGACAAAGGGACACCTCAGCTCCCAAACTGGGGCAGAGTTTTACATTCTTATATTTCTTCATAGTTCCCAGAGCACCTGCACAGGGCTCGGCACACCATAGGTGCATACTTAATGCCTAGGAGAAAGAATAAAGGACTGACGTGAATTCCCCCAATCACAGACACTTTGATGTCAATGTTTAAGAGAGTTAGGATTTAATATTTTTATTATTACTTATTGCTTTTTAGAAAAAAAAAAAAGAAAAATCAGGGAGAACTGAGATTCAGAGAGGTCGGAAGACTTGAGCCTCGGGTCATTAAGCTGAAGTTGACAGGTCCGGATTTGAATCTGCACCTATCTGATCTCACTTTAATATTCTGGAGTATTTCCTGCAGGCTTCTTCCTAAGGATATACATACATATTTTTAATGGGGATTAATTTAAATACCATCTTCAATAATTACATAATTTTACCTAGTTATATTGTGAATACAATTTTGCAATCTTTTTTCAATTAACAGTATAATCTAAATTTTTCCCATGCCAAAAATCTTTCATAACCATGCTTTTTAATGAAAGTATAAAATTCTCTCTCTCTCTTTTTTTTTCACTTTTTGGCTGCACTGTGTGGCATGTGGGATCTTAGTTCCCTGACCAGGGATTGAACCTGCACCCCCTGCAGTGGAAGCGTGGAGTCTTAACCGCTGGACCGCCAGGGAAGTCCCCTAAAATTCTCTATTTTATAGATAATCGTAATTTACTTAACCATCCCCCTATTGTGAGCATTTAGTGCACACTGGCATTTCCAATTTTTTAGCATTTAAAATAATGTGGAAATCTTTGTGCATAAAACTTTGCCTGAATATGCCCTTATTTCCTAGATATTTCTAGAAATAGATGAGGGTAAAGACAGTTTTAAAGCAGTTTAAACAAATTGCCAAGTTGTGTAAGCAGATGTGTGGAAATAGTTTCTATTTCCGCCAGCACGGTGCGCAGCGCCTGTCTCAGGGGTGCTGACACCTGGCTTTGATTGATTCCCCTAACTTATCGTGTAGAAGAGATTATTTAGAGGTTTTTGGTTATAATCAAATTTAAATGATGAGCTGACCAGTCTCCCAAGTCTTTCACTTTGCCTCTCTCTGGCTCTCTCTCCATTTTCTCTTTTTAAGAAGAAAACATTCTCACTGTAGACAAGCTTAAAGATATATACAATATTTAGGAAGTAATAACAATAATTCCACCTAAATGTGTGTTTCTGTGTCTCTCAGCCTCTCTTTTGTTCATTCTTCTATGAATTCAGTGAATACGTATTTATTGCGCATCTACTACAGGCAGAGTCCCCGGCATGAGGGATGTGAGGTTAAACAAGACATAAATGCCTCTTGAACAAGACACATCACAGAAGTTTGTGGTCTAGTGGGGGAGCTCAGACAAAAGGTCAACATGAGTAATTATTTAGTGTGATTCGCGCTATGAAAGAGAAGTACAGGGGCTGTGACTGGGTGGATCCACCTTAGCCTGGAAGCTGCCCCTTCCCCCCCCCCCACCACCAGGTGAGTCACAGGGGATTCTCTCCTGGAGCTGCTCTCTGGGAAGCCCCCGGCTCACCTTGGCCCCGCCGGAGGCATCTGCTCCTGGGTGCTGAGCTCCGGAGACCCCTCCTCTGATGCCTCTCTGTGTCTGGGCCCGTCCTCTGGCCCTCCTGGTGCTGATGAGGGCTGCTTCCCACTGTCTATCTCTTCAGCATCTGGAAACACAACCTAGAACGAAGATGCCCATGGCACTGGCTCAAGCGTTGGCCCATTCTGGAGGGATTCTCCCACTCTCTGGCATCATCCTGGCCTCAGGGGCGGGGAGATCCCGTGCCTAACTGGGGAAGACATTGGCGAGAGGCAAGGAGGAGACAAGGGGCAGGGGGAGAGAGGCTCGGTCAGCACCGATGGCAACAGCGCGAACCTGGAGTCCAGAGCAGTACCTGGGCCAAGGAGATGCCACTGAGGACAACTAGACAGAGTGCCCTGGGGGACTTCAAGACCCTCACAAGTTCCGAGAGAGGCTTCCACAATTTCCGCTACTTCAGAGCTCAGGCTCTGGAGCTGGGTTTTGATGCCCATCACTCCCTAGTTGGGTGACCTTGAGTCAGTGACTTAGAGGCAGCTCCAAGCCTCGCCTGAGTCAGCAAACTCCAGGCAACCTGGCTCAATCGGTTGATAAAACAAGATTGCACTGTGAGCCAACACTAAGGGCATCTACCACGGGGCAGGGCCAGTGTCAGGTGCCTCCAGGGACTTAACCCAGTTAATCCTCGACATGACACACATGAGCCCATGAGGCTCAAAGGGCTGCAGTGACATGCCCAAGGTCATACAGCTGGTTAAGTGGTGGCACTGAGACCCCATGACTATGTGCATTGAAAAAATAAATGGGCAGGTAAAGGAAGCCCTGAATGTTTACCCCAGCCTCCTTCCAAGACCCCCATTTCAGGCCCTCTCCGGGGGCCTAGGAGAAGCCATGATTTATAACAGAGGCTACACTGAGAGGGTGATACTTAATCCAAGGGAATGTTGACTTTTTTTATGGTGACATTTTTGGCTCTGGGGACACAGAAAGGAAGATTTTCTCTGTGCTCTTCAATTCATGCCACTTGGCACTTAAAAAAAAATTTTTTTTTTTTTGATGGAAATAGGCCAAGAAGAGCAATGAGAGCTTAGGTTGCAGGCTAGGGGATGAGGAGGGTCATGGATGGAAGCTTTGAGCAGCTGTCAGGGGAATAAAGGATATAAGGGACAGGGAGGCTAAAGGCCATGGAAGTAAGTAGGCAATTCTTGTTTTGCTCACCCAGCCAGCATCTCTTCTGGTAACAAAGCCAACATTCTTTTATGGGAAAATTCCTGTCTCCATTCAGCCCATGCGGCTCAGCGGAGCCAGTTGAGTACCACCTCTGGTTCCATTATACCAAGAGATCCAGGCCACTCTGCCCTGCCATGGTGACTGGTTCAGGGATAAACATATGACTACAACCTGGGCCAATGACACTGATACCAGAGACTTTCTTCAACTATTGCAAAGCGGCTCTCCTCCTGTTGGGAATGCTAAGCCAGAGGATGTAAGATGGGAAGATTTAAGCCTGGAGTGGCCAGGGCAATTCTTGCCATTTTGCAGAGAGAGCCTGCCTGGGAATGCCACAGAGGAAGGCAGAGCCAAGAGACACTCATTTAGCACCTTGATCCAGCCATACCTGAAGTCTACAGGTAGATTTGTCAGTTATGCAGGCTGATGTGTTCTCATTCCTGCCTAATCCAGTTTGAACTGAGTTTTGTGCCACTTGTAATAGAGGCTTAATTAAAGCAGTTGGGGAGGGAAGGAAACCTGGGCAGGGGAAAGGAAAGGTGGCTGCTGGGAGTAGAGATGCACGTCCCTACCTGTCTGACTTCTGATATGGTGGGCTCAACACCAGCCCTGTTGCTGGCAGTCCTCAGGCCAGGACTTGGCTGGGCCTCTGGAGCCTTGATCCTACACTCCACGTACATCTGGGTGTTTCTGTTGTCCATTGTGCCAGGGCCAATGAGGGTACCAAGTGAGGAGCATCAAATGCTGTGTTCCCAGAAAAGAAATCCAATCAAAGTTCCACCAAGCCCATTACCTAACTGCCTGTTCAGCAGCCCACGTGGAGTCTGTCATGCAGAGAGCCTGGCTCAGGGGAAGAGGCAGGGCCAGGCCTGGCACAGGAGAGGCATGCAGCAAGACCAGAGAGCTAGCCACATGCTTTACCCACATATTTTCCCCAATTCTCACAATGACTCTGGGGAAAAGGAGGCTCTGGGAGACAAAGTGACTTGCCCGAGGTCCAACACCAAATAGGTCACAGAGCAGGAATCAAACCATGGCCTACTGGGTCCCAAAACCCACGCACTTTTCCCTACAGCAGCATTTCCTAACAGGTGTTCTTGGGGATATTGGTCCCATGAGGTACACCACAAAAAAAAGGGTTCTGAGGCCAAATGTGTCTGGAAAGTGCTGAGTTAAAATGAAATAGGCTCTTTCCTGCAGGATTTCTCAGAGCCCTTAATATCCTAAGGTGAATTTTAAAGAGAGCTCAAGAGGGAATTCCCTGGCGGTCCAGTGGTTAGGACTCTGCGATTCCACTGCAGGGGGCACGGGTTCAATCCCTGGTCGGGGAAGTAAGATCCTGCATGCTGCACGGCGCAGCCAAAAACAAAACAAAACAAAAATAAAGAGAGCCCAAGAGTGTCACGGCTGCTGCTGATATAGAGGAAAATCCCGTTCTTCTTGGAGCTAAGGAGTAGGAGTGGGGAACGTCTGTCTTGGGGGCCCTAAAGTCGCCAATGGCAATAGGTAGTTCACCAAAGCACCCCAACCCCCGCCCTGGACACATCCCTTTCTAAAGCCTTTCTTAGGGTCTCTACTTTTTTTTTCATATATATAAATTTATTTATTTTATTTATTTATTTTTGGCTGTGTTGGGTCTTCGCTGCTGCGCGCAGGCTTTGTCTAGTTGCGGTGAGTGGGGGCTACTCTTCGTTGCGGTGCGCGGGCTTCTCATTGTGGTTGCTTTTCTTTTTGCAGAGCAGGGGCTCTAGGCGCGCGGGCTTCAGTAGTTGCAGCACGCGGGCTCAGTAGTTGTGGCTCACGGGCTCTAGAGCACAGGCTCAGTAGTTGTGGTGCACGGGCTTAGTTGCTCTGCGGCATGTGGGATCTTCCCGGACCAGGGATCGAACCCGTGTCCCCTGCATTGGCAGGCGGATTCTCAACCACTGAGCCACCAGGGAAGCCCTAGAGTCTCTGCTTTTGCTTCTCCTATCCAACCTCCTATTTGGCTGTACTGCCATACCCTACACAAACATTCTGTTTTAATCTGGGCAGACTCCTGCGATCCTAACCCTGCAGATTCCCCAGCCTCTCTGCTCCTTTCCCACTTCTCTCTCTTTCTCCAGCACCTCCCACCCCATCCTTCAAGCTCCCACCTCTTCTCCAAGCTTCCAACCACCTTAGCCCTCTCTCTGGCCTCTGAATTCCTTTGAGGCAACATCAACACCCTTTCTACGGAGACGCCATGGACCTCTCTTCACTGTTAACTGGTTTCTAAGGGTAAATCCTACCCCCTCAGTGAGACCTTGAGGATCTTGATGTTGCTTCTTCCACTTTAAATCATGACAGGCCGGCCACCATCCACGGAGGAACCTTCTATTTGCTGGGCACGTTTGCCAACGGTATTCTAACCACTCTGTCCTTGAGGTCAGTGGGTTCAGCCCTGTTTTAAAGATACGGAAACTGAGGCTCAGGGTAGCCCAGAGTCTTGTCCAATACCACACAGCAAATCTGCAGAGGAACCAGCTTCAAACCCAGGCCTGTGTGACTCCCAAGATTGCTTATCTCACCATATTATCTTGCCTCCAAAGAAGCTTAATTCATTCCCTCACTCACCCATGCAATCACCAATTGTTTAACAGACACGTGACATCAGGCCTTGGGGATACACTGGGGGTCTGGTGGCTCTCACAGTTTACCAGGGGCACAGGGGAGGTGCCCTTAACAGCTGCTGACCCGAAATACCCTCTCCCTTCTCCTTTCCTCCCAACCTTGCCTACCCTCCAGTCCTACCCTCTGGGCCTGTATCCCCACAATGCAAACAAGCCTCCGCTCCCAGGTGACCCCCACTCCAGGTGCAGCTCCAGGCTCCCAAAGGACCTAGGCTCTCACCTGGCACAGAGAGGTCAGCGCTGTGACCGAGCCCCTCTCTCTTTCCTTGGAGTTCCTCCCTTCTCTCCCATTAGGGCTCCCTAAACCTTCTCCTTTCCTCTGAGCCTTCCTGCCCCAGGGGTAGATGACCCATCTGGGGGAAATCTGCCCCCCTCCCAGACCCCTCAAACATGCCCCCCATTGTCTCCACCTCAGAAAGCGCAGTCTCAACCTCAGAATTCTCAGACCCCAGTATTCCACAAGCTGGAGTTTTAAGGGGGCAGAGGCTCCAGAGGGGATCCAGCCCCCTCTCCATCCCCATCTGGAGCTTACAACCTCCGTGAGAATCTAGATGAGAAGGGGAAGCCCCAACCCTAGCAGAAAGGCATGGGATCTGAGGATAGAACTGAGGTGGGTGGGTGGCCAATAGAGACTCTGTCCCCCTTTCAGGGCACTTTCTTCCTCACAACCTCATTGAGATTTAATTCACGTATTGTACCACTCATCCACTTAAAGTGTACAATTCAATAGCTTTTATTATATTCACAGAATTGGACAATCCTCACTCCAATTTTAGAATATTTTCATCACCCCCAAAAGAAGCCCCATACCCCTTAGCCATCACCTCAGTCCTCCCACCCCTAGCTGTAGGCAACCACTAATCTTTCTGTCCCTATAGACTTGCCTATTCTGGACATTTCATTTAAATGGAATCATACAATATGTGGTCCTTGGTGACTGGCTTTCACTTAGCAGATGTTTTCAAGGTTCATCTGTGTTGTAGCTTGTATCAGCCCTTCATTCTTTTTATGGCCAATATACTACTTTTTTTTTTTTTTGGCCGCACCATGCACCTGGAGGGGTCTCGGTTCCCCAACCAGGGATTAAACCTGAGCCATGGCAGTGAAAGCCCAGAATCCTAACCACTAGGCAACCAGGGAATTCCCCGTTTTGTACATCCATTCATCAGTTTGATAAACATTTGGGTTGTTTCCACTTTTTTGGATTATGAATAATGCTGTTATGAACGTTTGTGTACAAATTTTTGTGTGAAGATATATATTCATTTCTCTTGGGTGTAGGAATGGAATTGCTGGGTTATATGGTAACCCTGTGTTTAGTCCCCTGAGTAATTGCCATACTGTTTTCTGAAGTGGCTGCATCATTTTACATTCCCACCAGCAATGTATGAGGGTTCCAATTTTTCCACATCCTCACCAACACTTACTATGTCTTTTTTTTTTTTTATTCTAGTCATTCTAGTGGGTGTGGGTATAAAGTGGTATCTCATTGTGGTTTTCATTTGCATTTCCCTGATGGCTAATGATGCTGGGCATCTTTTCATGTGCTTATTGGCTATTTGTGTAGATTCTTTGGAAAAATGTCTATTCAGGTTCATTGTCCATTTATAAATTGTGTCATTTGTCTTTTTTTATTGAATGGTAAGAACTCTTTGTATATTCTAGATGCAAGTCTCTTTTCAGATATGTAATTTGCAAAATTTTTCTCACATTATGTGAATTGTACTTTCACTTTTTTGTCCTTTGAAGCACAAAGCTTTTAATTTTGTTAAAGTCCCATTTATCTATTTTTCTCTTTTGTTGCTTGTGCTTTTAGTGTCATATCTAAGAATCTATTAGATTCTTTTTATTATAACATAAATCCAAGGTCATAAAGATTTTTCTCTATGTTTTCTTCTAAGAGTTGTATAGTTTTAGCTCATACATTTAGGTCTATAGCCATTTTGAATGAATTTTTGTACATGGTGTGAGATAGGGTTCCAACTTCATTCTTTTGCATGTGGAATGTGGATATCTCATTCCAGCACCATTTGTTGAAAAGACAATTCTTTCTCAATCAAATTGTCTTGGCACACTTATGGAAAGTCAAGTGGCTGTAAATGTAAGGGTTTATTCTCAATTCTAGTCTATTGATCTATGGTCTATCCTTGTACCAGTACTATACTGTCTTGATTACTGTCCCTTTGTAGTAAGTATTGAAATTGGGACGTGTGAATCTCCCAACTTTTTTCTTTTTCAAGATTGTTTTGTTATCGAGTGCCCTTTTATAAGTGGTTTCCCCATCTGAGAAATGGGGGAATTTCGCTTAGAAATATCTATGATGGCAGGAAAATACAGCAGGGAAAGATGATAAGTGACCTATCATATATATTTCACGAAGCCACCCAGGAAACTGCTCATCTCAAACCCCCACCTTGGCCCTGGACCTACCAGAAAGCACCGGGATGAATCACAGCGAGATTTTGCACCGCTGTCGCCTCCTGCCACATGAGATGGGCTCTGTCTGAGCCTATACTCTGCCTGTTGGGTTGAATTGAATTCGTTCGGCAAACAATGTCTTTAACCTGCGAGTAGCCAGTAGGCCCAATTATTCTTGGCAGCAGAGCCTTAGAAATGCATTTCAGGCATGTTTAGCCACATGGCTGGGATTTGAGGATAAGGCAAGGGACCGTCTGACCTCCTGCAGCTAGAGGACAGTGTGGTCTCCCTGGGCTGGTCACTGTTTCAGTGGCTCCACTACACAATGAGGATAACAATCCTTGCTCCGCCTACCTCACAGGGATTATTGTGTCAAGGTAACCTCTTCCAGAGAGCCTTCCCTGACTGCCCCCAGGCTGAGTGGGGTCTCTCTTCTCTTCGCTCCCACACCCCCCTATGAGTTTCTTCTATCATAGCACTTTTCACTCCACATTTCTCTCTGTCTCCTCCTCTCTGTAGCTCCATGAAGGCAGGAGCTGGGTGGGCCTCATCTCTGTGGTCCCATCACCCAGCACCTGGCCTATAGTCGATGTTCAATGCCCATCTTTGTTAGACTGAACTGAACGGGAAGTGCTCTGAACACATTGTAAAACCTGGCTGCCCCCTGGCACAGAGTGAGCATTCCCTTCCAGATTCATGACAGGAAGGTGTCCTACCAGGGGCAGCTTCATGGGGAGGCCCAAAACAGTCACCGTGGGCTTCCCTGGTGACACAGTGGTTGAGAATCCGCCTGCCAAGACAGGGGACACAGATTCGAGCCCTGGTCCGGGAAGATCCCACATGCCATGGAGCAACTAAGCCCGTGCATCACAACTACTGAGCCTGCGCCCTGGAGCCTGCGAGCCACAACTACTGAGCCCACGTGCCACAACTACTGAAGCCCACGCACCTAGAGCCGGTGCTCCGCAACAAGAGAAGCCATGGCAATGAGAAGCCCGCACACCGGGCTTCTGCAACGAAGAGCAGCCCCCGCTCGCCACAACTAGAGAAAGCCCGTGCGCAGCAACGAAGACCCAATGCTGCCATAAATAAGTAAGTAAATAAATAAATAAATAAATTAATTAATTAATTAATTTTAAAAAAAAACAGTCACCGTGGGCCACTTTCACACTGCTTGGCTTCCAGAGAGGAAGTGATGGAACTTGGTGCTGATGGTGGATGCTATCCCAAAGTTTAGCTCTTAAGAGCTGGTCCTAGATGCTCTCCCAGCTGAAAGTTTCTCCAACTCAAAGGGTCCAGGTGCTTTACTCCTGGGATACCCTATTTTCCCCTGCTGTTGTGCAGCACATACTGATGCAAAGACAGTGTGAAAGAGGAAACACGGTGCCTCATCCCCAAATTGCCCCTTGGCTTTGGGATGTAAGCAAATGAACACACACACACACACACACACACACACACACACACACACACACACACACTCATTTACCCATTCATTCACTGAGCACTTACTCTGTACCAGACCCTGTGCTGCTGAATACAGGGGTTCACAAAGGCAGAGACAGGGTCCTGCATCCAAGAAGCTTGCAGTCTAGGCACTTCCCTGGCGGTCCAGTGGTTGGGACTTTGCCTTTCAATGCAGGGGGTGTAGGTTCGATCCCTGGTCGGGGAGCTAGGATCCCACATGCCTCGTGGCCAAAAGACCAAGACGTAAAACAGAAGCAATGTTGTAACAAGTTCAATAAAAACTTTTAAAATGGTCCACATAAAATTTTTAAAAAAACCTTTAAAAAAAAAAGAAGAAGCTTGCAGTCTAGTGGGAGAGCAGACATGTAAACAGAATGATGAGAATGTGAGGGGACAAGATTGTCAGTGTGAGAGTGTGCCCTCCCCTCCCATCTCAACATCTCTGCCCTCCAGCTTCTAAGGGGACTTCTGTCTCTGCCACTCCAGGACTTTAGGAAAATGAGATAGGAACAAAGAACTAGGAGGAAGAAAGCTCACTTCTCAATTTCTTCTTTGCTGTGCAGAATCAGGGTAATGAGCAAAGTTGAAATTAGAAGTTAAATCAATTCACGTAAAGAGAGGTTAACTTCATGTCCACTGGGATGGCTATTATCAAAGGAAATGGAATATAAGTATTGGCAAGGATGTGGAAAACTGGGACTCTTGATGGTGGAAATGGAAAATGCAGCTGCTGTGGAAAACAGTTTGGTAGTTCCTCAAAAAGCTACACAGAGAATTACCATATGGGCCAGCAAGTCCACTTCTAGATATATACTCAAGAGAATTGAAAACAAGGACTTGAACAGGTATTATTCACCAATAATTCACAGCAGCGTTATTCACAATAGCCAAAAGGTGGAAACAACCCAAATGTCCATCAGCAGATGAATGGATAAACAAAATGTGGTGTATCCATTGTTGACCTGAAATAAATAGACCGCCAGAATTTCTCCAGCAAAGATGGGTTTACATGAGATCAGCAGAGAATTGCAACTCAGAGTCTGCAACAATGGCCCGCCATATTCAAGTTCTCTCAGGGCAAGGGAAGCAGAACTCTTTTATAGAGGGGGAAAGGAAGTTGGGAAAAAGAAGGATACAGTAAACAAAGAGTTCATGGCTTTTCATTGGCTGAATTCTTGCCAGGAAAGAAGAGGAGTCTTTCTTCTTCCTGTTGGGCTCTGCTATCATCCCAAGGTGTAAGAGCTCCCCATTCTGGTCTCTTATTTAATTGCGGTTTCTGTTTATTAATTTTTTTACACCATACAATGGAATATCATTTAGCCATTAAAAGGAATGAAATTCTGATACAGGCTATGACATGGATGAACCTTGAAAACATTATACTAAGTGAAATAAGCAGACACAGAGACAAATTCTGTATGATTCCACTTATATGAGGTATCTGGAATAGGTAAATTCATATACAGAAAGTAGAATAGAGATTACCAGGGGTGGGGGGTGGGTAGCAGGAAATGGAGTGTTATTGCTTAATGGGTATAGGGTCTGGGATGATGAAAAGTTCTAGAAATAGATAGTGGTGAATGTAGTTCATGTCACTGAATTGTACACTTAAAATGGTTAAAATGGTAAAGTTTATGTTATGTATATTTTACCACAATAATTTTTTTTTTAATTTAAGAGGGTAGATCAATCCTATAATAAAGAGCTTATGAAGAGTGAGTGAAAGGAGAGAGAGAGAGAAGAGGGAAGAAGGAGGTGGAGAAAGTTTGGGAGCATTCAGTGAATTAGTGAATTTGGGATCAGCTGTGCCCCACAGAGGACCTGGCACATTGTAAGCACTTAATTAAATATTTGTGTAATGAATGAGAGAATGGTAGAGGAGGAGAAGAGATTTTGAGAATTTGACTCTGGTTAGACATTTTTAACTCCTATAAGAGTCTGTGAGAAATCCAAGTTAAGACTGGGATACTTTTAAAATTATTTACGTTATTACTAAACTTTGCTTCTTTGAATACAACCTTTTGCTGAGTCTAGGCAACAGGGGCCCTGGACCCACAATGGGTAAGGATAAGGGTGGCAGGGTAAGGACATCGCATTTAGCTAGTGGGACAGGTAAGGATTTCTCTAGGAGGAAAAGCCTCAGTCGCGTCTTACGAGTCAGGAGATGGCAGGACATTCAGGAAAAGCGGAGGGAAGCGGAGGCTGGAGGAGAGAGAGGCGTCAGGCTGAGCTAAGTAGCTACAGCTTTGAATCTCAGCCAACTGGACACCAGGTGTAAGTGTTGAGGCGATGCGGATGACCCACAACCAGACAATGGATTGCAGTGGGATCTGTATTAAATAAAGTTTTCTTTGCGGCCCGCGAGACCTTGTGGAAGAGAAAGCCTCCAGACAACCCCAGTCCGCATCGAATTGGCTCCTGGGTCCGTCCGCCGCATGTCTTGAGCCAGAGCCTCCAGCAGAGGGCGCGTGGGCGATGAGCGGCTGAAGCCCGCGAGATGCCGCTCTAGCCTGACATGGGTCATAGAGTCGCGCGGCTTCCGCCCCGCGTCGGGGAAGGAGCCGGAAGTCCGGCGGGCTCCGGACGTCGAGATGGAGGAAGGCGAGTACGAGTCTGTTCTGTGTGTCAAGCCAGAGGTCCACGTCTACCGCATCCCGCCGCGGGCCACCAACCGTGGTTACAGGTGACCACCCGCCGCCGGGCCAGGCTAGCCACCACCTAACCCCTTCCCTGTCGCCCCCGACACGCCCACTGTGGGAGCTGAGGACGGCCCCGCCAGTTGACGGGCGAGGGGCAGGGAGCGGGGGGAGGTAATGCTGCGGTTTCTTCCAGTTCGAGGCCAGAGCAGGGAGGGGGACCCAGACTTTTCGCCTTTCTCAGTCTGACGCATGGGGCTCCCGGCAGCGGGGAAGGCGTGAAAGCCGAATCTAGCGCCGAGCGGGCTGCCGGGGACCCAGGTGGGCTGCCAGGGAGCCTAAACGTGGTCAGGAGTGGTGGTGTCACAGACCTGTATTTTTCAGAGCGAACCGATGGCCTTGAAGGGATCCTTGAAAAGCCTTCGGGAAAGGCACTCTGTCACTGGCAGAAATCCCCGAGGGGCAGAAAGGGAGCCCAGAATCGGTCAAAAGAACCCGCCCCGGGGAGTTTTAAGCTGATGTTGAAAGGCCAGGGACCCCTCCCTGCCCAGCTTCCTTGGCACGAACTGCAGTCCTTATCACAGCCTGTGGCAGTTGGGAAGCATCCATCCGTACTTCGCTGGTGAAATGTTCACCTGAGAGGAGTAAATACCCGTGTTTGTAAACGTAGAGTGTGTAGAAGGGAACGCAGGAAACTACCCCACCAGAGGAAAATGGGGGTTGGAAGGAGACTTCCTTTGACTTGATATCTCCTTGTACTGTTTGCATTTTGTCATCATGTATCAAAGAAGAAAAATATTAAAAGAAAATAAGATGTACCTGACACAGACAACCTGGCCTATGGCCATTTGTGCCACCGGGGGTGGGGGGGCTCTTGAAAGCCATGTTTGTCCAAGTTAGTTGGAAATACAGGATTGGCCTGCGCCACAAGAATGGTGGAGTGTCCACATACCGGGCCTCTTGTTACTTTCCAATTGTGTTAATGTGGGCTTATAGCTGATTTTCTTTTCTTTTCTTTTCTTTTTTTTAAATTCATTAGTTAATTTTTGGCTCCGTTGGGTCTTCGTTGCTGCACGCGGGCTTTCTCTAGTTGTGGCGAGCGGACCTCTCATTGCAGTGACTTCTCTTGTTGCGGAGCACAGGCTCTAGGCATGCGGGCTTCAGTAGTTGTGGCACGTGGGCTTGGTAGTTGTCACTTGCAGGCTCAGTAGTTGTGGCTCGCAGGCTCTAGAGCACAGGCTCAGTAGTTGTGGCGCACGGGCTTAGTTGCTCTGCGGCATGTGGGATCTTCCCGGACCAGGGGTCGAACCCGTGTCCCTTGCCTTGGCAGGCGGGTTCTCAACCACTGTGCCACCAGGGAAGCCCTTATAGCTGATTCTCTAGTGAAAAAATATTTTATTGAACACCTACTACATCCATGACATAATTTTAAAATAATATGAAAGCAACAATAGTAATAATAACAAAAAAAACATTCTACTTTCTATCGTCAAACTGGAGATGGGCCATCAAACCAGAGGTGATCATCTGCCCCCATCCCCTTCAGTAGGATGAGTTTGGTCCCTCTTGGTCCCAAGAGATCGAGGTTACCAAGTGTTAGGGCTTGCTAGGTTGGCATAGAGGAAACTGCCAACCCCTGCACTTCAGCCTCAGAACTCTGCTTATCTTGAGTCTAAGGCCTCCTCCCAGGATAAGAGGAACTGAAACTGAGTCAGCTGACTTGTGAATCGAGAGTCTGCATTTGTGTGGCCTTCAAAACAATCTGCGTCCACAGTTAATGGTGTCTCTCCAAGTCCTGGCATATGCAAAGGGACTTCCAAGAAAAGCCTCTTGGAAACACCCAAGGTTTTTGCTTTTGGGGGGTTTTACTGAGCTGCTTCTTAGAACTAAAATATGAAGTTAATACTTTAAAAGAGCCAAAAGAGGCCATTGTGATAGGTCTGGGGTTTCCTGGGTTTATTTCTTCTTAGGATACCTTTGAGAATATATTTCTTGAATGCTCATTCACTTATCCCACATGTCCTGTTGCTCTCCTTTTCTCTTCTACTGATGATTGCTCCCCTCTCTCCTTTTCCTTCAAGGTGGTCTCAGCGGTCCCAAATGATTGCTCTGACCACTGCAGCCTAGCAGTGTCATAAACAAACCATGGGCCCTGGTAGCTGCTTTCTCTACAGAAAGAAAACTGGAATCCTACTTCAGAGACAGTCTCTATAATCTGGAACTGGGGTTGGCCAACTACGACCCACTGTGTTTTTGTTTGGCTCATAAGCTAAGAATGGTTTTTACATTTTTAAGTGATTGGGGAAAATTTGAAAGAATATTTCCATAATGTGAAAATTATATGAAATTCAGATTGTCCATAAAGTTTCATTGAAATACAGCCATGCTCAGTAGAAAATATTTGGTTAAAATAATTAAAGCACCCACATGCTCATGCACCATGACTACTTTCCCTCTGCAGCAGCAGAGTGAGTAGTTGGGACAGAGATCGTATGGCTCTTCTCTCAAAAGGTTTGCCAACCCTTGGTCTGGAGCAGGCAGCCCACATGCCCTTCCCATTCCCACCCCCAGCATTGGAGTAGTGGAGCAGGAACCTCTGGCAGAGGCGCAATGGTTTTTGTCCCTTTAGGGCTGCGGAATGGCAGCTGGACCAGCCATCATGGAGTGGCCGGCTGCGGATCACTGCAAAAGGGCAGGTGGCCTACATCAAGCTGGAGGACAGGACCTCAGGTAAAGGCAAGGGAGGTCTGCGTGGTACCATACCTCCCACTTTGTGAAGGGACGGGCGGCCTGGGCCTGGCCAAGCCACTCAGGGATCGTGGGACCCTGTCCTGGAAATCAAAGGCCCGGGTATACTTACAAGCCGCTTCCATTCCCCCAGCCTTTATTTTAAAAGGAAGTATTTCCTGTCAAGCACCTGTTCTTTTGGGCGTCCTTAAGAAAATACTAATTTTGGAGCCCAGGGAGAGAAGACCTGCAGGTTGGTCCCAAGTAGGAAGCTTCGGAGCTTGCCTGGAAGATAAGCCAAGTGAAGAAGCATAGCCCTCTGCTGCTGAGCTCAGGTTCTTAATCAGGAATTCTGCTTATCGACCAAATGGTAACCTCCCAGACTGACCACACCCATTAACTGAAAGAACTGGAAACTGTCCTTTTCAGCTCTTTCTGTGGTGAGAGTACAAGCCAAGCTGGGCTGTGCTGGGGTCAGCTGGCAGTTGTCACCTTTGGTGAAATCTCTCTGGAAGTCCTGCACCACCGGGGCCTCTGGGTGAGCTGTGGAGGGCAGTGTGGCCTGGAATAGTGCCAGCCCACGCACCCAGAGCCGGAATCGGGCTCAGTCAGATGCCCCGGCATTCGGTCATTTATTTTTTCTAACATGTAGAGATTTTCCTTGTGGGGCAAATAAAATGCAAAGATTCATAGGCAAAACTGGCTGCCTCTTCTCAGATCTGCATCGCTTTTGTCTGAACTGTGGGACCTTGGGCAAGCCACGTGACCTTTGGCACCTTGGCCTCCTTTTTGGTGAAATGGGGATCACATTAGCTCCTACTTCACAAGGTTGTTGGAAATACGAAGTGAGCACATATTTATCCGAATGCTTTGTGAACTGCAAGGTGACCCAAAGCATTGATTTGTTTTGAGCATGACTGAGCATTGGTGGCAGAGGAGTTTGAAGGGACAGCTGCTGTGGCTAGGCCAGAGAACTCTGGCTGTCAGAGTTGCTGGGATGTCCCAGGTGGTGTCACAAGGGAATGGCAACACCTGTTCTCTAGGGGCCTTGGGAACTGACTTTAAGGTACACACCTGGTGTACCAGCCACTGCTCAAAGCTGAGCCTCACCTGCAGGACCCACCCCAGGATGCTCTTAGCTCGAGGTCATGCCCACTGGGTCGTGTTCGTCTCTCACTTTCCAATCACTCCAGGCCGGAGTGTCTCAGCCTCAGCACTAGTGACATTTGGGGCCAGCTGAGTGTTGTGGTCTAAGTCACATTTAAGATATTTAGCACCATCCCTGGCCTCTACCTACTAGATGCCAGTAGCACCCCCTAAGTTGTGGCAAACAAAAATGTCACCACATATTGCCAGATGTCCCTTGGTGGAAGGGAGGGACAAATCAGCCATGGTGGAGAACCACTGCTCTAGGCTGAAGGCATCCAGGTGAATCCCAGTCCCCAGGTACCAAACTAGAGAGGGCAGAGAAACTAACAAGAAGCTACAAACTCAGCCCACCGATTTGGATTCAGTTCAACCTTAATTGCACAGTCACCTCTGAACCATAGGATTCAGTAGAAACTATTGGTTAAATACTTAAAACATCAACTGAGATCAGCACACGCAAAAAATGATGCCAGTCGTAAATGTTCACAGAAGGTGTGTGCTGCACTGCACCCTGAAGAGCCGTAGTTAATAAGGGGATGCATTTCACAAGAGCTCCTTTTAAAAGCAATTGCTCTTTTGGCCTGAGATTAGTTTAAATCCACTGGCTTCAGATTCTTCTGTGAGTGCAAAAACCCTCCCCCCTTTCCACTGGGTTCACCTGCTCCTCTAAAGGCCCGCCTCAGGCACCAGGTTTTTTTGGAAGGTGTGATCTACCTGAGCCAGGGCCCTGGGGGTGCGGGCCATGGATGTGAATGGCTGAGGCAGTGGGAATGAGTGGCCAGCAGCTCCAGCCCATCGTTCTCATGTAGAAATGGAGGCCCAGCGTTGCTAGAGCTTTTGATTTTAAGAGAAGCCAGACATGTGGATTATTTTACAAGTAATCTGATTTTGAAGTGTTTGGCAGTTAAATTGAAAATGCTGAAACTGTGAGCTGGATCTGACCTGTAAGCCACCTCTGACTTAAACCTCTCCTTGGTTATATTCCTCTGTTTTCCCTTCGGCCAAAGTGGATTTGACTTGAAACCCAGAGTCAGGTTTGCCCATCTGCCTCTCAGGAAAAGGCCCCAGTCATGTGATAGAAATAGTCTGGGGGGTGTTCAAGGCTCACCCTCCCTTATGCTTTCAGGGGAGCTCTTTGCTCAGGCCCCGGTGGATCAGTTTCCAGGCACAGCTGTGGAGAGCGTGATGGATTCCAGCAGGTACTTCGTTATCCGCATCGAAGATGGAAACGGTACGCATGGGACTTGGAGCTTCCTCCTCTGAGAAGGGTTTTCTCTGCCTCTGGGAAGTGGGATTGATCGTGTGTTGTCCCCCAGGGCGACGGGCGTTTATTGGAATTGGCTTCGGGGACCGAGGTGATGCCTTTGACTTCAATGTTGCCTTGCAGGACCATTTCAAGTGAGTGGTTCCAGGAGACACATATTCATGCCTCCTCCCTCTTTCCCCGGACAGAATGGTCTCCCAGGTTAGGATACCCAAGTGGTTGTGTGTGGTATGTCTGCCAGCAGAGCCTCAGGAAAACTCACTTCTCCTTCGAGGCAGGTCACCTTCTCTGCGCCCTGCCAGTCCTCATCTCTGCTTTGAAGTCATTTCCTTTACCCGAGGCGCATCTCTGCCACCCCAGTCAGCTGGCCCAGCCTTTGAGGTGTCACATCTCTTCCCTCATCAGGCCTCTGAGCGGCCAGAGTCCTTGTCAGGCTCCTTTGGCCTTTCTGGGCCTGTCCCTCCATGCTGTGATAAGCGATGCTCGGATTCCCAGGCCACTCAGCACACACCCTCGTGGTCCTTTCTGAAGCTAAGTGGGCAGGAAAGACTTCTCCCCTGCCATCTGCAGGCTTCCACCTCTGGCTGCGGGGAGTGTGCAGCTGCTCTCGTGGCCCCTCTAGCTCCTCTGCTCCGGGCGGCTGCTAAGAGGGGTGCTGTATGGAGGGTAGGAGACCTTTTTTGTTGCTTTCAGTACTTTCTGGGCACTTGTCCTGTCTCAGCCATCTACTTTTTAAGCCCCTGGGAGGTGTGTGGAGAACTTGTCTTAGTCTTCATGCCACATGCTGAGGACTAAAGACCAGTGTTAGGACTCTCTACGTAAGTGACCTCATGATTTTCATAGCAGTCTTTAAGGCATAGAGAGTTGTCATCCCATTTTGCTGATGAGGAAACTGACGTGCATGCAGCTGCTTATGCGTCAGAACTAGGATTTAAATTCACACCTAACTCCCAAGCTGCTCTCAGTTTCTACCCCGCTGCTGCAGTAAAAGCCTCGTCCTGGACTGGTGGCAGGTATGAATGAAGTGAGTGCATGAATGCAGGGCAGCTCGCCTCTTCCTCACCTTTTCCTTCCTGTTCTCTCCCCAGGTGGGTGAAACAGCAGTGTGAATTTGCAAAACAAGCCGAGAACCCAGATCAAGGTCCCAAATTGGACCTAAGCTTCAAGGAGGGCCAGACCATCAAGCTCAACATTGCAGTGAGTCCCACCCTCACTTGGCTGTCACGGCCACCACACCAAGCCCAGTACAGAGCCCATCACTCTTTTCTCACAGTTCAGCACATGTTTATTGAGCAGCTGCCCGGTGCCAGGTACTGTGCTGGGGGCAAACGAAAGGGCTCTGCTGTCATAGAGCTCAGAGTTGAGCTGAGATGGGGGTAGTCTGGGTGTGATTACAACATGGCGGGATGGTTCTACGACCTAGGGATGGATGTCTTCAGTGCCATGAGCTCCTAGAGGAGGAGCGTGCAGTCCAGAGTTAGGGGGAACCAAGGAAGGCTTCCTGGCAGAAGCGACCTGTAAGCAAGGGAAGAGGGGTCAAAGGGTGGTTCAAGCAGAGGGAACGGCATGTGCCACGCCTCTGCTTTGAGGAACATCAGTCACTTGCTGCCAGAGCTGGTGTTTCTGTCCTGGCTTTTGGGGGCCGGGGTGGGGTGTGGGGTCAGTGTGCTCATCCCAAGCTGTGTCTTGGTCTGAGCCTTGAGGAATAGAAGATTTGGCAGCACTCTGGGCAGGAAAGCCTCAAGAGTGGGCACTGGGAGTCATGGGCAGCTTCTGCTGGTGGTGTTGTCCTGGCTCCCTGTGTCTTGTCCTGAGCTTCCCTACATCTGGCTTTCCCCCGTTAGCTCCTGTTGAGAAGAGGAAAAGGTCGAGCTGGGCTGGACAGCCAAGACTTGGCCTTTACCTGGCTATGGGGGTGGAGATGAGTGATTCGGGGGAACCAAGGACCCACTGGATTTGTTTTCTGAAGAAAGTCTGTAACCCTAAAATAACGCTCTTCCTCTTTACTTACTATCTCTTTCTCCTCTTTTCTGCTTCATGCTGGTGATGGTTTGGGACCCTTGAAGTTGGCCAGCTGGCCCTTAAGAGAAAATCCAGGTCATGTCAAGTGAACTGTTGGGGATGTGAATCTCTATCTTGCTGGGAGGAAACTAACATTTAATGAGCATCAGCTGTGTGCCAGGTAGTGTTTTTTTTTTTTAGGTACTTCTCATGCGAATTAAACATCCTCCCCTTTTATAGGTGGGGAAATTGAGGTTTAGAGAGCTTGAGGGTCTTGCCCAGGGTCGTAGAGCTAGAAATAACTGGCACAGCTGGCCTCAGGCCCAGGTCTTTGAGGGCTTTTGCCTTCAGGCTGTAGTCTCAGCACATGATTAAGCTGCTGCTCTCCTGACAGGTGGGAACCACGTCGTCTTCACCTTTGAGCTGCTCTGGTTTCTGGTTCACCTGGGTGTTCAGGTTTTTGTTTTTCTTTTTTAAATGTTTTGTCGAAGTATAATATGCGTACAGAAAAGTGCACACATTATAAATGTAGAACTCAGTGAATTTTTAAAAACCAGGTTTACTCCTACAAACTAGCCCCCAGACCAAGAAGTGGACGATTATCAGCACTCTGGAAGCCCCTCTCCTGCTCTCTCCCACAGGATGGAGTGGCCACTATGCTGACTTTGAACACCCTAGGTTTTGTTTTCAGTGTTTTATTAATTGACTCATACACTTCATACCCTTTTGTGTATGACTCCTTTCCTTTACTCAGTGTAGTATTTGTGAGAGCATCCATATTGTTTTGTGTAGTTGCTTTATTCTCGTTGTGGCATGCTCCGTTATGAGAATGTATCCCAGTATCTACCCATTTAACTGATGGTGGACATTTAGGTAGTTTCCAGTTTGGGGCTATTGCAAGTAGTGCTGCTGTGAATGTTCAAATGTGTGTCTCTTGGTGCACATATGTATGCATTTCTGTTGGGTCCATGTAGGAGTGGAATGGCAGGGGCGTCAGTTCGTACGTTCAGCTTTAAAGATCCTTTCAGTTTTTCAACGTGCTTTTCTCTGTTTCCACTTCCACCAGCAGAATATGCGTGTTCTGGTTGCTCCATACCCTTGTCAGTGCTTGATATGCTACGTCTTAGCCGTCCTGGTGGGTGTGTGATGGTATATCATTGCAGTTTGATTTGCATTTCCCTGATGATTAATGAAGTCGGGTGCTGAGTTTTTAAACTAAAAGCATTTGTGATAGCTTTAGAATTGTGATGCATTGAATACGCCCCATAACAGTGGAAGTGCTGGATGGATGGCTCTTGACCATCTTTTGGTGATACCGACGTTTGGGGCCCAGGGGTCACCTTGGGCCTCCTCTTGAAGTTTTCTGATCGCAGAGGCACTCCAGCAGAACTGACTGATTCGCATTCCTCCCCTCTCTTTAGAACATGAAGAAGAAGGAAGGAGCAGCTGGGACTCCCCGAGCCCGGCCCGCCAGCACAGGAGGACTGAGCCTGCTTCCCCCTCCCCCAGGGGGGAAAACCTCCACCCTGATCCCTCCCCCTGGGGAGCAGTTGTCTGTGGGGGCGTCCATCGTCCAGCCAGCAGTTGCTCCCAGTTCAGGTCAGTGCTCGAGGGTGACTATTCTTGGTGCTAAATCTGCACCCTTGGGTTCTTCTTCCTCTCTGGCAGTTGGGGCCCCATGGCTTTCCCTCCTTCGCTCACAGTTGTCACACTTAGTACCCGTGTGTGACAAACTGGAAGGTGGGTGCCACAAAGCTGGTCCTGTCCACACTGGGTAAGGGCTTCCTCTCTTCCCACCACTTACTCCTTCAGGGCGTCTGTCCCCCCTGATGGGCAGGGGCTACAGCTCATTTGTTGCTGTGAAATCATCAGCATGTGGGTTCCTGGTTCTCAGAGGCTGCTCATTGAGTGAGTGAGTAAGTGACGGAGACATGGTCTCTGCTCACAGGGAGCTCAGTATAATAGGAGAGAGGAGTCATGGGCACAGAGACCAGACGTGTGGGGACCAGACTAACTACCAGCCAGCATGATCTGGGGAGGCTTCATGGAAGAGGTGGCATTGAACTGGACCTTGAAGGAAGAAGATTGGGGCAGGGGACACTTGCCATTCCAGACAGAAGAAGAGCATGAATAAGGCTTAGACTTTTAATTTTTAAACACTGGGTGTGTTTAGGGAGATGAAGGCAGCATAAGTATTCCAAAGTGAGTGCTGGGAATTAAAATAGGAGATTTAGTTTGGAGCAAGCTCCTCAGTGAGGCTGTTGGGTGCTGGAAAGCTGAGAGGCAGCTCCC
Organism: Balaenoptera physalus; assembly: GCF_965194825.1. Lineage (NCBI taxonomy): Eukaryota > Metazoa > Chordata > Mammalia > Artiodactyla > Balaenopteridae > Balaenoptera > Balaenoptera physalus. The sequence goes on along the minus strand of NC_138882.1, from coordinate 183,634,832 downwards.
CCAGCAGGCTGCACTGGTGCTTGTTCCAGGGTGTAGGCAATGCCTTTTGGAGACACTGGGATTCCAGAAGTTAGTGCCTAGTGCCAGCCTCTGGCAGTGCTGGGATGCCAGCCCAGTCCTTCAACGTCCCCACCCTGCCTGCCCAGCCCGGCTTGATGCTCCTGGCCTTCCCCAGGCTGGGTGACCGTCACCAGCCCACTGTCTCCACACAGCTCTTGCCGGCGTCTTGGGGGCATGGGGGGCAGGATCCAGACAAGAAGCCTGCTGTCTCCCCCTTGAGGGTCCTGGGCGCTGGCTCCCCTATCTGGAGGTCAGGCTTCCGACCGCGCCCTGTGGGGGATAGCTTCATCTCGGAGAGTGGCAGGGGTAGCAGTCAGGGAGCACCCCAGGAGTTGCTCTCAGAGTGAGGGCAGAGGACCACTTGCCTTGGCATCACCAGGGACAGGGGCGGGACTCTGCATACGTAACGTTATTTGTGTGCTCACTGAGGTCTGAGAGCCACTGTCTTAGGCCATCCCTCCGTTGCTGGTGCATTTTTAATGGCCAGTATGGAGTTCCTGCTATGTGCCAGGTAGTGTTTGAGGCCCTTTTGATACTACAGGTACAGCCCAAGTCCCTGCTCTGAAGGCCTTATGTTTTAATGTGTGAGACAGGCAGTTGGCATGTTTACAAACAAAATGGTGTCAGGTAATGAGAGTTGTGAATAGCTAACATTTTTTGAGCACTTACTCTATGTTCCAAAATCAGACTGGCTGAGTTCAAATTCAGAAAATTGCCTACTACTTTGTTCCTCAGTTTTCTTATCTGTAGGATGGGGGTAGTAATGATCCCTACGGTACAGGTTTCTTGTGCGGATCAGATGAGCCAATCCACGTACAGCACTCAGAACAACGCCTGGAACGTTGTAAGCACTCACTGAATGTCAGCTCTCATTTTAGTGAGGTTGTCATCATTATCATCACTGCTTGCTGGGCCTGTTCTCAGCCTTCCACGTATATTAACTTATTTAATCCTCAGACCAGTCAGTCTTATGAAGTAGTCACTGTTACTGTTTATTTTAGAGATAAGGAAACTGAGACTTAAGTAACTTGCATAAAGTCAAACAGCTGGTCCTGGCCTGTCTCCCTCCAGTGACTGTGATGAGGTTCAAATGAGATAATGTCCGTTGAGCACTTGGTGAACTGCAGAACTAAACTGTGGAGGGGGCCCTAGTTTTATCTGGTTTCCCAGCCCAGAGCACATTAGACATAGCAAAAAAAAAAAAAAAAAAATTTTTTTTTTTTTTTTTGCCACACCACGCGGCATGCAGGATCTTAGTTCCCTGACGAGGATCGAACCTGCGCGCCCTGCAGTGGAAGCGTGGAGTCTTAACCACTGGACCGCCAGGGAAGTCCCTAGACATAGCAAATTGGTGGGAAGGCAGAGGGTGGCAGGCACAGGGCCTTCAGAAAAGACAGCTGGCGGCACTGGGGGAGGTGCCAGAAAGACAGAAAAGCAGGCACTGCTGCCCCATCATGCCACCCACCCCAGTGAAGAGATACACACAGCTATATAACTAAAAATGGTAGAACTCTAGGCATTCTAAGCAGTAGATATGGAAAGACTGATAATGCTATCTATAGCTTCCAGAACAGCCCAGGGATTAAAAAAAAAAAAGCTGAAAGGAATAAATTAAACTTTATCATTCTTATGAAAAGTAGGTAAATTAGAAAAGAAATTAAGCGAGGTAAACAGAAAATACAAAGTAAAATGGTAGAAACTAGTTCACATATTCAGTAAAAAGTATAAACTGGCAATATAACAAGAGAAATTGAGGGATCAAGTATAATAGTGGGAGAGGTCCAAAGGCCAAAAGCCTACAGTGCAGCCCTCAGCTCCCCAAAATACTGCACACACACACACTTGTTTAAAAAAAAAAAAGAGATACACACAGATGCCCACTTCTTTGTTACTTCTGGAAGGCTCTCCCCAGCCCCTAACCAGTTTGGCTCCCAGGACTTGGTACTTGTCTGGCACAGAATTGTCTCAGCTTGTTGATGCAGACTCTGGACTGAGGATTTTATATGAAGACGACCTTGTGGTTTTGGTGGGCATTCTCCATCCAAGAGGTCAGGGCAGGAGACAGTAAATTTTAAACAGATTTCCAACGTAAACGGTTGAAACGAGGTCAGCCTCAGGTACGGGTGATGGTGTGTGACTCGCCCTTGCTGGTACCCCTCCCCTCCACCGGGTATGTGGCCTTCTGCTCTGTCTCCAGGAGCCCCTCAAGGGCTCGTAAGAAGACAGTGGAAATGTGGCTGCTTGTAGGTGTTTTGTTGCCCCAAAGCACGTCTCTCTGTGTGTGTCTTTCTCAGCCACCTGGAATCTTGAGTCTGATTTCGGGGTCACTGAGACAACCAGGTGGGGAGGCCTCTGACTCCTCTGTCTCCTTCTCTTCTCTCCCTTCCCTTCGGACTTGGGGACATCAATAGGAGGTGCCACTGTGTCCTGGCCGCAGCCCAAGCCTGCCGCTACTGCCACCGCCGACATCTGGGGAGACTTTACCAAATCCACAGGGTGAGGAGGGTCACGTTCTCTGTGGGGGACTGGGGCCAAGGCTGTTTCTCTCAAAAACCTGGGAGCAACAGCTCTGATTCAGACATTTTCCGGCCAGCCAGAGGACAGAGCCCCAGAGTGCCCACTTTGGGAGGCATATTTCTCTCCGGGAAGGCTTTTTGCTGGTGTCCACTGCTGGGTGGCCTGGAGCCACCTTCTGCAACTCTTTCTGGTCTTTAAACCACCTCACCAAGTGCTTTGGCTTGTCACCAGTACCTCCCTCTTCCCCTCCTCCCCTGCAGCTACTCTAGGATACTGGGCTGAGAGTTAACCTGGGTTCTGGCCTTGGCCCATTGTCATGGGACCTCTGAGGCAGGGTCTCTTGCCTTTTCTGCTTCCTTAAAATTTCAAGCCTTTACTTGGCGTCAGGGTGAAGAGATGCTAAATACTAGTCACACAGTTGTTTATGTGGACAAGCTCTAGGACAGGAGTCAGCACGCATTTTCTATAAAGGACCAGGACGCAAATAGTTCAGACTGTGCAGACCACGTGGTCTCTGTTCCAGCTACTCAGCACTGTTCTTGTAGCTCAAAAGCAGCCACCGACAGTATATAAATGAATGAGCATGGCTCTGTACCAATGAAACTTTACCTACTAAAACAGGCAGAGGACTAGATTTGGTCTAGTCCTGGGCTGTAGTTTGCTGACCCCTGTTCTAGAATATTCGGGGACTGGCCTTTTGGAGCTCCTTCTGCCCAGAAAGAAGTCACATTTTATCTGCTTTGTATTTTCAGATATCTGAAATCTCCCACCCCTCCCTATCTAACCTTTCCAGGTCGACCTCCAGCCAGACTCAGCCAGGCACAGGCTGGGTCCAGTTCTGACCTGAGCGCAACTCTTTTTCCTCATACAACTTCTGGAAAGGAGCTGCCTCGTCTGGGCGGAAGGAAGGAGGATGAAGCACTCCCTGGCCAGCCTCTGTTTGGAGCGTGACTCTCTCCTCTCCTCTTCCTTGCCTGGACTCTCCTGACAGACTGGGCGTGTTAGGCAGTAAATTGGCACCATGTCACACTGTTTCCTGGGATTCGAGTGTGCAGCCAGAACACAGGAGATGAGTTCCAGGATCCCTATCCCTGTCTGTCCTCTTGACATGAGAGAGACTCTGAGACTTCTTCCATCACGAAGACTCGTATTAAACACAAGCCCCTGAAGCAAAAGAAGGGGTCGAGTGTGCTGCCTGGATTCAGATCAGCCCTTCTCGGGGGGGGGGGGGGGGTGTTACAGGTGTCACGTGATCACTGTCTGGAGGGGGGCTTTCCTCACTCCCATTGGCTGTCGCCATTCCAGTCAGGTGCCTTAAGAGGAGGGATTCCTTCCTGATTTCTAGCAGGTTATAGGCTGCAGCTTGAACAGATAATCAGGAGGGAAATCAAGAGTATTAACCAGACTTTTAAGATTTTTTTGATACTTGCTTTGCTGACATGCTGATCTGCACTAACTCATTGTCTTTGCAAAAGGCTTGCTCCTGTAGTCTGCGCCCGCAGGGGCCTCTGAAAGCATTCCTCACTGTCAGTCGCAGGAGCTGCTCCGAGCCCCAGGAAGCAGTGTTCATCTCGGCTATGGGGCCTGGTTTCCGTGTTTGCCAGGCCGGGCAGGCGCTGGAAACCAGGTGTGACAGTGTTTGGGCTGGAAAGTGGCAGCTGTTCTCACGTAGGTGGGGCTTTGGCCTTCCCGTTCGCTGGCAGCTCTCTGGGCTCACAGTGCAGTTCCTGGCGGACTTGGGTTTTCTCCTGGGTGGTTTCTGAAGTGCCTTGTCTGCAGACAACCTCTTACTTTCTTTTCTCCTTCAGGGACTGTACATGACAGACAGAAGGAGTTCTGAAGCAACTGGAAGTCTAGGGTTGCCTGGTTTATAAGAAATAATTTTATAAGAAATAATTTTATCTGAGCACACCTCTAAAATTGCTTTTATCGACATACGTTACCTCTTAATTGAAAGATTTCCTTTTTGAAGAGTCAAGATGATGAACTGAAAAAAAGTGTTGGCCTCTTTGTGGGACCAGATTTCTAAGATAAAAAATAAATATTTCTACTCTGTCAGTGTACGTCAGAGATGGAAGTGTTTTTGGCGGCATGGCTGCCAAACCCTCCAGGATGCCTCAGCCACCTCTCGCCACTGAGCGTTTGTCCAGACTTAAAAGTCTGGGGCCACGGCGACAGATTGGCCACAGTAGGGGAATTTGGCCCTGTTGCCCTAAGGCAACCAGCAATTTCCCTTCTGCATAGAAGAGACAGTCTTTCTGCCATTCTGGGACATTCTGGGCTCCTTGCCTTCTAATGTGGGAGGAGAGTCCTGCCTCCCACCAAGACTTCCCCATAGAAGCATCTTCCTAAATAGTAAGAGTGTCCGGGCACACAGAGGCCAAAAAATAAGATAAAGGCCTCGGTGCTTGTCATGTCTGTGGGTTCTGTAAGAAAGATGCATTTTTGCTGTTGGTTATAGAAATGGCCGCTCTGGCTAATAAACTGTGTAAGGGAGGACAAAGAAAATTGGAATTGAGGATCCTCATGTCCTTTGAATAAGGAAAAGGAAATTGCAACAGGGGATTCTCAGGAGTAGTAAACTTCTTTGTGTCTGCTTCCCGTTACTCCCCATCTTCTTTATAAGTGCTTAGAGGCTAGAAAAGAGGAAGCTTAGAGTTAGAGGAGACCCTTAACCAGAAGCATATACCATTGAAGGTAAGCCCTTGGGTCCTGCAGACAGACCTGGGCTTTGATCTAGGTTGTCTACTGGTAAATGTGTGACCACGGGCTCCTTAAGCCAAATGTCACTCAGATGAGGCATATAAAGCACTAGCAGGTGCCCATCCTGTAATTTGACCTTAATCACCTTGATGTAGAATCAGGTAACACATCCAGAACCATTACTCATAATGGTGCTGATAAGGCAGCTGATGAAGAAACAGCAGTCAAAAAAATCTAACCTGGGGCTTCCCTGGTGGCGCAGTGGTTGAGAATCTGCCTGCCAATGCAGGGGACACGGGTTCGAGCCCTGGTCTGGGAAGATCCCACATGCCGCGGAGCAACTAGGCCCGTGAGCCACAACTACTGAGCCTGTGCATCTGGAGCCTGTGCTCCGCAACAAGAGAGGCCACGATAGTGAGAGGCCTGCGCATCGCGATGAAGAGTGGCCCCCGCTTGCCGCAACTAGAGAAAGCCCTCGCACGGAAACGAAGACCCAACACAGCCAAAAATAAAAATAATAAATAAATAAAAAATAAAAAAAAAAACTAACCTGAAAAGCACTTTGAGGGGTCTCTGGGGGCAGGGAATAGTCTGGTGCTCTCCATCACCAACTGGAATCCCAGCTATGGGACCTGGGTCCCCAGGAAAACTCCCAGTACCAAACCAGGCATCTCTTCACTTAACACCCTTGACTGGAGCTTCCAAATTGGTGGGGTGTGGGTAAGAGATGGGTGTTGGGTTTGGGGATTTTGAGACCTGAGCTGCTCTATAGCAGGAGAGGAGGACTTGGACATATTGAGGTGGCAGGCAGACTACAAGATGTTTCCATGATTAAATGACATAACTGCAACATCTGTCTTTCTGGCTTTAAAGAAACCAGCTGCCATGTATGAGTTGCCCTAATCCGAGGGTCACAGTGTCAAGGTGGCAAAAGTAGCCTCTGCCGACAGCCAACAAAAAGCTGAAGCTCTTAGGGCAGCGGTCTGCACGGAACCGGATGCTGCCAAAACCACCTGAGCTGGGAAGCAGAGCCTTCCTCAGTTGATCCTCAGGTGAGCCCCGCCTGCCAACACTGTGAGTGCAGCCTTACAGAGGACCCAGCCAAGCTGGGCCCAGACTCCTAACCCCTGGAAACTGAGTAAGTAAATGTGTTTCAAGCTGCCAAGATGGTGGTAATATCATTAGGCAGCAATAGATAACTAATACAAGAGGTGAGTGAAGGGCATTGGAGATGGGAGTCAGTGTGAGAGAAGAGTCTGGACAGGGACCTCCCTGGTTGCGCAGTGGTTAAGAATCCGCCTGCCAGTGCAGGGGACTCGGGTTCGAGCCCTGGTCCGGGAAGATCCCACGTGCTGTGGAGCAACTAAGCCTGAGCACCACAACTACTGAGCCTGCACTCTAGAGCCTGTGAGCCACGACTACTGAGCCCATGTGCCACAACTACTGAAGCCCGCGCGCCTAGAGCCCGTGCTCTGCGACAAGAGAAACCACCACAATGAGAAGCCTGCGCACCACAACAAAGAGTAGCCCCTGTTCACTGCAACCAGAGAAAAGCCCGCGCGCAGCAACGAAGACCCAACGCAGCAAAAAATTAAAAAAAATAAAAAGAATCCTCCTGCCAATGCAGAGGACACGGGTTCGAGCCCTGGTCTGGGAAGATCCAACATGCGATGGAGCAACTAAGCCCCTGCACCACAGCTACTGAGCCTGAGCACCACAACTACTGAAGCCCGAGCGCCTAGAGCCCGTGCTCCACAACAAGAGAAGCCACTGCAATGAGAAGCCCGCGCGCCGCAACGAAGAGTAGCCCCCACTCGCTGCAACTAGAGAAAGCCCGGGAACAGCAACGAAGACACAATGCAGCCAAAAATTAAAAAAAAAAAAAAAGTGGACAGATTTAATGGCTGTATGGCCTTGGGAGGTCACTTAACCTGCTCCTTGGGGGCCTCACTTTCCCTGTATGTGGACGGCAGCTATTGCTTATGTACTGCTTACTCTGCGCAAGGCACTGTTCTATGCACTTAACATAAAATTCATTTCAGGCGGTCCAGTGGTTAAGACTCCTCGTCCCCACCACAGGTGGCACGGGTTCGATCCCTGGTCAGAGAACTAAGATCCTGCATGCCGTGCGGCCAAAATAAATAAATAAATAAATTTTTAAAGATTCATTTCATTGTCACAACAGCCCTATGAGATAGGTACTCATCCCTGTTTTACAAGTGATGAGACTGAAGCACAGTGAGATTATGTAATTTGCCCAAAGTCACATAGCTGCTAAGTGGCAGAGCTGGGGTTGGAACCCAGGCAGCCTGGCTCTAGCATCCATGCTTTTAATCAGGTTGATCTTGAGTAGTGCTGCTGACAGGGCTGCCTAATACATGGAAGTTCCCATTCCCTCATGTGGATTAAGAAAGCCCTAATATGGCAGGTATTCAATGACAGGCCAAGCGGTGGGGCTTTATTCCATAGGTAATTGGAAACCACTGAAATGCATCATAGACACACAGTAGGTGCTCAATATCTGTTGATTTCTCTGAGCAAGGGATGACAGGAAGATACCATCCTCTGTGGGCAGAGTAGACCTGATTATGGGTGTGTAATGCAATAAGAAAACAGAAAAACACAATATTAAGAAGCAAATGTAATATTATCATAGCAAAAGACTGGAAATAGCCTACATGTCTATATTAGTTATCTATTGCTGGGTAACAATCACCCCAAAACTTAGCTGAACACATTTCTTGTCTGACACCTGGACTGCAGCCTGTGAGGGGTGTGGAGACAGAGTACCCAGCTAAGCTGCACCTGGATTTCCCGCCCACAGAAACTGAGACAATAAATGTGTTCAGCTGCTAAGTATTGGGGGTAAGGTGTAGACGTGCTCTCTTTTGCATAAAATGGGAAGGGGGAAATATACTTTATGTGCATAAAATATCTGGAAAGATATATAGGAAACAGCACCCCACAGGTTGCCTGCAGGGAGAGACTGGGTGACTAGGAGACAGGGATGGGAGGGATACTTACTTTTACTTTATAACGTTCTGTACTATTTGAATTTGAACCATGTAAATGTACCATCTTTTCGACAAAAGAAAATCTATGTTGAAGAGGTCGTCTGTCATCCTAACACCCAAAGATAGCACGGTTAACGTTTTAGTGTCTTCTCATGTTTTTCCTATTATATCTATATACAAGAAATATTTTTCGGGAATGCCCTGGTGGTCCAGTGGTTAGGACTCGGCACTTTCACTGCTGTGGCCCAGGATCAATCCCTGGTCAGGGAACTAAGATCCCGCCAAAAAAAAAAAAAAACAATTATTTTACAAACACGGGCTAATTCTGTCCTACTGTTCTGAAACTTTTCACTTAATATAACAATTTCTGGACTTCCTGGTGGCGCAGTGGTTGAGAATCTGCCTGCCAGTGCAGGGGACACGGGTTCAAGCCCTGGTCCGGGAAGATCCCACATGCCAGGGAGCAACTAAGCCCGTGCGCCACAAATACTGAGCCTGCGCTCTGGAGCCCACGAGCCACAACTACTGAGCCCGTGTGCCACAACTACTGAAGCCCGTGCACCTAGAGCCCGTGCTCCACAACAAGAGAAGCCACTGCAGTGAGAAGCCCGCGCACCGCAACAAAGAGTAGCCCCCGCTCGCCGCAACTAGAGAAAGCCAGCAAGCAGCCATGAAGACCCAACACAGCCAAATAAATAAATACATACATACATACATAAAATTAAATATATATATATATATATATAACAATTTCTCCAGTTGCTGAACGTTTTTTGTAACATTTGGAATGACTTCATAGTATTCCATTAAATGAACAACTTACGTTGCGGGACATTTTGGTCTTTCTAATTTTTTGCTATTAAAGCCAGGCATTAAAAGGCATTGCAAATTAGCCTTAAGATATCTGGCAAATGCAGTTAACCAGAACATCTGTCCTCTAAGCCTCCCGGGTAATGTGGTTTTGCCGATGGTGGGCAGAGTCCAACCCAGCCTAGCACCCGGGTTCGGCAGGCACTTGGCCCCAGCAACCTGGGGTTGTTAAGTCCCAGTCACTTGTCTCCCAGTTACCTGAGTCGCAGATTTAGGACCCTCCACAGTGAGCAGGTGAGCATCCAACACAACTCCCTTCTGGTGGCTGGACCCTGGGGCCCTGGGCTGCGCACCACCTGGTTATGGAGCAGTGACCAGTGGGCAGCAGCCCTGGGGATTCAAATGCCTATAGGCCAGGCTGAGCTGAGCAGAGTCACTGAGTCAGCACAGCAGGGGAGCTCAAGGCCTCTGGAGGAGGGTTGGTGTAAGTATGTGCCTCCCTGCAGCAGGATCCTGGGGCCCCCGGGGGTAGGGTCAAGGAGAGAGGAACTGTGTTTGCTGTCCCTCCCAAAATCTCACATTAGGCAGCATGGTGTAGAGGAAAGAGCATGGGTTTGGGGACTTCCCTGGTGGTGCAGTGGTTAAGAATCTGCCTGCCAGTGCAGGGGACACGGGTTTCGAGCCCTGGTCCGGGAAGATCCCACATGCCACGGAGCAGCTAAGGCCGTGCGCCACAACTACTGAGCCTGTGCTCTAGAGCCCGTGAGCCACAACTACTGAGCTTGCGAGCCACAACTACTTAGGCCATGAGCCACAACTACTGAAGCCCGTGTGCCTAGAGCCCGTGCTCTGCAACAAGAGAAGCCACCACAACGAGAACCCCGTGCACCGCAACGAAGAGTAGTCCCCGCTCGCCACAACTAGAGAAAGCCCGCGCGCAGCAACAATAGCCAAAAATAAATAAATAAAATAAATAAATTTAAAAAAAAAAAAGTTTTTTAAAAAACCCCCCAAAAGCCCAGGCTCCTCTTTGACAAAGATAAAACTCCCACTTATCCCCTCTGACTGATGGGGAAACCATTGGCTGTAGGCCTGCTGCTTTTCTTTCTGGATATTTACTTTTTTTCAAATGTAAAATCATAAAATTAAATATGCTTTTATAGACAAAACCCCCCTCCCTAAGCCCTAGAGATTCAGACCTGCATCCCCCTTTTGAGATGGATCTAATGCCTTCAAGAATGCAGGGAATGGACTTCCCTGGTGGCGCAGTGGTTAAGAATCGCCTGCCAATGCAGGGGACACAGGTTCGAGCCCTGGTCCAGGAAGATCCCACAGGCCGCGGAGCAACTAAGCCAGTGTGCCACAACTGCTGAGCCTGCGCTCTAGAGCCCGCAAGACACAACTACTGACGCCCGCACGCCTAGAGCCTGTGCTCCACAACAAGAGAGGCCACTGCAATGAGAAGCCCGTGCACTGCAACAAAGAGTGGCCCCCGCTCACTGCAACTAGAGAAAGCCCACGCGCAGCAACTAAGACCCAATGCAGCCAATAAATAAATAAATAAATTTATTTTAAAAAAAAAGAATGCAGGGAAGTTGAGGCCAGGTGAGAGGATGGACATCTAACCTATTGTTAGAATAGACAGGACACATCTGTTTAGTTTCAAAAGCATGGTTTTCTCTATGGTCTCATCCCCATCCCATGTGGAGAAGGCACCTGAGCTTGTGAGAAGGAATGGGCAGCTCCACCATTTTACCGATGAACAAACTGAGGCCAGAGTGCCTCAACCAAGGTTGCAGGACAATCAGGAAAACAAAGACATTCTTCCTACAGGTCAAGTCATTGAGGTCTCACATGGCTTGGGCTCTGAAACAGGGCAGGCATGCCCCCTCAGTCTGGTTGGGCGACGGGTCAAGGCCAGAGCTTAGGAGTTTAAGGCCTTTTTTTTTTTTTTAACATTTTTATTGGAGTATAATTGCTTTACAATGTTGTATTAGTTTCTGCTGTACAACAAAGTGAATCAGCTGTATGTATACATATATCCCCTTACACCCTCCCTCTTGCGTCTCCCTCCCATCCTCCATATCCTACCCCTCTAGGTAGTCACAAAGCACCCAGCTGATCTCCCTATGCTGTGCGGCTGCTTCCCACTAGCTATCTATTTTACATTTGGTAGTGTATATATGTCATTGCTACTCTCACTTTATCCCAGGTTACCCTTCCCCTCCCCGTGTCCTCATGTCCATTCTCTACATCTATGTCTTTATTCCTGTCTTGCCCCTAGGTTCATCAGAACCATTTTTTTTTTGAGTCTATATATATGTGTTAGCATACAGTATTTGTTTTTCTCTTTCTGACTTGCTTCACTCTGTATGACAGACTCTAGGTCCATCCACCTCACTACAGATAACTCAATTTTGTTTCTTTTTATGGCTGAGTAAAATTCCATTGTATGTATGTGCCACATCTTCTTTATCCATTCATCTGTCGATGGACACTTAGGTTGCTTCCATGTCCTGGCTATTGTAAATAGTGCTGCAATGAACATTGTGGTACATGTCTCTTTTTGAATTATGGTTTTCTCAGGGTATATGCCCAGTAGTGGGATTTCTGGGTCATATGGTAATTCTATTTTTAGTTTTTTAATGAACCTCCATACTGTTCTCCATAGTGGCTGTATTAATTTACATTCCCACCAACAGTGCAAGAAGGTTCCCTTTTCTCCACACCCTCTCCAGTGTTTATTGTTTGTAGATTTTTTGATGATGGCCACTCTGACCAATATGAGGTGATACCTCATTGTGGTTTTGATGTGCATTTCTCTCATGATTAGTGATGTTGAGCATCCTTTCATGTGTTTGTTGGCAATCCATATATCTTCTTTGGAGAAATGTCTATTAAGGTCTTCCACCCATTTTTGGATTGGGTTGTTTGTTTCTTTGACATTGAGCTGCATGAGTTGCTTGTATGTTTTAGAGATTAATCCTTTGTCAGTTGCTTCATTTGCAAATATTTTCTCCCATTCTGAGGGTTGTCTTTTCGCCTTGTTTATGGTTTCCTTTGCTGTGCAAAAGCTTTTAAGTTTCATTAGGTCCCATTTGTTTATTTTTGTTTTTATTTCCATTTCTCTAGGAGGTGGGTCAAAAAGAATCTTGCTGTGATTTCTGTCATAGACTGTTCTGCCTATGTTTTCCTCTAAGAGTTTGATAGTGTCTGGCCTTACATTTAGGTCTTTAATCCATTTTGAGTTTATTTTTGTGTATGGTGTTAGGAAGTGCTCTGATTTCATTCTTTTACATGTAGCTGTCCAGTTTTCCCAGCACCACTTATTGAAGAGGCTGTCTTTTCTCCATTGTATTGTATATTCTCACCTCCTTCATCAAAGATGAGGTGACCATATATGCATGGGTTTATCTCTGGGCTTTCTATCCTGTTTCATTGATCTATATTTCTATTTTGGTGCCAGTACCATACTGTCTTGATTACTGTAGCTTTGTAGTGTAGTCTGAAGTCCAGGAGCCTGATTCCTCCAGCTCCATTTTTCTTTCTCAACATTGCTTTGGCTATTCAGGGTCTTTTTTGTTTCCATACAAATTGTGAAATTTTTTGTTCTAGTTCTGTGAAAAATGCCTGTGGTAGTTTGATAGGGATTGCCTTGAATCTGTAGATTGCTTTGGGTAGTAGAGTCATTTTCACAATGTTGATTCTTCCAATCCAAGAACATGGTATATCTCTCCATCTGTTTGTATCATCTTTAATTTCTTTCATCAGTGTCATAGTTTTCTGCATACAGGTCTATTGTCTCCTTAGGTAGGTTTATTCCTAGGTATTTTATTCTTTTTTTGCAATGGTAAATGGGAGTGTTTCCTTAATTTCTCTTTCATATTTTTCATTGTTAGTGTACAGGAATGCAAGAGATTTCTGTGCATTAATTTTGTATCCTGCTACTTTACCAAATTCATTGATTAGCTCTAGTAGTTTTCTGGTAGCATCTTTAGGATTCTCTATGTATAGTATCATGTCATCTGCAAACAGTGACAGTTTTACCCTTCTTTTCTGATTTGGATTCCTTTTATTTCTTTTTCTTCTCTGATTTCTGTGGCTAAAACTTCCAAAACTATGTTGAATAATAGTGGTGAGAGTGGGCACCCTTGTCTTGTTCCTGATCTTAGAAGAAATGGTTTCAGTTTTTCACCATTGAGAAAGATGTTGGCTGTGGGTTTGTCATATATGGCCTTTATTATGTTGAGGTAAGTTCCCTCTATGCCTACTTTCTGGAGAGTTTTTATCATAAATTGGTGTTTAATTTTGTCAAAAGCTTTTTCTGCATCTATTGAGATTATCACGTAGTTTTTATCCTTCCGTTTGTTAATATGGTGTATCACATTGATTGATTTGCGGATATTAAAGAATCCTTGCATTCCTGGAATAAACCCCACTTGATCATGGTGTATGATCCTTTTAATGTGCTGTTGGATTCTGTTTGCTAGTATTTTGTTGAGGATTTTTGCATCTATGTTCATCAGTGATATTGGCCTATAGTTTTCTTTTTCTGTGACATCTTTGTCTGGTTTTGGTATCAGGGTGATGGTGGCCTCTTAGAATGAGTTTGGGAGTGTTCCTCCCTCTGCTATATTTTGGAAGAGTTTCAGAAGGATATGTGTTAGCTCTTCTCTAAATGTTTGATAGAATTCACCTGTGAAGCCATCTGGTCCTGGGCTTTTGTTTGTTGGAAGATTTTTAATCACAGTTTCAATTTCAGTGCCTGTGATTGGTCTGTTCATATTTTCTATTTCTTCTTGGTTCAGTCTCAGAAAGTTGTACTTTTCTAAGAATTTGTCCATTTCTTCCAGGTCGTCCATTTTATTGCCATATAGTTGCTTGTAGTAATCTCTCATGATCCTTTGTATTTCTGCCATGTCAGTTGTTCTCCTTTTTCATTTCTAATTCTGTTGATTTGAGTCTTCTCCCTTTTCTTCTTAATGAGTCTGGCTAATGGTTTATCAATTTTGTTTATCTTCTCAAAGAACCAGCTTTTAGTTTTATTGACCTTTGCTATTGTTTCCTTCATTTCTTTTTCATTTATTTCTGCTCTGATCTTTATGATTTCTTTCATTCTGCTAACTTTGGGGTTTTTTGGTTCTTCTTTCTCTAATTGTTTTAGGTATAAGGTTAGGTCGTTTTTTTGAGATTTTTCTTGTTTCTTGAGGTAGGATTGTATTGCTATAACCTTCCCTCTTAGAGCTGCTTTTGTGGCATCCCATAGGTTTTGGGTCATTGTGTTTTCATTGTCATTTGTCTCTAGTTTTTTTTTGTTTTTTTGGGTTTTTTTTTGCTGTGTTGGGTCTTCGTTGCTGTGCACAGGCTTTCTCTAATTGCGGCGAGCAGTGGCTACTCTTCATTGTGGTGCACAGGCTTTCTCATTGCAGTGGCTTCTCTTGTTGCAGAGAACGGGCTCTAGGCGCACGGGCTTCAGTGGTTGTGGCATTTGGGCTCAGTAGTTGTGGCTCATGGGCTCTAGAGTGCAGGCTTCGTAGCTGTGGCGCAAGGGCTTAAATGCTTTGCAGCGTGTGTGTCTGTATTTTTTACAGTTTTTTTTCCTGTAACTGATATCTAGTCTCACAGCATTGTGGTCAGAAAAGATACTTGACACGATTTCAATTTTCTTAAATTTACTGAGGCTTGATTTGTGACCCAAGATATGATCTATCCTGGAGAATGTTCCATGAGCACTTGAGAAGAAAGTATATTCTGGTTTTTTTAGGATGGAATGTCCTGTAAATGTCAATTAAATCCATCTTGTCTAATGTGTCATTTAAAGCTTGTGTTTCTTATTTATTTTCATTTTGGATGATCTGTCCATTGGTGAAAGTGGGGTGTTAAGAGTTTAAGGCCTTCAAGGCTGGGCCAGGGAACACAAAGCTGAGACTGCAGCTGGGTCTTGGTTCCCAGTCGGCTCCGCCACCCTTCAGCGTCGAGACCCTGAGCAATTAGCTTAATCTTCACTTTCCCGTTTATGCATAAGGAGCTAATAATCCCTGTTTGCTGGGTTGTCCGGAGCAGTAAATGCGATCGTGTATGAAAAGCCCTCCACCTAGTGCGGCTCCCAGGTAAGCGCTCGTAGACTGAGGCCGCCGCACGCTCCCAGCGGCCGGCCCCGCCCCGGGCCCAGGGCGCGCCCTCCACCCCAGGCGACGCGGGGACGCGGGCGGGTGGGGCGCGGGCTCCGCCCTCTGGCTTCGCCTGGCCCAGCCCGCTCGGCCTCGGCGGCAGCGGTGGTGTCGCGCGAAGGTAGGAGGCCCGCGGCGCGCGCTCCCGTGGGTCAGGGGCTCGGGCGCGCGGGGCGGGCTGCGGCGGGAGAAGGCCGCGGGGCCGAGATTGCGGCGCGCGCGGAGGGCGGGAAGACGGGCGCGCGCCAGGGGGTGGGCTGGAGCCGCCGTCCCGGCCCTGGCGGCGCTCAGGGCGTACGCGCCGCACGCCCCGGCGCTGCCCGGCTCGGCCTCCTGGAGAGCGCGCCCGGGGCCTCTGCGGACATCCTGCCAGCCGTCCTGCTCCAAATCCTGCCCGGATTCCCGCGGGCTGGGGTAGGCGGCAGGGGACGGGGGCCTGCCCGGGCGCAGCGGCCTGCAGACAAGCGCCTCTCCGCCCCGGGGGTCCCCTCTTTCCATGCTGAGCTGCGGTAGGAGGCTTTTCCCAATTGTCACCACCAGCAGCGATCGCTTACTGCGGCTTCCTGTGGGCCAGGCACCGTCCCTGCCCTCCTCGCTTGGGATAGTGTTTCAGTGCAACATACGGAGTCGAAAGTAGCTCCGCTTTACCGATGAGGAAACTGAGGCCCAGGGCAGTCAATTGAACTGCCCAAGATGGCACAGCCTGTGCAGGGATTTGGGGCCTCCTTGGGTTACTCAAAGTAGGGCCTGAGACCCCACCCTCGTGCCAGTCTCTGGGGTTGCCGTTACGAGCAGGCTCCCTTGTGATCTTTATGCCAACCCGAAAGGACAGTGCTCTGAGGCAATGTCTGCCCCCTTGGTGGCCAGTCTCCCCGGCTCCCTCTGGGACCTTGACTTGTCTGGGGGATTGGGACACTGGGGGAGGGGGCCACGAGGGTACCGTCAGTCTGTTTTCATCTGAGATTTCCTGTTTTCCTTAGCTAAGCTCACAGTAGGTGCTTAACAAACAAATCCTGTGGCCGGATCAGACCAGAGGCTAAGGCCAGGCTCCTCAGTCAGGAAAGACCTCAGGAGTTAGAACCCCTGGATCTTGGAGGTTTCCTTGACTTAGCTCCTCCTCTCTGGTCTTTCTCTCAAGCCCTGGGGATGGGGGTCAGCCCTTGGAGACTAGGTACCTCTCCCACCCAGGAGTCCCCTGTGGGGGACACTGCCCGGTTTTTACCTTGAACTCCTGCGAGGTGTTCAGGTGTTGGGTATGTGTTCGCTGGGGTCCTTCTGGGAACTCAGTCTGCGGGTCACATCGAACATGGCCAAGGCTTGCCGTGTGTGACCCCTGCTAAACCGTTTCTATTTTTTTTTCATTTAATTTCCTATATTACTACTTGTCTCCTAACATTCATTCACTCACTCAACAGCTGTTCATGGCGCTTTGGGCCTTAGGCCCTGTGGAGACAGCAGTAAACAAGGATGACTTGGTCCCTGACCTTGGAGCAGACAGACAACATACATGTAGGAGAAAACAGTGAACAGTTACTGGCAGGAACCACTTTGGCTGGGAGGTCAGGGTTCACAATCTCAGAAGGTGACGTTTTTGGCCAGGGTCTGGAGTCAGCCCTGAAGAGAAGGGAGAAGAGCATTCCAGGCAGAGAAAATGACAGATGCAAAGGCCTTGAGGCCGGAGCATGCTTGGTGTGTTTGAGAATCAAGAAGGCCAGCATGGCTAGAGTGGACTAGCTGGGGGAGAGGGGAGATGAGGTGGAGAGGTAGACCTGGGCTAGATTGAGCAGGCCTTGTTCACTGTGGTAGGACTTTGAATTTTATTTTGAGTGTGATAGTAGCCAGCATGGGGGTTGAATAGAAGAGGGATGTGTGAGAATAGACTGGGCTGGGGGACAAGAGAGGAAGTAGGGAGACCCATGAGGAGCCATCTCAGCAGGCCAGGCAAGCAGTGGCAGTGGCTTCTGTAATATACGTCAGAGACCTAGGGTGGCGCCTGGCATACAGTAAGCACTACATGTTGGTAGCCATTGTGTGATAGTTTAAAACTCTGGAACCAGGCATACTTCTCACCTGTGGCTTCAGTTCTTCATGGCTGGATGACTTTGAGCAAACCATTTAACTTCACCCAGCCTTAGTGTTGTCATCTGTAAAGTGGGTAGAACAGTACCAGCCTCATGGGACTGTCAAGAAGGTTAAAACAGATACGGTACAGATGCAGAAATTGGGGCACAGAGCCTGGCTCATGGTTGGCTCAATATGTTTATTATAATTTCTAGTCAGCAACTGGAGAATAAAGAAAGGATAAGGGGGTGAGAGCAGCTGGTATGTTTGACTCATGAGTGGCCTTTGAGGGACTTTTTGGCTAGGGCCTGCAGCTGGACCTGGTAAATGGCAGCTTTGCAGGGTGGTCAAAGGACTAAGCAGGACTGGGGAGGGAGTGAGTGCAACGGGTGTCTCCTCTGTGTTTTTTCGCCCAACCTGAGGGCTGAGGGTCTACTGTGTACCAGGCAGGGTTCTAGATTGGGTAGGGTGCTGGCTGAGGAAAGGCACAGAATAATTCAGTTCAGTTCACCAAGCACATTGGGTACTGGGAGGAGCCAATAATACTAGTGATGATAACACTAATAATAGACAACACGTATGCACTATGTAACAGTGGGTAATCATTAAGGTAATTCTAGCTGATACGGTAGTGAAATCCTGAAATCTCAGTGGCTTAACACAACAGAAGTTTATTTCTCATTTGTGAAAAGTCCTGTTTGGTGGCTTTCTACATGGTGACCCATGGACCCAGACCCCTTCCAGCTTGTGGCTCTGGCATCCCCTAGGAACTCAGCGTTATTTCCTTCCAGCTGGGGGAAGGACAGAAGTCCTTGTGGGAGGTTTTTATGGGTCAGGTCCGAAGTGGCACACCTTCTTTCTGTCTTAATTCTGCTGGTAAGAACTTGATCACATGGCCATATCTGACTGCAGTGGAGTCTGGGAAATGACTTCGAGCCATATTCCTAAGAAGAATCAGAAATGTTTTTTTGGTGAACACAGAGCAGTTTCTGTCACACCATATCCAGGCACATAGCTAAGCATAGATCATCTTATTTAATCCTCATAATAGAAGCAGGCACTGTTATTATCCCATTTTACAGAAAAGGAAACTGATGCTCAGAGAGGCAAAGTCATTGGCCATTGGCCCAGGGTCACACAGCTTGTGGGGAGGTACAGCCAGATTGGATTCCTGGCAGTCAGACGCTGAAGCTATAACATCCAGATCTTTCCTATGAGGAATTCAATTGTTGTTCTGAGAATTGGATGGAAGCTGCAGACATTAGAAAATGCACATACACACAGGGTTTAGATATGGTTTCTTGGGCTTTATAATAGAACCCAGAAGGACTGGAGGGGGAGAACTTTGTGGACAGAGGCAAGGGTTGGAATCACTCAGTGCAAAGGGTTCTGACATCCTGCTCCCTTCCCCCATCCCCTAGGGCACTGGGCACTGGCTGGGGAAAGGCACAGAATAATTCAGTTCAGTTCACCAAGCACATCTGGGGCCCTCTCTCTGCCAAGCTGGGCAAGCAGGTCTGGAGAGCCTGGCCTGCGGGTGTTTGTGGCCACCCCCTGCTCTGGTTATGGGTGTGCAGCCTGTAGAGGAGATTTCTGGAGGCTGTCTGGAGGTGGGAAAATGGAGTCCCAGGGTTTTGTAGTGACAGCTTCCTGCCTTTGGCTGAGTTTAGTTTTGCCTAAATCTGGCCTTGGTTGCCATGGCAATGTGGAGGCACTTATTGTTTTGGCCCAGTGTGCCCTGTTTCCTGGTTTTCCATTTCCAGAGCAGATTCCCTAGTTGGGGGTGAGGGTTCCAGGCTCCGCTTGGACTGATGTACATTTATGCAGCACCTGCTGCATTCCTGGGTCTGACTTAGACAGGGTTGGTAGAACGTTGAAGTGCAAATGCCCCGGTCTTGCCTTGAGGCACTTATTGGGAGGCTGCCTGGCTTAAGTGGAAAGGACTTAGGGCTCCCCACTTCCCTGCAGCAGTGTGCCACTTTGAATAGGTAAGAGCCCCAACCTCTCTGTGTCCCGGTTTTCTCATCTGGAAAGGGGTTGAGGTGAGGATTTAATGAGATAACGTGAATGTGCCTCCTATGGGACACGGCATTAGAGCAGAGGGCACCCTGAGGCCGTGGGCCAAGAGGTAGCAGGAGCCCAGACACATGGTGCTAATGACAATAGGAAGAGCAGCCGCCATTTACTCACTGCTCACCACGTGCCAGCTGTGGTGCAAACTCCTTACACTGTTCAACCCATTTAATCTTCACAGTGACTCTATGTGGTAGGTGCTATCAGTTTCATTTTAGAGATGAGGAAACTGAGGCTCAGGGAGGTAACTTGTCCAAGGTCATACTGCCAACAAGTGGCAGAGCTGGGGCTCCGATGCGACCCCATATCTGACCCTGATTTCAGAGCTGACAGCCTAACCACTACACCACACGGCCTCCTTGCCTTAGGGAAGGAACAATGGCAGGCAGTGGGTGGACCTCTGAGCCCCAGGGTCCGGGGTACAGGGACTGTACATTTCGGATTTTCAGATGAATATAATCAGTATTGATCACATGCTCACTCTGAGCCCAGTGCCCAGTCGTAAGCTCTCTATGCCCCCAAGTGACTCCATGGGATGGGTGCCAATATTCGCATCTTACACGAAGGCTCAGATAGGCAAAGTTGCTTTCCCTGGGGCACACAGCCAGTGGGGGGGGGGGGGTGGGGTTAGGAGTCGGAGAAGGGGGATTCAGTTCCTTGCCTGGACTGGGCAATTCCACAGCCTGCACCTGATGTGGGCAAACGTCATCCCAGCACCCTGTAAAGACATTCTTAGCAAACCCTGTGACCCCTTTTCTGGGTCAGTAAAGATGGTCTTGAAGACTGGCCTTTCCTGCCTCCTGCATGCTGACCCCACCCCCTGCGCTTGGAGAGGGTAGAGTGTGTGTGCGTGTGTGTGTGTGTGTGTGTGTGTGTGTGTAGTGCGGGGCGGTCTTCACCTCCAGGTCCCTTCCCCCTTTCCCTCCCCCCTCCTCTCCATCCTTTCCCTCTTCTTTCCACTCCTTCCCTTTCTCCCCAACCTCCTCCCCGCTCTCCTCTCCTCCCCCTATTCGCCCTTCCTCCTCCTGTTCCCCTCTGCCCAGCTTCCCGCCCACCCTCTCCTTTCCCCTCCCCTCCCCCTCAGCCCCGCCCACCTCCCTGATCACGTGGGGGCGCCGCCGGATTTAAGCCTAATCTGCCCGGCGCTCAGCACAGCAGTCTGGCTGTAGGGTGGGCGGGCTGTGTTGTTCTCCAGGGCCCTGGCGCAGGGCCTGGAGAGGGGTGCCCATGGCCTCCACCCCATGAACTTGGGGCTGGAGGGGTCGTTGGAGGCCCAGCTGGCACTGGAGGCGGTTATCCAGGTGGGTCCTGGGGGCTGTGCCCACCCTGTGCAGGGCAGGGGAGTGTGGGCCTAGCAGGAGTGGGAGGCGTGGGCACATCTTAGGGGTCCAGGGGCGGGAGAGGTGTGGTGGCGGGGTGCGCAGGGACCCCAGCTTGCAGCTCCCGGCCAGACTGCGGTAGAGGGGTGCGCAGGGCGCAACTCCGTGGCTCCCTTATCCAGTGCCCCTCGAGTGCAGGGGAGCCCCTACTTCCAGGTTTTAGGGTTGAGGTGACCTCTGCTGGAGCAGTGGGGTCATCACGCATCTAGGGCGGGAGCTGGATTGCAGCCCCCAGCGCTCTGTGCTGCCCTGGGAGGTTTGTGAGTGGGCCGTGGGCTTTGGTTTGCTTCTCTGGCCCCCGAGGGGGCCTCCTTCCCGGGGCAGGGGGCGCACAGAGTATCCTCCCATTGGGCTTTCTGCGATTCTATCTCCCAGGCTTCCTTCCCTTTGGGGATTTCCCGAGGGTCTCCTGGGCACCCACGTCTTTGTTTGGTGCGGCAGGACTTTGTTTCTCTCCCACCCACGCCAGGGAGCCCAAGGTCCCAGGTCCCCCCGCAGACTCTCCCTCTTTCCCTGCAGACACCGGAGAGCAGCATCCTGGGGTCGGGCCAGGAGAAGGGCCTGAACGTGCAGGACCGGGCCCAGGATACCCAGCCCACCTGCCTGCCTGCCCGCATCAGGGAGATTGTCACCCGCAACTTCTCCCAGCCTGAGAGCCCAGGTACCACTCCCCTTCACAGACACTGCCTGCATCTCACCTCTTCTCACATTCCCCTCCTCAACAGTCATAATGACGATAATGAGTGCAGCTTCCATTTCTTGAATAATCACTGTGAGGCAGGCACAAGCCTGTGATGGAGGGTCCCATTTTACAGATGAGGAAATGGAGGCTCAGAAGTATAATTTTCCCAGACTTGTTCTCCATGTGATGCTGCTGGAAGGGCAGGGCTGAGCATCCCCTCCTTGCTTGCGGGCAGCCTGCTGCAAAGACTTAAACCCCAAACACCACATTCTCTCCCAGGGAAGGTGTGAGCTGGATGAACCCAGGATTAGAGGGGGAGGGCAGCTCAGCTTAGCTCAGGGCTTGTAGAAGTATAAGGGCTGGCAGTGTCCATTCCCCACCCAGGCAGGAAGGCTGATGGGCCCCTGTTCCCCCTGGAGGGCGGCACCCACACCTCGTATGTGGGTTGAGAGAGTCTGGGAAGGGCCCCCTCAGCTACAGCTCCTCGTGGGCACCTGGTCCATCTTCCTGCCTCCAGGGATGGGTAGGGCACCTGTAGGGGGAGGCGGTCCCTCAGGATGCAGGTGGAAGCTAATTGTGTGCCCGCTGTCCCTCTCCAGCCCTGCTGCCAGCCGCCGAGATGGCATCCATGCTGCCACTGCAGGAGGAGAATCAGCTTCTGCAGCAGGAGCTGTCCCGCGTGGAGGACCTGCTGGCCCAGAGCCGGGCTGAGCGCGATGAGCTGGCCATCAAGTACAACGCGGTCAGCGAGAGGGTGGGTGCTGCGGGGGGCTGAGAGCTGGGCTAGGGGCTCCCCTGCCGCAGGGGTGGGGAGACAACCAGGGCAGGCCCGCTTCCTGGGCAAAATGTGGGCCCTGGAGTCAGGCTGCCTCCATTCAGATTGTGGCTCTGCCCACTTGAGTGGCCTTGAGCAAATCACCCTGCTCTGCGAGCCTGCTTTCCGTAGCGGGGACAGTAATGTGACATGGAGCTGTGAGGAATCAATGAGACGAGGGGATGAAGTGCCTGGAACCTGGGGTATTTCATTCCTGGCTGTCCTGAGCCTGCTTGGGGGGTGGGGCACGGAGAACAAGACCCCTAGAGACCCCTGCCACCCCTTGAGTCTCTGGGCATCTTCCTGTGCCCCCAGTTACCTGGGCCTTGGGGTCCACCCAACAGGCTGGGGTAGCCACAGACCTGCCCTGCTCCCTGTAGGGGTGAGGCCCAGCAAAGGAAGGAAGGAAGGAAAAGCCGGGCCTGCCTGCAAGTCCAGGCAGGATTCACGTCCCCCGGGACCTGGCTGCAGGGCCTGGGCAGGAGGTCGGTGTGAGTGGAGTACGGTATGAGTGGAGTACGGTGGTTCTTAGTGCATTTTCTCCTTTAGGCCTCCAGGCTCCTGGGAGACGACCCTGGGGAGTTGATGGTGGCTGAAAGTTGGTGAGAGAGTTGCATGAGGGAGGGAGTGTGTGTGCGGATGGGAGATGTGTGGGTGGTAATAACACTCATTATGGTAGCTGCTGGTTGGTGAGTGCCTACTGTGTGCCAAGCATGTGCTGGGTGCTTTACATTTAATGCACCAAGGTCGGGACCATTATGATGCTCATTTAACAGGGGAGATAGCCGAGGCTCAGAGAGGGAAAGCACCCTGCTTGGGGGTCACACAGACGAGGGCTCTGTGTTACAGTTTTGTTTCCTGGGTATGGGAAGAGGCACCTGGCCTGGGAGTTCCAGGGGGCACCTGGCCCTGGGAAAGCTGGAAGGGCCTCAGACGTGACCTCAGATGTTACAGACGGAAGATTGAAGCTGGCCCAGGGTCCCCTGTGTGGGACTGGCAGGGCTAGGGATGGCTGAGGACCCCTGAGCCGGGCCTGTCCACGCAGGGGCTTGTATACCCGTGATGGGAAGAGGGATCTGTGTTCCTCTGTGTGGTTGTGGGATGTGCCCGTGTCCTGGCATCCGCCTGCCTGGACAAGCCCCTGACGTGTTGGGACTTGCAGAAGAGCAGGATGGTCCCCGGCACTGGGGACCGTGCAGAGCTAGTTTTCCAAAGGTTTGCAGGGGGTGTGGCAGGCGGGCTGGGCGGAGTCTGTATTGTTGTTGGTGGGCCCTGAGCCAGCCCCCTCCCAGTTTAGGCTGGTCATCTTTTGGCCCCTTGCACAGTGTCAGGCCCCTGGGGGCTGCCTCTTTTACTTTTATTTATTTATTTATTTATTTTTGACTGCCTCTTTTAAATACCAACTTCTGACTGACAGTGAGGCTAGCACCGCCCCTCAGTCTGGCATGGGGAAGGAAGAAGAGGTGGAGGTAGCGGGTCCCTTTTCTGCTAGGACACAGCTGTGGGGCTGGGCCGGTTGGGGGAGCTGCTTTAGTCTAGAAAGTTTCCTTGTGTGGCTGGGGAGACCCCTGAATAGCATGTACAGCGAGCCTGGCAGGAGACTGTCCTCTGTCTGAGATGGTGTGAGTGTGGCGCCCCCTGGAGGCAGGGGCTGCATGACAGTGACCTTGAGGCCTTTCCTGGGGGTGGGTCCACAGGGAACCTCAGAGCCTGGAGATCACCTCATTAGAGATGGGGAAACAGGCCCAGGGAGGGGACGTGACAGGCCCAAGGTCGTTGGTGGAGCTGGGCCGAGACCCCTAGTCTGGGGCTCTATGCTCCTGCGGCACGGTCACTCCCTGCTGCCCACTTGTCCCCGGGCTGCAGGTGACAGGGCCTGCCCTTGTGGCCATAACTGCTGCACGTGCACTGGCTTAGGGGGCCAGTCAGTGAGGTTGTTCCGACTCCTTAAACCCCAAAGCGTCCCTGGGAAAGGGGAGTGGAGGTGAGGTCAGGATCTCTGTCTTGTTGGCTACATGTAGGGAAACTGAGGCAGGGGCTCCCAGTGGCCACCTCCCAGGTCAGAGGGAGAACCTCAGGGTCCCAGTGGAGGCCCCCGCTTCTTCCTGTCCCTGACGAGCAGGTGTTGGGCGAGGCAGCTGGGATGGGAAGGAGGGAGTCGGCCCCACAGGCCAGGCCCCCTGCGCCTCCCCCTCACAGTGTCCATGGCAACCTGGACCGAGTGAATGGAATGGCGGGGACTGGGGCAGAGGTTGCTAGGGGAGACAGTAAACGTCTTTCATCCCTGGCTTGGTAGCAGCCTCCTTCCCTCTTGAATTACAAGTAAAATTGAAAGGCTGCTTGGTGAGCAGCAAAGTTTGTGGAAAGGGGTGGGGTGTGGCCAGGAGTGGCTTGGGTCTGGCGGTGAGCGCTGGAGAAGCGGTGGAGCACCTGGCGGCCGCAGGAAGCCCTCTAAAGCCGAGAAGCAGACAGCAGCTGGTTCACACAGATGTGCAAAATGCACACAACACAAGCCACAATCAGACCCTCCCCACACACCAACACAAACCCACCTCGGGGAGACACTCAGATTCACAGAAGCTGCCCAGACACCGCACAATCCGACCCACAGGCACAGTCACACACCGTGGTATATCCGGCACACCCGCACCGCAGACAGCACAACATTGTCTCACAGCGCCTGGACACCTGCAGCCAGACAAAGGTACACACAAGTGCACAGACGCGTGCAGAGCCCAGCTTCGCTCCCCAGGTCCGCCCACTTGTGACTGTGCACACAGTCATACAGACACATGGACACGTGGGTGCACACGAAGACGTACCCATCGCCCGCAGCACAACGTAGACCTTGGACTGCAGCCGCCACCTCACCCGGTCCCTGTGAAGGCCCAGACCCAGAGACACACAGGGTCCCACATGGAGACAGATGACAAGACGCACCCCACCCACACCCAAGGAAGCGCCCGCATCCATGCACAACACACTCACAGCATCTCGGTGCCACCGTCACCACATGCAGATGTGGATGCTCTGCCCATCACCTGACTTAGGTGGACTTTGCGCAGATACTGGCCACGGGCCTGCAGCACACCCTCCAGGCGGAGACCCCCTGCACATTGCCTTCTCCTCTACTCTCAGACCGGATTCCCCCCCCACATAAGCTGAAGCCCCCAAGCAGCCTCCGTGGGCACAGTCACCCTGCCCGGCGCTGTCCCCGGGGGTGGGCGTGGTTTTGCCAAATATCGGCTTCCCTGTTCACCGAGGCCGAACAGAAATACGGAGACAGGGATTTTGGAGGAGGAGAGAGATGGCTTTATTTTTCTGCCAGGCCGAAGGCAAGACACAGCAGGCTAGCGCCTCAAGAACTGTGCCCCCGCTCCTTGGGAATCAGGGAAGATTTTATATGTGGGGCTCGCAGTCCGGGGCATGTGATAAGGATCAGAGTAGTGAAGGTCTTGCATTCTTCCTTTCCTGTGCATTATTTCAAAACAGTCATAGCTGGCCTCAGGTCGCCCAGTAATTGGGGTCCGGCGGTCTGGTAATTGCGTCCGTTTGCCTCGTCCATTTGCCTCTGGTTTATCAGCCGGCAACCTTGTTTCTGAAATGCAAAAACTATAGGGGGTGATTTGTTATCGAGTGTTAAGTGCCGGGACAAAGTAAGGTTAGGGATTGAGAGGCAGGGGATGTAACTCGCAGAACTAGGTGTGATAGGTGCTGAATGTAAATTACATAGTGTCAGGGAGTGAGGTTAGCTTTGTCAAATTACTACAAATTAGTGACAGTGAAAGTAAAACAAGGAGTGATTGACTCTTTCAGGCCAGGTTATGTTTCTTCTCTAGCCTGTTCACTGTTCCCTTTATTCTCCTTGTTCTCAGGGGAGGGAAAACTTCATTTCTATATTTGCTGCAACAGGGTGGGAGTGGGGCTGGAGATGACTCAGCTTGGTGACTCACTGGGCCTCTCCTGCCATACTGCTTAACACAGGCCTGGGGGGCTGACCTGGCCCGGCCCCGTTACTAGCGTGGGGGAGAGTAGTTGCCCTGGCCGTTGGCTTCCCTGGGACCCAACGTGGGTGGGCGTGTGAATACCCTGCCCGGGCTTTTGCAGGCCAGGCACTGGGCTGGGCTCTCGTGCTGTTGGTTCTCCCTGGGCACTGTCGCTCCTCTGTTGGTCCTGCTTGTCCTCAGTGGCCTCCTCCCTCCTCCCTTTCCAAACAGCTGGAGGAGGCTGAGGGGCCCCCTGGGACCAGCGGGTACCTAAGGGTGTAAGGGGGTTCCAGGCTAGCGAGGCAGTCAGAGCCGGTAGGCATCCTGCCTCTGCCCCCAGGGTCTGACGATGAAGGGGCTGCAAGCTGCCTGTGGGTAGGGGAAGGGCGGTGACCGCAGAGGCTTCCCATGAGGCGAGGGAGAGGAGGGAGCCCAAGGCTAGGCTGGGGCGAGAGGGCGTTAATAAACCACACCTTATATTAGAACACATGTGCGCACCTCTTACAAACCTGAGTGCTGTGTATGTGGGGAGTGGGGGCGGGGTGAGTTCATCTGTGTCACCCTGGGGGTGTTTTAGGTGGCCTGTGTGTGTTATGTGCGTGCATGTCTCTAAGCTCAGATATGCATATGTGTATTGATGCCTGTGAATGTGTTCACGTGTGCTCATGCTGTTAATTCATTAACATTGCTACTGCCACTGTTCTAAAATACAATGGGGAACAAAATCGAGGCTTTCCTGAGCTCACTTAGGGTGGGGGTGGGGAGACAGGGGCATGAATCCAATAATTATCCACCACAGGGGGTTGGGTGTCTTGGAGGAGAGGCTCACGGTGTACCCAGGGCCTTTAAGGTTTACCCCAGGTGCATCTTTGTGTTTTGCATGCATACGTTTGTGGGCCCACATGCATGTGTCCATGCACACCCAGTCTGTGTGTCCATGCTTGCCCAGTCTGTGTGTCCATGCACGGCTGCATTACCCGTGCACACGTGCATTGCATCCTGGGATTGCCCACACGTGCCTGCAAGGCATTGTGGGTCCAGGTCCAACCTGGCGCCCCCTGCAGAGGCCTGTGACTGCCTTCCCGGGGGGGCCCAGGACTCTCACCCAGGGCCCTTCCCTGCAGCTGGAGCAGGCTGTGCGGCTGGAGTCTGGGGAGCTGGAAACACAGGAGCCCAGGGGGCTGGCACGGCAGAGCGTGGAGCTGCGGAGGCAGCTGCAGGAGGAGCAGGCCTCCTACCGGCGCAAGCTGCAGGCCTACCAGGAGGGCCAGCAGCGGCAGGCCCAGCTCGTGCAGCGGCTGCAGGCCAAGGTCAGGGCCACCCACTCCTGCTCCTGCCCACCCTTGCGCTCACTTGGCCCGGCCCCCATGCCCCTGGGGCTAACCGGCCACTCCCCACCCATCCCCAGATTCTCCAGTACAAGAAGAAGACCTCGGAGATGGAGGAGCAGCTGCTGGAGAGAGCCACGGAGCTGGAGCAGCGGCGGCTGAGGGTGGGTGCCGGGCTGGGGCAGGGCAGACGCTTCCCTCCATGTGCCCAGCCTGATGCCCCCGCTTCTCCCACCCAGGACACAGAGCACAGCCATGACCTAGAGAGCGCCCTCATCCGCCTGGAGGAGGAACAGCAGAGGTGGGACACAGTGGGGATAGCTGGCAGGGCTGGGGGATAGCTGGCAGGGCTGTCCTCTTCGGCCACGCACCCACTGGTCCCTTTTCCCCCACCCAGAAGCGCCAGCCTGACCCAGGTGAACGCTATGCTCCGAGAGCAGCTGGACCAGGCGAACTCGGCCAACCAGGCTCTGAGTGAGGACATTCGCAAGGTGACCAGCGACTGGACACGCAGCCGCCAGGAGCTGGAGCAGCGGGAGGCAGCGTGGAGGCGCGAGGGAGAGGTGGGCACCGGGGAGGCCAGCAGGGCCGAGGCTCCACCCTGACCCGAGGGGAATGGCCTATGGGGGAGGGGGAGGGGAGGGGAGGGGGAGGGAGGGCCCTGCTGGTCAGGTGAGCCCTTTAGTAGAGGTAAATGGTTGTCATAATAATAGCCTTGATTAGCACATACCACGTGCCAGTGCCAGGCGGGCGATTTCTCCTCTGTTCCTCATAGTGACCATATGTGGAAAGTGCCATCATCCTCCTTCTAAAGAGAGGTTGAATAGCTGCCCAATCATGCAGCTGGCTGGCAGCTGGGATGCAAACCTAGATGCCCGGCGCTTTCTGCCCTTCCTCGCTGCTGCTTGCAGTCCGTGGAGCCTTTGAAATCCAGCTCCCTTAGCCAGTGGGAGGCTTGAGCTGGTGACCGTACAGCTCCGACACAGCCCTGTATGCGGGTCCAGAGCCGGCCCACTGGGAGACCCACCCCCCCGGGCGACGGTGCCTCTGGGGTGGTCAGAGCTGGGGCAGGAAGTGGGCCGGCCCCCGCTTCAGCCCCTCACTCAGCCCCTCTGCCCTCCAGTCTTTCAACGCCTACTTCAGCCACGAGCACAGCCGCCTGCTTCTCCTGTGGAGGCAGGCTGTGGGGGCCCGACGGCTGCTCAGCGAGGTGAAGATGTCCACCGAGAGGTGAGGAGGCCTGGCCGGCGGAGGGGTGGCTCGGGGAGACGCTGCAGCAGCCGGGAGACAACCCTGCTTTTCACACTGAATTCAACGCAACTCAGTTGAACTTCGGTCCGACCCAAAACACCTACTGTGTGCAGGGCCCTACGGAGATGCAGAGGCAACTAGTAATAATTAACTCTTACCAAGATCATGGCAGTCACTTAGTATTTACTTAATGTACTTGCTAAATTGGCTATTTATGACCAAATGACTAAGGTTAAATACTAAATACTATTTGGTATTTACTAAATTTACCGTTTCCTAGTCATTACCAGTAAATAGTAAACGTTTACTAGGTGTTTGCTCTGAGCTAGGCTCTTTGTACATTTTATTTCATCTCATATCCACAGTGTCCCTGTGAGGTAGGAACTGGAATGATCCCCATTTTACAGATGAGGACACTGAGGCTCAGAGAGGTAGAGTGACCTTCCCAAGGTCACACAGCAGTAAGTAAGTGGCTGAATCAGGATTTGCAGTTCCTGCTTTTAATCTACTATGATATTCAGCTTCTGCTACCAAGTACCTTGCAACCTCTAGGGAATTCCCTGGCAGTCCAGTGGTTAGGACTCCACACTTTCACTGCCAAGGGCCAGGGTTCAATCCCTGGTGGGGGAACTAAGATCCCACAAGCCGTGTGGCATGGCCAAAAATTAAATTAAATTAAATTAAATTAAATCTAATTTTTTAAAAAAGGAACTTGCAACCTCTAGACTGAGGAAGTGAGTGGTCAGTGACGTGAAAGCGAACAGAAAGGATGTCCTGGATGCTCAGAGAACTGGGAGGGGTGGGGAGGTCAGAAAAATGCTTCATTGAGGAGGTGGAATTTGCTCTGACCCCAAGGGATGGGTGGGGTTTTAACTGGCAGAGCTGAGGGCACCCCAGGCAGAGGGAACAGCAGGAGCAAAGGCTTGGAGGTGCGAGAAAATGGCAGCCAGTGGGGTTGAAGCAAAAGGCAAGCGAAAGGAGGTCAGGTTGGAAAAGAGCCTCAACGGCCTCCTGCCGCAGGGGACTTGGTCCTGCTTGATCTTTGGGCAGGTGAGGCTGCAGGGGGGCGAGCCTAGAGGCAGGCAGACCAATTTGTTTCCTTTTGTGCCTTAAACATTTGTTTGAGCGATGATCTTTTGTTGAGATCATCTACTATTCTCTCAGTATCCAAATTTCCAGTTGACTCATCAGTGTCACAGATGGTGTTTCTTCACTTTTTGTCTTTAAAATTGTTTGAATCAGGATCCATAGATGTTCACAAAGTGTGATTGGTTGATTTGTCTTCTAAGTCTCTTTTATTTGTTCAGGAAACCGGGACAGTTGTCCTTAGAGATTCCCACAGTCTGGATTCTGTGGTGTCCTTTAACACCTTTGTCCCCTGTAAATTGGATGTTGGATTTAAGGCTTGATCAGATTCAGGTTCGGATTGTTGTGTTTTGCTTTGTTTTGTTTTGACAAGACTTCTTCATAAGCGCCATGTGTACTCTGCCATCAGGAGCCTCTGTCTGTGCGTTAGCAGCCCTTGACGCTCAATGCCAAGGTCCAGACATTGGTCAGAGGTTGCAAAATCGTGATTGTCTCATTCTGTCACTTCTTCATGTATTAACTGGAATTCTTCTATAATAAGGCACTTCCTCTTCTTACTGTTAGGTACCCAGTGGTACAGTTCATTCAGGAAAGGGGAGGATTTAACCTATTTGATATATTTAAAATACGTAATTTTTAATTAGCATTTAAAATGTTAACATCTTGCTTTTGAATAACTCACACATGCACAAGGTTCAAATTTCAAAAGGGTGTATGGTGAAAACTCTTCCTGCCGCCTCTGACCCAGACACTCAGGCTCATTTGATACAAGCAAATACAGCAGACTGTACATTTCCCCCCCAGCCCCCACTTTTCTTTTATACACTCTTGGGAGAATTTCATCTTTGCAGTTCTTTTTTTTTGGGGGGGGCACACCACGCAGCTTGTGGGAGTTCCCCAACCAGGGACTGAACCCATGCTCCTTGCATTGGAAACGCAGAGTCCTACCCACTGGACCACCAGGGAATTCCCTTTTTGCAGTTCTCGAAGATGCTTTGTTCACCCAATAGTTATAGCTGGGAAGTGGTTCCACATCAGGCTCTAAAGAGCTTCCCCATTAGTTTTTCTTGGCTCCAAAGTATTCCATTGAAGGGATGTATCATGATTTTTTTAATAGCAGCTCTCTGCCGAGTTACCTGGTGGCCTAGTGGTTAGGATTCCAGGCTTTCACTGCCATGGCCCGTGTTCAATTCCTGGTCTGGGAACTGAGATCCTGCAAGCCACGCGGTGGCCAAAAGAAAAAAGAAAAGGCGATAGCAGCTCCCTTTCGATAGATATTTAGGTTGCCACCAGTATTTCTTACATGAGCAAGGCTGCAGTGGATCCCCTTATACACAGGTCATTTTCCTTGCGTTGGGGCATATCTGTAGGATAAATTCTGAGCGATGGAGTCAGTGGGTCATAGAACCTATCCATTTATAATTTTCAGAGTTCTTCTAATTGCCCTCTGTGTGGTTACACTCACCCTCACACCAGGAGTGTAGGGAGAGCCTGTTTCCCCACAGCCTCACCTACACTGTGCATTATGTGACTTTTTGTCCCCAGTCTGATAGCGACAAATGGCATCCCACTGTAGTTTTAATTTACACTTGGGAGCCCACCCCCCCATTCCCATCCCCATCCTGTGTTCTCTCCACCAGGGACCTGCTGCAGCTGGGAGGGGAGCTGGCTCGGACCTCACGAGCCATCCAGGAGGCGGGCCTGGGGCTGAGCACAGGCCTGCGGCTGGCCGAGAGCCGGGCCGAGGCGGCCCTGGAGAAGCAGGCCCTGCTGCAGGCCCAGCTGGAGGAGCAGCTACGGGACAAGGTGCTCCAGGAGAAGGACCTGGCCCAGCTGCAGGTGCAAAGCAACCTGGACAAGGCCGACCTCAGTGCCAGGTGGGCACCCGGAGGCACCACGCGAGGCAGACCTCCCCACAGAGTGTATGCCCGGAGATACGGGGAGGAGGGGGCGTCTGTTTAACAGGGACGGGCCCTTCCCCTGTGTGAGTTCAGCCAGTCTCCCCAGGCACCCCGTTTGGCAGAGTGGGGAGACGGAGGTTCAGAGGGCTCTTGCCCAGGGCACATCACGAGCAGTTCAGCCTCTGCTCCTGAGACCTAGACAAGTCCCAGAGTGTTTTCCCTTGAGATAAAGTGGGTGGCCACCTCATTCTCATTTAGAGATGAGAAAGGAGAGTGACTTCAGGTCACATGGCAAGGGAGGCAAATCCTAGGGTCCCTGCCTCAGGTTTGGGGAAGCATGAAGGACACAGAGCTGGTGGGTTTGAGGAGAAGCTGGGTGGGTCTCCCATTCACCTGTGTTGCTCCCCTACCTCCAGAGTGACTGAGCTGGCCCTGACAGTCGAGCGCCTTCAGAACCAGAAACTGGAAAAGGATCGGCTCAACAAGGCCCTCACTGAGAAGCTTGAGGCCCTGGTGAGATGCAGGGCGGGGCGGGGGCACCTACCAGATCCATGGACACAGGCTGAGGGCTGGGTTGCTTGTGCCAACCCCAAACATCCCACTCAGACTCAGTTTCACCCCTTCATTAATTGAGCACCTAGTGTGTGCCAGCTTTAGTGTGAGCGCCTAGTGGGTGCCAGCTTTAGTGGTAAGCACATTCACCTCCTTTATCCCATTTCCCTCTCAGCAGTTCTGTAGCATGATCCCCATTATACAGATGAGGAACCTGAGGCCCAAGGGGAAATACTTGTCCAGAGTCTCTAAGCTGGGGAGTCAGGATTTGAACTCATGCCTGTGCCCTGCTAGCCCAGGGCTCTTTCTTTTGGAATTCAGCTGCCTCCTCACCAGAAGGACCCTTCTCAAGGGTACTGCCTGGGTTAGTCATCCTTATGTGTGGGGTCTGGCCTGGGTTCTACATCCAGCTCTCCTCCAATAGGCTGTGTGACCTGGGGCAGGACACCACACCTCTCTGGGCCTGGTCTGTTCATTGAGGGCACTGGGGCCGCTGTGGGGTCTACCAAGCTGCTGGCCCCTGGGCATGGCCTTCGAGGCCAGCTGATCGGTGGTAGTCCGGGGAGGGAGACGAAGGTGGGGTTTCTGACTAGGGCAGAGACCCTGACCGCTCTTTGCCTGTCTCCCCAACACCACTCTAGGAATCCCTGCGGCTCCAGGAGCAGGCGGCCCTGGAGACGGAGGATGGAGAGGGACTGCAGCAGACCCTGAGGGACCTGGCGCAGGTTTGGGAGCCGGGAGAGGCCAGAAGGGGTGGGAGCCCTGGGCAGGGCAAGGCAAGGCAGTCCTGGGCCACCACGTCCCCTGGTGGCCTTGAGCTGAACTGCAAGTGGTTGGGGGCCCTGGAAACCTAGGCTGCTGTTTAACACCCCTGCTAGCTCCGCCCAAACTCTGCCACCCCCTGCCCCCCACCCCGGGGGAGTTCCCCGTTGGAGAGGAGGCACTGCATGTTCCCTGCCCATCTGTGAGAAACGCTGAATCATGTCTCCCCAGTAAATGGGAGGCCTTACCTGGTGGGCTGAGGGCTGTGAGCTAGCGGAGGTGAGAAAGTGCTGCAGAGTTAGGCATGAAGCTAGACATGAGGACCCTGGTGGCCCCACTGCCTCCCGAAGCTTCTTGGCGCAACTAACACCGCAGCTCCCCTCCTCCTTCTGCCTCCCTAACCCACCCTCAGGCCGTCCTGTCAGACATGGAGAGCGGCGTCCAGTTAAGTGGCTCTGAGCGTACAGCGGCCGCGTCGGACGGCAGCCTGCGGGGGCTCTCGGGGGCCCGGACCCCGTCTCCACCGAGGCGCTCCTCGCCCGGCCGTGGCCGTTCCCCCCGCCGAGGCCCATCCCCTGCCTGCTCGGACTCCTCCACACTAGCCCTGATTCACTCCGCTCTGCACAAGCGTCAGCTGCAGGTCCAGGTAGGAAGGGTCCTGAGTGTCCTGGGGCGGAGCTCGAGTCCAGCGGGGAGGGGCTTGGGCAACCTTGGTCGGAGCCAGGGTCTTAGGGGAGGAGCCTGAGCATTCAGGGTAGAGTCAGAGCCTTGAGAAACGGCAACTGAGTCAGGACCCATGGAGGTGGCTGAGACCACTGGAGGAATCTGAGTCTAGAGTGGGAGGGTCTTGAGCTGCTGGGGGCGGAGCCCGGGGTGGAGTAAGAGTCCTGGTATAGGAAGGGAGATGGGGTTCCCACACAGAGCCAGAGAGCCTTGGTGTGTGTTTGGGGTGGGGGGGGGCGGTCAGAAGTGGGGGAGGGGAAGGAGTGTGCTTGGCTGTTTGTCTGGTGTCCTGGGGACTTAGGTTGCCCGGGACCCCAGGGAGATGGAGGCTCAGAGCCCTTGCAGAGGTCTCAGAAGGGTGGTGAGGGCACGATGCAGGGGAGTGGAAACTGAGTCTGGGGGCTTAGCTCCACTCTCCTGCCCCAGGCCTGGACCCAGGCCTAGGCCGCAGCATAGGCTGGTGTGCGGAGAGCGGGGAGGGAGCTTCGCGGGGCTCCCCTACACTCAGTGATTCCCATGCCACAGGACATGCGGGGGCGCTATGAGGCCAGTCAGGACCTCCTGGGCACCCTGCGGAAGCAGCTTAGTGACAGCGAGGGTGAGCGCCGTGCCCTTGAGGAGCAGCTGCAGCGTCTTCGGGATAAGACCGACCGGGCCGCCCAGGCCCAGGAGGATGGGCAGCGCGAGGCCCAGCGCCTGCGCAGTGCCGTCGACCTCCTGAACAGGTGCCGGGAGGTCAGAGGTGGAGAGCCCGGAGAATAAGTCAGCGTCTGGGCCTAACGCCAGCCAGAGCCTGTGAACATGCGGATTTGCACTAATATGGTCATAACTAGCCGCATGTGTCTGTTCAAATGTAAATTAAGTAAACATTTACAAAAGTAAAAATTCAGTCCCTCAGTTGCATTAGCCACATTTCAAGAGCTAATAAGTAGGATATATGACTATAAAACATTTCCATCATCTCCAAGAGCTATATTGACACTGTTATTCTCGACTCTGTCTCTTGGAGATTTTGGAGACAAGAAATCATCCACTCTTAGCTGCCTGGTTGTTTTTGATTTTTTTGGTGCTTGTTTTTTGGTTTTTCTCTTTGTAAATGTAACCACGTAATAAAAAGTTTGAAAAATGGAGGGGAAATAAAAAGATGGGACCTCCTCGCAGCTTCCCCTGCTCATCCTAACCCCTCTTAATGCACTGGCTTTGCTTCCAGTTGTGTTTCCTGACAGTCGGTTTGCAAACCTTTCCAGTATACCTACTATGTGCTAGGCTTATTGCCAAGTGCTTCCTGTGTATTATCTCAATTAGTCTTCCCATCAAACTCATGCAGTTCACAACTGTTACTGCCCTGAGGTTGAGAGACTTGTCCAAGGTCACACAGCAACGTGGCTGGGGTAGGAATTGGGATTCAGGTCCATCTGACAGCAAAACCACTGCTTCCCATGCCTTGGAAGGAAAGGGGCTTTTTATGTAGTTGCATTCCCAGCGAACACCTCATTTTGCATTCTACTATTTTTCTTAATTTCATGTTGAATGCTTTTTTTTTTTTTAACTTGGATAGAGTTTGACCCCCACCCTTTTATTTTTTTTGAAAATTTTAGTTACTTATTTTTGGCTGTGTTGGGTCTTCGTTGTGGTGCGTGGGCTTCTCATTGTGGTGGCTTGTTGTGGAGCATGGGCTCTAGGTGCGCAGGCTTCAGTAGTTGTGGCACGCGGGCTTACTAGTTGTGGCGCATGGGCTTAGTTGCTCCGAGGCACGTGGGATCTTCCTGGACCAGGGCTCGAACCTGTGTCCCCTGCATTGGCAGGTGGATTCTTAACCACTGCACCACCAGGGAAGCCCATGTCGAATATTTTTTCCCACCTACCACCAGCCTTCGTATCTAATATATCAATATTTACAGGTTGCCACTTTGAGCGAAGGGGGGCGGCAGTGGAGGATATGATAGCGATCAGCCCTAAGCCTGAGCTAGAAACCCCTGCCTTGGAAGGAGCCTCCTCCCTCCCCTGCCCTGGCTACCATGTGCTGCTGGCCTGGACAGCAGGCAGTTGTGGGATCGGGACAGACCCAGCTCTACTGGGCCTCCCAGAATTGAGGGGCATAGGGTGCTGTAGGGGGCATTTCCTGGCCATGTGGGCTAGCAGAGCTAGCAGCAAAATTGCCCACATGTCTCAGGAACCTAGCCTGGCATCTTCACCTGGTGGGGTAGTTGGAGATAATGCCAGTGCCTCCATCCATTCCACTGGGCCTCCAAGTGGGCTGGTTGGGGGAGAAGGAAAGCTGAGTGCCCTATGCCGGGAAGAGTCAGCTCCAGGGAGACGTGGATGAAATGAGTGGGCCATGCTTAGGGGCAGGAAGGCTTTCTAGAGGCCGGGGCCTCGGAGGATGGGAGGATGTGGCTCCTGGCTAGGACAGCAGCACGGCCGTCTTCCCCGGTGGGAGTGGCCTCTGCATCCCCTTCAGTTCCCCCTCCCCTTGTCCTGCAGGGAGAAGGACAGCCTAGCCCACAGCCTGCAGGTGGCCCAGCAGCAGGCTGAGGAGCTACGGCAGGAGCGGGAGAAGCTGCATGCGGCCCAGGAGGAGCTGCGGCGCCAGCGGGACCAGCTGGAGGAAGAGCGGGAGGACACAGCCCAGGACAGTGCATGGACACGCAGGGAGCTCGAGCGCAGGTGAGTAGCTTCTGGCTCCCTGCCAGGGCCGCTTGGATGGGCCCTGGGGCTCCCGACTGTCCCTGGGGGCTAGGGAGTACTGACTGTGTCTTGGGCCTTCTACCGTCTTGAGGGTCCTCATGGCACCCCTCTGCTATAGGGTCCTCTAACCAGACCCATTTCAGGAAACTGAGATTCAGGGAGGTTTAGTCATGTGCCTGAGATCAGAGAACTGGTAGGAGGTAGAGTGTGGATGATGATAACAACTGGACTTGCCTGGCGGTCCAGTGGTTAAGGCTCCGCGCTTCCACTGCAGGGGGCGTGGGTTCGATCCCTGGTTGGGGAACTAAGATCCCACATGCCTCGTAGCACAGCCAAAAAACAAAACAAAACGAAACAACTAATATAACAGTAGTTATATGAACTATATAGCATTAGTATTATTGTTCATTAAGTTAATTAACAATAATATTAATATAACATTAATATTTTTTAAATTTAAAGTTATAACAATAACATCAGTACTTATATTACTAAGTACCAGGCACCATTTTAAGCACTTACATTCTCTTGTTTAACCTTCATGGTAACTCTGTGATGTAGGAGCTATTATTATCTCCATTTGGATGAGATGGATGGTGAAACTGAGGCACAGAGAGGTTATGTAACTTGCCCAAGGTCACACAGCTAGTTAGTGGAAGAGCCAGGATTTGAACCCAGTCATTGGGGCTTCAGAGTTAACCTCTTAACCACTTCACTGTTTACTTCTCTGAGGCATTAGTAACAGTGATGTTTAGTACATTGTGGCAGTGGACATTATCCTTGTTTCTGAAGGCCCTTGGAGAGATATGTCAGGTACAATAAGGACACATATCCTTTTTTTTTTTTTTTTTTAAAGTTTTATTTATTTTTGGCTGCGTTGGGTCTTCGTTGCTGTGCGTGGGCTTTCTCTAGTTGCGGCGAGCAGGGGCTACTCTTCGTTGCGGTGCATGGGCTTCTCATTGTGGTGGCTTCTCTTGTTGCGGAGCACGGGCTCTAGGCGCACGGGCTTCAGTAGTTGCAGCACGCGGGCTCAGTAGTTGCGACGCATGGGCTCAGTAGTTGTGGCTCGCGGGCTTAGTTGCTCTGTGACATGAGGGATCTTCCCGGACCAGGGGTCGAACTCGTGTCCCCTGCATTGGCAGGCGGATTCTTAACCACTGTGCCACCAGGGAAGTCCCAGGACACATATCCTTTTCACAACGTCACGAGGCGAGCGTTACCCCATTTTGCAGATGTGAAAACAGGTCCAACAGTGGGCTTGGCTGTCCTTGTGGGTGAGGCTCCTGCCTTGGGCCTGGCCCCTGGCTGCTCCAGCATGTCTGGCTGTGGGAGACTCAGGGCAGGGGAGTGACATGGGGCACCCCCCACCCTCTGTCCCACAGCCATAGACAGCTAGAGCAGCTGGAAGTGAAGCGCTCAGGGCTGGCGAAGGAGCTGGTGGAGGTGAGGGAGGCGCTGAGCTGTACCACGCTGCAGCGGGACATGCTGCAGGCTGAGAAGGCCGAGGTGGCCGAGGCGCTGACCAAGGTGGGTCCCCGTTTGCCACACTGCCACAAACCCACCTCTACCCTAGGCCCCAGGCCTTCTCACTCTGGCCACAGACTGACCCCTATTTCAGGCTCATCTCTGACCCTGGCCACACACTGACCTCTGATCCCAGCCATAATGAACTGACCTTTAGGGCTGGTCATATCCCTGCTTTTCCAGATGCTTCTGGGGCAGGACCTGCAGCTCAGGTCATCCAGTCCCATCTCTGGACACAGGTCCTGGGGTCTGTGAGGGTTGGGGGCACAGTTCTTGGTCGGTGCCTGCCCTGCTGTCTGTGGTCTGGGTCCTGAGCAAGGCCGCCCTAGACCCCACTCTGGGGCGCCCTCTGACCTCTGGCCGCGCCCCACAGTGGGAGCAGCTTCACTGGGCCTTGCACGGCTCTGGGTGCGCAGCAGCGTGGGCAGCAGGGCGTCTGCAGGGATTTTTTTTCTGTCTCATGGTCTCATGTTCTATCTCCCTCCTCGTGTCCCCTGCCCTGTCTCTGGGGGCCCTGTCTCTCCGTGCCTCTTCTCGCCACCTCCCCACCTCCTGCCTCTCCCATCTCTCTGCCTTTCTCCCCATCTCTCCTTATCTTTCCATGTCTCTGCACATCTTTTCCCATCTCTCTCCATCTCTCCCCGCCTGACCGTCTCTGGCCGCCCTGGTCCCGACCCTGCAGGCTGAGGCTGGCCGCGTGGAGCTTGAGCTCTCCATGACCAAGCTGAGGGCCGAGGAGGCCTCTCTGCGGGACTCCTTATCCAAGCTGAGCGCCCTGAACGAGAGTCTTGCCCAGGACAAGCTGGGTCTGAACCGCCTTGTCGCCCAGGTACGCTGTGTGCCAGCAGGCCCTCCTGCCTCGCCCATCTGTCCTGCCCGCTCAGAGACCCCGCGGAGGCACCCCCAGGCCCAGCCTAGGCCCACACCCCGACAGCTCCCTGTACACCTCTGTCCCTCTGTCTTGTTGTTCTGTCTCTGACTCCTTCTGTCTGTCTGTCTTCTCTCTCATGGTCTGAGAGAAAAGAAGCTCCATGGGCCCTTCCTTCCCCTCCTCGCCAGTGTCCGCATGCCCTAGGGCACCGCCCCTTACCCCCAGGGAGGCTTCTGCGGGCTGGCGGTGATAGGTGGGTGGAGAAGGCATCCTTGGTCCTAGGTGGGACCTCTTCGGCCCGTGAGGGCCTGGGCTGATCTGGTCACTCACCCCCACCTGGCCCCCCAGCTAGAAGAGGAAAAGGCAGCCCTGCTGGGCCGGCAGCGGCAGGTGGAGCAGGCGGCCGCCTCCGCGTGGGAGGGGCAGGAGCAGCTAGCGCAGCTGCGGCTGGAGCAGGAGGCGGAGCGGCAGGGCCTGGAGGGCTCCCTGCGGGCGGCAGAGCAGGCCCGCGAGGCCCTGGAGCGCCAGCTCCCTGAGATGCACCAGGAGCGCTGCCGGCTGCAGGAGCGGCTGGCCCAGGTGGGTGTGTGTGGGGTCTGGGGAGCAGGTGGGGAAGGGGTTCTAGGCTCCCGGCCTTTTGCATTCTGTCCTGGGGGACGTCACAGGCTCAGGAGCCTGCTTCCCGGCTGAAATCCAGCCCCACCTCTGCCAGCTGGGGGCCTTGAGCAAGCAACGCAACCTCCCTGTGCCTCAGTGGCCCCACCTATAACGTGGGGCTAATAGTTCATATCACAAAGCGTTGTTCTGAAGAGTATACGGGGTAAGCACTTACAGAAATGAATCACCACTCAGTAAAGAGTAATGATATGATAATTGGTAGCAAATTTTAGAATTGGAATCTTAGACTTGTTGGGAAATCATAGCTGGAAGGGACCTTAGGTGTCTGTCCTGGAGGGCCTGGCTTCCTGGGAGAGGCCTCTAGGGAACAGACCACGCGGCGCAGGGAGCCAGGCTCTAGGTTCCCTTTCTGAGGCCTGCAGAGCCGCTCTCCTTTGGTTTGTTTTATACATTCAGCTTCTCTGGACATTTTGGGGTGCAGGAAGTGTTTGGTTGCTACGCAAACTAAGTGATGACCCTTATGTTTGCATGTGCGTGCACTGCAGGTCCAGAGAAGGCTGTGATTTGTCCAGGTTCACACAGCACGTCAGGGTACAACCTGGGCTTGAACCTGGTCTCCTGCCTGCCAGGGCTGGGTCGGGCCCAGGGTTGGGGGATTCTGGGGGTGGTGCTCACGGTGCCTGGTGGGGGCCAGCTCTCCCGGCAGCTGAGCGGGCGGGAGCAGGAGCTGGAGCAGGCCCGGCGGGAGATGCAGCGGCGGACGGAGGCGTTGGAGCGGGCGGCCCGGGAGAAGGAGGCGCTGGCCAAGGAGCGGGCCGGCCTGGCGGTGCAGCTGGCAGCAGCCGAGCGCGAGGGCCGGACCCTGTCGGAGGAGGCCACACGCCTGCGGTAAGGCCTTGAGCTCTGCCCAGCCCACCCTGGGGGGTCTGGCGGAGCCACCCCGTGACCAGCCACGTCCCAGCACTGGCCCTCAGGGGCAGTTGCTTAGGAGCCAGGTCACCAGCTCATCTTAGCCGGGGCTCAGGCTTCCCCGGGGAGCGTGGGCACGGCTGGGCAGGTAGGCTGGCACCTGGCCCATGGCTGGCCACGCCCTGGGATTCACAGTGTCCTGGGGCCCGGGAGGCTGGGTCCCAGGGCCTCAGGGATCGTGCGTGCTGCAGCTTGGAGAAGGAAGCCCTGGAGAGCAGCCTGTTTGAGGTGCAGCGGCAGCTGGCGCAGCTCGAGGCCCGGCGGGAGCAGCTGGAAGCGGATGGGCAGGCCCTACTGCTGGCCAAGGAGACCCTGACCGGTAGGGGGGCCAGGGCTGAGGGGTGGGGAACCCCGGGCTCCAGCCCGGAGCTGGAGCTGTAACCTTTCTAGTTCTGGGGTCTCACCGAAGTTGGGATCACTGGCTTTGGGGTGCGGCTGACCTGGCTTCCAATCCAGCCGCTTTCCCAAGCCAGCCCCTTCCCTCTCTGGGCCACGGGTTCCTCCTCTGACAATTAGAGGTGATGAGGCCCACCTTCTGAGGCTTTGCCAGGATGAGGTGAGAAAAGCATGGCCTTGGCACAGTGCCTGGCTCCGCAGCCAACAGTGGCTGCTGTCTACCGTCATCAGGGCGCTTAGAGAGTTCTGCGTCTCCGCGGAGCCATCATCAGCTGCTTTTCTGACGACTCTCATTCCCACCCAGTCTCTGAACTCAGAGGTTTTTCTTGCTCCACAAACATTTACTAAGCACCTGCTTGGGCCGCGAAAATTAAGTTTTTCGTCCACGTCCACGTGAGTCAGACAGAACCAGGAAGGGAAATGCTGACAGTCTCTGGTGGACTTCCAACCCCGAGGATAGTTTTTAGATTGTCCCCTGTGGGGTGCACCCTCCCCCGGTCACATTAGTGCTGACAGTCCAGCAAGTATGCTTATGGCAGTCAGTCATTAAAGGTGATGCCTTACGGAAAGCTGTGCAGCCTTGGGAGGTTGCCTGTCTCCTCGGAGCCTCCGTTTCCTCATCTGTAAATTGGGGATAAGCTGCGTAGGTGTGATGTGAAGCTGTGTTGTGCTCAGCCAGGTGCCTGCCCGTGGTAAGCACTCAATCAGTGATGGGGGTTCTCCTGTTTTTGCTGTCCTCTCCATTTGGGGGGGCCTCCTCATCAGTCACTTCATCCTTTAGATGCCATTCCAGGTCGGTAGGGAGGGGGACAGGGCCACTGGGCCCATGCAGTTGATGGGGAAACGGAGGCCCAGAGAGGGCAAGAACGTTCTCCAAGGGAACTCAGCTAGATACCGGTGGGCCCTCTCCCCTCTGGGATTTTGCCCACTTAGCTCACCTGGCCTGAGTCTGTTGGCCCACTGGGAGGGTCCGACCCAAGCTTGTTTCTCCTTTCCATCCCTTCTGTGCAGGGGAGTTGGCGGGCTTGCGGCAGCAGATAACAACTACAGAGGAGAAGGTCGCTCTGGACAAGGAACTGATGGCCCAGAAGTTGGTGCAGGCTGAGCGGGAGGCCCAGGCCTCTCTGCGGGAGCAGCGGGCAGCCCACGAGGAGGACTTACAGCGACTCCAGCGAGAGAAGGTTCAGGCAGCTGGGTTGGGGCAGGCGGTGGGGTGGGGGAGGGCTCTGAACCACTGTCTCTGTCTCCTCTGTGACCTCAGGCGAGTCATCCTTCTCACTCTGCCTCAGTGAAATGGAACTTCATCTCTGTTTCAGAGGCTCTGGGGGCAGCTGGGAGGATCCATCGGGGACCACTCCTTATCAAACATGTAGATTCCCAGGCCCCAATCTAGTCCAGCCCTGGTGATCCTGGTGCAGGGGGTCCACAACCATATTTGGAAAATGCTGATCTAATGTAGAGTCGGAAAGCACTTTAATTTGCTAAGAAGTGCAGTTTGCATATGAAAGATCACTCGGGGGACCAGAGCACATAGAAAGGGGAGGGGCCAGGTCACCAAAAGACAGAACAGAAGTACCTAAGAACCCTGGCTCTGGAGTTACATTGCCTGAGTTTCAACCTGATCTTGGCCAAATGCTGGTTATGTTACCTAAGGTCTCTGTGCCTTCATTTCCTCATTTTAAAAAAAAAAAATTTATTTATTTATTTATTTGGCTGCACCGGGTTTTAGCTGCGGCATGCGGGATCTTCGTTGCCGCATGCGGGATCTTTTTTTTTTTGAGTTGCAGCATGCGGAATCTTTAGTTGCGGCATGTGGGATCTAGTTCCCTGACCAGGGATCGAACCCAAGCCCCCTGCATTGGGAGCGGCGGGGTCTTAGCCACTGGACCACCAGGGAAGTCCCCCATTTCCCCATCTTAACGATGGGGATAGTGATAGTATAATTTATGAGGATGAGGTGAGATGATCCTTACAAAGAGCTTAACATAGAGACTGGCACTTTGTAAATGCTCCATAATTGCTGGTTGTCATTATTATTATTGTACTGAGATACTCTCCAGAGTGGGCCTCTGGCAGGGGACCTGAGTCACTCATCTTGGACGGGGCTGCCTCTGACAGAGGTTCAGGCTGTGGCTCCTGACACCAGGGGGCGCCATTCACGTAGTACATAGTCTTCTTGGATTTGTGGATAGAATCACACTTCTCCAGCAGGTGGCGACAGAGCGTTTGAAGCAGAGAGTATTTTCACACAGCTGTTAGGGACTAGTGCTGGGGCCAGGCACCTCCC
Organism: Balaenoptera physalus; assembly: GCF_965194825.1. NCBI lineage: Eukaryota > Metazoa > Chordata > Mammalia > Artiodactyla > Balaenopteridae > Balaenoptera > Balaenoptera physalus. The sequence continues at coordinate 183,591,607 of NC_138882.1, read as the reverse complement.
TCAGACCCCAAGTGGGCTCTGCCTGTGGGTTGTACCCACCCAGTACCCAGGGAGCCAAACTCCTGTGCCTTCCCTCAGTCTCCCTGCACCAGCAGACTCAGCCTCTTAATGTCACCATACCTGTACTCTTCTCTCCAGCTATTCCGCCACCCCCAGACCCATGCCCTCTTATTGCTCACAGCCGACCCAACTCCCCTCTACCCCAGCCCCCAATCCTGGTCCCTCTTCCGCAAGCTCTGAACAACCCGCTATTCTAAAATTCAGATTGCTCCTTGTCACTCTGGCTTGAGGCTCTGCCTTCCCAACTGTCCTGAAAATCAGGTCACCCCTCCCTGAAGCCCGCTGGTCTGGTCTGGCCTGGCTGCTGCCTGTGGCTCTGGCCCCGTCCTTCACCGTGTCCCCCTCGTAGTCCAAGCTCCAGTGACCTTAAATATCACAGTTTCCCTGTTCATCATGTTTCCTCTTTCCTCCGAGTCGTCTCCGGGGCTGTACTCTGGCCTGGGGTTCTTTTGCTTTTCTCTCTGCCTGACTGACGGCTGCTTGTTTCCTCCAGGAAACATTCTCTGACCCCTTACCCTCCTCCCCCCGCCCACCCAAAGGCCAGGCCGTTGCTGCTCCTGGCATGTCCCCATCACGGCCCTCATTATCACCCACCCCACCTTGTAGTTCCCTGATCACCTGCCCCACGGCCCTTGCTGCCCCGAGGTTGGTGAGGGGCTGTCTGGGCCCAGCCTCGTGGGTCACATGCACCTGGGCCTGGCCCCCAGGAGGCGGCATGGCGGGAGCTGGAGGCAGAGCGGGCCCAGCTGCAGAGTCAGCTGCAGCGGGAGCGGGAGGAGCTGCTGGCCCGGCTGGAGGCCGAGAAGGAAGAGCTGAGCGAGGAGATCGCCGCCCTGCAGCAGGAGCGTGACGAGGGCCTCCTCCTGGCCGAGAGCGAGAAGCAGCAGGTTCGTGAGCCCTGGTGCGGCCTCCACTGCTGCCTGAGGGGCCCCTGTTCTGGGGCTGGTCCCCGCTTAGCCACCCAGCAGCTAGGAGCTAGGAGTCCTTTTCTGGGCCTCGGTTTCCTCGCCTTCAGGATGGGGGAGTTCAAGGGGTGTTTGTGAAGCATCGCTGACACCCCTGCCCAGCGAGCGGGCCCGGCACGTGGTGGGAGCTTACTGAGTGGCAGCCACAGTCATGACACCGTGAGCGTTGTTCCAGAAAAGCTGACCCACATTCTCCCATCCCTCCTCCCACCCCAGGCTGGGCATGGCGTCCCCATGACCGCCTCTGAGCAGTCCCCGCGAAGCCCACATGCAGCAGCTGACCCTCCTCAGAAAGAACTAACTCCTGACTTTCCCATAATGTAATGGAGACAGGGCAGACTGCGTCCATCTCCTCTCCTCACCTGCTGCGTCACCCTGGGCAAGTCACTTTACCTCTTTGAGCCTCAATAGCCTCATCTGTAAAATGGGAATAATGAAAGGCCCTGCTTCAGGATGTGAGATGTCTAAGTTGTGTCTGTGTCCAGGTTATTGTTACTGCTGTTGTACCCTTTCCTGGGGCTGCCGAGGGGGTGAGCCTGCACCTCTGCCCTGGTTCCACCTGTGGTGGCCCAGTCAGGTCCCCGAGCCCTCAGTGGGCACATTTCCGAGGCCAGCGTGGGGGAAAGGCCCAAGCATGCCCCCCAAGACCACCCAACACCCCGAGCCCTTTGCTCCCTGCCTCTGCCCAGGCCCTGTCCCTGAAGGAGTCCGAGAAGACGGCGCTGTCGGAGAAGTTGATGGGGACGCGGCACAGCCTGGCCGCCATCTCCCTGGAGATGGAGCGACAGAAGCGCGACGCTCAGAGCCGGCAGGAGCAGGACCGGGTAGGCCAGGCGGGGCGGGCGGGCCTCCATCTGAGCCGGGGTCGGGGATGGGGGGACACAACCCTGCCCGAGGGGGAGACGTGGCTCTGCCCTGGGGGCAGCGTCCAGGCTGTCGGCGGAGCTTCACCCTTCCTTGGGAGTCCCCATTGGAGGGAGATGGCACAGCTCTGCCCTGTGAATCCCCTAGTCTGAGGCAGAGACCGGCTCCGTGCATAGCACTTGCCAGGCGTCAAGGGATCAGTAGAGGGCCCGGCAGGCCAGCGTGAGGGGCCGAGTCTAGAGCCGCAAATGGACAGTTCAGTTGGCGCAGCTGCTATCAGTGGCGGTGGGGGTTGGGAGTGCGGGGGAGGAGGACACGGCAGTGCCAAGTCTCAGGAGCCCGTGTGTCCTAGAGCACCGTGAATGCCCTGACGTCCGAGCTGCGGGACCTGCGGGCCCAGCTTGAGGAGGCTGCCGCGGCCCATGCGCAGGAGGTGAAGAGGCTGCAGGAGCAGGCCCGAGACCTGGGCCGGCAGCGGGAGTCCTGCCTGCGTGAGGTGAGCCGCCTGCCCGTCCACCCACCCACTTCCTCCTAGGCAGTGCAGCCTAGACGCCGCTGGGGACCCAGAAGCGTGCATTCGAGGACAAAGGAATGCATGAAAGGAAGCAGGCGGCAGGCGTTTATTAAGTACCTGCTGGGTACGTGTGGGACTTGGGCTCTCACAGAGAGGCTGGGCTGGGCGTCCCTGCCCTCTTGAGGTTGATGCACAGGATGATCTTTTTATTTATTTTATTTTATTTTATTTATTTATTTTTTGGCTGTATTGGGTCTTCATTGCTGTGCACAGGCTTTCTCTAGTTGCGGCGAGCGGGGGCTGCTCTTTGTTGCGGTGCGCAGGCTTCTCACTGCGGTGGCTTCTCTTGTTGCGGAGCACGGGCTCTAGGCAGGTGGGCTTCAGTAGTTGCAGCATGCAGGCTCAGTAGTTGTGGCTTGTGGGCTCTAAGAGCGCAGGCTCAGTAGTTGTGGTGCACCGGCTCAGTTGCTCCGCGGCGTGTGGGATCTTCCCGGCCCAGGGCTTGAACCCCTGTCCCCTGAATTGGCAGGCGGATTCTTAACCACTGCGCCACCAGGGAAGTCCCACAGGATGATCTTGATTGATGTTTATTTCAGGCCAGAGCACCGCTGACTCCAATATGCTTTGCCCCAAATCATAACTCACACCTGCAGTCCGAGCCGCTGCAGAGGGATGGGGCAGGTGCCCCGTGGCCAGGGAGACGGGAGTGGGCTCCTTTCCACCCAGCTTGAGTGGGGCCCGACCCCCATATGTGGACCCCCGCTGTCCTCACAGGCAGAAGAGCTTCGGACCCAGCTGCGCCTGCTGGAGGATGCCCGCGACGGGCTGCGGCGGGAGCTGCTGGAGGCCCAGCGCAAGGTGCGTGAGAGCCAGGACGGCTGTGAGGCCCAGCGCCAGGAGGCGGGCGAGCTGCGGCGCAGCCTGAGCGAGGGGGCCAAGGAGCTCGAGGCCCTGAGGCGGTCCAACGAGGAGCTGCGGGTGGCCGTGAAGAAGGCGGAGAGCGAGCGGATCAGGTGGGGTGACACGGGGGGCCCAGCCCCCAGCCCTTCACCGAGCCTCATCCTTCATTCGCACTGAATCTCATCCCAGGAACTAACTTCACCCCGCAAGGTTCTGGGGAAATCGCACAGATGGGGAGTCTCTGCCCTCGAACCAAGCCCGGACTTGGTTTGTTTTAGGTGACTGTCCTACCTGAAGGAAGGGGAATGGTGGTTGCAGGCAGCGTTGGGTCCAGACTCTGACCTCACCCACTGGCATCACCCTGGAGACTAGCGTGTGTCGCTGGTCCACCTCTCTCAGCTGAAGTCCCCAGCTCAGGAGAGGGCCACTTTGCAGGCAGCACTTGGGGCACCTCTAGGCCAAGAGCCTGCCAGACCCACTCCGGGAATCAGGGGAAGGGACCTTTGTGTAGGGCCACTCACCTACTCTTCCAGGACCTGGGGCTACCTCTGCCCTCTGCCCTCTGCCCCCTCCAGCCTGAAGCTTGCCAATGACGACAAGGAGCAGAAGCTGGTGCTCCTGGAGGAGGCTCGGGTGGCTGTGGGCAAGGAGGCTGGCGAGCTGCGGGCCGGGCTGCAGGAGGTGGAGCGCTCACGGCTGGAGGCTCGGAGGGAGCTGCAGGAGCTCCGGCGGCAGGTACCCCGCTGGGCCACAGCACCCCCTTTCGGGAGCCGAGGTCTCTCATAGGTAAAACCAGGGCCTTGAACTATAACAAGGCTTGTTACCTAACCTTGGTATTAATGGACGGGCTTTGAGGAATCCTCAAACCCTGAAACCGTGTGTTTGTGTGTGCGTGTGTGGATACAGTTGTGTTCACACTCGCTCACATTTCTCCAAAGACTGGGTCTGGGGCTCTTATCCAATTCTCAAAGGAATCTGTGAACAACAAGAGGTGCAGATCCCGTGAACTAGGTCAGGAGCTGGCAACCTTTTTTTGTAAAGCGCCCAGTAGTAAATATTTCTAGCTTTATGGGCCTTACGGTCTCTGTTGCAGCCACTCATCTCTGCCATCATAGGGAGGAAGCAGGTCTGGACGGTACCTACATGAGTGGAGTGTGTTCCATTAAAACTTTGCTTATGGACATTGAAATTTGAATTTTATATACTTTTTTTATGATTTAAAAAATTTATTTAGGCTGCATTGGGTCTTCACTGCTGCGTGCGGGCTTTCTCTAGTTGCGGCGAGCAGGGGCTACTCTTCGTTGCGGTGCGTGGGCTTCTCATTGCGGTGGCTTCTCTTGTTGTGGAGCACGGGCCCTAGGCGCGTGGGCTTCAGTAGTTGTGGCACGTGGGCTCAGTAGTTGTGGCTCGCGGGCTCTAGAGCACAGGCTCAGTAGTTGTGGCACACGGGCTTAGTTGCTCCGTGGCATGTGGGGTCTTCTTGGACCAGGGCTCGAACCTGTGTCCCCTGCATTGGCAGGCGGATTCTTAACCACTGTGCTACCAGGGAAGTCCCCTGAATTTTATATACTTTTCATGTGTCAAAAATATTCTTATTTTACTTTTCTTTCAACCATGTAAAAATGAGCCATTTTCAACTATTTAAAAATGTACAAACCATCCTTAGCTCAAGCCCTTACAGAAGCAGATGACTGGTGGAATTTGGCCTGCAGGATTTTGGCCTGCAGTCTGCAGAGCCCTGAACTAGATGATTTCCAAGCCCATCAATAACAGCAAGCATTTAACAAGTACCTGCTGTATACTGGGCACTGCCCGGGACACTGAGGGCTCAGGCTTTCCCACTCTAGAAGACCGGCAGAACAGGAAACAGCCCCCTTTGGCACCCAGGCCCTGCCTCCCCAGAGATATTGCAGCCTGAATAACAAATCACCTCCACCTCCCACCAACGTACCCCTCTACCTGGGCCCCCTCCCATTGGGCTGAAGTCCTGGGAAACATCAAGAATTCCTGAAAGGAACTGTGTGCCAGGCTCTTGCTGGGTGTTTTGCATGCTATAGCATGTTTTCATATTCCCTTTGCTGTAGCACTGTGGGGTAAGTAGGCCTCATCCCCCCACCTGCTCCTGTGGGGAAATAGGGGCCTAGAAACATACCTTTGATTCTGCTTGTCTGAGATCAAATCCCAGTCTGCTGCTTATGAGCTGTGTGACTTTGGGCAAGTCTCTTCACCTCTCTAAGCTTTCGTCTTCATGTCTGTTAAAGAGGGATAATGTTAGTACCTACCCCGTATTAATGAGTTAATATGAGCGAAGTGCTTAGAACAGAGCTAGACACATGGTAAACACTCCATAAAAGTTAGGCATCATCGTAGAGGTGAAAAGTGACCCAGAGTTCCTGCCCTGCAGAACTCCTAGGAGTTCAACACCCCTTACCCCTACTCTCCATGATAGGTAGTTATGATTAGGTGGTACATTGAGGTCATTGGTGCCCAGGTGCCTGGCGTGGCTCAGCCAGGGTGGAGTCATCAGGGGCAGGCTCCCAGTGGATTGGGGTGGTGTTCAGTGTATGTGTCCCTAGAGAGTGGGTCCCAGATACCTTCTGTGCCCGGTTTGGACTGGGCAGGGTTATAGGGGCAGAGCTGAAAAGGCTGCCATTGGAGCCTGCGGGCAGTCTCCAATACCCTGGGCTAGAAGGGGCTGTGGGTGCCGAGAATGGGTCCTAGGTCCTGCCTGTGTCCACTCTTTCTCACAGATGAAGATGCTGGACAGTGAGAACGCCAGGCTGGGTCGGGAGCTGGTGGAGCTGCAGGGCCGCGTGGCACTGGGCGAGAGAGCAGAAAAGGAGGGCAGATGGGAGGCCCTGGGCCTCCGACAGAAGCTGCTGAAGGGCGAAGCCAACCTGGAGGCTGTGCGGCAGGAGGTAACTAGATGGTGGGCAGACTGCCTGGAGGAGGAGGCTCCCCGGAGGCAGTCACGCTGCCCTGGGCCTTCTCCAGTGAGAAGCAGGTGGGGACTCCAGTGCTGGAGTCATTCTGCGAGATCACTGCCTAGGACTGGTCCCTGTTCCCCACTCCTTGAGATTCTTCCCCAGGTATAATAATAACAATAATAACAACTGCAAGAACTGTGTAGTGGGGGTGGGGGGAGCTTTGTAGACAGAATCTTGTTTGATTCTCCCAGCAGCCTCATGATGTAGGTATAATTAGCCCCGGTTTACAGAGAGAACCAGACACTGGGGCTCAGAGAGGTCAAGGGATCTACTCAAGGTCACACAGCCACCCAGGTCTGTCAGACTCCAAAGCCTACACTCTTTTCACTCTGTGTTTTCTGGCAGTGAATCTACTGTGTGACCTTGACTAAATCACTCAACCTCTCTGTGCTTTAGAGCATTCATGGGATAGGGGCTAGCACAGCAGGGGATGTATACCAGGTTGTGTAGGTCTTGTCATCCAGGGGGTGTTCCATAGATGGTTTCCAGTGAAACTGATGACCGTGAGAGGTTGACTCATTCTCTGAACCAGAGGGGTATGTGTGAGTGTGTGTGACCATGCACTTCACTGGTAAATAATTTTTTAGTACCTCCCCTCATTGTGTGATTTATTGATAAATTATGTGTACTGAGAGGCAGTGTGGCCTAATGGTTAAGAGAAAAGGCTCTGGAGCCAGGGTGCCTGGCTTTGAATCCTAGCTCTCAGTTTACTAGCTGTGTGGCCTCCAGCAAGTTACATAACTGCCCTGTGCTCAGTTTCCTTATCTGTAAAATGGAGATGATTTATAGTGGTAATTAGAGTTGATTTTTTTGAGGGGAAGGTACTTAGTGCCTGGCACTAATAATTCCTATCTATGTAAACATTAGCTGTTAGCTTATTACTAATAAATTGTGTACACTGCAAGGCATATACACAGAAGGAAGAGGTAAACAAATTCTAATAGTTTCTTTCCATACTCTCATGATGTTCCTGCATCTCCTGCCTGGGTGGAGACCATTAACGAAACAGGAGTTCTGCACGCCACTTTTGGGCCCGTGGGCTCCAGGCTGAGCCTTGGAGGGTGGGTGTCGGGTTGAGGGGCGGCCTTGCTGACCCCCACCTCCCGGCCTTGCCCCCTCGCCCCAGCTCCAGGGAGCCCAGCGGAAGCTGCAGGAGCAAGAGGGCGAGTTCCGGACCCGCGAGCGAGGCCTGCTGGGCTCCCTGGAGGAGGCGCGCAGCGCCCAGAAACAGCAGTTGGACCATGCCCGCAGCCTGGAACTGAAGCTGGAGGCCGCCCGGGCCGAGGCTGCGGAGCTGGGGCTGCGACTGAGCGCGGCCGAGGGCCGGGCTCAAGGCCTGGAGGCCGAGTTGGCCCGCGTGGAGACGCAACGGCGTGCAGCGGAGGCCCAGCTGGGGGGCCTGCGCTCAGCCCTGCGCCGGGGCCTCGGCCTCGGTGGTGTGTCCAGCCCTGCCCCGCGGCCCTCGCCCATCTCTCCTAACCGGAGCGCGCCTGTTGGAGGTGAGAGAGCTTGGTGGAGAAGGGGAGGGTCAGTGGGCGGGCCTCGCAGAGCCTCCGCCGCTACTCTCCGCCCCCATGTCCAGTTCTGTCCCGCCTACGAGGCCGCCCTTGGCCTGGCCCGCCCCGCCCCTCTTTTGATGACCAGTCTCGAACCCCGCCCCTTCAGCTAGTTCCTTGCTGAGACCCGCCTACCTGCGCCCCCCACCCCCCTTACATCACTTTCTGGCCCTTCGCTGGGCCACGCCCCTCTTGAGCCAAGTCTCAGTCCTGCCACTCACCCAGGCTGATCTGCACATACCGTAGCTTGCTTCTTTTTAAAGGGAGTAGAGGGTGCCGCTTTTTTTTTTCCATTGAATTATAGTTGATTTACAATGTGGTAATTTCTGCTGTATTGCAAAGTGATTCATTTATACATGTATATACATTTTTAAAATATCCTGTTCCATTGTGCTTTATCACAGAATATTGAATATAGTTCCCTGTGCTACAGTAGGACCTTGTTGTTTATCCATTCTATACATAATAGTTTGCATCTGCTAATCCCAAACTCCCACTCAATTCCTCTCCCACCCCTCTTTCCCCTTGTCAACCACAAGTCTGTTCTTTGTGTCTGTGAGTCTGTTTGTTTCATAAAAGTTCATTTGTGTCATATTTTAGATTCCACATTTAAGTGATTATCATATGGTATTTGTCTTTCTCTTTCTGACTTACTTCACTTAGTATGATAATCTCTAGGTCCATCCATGTTGCTGCAAATGGCGTTATTTTGTTCTTTTTTATGACTGAGTAGTATTCCATTGTATGTGTGTACCACATCATCTTTTTTTTTAAAAAAAATATTTATTTATTTATTTGGTTGCACCGGGTCTTAGTTGCGGCAGGTGGGCTCCTTAGTTGCGTCTTGCCAGCTCCTTAGTTGTGGCAGGTGGGCTCCTTAGTTGTGGCTCCAGGGCTCCTTAGTTGCGGCTCGCTGGCTCCTTAGTTGTGGCATACGAACTCTTAGTTGTGGGATGCATGTGGGATCTAGTTCCGTCACAAGGGATTGAACCCGGGCCCCCTGCATTGGTAGCGTGGAGTCTCATCTACTGTGCCACCAGGGAAGTTGCTGTACCACATCTTCTTTATCCATTCATCTGTCGACGGACATTTAGGTTGTTTCCATGTCTTGGCTATTGTGAATATGTGCTGCTATGAACATAGGGGTGCATGTATCTTTTTGAATTATATTTTTGTCTGGATATATGCCCAGGAGTGGGATTGCTGGATCATATGGCAACTCTATTTTTAGTTTTTTGAGGACCCTCCATACTGTTTTCCATAGTGGCTGAGGGTGCTGCTTCTTTTTTTTTTTAAGTTTTTATTTATTTATTTATTTATGGCTGTGTTGGGTCTTCGTGTCTGTGCGAGGGCTTTCTCTAGTTGCGGCAAGCGGGGGCCACTCTTCATCGCGGTGCGCGGGCCTCTCACTATCGCGGCCTCTCTTGTTGCGGAGCACAGGCTCCAGGTGCGCAGGCTCAGTAATTGTGGCTCACGGGCCTAGTTGCTCCGTGGCATGTGGGATCTTCCCAGACCAGGGCTCGAACCCGTGTCCCCTGCATTGGCAGGCAGATTCTCAACCACTGCGCCACCAGGGAAGCCCGGTGCTGCTTCTTTTTTTTTTTTTTTTTTTTAAATTTTTTATTTATTTATTTATTTTTAATTTATGGCTATGTTGGGTCTTCATTTCCGTGCGAGGGCTTCCACCAGCCGTGGCAAGTGGGGGTCACTCTTCATCGCTGTGCGCGGGCCTCTCACCATCGCGGCCTCTCCTGCCGCGGAGCACAGGCTCCAGACACGCAGGCTCAGCAATTGTGGCTCACGGGCCCAGCCGCTCCGCGGCATGTGGGATCCTCCCAGACCAGGGCCCGAACCCGTGTTCCCTGCATTAGCAGGCAGATTCTCAACCACTGCGCCACCAGGGAAGCCCCCGGTGCTGCTTCTTAATGCCTTTAACTCCTCTGAGTCTTTGAGTCTCTGCCCTTTCTAATTGACCCCTGCCCTCTCTCCATCAGTACCTCATCCTCTTCATTCTCCTGTTGTTGGCTCCACACTCCTCCATACCAGACCTATGACCCCCATATCTACCCCAGAAACATACACACTCAGCCCAAGCCCCCTTCCAGGAACTTCTTCAGAAGAGATCCTCCCACCCGCACCTGCTCCCAAGGCCCAGGGGATGACTCTGGGAAAATCAGCACTGTGTTTCAGCGGGTGCAAGCAGCCTTTTAGGGAGCATTCATCTTGTCTCGGCCTGACCCCAATCTCATCTTGATTCCTAGGGCCTAGAATAGAACCTGTGGAATCTTAGAATTGTGGGAAATTCACTATGAGATATTGAGTTGTTGCCTCTTCAAATCCACAGATTTAGCCCCAGGATTGCATTCATTCATTCAGTTCCGCTATTTATTAAGCACATACTATGTGCCAAATACAGTTAAAGCACTGGGGATGGAGTGGTAAACAAAACTGACAAGCATTTCTGCTTTTATGGAGCTTATGGTCTAGGTATGGGAGTAGCAGACAATAAAAGTGCTATATATAAATTAAATATAGAATGTATTGGGTGGTGGTATGAGCTGGAAAATAGGTAAGGAAAAATAAGTCAAGGGATATTGCTGGTGAGAATGTAAAATGGTGCAACCACTTTGGAAAATAGTTTGGCAGTTCCTCGAAAAACTAAAACTTAGAATTACCGTATGACCCAACAATTCCACTCCTAGGTATATACCCAAAAGAATAGGCACTTGAATAGATATTGTCCACCAGTGTTCATTGTAGCATTATTCACGGTAGCCAAAATGTGGAAGCAACCAAAGTGTGAGTCGGCAGGTGAATTGATAATGTGATACCATTATTATTCAACCTTGAAAAGGAGTGACATTTTGATACATGTTACAACATGGGTAAACTTTGACAACATTATGCTAAGCGAAATAAGCTACTCACAAAAGGACAAATATAGTATGATTTTACTTATGTGAAATATCTAGAATAGACATTCATGGAGACAAAGAGTTTAGAGGTTACCAGGGGGTGTGAGGAGGGGAGAATTAAGAGTTATTGTTTACTGGTTACAGAGTTTGGGGTTGTACTAGTCTGCCAAGGCTGCTGTAACAAAGTACCACAAACTGAGTGGCTTAAACAACAGAAATTTATGTCTCACGGTTCTGGAGCCAGAAGCCCAAGGTCAGGGTGTCAACAGAGCCATGCTTCCCCTAAAGGCATTAGGGGAGAATTTGTTCCAGGTTTCCTAGCTTCTGGTAGTTCCTTGACTTATGGCAGCATAACCCCAGTCTTCACACGGAGTTCTCCTTGGGTGTGTGTCTCAATTCCCCCTTTTTATAAGGACACCGATCATACTGGAGTAGGGTCCACCCTACTCCAGTATGACCTCGTCTTAACTCATGACATCCATAACAACCCTATTTCCAAATAAGGTCACATTCTGGGTATGGCAGTTAGGACTTCAACATATGAATTTTGAGGAGATGCAATTCAATCGATAATAGGGGTGATGGAAAAGATTTAGAAACAGTGGTGATGTTCACACAACAGCGTGAGTATAATTAATGCCACTTAAAGGTGGTGAGAAAGGCATATTTTGTTATATATATCTTATCACAGTAAAATTTTTTTTTTTAAATAAATTTATTTATTTATTTTTGGCTGTGTTGGGTCTTCGTTGCAGTGTGCGGGCTTTCTCTAGTTGCGGCGAGCGGGGGCTACTCTTTGTTGCAGTGCGCCGGCTTCTCATTGCGGTGGCTTCTCTTGCTGCGGAGCACAGGCTCCAGTTGTTGTGGCGCGCCGGCTCAGTAGTTGTGGCTCATGGGCTCTAGAGCGCAGGCTCAGTAGTTGTGGCGCACAGGCTTCGTTGCTCTGCAGCATGTGGGATCTTCCCAGACCAGGGCTCGAACCCGTGTCCCCTGCATTGGCAGGTGGATTCTCAACCACTGCGCCACCAGGGAAGCCCCGGTAAAATTGTTTTTGAAGCTAAGGCCAGGATGGGGGCTAAGGTGTCCCTGTGGGAGGCAGGGAGAGCCCTGCTGAGGAGGAGGTGGGGAAGGGAAGGGTGGGAGAAGAGACTGAAGGCAAGTGGAGAAGTCCTGAGTGGCAGTACCCCTGTCCTGTGAACAGCAAGGGCCGCAGCGCTTCCGGAGTGTAGCGAACAAGGTGGAGAGGTGTGGCACGTGAGGCCGTGGGACACCAGACCTGCTCAAGCGGTCCTTGCAGGCCGCCACGAGGGTACCGGCTTCACTCTGAGGGTAGGGAGGCAGTGGATAGACGTCCCGCTCTGGTTCCTTTGGGTGCTGATGGAGCCGTGGGGCAGGTTGGGTGTCACTGCTAAGGCCAACCCCCGTCCTGCAGTTCTCATTATTGACCTCCAGGTGCTGTCCCATCTCTGTCCGCCCTGTCCCCTCCCACCTCGTCATTGCCCGTCATCTCCCAAGCACAGTTCAAATTTTTCTGCTGGGAAATAGGGGCACCTGGGTTCAAATCCCAGCTCTGGATCTTCCAAGCTTTGAGACCAAGCAAATCACTTAACTGCTCTGAGCCTGCCCAGCCTGTGAAGGGGGGAAGTTGGTCCTTACCTCTCAGAGAGTTACTGTGAGGATGAAACGAGATGATGTAGGGAAAGCATTGGCCCAGTGCCTGGCACATAGTAAGCGCTCGTTACAGGGAGGTGTTGAGGGGATGGAGTGTCCACCCTTGGACTGGGCCCAGGGGATGCAGCCCTCATGCACTTGTGGTCTGGGTGGGAGAGGCAGACATCGGACCCCCTTGAGGGTGGGATGAGCTCACCCCAACCCAGCCTGGGGTCAGGGAGGCCTCTGAGAAGTGTTCTTTTTTTTTTTTTTAATAAATTTATTTATTTAATTTTTGGCTGCATTGGGTCTTCGCTGCTGCACGTGGGTTTTCTCTAGTTGCGGCGAGCGGGGGCTACTCTTTGTTGCGGTGCACGGGCTTCTCATTGCGGTGGCTTCTCGTTGTGGAGCGTGGGCTCTAGGCGCGCGGGCTTCAGTAGTTGTGGCACACGGGCTTCAGTAGTTGTGGCTCGCGGGCTCTAGAGCGCAGGCGCAGTAGTTGTGGCGCATGGGCTTAGTTGCTCCATGGCATGTGGGATCTTCCCAGACCAGGGCCCGAACCCGTGTCCCCTGCATTGGCAGGCGGGTTCTTAACCACTGCACCACCAGGGAAGCCCCTGAGGGGTGTTCTTTACACGTAGGCCTAAAGGAATGGGCCAGGCAAAGAGAAGCCACTGAGAGAGAAGGCAACAGCAGGTACAAAGGCCCTGGTGCCTTTGTAAGAGGGAATGTTCTAGAACATGGGAGCTGTGGGTGATGTGAAGTGGCCAGCTTGTCAAGGGAGAGGGTGATGCTGGCGGGGGTGAGCGACAGGTGATGGCAAGGAAGCTGGGCTTGGTTCTGAGGGTTGGGAGGGCTGGTCAAGGGTTAAGCAAGAGGCTGAGGGGACCCAGTTTGTGCTGTGGGGAGCTCACTGGGCTGCCGGGCTCAGCAGGGATGGGCGAGATGCACTGGGAGCCTGCAGGCACCAACCAGGCAGGAGAGGCCAGTGGCTCCTGCATCCCCAAGCATGTCTCCTTCTCTAGGAAGTGGGGAAGGGCTCAGCAGCCCCAAGCCCTTGGAACGCAGCCCTGGGTCCCAGCCACCATCCCCAGGACCTGCCACCTCCCCGGCATCTCCAGACCTGGACCCGGAAGCAGTGCGGGGGGCCCTCCGGGAGTTCCTGCAGGAGCTGCGGAGCGCCCAGAGAGAACGGGTGAGGTGGGGCGTGAGTGGCTGCAGGGGGAGCCCCTGGCCCAGGGCCCTGTGAGGGGCTGCAGGTCGTCAGAGCAGGTCTTCCCTTCCCCCCGACATTGGGGTTGCAGGATGAGCTTCGGGCCCAGACGAGTACCCTGAGTCGCCAGCTGGCTGAGGTGGAGGCCGAGAGGGACGATGCGACCTCACGGGCAAGGCAGCTGCAGAAGGCGGTGGCTGAGAGTGAGGAGGGTGAGTCTAGCCCTCGGGGTCCTTGCTTTGCTCTCTCGTGCTCTTAGCAGCTGAGGTGGGAGGCTGTGGGCTTGGCCTGAGCCACTCCTGCATCCCTGCCCTGGCCACCGTGGCCTGAGCGGGCTGTCTCCTCTGGGGGCCCCTCCCTGGTCAGCCTCACCCCGTGTCCAGACCCACGGACCCCCCAAGGGCTCAGAGAGGCAAGCCCTGCAGTGGGTGGAGGGCGAGCCTGATTCAGGTCTCAGGCTGTGTGCCTGACGGGCCTGACGGGGCTGGGCGGGGGCCGCAGCCCAGCGCAGCGTGGACGGGCGGCTGAGCGGGGCCCAGGCCGAGCTGGCGCTGCAGGAGGAGAGCGTGCGGCACAGCGAGCGGGAGCGCCGGGCTGTGCTGGACCAGGTGGCTGCCCTGGAGAGGGGCCTGCAGGCCACCGAGAGCGAGCTCCGGGCCAGCCAGGTAGGCAGGAGCTGAGGGCCCGTGGGAGAGGGCGGCGGGGTGCGGGGATCTGTGTGCGCCCGAATGGACGTCTGTAAGTCCTCCCGTGCGCATCTCTGTTCTGTCTGCCTGGGTCTGTCAGCACCCACTGACGTGACCAGCCTGCGACTTTCTCCAAAAGCACATTCAGATTTCATCATCTTGTTCCATATGAGGTCATTAGGCTGCAGAAGAAAGAGCCTGGGCTTTTGAAGCTCACAGGACCTGGGTTCAGGTTCTTGCCCTGCTGCGTGATTCTCGCTTTCCTCATCTATAAAAGGGGGAGAACGGTAACTCTCTCCCAGAGACGATGCACGTGCACTCTTAACACATAGACAGTGCTCAGGGGACCTGTTTCCTTCATCTCTGTATAGCCACACCAGTGGTGTTCTGGGGGTTTTATGTGTGTTTGGGAGACATTTGTATATACGTGTGTGTGTGTGTGTGTGTGTGTGTCTGGGGCAGGAAGCACAGGCCCTGGTGGTGACGGTCTAGGCCGCTGAAGCCTTGAACCCTTCTTGCAGCCACAGATTTCCCCCCCCTCCCCTTTCCTCCTCTGGCCCTCCATGCCTGTCCCCACAGCCCACCCCAGGCCTCTGGCTCCAGGCCGAGCTTGAGCTGGATTGTTGTGTCTGCGGCTCTGGCTCTGGCCTTGGGCCCAGCCGCAGGGGCCGCGGGAGGAGGCCAGGAACAAAGCTGGGCAGGAGCCAGAGTGGGGCTGCTGGGCCCAGACATGGCAGGGTTGGGGCTCTGAGCAGGGTGGAAGCGGGGCAGGCCTGGACGCTGTTGTAATAACACCCCCTTGCCCCTCCCTGTCTCTAGGATGGTGACAGGAAGAGAAGGACCCCTGTCTGTCTTCCTGCCCTATCCCCACTCCCCAGGTCTCCTTCACCAGCTGACCCCGCATGGGGAAGGGAGGAGTATCATCCCCTAAAACCCGGCAGGGCCCAGGGCTCCTGCCCGACTCAGCTCAGGTCCCACGTGCAGCTCTGGGCCCGCCTCTGGAGAGCGATGCAGCAGAGCAGGGAAGCCCTGGAATCTGCATTTTTACACCTTCCACCCTCACCACCCTAGGGCTCTGTAAGCACCCAGGTTGTGGCGTCCCTGGACCAATCCGGTCCCCTGACCACACAGAGGTGAAATAGGGCCAGAGAGCAGGGACGGAGGGATGAGCCTGGATCACACAGCCTGTGAGACTTAGGCAAAACTGGAAAGTGCTCTGGGGTCCTCAAGTCACCCTGTGAACATGTGGGGAGACTGAGGCCCCAAGAGGGTCAGGGGCTGGCCCTGGGTCACACAGCAAGTGGTGTCTGTGACCACTTCCAGGCTGCTCCCCACTTTCTTCTAAGGGTCCTGAGGGATGTGGGAAGCGTGGGGTGGGCTGCACAGCTGGGGCCTGAGCCCTGCCCCACCCACAGGAGAAGATCAGCAAGATGAAGGCCAACGAGGTGAAGCTGGAGAGCGACAAGCGGCGTCTGAAGGAGGTGCTGGATGCCTCCGAGAGCCGCAGCGTCAAGCTGGAGCTGCAGCGGCGCTCGCTCGAGGGGGAGCTGCAGCGCAGCCGCCTGGGCCTGAGCGACCGGGAGGCCCAGGCCCAGGCCCTCCAGGAGCGGGTAGACTCCCTGCAGAGGCAGGTGGGTCCCCTCCCCCGACCTCAGGCCCCTCTTCTGCCTGCCCTGTGCCAAGTGCGTTATGGGGACTCTGTTTGATCCTCCCAACTACCCTGCGAGGCAGGTATTATCATCACCCTATTTCACGGATGGGTGGATGGAAGCTCACGGAGGTGACGTCATTGCCCAAGATCACATAGCTAATAAGAGGCAGGGCCAAAATGAGAATTCAGGACTGTTTGTTGACGGAGTCTGCACTCAAAGGAGGCATGTGGGACCAGTTAGAGACATAGATTTCCCTCATTTTCTTTTTTTGCCTTGGCCGCCTGGAAGCTCAGCTCTAACTGGAATGTTCAGTAGCTCTGCTAGCCCTACACTGTCACCCGTCTAAGTCAAGGACACAGAAAATGTCAGGGTTGTGGTGGTTACCCTTTCTTCTCCATAACAGGGAGGAAAGGGGAATGAGAACAGGCGGAAGACCACGGGGTCTGGGACAGCCAGGTTGATGGCACTCTGTGTGAGGGTAGTTAACTGGCAGTGCGACCGGGCCCAGGTTGTAGTCACCTGAGCCAGTGGGAACGCACGGGAACAGTGAGTATCAGTGAGAAAGGCCTAGAGAGAGGTGGCAGGGGCTTGGGTTAGGCACACCTGGACCATCCTGTCTGTCTTCCCACCAGGTGGCAGACAGTGAGGTGAAGGCAGGGACTCTGCAGCTGACGGTCGAGCGGCTGAGTGGGGCCCTGGCCAAGGTGGAAGAGAGCGAGGGGGTCCTGCGGGACAAGGTGCAGGGCCTGATGGAGGCTCTGACCCAAAGCAGCGCCAGCCTCACCAGCACCCAGGACAAGAACCTGCACATGCAGAAGGCCCTGACTGCCTGTGAACATGACCGCCAAGTGCTCCAAGTATGGGGGTTCCAGGGTCTGGCTTCGGGCGGGCCCAGTGAGAGTTACCCTACAAAGGCAGGCTGGGGGCCCTGGTGGAGAGCTGACCCCTGGGACAGTCAGTAAGAGCTGCCTTTGGGGGAGGGGTGGGCCCAGTAAGAGCATCAGCCAGTGAGGGGAGGCTCTGGGGGGAGGTGGGATCAAGCCTACTAGGACAGGCTGCAGGACCCAGGGGCAGGCTAAGGGAAGAGCTGGGGTCTGAGGGCTTTCCCACCTTGTGCAGGTCAGTGGCTAGGCTGTGGGCCAGGCCTACTGTCTGGCTTACTCTCCAGGTGAGAGGACTACCTGTTTAAGGGGCTGTGAACCTGGCCCAGAGGTACCGAGTAGAGAGGAGCCCTTTGCCTCAGGGCTCCCAGGACGGCCTGGCACCATCAGCCCTTGTCCTGCAGGAACGGCTGGAGGCCACGCGGCAGGCGTTATCCGAGGCAAGGAAGCAGAGCAGCTCCCTGGGCGAGCAGGTGCAGACCATGCGGGGCGACCTGGCGGACCTGGAGCTGCAGCGGGCGGAGGCCGAGGGCCAGCTGAAACAGCTGCAGGAGGTGAGGGCCGGGCGGGCCCTTCTGTCCCCAGGACCGTGAGGCCCTTGGTGTCGGGACCTTCTCACCTATCTCCACCTTATCCCAAACCTAGGCCCAGCCTGCTGTGAGGAAGCATGGTTCACTCAGTCCATATCCCCATTATACAGATGGAGAAACTGAGGCCCAGAGAGAACTGTCTGGCCTCAGGTGACCATTCCCTGATGTGGGCCTCATAATAGCCTTGCCTAGCAAGTGGGCCTGGCAGGCTGGCATCATCATCTCCAAGCTTCCGATGCACACCCTGAGGCCCAGAGGGATTAGGGACTCGCTGGCTTCTGCTGCAGGCGCTGCGGCAACGGCAAGAAGGTGAGGCTGCGGCCCTGCAGACGGTCCAGAAGCTGCAGGATGAGCGGCGGCTGCTGCAGGAGCGCCTGGGGAGCCTGCAGCGCGCCGTGGCTCAGCTGGAGGCCGAGAAGCGGGAGGTGGAGCGCTCAGCCCTGCGGCTGGAGAAGGACCGGGTGGCCCTCAAGAGGATGCTGGACAAGGTGGGCTGTATCCCTAGGGCCCTCCCTTCACTTCCTCTGGGTTCCAGCCCTGGTTGGTCCCAGCTGCGTGTCCCCAGCGTGTGGGGGCCGCAAGTCCCCCCGGCCCTGCTGCCTGTAACCCAACACCCCTTTCTGAGCTGCTCCCACTTCCTGGGACCTCCCTCCTTCCCCAGGCACCCTGATCCCCTCCCGCTCTCCCCACCTAGGTGGAACGGGAGAAGCTTCGCAGTCACGAGGACACGGTGCGGCTGAGCGCAGAGAAGGGCCGCCTGGACCGCACGCTCACGGGGGCTGAGCTGGAGCTGGCCGAAGCCCAGAGGCAGATCCAGCTGCTGGAGGTCTAGCCCCTGCCCACCCAGCCCTGGACACGCTTTCTCTCCCCAGCCCTGGACCCAACTCCACCCCCACAGTCCACGAGCCCAGAGCCTTGGAGGGGCGGCCCAGAGCCAGGTCCCAGAGGGAGGGGTCCTCCCCAGAGTGGAGAGGAAAGAGACCTGTCAGCACACGCGCCTGTGTGCTCACATTGGTTGTGGACACGAAGAGCTATGAGTGTATGTGAGAGTATTCTTGCGCATGTAGCATGAATCTTGTGCGTGGATGTGGCATATCTAAGTATTAGGGATATATTATATCTGTATCTTTGTGTACAGGTCTCTTCTTGTATGTAGATGTATGTAAGAGTATTGGGCTTTTGCACATATGTATGCATCCGTGTGAACACAGGTTTTTACATGCTTGCTTTTATCTATCTTATCTATCTATATCTGTATACACATATGGGCTTGTCTCTGTGTTTGAATATGTCTGTGTGTGTGTTTGTGTGCCTGAGGGCGGGTCACTAAGTACCCTGACCCAGGATTTGCAGGCCAGGAGGGCTAGGAGGTGGGAGAAAAACAAGGGTCTCTCCTACATCCCCTGCTTTGCCCCAAGGGGCCCTCAGGCTCCCACCCCAGGGAGGTGCCTGACACCCTTTCACAAACATGTGCACGCACACACACACACACACACACACGGACAGAGGCCTGACCCGTGGTCCCTCCTGCAGGCCCAGGTGGCAGCGCTGGAGCAGAACCACAGCCCAGCACAGCTGGAGGCGGATGAGCAGCAGCTGGAGCTGCAGCAGGAAGTGGCGCGCCTGCGCAGCGCCCAGGTGCAGACGGAGCGCACCCTGGAGGCGCGGGAGCGGGCCCACCGGCAGCGGGTGCGTGGCCTGGAGGAGCAGGTACTCAGGCCTGGTGGGCTCTGGCCCTTCCCCAGGGGGTGGCAGCATCAGCAGGACTCCCCCTTCAGGAGGCTGCGCCGGGATGGAAGTGTGGAGCTGGGGGAAGTGGTAGGAGGAGGAGGAGTAGGGGGCGAGGGAGAGGAAGAAGTGGCGGCAGGGAGAGGGCTGGTAGTAACCTCTTGGGTATAAGCGGTCAATGGCACCCATAACTGAAATGGTCCGGGTGGATCTATGCTGGTATCAGCCATGGCTGGACACAGGGGCTCAAGTGATGTCACTGGAACTCAGTCCCCTTGTCACGGCTCCAAGCCCGGGCAGGCCGCCTCCCTGGGTGGCACAGGTGGCCTCAGCAGCTCCAGCCTCGGGTTATCCTAACAACCCATGATCCCAGAGGAGAGAGGGGCCCTCTTCCCCGAGAGCAACAGCAAAAGTCCCAAAGATGATCCTCATTGGCCAGCTGAGATCGCAGGCCCCCTCATGACCATCTCTGCCCTGATCATGTCTGCAGGGCAAGGCTGCTTTGGTAGGCCAGGCCTGGGTCACAGGTCCACCCCTGGAGTCCAGCTAGCGCCAGGCCTGGCCTAGTGGTGAGAGTGGAGATGGGTGGCCCCCAAAGAGAGGCCGAGCAGTCCGGAGACACCCCACTGCTCCATGGAGCAAAATGAGAAGGGGAGGAAATACCCTGGCTCTTAATGACACCTGGTTTTTCTGAAACAGGCAGCACCGGGTCCCTTCTGGTGTCCTTCCATCAGTCACACCCCACCCCCGCCGCCCCGCTTTCTCTGAAACCAGGCTGGGGTCCTGGGCTGGCCCTACCTCCTCTTTCTTCTCCAGGTGTCCACACTGAAGGGACAGTTGCAGCAGGAGCTTCGAAGGGGCTCAGCTTCTTTCTCCCCCTCCTCCGGCCCCCCCAGAGAAGTGAGCACCTTGCTGGCTGGCATTCTGGAGAGCAGCCCCGTGGCGGGGGCAGCACAGGGGAGGGGGGACTCTCAGCACAGTCCACCCCCAGAGTTCAGCTGGGGGTGAGGAGGAGCAGGGGTGGCAGTGCCAGGGGAGGGGGGACTCCGGCACCAGGCCAGACCCGGCCGCACCCTCCCAGCCTCGTCAGAGCCAACCACCCTCTGTGGGCTCCTCCCTCAGTCCAGCCCCTCTCCCCCAGGATGAGCCCGTATGATGTCCCCCAGGACCAGTTTGAGGTCCTCCCTGAGTGGCTGAGCCAAAGCCAGGGGTTGGAGAGACCCCCCCTTGTCTCTGGCCGACCCTGGAGCACAGGTTCACGGGAAAGAGAAGGGATGTCCAGGCCTGGGGCAGGGGACCTTCTCTGGCTTCCCAGAGATCTCTTTGCCTTAGTTCAGAGTATTTGTCAGGAAATTCCTCAGAGTTCAGAGTCCCTGTATTTTTATACCTTTTTACACTGTTAACTGTTCAGAACTGTTGTGTTTTTTGTAACAAGATGACCCCATTTAAAAAAAAAATGGTTTGTACAGATGTGTCCCTTTACTATTAATGTGCCTTCTCCACCTGGGAGACAGGAGGGGGGACAGGAGGGCCCTGGGGCCAGAGGGATGGGGTCCCCTAGTGGGTGCTCAGGGAGATGGGGGCAGCTTTTGAAAGGCCTGTGAGGAAAGGTAAGGAACTTACCAACCTCACAGGATGTCGGGATGGGGAGGCCTCCAGGGTCCTGGGCCACCCACCCCGTTTAACAGACGGAGCTATTGAGATTTGGGATGGGACCCGACCTGTGCAGCTCGACTCTTTCCAGCTGAAGCTTTCTGCCCTTTTCTCTGGCTCCTCCTCAGGACAGGGCCTGCCCTCTGGACAGTAACAGGCATTCCAGGCGGTGTGGTAAACAAGTGCAGGCCTGGGAGTGGACGTGGGGTCTTGCCTTGGCTCCTCTGGGTGATCCTGGGCAAAGCTGCTTAACCTGTCAGAGCCTCAGTTTGCTCCTCTGTAAAATGGGAACCTGCCTCCCAGGGTGGTTATGAGGAAGTACACAGAAGATGCTCAGTCAATGTTTCCAAGGAGAACTTCCATTCATCTCATGGAGTCCAGTGGAGTCAGGTTCCGCCCCAGCCCTGCCACTTACCACTGCGGACCCTTGGGTGGCTTACGTAATCTAGGCTTAGTTTCCCTGTCTCTAAGATGCGAATATTAACTCTACCCATCACATCGGCCTGGTTGGAGGGTTAAATAGGGCTGTGTGCTGAGCCTTCAGACAGAGCCTGGTCTCCATATGCTGGTCAGAGGGAGGTGTTGTAACAGCTTGCCCTGTTGCCGCCCTCTGAACTGCACCAGCCTTCCCTCCTGCCAAAGCCCTTGATATCAAGAGTGCACCAACCTTGACCTCCTGCCTTCCACCCTATATGCTTCCACATGGGCGGCCTCTCATCTTGCCTTGCACCCTTCTCTGGTGATGGGGCACTCACAGACTCACCAAGCAGCGCTGACAATGAGGAAGCTATATTCCTGAACCTTCTATTTCTGATACAACCCCCTGCCACACACACACACACACACCCACACACCCCTGGGGGTGGGGGGCAGTTGTCCTGGCCCATCTCTCTGGGCAGGTCAGAGCTGAAGCGGGTGGATGAGGAGGCAGAGGCAAGGCCACAGGTCACCTGAACCTTCCCTTCTCCCGAAGGGGCCGGGTAGTCTCTCGGCACCTGGCCATCTCCTCTGTGCTCTCAACTGAAAAAGTGACTCTGAATCTTTTGTAAAAACCTGTTTTTAATTTTGTATAAAACAAAGGTGGTCTATGCCCAGGGGCTGTAGGAAATCCAAGCAGACCAGCTGGGTGAGGGTCATAGCCTACCTTGGGGGTGGGGCTGGAGTGGGGGGGGGGTCTGTCCTCAGAGGGATGGAGAAGGCACATCAGGGGCCCAGGTCCCATAGAGAGGCCTGGGATGTCTCCCACCTGGGGGCGGAGACTGGACACTGGGGAGCCCCCTTTGTGCCCCAAGGGTGGCCACAGGCTGGGGGAAGGGCCTGAGGCAACCCCCGGCGCCGCAGCCACTAACTTTTTACGGGATAAAAGGAATGTCTGGCTGGGGAGAAAAGCACCAGGTCAGGCAGAGCCTGAGGGCCCCAGATCCGAGGAGGGTCCAGGGCTCGGGGTGCCAGTTCCACCCTAGCAGCCCCCGCAGCTCCTGGCACAGGAGGCTGCCACAGATTGGCACAGGCCGCTGCTGGCCATCACGCCACATTTGGAGAACTTGTCACGACACAGGTCAGCTGTTGGGGGTGGCAGGAAGGAGTGGGGGTCAGGGTGCGGCTAGGTGATGGGAACTGCTACCCCCTCCCCAACCGTGGTGATGGGGGATGTTCTGAGGATAAAAAGCAGCCGGGAGGGGAGCTCAGGATTCCCCGGAAGTGGCCCTGGATTGAACACATGTTTAATAAACATCAGCTGGGTGGACACGTGGATGGACGATGAGCGGGCACGGGGGCAGGGGGAAGAGGAGGGTGGAGGCCTTCCTACCTCGCAGGAGCTCCTCGTGGGCACAGACCGTGCGGACACAGATTTCCTTGTTGATGACATACACACGGCGGAGGCTGAGGGGGACGGGGCCAGGGGAAATGTCAGCCCCATCCTCATCCTGCCCCACCGGAGAGCCTGAGACCCAGCCCCTAGGCCTGGGCTTAACCAGAGTTGAGCTCCACCTTGGGATTCACTAGCTTTCCCCACTCCCACGTTGCTGGCTGCAGCTGTGGTCCCCCTCACCCCCCTGCCACCCCCATCCCCCCAGTCCCTGCCTGCGCTCACCTGTAGAAGCAGACCTCATTGAGACACTGTTTGCAAGGCTTGTGTATGGAGTAGAGGCGGGTACACGGGTACTGCTCCTCGCGGCAGTCTGAGTGACAGGTGGGATCAGACTTGGGGGGGCTGCAGCTGGGGGCTTAGAGCTGGGTGGCAGCCCCCAACCGCACCCATGGGAGACTGGCTCTCAGGGCCTAGGTACCCCTGCACCCTCAGGCCCAGCCTAGACACGTGTGCACACACCAACACACGTACACACGAGCAGTGTTGGACCTTGCGAGGCTGTCCAATTTTATCCAGTATATTTATACGTATACAAATTCACAACCACGCTTGGAAGCATACATTCAAACACAGATCTATCCCCACACACAGTCACAAAAGTCCACAGCAGCCTCACAGGAGGTCCGCGCGCTCACACGCTGAGCTGTGAGAGAGGGTCCCTCACACACAGGCTGGCTCTCGGGCTCTTGGCCAGGGGAGGCCCGCTGAGCCGGCCTGGGCTTCCTGCCCTATCCTCGCCTCGCCTGCCACGAGCACCACCCCGTCCTGCCGCCGGCATGCTCCCGCCCCGCCCCAGTGTCTGGGAGTAGAGGCCCCTCCTGAGGCTGCAGCCAACTCGGCCTCCAGCTGGGCCCAGGGGGCAGGGGGATCTCCCAGAGCTGCCTCGGGGGGCCCTGGAGTTGCCAGCCTAAAGCAGGGGCACCTCTGCAAGCCCCTCACCCCACCACCTACCCCAGCAAGAGCAAGAGGCCTGGCTGTCTCTGTCCTCCCAGTGCCGCACCCCACTGCACCCTAACTTCCGGGGCCATGCCTCTGTCCCCCCAGTTGTCAGGAAGGTTCTTACCCAGAGGCCCAGGCTCCGTGGGCTCCGTCTCTACAGTTCCTGGTTCTGGTGTTGGGGGAGAGGCAGGCAGAGATCACTGGGACGGGTCTATTCAGGGCAGGGTGAGGTCACCTCTCCCAGCCCCGGACAGACCTCCCCACTCCCGGGGCTGGCTGGAGCTGGTGGCCTACCTAAGGTGGGAGCTGGGATGACTTCCTGTTGGACTTGCTGCTGGGACTGGAACTGAAACTGCTCCTGCGGGGGCCGAGGAGTCACCTCTGCAACGAGAGATGATAAAAGGGTCTGCTCCCTACTCCCATCGCCCGCAGGTCTCTGTGGACCCCCCACCCAGCTGCCTGCCCATCCTATCCTGCCCTCAGCCCTTTACCTTGATAATCATAGTAGTCCGGGTTGTCTGAAAATAAAGATGAACGTGGAATTGGTGGGCTAGCCCCCAGCCCCAGGTCACAACTGAGCCAGGGACCATACCCCGAGATTCCCATCGCCCTACCACCCCACCTGATCCCTGGCTGAGCCATGCAGATCTAGGGAGCAGGGCTGGGGGAGGCCTGGGGGCGGACAAGGCGCTTACCGATCTGGTCGCTATAGTGGGTGTACTGGACGTGGTCTGGGAACGGAGGCAGCGGATCCAGGTCGTACTGGCCCTGAGCCAGCAGGCCTGCTGTGGGGAGGCAAAGCTGAGGGGACGTCCAGCAGGGAAGGGCAGCAGAGGCCCCAAAGCACTTCTGGGGAGGGTAGGTAGAGGTCCCTAGGGCAGGCCTGTAAGACCCTAAAATCCTCAACAGACTCTTAGAGCCATAGGATGCAAACGCCTTCCTTGACCATAAAGGCCCTTATACTCCCTGGTCCTGTGTCACCTCACTGATCATATCCTGCCCCTCTCCCCCATGCTGGCCTCTTGGCTGTTCCTGGAACTCAGCATGCTCCTGCCTGCCCCAAGCCCTTTGCACTTGACTCTCCCTGGGCCTGTGATCCTGATTAGCTTCTCCTCCTTCAAGTCTCAACTGAAATTTCAGCTCTGCTAAGAGGCCCTCGCTGGCCCACCCACACTCTCCATCTCATTCTCCTGTTTATTTCCATCATAGCACTCAACGTAATCTGACACTTATCACCTCTCCCTTCCCTAGACGGGCAGGCAACACCATGAGGGCAGGGGTCTGTCTGCCTGGTTCATCACTGTATTCCCGGGGCCTAGCCCAGTGCCTGGCACAAAGCGGGAGCTCCACAAATATCTGTTAAATGAATGAATGTTAGACCTGGCAGGGCCTTTGGGGTCCCCACTGATAACTCCTCATTTTGACTAACAGGGACTTCTCCAAGGTCAAGATTGTATAGGTTAGTTGGGCCCCAAAGGGGTCTAGAACGCAGGCCTTCAGACTCCCTGCCTTAGAGGACTCCATTCCTGCACCTCAGCTCCTGGGAGGGTCAGTAAGTAAGAAGAAAAATGTGGATCCTGGTGTCCGGGCCCACTCTCCAGAATCCTGCCAGTCTGCTGCTGTGGAGGGTTGAGGAGGGGCCCAGGAGACGCCTCTAGTCTTTGGGAGGGGGTGCCAGCCCAGTCTGTGGCCCAAGAGGTAGACAGCCCTGGGAGCGATGGAGCTGAGTTCTGGCCATAGGACACGACAAAAGCTTACTGCCAGCTCCCTCCCCCTGCAAACCCCACCCGCCTAGGTGCCACTTACCAGGCAGGAACAGCAGGAAGAGGTAGGCAGCTCTCATGGTTACACAATGAGGCGGGCTGGGCTGGTGTCAGGCGACAGCTGGAGGAAGAGGAGGGGGCAAGCTGCATCCCGGGCCACTACCCCAGGGCTGCAGAGCCCACTTCTCTCCCCCGAATTCAGCCTGGAGAAGGAGGGATTCGGGACAGAAGCCAGGCAGGTGGAGGGTCATGGAGTCTGGGCCCAGGGGGACGGGACTACTTTGGAGGGACATCCTCTGTCCCTGATGGCCCACTGGGTGTTCAGGTCCTGAGGGACTCAGCCTCCAACCTGGCTCCAGAGCTGATCTTGACAAACAGACTCTACCCTGCCCTGCTCACTAAATGGACATTTCTAATCCTCTATCAGCCCTGCCCCTGCTCTCCTTGCCACACCCATGCCCACCCTCTGGTTCAGCACTTCCCCAGGTGTCTAATGCACTGATCCTGACCCCAGGCCCATCCTCGGGACCCCAACCCTGCCCAGCCAACATCGCAGCCCAGACTCAGCAGGAAACCACATGTGTGCCTGGGTCTCAGGGGCCCCTGGGACAGCCAGGCCTGGGCAGGACTCCCACCCCTAGAAGATTCCTCTCCTGCCAGGCCTCCAGGCCTCCCAAGACCTGGCTGACTTCATCGCACACTCACGAGACTGAGACAGACTGAGGTCTACTTGTCTGCTGCAGCAGGAAGCACTTAGGGTGGAGTCTGAAAAGCGCCTCTCTGGATCTTAGAGGGTAGCGCTGAAGGGGACCGTGATGTCCCCCAACCTGACATTTTATGACAAGTGTTATGTGTGTAGTTTTTTGGGGAGAGGGCCGTGGTCCTTAGCTTTCACCGGGCTCTTGAAGTTCAAGAACTCCTGGTTGAGTCCAGCCTCCAGTCTTTGACCCCACAGTGGACTTGGCAGAATCTACAGGTCCTCTTGTCCAGTCCCAGCTCAGTGCGGGGCAGCCCCAAGGCTGTCAGCCTTCTACTAGGAGTGCTGGGAGAGAGTCCCCGGGCTCACCCATCCGGAGGACCCCCGCCCTGCCACAACAAAAGGAGTTCTTCCTGACAGCTGAATGGAAACCTAACTTTGCCCCACCGTGCCTCGCCCAGGGAGTCGAGGGAGAGGGGGAGGGAAGGGGCAGAAATATGGGCATCTTTCCCTGCTTCTGCCCAGTCCTGACGCTTTCGTGACCTGCTGCCTGTCTCATACATTCAATCTCTCACACCCTCCTCAACCCTTAGTGCAGTTGATGGGGTGGGTGGGGATGAGGTGGGGTGGCGGAGGAGAGACCTATGACTCAAGCTGCCCCACTGGCTGGGGACATCTGGCTCCCACATCCCCATTCTGAGCGCGCTTGGTCTCCTCTTGGTGGGGGACTAAAAGGCCTGGAGCTCCCCACAAGGCCTCACTGTCCCCTACTTGCCCCCAGGCTGGTGGCAGGCAGGCTAGCTGGAGCTGTCACCACTCAGGAGAAGGCCCCGAGCTGGGGAGGTTGGTTGGGGGGCAGGGGGTTCTGTCGGTCCCCAAAGCCCCTCCTAGGCCTCTCAGCCCCCTGCAAGGAGTCTTTCCTCCCCTCGGAGGTTGAGCACCCAGGCCCAGGCTTATTGGGGGAAGGAGGGCTGGGCTGTAAAGAGGAGCGTCCCTGTGGCAGAAGCGGGTCCCTCCAGGGGACCACACCTCCAAGCACATCTAGACGACAGGAGGCCAGGACCTGCCTAGGAGGCCTGTTCCCCGACCCTGGCTCCTTCCACTGCTGGGATGCCTCCTACCCTCTGTGCCTGGCGAGGAGGGGCACTAGCGGGGCCTCCTCTGGGCCCCCTGCCCCCACGCTCACTGACTCACTCTGCTGGAGGCTCTGTCTGCTCCAGAGGCCGGGCTGGGGTCCGGCTGGAGGAAACCAGATGTTGCAGCGCCGCACAGCTGGGAACAATCAACCGCGGAAACTTGCTCTGGCGCGCTCCCTCGCGCTCTCTCGGTCTCTGATCTCTCTTTGTCTCTCCGCGTCTCTGTCCCCGCCGCTCCCGCCGGACACCCACACCCCAGCCGCCGCATTCCAACCTCCCAGGGAGAACAAAAGCCTCCCCATCCCCGACGCCCCCCAAATCAGGCTCCCCTCCCTTCCCAACTCGCGTCTTCCCCTCCAAACGACCCCAAACTTTCCAAGTGCCCTCTTAGCATCTGCTCAGACGGCCCCGGGTTCAGGGATCCCGAAAGGAAAGCCGCCCCCAGGATCGGGGACCCGCAGAGCCCCACACCCTCAGTACCTGGGGGCCCTCCGACGTCGCGGCCCACGACCCAGTCCCCCCTTGCGCCCCCGGCCCGGTCAGGCCGCCAGGCCCGTGCCTACCTGGCCGGGTCACTCCGCGGCCCGCTCCGAGTCCGCCCGCCGGAGCCGCCCCTTTGCCCGCTCCGAACCCCCCTCCGGGCCCCCGACGGGGCCGGCGCCCGCCCTCCAGCCTGGATCCGCTGGGTCCTAACGCGAGCGCCGCCGCCGCCGCCGCCGGGGCCGCCACGCCGCGACCTCGGGTCTTCAACCCTCTTCTGGAAGCAGCCCCGCGGGGAGGAGGCGCCCGCGGAGCCAGCCTTACGTCCGTTCAGCACTTGTCGCTGTGCAAAATGCTTTCTCCTCACGGCCTCATCACAGCCGGAGCGCAAAGTGGTGAGATGGGTGAGGTGAGCCTGCTGCCCCCATTTTACAGAGGAGGCTCGTAAAGATGATTCGCCCGCCGCTGCTCAGCGGGAAATAAGCCTTGCCCTCCCTTTTCGCTTCTCCCAGCTTCCAGGACACCCTTCCTGGCCTGGTTTTCCTTCTGCCTCTCTGGTGCCTTCCGGATCTCCCTAGCCAGCTCCTGGCCACAGCTGCCTTCCATAACCAGCATTTCTTTGAAACCACAGTCTACAGGCTACCGGGCCTGGCCACACGAATGTCCCCAAGGCACATCCAATTCAACAGGATCCAAGTCCAAATTCACGACATCCTGACCTTCCCCAGACCTGGCCCTTGAAGGTGTTCCCATGCAGGGAATGAGCCCACCATCCTTCCCTTACCCTTACCTGGCTAACTGTAACTCCCCTGCGCTCAACCCCTGCAGCCAATCCAGCTCCCACCACTAATTCTGACTCTGTAATACCTCCAACCTAGGCCTTCCCAAACGGGCCCTGCCCTCACCCACTCACCTCAGACAGGGTGGGGGGCAGGGAGGCTTCTACCTAAAGCCTGTCACTGGTTTCCCAAGGTACCCGGGAACAAGGCTAAACTCCCCTGGGGTCCCCAAAGACCCTACCTTTCATCACAGTCTGGCTCTGCCTCCTCATTCCCTCTGCCTGGTCTCCCAAAAGCCTCAGTGGCTTTTTGGCTGATTCTCATTAAACCCCTCCCTTCCTCCACCTGCCACCAGGCCTTTGCTCAAGATGTTTCTTCCTTCTGGAACACTGGTGAGGTTTTCCTCCTTCTGATTATAGATCAAACCCTCCCTTCCTCAGAGGCGGCTTCCCTTTCTCCCTGTTAGAGCTCTTAAGCATCTTCTGCTTTACCGGTCACAGCTGTTGCCCTATGCGACCATGTGAATCCTGCCCCTCTCCCCCATGAGCCTGTCAGCCACGTGAAGACAGGGACAAGGTCTGCTTTTGCTCATCCTCAGTTTTTGCTCACTAGGCACAGTGCCAGGCTCAGAGCAGCTGTTCAGTAAACATTTGTGGAATGAATAAATGAATGTACAGTGGATTCTCCTGGGAGGCTGGCCGGGTGTGGGGTTGCAGGTCTCCTGCCTCTGGGGCAGTCCTGCCTGGTCTCGGGAATCTAGGCCTGGGGCAGGGGGCTCAGGCTGGGAGGGGGATCAAGATGCCCCTTGATTCAGGCCCTCACCTTCAGGTCTCCTGGGCTCCCCTTAGGCTGCGTGTCCCTTAGATACTGAATCCTGTTAGGCAGGGACTGACTATGTCCCGTGCATCGTTTGTTCCCCAGTGCTGGTCTGTCAAGTGAACGGATGAATGAATAACTATCTGCCACCCCGCTCCCCTCCCCGCTCCAGTGTCTATGGCAGAATAGCAGGGATTTTTGTCACTTGGAGCACTATGGGCCCCGGGGCCCAGCCTGGCCCTCTCTGCCCTTCCTCAGCCCTTCACTGCTGCCAGATGCACTCCCACTAGCGTAGGAGAGGAAACTGCCTGGCAGAACTGCTGTCCCCTACGCTTGACCAAAAGGGGAAACTGAAGCCCCAAAGCTGCCACCTCTAGTGTCCTGGCTCCCAGATCCTCTGCTGCTTCTACCCACTCCTCTGGCTCTAAGGACCCAAGCACAGGTGGCAGCTATCCGGGGAGGGAGTAGCAGGTGTGGGGACTCTTCTCCCAGTGTTCTTGGAGATTCGCTCCTTCCCCGCTCGCCTCTCACACCACGTTATAAGCTGCACCCAGGCAGAGGTCATGTTTTTTGTTCACCGCTGTAGCCCCTGTGCCTGGCACATGACTGCCCAACAAATGCATGAATAATCAGCTAGGGGTAGAGGCGGGGTTCAAACCCAGGCCTCGCCGTGTCCTCCAGCCTCCCTTTGAACAGCATCTGCCACCCTGAACCGTTGCTGTCTGATGACTCAGTGCCCAGTGCAGAGGGTCTGTGGATGTGCCTGGTGTCACAGGTTACCTCTTCACGCCCCCCATCCTTGTCCTCAGTTTGATTCAACATTCGCTGAGCTCCTACTAGGGTGGGCTGGGGGTGGTGCCGGAGCTTCCAGTAATGAGGTTGGCGGGGGCTTTTCTTTCCTGTTGTCCCCTGCCCAGCACAGATGGACCAGATGACGGAGCTGCATCTCCAGAGCAGGGCTTGGCGAGGGTCCCACTGGTGGGATGAGGTCAGAAGCACCCACCCTTCCCCGGGAGATGGTGCACGTGGTTCTGGCTGGGAAACGTGGGCTCAGAGCCTGGATTGCATCTGAGGGAAGAACTGCACCATAAACACATCCCAGGATGCGGGAGGTGGGGAAAGCAGGGAACTGCCCCAGTTAAATGCCTTGTAGGTGCTGGCACTTGTTTGAGTCAAGCCCATTCTCTCCTGCCCCTGCAGGAGGGTAGGACGGTCAAGAGTGTGGACTCTGGAGTCAAAGCAACCTGGTCCCAGCTCTGACTACCTGCGTGACCTCTAAGCCTCAGTTTCCATATCTGTAAAAGGGGGACTGGGAATTCCCTGGCCGTCCAGTGGTTAAGACTCAGTGCTTTCACTGCCATGGGCCCGGGTTTGATCCCTGGTCAGGGAACTAAGGTCCTGCAAGCCATGCGGTGCGGCCAAAAATAAAAATAAAAAGGTGGGGGGACAGTACTCCACAGTTGTAAGGATTAAATGATGATGCCTATAAAATGCTGAATGGAGCACTGGGCACGTGCTCAACCTGGAGACACGACGTCGGATGAGGAAACGGAGGCTCAGAGAGGGGAGTTGTCCAACATGATCTGAAAAATCAGGGGATGCCGGGAGCAGACACGTGCCAGGGGCACCCAGGTCAGGGGTATCAGGCAGGCCGAGGCAGGAAAATATTGTGACTTTATTTGCTACACTGACAGCGGCTCTGAGTGCGGGTGGTGGCCGCTGTCCCTACGTGGGGCGTCCGAAGTGGGGGACGAGGGTACTTAGCATCTCCCCAGGCGGGGGCAGGGAAGGCTGGGCCGGGCAGACGTGGGACATGAGTGTGACAACCGCCAACCTCAGGGCTGCAGGAGCGATGGCAGTGGTGTCTCTGGAGATGGGCCCTGATCGGTGGCTCAGAAGCAGGGAGATCCAGTGTTTAGGGTGCCGGCCGGCCGGGCCTGCGCTACCTCATGGGCCCGGTGGGCGGTGGCCAGGGCTGCTCGGCCAGCTCCTGCTCCAGCTGCTTGAAGCGTTTCTTGGAGGCCCGTTTGGGCCGGAGCCACCGCAGGCAGCCTGGGAGACACTGGTCCAGCACACTCTGCCGGGGACAGGGAGGTCGCAGGGGGGCAGCTGTGGCTGAGTCCCACCCCCGGAGCCCCCTCCCACCCCAACGCGGGGCGGGCCCCACCTCCAGCATGAAGGCCCCCACGAAGTTGAAGGCGACCAGGCCCAGCAGCAGCAGCTTGAAGTAGGTGTCGGCGATGCTCCTCAGAGTCAGCAGCCCCTGCGGGAGGCCGGGGACCAGGAGGAGGCCCCCCAGGACGGAGCCCAGGAGCACCAGGGCCACCAGGAAGGGCACTGGGGGTGGGGGAGTCCGTCAGGCCAGGGAGCCCAGCACACTCACACCCATGCCCGACGGGACCCCACAGGCACCAGCCCCACAGCCCTTCCCTCCACCTCATCCCCCTCCCTCCACCTCATCCCCCTCCCTCCACCTCATCCCCCCTCCCTCCATCTCATCCCCCTCCCTCCATCTCATCCCCCTCCCTCCATCTCATCCCCCTCCCTCCACCTCATCCCCCCTCCTTCCATCTCATCCCCCTCCCTCCATCTCATCCCCCCTCCATCATCACATCCCCTCTCCCTCCATCATCACATCCCCCCTCCCTCCATCTCATCCCCCCCTCCATCTCATCCCCCCTCCCTCCCTCTCATCCCCCCTCCCCTCCATCTCCTCCCCCTCCCTCCATCTCCTCCCCCCTCCCTCCCTCTCATCCCCCCTCCCCTCCATCTCCTCCCCCTCCCTCCATCTCCTCCCCCTCCCCCATCTCCTCCCCCTCCCTCCATCTCATCCCCCCTCCCTCCCTCTCATGCCCCCTCCCCTCCATCTCCTCCCCCCTCCCTCCATCTCCTCCCCCTCTCTCCATCTCCTCCCCCCTCTCTCCATCTCCTCCCCCTCCCTCCATCTCATCCCCCCTCCCCTCCATCTCATCCCCCCTCCCCTCCATCTCATCCCCCCCCTCCATCTCATCCCCCCTCCCTCCATCTCATCCCCTCCCTCCATCTCATCCCCCCTCCCTCCATCACATCCCCCTCCCTCCCTCTCATCCCCCCTCCCCTCCATTACCCCCCCCCAGCACATCCCACCCCCAGCACAGCAGCACCATTGGTGTAGAGCGGCCGGCGGAAGGGCGCCCCCTTGGACACAGCCATGGCCAGGATGAGGTACTGGAAGCTGGACAGACAGAAGACCACCGTGTTCTCATAGTTGGGCAGGTTGTCTGGCGCGGGTACCGTCCTGTTCAGAGGCACGAACCTGGGGGCACAGGGACCGGGAGTCAGGGAGCGAGGGTGAGGAGGACGGGGCATGGGTGGGATCTGGGGCGAGCTCCCCGCTACTCACCAGGGCTGGGCCACGGTCAGGAAGTAGCCCCCCAGCTGCACGCTGGCCACCAGGGCCACCTGAAGCAGCAGGCTGCTGAGCACGGGCACGCTGAGCAGGGCCCCTGGTGGCCGCGCCTGACCCAGTGCCAGCGCCGGCTGCGTGCGGCTCATGAGCACCGCCACCGTGGTGGTGATGACCAGGTCGATGACCAGGAACTGCACATCGCCCAGGTTGGTGTTGACCTACCGGCAGGGAGGGAGGGCGGAGGGGAGGATAGCTCCTAGTCCAATGGGGCAGGCACCAGCCCTGCCCTTAAGGAGGCTGATGGGGAAGGTGTTTTCTTGCCCTGCAACTTGATGGGCAGACAGCACCCTCCTGCCTCTGGGAACTCCCGATCTGATGAAGGAGACACGGCCCTGCCTTCAGGAAGCCCCTCTCCCCGTCTGAGGGAGAAGGCATCCCTGCTGACCTGCGGAGGCCTAAATCTGATGGGAACTACCAGCCTGAGACGGAGGCTGAGGCTCTGCCTTGCGGAGCCCCAAGGTTTCTGGAGGACACACAGTTCCCGCCCTCAGGTTCAAGGTGGACACAGGGACAAAAGCTGGCGCGAGGCCTGCAGCGCCCCATGGCGTCACCTGTTTCCAGCGGGGGCGAGCAACGCGTGCTCTGAGCAGAGGAGGGGGTGATACCCTTTGGACAGGAGACCGGAGGCATAGTCGAGGTCTGAGTTAGGGCGAGTGGGGAACGGGCAGATTCATGGGAAAGGGGCAGAGGCCTCGGGTGTCCCACTCCTGCCTCTGCCTCCTTCACCCCTGCCTGGGCTCTGCCTCAGTCCCCCCTGCAGATGGGGAGCTCCCAGAGGACAGGGAGGAAACCCTAGCACAGGACAGCCGCTCCCGTTTCTGAGGACCTACTGTGCGCCAGGTGCTCAGTGCTTTCATAATCTCAGACGAGCCTCACCGCCAAGGCTCCGGAGCGCCTAAGCCACGCGGCTAGAGCAGGATTTGAGGCCACGCTGTCTACTCCAGAACCTGCCGGGCTCCCACCACACTGCTGAGGTCCTCGCCCCGGGCCCGGCACGGGGCCTGCAGATACTCACCGTGTAGAGGATCAGGACAGAGATAAACTGGGTCAGGCTGTACAGGGCCATGTACTTGAAGACGCTGAACGACGTGTCCAGGGAACAACGACCTTCCCTGGGGAGCGGGTATGGGCATGAGGGGGCCCAGGCTGGCTGACGGGCCCTGCCGAGACCCCGCCCCCCCCACCAGGCTCCTGCCCGCCTCACCTGATGACCATGGGCACACACTCAATGTTGGCCATGCTTGAGGTGAAGGGCGAGACCACTGAGGCCTCGGCCTGGGACAGCGAGATGCCCACGTCAGCCGCCTTCAGGGCCCCGCAGTCATTGGCGCCATCCCCACACATGCCCACACAGTACCTGTCGGAGAGGGGAGGGCAGGCGCGGCCCGGACTCACGTGCTGGCTCTGAGCCCGGGAGGGCCCTCCTCAGCTGTGAAATGGCCCACCCACCTCCCGGGCTGGCTGGCAGAACACGGGGATGGCTGCATCCCGACTGCCCGCTGGGTGCCTGGGAAATGCTCAGTAAATGGTACGCAGTAGGTGCTCAGTAAATAGGTGCAATTACAGTAGCCACAGGTTCTGTATCCACGGGGTCTGTATCCATGGATACAGAGAGCCGACTGTACTACGCCATTTTACATAAGGGACTCGGGCATCTGTGGACGTTGGTATCTGCAGGGACTCTCAGAACCAATCCCCCGCAGATACTGAGGGCGGTGTACTACTGTCAGCGTGACAGACCCGGGGGTGCCTGCCGGGCTCTCTGAGGCCGATGGCTCCTTAACGCCTGGGGTGGGAAGCAGGGACCTATGGGCCAGCTGGGCGCCCGCAGGCCCCTCCCCCGTAGGCACTCACTGAAGCTTCTGCAGTTCACACACCAGCTCTGTCTTCTGCTCGGGAGCCATGCGGGCAAAGACGGTGCCCTGGACCAGGACCTGGGAGCACAGGGAGACAGGGGAGGGGCTGAGGCAGCCAAGAGGAGGGAGCAGAGCATGGCGAGGTGTGGGGCGACCAGGGAGGCCCGGGGGCAGCCCTACCTTGGGCAGCAGCTTGGGGAAGTGCTTCATAAGGACACCAAAGGTGGACCCGCTGAGGGCCAGGTGGCTGGATCGGGGGTCTGGTTCCATGGTGTAGCTTGCGGCCTGGTCAGGATCCTGGGGGCCCGGGAAGCTCAGCTGAGCTCCCCCTGCCCACCCTGAGAGCTGGGGCCCGGGACAGCTGACACAGGGGTGGAGTCATGGGTGGGGTCTGTGGCGGAACTCGGGGTCAGCCTCACCTGAGCCCCGTTCACGGCTGCAGAGGACTCCACTGGCAGAAGCTCGAGGGAGGCGGGCTGGCCCCGCTCAGGGGGGTTGGCGTGGATGATGGCCAGGCGCTCCTGGGGGCCCACCATGCCGCAGCCCTGGGCCACGGTGACCGCCGTCTGCAGGTTGTCCCCTGGGGGTATGGGGCAAGGTCAGGGTCCAGCTGCTACTGAGGGGGGCCATCCTCACCCTGACACGTATAGATGGGAAAATTGAGGCCGGACAGAATCTGTCTGCCATGACTGGCTGAGTGAGCTCAGGCAGGGTATCAGTGTCTCTGAACCTGGGTTTCCTTGTCTATAAAACTAGGGATCAAAGGTCTTAGGAGAAACTGGGAGCCTGGGTTTGAGTTCTACATATACCATTTTTTTTTTTTTTTTTGGCCGTGCCATGCGGCATGTGGGATCTTAGTTCCCTGACCAGGGATTGAACCTGTGCCCCCTGCACTGGAAGTGAGGAGTCTTAACCACTGGACCGCCAGGAAAGTCCCCTGAATCTTTCTTTTCTTGCTCCATGAAATTGTCACAACCTTTGAGGCTGACCTAACTACCCCCATTTCTCAGAGTTGGAAACTGGAACTTGGGGAGAGGTCACCTAGCAGGTGAGCAGCTGGGCTGGAACCCAGGCTGTCCAACACCAGCCCCAGACTCTTTGGAAGTCACTCTACTCCTCCGAGCCTCACTTTCCTCATCTGTCAACTGGGGTGACAATTATCACTCAGGAGGGAGACTGTGAAGATACCTGAAATGTCTGAAAAGGACCAGGCCTGAGGCAGGGGCCCAAAGAGATGCCCCGGGAAGGGACGCCAGGTACCCTTATCTCTGCCCGGAATGGGGTAGATTCTGCCCTCCTAACCCAGGCCCTGCTGGTACCTGTCACCATGACGGTGCGGATGCAGGTCCTTCGCAGAGCCTGGATGACGGGTGTCGTCTGTGGCTTTAGCAGATTCTGCATGACCAGCAGCCCCAGGAGGCTCAGCTTCCACTCCACAGTGTCCCTGGAGGGTGGGCAGACCCGGGTCAGAGGTCATGCAGTGGCCACGACCCCTCCCCCAGCCACTGGGCAGGGGCATCGGCCCTGGGCTCTGCCCCCCTCTGCCCACACGAGGCCGGAGGCTCAGTCCCCAGGGCCCACCTCGTCAGTTGCTGAGCTGCTTCCATGCTGGGTGCGATGGGCAGCGGCTTGCTGGCGAGGGCCACCACGCGGTAGCCAGCAGCTGTGTAGCTCTGCAGCATCTGGGCGAAGTCGGTGGGCACTGCCAGGGAGAGGCAGGTGTCACTGGGACGGGGAGGTGGGGGCAGCGACAGGGGCTGGGCGCCCACCCCATTCCGTGCCAATGCCCTTCACCTGTCTTGGGGTCGCAGAGGCCTGCCACCAGCTCAGGGGAGCCCTTGACGCAGGCCTCGGGCCGAGCCGCCCCCGGCCACGCCACCACCACGCTCATGCGCTGCAGAGCCGATGAGAAGGGGAAATGGCTGAGGATGCTGACCGGCACCCGGGGCTCCTCCTGTAGGGTTGGAGGGGCGGCTGAGGGGCCGGCCTGTGGAGCCCACCCCTCCCAGCCCACGCCCCACAGGCAGCCCCCTCAGCTCACCATGCCCTGCAGGTGGAGCTCCTGAAGCGGGGGTCTCATCACTGCCAAGACCTGGGTCCCAAATGTCGAGTCTGCAGCTGGTCCCTCCTCCAGGACCTGGGAGGCAGGCAGAGAACATTGGCATCGAGGGGCCGGGTGCTGGCTTGGCCTGGGGCAGCCAATCCTTGGCCCATGGAGAGAGGCAGTGGGAGAGACTCAAGTTAAACTCATGGAGGACTTCCTTCATGGGAGACTGGATAGAACAGAAGTCAAGAATGTGGGCTTTGGAGTTGGGAGGACCCAAGTTCAAACTCTGGCTTTGCCATTTACAAGCCGCTGGGTGACCTTGCACAAGTTATCCCAAATCTCTCTCAGCCTCAGTTTCCTTCGTGAAGCAGGTTTTAAGCTACCTCCCTGGGGCTATGGGGAGCAGTACATGAGATGAGGCCCGTGCAACAGAGCGCTGGCACAGGGTAGGTGCTCAGCACTAGGCCTTGGCCATTGTTATTCTCGGTGGTGGGCATGATAGAGACGCCCCCTGGAAGTCCTAGAAGGAAGACTGGGTGGGCTTAGTTAGGGCTCGGCTGCCCAGAGGCAGGGGGCGGACCTGCTCGGCCTCCTCACCCAGCCAGTAGATTCCACCATCTTGAGGTCCATGGGGTCACCCACTGGGGTGTCCCGGAGCCGGCTGAGGGTGTGGCAGGTGGCCAGTGCCCGGAGCAGGGGCCCCATGGGAAGGCGGCGGGGCTCTGGGACCAGCGGCAGGAACTCCTGCCCCTTCAGGGGCACCACACCCATCACGTCCAAGCCGTCCTCTGTGAGTGTGCCTGTCTGCAGGGGGCAAGCAGGCGGGCCAGTGATGAGTCCTGGGGTGAGCTGTGCCCCGCTGCAGTGGGCACCCACATCCCTGGCCAGGCGGGGCCCATGGGAACCCCAGGAGCCAGAGCTGGACTTTGCTCAAGCAGGTCCCTCTGCCAGGCTGTCCTCCCCAACCCGCAGTGTTTCTTGGTCTGGCATCATTTCCCCCAGGAAGTCTTCTTCTTTAACCCTACAGTTGGGTCTTCTTTAACCCTACAGTTGGGTCAGGTAGTGCTTGCTCGGGGCTCCCACCCATGGCCTCTTTACTACTCCATCATTTGTTCACTGTGGTACCAGGAAGAGGGCCTGGCCATGTACAGCTCTCAGTGTAATGAATGAATGAATGAGTGAATGAATGAGTGAACGGATGCCTGCCTCTCCCATACCATATTCCAGTGGCTCAGTTACACATCTGGCCCCTTCGCTAGCCTGGGAGCTCTGCGAAGACGATCATGCTCCACCCTTTCAGTTTAAGTAACGTCCCATCTCCTCACCAGGGCCCGCCAGCCTCTGATGGATCAGGGCTCTGCCCGTTTCATCTTGCCCCCCTCCCTACTGTTCCCCGAGCCCCAGGCACACTGGTCTGTTCCTCCAAGGAGCCACGAGCCACTCTACTTCTTCCCCTCCACCTTGCCAGCCCTGCTCTCCTCTCAGTGTGGTCCACCCCTCAGAGGTCACCAAGGGACCAGAGGAGCCTTCCTTGACTGCCCTCCAAGGGAGTGACCCCCACGTACCACCCACCACGTACCCCATTTGCTTCCTCCCTAGAACCCATCACCATCTGCAGCTCTCTGTGGTCCCTGGTTCACTCATTATGGTGGTGGGGACATCTCCGTGTGGGTCACTGCTGGATCCCCAGTGTTGACAGCAGCCCTGGGTACCCAGTAGGCCCTCAATGGTTCTCAAACAAACAAATTAAATGATTTTAGACATTTCATGCTCCAGACTGTGAGCCTGATGCAGGTGGGAGCTGGGGGTGGAGGGTGCCTCTGAGTGTTTCCATCCCAGGACAGGACCTGGCGGTGGGCAGTGTTCACAGCAGGGGCGCACGGGCAGGCGGCGGGGCTCTGGGCTCAGCAAGCCCTCAGTCAACGTTGCTGAATGAGGGATGTGGGTGTGGGGGGCCTGGCCGTGTGTCCCCCCCCACGGCCCCCACCTTGTCGAAACACACCAGTCGGAGCTTGCCCCCCAGGTTGATGCGCATCGGGTGGATGCAGAAGATGCCCTGGCTCCGCAGCCGGCTCTGGGCGTAGAGCGTGCACACAGTCATGGCGGCAGGCAGGGCAGGCGGCACTGCCACCGTCACCAGGTCCAGAGCCCGGATCACGATCTCGTCCACAGGCACCTGGCAGGGGGCACTGTGAAGGCCAAGGGCCAGGCCGGGTGGGCCCTGGGCCTCCAGTGGCAGCCCCCGCCCGGCCCCCAAGGCTCACCTGGTTGCGGTGGAGGACGAAGATGCTGTAGATGGTGCCGAGGAGAGCTGAGGAGACAGCAAGGGACTCAGCGGGACTGGGGACGGGGCTCCGGGGGCCACTGGCAAAGTGGGGTGCGGCGGGCCACTCACCCAGGACAGACAGGGCAGCCACAAACTTCACGCTGTGTTTATAGAACTTGAAGCTGATGGGCCGGGGATGCAGGATGGAGCTCACCAGGGCCCCTTTAGCCGTGCAGAACCCTGGGAGGAGATGGGGAGACCGAGGCAGGGGAAACTGAGGGTCAGGATGACTCCACCCCTCCCCCACACCATCCACACCTCTGGGGTTGTAAGGCATGATGCTCCTGGGGTCAGCAATCACCCAGTTTGGCGGTCACACGGGATGGCCACAGGCCTTGCCCAGCCTTCATAAGCTTAGTAAATTAGGAATTAGTAGTACCACCTACAAACTGGGTGGTTTCACTTAAAATTCAGATGTGTGGCTTTCGCTGAAAAATGTCAAATCTGGTGACACACCGGGTCCCTTTCACACGTGGCAGGGGCCTGCTGGAGACGTACAGCACTGCTCTCTTCCTAAGGGGGGGGCTCCTTCCTTCTTGCCACGTCCCTGCCCACTCCAGCCAATCCCAAGTAGAGGTGGGACGTGCCTGAGTCGCACAGCAGGGCAGTGGCAGAGATGGGTCCTGCCCGGCTCTGTGTCACCTCTCCTCTAGGTGCTGGGCCCAGCATCCCTCCCCACTTCCCAGACTCGTTACCTGTCTGGGTCACCACTGCCAGGACATGGGGTCCTACAGAGGCCCGGGCCTGCAAGATGAGGGTCCCACAGAAGAGCGTGTGCCGCTGGTGGGTCTCTGGGAAGTAGGGCACCGGTCCCTCCGGCAGGACGGTCTTCAGCACTGGAACGCTCTCCCCTGGGAGGGATGTGGTGTGAGGTCCATACTGCTCCCTCCCACCAGCAAGACCAAGCCTTATGCCCAGAACGGTTATGGAAGCCCCAGGTCTCATTTAACGCTTGTAACTATGTGTGAAGAAATCACTGCCCCCATTTTACAGAGAAGTACACTGAAGCTCAGAGAGGGCAAAAGACACAGACACAGTGAGACAGTCCTGGGATGTGTGCAGCCAGTTTCCAGGAACCATCTCTCAGGGGAGCCAGAAAGAGTTGTGAGCATACAGCATGGGCAGAGTCGGGGGGCCAGGGTGCGGGGCAGGCGTTGTTCTCCTTCTGTTGGAATTATTTTGTAACAAGCTGTGTTACTTTTATAGTTCAAATAAGATATTGACACGAGAGGGCTTAACCTCTGTAAAGCCCTGAGCTCGCTGCCTGGCAAAGAGTAGCAGTGCCCCACCCAGCATCTGCAGGGGTAGGACTGGCTGAGGCCGGGACTGTTACCTGAGCAAAGGGAAAAGAGAACTCCATCTAAAAGTTCTGACACAAGGCAGAGAGGCTCGGTGGCCCGGGAGGGGGCACGGGAGGCTGCTGGCCAGGGGCAGGCACTGACCTGTCAGAGAG
Source organism: Balaenoptera physalus (assembly GCF_965194825.1). Classification (NCBI taxonomy): domain Eukaryota; kingdom Metazoa; phylum Chordata; class Mammalia; order Artiodactyla; family Balaenopteridae; genus Balaenoptera; species Balaenoptera physalus. Next base: position 183,551,180 of record NC_138882.1, on the reverse strand, counting down.
CTCTCATTGACCATGCACTCGCCAGCCACCAGGGCAGCATCGCAGGGCATCAACCCACCCTCCTGGGGCAGCACCAGGCAGTCTCCCGGCACGAGCTCACTGGAGTCGACCCATTCCTCCTCTGCGGGCAAGCAGGGGCCTCAGTATAGCCTGGAGGGGACTCCCCCACTGCCTCCCCCAGCCTTCGTCTCTCCCCCAGCCTCTCACCTCCCCCAGCCTCCCTCCCTCCCCCAGCCTCCCTCCCTCTCCCAGCCTCTCTCCTTCCACCAGCCTCCCTCCCTCTCCCAGCCTCTCTCCCTCCCCCAGCCTCTCACCTCCCCCAGCCTCTCTCCCTCCCCCAGCTTCTCACCTCCCCCAGCTTCCCTCCCTCCCCCACCTCTCACTTCCCCCAGCCTCTCACCTCCCCCAGGCCGGCACACGCACACCCGTACAGACAGCTGGACCATGTCCCTCAGAGTCTGGCTTTGCTGTGGGCAGGGGGACAAGCAGGGAGTGGGTGGGTGGAGGTCCCCTCGGACACCGCCTGCCCTGTCCCTTCCACCTCACACCGCACACCTTTCTGGTCTTGTATATGGACACGCAGATGGAGACGACGGAGATGAGGAAGATGCACAGGGCATACCAGTAGTAGTAGTCAGCCAGCCACAGCCCGATGCTGAAGGCCTGGAACCCATAGTAGGGGTTCAGTGCCTGGGGGAGGGGCGGGGAGGCAGCGTCAGGGCCCAGGTCCCCCAGGGCAGCCCAGCCAGAGGCTGGGCCTCCTGTGCCCACGGAAGCAGAGGGCCCGGCAGTTGCCAAAGGACTAAAGCCAGGCCTGTCTCCTGGTCAGTCCTGTCCAGATGTCCCTTGAGCCACCAGCTTCTTTGCTCTAAAGAGGACACACGGGTGTTTACACGCCAGGCCCCTGCTAAGCACATCATCTAAATGTCATAGGATGGTGAGAACAATTCCACAAGGCAGATGCTACCATCAGCTTCATTTTACAGCTGAGGAAACTGAGGCACAGAAGGGTGAAGTCACTTGCCTGAAACCACACAGCTCCCAGGTGGCTGACTAGGGTTTACATCAGGCCAGACTCCAAGGCCTCCTCTCTGTCTCACAGGTGTCTGCCCCTGGCTCAGAGGGCTGGGATGTTAGCAGTGTACTCTAGGTGTGTCCAGGTCACTGGCTTCCCTTTGTCCACACGTGACCCTGGCCATGCCACGTCCCCCCCCTGTAGCTCCGGTTCCTCATGTGTGAACGGAATGTACCTACCACGAGGCTGTTGGAGCGTGAAAGTGGGTAATGCACGGAAAGGACCCAGACTCTGGAGCCTGGCGCTTGGCACACAGCAGGAGCCCGGGCTGTGTGGGTTTGTCTCTTGGCCTCTAATCCCCAGCCCCAGCCTGGACCAGAACTTCCAATTCCTCTCCCTGAGCTGACTGAGGCTGGTTCTGAGACAGCTCTCCACCATGGAGAAGAGGACAGCTGGTACAATATGCCTCTGTACGGGTGGCCCAGAGAGGGCAAGCCCCTGGCCCAGGTCACACAGCCAGCTCAGGCCAGAGCTGGGGCGAGGCCCAGGGACAGCCCTACCTCGTCCACCAGCAGCTGGGGATAGGACTTGACTGGTACACTGATCACGTTGGGGCCGTAGATGGTCTTCCTGTAAGAGGAAAAGCGGCAGGGCTATCAGATAGACGGGCTGTGGCAGCTGGGCCCTCTAGCGGCGACGGAGCTCCCTACTTTCCAGCTGGGGAAACTGAGGCCCAAAGAAGGCAGGTGACTGGAAGAAGGCCACACCCAGGGGGGCAAGAGAGGGGGCCCCAGCTCTCAGGCAGCACCCACCTCACTGTTTGGTCCTGGAGGCTGAGGCCAGTGCTGGAGGAGTGGAGGTCGTCACAGGTGCGGCCATGGTCCAGCAGGCTGGGAGGATGGGGAGGGGGCACTCGTGTGGGTGGTGGGGTTTGAGCTCTGCACACCCCCACCCCTCCTGGCCCACCTCTGCCACACCGAGCTCCCGGGAGAAACTGGTCCCTCACGAACTCTGGGCCTAACTTTCTCCTTTTGTTCCTCTGATCGGGCCCCAAACCATCTCACCCAGGAAAAACAATGAGAGATGATAATACTTAACAGTGACAACAGCCGCTATTATTTAGTGACATTTAGAGCTTTCTTTACAATGATGCCTTCTTAAGTAAGTCACTTAACCTCTCTGGGCCTCAGACTTCTCATCTGCAAGATGGAGACGGTGACAGCATCTCCCTCACAGGGCTACAGGTGGATTAAATGAGATAAGTTTTGCAAAGTGCTTGGACAGTTCCTGGCACTTACTAGGTGACAAAGGTCAGCGATTTTTTTTTTTTTTTTGGCTGCGTTGGGTCTTCGATGCTGTGTGCGGGCTTTTCTATAGTTGCAGCGAGCGGGGGCTACTCTTCGTTGCAGTGCACGGGCTTCTCATTGCAGCGGCTTCTCTTGTTGTGGAGCACGGGCTCTAGGCATGCGGGGCTTCAGTAGTTGTGGCACGCGGGCTCAGTAGTTGTGGCTCGTGGGCTCTAGAGCACAGGCTCAGTAGGTGGCGCACGGGCTTAGCTGCTCTGCAGCATGTGGGATCTTCCCGGACCAGGGATCGAACCTGTGTCCCCTCCGTTGGCAGACGGATTCTTAACCACTGAGCCACCAGGGAAGTCCCACGTCAGCGAGTTTTGCTATTCCTCTCACGTAGCAGAGGCTGTTGGTGCCCTCCCCACACCCCCTTGGAATTCACGTCTGCACGGTGCAGCCTCTTACTGGAAACACCTGTCCTGGCTTGAGGGCTTCTCCTGGCTGCATAAGCACGGTCTGCCCATGAGCCAGGAAGGCCAGAGTTGTGCAAGAGTTCATGTATTCCACAACTGGTAACGGTAGGAAGGTGATGGGTACGTACCCCCTGGTTTCCTCACTCCTTGGGTGAGGGCACCCTGAGGTGCGTGCCCTACACTGGCTCAAAGGGATCCCCAAGGGACTGTGCTCCAGGTGCCCACATCAAGCCCCCTCCACCGGCTGCCTTCTCTTCCCGGCCTCACTTCCCCTACATCTCCTGGCATCACCTTGCAAACAGATTCCCTGCACTTGAATCCTCGTCTTGAGGTCTGCTTCTCGGGGCTCAAACTAAGACATAAACTGAGCTCATATTTATCAAGCACTTAGTAGGTGGCAGAGCAGGTACAAGACGCCAAACAGAAGGTCCAAGTCCAGAGCTTACGGTCTGATTCACAGCAGTGCTGCCACCTCAGGCCAGGTGCCGTGCCAAGCCTTACATGACAGTAATATACTTTACCCTCGAAACAAACCTAGGAGGCCGGGATTCCCTTCATGAGCTATTTACAGACAGGCTCAGCGATTTGAGGGTGTCAAGGCACAGAGCTGAGAGGGGAGTCCAGGCTGGGCCACCTCATGCCACCTCCTCTGCCCAATGCAGCACGCGCTGTGGGCGTGGTGTAGCAGTGCCGGCCTTGACCCCTACCTGACTCGGCAGAAGGCCTGCTGGGTCTCGATCCAGACATAGCGCTGGCCCCGGAAGAGGTAGTAGCGCAGCGTCCGCTGCTGGGTGGGAGAGAGGAGAGGTGGGCTGGAGGCGGCCCCAGGAGGAGTGTGTCGGGGGCGGCAGGGGGATGGCACAGGAAAGAGGCGGGAGAGGCACGGAAGGGTAAAAGGTGATCGGCCAGCATCCTGGACGATTGGGACAGGAGAACCAGAGGTGCCCAGAGAACAGCTGGAGTCCAGCCCCCATTGTACAGGGTGTGAATCTGAGGCCCAGAGACAGGCAAGGACTTGCCCAGAACCCAGCTGTCCACTTACTGCCTCCTCGGTTCTGTGGAGCTGGGCGGTGTCCTTCCATGTCCCCTCTGGTAGTGTCCCCACAGCTGCCTGGCTCCGGCCGTCCTCCGCCTGGGTCTGTGGGGGCAGCTCCAGGCTGGGGACGGGGGTGGAGTTACCGTGGAGCCCTGGGAGCTGCCCCAGCACCTTCCCATCCCCACGGAACCACCTTCCCTCTCTCGGATGGGAGGCCCCGGGATCAGAGCCTTCGTGGGGGGAGGGCAGGGGGAGCAGGGGCTCCTGGGAAGGGGCGATGAGGCTGCCTCACCTGTCTTTGCTGATGGCCTCAGTCTGCACCTGGACAGTATAGAGCTGCCACGAACTATCCTGGAACACGGAGGTGTGGACTCAGTCCTGGAAGAGACCCCTCCGCTCCCCGGCCCCACCCGACAGCCAGGTGGCCCCTGCTGGAGGAGGCAGGGATCAAGGATAGAGGTGACCTCCTTGGGAATCACCCACCCCGTCCCGTCGGCCCACTGCTCAGATGGGAAAGCTGAGGTCCAGGGAGGAGAAGCACCTGTGTAAGGTCCCACAGCACGTCAGCGGCCAGGTTGGGCTGAGAACCCGAGCATCCTCCGCCCCGCAACCCTGAGCCACCGCCGCCACCCTCCAGCTCCAGGCTCGCCCCTGCTCCCCTGCCTCTCACCTCTTTGTCTCTTATTTCGATAACGAGGGTTTCGGCGCGGGCCAGGCTGCACGGCTGGAGCCGCAGCCGCACCCGCCACAGGGGCTTCCATCGGAAGAGCAGCAGAGGGATCCCCGCCATCACCCAGACCACGACGTGGTAGCCGATGACCCTCCAGGGACTGCCACAGTAGCCGCTGAGCCTCTGTGGACACGGGTGAGAGCAGGCCACGGTAGTGGGGCGGGCGGGGGCTGGAGGAGGAGGCCGGGGTATCACCCCCAGCTGGAGTTGCCCCTGTCCCTCCCCTGCCCACGTACCACGGATGAAACTGAGGAGCTGAGGGGATCTATAGATGTCTCTACCGTCAGGGTCCCGTAACCGGCGGGCGTGCTGCCCACGAGCGGGCTGCTGTCTGCGGACAGAAGGAGAAACGGCATTTGGTGGGGGGTGGGGGGGGCTCCTCCCTCCTTCTTTAACCACGACTTACGCACAGTCATTTTATAAATCTGGTCTGAGCCCTGGTCTGGGAGGGTCCCACGTGCCGCGGAGCGGCTGGGCCCGTGAGCCACAACTACTGAGACTGCGCGTCTGGAGCCTGTGCTCCGCAACAAGAGAGGCCGCGACGGTGAGAGGCCTGCGCACCGCGATGAAGAGTGGCCCCCGCTCGCCACAACTAGAAAAAGCCCTCGCACAGAAACGAAGACCCAACACAGCCATAAAATAAATAAATTAATTAATTAATAAAAGCAATCTTTAAAAAAAAAAAAAAAGAATGTTAACAGGCAATTATTGAACGCTGTAACTCTGTGCCATGGAAAAAAACCCTGCTTATTTACAGCTCCTATAATATTTTCTTGGCAATAGTACACTATTTTTCTATGATATGGTACCCTGCATTTTTTTTGTCTTGTTTTCCATTAAAAACATAACTGTGCAAAGATATATGTATAATATTGTTTCTTCATTGAGGCACTGTCTGTTATAGCAAAAATATATAAATATATACATAAATAAATGAATACATAAAAAACCTACAAGGAACCTAAAAAAAAATAAAAAAAAAAAAAAAATAAATAAATAAATCTGGTCTGATAAATCCAGTAACTCGAGTCTTCACGGGTCTGTTACCGGGCTGTCCTGTTGGTCCTCACTCGTTGTACCTCGTTTCCTTGTGCGTCTGGCGAGTTCCGGCTCCGTGTGGGCCCAGAGCCGGCGGACGGGCCTGCTGAGCACTTTGAGCTTCCAGAGCACCCGCACAGCCAGCTGTTAGCGTCCTGGGAGCGGTGTGTCCCACTTCCCACCTGCTCTCCACTCTGAGGGCAGGGACAGGGCTGCTCATCCTTTTTCTTTTTTTAGACGTCATTTTTTTTTTTTTAAATAAATAAATTTATTTATTTATTTATTTATTTTGGCTGTGTTGAGTCTTCGTTTCTGTGCGAGGGCCTTCTCTAGTTGCGGCGAGCGGGGGCCACTCTTCATCGCGGTGCGCGGGCCTCTCACTGTCGCGGCCTCTCTTGTTGCGGAGCACAGGCTCCAGACGCGCAGGCTCAGTAATTGGGGCTCACGGGCCTAGTTGCTCTGCGGCATGTGGGATCCTCCCAGACCAGGGCTCGAACCCGTGTTCCCTGCATTGGCAGGCGGATTCTCAACCACTGCACCACCAGGGAAGCCCTTAGACGTCATTTTTATTTATTTATTTATTTTTAATTTATTATATTTTTTAAAATTTATTTTTGGCTGCGTTGGGTCTTTGCTGCACGTGGGCATTCTCTAGTTGTGGCGGGCGGGGGCTACTCTTCGCTGCGGTGCACGGGCTTCTCATTGCAGTGGCTTCTCTTGTTGCGGAGCACAGGCTCTAGGCACATGGGCTTCAGTAGTTGCAACATGCGGGCTCAGTAGTTGCGGCACGCGGGCCCTAGAGCGTGTGGGCTTCAGTAGTTGTGGCGCATGGGCTCAGGAGTATTGGCATGTGGGCTCTAGAGCACAGGCTGAGTAGTTGTGGCTCGCGGGCTCTAGAGCGCAGGCTCAGTAGTTGTGGCACATGGGCTTAGTTGCTCCGTGGCATGTGGGATCTCCCCGGACCAGGCATCGAACCTGTGTCCCCTGAATTGGCAGGTGGATTCTTAACCACTGCGCCACCAGGGAAGTCCCTGCTCATCCTTTTTCAACCTTCATGCCCAGCACAGGCCTGGCAGTGAGGAGATGCCAAGAAGTCGAGTATGGACTGATAAAATGTCAGGGCAGCCATGAAAGGGGCAGTTTCACTCTGAAGGTGAAATGGGGGGCGGAGGAAGGAAGAACCCAGTCACTGGGGGTGGGCTGGAGAGGAGGGGTGAACTGAGCAAGCCCCCAAGGCTCAAGGAGAGAAGCCGCTATGTGCCAGGGCCCAGCTGAACAGCTGACGGGTTCCTTCTGTGAGGAAGGGCCCACTATCACCCCCATTTTACAGATGGGTAAACTGTGGCTCAGGGAAGACCAGTGGGCATCTCTACCGTAGAAACTCTTTTTTTTCTCCTGCCTCCCCTGCTGTACAGCTGCGGTCCTAGCAGAGCAAGGAGATAGTGGGTGTTCTGGGGCCCGGGACGGGGTGGGGCTCACGGCCTCTGCCAGGGTTTCTCTAACTGTGCTCCCTGGACCTCTTGCGGAACCTGTTAGACATGAAGATGCCTGGGCCCCTCCCAGACCTGCTGGCACAATGGCAGCGGTGCTGAGCATCTGCATGTTTCCCAGGAGCCTCTGGAGAAGTTCACTAAGGGGGATGGGAAAGCAGGGAAGGTAGGGGGCAACCTGCTGGTTTTCTGGGCTCCCTACTCCTCCTCCCCAATCAGAGCCCTGCAGAGGCCTGATCTGAAAGTTTCACCCAATAAGCCCAGGGTGTCCCAAGCAGCTGCCCGTCACAACATCCCCAGCCCCTCAGCTGTTGTGTCCCCAAACACTTGGGTTTCTGCAGCTTCTCCAAGCCCCAAAGCAACCATGATTGTCAACATTTCCCGAGGCCCCACTATGTGCGGGCTCTGCTCCTGGTCCTTCTTACATGGCTAACATAATGACCCTGCCATGTAAGCACAATAATTATCCCCTTTTTATAGAAGAAAATTAGGCTCAGAGAGGTTAAGTAACTTGTCCAAGATCACACAGCCAAGTACATGGTAGTGTCAGGCTGCAATCCTAGGCAGGCTGACTCCAGGGTGGGGTTTCTTTTTTTTTTTTTTTTTTTTGGCTGCACTGGGTCTTCGTTGTGCACGGGCTTTCTCTAGTTGCGGCGAGCAGGGCCTACTCTTCGTTGTGGTGCATGGGCTTCTCATTGCGGTGGCTTCTCTTTGTTGTGGAGCACGGGCTCTAGGTGCATGGGCTCAGTAATTGTGGCTTGCCGGCTCTAGAGTGCAGGCTCAGTAGTTGTGGCGCATGGGCTTAGTTGCTCCGCGGCATGTGGGATCTTCCTGGACCAGGGCTCGAACCCGTGTCCCCTGCATCAGCAGGCAGATTCTTTTTTTTTTTTTTTTAATTTCATTTATTTATTTATTTATGGCTGTGTTGGGTCTTCGTTTCTGTACGAGGGCTTTCTCTAGTTGCGGCAAGTGGGGGCCATCCTTCATCGCGATGCGCGGGCCTCTCACTATCGCGGCCTCTCTTGTTGCGGAGCACAGGCTCCAGATGCGCAGGCTCAGTAACTGTGGCTCACGGGCCTAGTTGCTCCGCGTCATGTGGGATCTTCCCAGACCAGGGCTCGAACCCGTGTCCCCTGCATTGGCAGGCAGATTCTCAACCACTGAGCCACCATGGAAGTCCCCAGGCAGATTCTTAACCACTGCACCACAAGGGAAGTCCCAGGGTGGGTTTTAATTCTCATCAGACCACGCAGAGTCTGTTCTGTCCTATCGCAGCCCCCCATATCTCCACATAAGGACTGTGATAATAATTACTATGGTAATTACCATAATAAGAACAGCCAATATCCATTAAGCACTTCCCAGGTGACAAGAGCTGCTCTAACCCTCCACGCGAATTAGTTCATTTAACCCTCTGGCAACACGATGAGGGGACTCTTATTTTTCCCATTTGTACAAATGAGGGAACCGAGGCTCAGAGTCACAAAGGCCCCCTGGTAAATGGTGGAGCCAGGAAGTCAGAGCCCAGATCTTGTGTTTTGGGGGCCAATGTGGGCACTTCCAGAGAACAGGGCATATGCCCTGTGCTGCCTGAGGCCTCTTTCAAACAAGATGACTCAAAACCCAAATTAACCCAAGCCCCACCCACGGTCAATCCCTCCCCTGTCCACTGGGTGACTCAGAAAACATATGGAGCTGCCACCAGCTCCAGAAAGGGCCTGGTCTCTGGGGAACTCCCACACATACACACGAAGCCTGTAGCTCTCAACCATCCGGGTGTCTGGCCAACAGTAAAGTCTCAAAGCCAGAGGGCAGGAGGCCTGGTCAGCCTTCTGCCCTGGGGCTCAGAGACCCCAGCCTGGGTCCCCTGGGGTGGTCCCTTTTGCTCTCTGGTCCCGGCCCAATCCAGCTTGCGAGTGAGGCTTGTCAGGGCATGATTTCCTTCCCTTCCTGACAACAGCCCGCAGACAAGAAACGGCCGAGGCCCTTCTGCTCTCTGGTGTGTGTGTGTTGTGCAGGGGCGGGGGGAGGCTCGCCCTGGATCCTGTCTTGGGGGGCAGAACAACAGGCATTCAGGGCAACCGACCCGGTCTGGCAACCTGGGTTCTCAGGTCCTTGGCCACCAACAAGCCACAGCCCTTTTCTTGTCCCCTCCTCAAAAGGCCACAGTCCCAGCTGTCCTTCTTGCCAAAGCCCCTCACCAGCCCTGGAGACCTGCTCCTTGAGTGGGTCAGGGCGGGTAGTTTCACCCCCTTTAGGGCTCTTCTCGGGTGGTTTCTGGGGTGTAAGGAAAAAGAGCACCTTAGGGGGGACTTCCCTGGTGGTCCAGTGGTTAGGACTTCGTGCTTCCACTGCAGGGAGCATGGGTTCGATCCCTGGTTGGGGAACTAAGATCCCCCACGAGCCCTCGGTGCGGCCAAAAAACAAAAACAACAACAACAAAAAGAGTACCTCAGGGCTATCAGGGGCTGACACAGGCCAGGCACTGTTCAAGGGCTTTACACACATCGATTCATTCATTCCTCACCACTGTGAAGTGGGGATTACTTTTATCCCTATTTTACAGATTAGGAAACTGAGGCCCAGAGAGGTGAAGTAAGCTGCCCAAAGGCCACACAGCCAGCACGCGGCGGGACGTGGATCCAGGCAGTGCGGCTGTAGGGTCCACGCTCTTAACGACGGCACTACCAGCGCCGTCGCTGTTGTCCCCATCAGTAACTGTGCTCCCGGCTCTCTCACAAGTGCCTCAGCCTCTCCAGGCTTCCGTTTCCCATCTCTAGGATCATAACCCCAAAGTAGCTGGCACATGGGGTGTTTGAAGTTCCTGAAGCATGACCTGTACAGGCGGGCATTACTGGCTCCCCTGCCAAGGAGGTGTGGCTTCCGCTCTGACCCATTTCTCAGGCTCCCCTCTACATTCCCATTGCCCTGTCTGAAAACCCACAGCTGTGCCATTGCTCCCCTGTGTGCACTCAACAGCTCTTCCCCGGGCCTTCAAACCCTCAGGCCAGCAGCTGTGCTGGGGATGGGACTGCAGCATGCTGCGCTGACCCCAGGTGGGCCACTTTGCTCCTGCCGATCTGCTTTCCTCCTGCAACAATCAACCAACTTATCCCATTTTACAGATGAGAAAACTGAGCCTTGAGAGAGGCAGAGTGCCCACCAATTTGTCTCGCAGCTGGAAGGGGCCTTACTCCAAAATCCTCTCTGCCCACCTCACCCCCACCCACTGACACCAACACCTCAGGCTTGCACAGGTGTCATCGCCCTCCTGCTCACAGTGCCTGGCATGTGGCTGGGACTCAGGAACCATTTACTGAATGAATGAACCAATGAATGAAGGTTGTACACCTCACTGACATAACAGAGCATGGAAGCGATGGTGCAAGAGTCACTGTGTCCATCTCCTGCCTCTGGGTCAGCTGGGAGGTGCAGAGGAACAAGCCTCTTCTTGAAGGGCCCTGCCAGAGACCATCTGGAGCTGCCCTCACTGGATCACTTCCCCCAGGACCTAAACAATGTTCCCTCTGGAAGTTCTTCCTTGTGTCTATCACACACCCATCATTTCACAAGGATGCTCTCCCCGTCAACCTGGGGAAGGAGGAAGGGAACTTGAAGGAGGAAGTCACATCTGTGGAACACTCTAGTCTCCCAGCAAGGTCAAGCCCAGGGCATGCTCTTGCAGAACATCTGTCAAAACACTCAGAAGGGCTTGTTTATCTCTATTCGCATCGCAGTCTCCCCAGGGATGGCACAGGAGGGTCAGAGCAGTGTCTGATCTCTTCCGGTACCACCAGCTCAGGCCAGTTGCTTGGGATGACAATACTTTGACAAATGACTGACTGCATTGCTCTTCTGAATAACAGCGACTGATCTTCACGCGTAACCCTCTGAGGGAGAGACTATTATCATCTCATTTTACAGTTGGGGAAACTGAGGAACACAGCTTCAAAATCCCTTGCCCGGGGTCATACAGCTTGCAAGGGGAGAAGCTGAAAATGAGTGGGTCTTAATGAACACATTCCTCTCACTTCATCCTCACAGCCACCTCTCCAAAAGTATGGATTAGGATTCCCATTTAAAATGAGGCACAGAGGTTAATTAACATGTCCAAAGTCACACAGCTCTGAGTGGTCAAGATTAGACTTGAACCTAGTCTGACTCCCCGGCCCTGGGGCAGTGCCACGAGTACTGCAGAGCGGAGGGGCTGGCGTCAAAGCCATTTGGGAACCTCTTGTTTCCTGCGGAAGCACCGGTTTCCTGCTGATGACCTGGCAGAGGCCCAGGGCAGCACTGCTGCCTCCTCCCTTGCTGTGCTTCTCCTGTGGCCAGAAGCTCCTCTCCTGGGCCAGGCTGAGTGTGAGGGATAATCTGCCAGGAGCTCCCTGATCTTTGGATCTGGAGTCCAGGGGCCATATTTCCTCAGCCTCTTTCCCCTTCCTCACCCTGGGTGCACCCTAGAGTTGGGGGTGGGGAGGGTGGGGAGTAAGCTGGGAGACCGGAGGGAGAGACCTGAACTGAAGGGTCTGCAGCTGCAGAGAGGATGCTCAAGCGTTGGTGGCCCTTGGCTGAGGTCTAGGCTCTGAGTGACCCACGTGGAAATGAGACCCTTCTAAACACGAGAGGTCTACTGGCACCATTTGCAGCAGGTAGAATTAGACTCTGGAAAGCGTGGCCTCCAGACACAGGGCCTGGGACAGGTAACATGGAGGGTGTGGTCCCTGGACCGGGGTGCTAACAGGCTTGCTCTGGGGGCCTGACTCAGGGGATCAGGAGTGGCACTTGTGCCCCAGGGCACTCCGATCCAGGGACTCAGGAGCCCTGGCTTCTCCAACCCCATTCATTCATTCAGCCAAGAGGAACAACCACTCAGAGGCCCTGGATGCAGCGGCCTCCATGTCTCTTCCCCCACCTGGACATCCGTCACTGCGCGGGGACATTTCCCCGCGCCCCGCCACCGCGGCCCCCGGATTATCCTTTTGCACGGCGGCGCCAGGCGCTTCCTCTCCCAGGGCTTTAGGAAGGCGCAGAGTGGACGGCTCTGCACGGTGCCATCCCCGGGCTCCTGGCCCCTCTGGGATGGGGGAGGGCACGGGCGAGGGGATGTCCCAGGGGTCGCTCCCTCGGCCCGCGCCCCCGCGGTGGGGATGTCCCCCCACGACAAGTGCGACGACGGGCGGTCCGGGGACCGCGCCCGGTTCCTGTCAGCTGGGGCTGCGCGCTCACCTGCGCTCATGGCGGCTCCTCGCGCTCATCGCCGGGCCCGGGCGTCGCGATGCCCCGCGGTCGGGGCCGAGGCGGAAGGCCGGGGGCGCGGGACGCGGCGGGGCTGGGCGGCCCGGGACACCTGCAGAACTCAACGGCTGGAGCGTCAGCGAAGGTGCCGCAGTCAGGCTCTGCGCACCACCAAGCCCCGCCCCGCCCCCTGCGGCCCCGCGTCCGCCCGCGCGCCGCGGGGTCTGCCGGGATTTGTAGTCCGAGGTCTCTCCCAACGCGCACGCAGGGGCGGGGCGCCGAGAGACAGACACGACAGCCCTGGGCCAGACCGACACATAGAGAGGAGGACACTCAGGGAATCCGACAGGACAGCCCTCAGACACATGAACACATAGACACACTCAGAGGAATTAGCCCTTAGATGCACAAACACAAGTACACAACGCCCCTCCCACTCCTCACAGATTCGCATAAAGAGAGAGTTGTGACCCAGAGATACACAATTCTCAGACACGCACACAAAAGCAGGACACTCAGGGAAACAGGACAGCTTTGGTACACAAACACACAGGTACACAACAACCTCGGACACACACATAGATACACACACACAGAGGCTAGACTCCCAGGACACAGACACAACACACAGATTCACACACGGAGGTGATACTTAGAGACAATGCACACATACCCAGTAGTGTGACACTTAGAAACAGGTAAGACAAGCCCCCACCCCCGCCGTTAAGTACAATGCATGGCTGGTTCAAGCTGGTCCGTCTCTTGTAGGCTCTGTGAACTTGGGCGAGCCACTTAACCTCTCTGGGCTTCATTTCTTCACCTATAGGAGGACGATGACATTAGCAATACCTGCTTGATAGATTGTTGTGAGTCCCACAAGAGAAAAAGCAGGTAAAGCACTTGGGACAGTGCCTGGCTCTGCTGCATAAAGGTCAAAGAAAGAAGATAACACCTGCCCAGAGACTCACAGGCTCAGATACGTGTCACAGGGATATGTGTGGACACAGGGAGGCACTGCAGTGATGCACGGAAGGCCTCTAAAATGCCACAGAAACAGCCGAGGCATAACCCCCTTCTCAGAAGCCTCGCAACGTGACCACAGACAAGCCTGCACAGGTGGGAACAAGGAAGCCCCTGAAGGGCACCAAGACCTCGTGTTTGTATGCAGTGTTATCACATTACCTCATAGCGACAGGCACAGACAAGGTGTCCCCTGACCCTGGGGTTGATGGCTTCTGGACTAAGGACCTCCAAAGGATCAGAGACCCCAGGCTCTGGGGCAAACCAGGGAAGGATCACATTAGGGCCCAGGGTAGGACTGGGCTTGAGACATCATCATGTATCCAGTATGAATTTCTGCAGTGCCGGGCACTGTTCTAGGAGCTAGGAACGGGAGGGTGAACAAACAGACATGGGGAGCAGCCAAAGGCCAGCAGAGGAAAACTCCAAAGTAACCTGTGGTGGAAAGGGCTGGAAGGAGACAGAGCTGTGATGGAGAGTAATGGTGGGGGAGAGACTCCAGAGGGGAAGCAGGGAAGGCCTTGACAGCATCTGATCCATACCAAGAACTCAATACCAACACTTGATAAAGGGGTGCATATCGGCAGGACGTGCTGATGCATGGGAGGTGGAGGTATAGGAATGGAATCAAAGATGCCTCTCCTCCCTGGGTTTTGGTCTGAGAAGGTAGGGGGTGGTGGAGCCATTCGCTCAGCTGGGGCAGGCTGCTGGTGGAGCAGGTTGACCACCTGGGGGATGGGGCTGGCTTCACTCAGTTCAGCTGAGAAGACCTGTTTCTTCTGCTGATGCCTCAGTGAGGGTAGCCTACTGAACTTCTCAGAGCCCCTGTTTCCTCCCCCAGGGCTTAGCTGGATGTCTGGCGGACCGCTTAACCAGGGGAACCCTGATTTCCATGGCAGGCAGGATGGCTAGGTTTGTATAAATGACTTGCTCAGATGGCCTTGCCAAGAGGCAGTGTGGTACAGTGGCAAGGGGCTGGGCTCTGGCACCAGAGAGACCTGGGTTTGGATGTGCATCAGTTGCTGTCTAGCTGTGTGAGCTTTAAAAAGTCACTTTCCCTCTCTGAGCCTCTCTCTTCATCTGTGAAATGAAAGCTGCTGGAAAGATGAAATGGGGTAGCGGGAACCTGGCAGAGGCCAGTTGCTTTCTTGAGATCCTGGTGCTGGGCTAGAAGCTTCATAAAAGCAGGGGGCTTGGGGACTGCGTCGCAAGATTGGTCCCTCATTCTTCATATTGCTACTTGGCATTTAAGAGACTCCATCCTCTGAGCCATCTGGGAAGGAGCCGCACCTGCCACTTGGTCCATGGTCTTCATGGGGCAGGAGACCAGAGGAAGCTTCCTTCCAAACCACAGAGGATGTGGGAAGCCTCGCCTCTGCCCAGGGTTACCTTTGGGGAAGCGGCTCTCCCTGTGGTCATCTGGGCGGTCTGCGGGCTGGGCTGCAGTCGTCTGTGGGCTAGGACCCATGGAGGAGATTCCCTTCTGGGGCTGTTGCTCCCTTGGGGGCCCACAGGAAGGACATAATATGCCTGGTCCTGCAACCAGGTAGGGTAGGGAGAACCCGGAGAAAGAAAACCAGGCATGGCTTTCTTGACATAAGAGAAGCCGTCTTTTGTGATCTAAGCCTGGCCACAATGCTTGCCCTAGAACAGGTCTCAGTAATTAATGATCTTAAGGGAACAAAAGAATAGACGACTGTTATCAGGCAAGAGAAGTAACAATAGCAAAGATATCAGTTGTAAAGACTCCCAGTTCTGTTTCAGTGGTGAAGATTAGCCTGAAATGCTCAACCACCAGATCAACTGGAACCTGAGGGATGATGATGTTGACCTTTTCTGACCCTCGTGACTTCAATCAACTAAAGCTTGGACTCTGTCGACCGCCCAAGCCCCTTCATGAATAGGTATGTACCCTTAGCTTAAAACTTCCCCAATTTTGCTGTTGGGGAGACACTGCTTTGGGAGAGATCCCAGTGTTCTCCTTACTTGCTGCAAAGAATAAATCCTTCCCTCTCCTGATCTTTGGCTTGGTTGTGTCTTTTGCCTCGACACCTACCAAGAGGTAAACCCAGTTTTCGGGTAACAGTCCGAGTGGCAAAAAGCTGGAGAATTCACTAATTTGTACTGGTTTATTCTAGAGCATTGCCAAACTTCTCAGTTTCTCTAGTTTCACTAGATTTTTGCAACAAAAGGGATTTTCTCACCTAGTGACAAACCCCATGACAAGATGATGGCTGTCTAGACACATAAGGTGCAGTTTCAGCAGTCTGTGTCGTATATAGTTTCCTGGGCAAGGAGGAGGCTGGAAGAGAATTTGAGTGTTGGGAGTCAGCGGCACACCCTCTGGCACCCAGCAGTCAGTGTGATGTGGGAGACGAGAAATGAGCATTTTTAGTCTTGCACAGATAATCCATCCTCTGAACAGGAGGTCTCTAACTCTGGCCAGCTGTGTTGGAAATACACCAGTTTTCAAGTCCAGAGAGCTGGGAATTAATCACCTTTTTTCTTTTTTCCTGGCTGTGCTGCGTGGCTTGTGGGATCTTAGTTCCCTGACCAGGGAGTGAACCCAGGCCCTCAGCAGTGAAAGCATGGAGTCTTAACCACTGGACCGCCAGTGAATTCCCAGGGAATTAATCACCTTTGTAGTAGGATTCAGCCTTCCACACAGTAGGTATTTGAGACAAATCAGTTAAATTGAGTTTATGGAGCATTTGCTCAACTGCAAGCTAGATGCTTTTCACATTTATTATTATTATTTTTTAAACTCATATATGTTAAGAATTTATTTTTAAAGTTTTTTTTTTTTCAGCTTAAGTATAATTGACAACATCGTAAGATATTTAAAGGGTATGATGTGGACTTCCCTGGTGGCGAAGTGGTTAAGAATCCACCTGCCAATACAGGGGACACGGGTTCGAGCCCTGGTCCGGGAAGATCCCACATACCGAGGAGCAACTAAACCCGTACGCCACAACTACTGAGCCTGCGCTCTAGCCGGCGAGCCACAACTACTGAAGCCCGCACGCCTACAGCCCATGCTCCACAACAAGAGAAGCCACTGCAGTGAGAAGCCCCCACTCGCTGCAACTAAAGAAAGCCCGCACACAGCTATGAAGACCCAATGCAGCCAAAAAAAAAAAAAAAAAAAAAGTGTGTGATGTGATGATTTGATATATCTATATACATTGTGAAGGGATTTTTCCTCATCAATTAAGACATCCACACCTCACATATTTACTTTTTTTTTTTCTTTTTGGTGAGAACTCACATTTATTCTTTTTTTTTTTTTTTTTAAATGAACTCGTTCCTTTTATTTTTATTTTTTTTAAAATTTTACTTATTTATTTATTTAATTTTGTCTGTGTTGGGTCTTCGTTTCTGTGCGAGGGCTTTCTCTAGCTGCGGCGAGCGGGGGCCACTCTTCATCGCGGTGCACGGGCCTCTCACTATCGTGGCCTCTCCTGTTGTGGAGCACAGGCTCCAGACGTGCAGGCTCAGTAGTTGTGGCTCACGGGCTTAGTTGCTCCGTGGCATGTGGGATCTTCCCAGACCAGGGCTCGAACCCGTGTCCCCTGCATTGGCAGGCAGATTCTCAACCACTGCGCCACCAGGGAAGCCCTCACATTTATTCTTATGTAGACTTTACCCACAATTCTGAGAGGTAAATGCTCTTAATTCCCATTTTACAGATGCGAAAATAGAAGCTCAGAGGTTCAACAACTTGCACAAACACCGGGTAAGAAGGGATGGCTGGCTTCAGCCCTAGAGAAACTTGAAGCATTCCACAGGATGATTTTTGTGAGTGAAAGCACATTGTCTGGACAATATCAGAGAACAGAAGTAGCATAAAAGACAAAACACTGTCTTTCTCTGCTCAAGCCTGCAGTTTCATTAGGAAAGTCTTTGTGACTTGAAATAGAACATTTGCCTGCAATCCAATGAAAGATTAAATAAGCAGTAAGCTAAACTATCAGTTGATAACATATTCTAATTTAGCTCGAGTTTAAATGGGGTGAGTGACCTACAGTTGCAAACTTGACGTCTGATGAAGCTGATTTGAAGTGGCAACTCCCCAGCCTCTCCTCAGAAGCTGGCTGGTGCAGAACTCATCTTTACAAGCCATTAAATTAGTCATGAGAAAAAAACCCATCTTTCTCCCTACAGGTCTAGTGATTAGAAGCAAAGTCAAATTACCCATGAATCCAAGGAATGCGACCTTCCGCGGGGCTGTCTGAAACCAATTAGGTGTGAACAGACCTGGAAGGCAGATTTCGCCCTACTGCCCTCCCAGCCCGGGTATGGAGGGCTCCCTGAGGGTTTTTCAGTTCTCACTTCCGAATCTGGAGCTTTAACATCTGAGGACTGTGTACTGTGTGGTCTTACTGAGGTGGCCGAGAATTTTGAGATGCTAACATAAGAGCAAAGACTGTGTTCTCTAAATTTCTAATAATGTAATGTTGGTTCCTTTTTTTTTGGTGAACTTGGCTCCTAGGTGGGAGGGGACAAATCTTGTTCATCTTTACCCCCAGCACCTCACCTCTCACAATGCCAGACACTAGTGCTTTTGAACCATCCCCTTTTCAAGCCAGAAATGCTCATTAAGATTCATTCTTGGTGAGTCAGATGTTTTTCTTAGCCTCCTGATACAAGAAGCCTGTTTCCAGGATGATCTCAATGCTACAACTTAAAAACAGCCTTGGAGTATTCCTAAGAGTGAAAATAGGGTCCACCCGAATGTGCGCTAACAGGGGAAATGGGTAAATAAGTAATGGTGCATCTACGCCACAGAGCAAGAAACCAGTGGTTAAAAAAGCTAAGGTTGAAAATAAATTT
This sequence comes from Balaenoptera physalus, assembly GCF_965194825.1. Taxonomy (NCBI): domain Eukaryota; kingdom Metazoa; phylum Chordata; class Mammalia; order Artiodactyla; family Balaenopteridae; genus Balaenoptera; species Balaenoptera physalus. Next base: position 183,533,021 of record NC_138882.1, on the reverse strand, counting down.
CACACACACACAGGTAGATCTTTAGTAGCACCAGAGGCCCTTGTATATCGTGGGGTAAAAGTAGAAAGCTGCTGTTATTCACAACAGCTAAAACATGGAAGCAACCGAAATGTCCATTAATGGATCAATGGATAAACAAAATATGACACGTACATACAATGGAATATTATTCAGCCTTAAAAAGGAAGGGAATTCTGACACGTGCTGCAACAGGGATGAACCTTGAGAACTTTATGCTAAGTGAAAGGTGTTACAAAAAAGACAAATACCATATAATTCCACTTATATGAGATAGAGTAGTCAAAGTCACAGAAATAGAAAGTAGAAGTATGGTGGCTAGAGGCTAGAGGAGAAGAAATGGGGAGTTAGTGTTTACTGGGCAGAATTTGAGTTTTGCAAGATGAAAAAAGCTCTGGAGATAGACTGGAGTGAGGGTTGTATGATAACGTGAATGTACTTAATACCACTGAATTCTCCATTGAAAAATGGCTGAGGTGGTAAATTTTGTGTGCTTTTTACCACAGTGAAAAAAAAAAGACAAAATAGAAAGTTGCTAATATCAATATTTTGTACCTTATTTTTGAAGGGAAAAAAAACTTTACATATGCTGTGCATTGTAATGACATAAAGGTCTGGAGGAAATGTGTGAACTGTCAACAGGGGATGTGAAACTTGGGGAGTTTGAGGGGTTTCCATTTTTAACTTGACAAACTTTTACACTGTTTGCTTTTTCAGTGTTACCGCTTTTGTAGTAAGCGTCAGAGCCAAGGCAGCAGTGGTGGGAATTCATGCTTCCCGTGCGAGGTCTCTGGAGGTCATTTGTGGAAATAACTGGAGTTTATAGCTGTGCTGGAAGTTATCTGTAACCTGGCCTCAATGAGACAGAAAAAGACTTACCAAGATTTGGTTTGAAGTAATTCTAATAGTGAAAGCTGTAGAAACTGGGATGCCGTATAATGACGAGCTGCTGTTTACCGAGCGCCCAGAAGTGCAGGCGTCCTTACGCCAGGTGGCTGAGGGTGGCACAGCTAGGAATCCCATTTTACAGATGGGCAAATGGAGTAGCAAAGAGAAGGGACTTGCCCAGTGTCGTCCAGCTGGTGAATGGCAAAGCTGGGAACAAGCCCCAGGTCCTGCGTGACACCAATTCTATGCTTGTCCCCATCCTAGCCACCCCCAATGGTGGCTCAGTTCTGGAGCCCTGGCCCCCTCTTCAAGGACAAGGACTCCTCCTTCTGGCATCTTCACATCCCACTGCAGCAAGTACAAGGAACAGGCTTGCTTTTTTGTTAATAAAGTAGAATAACATTTATTTACTTATTAAAATTTTTATTATACATGCTGTATTTGTGGGAAATCGAGACCTTTGAAGGAACTCAGATTAGATACAAATTACATTCAGCTGAGCTGGTTACAGTCATGTTTAGCATGGGAACACTTAAGCTGAAACTTTCTTTTCCTTATAGGTTGCCATCATTTTCTTGATTTCAGCAATAGCTTTCCCTGGATTCAGCCCCTTGAAAAAAGAGAAGAGAATCAATACCAAATGGTAAGTGAAACTGAATGGAAGAACCCCACGACCTTGGGCGACCCAGGACCTCCTGACCTAGCTGGTCAAAGCACGGTGATTACAAATCAAGTCCTTTAATACCCAGGGGTTTGGGCTAAGAGCTCTCTTCTGTTTCCACTCTTAGACGTTTGAAAACGGCCAGCTCTCTCTGGCAGGAGCCCTGTCTCACTGAATTCCTGCTGCTGAGGCTCACTGTGGCAGGTCAACGAGCCCAGGGAAGAGTCATCTCTTCTATGACTACAGTGTCAAAATCAGCCAGTTATCTCTGAAGGTTTCACATCATTACCATTATCATTCAATCATCATCACCAGAAATCTGCATCTGCAAGCCCTCAAAGGTATGTGGGAGAAAGAAGCCTCTGTTAACCTTCCTAAGCACCACTGGTTAAGTGGCCCACAACACTGGATTAGCTGCAGCTGGCCTCACAGCTGTACATCTGTCCTGCACGAGGTATGGCAATTAAACCCAGTGGGGGCCAGTCTCGTAGAAGCAGAAAGTGAGATCACCAAATATTTGGTAAAATTAGACAAGTACTCATCTGAGGCTAGTGAAGGGTCCCCTCGTTCAATTTAATTAACTTATTTATTTTATGTGGCTCTGCGCTGAGCGGCTCCCGTGCCCCCCTGCAGTGGAACCGTGGAGTCTTAACCACTGGACCGCCAGGGAAGTCCTGGGTCCCCTCATTTTAGAAGGACAACTTTAACTCTGAAATTAAAGTGTGGAAAGAAAGAAAAAGAAAAAAGATCTTCGGAGAGACAGAAAGGGAAAGAGAAGACACTCTTTAAAACACTGATATGGAAGGAACCCCGAAATGTGTTAAGTGAGAAAAGGCAGACACTGTGACAAAGGACACGTGGAACATTTGCGTGTAGCACAAACTATCCCTGGAAGGACACACAGGAAGCTGATAACACCACCAGGGAGGGGGCTGGGGCTGGGGCAGGGGCAGGAGGAAGGCCCTCCACAGTATTTCCTTTTGAACGCTGAGCCGTGTACGTACCTGCCCCATCAAAAGGAATTTAGAGTCAGCAACCAGACTGTACCCAGTCCCAGCGCGGGAAGGAGGCACTGGGAGGCGGGTGGCCTGCTTCTAGGCCTGCCCTGCCCCCAACCTGAGAGTGACCTTGGCAAGATGCCCCCACCCCCAACTCCCGCTCATGGGCTCAGCTTCCCCACCTGTAAAAGGGGCTGCACTTGACGATTTTTGAGGTCCCTTCTAGTTCAAACAATCTGGGCCTATGTCTAGCTTCACAGCCCCAGTGTCCATCCCTGCTTTACTGAAGGGGAGGGCAGGACAGAGAAGTCTGTCCTTGGTTGTCTGGTCTGTCTGCTGTCCTCTGCGATGCAAACATTCACGCCTAGGAGTGCACCGCAGGATCCTCTGCGGAGCTTTTGAAGAAATACACAAGCCAGGCCCCAGCCTTGGAGAGGCTGTCTTCTGACTGACCGGCTCAAACGGGCCCAGAACCCGTTTGTTTTGCTAGATAACAGAAGGTCCCATTAAGTGCTTACTATGCGCCAGGCACTGTCCTAAGCACTTCAGTGGCATGACTGGCCTCAGAAGCCACAAGGCTCGCTGAGCAGAGCTGGGTAGAAATGCAGGCAGCAGGATGCGGAGCCTGAGCTCTCCCGCACTGTTCGGGACCCCACCAGGCCCCGTGGCCCACCCCAATGCCGATGTCACATGAGAAGCACTCTGGCAGGGGAAGGGGGGGCCCTTGAAACACTGTGGAATTACCCAGTCTGGATTTCATGTTTGTTAAGATGTGCTGCCTCTTCTTTCTTTCTTTCTTTTTTAAGCTGCTAACTGGTCGTGCTAGAGTTTTCCATCTCGCTGCCTGCTTACTCACTGCACCTTTAAAATGAAATTGCTCTGCTCACGGTCTCTGCTCGAAGGGCAGCCCTGGCTGCTCCCCGCCCACTGACGGGACCAGGGCTGGCACCTGACGGTAGCTGGCCGGCCAGCTCTGACGTGGGCTGCGCCGTGGAAAGCTAAGCTGGGCCAAGGAGACTCCCTCCGAGGAATGTGAGCTGAGAAATGCGGAGAGAAGCCAGGCAGATGCTGAAGCCGCAGGCAGGGCGAGTATGAACAGGAAGCAGGAAGTATGAACAGGAAGAGGGAGTGAAAGCTAAGCAAGCAGGAGCTCCGAGACTGAGGAAAGACGCGCAGAGGAGAAAGCACAGGCTGGCTGCCAGGGAGCCGAGCGGACCGGCAGCCATGTTGCCACACAGAGACCTTGGGGCCCGAGAGGGAATGTAGCCCTCACAGCTCTGCCTGTGCCCAGACGGCTTTCCCCCCGTGCTTCCCACAAAGTCAGGGCAAACCCAGGTTCCTGTTCATGGGTCCTCGTGGCATCCTTGACTCCCACCAGGCCCGTGTGAACCCGACTTGGAAACCCTTCTCAAGGGGGCCTGAGTGAGCCTGTGCCCCGCAACGAAGCGCCAACACCCGCAGGCTCACACGGAGGGGAGAGAGCTCTCTGCTCCCCGCCTGCTGCCTCCTCACGAGCACACGGCAGCGCTGAGCCGTGCAGGGCGCCGCAGCCCGCGTACCTTGGGACAGGTATTTGTGCAGTTCATGATGGTGTGGCAGCGGTACAGAGAGAACGGGTCCTGCAGCTTGGCCAGGCGCTCCTCTGTGAAGTCGTCTCTGGAGTCGATCATCCAGCGATAGGCCTGGGGGAACCGGGGACTGGTGGGCTGAGCTGTTACCTTAACTGGCCAGAGCAGCGCTCTGGGTCAACTCAAAGCTCCAGGCGCGCAGAGGAACAGGAATTCTCAGCTTGGAGGCCATCTCCACACTTTACTTCTTGCCATCTTTCAAGGAAAGGCTCCCAACTCTTTTGTAACATCTCTTGATCACCTTGACTAATGAGCCCCACCAACTTTTGAACCACATGCACCTGGTCGCTTAATTATATACCATCAGGCATGGTCTTCTACTGATTTCATGTTGCTCATTAGCTTCCTCCCTAGATCATGAATGAGTGAAGGCAGGGGCGGTATCCTTGACTCTCTTTCACTGCCTTCAGAGCACCTACCCACTGCCTTTGAGTGAACTGATAACAGACCTGCACAGAGAGAATATCTGTTCTACTTATTGATTCTTTTGATTAGCGTATCCGTCGCAGAAGCCTGAGATCAGCCAGCTGAAAGCTGATTAAGCTCCTGATCACCGGGCTGGCTCCAGCAGTGTTACCGACACCACTTTTACATTTCCCAACAACTCAGATCACTGGTACAAGCGCCAGCTACAAATGTACCTCATTACTCAATCTTTAATTTGGTCAGGAATCAATCAGTACAGCTGCTAACTGGTCACACAACCACAAAACTTCTCTTTTTGTGGGAAAATGAGAAACAAGAAGTTGTTTTTTTTTTGAGTTGCTTCAGAGTCTATGAAAAGCACTGACCACAAATCTAAAAAGTATGAGCTTTCTGGGAACAATGACAGTGACTCTGTCTGCAGTGAACTACACATATAGTGAAAGACAATGAAAAACAATACTACTTTTTTTCCAAGCAACCCCTAAGCCCAGTACTGCAGGCCTTCATTAGCCTGGAAATAATTTCCAACCTTGCAGCTGGGTAACTGCTCCTCAACGAAATTTCTCTCTCCCCTGTTTCCATGTTAAAAATCCCGTGAGAGGGAGATGGGGAGCCTTCTGACAGACGCAGTCCGGGGAAAGCGGGCAAGTGGGCAGGGAAGAGCCAGCAGCACAGGGAAACATCTGAAACATCTGCAAGGCATGGTGTGCCAACCTGCAGCCACCGTCCCTTGGCGTGACCCTCACCACACTAAATGAAGGCATTTTGCAGATGAAGCCCCAGATTTACTGAAAGCCAAGTAAAGGTGATGCAACCAAATACCATTTGTAATGGATGCCAAAGAAGGAAGCCATCGCCCCTCAGAACATCTGGTTTCCATTTCTCTTACAGTAATGAAGGAGCACCTTACCTGCATAAGAACCGCAGGTCCCAAGTACTTGTCTCCATTCCACCAGTAGCTCGGGCAGCTGGTGCTGCAGCAGGCGCAGAGAATGCACTCATAGAGCCCGTCCTGTGTGGGGAGAAAGGGCAATCAGGAGTCCACCATGGAAGAGATGGTCGTGTCCTGAGCTGATTAAATGTGAGGTCTGGGGTCAGTGCACGAACAAAGTGCCTATTCGCACGTGGGTTTTCTTGGCAAAATCCTAGGAGTGGTTTGCAGAGATTTATCAGATTCATAAAAAAGATCTTGGAATTGAAATTTAGACATTTGCTGGATTAGAGCCCAGAGTTCTTAAGTCCAAGTACAGTGTACTCATCCTTTAATAAATAACCCCTCACTTATCTTAAAACAAAAACAAAAACAAAAACATGGGAAGAACTTACCACCTTGCATGCAGTCTAGCAGCAATTAAAAAGGCCCTGAGTGCTGAGGCATCTAGCGTCTACACCAGTCTCTGCCCTGGCTCAGTAGACACCTCAAGTTTTCGATAGGATGATCAACATCATCCTAAACAGCCAACCAGCACTGAGTACCATGTGCCTTACTGACTACCTCATTTGATTGTCACAATAATCCTGGGGTGAGTGCTATTAGATTCCCATTTTACAGGTAAGGAACTGAGGCTCAGACAAGTTAGGTCACTTGCCGAGGGTCACACAGCTGCAAACAGCAGAGCTGGGATGGGCCCCCAGGCGCCCTGACTCTGGAATCCCTCCTCTAACACTGCCACACTGACTCAACATGCCCAACCAGTTCTAACTGGACTTTCTGATTTGGGGAACAATAGAAACTGATTAAAAGTGGCAAAACAGGAGGGCACGCTGACATCTGAAGTGACAGCTGAAAACAGATGACACAGAGTTGATGGTCATGATTGTAACCACGAGTCTTCAACAAAAATTATGTTCTGTTCAGGCAGCTGGTGAGAGTGTAAACTGGCCCCACTGTCTAGAAAGCGTAAGGTCACAGGATTAAGAGCCTTCACGATAGTCATATTCTTTACTTATAAAAGGGTAGTTGTCGATAGAGATTACCTTTGGGTGGTGGAATTATAGATTATTTGAAAATTAGTTCTCTTTTCCAATTACCTATAGTGAGCATTATGGCTTTTAAAATCACGAAAAAAAGTTAGGTTCAGCAATATTAATTGGAAGAAGTGAAAAATGCTAAATAAGCCAATGTTTGGTATTTAAATGAGTGAATTTTGACTACCTAGAAAACATGCTCAGGGGAACCCTCCAATCCCTAAAAATAGTACATCAAGGAGATGTTTATAAGCTACAAGCTTTCCTACCTGAGGAAAGCTGGGCCAGGGTGGCCAGTTCCAACCTGGACCCTGGGATGCGTCAGACTCCCTGGAGTTAGAAACTGGGGCAGAGCTATGTCCTGAGAACAAGAAACTCTTGGAAGAGAAGGCAGCTCTGCTTGCTCTGAATTACAACATCACCATGCTGACCCTCAACATCTTGATGACGACAGAGCTGGGCATTCTTACCAGGACCTTCCTTTCTTAATATTTTATGGGGAAGAGGAGAGGGGCTAAATGTTCCCCCAGACCTAAAAGGCAGAATTCATTTATTCATTCACACAACTCATATTTGTTGATAAGATAGCACATGCCAGGATCCTGGGATCCAGAAAGGGGTATAAGACACAGCCCCTGCCCTTGAGGTGCGCTCAGTCTGCTCACGGACTGTCATGTAAACGAATGAAGTGGTGACCGAGACAGCACGAGTCCTTCCCTCGTGCAGGCATGATGTTGGGACCTATCTCCATCTGGTCCCCTTCCCACTTCTTCCTCTCCAAAGGACACCAAGTGTGCAGGGAGTGAGTGTGCGTGCCTCCTTCTTAGAGGAGGTAGAAGTGTACACGAGAAAGAGACTACAAGCTTGCTAATAACCCCTTCGCTTTCAGAGACGTCATAGCCTGTACCCAGGGTAGCAACTCCAAGAGTGAGTGGGCCTGTCACAAGCCCACACCGCGTCACTAGACGTGTGGTGTCAGGAAAGCACAAAGTTCTAGTTCCAGTTTTGCTATCGCTTCTCTCACTCCCATCTGCAAACAGGGTGGTGGCAGCAGGACTGCAAACAGCCGGCATGTGTTTTATTTGCCCACAGGGTTAAAGAGTAACTCTGATTTAGCTGTCAACTTTTCAAGACCTGGCGATCTACATACTGGTTTCTTTTGAAAAAGACAAATATCCGGCAACATGGCAGCAGTGAGCCCCTCTAGGCAGAGCACTCCAGGGCCTTGGTCCTCTCTGGGCCCTTCATAGGTTCTCACTACCCACCTGGCCCCGATAGGATGGGTGTCCAACCCTTGGACAGATGGTTCTGAAGTTCCTTTCCAGAAGACGCTGAATGGTCTGCATCATCTCATGCTGTGCCCCCCCATCCCCTCTGCCCCTAAGCCCCACTTCCTGGCAAACATCTTTGCAACAAAATTCCTCAAGTCAAGACAATGAACAGGGACTAATGACCAGTTTCTCACGATCTTCTATGGACTGCAGATACTGCTCCTTGCCTTCCTGGGATTCATCCTTCTTCTTTAAATAAGGCTCGATGGACTTGTACTGGGCATAGAAGTTGCTCAAATCCTGAGGTTAAGAGGAAGAAGAAATGGGTCAGATTCCACCACCACGCCTTAGCTTTCCTCCTTATCCCATTTTTGGGACCCTGCCCTCTTCTCTGCCCTGTGACAGGCAGTAGTCAGACTCTCTTCCTTTGGCATGGATACGTGCAAAGATCACGAAAGGAGAAATGGTCACGTGTAAGCGTGGTTAGGGAATTTCTCCTTCACCCACTTGGGAAACTTTCCAATCCCACAGTCCTTTCTCCCCAGATGCCCTTGAAAACACCCAGTCAGGGAAAGGGAAGGTGGCCAAATATAGGGAGGTAGAAATTAAAACACATAAGAACGGCTGCATTCCCAACTGATATTTGCCACATGAATTCTTTGTTGTTATGGCCAAATTCTTCATTTCTGAAACTGTTCCAAGTCTAAAATTCTGTGCCCTGTTATTCCCAAACAATCCTCACCAAATGAGCTGCTGGATGATCTAGGCCATTTACCTTCTGCCATTCAAATTCCTTAACTAAACTCAAGACAGGAAAAAAAGCCTGCCCTGAAGAACTATAGCACAACACACATACCTCCTGCCCCCCTTAAAAAAAAAAAGAAAGCAGGCGGGAGGTGCTGGGGAGGTGGGGAGAGAGACACACACACGGGCAGGAACTCACAGGAACAAGATCCTTTATCACATACATATGTGGAAGAGGGTAGATTTTTGAAACTTTGTTGAGGTTGGTGTCAATCCTTCGGGTACAAGCGAGAGTGTTGCCTCCATTGATGTTCATGGCACAGGAGCCGCAGATGCCTGAGACACAGCACAGTTAACACTCCCCTACCCAGCTGCGGGCAGTCCAGCTGCAATCCTCCCTTCCGGACTGTCCTTGCTCTACCAGCAGGAGCAGCACTGACATGGAATACACCTGTGCAGAGGTGCCCGCTGCCTTTTCTCCTTCCCATGCTTCTTAGAACGTAGATCTAACGGCTGTAGTTCCAAAAACCACGTTGTGAAACCAGGAGGCAATCCTGAGGTCGGAAGCTATCTGCTCAGGATGGCACTGGAGCACAGAGGAGCCTGGGGTGCTGCTGGCATCGCGGAGGGCCCACGCCAGTCCTAGCTCTTTGCTTCATATATTTTGAGAGAAAAACCAGCCTTTGTTTTCTTTTTTTAAGTCACTGTTATTTGAACTCAAACTCTATTTTTTTTAAACTTTTTTTTTTATTTGGCCACACCACAAGGCTAGTGGGATCTTAGTTCCCTGACCAGGGATTGAATCCAGGCCCGCGGCAGTGAAAGCGCAGAGTCCTAACCACTGGACCGCCAGGGAATTCCCTGGACTCAAACTCTTAACAGATATAACACCCCAAAATAAATCAACACTGTCTTGGTCATCTTCAAGTTGAGGCCTGGATACAGATTGTCCAGAGACAGCTCTCATTCTATTGTCTCCACAAAGCCTATACTGGGGACATGAAACCCACAAAAGCTGCCTTAGCGCTGACTTTTCAAGGAGAATGAGCTAATGTGAAACCAAACCAAAGTCAGCAAAATAAGGTGCTGACCAAGGACCCTGAAATGAGAATTTTCTTAGCCTGGACTCATTTCCTGTGTATGGACTTTCCTAGGTATTTCAGAGTTACAAATGACTACGCACTCTAAGCCCCTGCTACCACTTCTTCTGAAGCTGTTTTTTGAAGGTAGTTAGGCCGGAGAAATGTGGTTACTTGTGAAACTTGAACTGGGTTACCACTTTCTCTCCCTCTCCTGTTAATCTTAATAAAGGTATAACAGGACACAAATATCCATCTTAAGCAAATACTCCTACAGTTCCCCAAGAGATCGAATATTATCAGCACATTTATGTGTGCCTGGCATACAACAGAGCAGTATGCTTTTATAAGAAATGGTATACAATAATAATAATAAAAAAAATCCAACGCAACTTCTCTTAAAAAGGTTCCCCTGGAAATTCTCTTCACAAACTACAAGGGAAACAAAAGTAGCCGCAATTAATATCATTCTGCCTCATTTTAAAATTTTTGCCCACATGGGCCACACCTTGTGCTCTTGGCTCTGAAAGAGTCTTATGGGGAAACTTACTGAAAAGCGTCTATTTCCTGTGTTGTCAGGACTTATGTGGGAAGGCTGGTACTTAATTACAGCAGAACGTTCCCTAAACAGCAGGATTCAGCCAAACTACCATACCCCTTAGCATCTGCTACATTGAATCCAATCCTGTAAGATTAGCTGAATCAAAACAGATGTCTTAGAAGTAGGACTTTAAATGCTTGAGACGTACAGCACAACACAGATAAAGAGCGATGGGCCAATAGCTATAACGACTTTTTCTTTTATGGAAGGTTATTTTAGGGAGAAAGTTCGATCACAGCCCTTGGTCTTGGCCCCAGCTGTTTTGGTTTTATCCCAGGTTTTCCGAGCCCGGCCAGGGAGTGTATCACCTGAGAGTGCAATTCTGGAATCTGACAACTTTGGCTGAGTCCTGGCTCCCGACTCACCATCTCTGTGTCCTTTCAGAAGTCCCTTAACCTCCCTGGGCCTCAGTTTCTTCACATGTACGCTGAGTGTAAATGGTAACAGCACCCGTCTGTCTCACGTAAAGTGCACAGAATGGAGCCTGCACAGTCTGTGTTCCACAGCCATCAGGATCAGTTAGCCGTCATAGCACCCCGTGTGATTTTTCCCACACCTGAGAACCATCTGAATGATTACTTGGGAGTTTACTTTCAATCAACTCATTTTACCTTAAATTCATATTTAAAAATCATTTCTATCACTGTTACACTGTCATTAGTAATTATATTTTTCTAGGACATAAAATCAATACATAGCTATTAAGGAACGTCGGTATGCACACTGCCTGGAATCAGCAGCACACTGTAGGAATCGCTGTTTCCATCCAGAACATTCCTACTGACCACCTGCTCTGTGCACGTGTAATGCTGGGAGCTGGGAGGGGACGCTTGTCCCCCTTGTTGGACAAGTGTTAAGTGTGCACGAGCACCAGCGAGAAATTCCCCACTACCCCCCTAAAGAACGAGCTCCGCGGGGACCAGCTAGCATATCTGAGCTGGTCCTTGAAGGGTGCAGCAGCTCACAGGGGCCGCCAGAAGCAGTAACCGTGCAAGTGAAAGCTCCTGAAGGGAAGCAAACTTAGAAACCAGAACTTATACCACAGTTCAAATTTCCAACACTTCTGCCCAAGAAAAGGAAGTGTGACTTGTGGCAAGGTCACCTGGCAGAGCGCTGCAGCCATCCTCCAGGTATCCCCTGGTATCAGTTCTGGCCAGCCCAGGCCTCTTTGGAAACAGAACAAAAGTGTCCAAGCCTAACAACAGGGAAGGAAATGCTTACCTTCTCTGCAGGATCTTCGGAAGGTCAAGGTAGAATCAATTTCATTCTTAATCTTGATTAAAGCATCCAACACCATAGGACCACAGCTGACAAAAAAAAAAAAAAAAAAAAAAAAAAAAGAAAAAAACGCACAAAAATAACAAACAGACCCAGTTGTATTTATGTGAAGTTCAATCTCCCTACACTTTATCATAATATGATCTGAGACAGCTGCATATATTAGCTGCTCTTCTTATCCATGGCCTTCTCAGGTCACATTCAGAATTTTTCCCATAGTTTTATTTGTGCACATTCTTACACATTTTAAGTACAGCAGAGTTCTTACACATTTTAAGTGCCACACTGCATATACATTTCTAGGAAATGGAAAGCTAAAGACGAAGAGAAATATTTAGGTTAGGAGACAACTTCCATATACTGGCAGTTTTTATTTTTTCTTCTAAAGCTCCCTGAAAAGTTTTCCCAAATAATTTATTTCAAATTTTAGTTTTATTTTTTTGGACAAAAATAGTAAGTAGCTTTATATGGTTAGTAAACAGCTTCCCATCTACAAAGCACAGAGAGCAACGCCCACATCTCACAGGACTGCTGCAGGTGAATTAACATACAGGAAAATGAAACACTCAGAGCAGTGTCTGCCACATACATTCGGTCTCACTATGATTATTATCATGCAGAGACTGTGACTCTATGGAAATGGCTTATTCTCTCTGAGCCTCAGTCTCTTTATCTGTAAAATGGAATTATTATTTGTATCACAGGATTATTATGAAGATTAAATAAAAACATGCAACAACAAGGTCCTACTGTATAGCACAGTGAACTATATTCAATATCCTGTGATAAACTATAACGAAAAAGAATATGAAAAAGAATATATGTATAACAGAATATATGTATGTATAACTGAGTCACTTTGCTGTACAGCAGAAATTAACACTGTAAATCAACTATACTTCAATAAAATTAAAAAACAAAACAAAACATGCAATTGTCATAGCACCTGGCACAGAGAAGCGCTCAGCAAATCTATTTCCTGGTTGCCACCCCTACCCACGGTCCTCTCAGTAATTTTCTATGAATGGGATTTAAAAAAATATGCGCCCCCCCCCCCAATTTCCTTTCTTTGTCTATTTCTTTTTTCCCCTCAGCTTTGAGATTACTGACAAATAATAGTGTGTAAATTTAAGGTGTATAACATGGTAATTTGATATATAGTGAAATGATTACCACAATAAGGTTGGTTAACATACCTGCCTTATCTGTACGTATTTCTACCAACAATATGCTATACCCTTTTCACTGTACCTCTGCTAACACTGGGAATTGTAACCTTTAAAAACCTCTGCTATTCTGAGAATGGAGAAGTGTTATTACTGTCAGTGTTTTAATTTGAGATCTCTGAATACTACAGTGGTTGAATATTTGTCATAAATTCACTGAGCTTTCCTCACTTACCAGTTATTTACTGAAAGCCTGCTCCGTACCAGGTTCTGTTCTAGGTGCTAGAGATACACCAGAGGACAAAACAGATGCAAATTCCTGCCCGCACAGAGCGTTCATTCTAGTGGACTAATTCTATAGACTCAGTCTGTCCATGTTCTTTGCCTCTTTGTTTACTGAAGACTGGGGATTTTTTTTTTTTTTTTTTTTTTAAAGATCTGAGCCTACCATCTTCTAAAACAAAAACTCTTCTGTTTTTCTGTACTACTAACTCCCAATACTTCACTTCTAGTCACCAAATGTGTGGGTGTCTTTCCCATGCCAAGCAATTCTGCAACACCAAGTGGGTGTCCCACAGTATAACTCAATTCTGCTACTATCAATCGGAGTGGCTCACAGAATTTAAAAAAAAAAAAGTTTACTGACTAGATTACTGGTTTATTATAAAAGGATCAACCCTGCAACAGCCAAATGGAAGAGACGCACAGGGCAAGGTATGTGGGAAGGGGAGGAGAGCTTCCATACCCTCTCCTGCAGGCCACTCTCCCAGCACCTCCTGGAGTTTACCAACCCAAGTTCTCTGAACCGTGTACTTCAAGGATTTTTATGAAGGCTTAATTACGTAGGGATGATTGACTATACCATTGGTCTCTGGTAACTGATTCAACCTCTACCCCCTCTCCCCTCCTGGGAGGTCAGGGGATGGGGCTGAAATTTCCAGCCCTCTAATCACATGGTTGGATTCCCTAGCAACCAGCCCCCATCCAGTGGTTATCTAGGGGCTTTTAAGAAATCACTGCATTAATATAAACTCAGGTGTGGTTGAAAGGGGCTTGTTATGAATAACAAAAGATATCCATTTCACCTTTATTATTTTCTGAAGCTATTTCAGGAACTGGGAACGAAAACAAAATATAACAAAAGATGACCCTACAGTTCTTATTCTTTAGGATTACAAGGGTTTTACAAGACAGAAACCCAAGACCAAATATATATCACAGTATCACACATCTAATACATCTGTTGCTAATCTTGCTCCCGCCCTCAACCAGCAATTGGCTATCTGACTTCTGATTTTGGTAATCAAATTTTTTTTTTCACTTTTATTTTTTTTAAAGGTCGCTCCACGCAGCATGTGGGATCCTAGTTCCCCGACCAGGGATCAAACCTGCACCGCCTGCACTGACAGCGCAGAGTCTTAACCACTGGCCCCCCAGGGAAACCCCCAGTAATCAAAATTTTAAAACACACATAAAATTTAAATGTTTACATTGTTAAAAGCTGACCACTTTTCCCCTTATGATACTATCCTCTTTTAAGTCTAAAAGACCACACTCCTTCCTGAGGTTTGATGAGTATTTTGAATTTTCTTCCATTTTAAAATTATTTTCCCCAAATTGCAAAAATTGCTAATCAACTGCCCCAAATCACTGACTGACTAAAAAAACCCTCTTTTGCTTCTGATTTGTGATACTCCCCTTCCAACCACCCCATTCTATACTAGAATTTTATATATAATGTAGTCTATTTTGGAACTCCTTTTATTTTGGCCATGCCGCGTGGCTTGTGGGATCTTAGTTCCCTGACCGGGGATTGAACGTGGGCCCTCGGCAGTGAAATCATGGAGTCCTAACCACTGGACTGGCAGGGAATTCCCTAGAACTTTTTTTATTCTAATGATCTGTCTATTCTTGTCCTGGCATGTTTTAAATTACGTACATCAATTCTATTTATTCATTTTCTTTAAGTTACAAAAGCTAGTATTTGCATTTTATAAAAATTAAATATAAATAGCTAAAAAGCTAAAGCTCTTCCTTTAAACTGTCTCATGCTAAATTTCATAATAGGTAGGCAATATTAAGAGTTTGGTATAAATTTTCTCAGACTTAAAAAAATGCAATATATATATAATAGTATCTTGCTTTTTTCATTAAAAACAACTCTGCCAAGGGACTGTAATTACGTAACCATTTTCCTATGGAAGAACACTTAGGTTGCTTAAAATCCTTCCCTATTACACACAATGCTGCAAATAACATTTTGGTACATAGAAATCGATTGTTCTGGCTATTCTTTGTCCCTTGCACTTCCATATGAATTTTAGGATCAGCTTGTCAATTTCTGCAAAAAAAGGCTACTGGGGTTTGAGAGTGATTACAATGAATTTGTATATAAACTTGGGGGTGCACTGCCACCTTAAAAATATTAAGTCTTCCAACCCAGAAACATGAAATATCTTTCCATTTATTTAGGTCTTTGTTAGTTTCTTTCAACAATGTCCTATAGTTTTCAGTCTTGCATTTCTTTTGCCAAGTTTGTTCCTAAGTATTTTATTCTTTTTGATGTTACTGTAAATGGAATCATTTTCTTATTTTAGGATTGTTCATTGCTGGTGTACAGAAATACAATTGATTTTTATATACTTAACTTGTATCCTACAACTTTGCTGAACTAATTTATTGATTCTAATAATTTTTTGGTGTCAATTTGTTAGGATTTTCTATATACAAGGCCATGTGATCTGTGAAAAGAGAGAGTTTCCTTTTTTTTTTTTCTTGATAATTTGGGTTTAATTTTGTTTTTATTGCGCCTGACAAAATACAGTTATTCAATTTGTTATTTTAATAAAATAAATTAAATGTAGGTTTAATGGCTGTTTCCTCCTTTTAAATCCTGAGCTCACAGCTTGAACTCCATTTGTTCATGCCTTTGGGAGCAGAACTCAAGAAACAGGAAATGGGCCCAGAGCCTCTGCTGGGAATTGAACTCAGCCTTTGTCACCCTTCTTATTCCAAATCAGGTAAAGAGTAGACTTTCTTCTTTAATAAAACATTTGGTGTCTACAGCTGTCTATAAAAATAATTTAGGCTTGGACTGAGTTCTGATTCACAAGGTTATGTTCGTTCAATTAAAATCACTACTGATGACAGAACTCAGTTCTCTTCAGGACCACCGCTAGATCAGAACCAGAAACTGTTGTTGGGTGCTGTTAAGTTTTTATAAAATTTCAAATCAAAGCCAGGTTTTACAGATAAAAACACACATGAGCCCTCGGGGCACAAGCCAGCAGGTGAGAGTTTCCCTGGAGGCATGTGTGCAAGATTACTCCGATTGTGACCCTAACACAAACCGTAAAAGAGGGGCCGTATCTCTGCTTCCTGCTACTTCAAGAGCCCCCACCCCCACCCCACCCCCAGGTAAGAAGGTTTATACCTGTCTGCTGAACGTCCTGCAGCAAGACTTCTCCCCTGATTTGGGACACTGCGGAGCCCTAAGTCAAGTTTTGTGCTAAGGTGTGCAGCGTGGTTTTTGAAAAGCAATATACAAATCCAGTGTTGACCACACTATTTCAGTATACTAGGGAGGTTCATCACACAGGAATCCTTTGGTAAGATAAATGAATCTGCTGCTTTTAGGGGCAGCTGCACGGTCCTCGAGGACGGGAGCCAGGCTGGTCTGAATCAATCAATGAAAACTCTGGCTGGTCAGCTGCCCCCCCTGAGGAGTTTGAGGTGCAACTAAGATAAATAGCAACTAGAGAAGCAGCGATTCCATATATGTGTTAAGGTTATTTTATATCCTCACTCTTCCCATGGCTGTAATAATGGAGTGGATGAGACCAAGGTTAAATACAACCACACTCAAATCCAAGTGACACGCCACCCCAGGCTGCCGTGAAAGAAGCTCTGCACACCCTGGCTTGGGGAAGGCTTGGCTGGTGGAGCCGAAGACGCAGGGCGACCACCTACTCTTCAGGGTTCTGATGACTCCACTCCGGAGAGGTGCATGAAGAGGTCCCCAAGCTCTGTCATGTCGACGTCTTCAGTGTTGTGGACATGCTGGCTCTCTCGGTTCTCAATGAAATCCCAGAGCCGCACTGAATTAAAGAACCTCACGGTGCCTTCAGAACTGAGCTGTTTCCGAGGCTTCTCTGGTTCCGCTAGCCGCCCATCAGGGTAAGCATGGCGGTAAAGGCATTTGCTTCCAAACGGGCAGGTCCCTTTGCCTTGCTCAAAGTATTTACAAACTTTTTTTCCCATTCCCTGTTTGAAAGCTTCAATCAACTCGTTCTTTTTATTCTGATCTTCTACCCAATACACACTTGGAATTACAAACTCTGATATCACATGGCACTCTGGACAAGACTTGATGATTGGGTTCTCAAACTGCTCGGCACACCTCCACTGCCGGATGCAGGACAGGCAATACGTGTGGTTGCAGTTGGAAAGGATCCCGAACCTCCGCTCCGAGGCTGACGCCTTCTCGAGGATAACCTCCATGCAGATGCTGCACACTCTGTCCTGACTCGCCTGGAAGGCAAAGGCCTTCTCCATCTCGTGTTCGAATGCTGACATGCAGATCTTCTCGTGAGCTTTCCTTTGCTCTGGGTTGAAGGGGTGCAGGACTTGTAACCTACAGATTTCACAGACTTCCCCATGCAGGTAGACACAAGCACCCCCAAATCGGCACTCCCCGGCAGCTGCGTAGGGGCACAGCTGCTGCTCGCTGCTGTAGGAGCTGCTAGCTTCTAAGTTGTCGCGACCACTCCTGATTGCTTCTAGGTAGGAATGCGGCTTCAGCTCCGGGCTGTTCTGCAGGTCGCTGCAGCCTCCGGGATTACTCACCACACTTGGGCAAGTCTTTTCTTTAGCCATGCCAGAGAGATTTCGGTCTCTAAGTACCAAAGTCCTCTTTTCACGTTTCCCAGGCTCGTGTAAGTTAGTTTTCACGATTGATGCAGTGAGGTAAGAAGGAGGGTGAGGACTGTGGAAACCGAGGGAGGGCACCCCGTGGGGAACAGTGCCCATGGCCCCACCAGCTGCAGCAGAGGGCCTCGTGTGATCGTATCTGCAACGAGTTCCGTAGGCGCAACAGCCCTTCTGGTAGTATTTGCAGATGGTAGATGGCTTGCTGTTTGCCAAGTCCTGTGAGAACAGGCACTGATTTCCTTCCCGACACTTACCATGCATAAAATACCTGCAAGTGACCTGCTTGGTGCTCATGGCGGTCGGGTGGAAGGGCCCGAGAGTTTCCTTCTTACTTTCCAATTTCCTTTTCTTTCTTTTTCTTGCCTAATTTCCCTGGTTAAAGCCTTAAAATTCTGAATGGTTGATGCTAGTATAAAAAAATTATTTTTGCATATTGACCTTGTATCCTGCAACCTTGCTAAATTTACTTAGTATGTTCTTGTAGTTTTGTAGATTCCTTGGAATTTTATATGTAAACAATCAAGTTATTTGTGACTAGAGACAATTTAATTCCCTCATTTTCAATCTTCATGTCTTTTATTTCTTTCATTTGCCTTTAATGCACTAGTTAGAATGTACAGTAAAATGCTGAATAGGAGTGGAGAGTGGACATCTTTGTTTTGTTCCAGGTCTTATGGATAAAGCATTCAATATTTCACAATTAAGCATGTTGTTAGCTGTAGCTTTTTCCATACATACTCTTTTTTTTAAAAAAGATTTATTTTTATTATTTATTTACCTGTCTATCTATCTATCTCGGCTGTGCCGGGTCTTAGCTGCGGCATGCAAACTCTTAGTTGCGGCATGCGTGCAGGATCTAGTTCCTTGACCAGGGATTGAACCCGGGCCCCCTGCATTGGGAGCGTGGAGTCTTACCCACTGGACCACCAGGGAAGTCCCTAGATACTCTTTATCTGGTTGAGGAAGTTTCCTTCTTTTTCAAATTTGCAGAGTTATGGCTTTTCCCCTTTATCCTTTGTATGATGAATTACAATGATTGATTTTCCAGTGTTAAGCCAACTTCATATTCCTGAGATAAACTGAAACTTGGTCATTAAGGCATTATCCCTTTTTATAGATTGCTAGATTTGAACTGCTAAAATTTCTTAAGGATTTTTGTGTCTATGTTCACGAATGATACCAATTTGTAATTTTCGTTTTTGTAATGTCTTTGTTAGATTTTGGTATCAGGTTATGATGGCCTCATAAAATGAACTAGGAAATGAATATTCCTTGTTTATTTTCTGAAAGAATATTGGTGTTAGATTTTTCTTAAATGTGTGATATGATTCACCAGTGAAGCCACCTGGGCCTGGATTTTTCCATGTGAAAATGTTTTTGATAACACATTTAATTTCTGTAACACAGAACTATTCATATTTTCTATTTCATCTTATGTCAATCTGGTAAGTTGTATTTTTTTTCAAGGAATTTGTCCATTTCATCAATTACTGAATTTGTCATAAAGTTATTCATAATACTCTCTTGGTATCATTTTAATATCCATAGGCTCTCTTTCTATCTTGATATTGGGATTTTGTTTTCTCTTATTTTTCTCCAGTCTGGCTAGGAGATGATCAAATTTGTTGTTTCCAAAAAAACCAACTTTTGGTTTTATTTTTTTCTACCAGCTGTCTTCCCCCCAGCCCCCATCCTATTTGCTCTTATTTTTATTATTTCCTTTTTCTACTTGCTTTTGGTTTACCTTGCTCTTATTTTTCTGCCTTCTTAGGGTAGAATCTTAGATCACTAATTCTAAACCTTTCTTCTTTTAATGTATGCATTTGAAGCTATAAATTTCCCTCTAAGCACTGCTTTAGATGCATCTTGCATATTTTGAAATGCTATATTTTCATTATCATTTAGTTCAATATCTTTTCTAATTTCCCTTGTGATTTCTGCTTTGATACCTAAATTATCTTGCTGTTTACTGCTTTAAATTTTAATTCCACTGTGGTCAGAGATTATACCCTGTAAGATTCCAACTTTTTGAAATTTATTGAAATTTGTTTTATGGCCCAGTATCTTAGTGAATGTAGCATGTGCACTTAAAAAGAATGTGTATTTCATAATCACATTTATGATTGTTATGTCTTCCTGATAAAATGATCCCCTTATCATTATGAAATGTCCCCTCTTATTTCCAGTAGTGTTCTCTGCCTTGTAGTCTACTTTATCTGATATTACCATAGCCACTCTTTTTTATGTTTAATGCAGATTGCATGGATATTGTTTTCCACTCTTTCACTTTCAACCTATCTGTGTCTTTATATTTAAAGTGCACTTTGGGGGACCTCCCTGGCAGTCCAGTAGTTAAGGCTCCACACTTCCACTGCTGGGGGTGAGAGTTCGATCCCTGGTTGGGGAACTAAGATCCTGCATGCCCCACAGTGTGGCCAAAAAATTTTTAAAGTGCATTTTTTGTAAATAGCATGTGGTTGGGCTTCGCTTCTTTACTTATCCTGACAATCTTTGCCATTTAATTGGAGTGTTTAGTCTCTTTTCATTTGATGTACTTATTGATATGGTTGGATTTGGGTCTATCATTTTACTATCTGTCCCAACACTTTTTCCCTGTTCTCTCTTTTCTGCCTTCTTTTAAGTAGTATTTTTAGATTAAGTAAATATTTTCAGAATTCCATTTTGATATATTTAATTTATATATTCCAATTCCATTTTAGCTATATATCTCTCTGCATTAAAAAAAAAAGGTTACTCTAGAATTATATGTCCTTAACTTTTCAGTCTATTTAGAGTTAATATTGTACCACTTCACGCAACAACATTCCAACCTCTATATAAGTTATATTTTATGTAAGACAATGTTATAATTTTGTTTTGTTTTTTAAAAATGCTATTATTTATTTATTTATTTAGGCTGCGCTGGGTCTTTTAGTTGTGGCATGTGGACTTCTTACTCGTGGCAGGTGAACTCTTAGTTGCGGCACGCCAACTCTTAGTTGCGGCATGCATGCGGGACCTAGTTCCCCGACCAGGGATCAAACTCGGGCCCTCCGGACTGGGAGCATGGAGTCTTACCCAATGGACCATCAGGGAAGTCCCTATGATTTTGTTTTAAACAGTCATATCTATTTTAATAAAGTTAAGATGAAAAAATGGTTTTGTATTTATCATATATGGTGCCTTTCATTACTTTTCTAAGAGCTGAGTTTCCACCTGGCATAATTTTTCTTCAGCCTGAAAAACTTCCTTTTTCATATGGCACAGGTCTCTGGCCCACCTGGTATTATTTTTCTTCAGCCTGAAAAACTTCCTCTTTCACGCAGTACAGGAAGCTATGACTTCTTTTACTTTTCGTTATCTGAAAATGTCTTAATTTCATCTTCATCTTGAAGATCTTTTTGCTGAATATGGAATTTCAGTTGACAGAGCTTTCCTTTTAGTAACTTAGAGAAGACATTCCACTGTCTTTTGGCTTCTGTAATTTCTGATGAGTAGTAAACAATCATTCATATCCCTGCATGCAATGTGTTTTTTTCTCATAGCTTTCAAGATTTTGTTTATCTTCAGTAACTTGATTATGATGTGCTTGGGTGGTTTTCTGTGTATCTACCCTGCTTGGAGTTCACTAAGATCCTATTTATTATTTATTTATTTATTTATTTATGTTGGGCTTGGAGTTCACTAAGATTCTTTTTTTAAAATTTATCTATCTATCTATCTATCTATCTATCTATCTATTTACTTATTTATGGCTGCATTGGGTCTTCGTTGCTCTGTGAGGGCTTTCTCTAGTTGCAGCAAGTGGGGGCTACTCTTCGTTGCGGTGCATGGGCTTCTCACTGTGGTGGCTTCTCTTGTAGCAGAGCACAGGCTCTAGGCGTGCAGACTTCAGTAGTTGTGGCACATGGGCTTAGTTGCTCCGCAGCATGTGGGATCTTCCTGGACCTGGGCTCAAACCCATGTCCCCTGCATTGGCAGGTGGATTCCTAACCACTGCGCCACCAGGGAAGCCCTCACTAAGATTCTTGAATATGTAAATTATGTTTTTCACAAGCTTGAGAAATTCTTGGCCATTACCTTTTCAAATATATTTTTTGCCCATTCCCCCACTCCACTCCTTCTGGGACTCCAATTCCACATGTGTTAGACCTTCTGATACTGTTTCATGGATCAATGAGGTTCTTTTTTAAAAATCTTTTTTTCCTTTTTGTCTTAAGAATAGACACTTCCTAGTAGTTTACTTTCAGGTTCACCAAATCTTCCTACTGTCATTTCCAATCTGCTGTTAAGCCTATACAGTGAATTTTCTATTTCAGATATTGTTTTTTTCAGTTCCAGATTTTCCATTGGTTCTTTTTAAATATCAATAGTTTCTCTCTACTGAGATTTCCTATCCCATCATGAGCGTATCTTCCTTTATCTATGAACACAATTATAATTGCTTAAAGTCCTTTCTGCTAGTTCCCACAACTGGGTTGCTTCAAGGCTGGTCTCCACTGATTGTCTTTTCACTTTTCACTGTTTCTTTGTATGATTAGTAATTTTGGGTTGTATGCTGGACCTTGTGAATAACATGCTGTAGTAACCCTGGACTGTATCATGCTTCTCAGAAGAGTGATTTTTTTTTTTTTTTACACCTTCAGAGAATGTTTCACTAGAGATTATCAAAGCACTCCCCAGCGCCTCACTTTCTGTAACTGGACAAACAAAACACAATTATGAAACTGGATGGCAACAAATCTCAAATGGGCTGAACCAAAGGTGGAAACTCAGGATTATTAGTGCTTCTAAGACCCACAATTTATCCTCATTGGAAAACATGCCCTAGGCAGCGTGAAAAGTAAAAAGAAAGTTTCATATAACACATGATTTTACACCAGGCAGTCTCAGTGGTTAAAAATAAACAAATTTGTTAATATCTATCTTAGCATTTAATATACGCAAAAATGTGAATTATTTAATAAACAAGCTAAAACATGTTTACTGTTTTTTGGATTTGAAAATGTGCTGTCAATTTGAAATCACACGTTCGACCTGTATCAGGAGACAAACCATCCTACCTTATCAGGCCTGCATGTGGCAGAGTGAGCCCTGCCCCCTCACCACTCCACCCACCCCCACAAAGAAGAGTCCAACCACAGCACAGCCAATATAATGATTAGACATATCAAATGTAAACATTATTTTCCCTTTAAAGTATTCTCTAAATTTGGCCAAACTCAGTATGTAATACGAAAACCCTGCCTCACAGCAGTGATGCCTGCGGGACTACTTCTGACATTCTCTTGCCTTATCAGATCACCCATGACAAAGACAGTCTAGAAAGAGGCCCATTCCCTCTTTCAATTGAAAGGTTAGAACTGAAGTAAAGGCAGAGCAAAAGGAAACACACAAACACATCCTCAAACACACCCACACAAATTGGGGCAACTTTCACATCTGACATGACTGAATTTCATTCCAAGCAGGTTTTAATGATAGCTTTGCTATTTAAAAAATTCAAGTAAAATGCTCAAGTAAGGATGTTTCAATGCAAGAGGAAACAGCAGCTACAATCTTAAAATTTTACTCCAAAATGGAATCAAGACCAACTCTGGCTGGTGGAAACCAGGAGGCAGGGACAGGCAGGTCCCATCCTCCCAAACCTGCACTGCTGAGAACCACAAGCTCCAGGCACTGGTAAGGATATTTGATCTCCACCATAAACTTAAGGTGTAATGATTTTCCCTTTCCCTCTGAGAGATCAGTTGGAGAGGACACGATGCAGGAAGAACAGTTTTACGTTCTGGGTGAGAAAGTGTTATGCCGCACAGATTTGCTTAAAAAATTTGATTATGGCAAGCTTCACGTAAAAATCATCTTTAAAGGGTCAATTTTTCATTTACATATAACCAATACATCTAATTTACATATACATGACCCAATTTTCATTCAGCTTTCTTCACATGAAGTCTACCTTTTAACTGGTATGTAACCGTTATATACTGTCTTTATAGAAAGACTAAATATCCTCTTATTCACAAGCAGTTCTGATGATAACAGTTTGTCTCCACATTGAGAACTGAATATAGTTAAAACCTCAATGAATAACAAAGATGAAGACCTAGTGTTAAATCTGTGGAGGGCCGCACCAGCTATTCAAGGAGTCAACAGCTGCATCTGAACACAAAGCAAGGATGACTGAAGACATGGACCACTGCTTAACGCTGCTACTGACACGAAATTCTTATACTGGATTCATTTTTTCTTTTCAAAAAACACTGATTTTCTAGTGATGTTTAACTTTAAAAAGTTATCTCAGTTCTTTAACCCTCAGAGGACTGCTATATTTAGGCTGCTAACCAAAAAAATATTCAAGAGCATGTACCTTTGTCCATAGTCTCCAAGGGTTAAAGTGCAGGAACTGTCTATAACCTGGTATATAAGGCACCTTATTCCACTTTTTTCTTAAAAGAAACCTTTCCTTTGGTTTCTTGCAGTTTTTCAGTGAGCCTGTCCTTTGTCTCCTCCATCTTCTCTGTGAGGAGCTCCTTTGTCTCCTCCATCCTGTCCTGCAGATACTCCTTCACAGGAGGTGGCGTTGACATGCAGCCGCGGCTGCGCAGATACTTCACAGTGAAAGCAGTCCCCCCCCCCCGCCCCCGGGTCACAGTGTATCGCGTAGGCAGTGCGATCTTCAACAGGGCATATGCTGTTAGTGCATTTCCACTCTGGGAATTTTTCAGAATGTTTACTACGCTGTCAGGTAACCCAGTAAGTTCTAGAAAAGGAACGACATTCACTCCTTTTATGGCTGCATAATAAAACATTCCAAGCCAAACACTGGAAGTTATTAGATGCACTGGAATCAAAACTTTCCCATATTATCTAAATTTTTTTTAAAAAATAAATTTATTTTTATTTATTTATTTTATTTTTGGCTGTGTTGGGTCTTTGTTGCTGCGCGCGGGCCTTCTCTAGTTGCAGCGAGAGGGGGCTACTCTTTGTTGCGGTGCGCCGGCTTCTCATTGTGGTGTCTTCTCTTTGTTTTAGAGCACGGGCTCTAGGCGCACAGGCTTCAGTTGTTGTGGCTCGCAGGCTCAGTAGTTGTGGCTCGCGTGCTCTAGAGCGCAGCAGGCTCAGTAGTTGTGGTGCGCAGGCTCAGTAGTTGTGGCTTGCAGGCTTAGTTACTCCGCGGCATGTGGGATCTTCCCGGACCAGGGCTTGAATCTGTGTCCCCTGCATTGGCAGGCGGATTCTTAACCACTGCGCTGCCAGGGAAGCCCTAAATGTTTTCTTAAATCGTTGATAAGGACCAACTGATCTGTCTTGTAAAGGATCAGGTTCTTCCTTTTTTTGGAGGGAGTTCCTGGGGATGTAGCACTGGATGACAGAACCCTCTTGGATAAAATATCCTGCTCCCACTGTTTAGGGTGAAGGACCCCTGGTTGGGGTGGATGAGCAATGAATGGCTTCCTTTCCTTTGCAACACACTGGGCAGCAGGTAAGTGCAGCCATCGTTTCCGAGGGCCCAGTACCCAAACCACTCTGGATTCCGACGTATATAAAAGTAATGGTTCCTTTCTGTTTTGACAGTGTCCCCAAAGACCAGCTTTATCTGGTTCCATGCATGTCCTACGTGCCAGTCGGAATACAGTCTTTGGTACATTTCATTGCATTTTGAAGAAAGGAGATTGATGGATTTCAGCTTCTACAGAGACTCAGGACCTGAGGCTGCCGCCGCCGCTCCCCGCTGTGCGGCCGCTTGGAGCCCCCCCCCCCCCACCCCGTGTCCCTTCAGAGTGACCAGCCGAGCATGGGTCAGGATGCCGGAAGCCACGGGCTCAGGCGACCCAGCTTCCGGCCCGCCCACCCGACACACCAGCCCCACCAGCCACCCGCTCGCACCCGCTCTTGCCGGTGCCCTCAGCACGGCCTGATTTTTTTTTTTAAAGCAACAATTAGTATGGCTGAACTCAAGATCTGGGCACAGTTCATAAACAGAATTTGGGGCTCCCCCTCTGTACTTCTTTCCAGGATTTCCCCCTCATTTTCTGGTGCTATGGTAGCTTCCAAATATATCATCTGGTTATTCAAGCTAGTGACCACACTAAGACTGTGGGGTTTTTTTGTTTTTGTTTTCAATAAATTTATTTATTTATTTATTTTGGCTGTGCGGGCTTTCTCTAGTTGCGGCGAGCAGGGGCTACTCTTTGTTGCGGTGTGCAGGCTTCTCACTGCGGTGGCTTCTCTTGTTGTGGAGCACGGGCTCTAGGCGCGTGGGCTTCAGTAGTTGTGGCGCGTGGGCTTCAGTAGTTTTGGCACACGGGCTCAGTAGTTGTGGCTCACAGGCTCTAGAGCGCAGGCTCAGTAGCTGTGGCACACGGGCTTAGTTGCTCCACGGCATGTGGGATCTTCCCAGACCAGGGCTCAAACTCCTGTCCCCTGCATTGGCAGGCGGATTCTTAACCATTGCACCACCAGGGAAGTCCCTAGACTGTGATTTTTTTTTTAATCGAGTTTTAGCCCTTGCACTCCCACATCAACCGGGGCTTGCCCTCAGGTAAAAAAAAAACATGCAAAAATAGTTTATTTATCCAAGCAACACTCTATACTTACAAGTGTCAACTCCCTTCCAGTGTCTGCCTGCTTTGGTCACTCTCCTGTGCCTTCAGGTCATTGCTTCTTATATTTATCTTATAAACCAGAGTGTACAGTTATTATTTGTTGAAAGGTTAGTATGAGGGAAACTATTCTGCCATTATTGGAAGTAAACGCAATCACTTTAAATTTTATCGTTAAAAACAGAGTTATGAATTTAACTCTTCCAGTTTTAATCACATTCTCTAGTTTTAATTTGCAATGTTTTTATTTTCTAAGTATCTGATAATAATATTTTTATTATTCCTTAATCAAGTAGTTATTTAAAAGAGTGCTTTAAATTTCCAAGTAATTAGGGTTTTTTTGTTCTTAATATGAATTTTTAGTTTTATTGTATTATGGTCAGAAAATGTGGCCTGTACAATTTCCCTTTCTTTGAATTTTATTAATAATTTTTGGTTGCTGAATATTTGATAATTTTGTCTGAGAAGAAGATTATGTATCAATTAACTCTATCTTATTAAAAGAGTTTGTGTGTTGATAGAGTTTAAAAAAAGCATTTAAAGTACCTGTGGTTTTCAAATAACTTTTTTGGTGCCATGGAAGCTTTTGTTCAAAAGAAATACTTATTCATTTACAAATAAAACAGATCATAAAACAGAGCAGCTCTGGTTCTACTTGGGAGGTGGAGGTGTGGAGTGGTGGGAAGCTAGAGCCCAGCCCACTAGATTCTTCTTTCCTTTTGGCTACCTGTGGAGATTCTTTAAAGATGGAAGATGGGGCTTCCCTGGTGGCTCAGTGGTTAAGAATCCTCCGGCCAATGCAGGGGACACGGGTTCGAGCCCTGGTCCGGGAAGATCCCACATGCCGCGGAGCAACTAAGCCCGTGTGCCACAACTACTGAGCCTGTGCTCTAGAGCCCACATGCCACAACTACTGAGCCCACGTGCCACAACTACTGAAGCCTGCGCACCTAGAGCCCGTGCTCCGCAATAAGACAAGCCACCGCAATGAGAAGCCCATGCACCACAACGAAGACCCAATGCAGCCAAAAATAAATAAATAAAATTAAAAAAAAACAAGATGGAAGAGGAGCGGTTCAGGAGTGGTAATGTGAAGGACTCAACGTGCTGTTGTTGGCTTTGAAGATGTGGACTATGAGCCAAGGAATGCAGTTTCTCTAAAAACTGGGAATGGCTCTCAGCTTTCAGCCAACAAGAAAACAGGGACCTCGGTCTTACAACCATAAGGAACTGAATTCTGCCAACAGCTCGAAGGAGCAGAAAACGGATTCTCTAGTCTCTAGAAAGGAACACAGCCTGCTGACACCTTGATTTTAGTCACGAAACCTTTACCAGACTTCTAACCTACAGAACTATAAGATAATAAATCTATGTTGTTTTAAGCCACTAAGTTTGCAGCAATTATTAAGACAGAAACAGAAAGCTAATACATAGGTATGGATCATTTTTAATATTTAAACTACACCCCTATCTTGTCCTATCACCATTCCAGCCAAGTTTACAGTGCTTATCATTATTATAGAATACATAGGTCCATATACATAAATTAACATAAAAACATTGAGTATTTTTAAATTGTTAATGTGTTAATGACTTCAGATACTATGCATAATGCCATCTTTGTCAGTATTCCTAGAAACTGTTATACTTTGATTTGCGGGAAGGAAACGAATTTTGTAAAAGTTGTTCTTCTTGGTATTATGTTTTTGAATCAGGTATCTACCTTGTTGTTTTAAAAATAGATGATAAATTCCAGAGCCACTGGATAATCTGTTTTTAAACCTTCCAAGGATGGGAAAAGCATGTCCCTGAAATAGATCAAGAGCTCACCTTCATTTATCAAATACCTAGCTTTCACAGAGATACTCACTTATTCAAATCAATTTCGTAAGTTTGCATATGAGGTTTATCTCCAGTCTTGTCTGGGTCCCATCGATAGATGGCAAATTTCTTGATTCGGGGAGCTGTGGCTGCAGCTGTCTGGGCCCCACGGCAGGCCTGAAATTTAAAAAGTTCATAAGAAGGAAAAAAAAAATCATTAAAAATGCAAGATAAATCCTTCTGTTTAGTTGCCACTATAAACTGCAATACTGGATACAAACCCACACATTACTGACACAGTCTTCTTGGGATAGGCAGTCATCCAATATCCAACACACAATACTAAGTACCTGTAATATGCCAGACATGGTGCTGGGGGCTGGTGAAATGGTGCTTAACAAAAGAGACATAGCCTTTGCCCTTATAGAATCTACTTTGTAGTGAGCAAGAAGATAAATGAAATATTCACAATAAAGTGTAGAGAGGGAAGAATGCAGCAGAGACTTGCACTAGTCTAAGTGGTCGGGGGAAGGCTCTATAAATGATATTTAAGCTGAGGCTTGATGTATAGGGATGAAGGGGACGGAGAACAGGGTGTTATAAACCTAGGAACAACACATGTAGAGGCCCGGGTGGGGGAGAGCACAGGCACCTGTGAGGACCGAGAGAAGTCCACTGTAAAGCAGGGTGACTTGACAAGGGATGGAAGAGTAGCAGACTCGAGGAACTTAAGAAAGACTTGTAAGTTTTGATTTTATCCTAAGAGCAATAAGAAGCTAATAAAAATTTATCAGGTGGGTGACACAATCATTTTTATTTTTGAGAAGAACATCACTGGCTTACAAGGGAAGAACTGTCACATGACATCTGGGGAAACCAGTTAGAAAGCCACTGCAGTTGTCAAAATGAGATGCTGGTGCTTTTCGATTAGGTGTCTTAGTCTGGGCCATTGTAAGAAAATACTGAAGGCTGGGTGGCTTAAACAACAATCATTTACTTTTCACAGTTCTGGAGGCTCGGAAGCCCAAGATCAAGGTGTCAGCAGATTTGATGTCTAGTGAGGACCTTCTTGGTTTGCAGAGAGCTACATTCCTGCTCTATCTTCACATGTTGGAGAGATCTCATGTCTTTTCCTCTTTTTATAAAGGCATTAATCCCATCATACAGGTCCTACCCTCATGACCTAATTTAACCCTAATTCCCTCTCAAAGGCCCCATTTTCAAATACCACCACAGTGGGGATTAGGGCTTCCACATATGAATTTTGGGGGAACACAAACATTCTGTCCATAGCATTATGGCAGGAAACAAGATAAAGAATATTGTATCTTAAAATAAATTTAGGGAACTAACAAACAGCTGAGACCTGCTCTCCCTGATGATTCTGTTCCATCTCCTGGGCACTTACAGTCTCTGCCAGTGGGTTTCACACAGAGAGCCAAGGAATCCTAGAGTGCCACCCAGGGGCTGCTGGGATAGGATAAGGTTAAGAGGGTGGGCCTGACTTCCCTCACGCCTTCAACCGCAACAGCCGCCCCATAAAAACATATTTGCAAAAAGGGTGCTGTTGCTCAAAAAAAAGTTTTATATTTAAGGTTATACTCATTTAAAAAAACACTATTTATTATTGCCTGGCACTAAATTAAATGCTTTATATTAATTACTCCACTGAATCTTCATTTTAAAGACGAGAAAAATGAGGCTCAGAGACCAAGTGATGGGCCCATGATTACAGAGCTGTTGAGTGGAGCCAGGATTGGAACCCAGGTCTGTCTGTCTGGCTCCAGAACCCATGTTCCTAAACACTGTACTATTCATTTATGAATATTCTCAGGTCTCTTCTTGGTGCTGTTTTCTTCTCTTTACGTCTTAACTCCTTAAGGGCAGGTGTATTAGTTAGGGTTCGCCAGAGAAACAGAACCAATGGTGTGTACATATATATACACATATATGAAAAGAGACTTATTATAAGGAATTGGCACACGTGATTACAGGGGATAACAAGTCTCAAGATCTGCAGTTGGCAAGCTGGAGAGCCAATGGTATAGTTCTAGTCCAAAGGCCAGCAGGCTCAAGACCCAGGAAGAGTCGTTATTTCAAGTCCAAAGGCAAGAAAAAAAATCAATGTCTTAGTTTGAAAGCAGTCAGGCAGGAGGAACTTCCTCTTATTCGAAGGAGGGTCTGCCTTTTGTTCTACTGAGGCCTTCAGTTGATTGGATAAGGCTCATCCATGTTAGGGAGGGCAATGTGCATTACTCAGTCTATCAATTTTTTTTAATTTAATTAAAAAATTTTAATACAATTTTATTTTTTTATTTTATTTTCTGGCTGCGCTGTGTGGCTTGTGGGATCTTAGTTCCCCGACTAGGGATTGAATGCCGGTCCTCAGCAGTGAAAGCACGGAGTCCTAACCACTTACTGTATACAGTAAATCCCCTACATGAGAACCTTCAAGTTGTGAACTTTCAAAGGTGCGAACGTGCATCTGGTTCCAGCAAGGAACCATCTTCCACCTCCTCTCCCTCCTCCCGTCAGTAATTCTTCTTGCCTGTTCACTCGATGCCAGCCCCTGTATGCCAGCTGTTATACTGTACTACTGTACTTTTAAGGTACTGTACTGTAAGATTAAAAATGTTTTCTTTATCTTTCGTGTTTGTTTTTTATGTATTATTTGTGTGAAAAGTATTACAAACCTATTACAGTACAGTACTATATAGCCGATTGTGTTAGTTGGGTACCTAGGCTAACTTTGTTGGACTTACGAACAAACTGGACTTACGAACGCGCTCTCGGAACGGAACTTGTTCGTACGTAGGGGACTTAACTGTAATGCTAAGCTGCCCCCATCCCATAGTCCTTGAAGCCCTTTTGCATTTAGGCAGATGAAACAAGGTCTCAACAAGTCCTGCTGAGCTTCTACTGTGGTGATGAGGGATCCTGCCAGTCCAAAGAGCACTTATAAGTTGAAGATAGAAATATTCAGATGGTATTCCAGGCCAGCTAATTCTCTTGTACACTGTTAAAGAAAGTAAAAACTCTTAAGGTTAATTGAGTAATTATAAGAAATGCAATGGAGTTTATTACTTGCTCGCAAAAACCGCCCCAAATTAAATGAAGCTGAAAATATCAGCTCTCAGTATAAAAGAAGAAAATGTATGAAGAAAATGAAAGTGAAGGTGAGGATGAAAGCTGTATTTTATCTTATCACCAAGCTGGCTAAGATCATTAATAAAAGGAAAGTCATTTCTACAAATGAACACTTTTCACTAGGGACTCCATTGTGAAATGACAGGAACGTTTGGCTAATGCCACCTTGTGGTGTTTAAGAGGAAGTGGGAGAAGTGAAAAGATTCCTGAAGATATTATTATTATTATTATTTGGCCGTGCAGCATGGCTTTCGGGATCTTAGTTGCCCGGAACCTGCAACCTCAGCAGTGAAAGCGCGGAGTCCTAACCACTGGACCACCAGGGAATTCCCTCTTGAAGATATTAGCTCCAGAGGCCTTTTGCTTGCTTAACACACCCCCGTTTTTGTTTTTGTTAAATTTAATGAGGTATATTCATTACAATAAAATTCACTAATTTTAAGTGTATAATTTGATGAGTTTTGATAAAGTTGTATAACTTCTACCACAATTACGACAGAATATTTCCATTCAGAAAGTTCTCTAGTGTTTCCTTGCAGTCAGCACCCTCTCCCTACCACTGGCAACTGATCGGCTTTCTATCACTACAGATTTGCCTCTTATAGAATTTCATATACATGCCATGAGATAATACATCTTGAGTCTAGCTTCTTTCGCTCAACATGATGCTCTGAGATTCATTCATGTTGTTGCATATATCCATAGATTGTTAGTTTTTAAAATTACACTTTTCATTTGGAAGTAACTGTAGAATCACATGCATTTATAAGAAATAATACTGAGATCCCATGTACTCTTCACTCAATTTCCCCCAGTGGTAACACTGTACAAAACTACAACACAATATCATAACCAGAATATTACCACTGATATAGTCCAGGTACAGAATATTATTTCCATCCCCGCAAAGATCCGCTCTTCTACAGCCATAGATAGCCATGCCCCTCAGGCCTCCCATTCCTACTCCTTCACCCCTAGCAATCACTAATCTGTTACATTTCTGTAATTTTGTCATTTTAAGAATGTTATATAATGTAATCATCTCATATGTAATTTTGGGAGACTGGCTTTTTTCCATTCAGCATAACTCTCTAGAGACTCAGCCAAGTTGTGTGCCTCAACAGTCATTTCTTTTTATTACCAAGTAGTGTTCCATGGTCTGATGCACCTCAATTTGTTAAGCCATTCACCCACTGAAGGATATGCAGGTTGTTTCCAGGTTTGGGGCCATTATGAATAACGTTTAATGAACATTTGTGGACGAGTTTCTGTGTGAACATAAGTCTCCATTTCTCTGGGATAAATGCCCAGGAGTGTAATTGCTGGGTTGTATGGTAGTTATATGTTTAACTTTTTAAGAAACTGCTAAACTGTTTCCCAGAGTGGGCGGCTGCTATGCCTGAGGCAGTAGTAGGGGGAGAGGGATAAAATGCCTTTAAAAAATGTACAGGGACTTCCCTGGTGGTGCAGTGGTTAAGAATCTGCCTGCCAATGCAGGGGACACAGGTTCGAACCCTGGTCTGGGAAGATCCCACATGCTGCAGAACAACTAAGCCCATGAGCCACAACTACTGAGCCTGCGCTCTACAGCCCGCGAGCCACAACTACTGAGCCCGTGAGCCACAACAAGCCTGTGCACCTAGAGCCCATGCTCCGCAACAACAGAAGCCACTGCAATGAGAAGCCCTGAGAAGCCCGGGCACCGCTACAAAGAGTAGCCCCCGCTTGCCACAACTAGAGAAAGCCTGCGTTCAGCAACGAAGACCCAATGCAGCCAAAAAAAAAAAAATTAAAACAAACAAACAAAAAAACCACACAACAGAGTATCTGAAGGCGATAAAGCCCAACATAAGTTTTGGGGTACCCCAAAGTGTCAGTAATTTTTTTCCAAAACAACTAATTTAAATTCATTTTGAGTTTTTTATACAACGTATTTTATACAACATTTGGTGGGGTAAGGGGGGGCTAACAGGAATGAAGAGAGAAGATACTGAAATCAAAATGGCCAGGGCAGGTTGTGGTTCTAAAAGTGATGGAACTTTGTTCATCTTGAGGGCTGAACTAAGAGTTAATCCACAGGATTTTGGGAGCTGTGATTAAAAAACCATTCCCCAAAGAAATCTAAAAATTTGTTCTGTAGGTGTATGCAGTAGAAGTAATAATAATAGCTTTCATCACTCAGCCCTTACCACGTGCCAGATGTCGTACTAAATTATGTCTAATCTTTACAACATCTCTACGAGGAAAGTTTTTTATTCTTAATTAAAAAATGAGAATAAGGTCATATAACAAAAGAGTCAGGATTCAACCATAGGTCACCTGACTTCAAAGTCCAACCTTTTAGCCGCTACATAGTGGTGAAAATGCAAATCCAAAACAGAACAGCACAAAAAGATAATTCCTCTCCCCCAAAAGATGCATAGAGCAAAAGTTTTTACTCTACTTAAACAATCAGCAAGATTTTAGGCGGTAGTTGGTCCAGATATAGTCATTCACTTATTTGTTCAACTACTATGCTCCAGGGACTGTTCTGGGCTTTGGGGGAATCAAGGACCAAACAGACATACATCCCAGTCCTGTGCAGCTTACACAGTGATTGGAGGAGACGCACACAAATGAAACCTACAGTTTGTCAGGTGGTGATAAATGCCATGATGGGGGTGGAGGGAGGGGTAGAAGGGGAATAGGGATCTTGGAGACAACTCTAAACGGGGTGGCCAGGGAAGACTTCACTGAAAAGCTGACACTTGAGCAAAGATCCGAAGCAGGTGAGTAAGCAAGCCACACATAAATCTACGGGAAGAGCACAGAAGGCAGAGGGAGCACGGAGCACAAAGATCTTCAGGTGGGAATGTGTGTGAGGAGAATGAGGCGCCGGTGGTAGCTGAGAATGGAGTGAGTGAGAGCGACAGGAACAGGAGAGGGAATCAGGACGTTAATGGAAGAACCAGACCACGCAGGGCCTTGGAAGGACTTTTGCTTCTACCCCGAGTAAGATGGGAAACTACTGGAAGGTTCTGAGGAGTGACAAAGACAAGTTTTGAAAGGATCACGTTGTCTCCTGTTTTGAGAACCAACTGTAGAGGTGCAAAGATGAAAGCAAGAAAACCAGGAAGTAACTGCGATAATCAGCTAAGAGATGATGATGGCTTGAACGAGGCTGGTGGCTGTGGAAATGGTGAAAAGCCGTTAGTTTTTAAATACACTTTAAGAAGGAACTGACAGATTTGCTTACAGATTGGGAGTGAGGCAAAGAGCAAGGATGACTCGAAAGTTTTTGGCCCACGCCACGTGAAGGATGAAGTTGCCATCAACTGCGATGGGAGGGAAAGTTGGTGTGTGTGTGGCAGGGGAGTGGCAGGATTTTGGTTTTAGGCAAGCAAAGTTTATTAAATATCCACGAGGAGATTTTGAGAATATAGTTGGGTGGCCATCTGAATCTGAAGATTTGGGGTGAAGTCTGGGCTGGAGACATAAATTTAGGAGGTATCTAAAGCCCAAAGGAGTGTCTATAAAGATGAGGCCTAAGGACTGAGCCACAGCATTTAGAGTTTGGGGCAAAAAGGAGAAATCAGCAAAGGGAGACAGAAAGAACTGCCAACGTGCAAGGGGGAAAACCTGAAGCCTGGGATGTCCTGGGAGTCAGGCCAAAAAAAGTGTTTTGAGGAGGGAGTGAACAATATGCTTCAGAGAGCAAAGTACCATGAGAACTGAGGACTGACGTTGGATTTAACAAAGCCAAGGTCACTGGTGACCCTGACCCAAGTACTTTCCGTGAAGTGGTAAGCATGAAAAGTCTGACTGGAATAGGTTCATGGGAAGATGTGGGGAGATGAACTGTGGTTAGCGAGTTTAGACACCACCTCTTGAGACATTTTTCTATAAAGATGAGTGGAGAACTGGGGTGGTGGCTGGATCTGGCTTTTTATTATTATTTTTAAGACGGAAGAAATTACACCATGCTTGTGTGCTGCTGCTGCTGATCCAACAGAGAAGGAAAACCTGATAAGGCAGGGGAGAGGGGAGACTTTCTGGAGAGCTATCTTTGTCTTTTTTTTTTCCCATACGCATCTTGTGGGGTCTTAGTTCCCTGACCAGGGATTGAACCCAAGCCCCCTGCAATGGAAGCGTGGAGTCTTAACCACTGGACTGCCAGGGAATTCTCATGGAGAGCTATCTTTTTTTTTTTAATTTTATTTAATTAATTAATTAATTAATTAATTTATGGCTGTGTTGGGTCTTCGTTTCTGTGCGAGGGCTTTCTCTAGTTGCGGCAAGTGGGGGCCACTCTTCATCGCGGTGCGCGGGCCTCTCACTACTGCGGCCTCTCTTGTTGCGGAGCACAGACTCCAGACGCGCAGGCTCAGCAATTGTGGCTCACGGGCCTAGTCGCTCCGCGGCATGTGGGATCCTCCCAGACCAGGGCTCGAACCCGTGTCCCCTGCATTGGCAGGCAGATTCTCAACCACTGCGCCACCAGGGAAGCCCTGGGGCTACTCTTCATTGCAGTGCACTGGCTTCTCACTGTCGTGGCTTCTCTTGCTGCAGAGCATGAGCTCTAGGCGTGCAGGCTTCAGTAGTTGTGGCACGTGGGCTCAGTAGTTGTGGCACATGGGCTTAGTTGCTCCGTGGCATATGGTATCTTCCCGGGCCAGGGCTCGAACCCATGTC
Organism: Balaenoptera physalus; assembly: GCF_965194825.1. Lineage (NCBI taxonomy): Eukaryota > Metazoa > Chordata > Mammalia > Artiodactyla > Balaenopteridae > Balaenoptera > Balaenoptera physalus. The sequence continues at coordinate 183,497,121 of NC_138882.1, read as the reverse complement.
CCTTGCACTGGCAGGAGATTCTTAACCACTGAGCCACCAGGGAAGCCCTGGAGAGCTATCTTCGAACAAGCAGTGGGACAGAGAACACGAGTGAAGGGCAGCCACTGGAGTGCTGCTGGTTGTCCCACAGTAACAGGCAGAAAAGGAGAATATACAGGAGGAAGTGGGGAGGTGGGCAAAAATTTGAGGGTTTTTTTTCTTTGTAGCCTGTCCAGAAATTTATACCACAAACCCATGATCAAGGTGGCGGGGGCGGGGGGGGGGGCGGTGGTCCTTCAAAAGCATTTCTACCTCAATCTACAAAACTAGTGAGTATTCAAGGCTTAGCGCACCCTTGTAGGAAATCTTGGATAAGATGAAACCCACAGTTTATAATTTAAGGGAAGAAGCAAGATCATCAACAACTGGACTGAATCTGGACGGAGGATGAGAAGGGTGAATTCTGCATCATGCTGAAGGCAGCTTGTTATGTCCCTAGGAAAGCTTCCTTAAGGAGCAGGCTTGGAGCTAGATAGATGTGTGAGTGGCATGGGTCCAAATCCAAGCTCTACCACTTAGTAGCTGGATGTTCTTTGGCAAATTACTTAACCTTTCTGATTTTATTTCCTCTTTTGTAAGAAGGTTGGGAGTATTAAAATCTACCTCATAGGATTAACTAGAGGGCCAAGTTTCTAGCATGGCTCAGAAAATAAGTTCTGCTTTTCAGCACTGACAACCGTATCAGTTCTTGTATTATTCTGATTGGCAGATAGGTATCCTAAGCCCTGCCGGTGCTAGGAGCAATGATATACACAACTGAAAGTAGGTGGTAATTGCCTTCAAAGAATACAGAGTCTAGACGAAGAAATGAGGCAACAACACAAACAACAGTTAATATGTTACAGTTAAATACTTACAGGCAGAACTGTGGTTCAGTGGTGCAAACTAAATAAAAGGAATTCAGAAGAGAAATCCTACTGTGTCCTAGACTCCTAGGAACCTGAATGTACCCAGAGCTAATACATCAAGCTCATTACTTTTTAGGTGGCTTTTGTGGGTATGAATGCATATTCCTACAAGGGGGTGCATGTGTGGGGGAATCTTCTATTTTCTCTGCCCTCAGGAGACCCTACAATGGCCTCACCTGGAATTACAACACTGACCTATGAAACCAGCCTTTTCTATAATTCATGCTTGGAAGAGGGACCTGAGCTTTAGAACTCACTCTCATTGGTGGGGCTCTCACAACTTAATTGCTTGCTCAGCAGCTATAAAAGGAACTGGTAAACAATGTCGCTATCAATCACCAATTTAACGTTCAGAGGGCACCAGCTTGAGGCTCTGGTAGGCAGTCCTCTTTCTCATCCCTCCTTCTCAGAAAGACTGTAAAATGACTTGTCTAAGTTCATGTATAGCATATTGGAAAGAGCTAGCATTAGAAGATGGGCCATATGCACTGTGCTGTGTAGCCAGAGCAGTTACTTAAATGAGACGTATTCTCATGGAAGTGCAAGAAGAGGAGAGGACTGAATATTTCTTGTACACCTACCATGTGCCCAGATCTGTGCTAGGAGTTTTTCACACATTATGTTCAAAACACTGCATTTAGGTCCTGCATCAACTGGTTCTTGGCTGTGATATTTTTGAGCAAGTAAAAAAAATCTTCTTTCTGGGGCCTCAGTTTTCAAATCTCTAAAAAGGAGGTTAGAATTCCTGCTCACCCACCTTACAGGGTTTTTTCAGGAGCCCAGAGGAGGAAAAAAGATTTGAAAGGGATTTGTAATACCTCAGTCCCTGATATACACAGATTGCAATGGCAGTTTCCCTTCCCCGTCTACCTGTTCCCATTCAGAATGCAGATCAGAAGTGTGTAGTTTCCTGACAATACAAGGGGCGTGGAGGAAACATATCAATGCACTCGGAATAATATAAATAAGAGCAGCGCCAAGCTCTGTACCTGTGATCCAAGCCCAAACTCTGTCGGTATTATGATACGTCCTTTACAGACAGGGATACTGAGAGGATGACGCTGCTTTAAGGAACCCAGGTCCTCAGGGGGCTGAGTGGATTTTCCTCCGTTTCTCCCTTCCCCTCTTTACTGAGCCCTCAACCTTGCACCCCGGAGGAGTGCCTCGCCTCCCAGTCCCATCCTTCACGCTCCGGCGGTTCTGTCTTTCTCAGAGGTGATGGTTTGGTGGCAGAAAAAGGGCTTGGCGTTCAAATGTTTGGATTCGAATTCTGCTTCCAAGTCAGTCGTCACTCGCTCGCCATGTGACCTTGGGCAATTCAAGTCCCCTCTCTGAACTTCTTTTTTATTCTTATGTCTAAAAAAATCCTCTCCGCCCAGACCAACTCACAGGCTGCAGAGAGGTGTAGAAAGATAACCAGCAGGTACGCTCCCGTCCAAAATCAGAGCCCTGAGCAAGCGGGAGCTGGTATCCTCCTCCCTGAGGCCTGGCCCTGTGCTCCCCTCAATCTCCTCCGCCGCCCCCTCAACTGCAAGCCATCTCCGTGACTTTCATCCCTGCCCTTCCCACCCGAGAGCCGAAGCTCACCTGCAGGCAGGCTCTGCCAAGGGTTGTGGCCGGGAACCGGCGCCTCAAGGAGACTGCGACCACCGCCGCCATCTTGGATCCTGACGTCGAGCCCCACCCCTTAACCCCGATGTCACTCTCCGCCGGCGTCCCGCCGAGCACCGCGGCACCGAGCCAGGATCCACCGAGGACCCGCTAGCCGCGCAAGAGCCACCGAGGGGGAGGCGGCTTCCGGTTTTCCGAGTGGGAGGAGGGAAGGCGGAGACAGTCAACAAGAGCGTGCGCAGTTGCGGTGGGCTCAGCGCATGCCCACTTGGCTTCCCGCGTTGGAAGGTGACCTTCCCCAAGGAAGGGGGCGGAGTCTGAGAGGGAGGGCAGTGGAAAGGGGTGGGACAAGGAGCATGATGGGGCGGAGCCATCTGATCCAAGTCTCATCCCGATTTTAACCCCTTTCTTCCTGAAAATTTATCAATCAATCACGTCACTCAACTCTGTCGCTGAGTTCTGTCAGACACAGTGCGGTTTGCCTGAGACTGTCCAGGTTTCAGCACTCCCACATCCTAAGAAACCCCTCAGTCGCGGGCAAATCAGGAGGGTTGGTGAATGAACCGAGGGGACTTCAAAGATGACTGGCAGAAGTGTCATTCATTCATTCATTCATTCTGATCTCGGGTGGCCTCCGCCTTGCAGCGGCTTGAAAGAGGGTTTCAGTTCCTGGCCAGTGATTGAGGTTAGGTCGCAGCGGTGAGAACACGAAAACTAGGCACTAGACCACTGGTCAGTGGCAAGGCCTTGGTTCTTCAGCTTTGCAGAAAAAGAATTCCCACAAAGACGGAAAGTAGTGAAACAAAGTGTTTATTAGGAGAAAAAAAAGAGTACAGTACGTACGTGTGGATAGACACACGGGCGGACTCATAGAGAGAGTCGCACCATTTTGGTTTGAATCACTTTTATGGGGCATTTCTTCCGGGCTTCCTTTGACCAGTCATCTTGCTTTGCCTGGTTCTGAGTCGGTATTTGGTATATCTCAGGGTCCTCCCCTGTGTGCGTGCACATCTCTTAGCCAAGATGGAGTCTAGTGAAGAGGCCTATGGGTACTTGACATCACTTACTATGAGGTGGTGCCCCCCTCCTCCCTTTTTGACCTCCAAGGAGCCTTTCTGCACATGTGTAGTCAAGGAGGTCTCCCTGATTCCAAGAATGAGGAATAGGTGGTCTTTTATCTCTTATCTGGGCAGGGCCCAACTCCTCCATCATCCTGTTTTTATGGAGTTTCTGCTATTATGGAGTTTCTGTCCACAGGGGAGAAACTGTTCAGCCTGGGGCCCATCTATCTCCTGCCTCAATTCATTTGTTTGTTCGTTCCTTCGTTTGTTCAAAAATCTGCATGGAGCACCTATTATGTGCCAGGAGCTGGGGTGCTACAATGAGTGAACAAGCCAGGCATGGTTGCCGCCCTCACTGAATTTACTCTCAAATAGGCAAGCAACTGGACAATTGCAATACAGTAAGCTCTGTTCTGTAAAAGAGGGGCGAGAAGGGAACCAGGCCCTTCATGGCTTAGCCATTTAGTGTCAGAAGCCATTTCTTGAACACCTGCTATGTACCAGACGTTATGATCCATCATCTTACACAATCCCCACAACAGTCCTATGAAAGGGTTGTGTGTGTGAGCGTGTTTTTTTTTAATTACTTTTTATTGGAGTATAGTTGGTTTACAATGTTGTGTTAGTTTCTGCTGTGCAGCAAAGCGAATCAATTATACGTATATATATATCCACTCTTTTTTTAGATTCCCTTCCCATTTAGATCACCGCAGAGCACTGAGTAGAGTTCCCTGTGCTATACAGTAGGTTGTGTGAGTGTGTTTTAAGGCTCCATTTCAGTCATCTCAGCTGCTTTTTCCAGACCCCTGCTTAGGTCATCTCAGACCTGGGACCTGGGACCTGAGACCCTTTTCTGCAGTGCTTGCACCTGGACAAACGGCTCCTGGAGCAACAAAATATAAAGAAACTATAAGGGACTAAAAATAACTGCATTCATGTGCAGTTTGGGCAAATTATGGACAACAAGACACAAAAAGACCAAAAACCCAACTGCCACTTCTGAAGAGCTGGGAGCAAAAAAGCAGGGTACCGCGCATGCCCCCTGCACACAACACCACCAAAGTGGAGGGCAGACCCCTTAAGCCACCCCTCTGGCCTGACCCCTGGACACACCCCTACCCAGCTCACCCCTCCTCAGGGAGCCACCAAGGGAAACTGTTACTTGTTCTCGCTCCCCCATGCTGCAGCAGGAACCCCAATAAAGCCTTGCCTGAATTTCTTGTCTGGCCTCTTATCAATTTCTATTGATTAAGGAGGCCAAGAACACTGGTCGGTAACAACTCTGGGGGCTTGATTACCTTGGGCAGGTGTGGCCTCTGTCTTCCAAGTCACATGGTCTCTTCAGTCACCTCCCATGGTTTATGTAGTTAGCTAACTTTGCAGGTACCTGTGTTTCCCAGGATGATGTTTTTCCTTCTCTGCCCACTTGTTTTTGACATATGAAAGGCAGGTTTTAATTTTTATTTTATTTATTTATTTAATAAATTTATTTATTTATGTTTTATTTTTGGCTGCGTTGGGTCTTCGTTGCTGCGTGCAGGCTTTCTCTAGTTGCGGTGAGCGGGGGCTACGTTTCGTTGCGGTGCGCAGGCTTCTCATTGCGGTGGCTTCTCTTGTTGCGGAGTATGAGCTCTAGGCGCGCAGGCTTCGGTAGTTGTGGCTCGCGGGCTCTAGAGCGCAGGCTCAGTAGTTGTGGCATACGTGCTTAGTTGCTCCACGGCATGTGGGATCTTCCCGGACCAGCGCTCGAACCCGTGTTCCCTGTATTGGCAGGTGGAGTCTTAACCACTGCGCCACCAGGGATGTCCAAGAAAGGTACCTTTTTATTTTTTTATATATATTTTTAAAATATATTTTTTAATTTATTTGGCTGCGCCAGGTCTTAGTTGCGGCACATGGGATCTTCATTGCCGCATGCAGGATTTTCTTTGCCGCACGGGAGATCTTTAGTTGTGGCATGCAGGATCTAGTTCCCTGACCAGGGATCAAACCTGGGCCTCCTGCATTGGGAGCGTGAAGTCTTAACCACTGGACCACCAGGGAAGTCCCTGAAAGGCACCTTTTTAAAACATTGAGGGAGTTCCCTGGTGGCCTAGTGGTTAGGATTCGGCACTTTCACTGCGGAGGCCAGGGTTCAGTCCCTGATCAGGGAACTGAGATCCTGCAGGCTGCGTGGCATTGTCAAAAGAAAAAAAAAAATTGAGGTTATAGTTTATGTATAATATTTTATAGGTTTCAGGTGTATGACGTGATTCACAAAATTTAAAGATTATGCTCTATTTATAGTTATTATAAAATATTGGGTATATTCCCTGTATTGTACTATATATCCTTGTAGCTTGTTTATTTTTCTTAGTAGTTTGTACTTCTTAATCCCCTACCCTTGTGAAAGGCACCTTTTTATATTCTTTGGCTTCCACACTCGCATAATTTAGATGCTACTGGAGAAATTAAGGTGGCCAAATGAATTGGTGGATGAGGCTTAGTTTCTGGAGTCCTGGGCTAGAACTGCCATGTGGTCTCATTAGAGGAGGTGTGTAGTGAGGCCACAAGAAACATCCAGGACCCCTGGGTCTAACCTTGAATCTTCCCCTGGAGACTGTGTGACCTTGGACTAGTCCCTCCCCATCTCTGGCCTATAGTTCCCTTGCCTGTATCATCAGGGTGTTGTGCCAGCTGATTTAAGATTCTGTGATTCACATGGCTGCCTTGTGGGGCTGCCTTGGGCGGCTGCCCTAGGGGTAACTGGTGACAGGGCTGTGGTCACCTTGACTTTTCACTGGGGCTGACCCTGCACTGGAATAGGGCTCCTCCAAGTCTGCCTCAAGGGGCTACCCAAAGTGGATGAACTCATGGGAAGATTATCACTCTCCCTTGAAGTCCTCCTGGTTGCATTACCTTCTGAGGTGAAGGAAGAGTGACCTCTCCTTCTGAGGGATGTGTTTCTAGAGAATTGGTCCTGTAGGCATTTGCAGGGTTCTTTCTTCTCAAAGGCAGATGCCACTCCTAGGTTAGTGACTACCCTTTTACTTTGTCCAGTCACCTTGGAAAAAGCAGTCTGAGGCCAGCGGGAGTGAGACCTTGATTTATGGAGGTGCTCTTGGTGCCAATGGGCCCACGCGCCCTGTAGTCACATCATTCCTGGGCTTCATGGGGATTTGGGGAGCTCAAATTTATGGAGAAATAAATTCCTGAGCAGCTGTACCTCCGCCCTGAACTTTGGGATTCCAGAAAGGCACAGCTACAGGAGGACTTAGAGATTTTCATGGCCTGCTCCTGACGTATCTTCCCAAGGTGTCTGTGATAAGACCCAAAGTTATTTGGTTTGTTTCCACTTGTCTAGCTAGTGAAGTACTGCTTTTCGCCGGTTAGCTAGAGGCTTTATGTTTATTCTGAACTTCAATCACTCACTAATGTGTTTACATAAGCAGTCTCCTTTAGTCCTCATAACAACTTTTTTTGGGGCTGGCATAACTAACTCCATTTTACAGACTTCAGTCTTTGGATAATGAGAAAGCTGAACAATTATGGGTGGGGATCTTGCTTCAGGACCTCTTTCTTCTCCAAGGGCTGGAAATTAAAAATTAAAACCAAAAAGCATAGAATCAATTGTCATTTGTACACTCAACTATGTTTTGAGTGTCTTGTCATTTAGGGCAACCAGACTGGATTCCCTCCAGGCAGAGGGCTAAGGAAGGTTGAATTTAGGGGGGAAAATACCTGATGATTTTATAGCCTGGGAGATTTTTGTCTCTGAGAAAAACTCACTCCACCCCAATAGATCACTGTGCTGGGACTCAGGGGCCTTCTCATCCAAAATTCAGAATTTATTTGCCTTCGACTAATGGGCCATCGTCTTCCATCTCTCTGGCTGACCCTCTCTCGTTTCCAGCCATCTTCTGAGCATTTCCACCTGGGGTCCCAGTGGCCTCCAAGACTGGCCCCTCCTGTCTCATCTCTCCCTGTGATAAAACCAGCTCTGTTCCCCTCCTTGTTCCTCACCTCCAAGCCTTTGCTCACTTCCATAATGGGATCTGGGGTGCCATTTCCTCCTTTTCTACGTGGCCAATTCCTCACCATTTAAGATTCAGCTCCAACTTTCTCCTCCCTAGGAAATCACCCCTTGACCACCTCCATCGAAACATCCTCTGCATCTGCCATCCATGTACATAACACCTGGTTTAACAATTACCCATTTATATGTGTGTCTCCCCAGACTGTGGGCATTTTGAGGGCATGGCCTATTCACTTTATTTTCCTTGTAGAACTTATTGCTATCTGCAAGTTTGTTTTTAATTCTTTACGAATATATTTATCATCTGAACTTCTCACACCAGAGGTCAAGAACTATGTCTATCTTGTTCACTGTTGTGTCCCCAGAGCCTGGCACAGTGACCGGGCACCCAGAAGGTGGCCAAAAAACATTTAATGAATGAACAAATTCGTCTTTGTCTCCAAAGTGCTTGGCTTGGGACCTAGCACATAGTAGGTATGTAGTCAATATTGGTTGAAGGAAGGAGTCAATAAAAACAAAGAATAAGCTGTCCCTGTTCCTTGTAGAAGGTGAAAAGAGAGATGGGGTTAAGGGTGGGTTGTGTGGGGAGAAGGGAGCCCAGTGGAGACCCAGGCAGCTTTAATCTCTGGGCCAGGACTAGTGCAAGGTGAGTGCATGGAATTTAAGATGGTCAAAAAACTCGGTTCGTTAAGATAAGTAATATTTTAGTGCACTATTAAAAAATGCAAAAAAATTCATGATGAGCAAAACATCAAAATTTTAAGTAAAGGAAGTATTCTCCAAGAAAAACCAGAGAACTGAGTCAGTCAGGGGAACTGGGAGCAATCAGCCTGGTTCCTTTTTGTCCTGGTGAAGACCAGAGACTACTCTTCCTTTACTTATTTTCAGTAACTTCTCCATCTTGTCTTCGTCTTGCTAACCCGTTTGTTTCCCTGTAGTTAGCATTAGAGACCTTTTAGGATACGTCAAGAGGGTTGGGTGCTTTTGCAGGGACCAGAGTGAAGGAAGGAGTGAGCCTGGGTGGGCAGGAATGGTGGAGGAAAGGGATGGTGGTGATCACAGCCCAGGCCTCCACCTGGTCCAGCCCTCTGATCTATGGGGGGGTGGGGGGAGGTGGGGAGGTGGAGGGAGGGGGAAAGCAGGACACCCTTACAGAGAGGCTGGGGGCTGAGTCACGGTAGGAGACAAAGTTAGACAGAAGGGACTCCTTCCTTCCCTTCAGCTGTGGAAAGAGTCCCTTCTGTGGATCAGTGTGAGCAGGTCCACCACCACTGTGAGATTTGCAAACATCTGGGCTCCTCCAAGTATATCCCAGCTCTCTGCCTGGGGTATTTTGCTTCCAGGGAGCAGAGTAATTCGGCACCGTGGGGCTCTAGGGAGAAGAGGAGGCGAAAACTGTCTCCCAGAATTGGAATAGACATAGTTGGTAAATCAAAATGCTTTCGGGCTGCCTGGCCCCGATTTCCTCCAGCCCCTGCCCCAGCCCTGCCTGTGCTTGCTCTCAGAGAAGCCCTTCTCCCTCTGCTAGATCACTCCGTCGTCATCTTTACTATTGTTCAAGATGCCAGTGACAGTGATAATGGGGCTGTTGCTGCTACTGCCTCTGCTGGTAGTAGCTGCCACATTTGGAAGACTTACTGCGTACCAGGCCCTCTGCAGAGCAGTTTGGGTGCATTTTCTCTCTCTGATCATTACAGCAACTTCACGAGGTAGGGGTTTTTGTCCTTTACAGTTGAAGCAACTGAGCCTCAGAGAGGGTCAACAACTCACCCTAAGTCACACAGCTAGGAGGTGAGCATCTTCTGTTAGGGGGATGGCTGGGCTATGGACATGCCCCCAAGGCCCATGGGAACACAGTGGTTGCAGCCCCTCTGGTTTACCTGCAGAGGGCGCCCCTGCCTTGCAGAACTGCCCAGGGCTCCCTACCAGCCCTTTCCAACCTGCCCTTAGAAAGGGCTTATCTAAACCTTCTCCCTTCCACCCTCACTATATAATTAGACTTCTCAAAATATTCTGTCTGAGTGGGATGGGGACAATCATATGCTACAAACTTCTCCAGTTTCATGAGCAGTCTCTATGAACTCCCGGAGCAAAAAAGTCACAAGCCACCCCCATTCCAGACGGGGCTGCGTTTCACACAGCTGAAGTCAGCTCAGCTGCTGGGACTTAGCAAGTGGCCTGAGGCCTTCTGGGGACTGCCACGTTGGTGGACCCTATAGCACCACACACACACAAACAAATTAGAGCTCACCCACACTGCTAACCTCTGTCTCGCTCTCATCTGCCTGCCACATCACCAGCATACTCTCAAATTAGCAGTTAATTTGGTCCTCTCGTGTGTGGGTGTGTGCTTTTTAAACACAGTATGTGATAAAACTCCCTTTCCAGCTGAATCTGAATTTTGAACACCCCTTTGTATCAGAGACAGAACAATGTAAATGAAATGCAAAAAGGGAATGGTGGTTAAATTTCATTTGTAATGGCTAGATATCGACTCAGTGAAAGCAAAAGAAGTCAGAGGGATACAGAATATTAAAAGCAAGTTGACTTTCCAGAGAGGCAGGGAGATGGAATGGTTAAGTATGCAGTCCTTTGGGAGGTTCAGATCCTGTTATATCAGCCATTTATTTTTATTTATTTATTTATTTATTATGGAGATTTTTTTCTTTATTGAGAAACTTAAGACTTGGGTACGTCAAATAAAACCAATTTCTGGGGGGAAAAAATCAAAACTCACAATAGAAAAAAAAAAGTTAACATTGTCTGGGCCATATCAGAACCCAGAGAATATATTCTTTTAATTGAAAAATTCTAGGCACGTCATAATTGACCTTTTGATACAAAATGACCTATTAAATTTGCAATTTGTGGTTCTTGGTGTTGAAGTCCATAGGACAAGCTAGGAAGTCTTCAAACCTTGGGCTGAATTCCATGAGGGCTTATTTGGCTTGTGAATCGTTTTGTCCTTGTCTAAGAGGCAGCAGCAGCGACAGCGCCCACCTTCTGGGCACCTTCTTTCTTGGCATGATGAGCCTGTAGGACCGCCACAGCTTCCTCCACGTGGGAGCGGAGAGACTCGGGGGACTCCAGCATGTGCAGCAGCTCCGAGCTGTCAATCTCCAGCAGCATCCCCGTAATCTTCCCGGCCAGGTTTGAGTGCATCGTCTGGATGAGCAGGAACAAACGTTCACCCAGCATCTGCTTCTGTTCCTGGGTGGGTGCTGCGGCCAGCATGGCGGCGGTCAGCGGCTCCTGCCCCTGCACATGGACCGCAGGCTGGGGTGCCTGCAGGGGTCGGATGGCAGGGTGAGGGCTGCGGACACCGGAGGCGTATTTGTAAGGTGCAACAGCCCGAGGAGCAGTGACAGCAACAGCAGCACGAAGCGCTAGGTTCTGCACAGCTGCAGAAACACCTCCAGACTGGCAGCTGTCAGTCGGCCCTTGCTGGGCGGCACCAGCCCCACCAAAGTCCATAGCCAAGCGGTCTGGGCACTCAGATCCGACTCTCTGAGCGGTAGTAGGGAGGCCGCGAGAGGCCAGAGCATTACCAGTTGGAGCCAGATGGCGAAGAGCTGGACGAGACCCAGACTGGCGTATAGCACTTGGCATTCCTTGGAAGCCTTGAGGTCTCCCCCCTTGCTGCGGCGTGGATTAGGCCTCATCTGTGCTAACTGGTTAGGTAATACGGAGGTCTTCCCTGGGCCTGTGCAACTGCTGGCACAAAGTAGCCCCCAGCTGCTGGAAATGATTTAAGATGGCATTGGCGGGGACTGCTCTCAGCCTGGCCACCCGCTGCATATACTGGTTGGTCAGCTGAGCCTTTCTCTCTTCCTTTCTCTGGGCCAGGGCGACATACAGTGGCTTGAAGCCCATGATGCGTCCGTTCATCTCCGTGACTGCTTTGGTTGCCTCTTCAGGGGATGAGAAGCAGACAAAGGCAAACCCTTTGCTTCTCCCATCCTCCAGCGTCACCTTAGCACTGCTGATTGATCCAAAAGGACAGAACTTTTTCCTTAACTTAACTTCTCATCATCAATGGTGTCATCCAAGTTCTTAATGTAGAGATTCACCTCCTGACAGCGACTAATTCTCTCCTGTTTCAGCTGTTCAAATTTTCGCTTTAACTCGGCCTGCCGTTCCGCTTTCTTCTGTGCATGGCCGACGAAAATGACTTTCCCACTGATTTCTTTTCCATTCATCTCTTCCACGGCCTTATTGGCATCCTTGTGTTTTTTGTAACTCACAAAGCCAAAGCCTTTGGATTTCCCACTAGGATCTCTCATCACCTTGACACTTAGAGTCTTACCAAACTGGCTGAATAGCTCTTTCAGACTCTCATCATCCACCTCTTCCCCAAAGTTTTTGATATAAACATTGGTGAATTCCTTGGCTTTGGCTCCAAGCTCAGCTTCCCACTCTTTTCGATACTTGAATCTGCCCACAAACACTCTGCGGTCATTGAGGAGCATGCCGTTCATCCTCTCGATGACCTTGTCGGCAGCCTCCTGGGTCTCAAAGTGGACAAAGGCATAACTCTTAGAGCCGTTCTCATCACACACTGCCTTGCAGGACAATGTTTCCAAAAGCAGAAAAAGTATCATACAGTGCCTTGTTATCTATAGATTTGTCCAGGTCCTTGATGAAGGTATTTCCCACACCAACTTTTCTCAAAGAGGGATCCCTCTGAGCTCACATGATATGGATTGGCTTTCCCTTAATCACATCAAAGTTCATGGTATCCAAGGCCCGCTCCGCGAAAGCTGTCTGCTGGAAGTTGATGTAGGCATAACCCAGGAAGTGGTGGGTGAGCATATCGTGGCAGACCCAGATGGACAGCACAGGCCCTGCAGGACTGAACTTTTCGTTCAGCATGGCCTCGGTGACGTCCGAGTACAGGTCACCCACGTACAGGGAGGCCATGGGGTAGCTGCTGGCCGCAGCGTTCATCTCCCCACCACCCTGAGCCCCGCCAGGAGGACTTCTTACAGGGACCACACAGGACAAAGGGGGCTCCCCTCCGAGGCGTGGCCGGTGCCGCGGCTCACAGGTGGCAGTGACGCTCAGAGAAGCTGGAGTCGGCTCCGAGGGGAGGGCCGGAGAGGAGTCCGGGGACGGCTCGGACGAGACTGCCAAACCGCAGACAAAAGGCTCTCAAAAACAGGGCTTCCCTGGTGGCGCAGTGGTTGAGAATCTGCCTGTCAATGCAGGGCACACGGGTTCGAGCCCTGGTCTGGGAGGGTCCCACATGCCGCGGAGCAGCTGGGCCTGTGAGCCACAACCACTGATCCTGCGCGTCTAGAACCTGTGCTCCGCAGCAAGAGAGGCCCTGATAGTGAGAGGCCCGCGCACCGCAATGAAGAGTGGCCCCCGCTCTCTGCAACTAGAGAAAGCCCTCGCGCAGAAACGAAGACCCAACACAGCCAAAAATAAATAAATAAATACAATTCAAAAGGCTCTCAAAAACAATATGGCCCTCCCTGGGAGTTTGTAATTTTCAGCTGCCCTGGTCTGGAAGCTACCAATTTCAAAAAATGAAAAAAATTAAAACGGGGACTGTCCTCCAAATTACAAAAATTCTTCCAGAGGTAACCCCGTGGTGCCCACGGTGGCCACCGGAACGTGCGTTTCTCTATAAATATAGGCCTCGGGCTCCCGGCGGTTTAAGATTACAGCAGCCGGGGGAAGAGGGAAACCAAATACTTGTCGGTGCCCACTGGGCAAGCGCGGGGCGGCTGGAGCGCGCAGCCGCCTGCCACGCCGGGCAGGAGAAGGGCTGCGCGGACACGTGGAGCGCGGAGACCGGCGCGCTGGGGGCGAGGGCGGCAGGCGCGGGGCTGCCACGCTGCGCGGCGGGGCGGCGGGCGGAGGCGCGTGAACACGGGCACGCAAGCGGCTCACCACTGCACCGACGGACGGGGACCGACGGACGCCTAGGTGCGGCGGCGGCGGCGGCGGGCAGGCCGGAAGCGTGCAAAAGTGACTGCCCCGCGGGTCCTCCGAGGAGGATTCGCTCTTTTTTTTCCTTTCTTTCTTTTCTTTTAAGATTAAAACAAATTTTTTATTTATTTATTTTTGGTTGTGGTGGGTCTTCATAGCTGCGCGCGGGCTTCTCTGGTTGCGATGCGTGGGCTTCTCATTGCGGTGGCTTCTCTTGTTGTGGAGCACGGGCTCTAGGTGCACGGGCTTCAGTAGTTGCGTCACATGGGCTCAGTAGTTGTGGCGCACGGGCTTAGTTGCTCCGCGGCATGTGGGATCTTCCCGGACCAGGGCTCGAACCTGTGTTCCCTGCATTGAAAGGCGTATTCTTAACCACTGTGCCACAAGGGAAGTCCTTTTTTTCTTAAGATTTTTAAAGTGTTTCTGGGTTTTTTTTTTTTTTTAAATCCTTTTCTCTTTTTTTTCTTCAGGCTGCTAGGCCCGAAAGCGGCTGAGGCTGCGGCGACCCGGGGCTGAGAGAGGACAGCCATTTATTACGTGACCTTCAGCAAGTTACTTAACCTCTCTGTGCCTTAGTTTCCTATTGTGTAAAACGGGGGAAAAAAATCATAGTCATCTTACAGGGAGGAGGAGAAAATGAATTAGTATCTGTAAGGAGCTATCAATTTTCAACTGGTGGTGGGAAGCCCAGCTGGGGGGAGAAAAAAGGTAAAAGAGAACTGTGAATTATTAGGAGGAAGAGATTATGCTAATCAGGATGGAAAGACTTCAGCATAAATAAGATGTCAAGGGTTTCAGGCAGCTTTAAAAACTTATTTAAAAGTACATATGTAATTAAATTCTCACTGTGTAAAAATTTCAAGCAACACAGATAAATTTTAAATCCCCTCGGTCACGCTTCTTTTCCCAGAGGTGATTACTATTGTCAGTTTCATGGGATTTCTCCCATACCTTTTTCTTTGCATGTGTATACACATATATGTTTCTATAGAAATCCATGGCTTTGCTTGACTTTTTTTTTTTTTATACCAACATCAAGTGCTCTGTCTTGGAGCTCTTTCCATGTCAGTACACATAGATCTATTTCATCTTACATGCTGCAAAATATATAAATGGGATGTACCATGGTTTGATCATTCCTCAGGTAGTTTCTTTTTTTTTTAAATTTTATGTTATGTGTATTTTTAAAAAATATTTTATTTATTTACTTATTTATTTAGTTGTGGCAGGCGGGCTCCTTAGTTGTGGCATGCGAACTCTTAGTTGCACATGCATGTGGGATCTAGTTCCCTGGCCAGGAATCAAACCTGCGCCCTCTGTATTGGGAGCACGGAATCTTAACCACTGCACCACCAGGGAAATCCCTCCTCAGGTAGTTTCTTAATAGCAACAAAGAAATATATGTTACTGTCCTCTTTCTAAAATACAGGATTGGTCATGTGACTGCAGCAGCCCAAACCTTCAGGGGGTTTCCATTGCTCAAAACCTAGTATTTCCAGTATGACTTCAGTCCATATCTTTGCCATTATCTATGATCATCATTTCTCAAGCTTGTCATATACATACACCCCTTTGTATCCTTGCTCAGCTTGGCAGCCTTTCCTCCCTTCTCTGCCCAGTCATGCGTTCCTGCGTTCATTCAACAGTCTAGCCCAGATGAACACCAAGGCCACCCTTGGTCACTCCCCTAGTTGGAAATAATTGTGTGTATGTGTATGCACGTGTGTGCACGCGTGTATGTATGATTCCACAGCTTTTGTGCCTTATTCATTCCTCCATTCAGCAAATATTTATCAAATGTCTATTCCATCTGTTTGCCTCTTTGTTCTCCTGTCTCCCTGACTCTCTCAGTTCCTTGAGGGATGAGATCATGTCTCAGACACAGGGTTTTCAGGGAGAAGAGACATCCTGGTTTGCTCAGCATGGTTCCAGTTTTCATCTGTTAAACTGGTAGAATTATTAGTAGTGCCCCCTTTTATTCTGGTTTAGATGAAAAATTATATGATCACTCTAGTTTTACACACAATAGATGCTTACAGTAATATTAACAAAAAAGAATGAATGGGTGGATGAATGAATATGATTTACATTTCATGATTTTGAGATGTCATCTGACTCCGAGCGGACGACTTGAGAGCATATTCTGTATTATGTAGAAGTTATTTCACTTTGGGCTCTATTGCCTTTGAAGGGTTTATAGGAATCCTATAATCTCCAGACACTTGCTTGCAGGTAGCAGGTGTTCTCGTTATAAGATTCGAAATAGTTCATCTAGTATGCTAAAAAATGACAAGTGCAGAGGCAACATTTATGAAGAAAAGAATGATGACTCATTGAACTTGGGTTAGAAAGTTGTTCCTAAGGTGAGGTAGTCAAGAGCAGGGGTTCAGTGGGTGAGCTCTGGAATCAGACCACTTGGGTACAAATCCAGGTTCTGCTGCTTCCTGCTGTGTAAACTGGAGCAAGTCACTTCCTCTCTGAGCCTCAGTTTCCTCATCTATAAAATGGGGATAATTCTCATAGCTTTGTTGTGAGAATTAGATGAGATGATGAATGTAAACTATTAGGCTGAACCATATGAAATCATCTCTATTTGACCCTTGTGACCTTTAAAAATGGCATTTCATATAGTTCAACCTGGCAGGTGCCTGGCAGGTAGTCAGTGTTTGAGAAATGGTGGCTATTATTACCTCATCTGATTGGGCTATTTCTGCTTCCATTGCCTAGCTGAACAGGCGTTTCATTGTTTTATTCAAAACATATTTGCTGAGCACTGACTATGTGCCAGGAATTGCCATCGGAGGAAAACAAAGCAGTCCTTTTAAAGGTATCTTTTAACACTTCAGTGGCAGAGAAGTGTGTGAGTAGGGCCCTAGAATGCCGGTCAGAGACTGTCCTTAAAGGGTCATCATGGGGTTTACCCATGACTGTGATAAAGTGAGCCTTAGCTTGCAGACCGTGAGGGGCTGAGGCAAAAGCAAACTGAACTGGGTAGTTTGCTTAGAGACTAGCTGGAGACCAGGCCTTTGCTTTCTCAGAAATCAGGGCTGAACCGGAGCCCAGGTGGCTGGGGGGTGAGGCATAGGTAAAAAACCAGATTGCCACATCAGCCAGGCTTGAGACAAGGCTGCAGAGCTGAGCTTTCTGCCTGGACATGTCTTTTTGTGGTAGTCCAGCTAGAGGAAAGATTCCACATGCTGCCATGTGGTGTCACCGCACTATATTGAGTTACCAATAACATTGTCGTCAGTCCCCTGGAGCTGATGCCACTTGGGCAAGGATCCTGGATAAGTCCCACTGGGCAGGCAGAGTTCATCCCTGGCTGCTCTTTTGTTTAGGGGGGAGGGATCCCACTCCCACAGGCTTTTGGCTGTGTCAGGGTCTGGATCAGATCCTATCTGGAATGAAGGGGCTGAGATAATGGGGACCCCAACTCCCCTCACCTGGGAACCAAAGACATCTTACATTAAAATGCAGAATCAAGTTGTATCCCAGGGAATGATGAGGGAAAAGAGGCTAGAGGTGTGGGAGTTATGTTTTCCCTTTCCAAGGGGCTGGTGGGGGTTCGCTTCCTAAAGTGGGCAGAGGGGACTTGGCCAAAGGCACTCCCCTTGCCAAGAGAGAGCTCAGTACTGGTAACGTGGAAGCAGCCACGGTTCAGGCAAGAGGACCTTCTGAAGGGACAAGGCTCTGTACACCAGGGCCAGGGAGGGCCGATGTCTATCTTCTGTCTCTCTCTCTGGTATTATAACAATCAACTTTTAGGAATTCCCTGGCAGTCCAGTGGATAGGACTACTCTGCACTTTCACTGCTGAGGGCGCGGGTTCGATCGCTGGTCGGGGAACTAAGATCCCGCAAGCTATGTGGTGCAGCCAAAAACAAAAACAAAAAAACCCACAATCAACTTTTGTTAGCATTGCAGTTGGCCTAGCTGGATTCTGGGGATTTAAGGAATGTACCTATTTCTATAACTGGGACTCAGCCTGGTAGAGAGGATTCTACAACTGCGCCTTCCAATATGGTAGCCGCTTGTGGCTATTGAACACTTAAAATGTGGCTAGTCTTAAGAGAGATGTGATATAAGTACAAAACATATCAGCTTTCAAAGACTTACTACCAAAAAAGAGAACGTGAACTATTTCATTAATATTTAAAAATTTTGGTTACCTGTTGAAATGATAATTTGGATATACTGCAATAAAGAAGACATTATTAAATTAACTTAACCTGTTTTTCACTTTTTAAAATGTGGCTACCAGGAAATTTAAATTACATCTGGGGCTTGCATTTTATTTCTTTTCTTTTCTTTTCTTTTCTTTTTTTTAAGGGGATGGGGAGCTCTCTGGGAACTCTTGTTTTGTTTTACAAATTTATTTATTTATTTATTTATTTATGGCTGTGTTGGGTCTTCATTGCTGCGCACGGGCTTTCTCTAGTTGCAGCGAGCAGGGACTACTCTTCATTGCGGTGTGCTGGCTTCTCATTGCGGTGGCTTCTCTTGTTGCAGTGCACGGGCTCTAGGTGTGTGGGCTTCAGTAGTTGTGGCACGTGGGCTCAGTAGTTGTGGCTCGCGGGCTCTAGAGCGCAGGCTCAGTAGTTGTGGCGCATGGGGTTTGTTGCTCCACGGCATGTGGGATCTTCCTGGACCAGGGCTTGAACCCGTGTCCCCTGCACTGGCAGGCGGGTTCTTAACCACTGTGCCACCAAGGAAGCCCCTTGCATTGTATTTCTATTGGAAGGTGCTGTTCTAGACTTCTCAGGGTGACTTTCAGCAATCCTGAGGTGAGTGAGTGGCCAAGATGTGAAAACACCAGCAGGATGGGTTTAACACACCAGCATCCCTTGGGGAGTCTCAGAAATAGGTGCGTCAGGAAAACCCCATAGAAGATTGGCTTGGGCCACATTAGTTGGGTATAAAAGGGAAGAATGACCTCAGAGGGCTGGACCCACGGGCTGAGTCCAGGAATAAGAGAACTAGTGATTTTCATTTTGCAGTGGCCTTTGAAAATGGCTGCGTCAGAACCTCTGTCCAGAAACCTAAGATGGGGCTGAGGGGTAAGAACCCCCCAGGTGCATTCCAAAGTGCTTGGAAGTGGCTTCTAGGTGTAGCAACCAACTAGGTGGTTCTATTTTAGAGCCTCGGGGGTTTGTTCACAAAGACCTTGTTAGATCGTGGCTATGTTGTATGGATTTTATACCATGGGTCAAATCATAAATACCCACGTGCAACAATTCCATATTATTATGGAATTGATATTATGATATATATTGTGATATATATTGATATATTATGAGAACATGATATTACTCAGAGCAGTGGACACAGTCGGTGCTCTGCCCAGATCCTTTTCTGGCCCATTCCCCAGCTC
This sequence comes from Balaenoptera physalus, assembly GCF_965194825.1. Classification (NCBI taxonomy): domain Eukaryota; kingdom Metazoa; phylum Chordata; class Mammalia; order Artiodactyla; family Balaenopteridae; genus Balaenoptera; species Balaenoptera physalus. Next base: position 183,478,180 of record NC_138882.1, on the reverse strand, counting down.
TTGTGACTCTGCTGCTAAAAACTACAGCTGTGGGGAATTCCCTGGTGGTCCAGTGGTTAGGACTCTGCACTATCACTGCCGCCAAGGGCGCGGGTTCAATCTTTGATCAGGGAACTAAGATCCTGCAAGCCATATGGTGTGGCAAAAACCAAAACAAAAAACAAAACTACAGGTGGATGATTGCCCGTGGGCTACGGGTGCCCCCCTGCCTGTTCGGAGAGCCAAAGTCCCCTTAGCTAATGACCGACTCGTGTAGGTACACGAAACTTGGCCTCCAGATGGAACAACTGAGCTGCCACTTATGCCCTAGAGCTCTCCTGTGACCAGGCTGAGGCTACATCTGAAATCACACTCTTGGCTTCTTCCCGTTCCTGGTCCTGTTCCCTCCACTCCCTGGTTTCTCCTGGAGGCTCTTCCTTAATAAGTCACTTGTTCCCAAATGCTCACCTCAGGGTCTGCTTTTGGGGAGCCCCACCAGAAACACTGTCAGACTTTATTGTGGGTGTTGGTCTTGACCTTGGGTGGTGGCCATTTGATACACACCTACTGAATGCGTGTGGGATTCCAAACCCTTGAGATACCCTTGCTGAGAGCCCTGACCCTGTGTGCAGAAGGGCAGGGGCTGGAGGACCAGGAGAGGGCCTGCGTATGGCCTGCCTCCTTCCAGGCCGTGGCCGTGAAGCAACCATGAACATCACACCAACAGCCACATGACTTCCCCTCTGACCGTTTATTTTCTTGCTGTTTACTCAGGTTCTTCCCCAAACATCTTTTGATCTCCAGCATGGCGTCTTGTCCAGAAAGCTGAAACTGTGCCCCACTTCTTGCCATCTTCATGATACCCCCTGCTCTCTTATACAAAATATTTCAAAATAAAGATTGAAACAGGAACTTAGCTGAGTTTTGCAACACAGAAGTGTATTCTAGGTCTACATTTATAGAAAGTGGTGGGTGGGGAAGAGTGATGAGTCCAGGGGGGACTGGGGGAGATGTCCACGCCAAGGGTAGTCACACGAGTGGGCAAGCAAGATGGGAATGAGTGAGTCCTGGGGGCTCCAGAATCATCAGAAGTTACTGACTTATTGATGGGGAGAGCCTTAGAAAAATCTAGAAACACACACTGTCTCCACCTGGGAAGCACTCACTTCCCTTTAAGGCAGACTAGAAAAAAATGAAAGAAAGCCCCAAAACCCACATTAACCAAACACACACACACACACACACACACACCCCAAAGTCTAAGTCTCCAGATAAACATCCACAAATAGGCACTTGGTGTCTTCAGCTCTGGGGTTGGAGAGATCTGGGGCTTTGGCTCCCAAAGGCAGGAGTCACTGTCCCCAAAGCAGGGGACAACAGCTTCTGAAGGCCCTGGGGTCTGATCTGTTAGGTGGTACTGGCCCAGCTGGATGGGAAGGAGGCCTGTTTAAAGAAGACCCAACTCCTGGAAGCTCTGTGTCCTGTGCATTTCCTGAATATAGCGAATAGAGCTATAGAGCACACCACTGAAAGGGCAAATGCTGGCCATTTAAGTGTGGGCATCTCAGGTTGGGAACTGACCGGCTCCATGAGGCAGGGGCCAGATGCAGTTTGCTACTAAACACTATGTCCTTGGGGCCCACCACTGTGCCTGGCACTTAGGAGGCATACAATATATGTTTGTTGAATGAGTGAATAATCCAAGAAGAAAATCCCATTCTCCAAGAATACAAATTTACAACCTTTTCATTGGTTATATATCAGTTCCTCTCTAACCCTCAAAGTGGAATTATAATTCACTTATTCTCCTGAATCAGCTGGCCTTAAAGGAATTTTTTTTAGCTGAAACTGAGTCTTTTCAGTTGGAGCCAGAGAATGAATCCGATTATGTCCAAATTAGAGGGTCTTCAGCAAATGCACTGAGAAACTTCAATGGGATAATCAATCCGTCTCTAAGGCCAGCAGCTGGCCCAAAACTGGCTGTTCAGGCTGGAGGTTAGGACAGGGTCTTTATGTGTTGGATCTGAGGTCTGGAGAGGAGGGGCAGGTCTTTAATTGTGTCCTGGGGGAAGGTCTGAGCCTGGCTGGTGGGGAGGAAGTCCTTGTCTAGCTGTCTGGAGAGACGGCATTGGAACAGGAAGTGGAGGCTGTGAGAGGAGGGAGGTCAGGGACTGGCCAGAGAATCAAGAACCCAGCAAGATAAGATGGATATGGCTCACCCTGGGGCATCTTTATACAGTGAACTCTCAGGCCACAAGGATGCTGGTGTGGGGAGAAACCCCCAAGCATCTGGGAGAGCCTGGGTCCATGAGAAAGAAGAAGCATAAGAATCTTGTAAACAGAGAAGGCTGCTCTGATAAAATCCACTTCCAGGGAAGGTTCTAAGCTCAATTACTGGCCCCTCAGGGAATCTAAGTCTAAGGAGGCTGGCCAACGGTGTCTACACTGCAGAGGGAAAGCCAAGGGGATCTGACAGAGGCTGTTAAGCAATGAATAATTGGGGGTGTCCAGGTGGCCAAGGGAGGTGAATTTCAAAGGATGATGACAGTTCAAGGTACACCTGGGGTTCCAGAATCCCTTTCCATGCCATCTACCTTGACCCACAAGGCATGGCTACAGGGACAACTGGTCATCCCAGAACCTCCTTCCCTTCTCCCCTCATTCAATTTTGGACAAGAGACTAAAGATTCTTTGGGGAAGGGTTTGGGTAAAGCGGTTTTTGTTTTGCTTTGTTTTTCACGTCAGGGCTATACAGACACTGGCCAAATGTCCAGCTTTTTTCAGGAAGGACAGCATGGAGGCTCAGGGGGTGACTTCGTGGACCCTGAGGCCCTTCGGAGGGAAGGCAAGGCGCAGATATCTCAAATCCCCTCCCACTTCCTGAAGGCCCCTCAATGGCGGCCTCCAGTGCACGTCAGGAAGGGGAATCCTCTGGGGGTGCGAAGAGTCTGGAGAACTCAGGGAAGGAGGGAGGTGCCCAGGCCCCTGTAGTGTGAACCCTGACAGTCAGATTTTCTCCTTCTCCTGATACGAGTGCCTGACTCAGCTTTGCTTGCTGAGCAGCCACTTCAAACACGGCGATCTTGAGTAAACACGTTGCCAGCCACACAACTGGGTGAAGAGCCAGGCCGCCTCCCCCCACCGAGGCTCCTTTCTTTTAGAGATCTTGATTGCTTTTGATAACTGACCATTTGGGCCACCTGCCTTTTTTCCTCTTTCCTCGCTTTAAATTCCCACTCTTATGCTTTAAATTCACCAATAAAGAGTGAGCCCTCGAAATCCTAGGCCCTCACCCTCAACTCCCATAAAAGCAGAACCCCAGTTCCGTGGGTTCTCTCTCTCTCTCCCCATGACCTCACTGTGTGGCCCCAGTTGTGCCAGGACCTGTAAGTAAAAATCAAACGAAAAGTAATAAACGTTTCCCCCCAAGTTTCCTGATAGTTATTGCTGAAGGGCATTTTGCAATCATAATAAAAACCACAAGCGTTGGTCCAGCCTCAACACTGGTTGCTGATGGGCTGTGACAGGCACACAACAGCCCCCTGCAGGTCAGGGCACCATGTGCCACCACTTGAAGGTGAAGGGCTTCCTGCGCACGTTGGTGCCGCAGTGCACCTCCCCCAGAAATTTGTGGTAGGCGGAGATGTCATCCACGAAGGTGCAGCAGAGGCCCAGGGGCTCCAGCAGGGAGCGCACATGTGTCTCCAGGCAGCACACCTCCTCAACCTGGGGCCCGAATGGCTTGGGGATGCCCAGGTCCTTGTTGAGCACAATCATGTTCACCTGCAACAGGGAGGCAGGGGCCACAGCCCCGTTTAGTGAGCACCTACTACGCCCCGCCCTGTTCTAAGCTCACTGAACCTTCCCAACAACCCTATGAAGTGGGGATTGTGATTATCCCCATTTTACAGATGAGGAACTGAGGCTCGGGGGTGCTAAGCAACTCATACATGGCAGAGCTGAGTGGAAAACCAGGCAACCCACCCCTGTATTATGTGTATGTCCATGCATGTGCATGCGGCTATATATGTACACATCAGCGTGTGCATTGCATGCATGCGTCTATGTGTGTTTTCATGTGTGTGTATGTGTGTATATATGTATCTATGTGTGTGTGTATGTGTGTTCTAACCTCCTTCTGTCACATAGAAGACTCTCCTCTATGATAACAAGAATCCCTCCTGTCTATAAAAGGCTTTTTAATTTACAAAACACTCTCCAATCTGTTAAAGGATCCCCCAGGACCCCAGGGGGCAGCTAGAATAAGGATATCACCCCAGAAGGGAATGAGGCCCAGAGAGGGCGAGTGCCTGGGGTGGGTGGGAGGCCACACAGCAAATCAGCCAGGACTGGGACCCGGGCCTCCTGATTGGACAGCCTCAGCCGAGGGGTCCCTCTGGATCTGGCTGCCCCTGACTGGCCTGGATGAGGTTTGGGGTCCAGAGCGCCTCACCATGTTTGGGAAGAAGGCTCTGGCCTGGCGGCTCTCGTCCATCTTGAAGAGGGCAGGCAGGTCGATGATGTCCTGCTCCGTCAGCCCCAGCTCCTTCTTGAGGATGTCGCGGTTCCAGTCCAAGCAGCGCTGGGCGACGGGGAAGAAGGGAGGGCAGGCGAGTGAGGGGACACCCCTGCCATCTTTGTCAACCTCACCCCTGCCTGCAGGGGACCCGGCACTCCAGGGAGAGTGTCAACCTCACCCCGGCACTCCAGCACGCGCCGTCCTCTCTGGCGCCCCTCCCACCAGTAATGGTAGTAATAAAGAGAACGAGAGAGAAGATTACAGAAATAATACTAGAAAACCACAGAAATAACACTAGTGAGGGCTCATTTACTGAGCACCACCTACTACAAGCCAGACCCTGTGCTAAGTGCTTGCTATGCAGTATCTCATTGAATCTTTAGGCTGTCCCGTGTGGTGAGAATAACAGTGACAATGATTTTGATTAATAATAATTAAAACTAATATGTACAAGAACCCTAAGTGTACTGTTCTAAGTGCTTTACATACATTACTTATTCAAGCCTCAACCTCATGAGGTAGACACTATTATTAGCCCCTTATTAGAGACTCTACCCAAAATGTAGAGTCCTTAGTGAGTTGCCCAAGGTCCAACTGCCAAAACGAGGGGACATGATTTGACCTGAGATCTACCCGATGACAAAAAAGGTCCACGGAGGGGAGTTACAAAAAAGTCAACTTTCAAATAGCCAGTGAGGCATTATGTGAACTTTGGGAAACTCTGCAGTTGCTTCTACAGCATCCACTCCACTCCTCCCCCTGAAATGTAGCAGCCAGTTATTGGGTTGGGTTGACTACACCTTGCCCTCCTGGTGACAGCTAATTAGTGGACCCTTGCCCCTGCCTCTTTGCTCCAGTGATTGGTTCAAGGATGGGCAATAAACCAGGATTAAGGGAATCAGTATATGGAATTCCCCTGGCTACAATAATTGGTTCAGGTTGGCACAATCAGAGTGAAATGCAAAGCTTTTGTTTAATTGTTGGGGGCACAGACCTCCCTCTTTGTGGATGGTGTGCTGGATGGATGTGAGACCGTGAACTGTTGCAGCTATACTCCTGTCATGAGGGCACCTGTAGAGCCCAAGAAGTGCAGAGAAATGGAGCTGGAGCCCTGATCAACCTGTGCCTGAAATCCATACCACTGCTGGACTTTCTACTCATATGAGTCAATTAAGCCATTTAAAAAAATCAGTTTGAGTTTTTAAATTTAAACTTGATACTCTAAATATGCCCATGCAGGGCTTCCTCGGTGGCACAGTGGTTGAGAATCTGCCTGCCAATTCAGGGGACATGGGTTCGAGCCCTGGTCCAGGAAGATCCCCCATGCCACGGAGCAACTAAGCCCGTGCGCCACAACTACTGAGCCTGAGTGCCACAACTACTGAAGCCCGTGCACCTAGAGCCCGTGCTCTGCAACAAGAGAAGCCACTGCAGTGAGAAGCCCACGCACCACGACGAAGAGTAGCCCCCGCTCGCCGCAGCTAGAGAAACCCCGCGTGCTGCAACAAAGATCCAAAGCAGCTAAATAAATAAATAAATAAATAAATAAATAAATAAATAAATAAATATACCCATGCAAATAAAGAGAGATCTAATTCAACTAAATATGACCCTTTTGACTGGTATCTACCTCTGGATACAATCTTTGAGATTTAGGGACTCAAAAGGTGGGATCCATCCATAGATAGAAAACTTCAGGTATCTCTGATCCCCTAAAACAAATAAAAATTCATGGCATGTGTTTACATATGAAATTTTCTGGAGAGCAGGTCTGTAGTTTTCATCATATTTTAATGAGTGTGGGTCTCCCCCCAATGCTGTGGGCTCTAGCCTTACAGAGCCCTTGGTTCTTTAGTACTGCCTGATAAACCTTCCTTCCCAGGTCTCCTGTCTGCTTCTAGCCTCCACTGACCTGCACATCCCAGCTTTGTCACCCCATTCAGCCACCAGTTTAGAGGCGTAAACCAGGAAGGCTGGACCGAATGCTTGTTGAGGCCCTTCCCTCTGTCATGTGCCCTGAATCCTTGGCCATTCCCTATGGAAGCCCCAAGGATGTGACAGGTGCCATTGGTCATAGCCGTGTCCCTCCCACGGGCCCCTGCCCCACCCTCACCTGGAAGTACTGGTTCTCCTGCACGAGGCTCTCATTGGACAGAATCTTGTTGATGGTGATTCGCTTGCTGCTCATCCCGCCCAAGCCTGTGGGGGTCAGAGGACAGGGGACAGTCTAGCTTTAGGTGTCCAGCCGGGGCGCTCCCCTTTGCCGAGGCCCCCAGCTTCTGGGCTAACTCTTAGGATGAGGGAGAGGGGCTGGGACAGGCTGGGGCACAGGAGGGCAACCCCTGGGGTAACTCCTTTCCCCAGGGTTGGCCATGTCACCTGGGCCAGGGAAGGGGTGGCAGCTGTCTTGTTCTCTCTCTGGCCAGAGGGTAGGGTGGCACAAGAAGCCTGCTTCTAAGGATGAGCAGCAGACCAGAGGGAGTGTGGCAGAAGCAGGATGCCAAGGGGTGTCACCCTTCCTGTTTTCCATACCTGCCTCATGCTTGGCCCTTGTCCTGGTCTATGCCTGCATCTGCCTCCTATTCCATCATGATGGCCCACGTGGCTTCTGGCTTGATTAGTGATACCTAATGCTCATGGAGCGCCTGCTATGTGGCAGGTAGTCTTCTAGATATTTACATGGATTAACTCAATAATCCTCCCCACATTTCTATAAGGTAGCTTCCAGCATTAAAGATGAAGAAATGGAGGCACAGAGAAGTTACATGACTCGTCCAAGGTCTTACAGCTAGTGGCAGAGCCCGTAAGCAGACCAGGCAGTCTGATTCCAGAGCCTAAGCTATTAACTCTTTTTTTCCCTGCCTGATGCTGGTCCACTGTGTTTCCTGGTCTTGTAGCTTGTTAGTGGCAAAGAGATCGGTGCTGTTGCACCCTGTACCTGAGCTGTCTCCACACCACCCCTTGGACCTATTTGTACAAAGATAATAGTTCCTATATCCTTATGGGTAGCTTTGAGGGGTTAATATAGAAAGAAGCCTCCAGAAAGTCAAGACTCATGCCTGCCAATCTAAAAAAAAATTTCCTATCAGTAGGAATTAAAAAATGACAGTGGTCTTAAGTTGGTCTTGTCCATCCCAGACACCAGTCACTATCAGGAATACTGCCTTTAGACATGGAGGGTGGTAATATATGTAAGTATCAACCAGCCTTAGGGATGCAGACTTCTGGGAGCAGGTGGATTAGAGGTGCCAACCTGAAAAGTGTCAAAAGGGAATGTAGGAAGAACACATAAGAAATTGTCATGGCCTCTCTAACCTGGCTCACTGTCTGCACCTGATCAGCTTTGTCTCTTTCCATGATTAATTTAAGAGCAAAGCTCATCCCAGTCTGTCTATCCCAGTTATGTGGATGTCTAAATTAAGCAGATGATTTCTCACTCCGGGACTGACGGTGATGATGTCTGACTGTACGTCACGTCTGTCGACTCCCACTTTTCTTCCTACCCCTCAAGTGCATTATGTATATTCTTCTCTATCTCCCTTCCGAAAACACAAGATCCTTGAACACAGATTGCGCGTCAATTTTGAACCATTTAACTCTCCTTGGGGTCTGGTGCCATTTGAAGTATACACTAGGTCCCAAAGAAGCACTACGCACTGTTGATGATCATAAGGGGCAGTGGGCAGCTCGATGGCCCCGTGGGCCACAGCGAGGGTCACAGAGTCCAGGGCTGCTTCCCAACACGGTGACCTCACAGCCCTGGAGCAGGCCGGATGTCCAGGAAGTGGAGCTGGGTGTTCAGGGACAAGGCACTCATCTGCCCTGTCCTCCCAAGGGTCCCTCTGGGGGCTCAGCTCCCTGCTCCCTGCAAAGGCCCTGCGGGCACTCACCTTTGAACATGATGGCCTCCCCATGGCCCTCCTTCTGCTTCTCTCGGAAGAGCTTGTAGCAGGCCGAGGTGCTGGCCATGAGCATCCGGAAATTCTGTGAGAGACCATCCAGAGGGCCAGTGTCAGCAGAGAGGAGGTGGCCAAGAAACGTGAAGAAGCCCCCACTCTCAGGACCCGGGGTCCCACCTGCATATTGTCTCAAGCCACTCCCTGCCGAGCAAAGGCCACCTGGCAGGGTTTTCTCTATTTCAGAGGACTATTTCTCACCCTTCCTGCTATAGAAATTCCTCCACCTCAGCAACGCCATCGAGTCAAAACTCAGAGTCAAAGGTGACCTTGGACCGAGAGGAAGAGCTTCTCCAAGTGGCCAAGAGGCCAGGCCATTTGCACCAAATTTCCAGGGTTTGAAGTTGCAGCCATTTCTTTTCACTTCTTGGGAAATGAAAGAACCTCTTTCCAGAGCCCCAAGCCCATACACCATTGCTCTCTAGAACATTATGGCCAGTACAGTAGCCACTAGCCCTGTGGGATTATTGGACACTTGACTTGTGGCTGGTCTGAGTTGAGATGTGCTAAGAGTAAAATACACACCAGATTCTGAACACTTAGTATAAAAAAAGAATGTAAAATCTCTCATGAATAATTTTTATAATGACTACATGTTGAGGTGCTAATATTTTGGATTTATTGGGTTAAACATTTACCTGCCACAGCAACAACGTACAAACCAGCTTCAGCCTACTTCCTTCTTCCTCTCTGCGGTCTGCTTCCTCTAGATACCCCTCTCTGTTGACAAGAGCTGGTAGTACAGGGGTTCTGCACTATCCTATTCACTCCAGCCTCAGGGGCCAGCTCACCTTTGTGCCTGGGATGGGGACGAATGTCATGAACTCATCTACATGGCCCACGGTCAGCCAGTCCGAGTAGAGCTCCACAGGTGCCTGCACCTGCTGGGCCTGCAGGAAGTCCCTCACCACCTTGGTCATCCTCCGACCACCAGACCTAGGGTGGGGTTGGGGAGGAGACAGTTCTTCAGAAGGTTGCCCACTGTGCCTGTCTCACCAGAGGGTCTGCAGGAGGAGTTCAGCGTTTAGAATCTAGCCTGGACCCAGAATAGCATTGGAGGAAAAGTCATGGGAAGGAGCCTGAGTTGCAGAGACCCTGGCACAGGCAGAAAGGTGTTTGAGCCCAAGGGGAAAAATGAGGAGTTAGCTGTAGCCATGGTCTGTGTGAAGAGCATAGCGCCCAGCCTTTGGCCGCTGAGGGTGTCAGTAGGTGTAAGAAGCCAGCTTCTGTGCTCAGGGATCCCTCATGGACTGCTGGAGGGGGCTAGGACACAGGCATGATTCCAAAATCTTCCCTAGCCTATGTACCTCTTCGCTGTTAACTTCTCAACTTCAATCATTTCAAGTGACACCTCTTCCAGGAAGCCCTTCCTGACTTCCACACTCCCAGACTCCCTGAGGTCTTCAATCTCCCCATTACCCTTATAATATAACCCAAAAACCTCACAGTGGCCAACAAATGCCTCACTGATCTGGCCCCTGCCTGTCCCTCCTACCTCATCTTCCTCCCTTCCTCCTTGTTCTGTTTGCTCTAGCCACATGCTAAACTTGTTACCAAGGTTTTGTCCTTTCTATTCTTTCTATCTGGAATGCTCCCTCCCTTTGATCTTCCCATGGCTGCTTCCTTCTCATCATCTGAGCCTCAATTCCAAAGTCACTTCCTCAAAAACACAAAAGCCAAAGTGCCCCTGCCCCATCACTCTTTATCATGTACCCTATTTTATATTCTTCATTGCACCTATTAGCACTCAGAAGTATCTTATTTATTTGCTGGCTTCCATGTTTATTGTCTATACTGCCTCCACCCCTAATGGAAAACTTCCCGAGAGCTGGGACTTTGTCTGTTTTGCTCAATGCTGTCTCCCCGCAGCCCAGAACAATAACTGGCACAGAGAAGACTCTCAATAGATATTTGTCTCTAAGAAGACCCCCCGTGAACTCCCCTAAGGGGGTTAGGGACCCCTCCTTGGGCTTCCCTGACTCTGTATCATTCTATCACTGTACACACCCTCTGTTTCATGTCTGTGATCTCCATCATCTCCTGGAAGGTGTGGGCTGGGCTTCATGTTTGGAACCTCATGTCTGACATAGGGCTTGGTGCTTGGCTGGTGCCTGGGAAATACCTGCTGAATGGATGAGTGACTGTTGAGTGGAGGGAGAAGGAGGGCAGGGTGAGCAAATGGTCACTGTCTGTGTCAGTGGCCTCCCACTGAAGGTAGAGAATCCCATGTGGCTTATAGGGACTTGGTGCCCAAATCCTGGCTGGTCCCATATGTGCAGGTTCCTGGCAGCCCTTTTGTGAAGTGAGGACCCACAGTACTCACTCTCTCCCCAGCAACCGCTCTAAGGAAGAATCTGCCTTCTCATCGACTGGTGGGTGACCTGGGGAGGTAGTGAAGGTGTTGTTGACAGGCCAGGGAGCCAGGGACTCAGGCTTTGGGGCAGAGCCATGTCTTCTCATGTGTCTTTTGTGAATGGGCACCCCCGAGGATTTGTTGGTGTGCTCCCACTGACCCTCTTTCGGTACTCCTTCTCTGAACTCCTTCATCCCTTCCCCACTTTCTTTATAATCTCGTTATATTCCCTCCCATTTTGGGAAGAGGGTTATTTATTTAGTTTTGTATTAGATCCTAATTCATACTAAGATGCAAAGGCTAACTTGGTTTTCTTTCCAAGAGTGTCTGTATCTTGTCAGAGAGTCATGGGAGAGGTTAATTCTCCCAGCCAATCACTCCATGTATGAGCAACCCAGTCTGCTCCTAAAGGGAAACAATAACTCTCCCTGCCCCCTGCCAGTGCCCACAGGCCCACCCTGGCTTCTCTTACAGAGGAAAGCTGCTCCCGATGAGGATCCGGCCCAGGGGGTATGTCTTGCCATTCACGGTCACTGGTGGACTGACCTCTAGGTTCCCAAAGGAATCAAGGCTGGTGACAGGCTCAAAGAGGGGCTCCCGGGTCACGTAGCCAAAATCTGGGCCCTGGGCAAGAGACACCCGTCATTAGTCTCTTGCGGCCAGGAGCCCTTAGCCCCAACCCAGCCACCCTCTGATGACCACTTTTCACTACCTCTGGTCTGGCCTTGTGGGCACTTAGCTTCTAGGGGGGGTCACCCATGCTCTTCTGATTCCCACTGATGAGCAGGACCCTGGCATGCGGAGGCTGAGTTTGTGAGCATGTCAGTATGAGCGTGAGAATGAATGTGAATATATGAGTGCCTGTGTGTGTGTGTACATCTGGGTCTCTGGGTGTGTCTCTATTTCTTAAACACGGAGACATATTGGTGATTTCTGGATTGGTCCTCATTTTGTGCTATTGACATCCCCACTCATCTCTTAATGTGAGCAAGAAATGGACCTTTGCTGTTGTCAGCTATTGAGATATGGGGGCTGTTTGTTACTGCAGTCTTACCAAGTGAAAGCTGACCAATACATGCAGGAATAGCAGATATGTAACATATATACCATCCCAACCCATTCCCAACTAACCATATTTATTCACGGAGTCCAGATATAGCCTCAGAATCCTTCTTAGCACAGAGTTCCAACAGACTACAGTTACATGATATAACCCCAGTGATGCCCCCTGAATTTTAAGTTTCCTTTCATGATTTTTTGGTAAAAAAGTAGGGATCTTGCTTGGGAGCTTGCACTGTGGCTGGAACTAAGCTTGTCTGACAAAAATCCTTGCTAATAAAAACCAAAGAGTGAGAAGATGTGGCTTATCCTGGCCCAGCTTAGAGGCTCAAGGGACAGCTGTGCCCAGTAGGGTGAATGGCTGCAGCTTAGTGCTTTCTCGCCTGCGAGCCCCAGATGGCAAGGTGAGACTCGCCAGAGGCTGGGGCAGCTGGGGCTTTACAGCCTCACATGGGCAGGCAGGCATGCAGCACAAAGCTGGGCTTGGCCCAGGCCTCCAGGAACAACGCAGTCCGGGGGCCTTGGTACCAGGCCAGCCTGGAACATTGAAGGCAGGTGGTGACCCGGGAAGAAAGAGTAAGAGTAGGATCTGAGAGGCCTTGGTTCTCCTGCCTGCTGGCTGGTTTGACTACCCCTCATGTTGGAGAAAGTGGACAGTCCTCACCGAGGACAGTGTCCAGGGCTGTGGAATGAGAAACAGAACAGCAGCTAATAATAGTCATTGTATCAGGAGCAGCACGGATGCCTTATATAATGCTTTCAATCTTCGCAATAAGCCTGTGAGATAGATACTCTTTCTATCCCCATTTTACAGATGAGCAAACTGAGGCTTGAGGAGGTTAAGGTGCTTGCCCAAGGTCACATTGCTGCCAAGGGGTGGAACTGGGACTCAAGGCCAGATCTGTCTGGCATTCCAGGGCTTTGTGCTCACACCACTGGCTCTGCCATCTCCCTGTGATGAAGGGACTAGGTTAGTGACTGTTCTCAAGAAGCAGGTGCGGACCTGGCAAAGGGTTCCCTCTGAGCAGCCCTGATGTCTCATGGGAGGCTGCCCTGTGTGTGACCTTGGCAAAGCCACCTGATCTACCCAGTCTCTGTTTCGTGTTCTGTTCAAGCTTCCCCCTGCCTGTTCAGGGCGGAAGGTGAGGACAGAGACGACTGATTTTGGTTCTGTCCTCATTCACTTGGTTGTTGATGGCATAAAAGGAGAGTGGTAATGACCTCTAGAATCGGGAGTGGGGGTCAGATTGCTTTTTTAAAAACTCATGAACTGAAAAAAGTCACAGCTTTAATGAGCTTTGAAGTTGGAACCATGCTTTTTGACAATTGCTTAACTATAATATTCCTCTTTGAAACTTACTTTGCTGTAAGTTGGAGGTGGGGCAGTGGCAGGAGTTTACCATGAGAGAACTCTCCATGTTTTGGAAAAGCATCAGTTATCAGAGCAGGAAAGGATGTTAGAGATTACTATCCCAACTGACCCATTTTGCAGATGAGAAGATAGAGGCAACAGACTAATTTGCAGTAAACTGATTTGCCAGGGGTGCCCAAGGCCTCCCGACCACTCTGTCCTGTAAGAGTCCCCAGGATTGTGCCCTCCCCCATCCCCCAAGGTGGTCCTCAGCATCTCACCAGGAGCTGCTTCACTGGGAAATCCTTCAGGCTTCCGTCTCTGGGGGAGTCCAGAACCACAGGGAAGCCTTTGTGGGGGGCCTCGATGTAGCCAAACTCAATTTCATCCTGTGGGGACACGGGGAAGAGCCATCAGACGAGCCTAGGGGGCCACCAGTGAATACTAGCCAGCCTCCCCAATTCTCCTCTCAAGCACATGATGGCAGTGGTTTCTTATATATCCCTCCTTAAATAGTCTCTGCACATCCCCAGCATGTTTGTACTCACACTGACCCCATTTTAAAAAACATAACTGGTAACATCTGTATACATTTTCCTGCAAGTAACACCTTAACTGGAAGTGCATTGTTTATTTATAGATTGGCTTCTTTTTAGCTGATGTATAGTACTCCACAGAAAGGTTGTCCAATCATATGGTCACACCGTTGCCCCATGGATGGACATTTAGGTTGTTTTGCAGTCTTCTGCTACCCTAAGAAGCTGCAGTGAATTACCTTGTACATTTCTGTCCCTGTGCACACGTGCACGTGTGATCTGAGGACAGAACTCGCATACGTGGAGCAGCTGGGCGCCAGGGCATTGACATTAAGCTGCCTCTTCTTGCCTGAGCCCTGGACCATGTCCTTCCCAGCTTAGGGTTCCTTACCTGGATCCAGCGATCTCCCCGGTTCATGTACTGGAAGCAGACCTTCAGTTCACAGTTGCTTTTCTCAACCAGGTTCTTCACCTCTTTCAGAAACAGGTAGTTGTCCTTCATGCTGAGAAGTGTAGGAAGAGGGGGAGGCCAAGAGGGAGGGTGAGGAGGGATGAGGGCCAGCCCACTGAGGTGGCAACAGCAGTTGGCATCTCTGGGCTGTGCTGGGCAGATGAGGCCACATCTGTGTTCAAAGGCACCTTTGCAAAGGCCACTGGAGTCAAGGGCCAAGCAAACTCATCCCCTCATGCAGTGTTTACCAAAGTCATGAACAAACAAAACGAGGAGGGGAATTCTCACCCTCACCTGCCCCAAAGCCTTACATCTCTGACTCCCCAGATTTCCAAGGAAGAGCTATGCCTAGCATGGAGGCAGGGAATGGGTCCAGGACAGCAGGGGTGTGTGGCCAGGTGGTGTGGCCAGTATCACCTGTGGGCACTTCTTTCCCCTGCTTCTCATTTCGCTGTAGCTGTCTAGCACACAATAGATGCTCAGTTAAAGAACTGCTGGATGAATAAGATGAGTTGAATATTCATTGTAGAGAAAGGGTCCTGACTGCATGGTATGGGCCAAGAAGACATGGGAAAGAAATGCTAGCTATTATTTTCAGAGCACAAAAACTCTGTGCCAGGACCTTGGATGAATACTTCACCTGCTTCATCTCACTTAATCATCACAGTGACTCTGTGATGTGAGCGTCTCAGAGAAACAGAGGCTCAGAGAGGCCAAGTGAGTTGCTCAAGGTCACACAGCTGGTAAGTAACAGAACATGATCTGAACTCAGGTCTGTCTGCCCCTGAAGCCCCAGCTTTAGCCACTCTCTGCGCTGTGCCTACCGCTTACCAGCACACAAACACCGACAAGGGAGGCAGGACGTTGGGGGTCATGATCCACGGAGCAATCCGGAATGTCGCGGTGTCCGTGAAGATGGGTGTCAGGGGGATCTCCTGGGCGTGGGAGAGAAGAGGAGGGGATCAAAGAGTCTTGTCAGGGTGCTTTTCACTCCTGCCTAACAAAGTGGGTGAAACCGATAACAGTAGTACCTCTGGGAGCACTTACGGTGTGCCAGGTCCTATTTTTACATGTGAGATTTCATTTCTGCCTTACAATAACCCCAGAGGGTAGATAGTATTATAATCCTTGTTTTACAGATGGGGAAACCAAGCCACATAGCTGCTCAAGGTCACATGGTTAGTAAGTGGTAGAGCCTGTATATAAGCCCAGGCAGTCTGGCTGCTGAGCCCATACTCTCAACCACTGTCTGATCTCGCTGCATCAAAGTTCTCTTCCTGAAATCAGCTCACACGATGGCTGAGCCAGCCCCGGCCTTCCTCTATTTTTGCTCTGGGCACCTTGCCCTTTTCTATGTGTGAGTGTTATAAAGTTCTTGGGGAAAATTTTGATATGTCCACATTGTTCTTTAAGGAAAGGTTCGGGCAGCTTGCCTGCAACTTGAAGGAAGATGAGATATGATTCCTTTGCATGGCTGGCTTTGGAAAGCTACAGGAAACCGGCCACTGCCCTTGGTGGGGAGGATGGAGGTGGCCTTTCCTGCATGGGTCTGCCTTTTTAAAAAAAATATTTATATATTTAATTTATTTATTTTTGGCCACACTGCACGGCATGCAGGATCTCAGTTCCCTGACCAGGGATCGAACCTGTGCCCCCTGCAGTGGAAGCGCAGAGTCTTAACCACTGGACCTCCAGGGAAGTCCCCCGGGGTCTGCCTTTTGAGTGTCCACTGGAGGGGGCCAATCTGAGAGACCCTGATGGCCAGGTTGCTCCAGGCACTGGGGGAGCAGGCGAAGCCCTCTCCCCACCCCCTCCTGTTAGCTCTGCTTTTCCTGCCTTTCCCTTTTCCCAGCGACTTGAGGCTGCTTTGTGAATGAGATCTCACAAGCTTGTATGCTCACAGCCACCCTGGGAAGCAGCAGTATTTGTCATTTCTGTTTTCCAGATGGGGCAACTAAGGCACAGGGAGTAAATTCACTTGCCCAATGTCTCATGGGCTCAAACCTGGGCCATCTGACTCCAGAGCCCCTTCTCATAAATCTAAGAGAGACCTAGCTTCACCCTTGGCAGAGCCCACGGCCTCCTGCCTCAAAGCGGTCCGGGGATGGAACTGGGGAGCAAACCTTGTGTCTGAGAGGGCAGCCAGGTCCCTCGCTATATCTGAACAAAGCGGGGTGGGCCTGAGGGGCAGGGGTCTGGGGCTGCAGTTTTTGATGAGAGGTCCTTGTGGGCAGGACACATCCTAGGCTGGGGGGTTGGGGGGCTTCTCCTCGGGAGGGGAAGGTGCTCTCCTCGTCCAGTTTCCCAAAACCAAGTGCAAAGGTGGGTGAGATGTCTGGCCACAGGGAGGGGACATGGCCTGCGACTGGGATTTGGGGTTCGGCCTGTGGTCAGAGTTGGTAGAACCCACAGCTAGGGTGTGGGACCAGGCAGGGAGGAAAGAACAGGGCACATGTGTGTGGCCTACTTTGCTTCTTGTGCTAACCATTGGCACTCTGTGCCTCAGAACTAGGCCCGCCCTCTGCAGGGAGGAGGACAGACCAGGGACAGGCATGAGGTAAGAAAAAATGACCTGGAGGGAATCCGGGGGAGTAGGTACAGTAAGGAGGATCCCCAGAGCATAGCTCAGAGGATGCTGGCAGACACATGTGGACGGTGGGGCCTGGACCCCCTCCCCTTGGAGCTTTGAGGGGAGTAGAGCATCCTGGGGACCCCCCTGGGAGTGGCCCTCTAGAAGGAGCCCCACCTGGCCCGCAGCGCAGCCCCTCCTGGTAGAGGCCCGGAGCCCTCACCTCGGCCATATACTCCAGCAGGCTGACGTGGATGGAGACCAGGCCCGAGAAGCCCTCGTCGGGAAAACGTAGGCCTTCCACGAAGAACAGCAGCTCGGCAGAGCCACCCGTGTACTTGACCACGTGGTAGAGCTTCTGGCGGCCCAGGATGTGGATATAACGCTGGCCGAAAAACGGGTCTGGAGGGAGAAGGACCAAGGTCAGGCCCCACCCACAACCGTCCGTGGGGCGGGGTCACTGATGGGGGACGCGATGGCAGAGTAACCTGTCCTCTAGACACAGAGAGAAAAGCACAAGCAGAAAATGCCACCAGAAGGGCCGTGGCCTGGTCATCTTCCCAGCACTGTAGGGCCCTAGCCATGTGGCACTCAAGCAGACACCCTTCCTGGCTTCTGGCTTCCTTGCCTATAAAGTGAGCTAACTCTCCCAGGAAGGGGACATGAGATGATAGCAGCTGAGGACCGGGAAGCCAGTGGTGTCAAGGAAGGGAATTATTGTTCCCATTTTACAGAGGAGGAAACAGTCCCAGAAATAAGAAATGGCTTGTCCGGAGTCACATAGCCAGCAAGTGGCTGAGCCGGGACTCAAATCCCTGTCTAGTTGTGAACCCCGACCTCTCCTCTCCTTTATATAAATAAAACACCAAAGTGCCCATTTGTGCCCCAAATTCTCCTCCATATAATGCAAACCACATTGGCGCGTGGGCCTCTGGCTGCACGTTTTTGTGGCTGGTTTCTCCCGCGCTCCTGCCCCACTGAAACCACCCAGCTCTTCACAGCGCTGTTCCCTCTGCTTGGAAGAGTCATCTCCCTCCTTCTTTCAGGCCTTGATTTCTGTCACTTCTGGGAATCGTAGCCAGATCCCCCAGAGACCAAGCCAGGGGCTCTGTCTGGAGTTTCCGCAGCCCCCGTCCTTCCCCATCACAGCCTTTAAGTGGACATGATCTCAGTGTTTAGTTGTTGGCTCTGAGAGACTGTCACCTGCATGGGGGCTGAGACAGGCCCAGTCCAGGGCAGGTTGTATTTAATAAATATCTACTGAATGAACCAATGGCTCCCACACCACTCCCCAAGGGAGAATTTTCAGGCCAATTTGGAGCACATGTATTGAATTACTACTCTGTGACCACATGGGCAAGGACCTCTGGGGGACACAGAGACGGGCAAGATGCAGCCCCTCTGTCTAGGAGCAGTGCTCAGCTTATGATAAGATGGCGCAGATGTGGGAAGCGTCATAGTAGAGCTACGGGGTGAGAGAGCCTGTGGGGTTACTGGGGTGAGGAGGGCAGGGAAAGGAAGGCGGGGTGGGAGGCGTTTGAGCAGAGAAAGGCAGCCTTTGAGATGCCCCTGGGGGCGGCAGAGGTGGGGTGCAGTGAGGAGAGGAGATACTTGCATTGCCCAAGGCATGGAGGTAGGACCCTATGCAGTTCCAGAAGGAGTTTCTTTATGCCCTGCAGAGCTGGAAGGGCAGAATCAGGCTCAGCTTAGTACTGTTGTCAACAACAATGGGTATGATTATTGACCAGTCACCTGAGGGCTAGAGCATGTAACTAGAACAGTCCTGGCATGAATAGGGTGCTTGATTAAAACTTGCAAAATGAATGGAGGAACCAGCAAAGCCCAGGCTCAGGATGGTTCCTCATGTAGGACAATGTGCTCAACTAGACCCTCGTTATACATCTCATTAAGGGTGGGTTACCTTAGTGGTTATGACTTCCAGAGTCAGAGAGATGCAGGTTCATGTACCTCTCTGGCTTACAAGCTGCAAAACCTCAGGGAATTCACTTAACCTCCCTGAGCCTCAGTTTACTCATCTGTTAAATGGGGGATAATAACACTTATGCCACAGGGTCCTTGCAAGATGAAATGGCAGCATCAGGGATTGAGGTAAGCTGGGTAACCGAGGGTAACCATGGGTAACACGGCTGGGACTTGCTGGTATTACTACTATGAGAGCCCATGAAAGTGTCAGCACACCCCTTACTGCAAAATTCATGACCTTTTCATTGAACGGCTTAGGAACAGAAGGCAAAGAAAAACACCTCACCTCACCTTCCCTTAGGTGGGCCCAAGAAATGAGGCATATAGACTCAGACACTGGGTGTCCCAAGGAACAGCTCAAGACAGAAGGTGAAGTCCTTCTCACTCAGAAAAGACAACATATGCCTTGTGTCCCAATCACTAAGTAGATCCAGATGGCTCTGCATAATTAAAAAAATTCTCCCCCAGACACCCAGGCCCTCCCATGTCCACCTGTCCCAGGCTGCACTTGAACTGGTGCTAGGAAAGAGATCCTCAGGCCTAGAAGCTGACTTGTCTTTGCAGAAAACTCCAAAACTTTCCCAGGGCTCTGGGCAGCTAGGTGGTGTGTGTGTGTGTGTGTGTGTGCGCTCCACCTGGGCCTGGGAGGGTGGGGGTCTGGCAGGGGAGCTGGGCCAGATGGAAGGATGCGTTCTTGCCCATCTGCATGCAGTTTTTTTCCCCCTCTATGGCCTGCAATTTACATGTGCCTCTCTTTCTGGTGCCTTGGGCCAGCTCTAGGCAGATTGATGACTTGGTGGGAACAATCCAGCCACTGTCTCGAGGAGCCGCCTTCCCCCATCCCCCGTCCCAGCTGGGTGCAGTCCTGCCTGAGTGTGACCAGCTCTCCCTGCAGGAACCAACAATGACCCTCTATTGAGCAGCCCACGTGCCTTGGGCTGGGCCCTGCCAGCCACCCTGACTTCTCCTTAGCCCCAGGCATCGGCCCCGCAGGCTGGCATGTGGCATAACCCTTCTGGTCACTTTGGAGCCATTCCACCTCCCAAGGAGACTCTTTGATAGGTGACCATCTGTCCTGGTTTGCCTGGGATTGAGGGGTTTCCCGGAATGAGGGATTTTTAGTACTAAAACAGGAAAATCCTGGGCAAACTAGGACAAGCTGGACACTGCACCCTTGTAGGAAGTGGTCAGGTCCCAACTTTGGGATACTGAGGCAGAATCTGAGGCTGGAGCACAGACACCTGGGTCTTCCTAACAGCACTGGAGACACCTGTCCACTGCAATCATCATACAGTAAGTCCCCTACATACGAACCTTCAAGTTGCGAAATTTCAAAGATGCGAATGTGCGTTCCATCAATATCAGGCGTAAGTGAAACTGCAGCTTGCCCTCTGATTGTGTTAGTTGGGTACCTAGGTTAACTTTGTTGGACTTATGAACAAATTGGCCCTACGAATGCTCTCTTGGAACGGAACTTGTCCGTATGCAGGGGACTTACTGTAATTAATAATCATAATAATAACCCCCCAAAAGCAACAAGTGCCATCTATAGAGAGTGTTCCACGGGCCAGCTACTGAGTGCTGACACATGTTCCTTATCTAATCTCTGTCACCAGCAGGAACTGTCAGGCCTCTCCTTAGCCCCACATCACATCACAAAAGAGGAACCCAAGGCCTGGGCTGGTAAGTAGACTTGTCCAGATCCAGGATTTGAACCTCCTGGGTTCTAGAGCTCCCTCTCAGGGTCCCTCAGCCTCCAGCCCAGCCCCCTGCCCTTGGGGGACACAGGTGACACATGACATTCATGTAACACAACATATTCTTATCCACAGGTGTACATGGATTTTGACAAAATCCCAAAATGCCTGCATGGAAGAAAAGGAAGAAGAGGAAACTGTACCACAGATGAATTATTTTTCATCCTGTTCTTTAGTGTGGCACTGAGTATTCACCCAGGATTCCAATTTTGTGGGAAACTGACTATTCTGGGATCATCGCTGCATCAGTAACACCGCCCCTCCCCCCCATCGCAAGATGGCAGCCCAGATAAGACAGACTGGGGAACAGCATCTCAAAGCACTCACAGCAGTGGTTCCTCCTTTTCTTGTCTGCTCAGGACCCATCTTGATGGCAGTGAGGGAGAGGGACGCGATTAAGGGCCAGATCTCAATCCACTGCCATCAACAAAAAGACGCTGTAGATAACGTCCAGGTGTCACTCGTAGCAACAGATTGAGTGTCACAATACGACACAATGTGGTCAAGAAGCCGAGATCCTGCTTGTACCCTTCCTCTCCGGCCGGCAGCCCCATCCCCCGTGGCAACCCTGGCCTGGACATGGTAAACATCAACATCTCCGGCCCACTTAGGCGGCGGAGCCGGCCTGACCCTGGGGACATTCCAACCTGCGTGAGGTCACTGCCCAAGCCCAGCGTGGATCAGGAGGAGGGCTGGCTTCAGGTGGCAGCTGGGTCCACTGCTGTCCTGGCTAAATCCCTCCCTGAGGTGAGGGTCCAGGGCCACTGGGACCAAGTCCTCATGGCAACTGCTCTTAGTGGGCCTGGTCAGAGGAGGGGCCCAGAGCTAGGCTGGAGACCCTGGGCCCCCCAGAGAGCTGGGCATGTGGGGGAAGCCTCACCCTGCACCACAGCAAACGATTTTGCAGAGACGGCTTTTTAATACATAAATCAGACCTTGACAGTCGCTTGCTTAAAACCTTCTAACGGCTTTCCAGTGCACTTGGAATAAAATCAAGCCCTCTCCGCATGCCCTGGCCCCTGCCCAGTTCACTGACCTTGACTCCAACACATGCCCCTCTTCCGGTCTTCTGTCTATTCCTCCAATACTGGTTGCTTCCTGCGGGCTTTGTACGCGCTGTTCCCTCTGCTTACGACACTCTCCCCTCAGCTCATGAACGGCTGGTTCTTCCTCATTGCTGCTTTGGTTCTTAACTCAAATGTCGCCTGCTCGGAGAGGCCTTGCCGGACCATCTAGGCTAACGCCTCTGCCCCTGCCGTTCTCTACTACTTGGTCTGTGTCATTTCCTCCAATTGTGCTCTCCGTTATGTCTCCCTCATTAGACCGTCTCCTTCCCGAGGGCAGGGTGTGATGGCAGAGTTCACCCAGGGATCCCGGCGCTGAGACCAGCACCTGGCACTGAGGGGGCTCAACACCGATTCACAGAAGGAACGAGACAGAGCAGGCAGCTGCGAGGATTAGCTCCATGGCGGAAGCACGTTCCTGACTCATTGGGGACCCAGGAGGCCCTGTCCTTGGCAAGAGGAGCAAGGGGTCCTCTCCTTGGGGGTGCCCACAGCATCATCAGGGGCTCTTTAAAAGTCAGGGGCAGTTCTCATGTTCAGAAAGTCTGAGATGAGCAGAAAACACCTGGTGGGGGTGGGAGGGAGTGGGTACCTGCCTCAGGTATCATGAAGGTGATGTGATTCTGGGAAAGATGGACCTCAAAAGCCCTTCCTCCCCTGGTTCACGTGGAACTCCTCTGGGTTCCACATAAATCTGTCACTGCCAACTCCTTTGAGGGAGGAGAGATCTATCCCACGGGTCCTCCTGACTTCACAGGACAACGGTGGTCCTGGTTACCATTACCAAGAACCCAGTGCTGGCCCTCTCCAGTCACCTGCACCTGTGACTATTAAGGGAGGGGTCTGGGGAGCCTTAGAGGGAGGAGCTGGACCCCCGAGGGGTATCTCAGAGGGCACTGACTGGATGGGAACTGCAGGAGGGCCAGGCTGGGGACACTCACTCTCCACGTAGAACACGCCCACTTTGTCCGAGTCCGACATGGAAATGTAGAGAACGATCTCGTATCCGGTGGGGAGGTGGTCGGGGCCTTTGGTCCGCAGGATCATCTGGGACATGTCCTTGAGGTCTGAGGGGTGGATGCATGAGGAGGTTAGAATTAAGAGAATTGCACTGGGGCGGGGTGGGGGCGTGGGGGAACTGGATGAAGGTGGTCAAAAGGTACACACTTCTAGTTGTAAGATAAATAAGTTACCAGGGATATAACGTACAACATGATTAATGTAATTAACACGGCTGTATGTTACATATGAAAGTTGTTGACAGTAAATCCTAAGAGTTCTCATCACAATTTTGTTTTTCTATTTCTTTAATTTTGTACGTATATGAGATGATGGATGTTTACTAAACTTATTGTAATACTCACTTCATGATGTATGGAAATCAAATCATTATGCTGTATATCTTAAACTTAGACAGTGTTGTATGTCAATTATATCTTAATTAAAAAAACAAAGGAGAATTGTGGCTGGAATGTTGGCCTGTTACTTTCATAATCAGGACAAAGCAAACCCCAAACCTGTGTATTATGAAAAAGCATAAGAAGTAGTTGTCATCTCCAACACTACAGATGACTTCCTATAACCTTTTGGGAACTCCCTTCTGCTCCTTTTTCTACATATGTACAACTTCTTAAAAAACGTGGATCCAGGGACTTCCCTGGTGGTGCAGTGGTTAAGAATCCACCTGCCAATGCAGGGGACACGGGTTAGAGTCCTGGTCCGGGAAGATACCACATGCCGCGGAGCAACTAAGCCCATGAGCCACAACTACTGAGCCTGCGCTCTAGAGCCTGTGAGCCACAACTACTGAGCCCGCATGCCACAACTACTGAAGCCCACACTCCTAGAGCCCGTGCTCCGCAACAAGAGAAGCCACTGCAATGAGAAGCCCGCACACCTCAACGAAGAGTAGCCCCTGCTCACCACAACTAGAAAAAGCCCCTGCAGAGCAACAAAGACCCAATGCAGCCAAAAATAAATAAATAAAAGAATTTATAAAACAAAACAAAACAAACAAAAAAACTTTAAAAGAAAAAAAACACGGTTCCAATTGAACTATATCGATAGTTTTATCGTCTGTTTTTAGCAGGAGTGGATACTATAGTCCACCATCCTCAGGAGACCCAAGGTCACACCTGCCTCACCCTTGGCCCAGCCCAAGACTTATCATAAGTGCTTTCATTGTTCCTCCCTGCTCCCCACCCCAAGCTCAAGTGTGGATCCTGTGGTACCTTCCTTGCTGTAGACCTTCTCATCGCTGCAGTCCTCTTTGGGCAACCAGGGTGTGTCTCTGTCACAGTTCACCAGCAGGATGGCTCCCTGCCCCTCAGGGCCCCAGGTCCAGGATGCCTGCATTGGCGAGGAGAGAGGTCAGTGCTGTCTTCTCTATCTTCTGACAGATATTCTCAACCCCAGCGCAGACCCCATAGGACACTGGAGAGACAGCCCCAGGGTGAGACTCTTGCAGCCACTACCTGGGAATGTAAATCGGTGCAGCCATTATGCAAAACAGTATGGAGGCTCCTCGAAAAACTAAAAATAGAGTTGCCATATGATCCAGCAATCCCACTCCTGGGCATATACCCAGATAAAACTATAATTTGAAAAGATACATGTACCTCTATGTTCACAGCAGCACAATAGCCAAGACATGAAAACAACCTAAATGTCCATTGACAGATGAATGGATAAGGAAGATGTGGTATAAATAAATAAATAAATAAACAAACATAATACATACATACACACACACACACACACACACACACACACACACACACAATGGAATATTACTCAGCCACTAAAAAGAATGAAATAATGCCATTTGCAGCAACATGGATGGACCTAGAGATTATCAAACTAAGAGAAGTAAGTCAGAAAGAGAAAGACAAATACAATATGATATCACTTATATGTGGAATCTAAAATATGACACAAATGAACCTATCTATGAACCAGAAACAGACTCACAGACACAGAGAACAGCCTTGTGGTTGCCAACGGGGAGGTAGGGTGGGGGAGGGAAGGATTGGGAGTTTGGGGTTAGCAGATGAGAACTATTATATATAGGATGGGTAACAATGAGGTCTTACTGTATAGCACAGGGAACTATATTCAATATCGTGTGATAAACCATAATGGAAAAAGACTATACATATGTAATATACATCAAACTGAGTCACTTTGCTATACAGCAGAAACTAAACACAACTTTGTAAATCAACTATACTTCAATAAAATAAAATTTAAAAAAAAAGCATCTACCCATTGGGGCAACTGTGACCAGGCAAATGTGAGTCCTACATCTGATGCTTGGAGAAGGTCAGTGTAAGCACCAAAGGCAAGTTCAGGAGGGGGCAGAGAGAGACATAGAGACAGAAGGCTGACTTGAGCATTTCCAAGCCTCACGTCTGGTGTGCCATCGCCTGGAGTAGGGAGAAGGCAGGGAAGTGGAGGACGGCCAGAGAAATGAACAGGCAGACATTCTATGAAAGGTGCTAAAGTATCCAAAGAGAAGGCGTCATGCACCCTGATTTCAGACTATACTACAAAGCTACAGTAATCAAAACAGTATGGTGCTGGCACAAAAACAGACACGTAGATTAATGGAACAGAACAGAGAGCCTAGAAATGAAGCCACAGTTATATGGGCAATTAATATACAACAGTGGAGGCAAGAATATACAATGGGGAAATGACAGCTTCTCCAATAAATGGTGCTGGAAAACTGGACAGCTATATGCAAAAGAATCAAACTGGACTAATTTCTTATACCATACACAAAAATAAATTTAAAATGGATTAAAGACTTAAATGTAAGATCTGAAACCATAAAACTTCTAGAAGAAAACATAAGCAGTATGCTCTTTGACATCAATCTTAGTAATATCTTTTTGGATCTGTCTCCTCAGGCAAGTGCAACAGAAGCAAAAATAAACAAATGGGACTACCTCAAAATATATAAATAGCTTTTGCACAGCAAAGGAAACTATCAACAAAATGAAAAGGCTGCCTACTGAATGGGAGAAGATGTTTGCAACAGATATATCTGATAAGGGGTTAATATCCAGAATATACAAAGGACTCATACAACTCAACATCAAAGAAACAAACAACCAGATTTTTAAAACGGGCAGAAAAGCTGAATAGACATTTTCCCGAAAGAAGATATACAGATGGCCAACAGGCACATGAAAAGATACTCAACATCACTAATCATCAGGGAAATACAAATCAAAACCACAATGAAATACCTCATCCCTGTCAGAACGACTATTACAAAAAAAGACAACAGATAGCAAGTGTTGGCGAGGATGTGGAGAAAGGGGAACCCTTGTGCACTGTTGGTGGGAATGTAAATTGGTGCAGCCACTATGGAAAACAGTACGGAGATTCCTCTAAAAATAAAAATAGAACTACTATGTGATCCAGCAATTCCACTCTTGGGTATTTATCCAAAGAAAATAAAAACACTAATTAGAAAAGATACATGCACCCCTGTGTTATTGCAGCATTATTTACAATAGCCAAGATATTGAAGCAACATAAGTGCCCATCAATAATGAATGGATAGAGAAGATGTGGTATATATATATACAATGAAATAGTACTCAGCCATAAAAAAGAATGAAATCTTGCCATTTGCGACAACATGGATGAACCAACAGGGTACTATGTTAAGTGAAATAAGTCAGACAGAGAGAGACAAACACTGCTGTATGGTGCATACGAAAGTTATTTATTTATTTTTGGCCTAGACTTGGCAGTGAAAGCATGGAATCCTAATCATTGGACTGCCAGGGAATTCCCTGAAAGTTATGTTAAGAGAGTAAATCTTGGTTCTCATCACTAGGAAAAACTATTTTTTAAAATTTAAACTATATGAGATGATGGATTTCCACTGAACTTAGTGTGGTAATCATTTCAGGATGTATGTAAGTCAAATCACTATGCTGTACTCCTTAAACGTACACAGTGATATATGTCAATTATATCACGATAAAACTGGAAGGAGAAAAAAGTACCCAGAGGGGCTTAGGGGGAGTCTTCTGGATGAATGGGCACCCAGCCATTTTCAAACATGCTCTGAGTGTTCCAAATGAGACCTGTAATATGATCCATTTTCAACATTGCAGCCAGAGTGATATTAGAACAAACTCCAACCAGATCATGTTGCTTTCCTGCTTTAAGCCCTGTCAGGAGCTCCCTGTTGACTTAGGATAAAGCTCCAATCTCTCACTGTGGCCCGCAAGGCCCTGTGAGACCTGCCAACCTCTGCATCTGTTCCCTTTCATCTTCCACCTCCCTCACTCTGCTTCCCCCATGCTGGCTGTCTCTCGGCCTCCCACCGAAGACTCCAAGCTCAGGCTTTCGCATGCTGGTCCCTCTGTTACAAACCAGGGTTCCTGGCCTCCTTAATCAAAAGAAATTGATCAGAGGCCAGACAAGAAATTCAGGCAAGGCTTTACTGGGGCCTCTGCTGCAGCTGGGGGGAGCGAGAACAAACAGCAGGGTCCCTTGCTTGCTCGCTTGCCCAGGGGCGGGCAAGTTGGTTCCTAATACGGGGTGAGGGTGGGGTGTGTGCAGGGGTCGAGCCAGAGGGGTGGTTTGGGTGTTTTGCCCACTCCTTTGGCGGTGTTGAGTGCAGGGGGCATGCCCATTACTCTGCTTTTGTTCGCGACCCCCTGCTTTTGCTCCCTGCTCTTCAGAAGTGGCAGTTGGGCTCTTTGGTCTCTTTGAATCTTTTTGTCCAGAATTTGCATGCAGTTATTTTTAGTCCCTTATAGTTTCTCTGTATTTTGTTGCTCAAGGAGATGTTTGTCCAGGTGCAAGCATTGCAGCACTGCAGAAAAGGGTCCCAGGTCCCAGCCTGTCTCACCTCTGCCTGGAATGCTGTCTTGTCTCCCTTCACCTGGCCAACTCCACCCCTCCTTCCAGTGACAGCATAACCATTCCTTCTTCCTGGAAGCCTTTCTGATATTCCAGACCAAAGCAGTTTCCCTGGGTTTACACTCATGGCACTGTACACGTTCTTTCTGGGGCAGACTTAGGACAATTGTGATGAAACAGCCACCCACGTCACTCTCTTTTTAACGTGGGTCCCCCCCCACTGGACTTCAGGCTCCCTGAGGGCAGGAGCTGCATTTCTCTCATTCTTTCTGCATCCCCAAGCCCTGACCCAGTCCTGAAATAGGAGATGCTGAACAAATATTTATGGGATAAATCAAAACAACAATGAGGTATCACCTCACTTCAGTCAGAATGGCCATCATTAAAAAGTCTACAAATAATAAATGCTGGAGAGGGTGTGGAGAAAAGGGAACCCTCCTACACTGTTGGTGGGAATGTAAACTGGTGCAGCCACTATGGAGAACAGTATGGAGGTTCCTCAAAAAACTAAAAATAGAGTTGCCATATGATCCAGCAATCCCTCTCCTGGGCATATATTGGACAAAACCATAATTCAAAAAGATACATGCACCCCTATGTTCATAGCAGCACTAGTCACAATAGCCAAGACATGGAAATGACCTAAATGTCCGTCAACAGATGAACGGATAAAGAAGATGTGGTACATATACACAATGGAATATTACTCAGCCATTAAAAAGAATGAAATAATGCCATCTGCAGTAACATGGATGGACCTAGAGATTATCATACTAAGTAAGTCAGAAAGAGAAAGACAAATACCATATGATATCACTTCTATGTGGAATCTAAAGTATGATGCAAATGAACATATTTATGAAACAAAAAACAGATTCACAAATATAGAGAATAGACTTGTGGTTGCCAAGGGGGAGGTGGGGTGGGGGAAGGAAGGAGTGGGAGTTTGGGATTAGCAGATGTAAACTTGTAATATGTAGGATGGATAAACAACAAGGTCCTACTGTATAGTACAGGGAACTATATTCAATATCCTGGGATAAACTATGACAGAAAGGAATATGAAAAAGAATATATACATGTATAACTGAGTCACTTTGCTGTACAGCAGAAATTAAGCACAATATTGTAAATCAACTATACTTCAATAAAATTTAAAAAAATATTTATGGGATGAGTAAAGAACGTATGAAACTTCACTGGCCGAGATGGAGGAAGCCTGGGCAAGTTCAGGCCCACAGGGACCGGGTGAGTCCCCAGCTCCTCAGCAGAGGTCAGATACCTCAGAGGCCTCTGTGGTGCCTACCGGCACGTAGCTTGGCCATGGACACACAGAACATATGTGTGGGGCTGCCTTGGCCTCAGGAAGGCAGGGCTAGGGCAGAGCCCCCCGAGAAGCCTGGGGGAAGGGGCTCCCCTATAGGCCTGAGGACATGCAGAGAGTCTGCAGCTGGCTGCTAGGCCCCAGGCTTCTCACTGGGCTGTATTTATTTAGCTTTTTAAAGTATCCATCTCCATATAATTTAAACCAGGCTTTAGGTTGTTATTATAAAAGTAATGTATGGCCATGGCAAAAATTTAAATGCTATACAAGGGCAGAAAATGGAAAACAGAAGCCTGGATGTGCATAGAGCGAAACCAGCAGAGCTTAAAAACGGGGTTGAGGAAAAAGTAGGAATCAGCGACTTGGAAAACACAATGCTATCTGTCTGCACAAGTTAAAAATACACACACGCAAACCACACCGCATGTTTCGCAAGAATCACAGGAACAGAAAGTGACGTGTTAAAACCATTAAAGTGGTCCTTTGTGGGGGGAGCAGAATGGGAGTGGGGAATGCGGGATCAAAGAGAATAAATGAATGAATGAGCAAATGAATGAATGATGAATGAACGAATAAATGAAAAACTAAAAACAGGAGAGGGGTTGTGCATGCACCATTAAAGATGATATGCCTTGACTTGGGAATGATTAATGCAATCTTCTGCTCCTGATGGTCAAAAAAAAGGCAAAATAATAAGAGCAAATGCTTTGGCAGTACTTCCTCTGTGGCAGGACGTTCATCCTTTCCACCAACTCTATGAACGGGGTGTCCCCATCCTGTGGATGGGGGCCACTGAGACTCAGGAACCTGCTGCATAGCTGTCCCTCTAAGGAGCTTGCTCCTTGGTGGGCTCTGTCATTGGAGTGTGTGTCTGGGAACCTGTCTCCTCATCTGTAAAATGACAGTTGTTGAAGCTTGCTGGGAGGACCACGGCTGCCTGCAGGACCCAGCCTGGGGCTCTGGCCCCGGAAGCCCCCCGTTCAGGCTGCCCTTGTAGTGAGGTACCTTTCTTGGGTTGTTCTTTTCCACCACGCCGTCCCGGTCTGCATCCACATCCAGGGAGATCTCTGGGGACAGACACATGGGTGAGTTGCTGAGCCTGCCAGACTGGGTGGGGCTGGGACAGGAGGAAGATTAGGGTGGGATTAGGGTGCAGCTCACCCATTTGCTTGGTTCCCAGAAGGGGAGTGCCTTGCTGAGGGCATCTTAGCCAACCCCCTACCTCAACACCCCACTGCCGGATGGAAACACGAGCAGATACCGTGCAGACTGCGCAGCTCTCGGAGGGGCTGCCAGGTGGGTCAGGGATCTCTCACCCCTTTACTGTTCCTCAGTCAGTTCTGGGTGGTGGACAGGATGAGTCTCATTGGACAGATTTGGGAGCCTCGGTTCAGAGAGGCCAAGTCACATGCCCAGGGGCACACAGGTCGCATTAGCAGAACTGAAGCACACACTGCATCTGGTCTGAATCGAAACTCATATTTTGAAAACTTTCATAAGATTCCCTACCTGCCTTTCCTACTCTGCCCTAGGCGTGTGTGCACACGTGCATGTGTGTGCGCTTCTCTCCCAGAACTCCTGGTGGTCTAGGGCCCACCTCTAAGGACTGAGGGGTTTACTTTGGGTGGGGAACTGGGTCTTCAACCCCTCTTGATCTGAGGGTGCCCAAGAGGCCAGGCCGCCAGATAGAGGATCCAGAGCAGGGTCCCTGTTTATCCTTTCTCTTGGGGGAGGGGCCTTCTCCATCCCTCGGCCTGCTGTGGGGACCGTGTGGGGCAGTGAAATGAGCCCAAGGTTTAGTACCAGACGGTGCTGGGCTTCAACCTTGGTTCTCTGCTTATAAGCTGTGTGGCTTTGGGCAGGTTAGACAGCTTCTCTGAGCCCCAGTTTCTTTATCTGAAAAACGGGGCCCTTTCCAGTGAGATGAGTTGCCCTAATTGCAATGGTGGGCACTACTGCCATTTTGAGCTGGATTTTTCTTGTCGTTGCTATGGGAGCCGTCCTATGCACTGTGGGGTGTTCAGCAGCAGCCCTGACCTCTGCCCCCTGGATGCCAGTAACACCCCCAAGCTATGACAACCAAAATGTCTCCAGATATTGCCAAGTGTCCTTTGGAAGGCAATATGGCCCCCTGAGTTACAGACTGACAGGGCAGGGCAGGGGAGTTGTTGGGAAGGTGATGGGCAGAATGAGATAAGCTGGGTTCAGGCCCCCGAACTGCCCAGAGGGCTCGGCCTCATGCTGAGCATGACTTGGACGGAGGTAGGAGTTGGGTGGGAATGAATGGATTCCTGGGCAGTCCCCTTGGCTGGCGTGCTCTCTCCCTGAAGAGGCAGAAACATCTCCTCTCTCTCTCCTAAGTCGGGGGATTATATTCGGGGCCTCCCTTTGCCCACAGCCCGATTCCCTCTTAACCCTGATTGTGGCTCTTCTGGGTCTTGAAGGAGGTAGGAGCGGGGGCGCTTTAAGGGCACCTGGTCCTTGGAGAGGCAGCACTCCCCACCTCTGCAGCCCCACTGTCAGATGCTATAGGAGATAGTTATATAAACTCCTCCCATTGACCCCATTCACGCAGCAAATCACTGTTGAGCATCTACTGTGTTCCAGGCACCACACAAGTCATGGGGACCAGTGGTGGGCAATCAGGGCCCCTGCCTGCTCCCAAGAAGCCCCCAGTCCTATGAGATAAATATTATTGTTCCCATTTTACAGGTGAGCAAACCCAGACTTGGAGACGTCACCTGTCAGCAAATTGGGCTAATGAGCTGGGAGGCTGGTGCAGGATAAGAATTCTAGGGAGAAAGCCAAGAAGGTGGCACCACCAGCTACTGTTAAAGAGGCTGAAGGCTCAGATGGAGGAACATTGATTTTGGCTCCCAGACCTTCATGAACTTTCCAGCGGGACACTCCCTAGGGAACGCTGCCTTTCGGGGAGGCTGGCTTCCTGAAGCTCCTGCCTGGGGACCAGCTGCAGACCCAGTCTCCTCCAGGAATCACGGTTTTCTTTTCAAGATAACAATCTCTCCTGCGCGTATAGTTCTTTGTGGACGGTACAGCCCTTCCCATGAGTGTTTTCCCTTCAATTGCCCCCCTCTCCACCCAGCCACCCGTACCATACAGATGAGGAAACAGAGGCACCCAACAGGGCATTGACCATGAAGTCCCCAGAGAGTGCAGAGCCAGGGGTCCCACTCGGGTCTCTGACTCCAAACTCCTGCCTTTGGCCGTTCCCTCCACTGTCTGAGGCTGACCTCTACCCTGGGCTGTTTCCAAAACCCAAGCCTGCCTTTCAAGACAAGGACTTGCTCCCCTGAAGTTCAGGGAAGTTGGCCACCTCCCCACCCTGGCAGCCGTGTGGCTTTGGTCTCTAGGCTGCAAGGTGGTTCCACATCACGAATCCTGTGGTCCGTGAAAGCAGTGGGGCACAGGAGAGAAATTACGAAGCACTTCATTGTGCTTTACTTCATTACTTACTTTTTTTTCGGCCGTGCAGCGCGGGTTGTGGCATCTTAGTTCCCTGACCAGGGATTAAACCCTGGCCATGGCAGTGAAAGCGCCAAGCCCCAACCACTGGACTGCCAGGGAATTCCCCACTATGAATTTCTTAAATTAAATTTTTTAAATCAATGTAATATTTGCACAGTGCAAAAAAAAAATCAAAGAGTACCAAATAGCTTCTAAAAAAACCCAGGAGTTCCTTGTCCAGCCCGTCCCCTCACCTGCCTGAGGCAATCTCTATAATACCAAATAACATGTTTATTGCTCTTTCTTGGTTTATTAAATTCAGACAAGTTTCACTGACTTCCCATTATGAAATTCAGGCATTGCATAATGGGGCTCCCTTATCGCCCACCTCCCGACCTCCCACGGTGCTTGACACGTTCTCTCTTATGACCCATGACCCAACTTCACAGTCAACTGGAATGGCTTCCTCTCCCCTCCACCCTCCCTCAGAAACCCTCTCAAGCTATAAGCCATCCCTCAAGGACTTCTCCCCTTCAAACCTTCCCCCAATGTCCAATTTAACTAGATTCCAAGGGATGATCTTTGTGGGGACGGGAGCAGGGCTGGCCTGGCCTGCGCAGGGCTCTGGCCTCCCGGGATGGCTCTGTCTTCCCCGGGGGAGGAGGGAGAGGACATCTGTTTCAGGGCTTCTGGGGTCCAGACATTTCCCAGAGGCTCTGAATCCTACCTCAGCCCCCCAGAATAGCCCCAAGGTGTCTGGTGGCACCTGTGGTGTGGGGCAGATCAACTGGAAATGTCACTGGGACTGGGTTCAAGGCAGTCTGCCCTGAGAATCAAAACACTGCCTCGGCTTCGACGCAGAGGCACAAGTGTTTTGGCGGGCTGCCGGCCCCCATGGGCAGTGGCAGGGTGCCGGGCCTTCTTGCCTAACAGGGCAGCTTGGGGAGGAAGGATTCTCTTCCCCAACAGCCAACTAGGGCAGCTATCCTCAGCTCTCCGGAGGGGATGCAAGGAGTGAGGGCCTTAGGCTGATGCTAAACATTCTCAAGGCTCCTGTACGTGTACTGCTCTCATTGCCAGGACCACAGCAAAGAGGGTGAGATTATTCCTTCCTCCGTGATCCCTCCCCTCCCACTTTCCCCCTTAACCCGGAGGGCTTGGCAAATCAGCCCTAACTGGGGGCTCGGAGGCCCTCAGGGATCAATGAGTTCAAAACTCTCATTTTATAGCTGGGAAAAAGTGAGGTCTAGGGAATTCCCTGGGGGTCCAGTGGTTAGGACTTTGCACTTCCACTGCCGTGGGCCAGGGTTCGATCTCTCGTCGGGGAGCTAAGATCCTGCAAGCCGTGTGGTGCAGCCAAAAAAAAAAAAAAAAAAAGAGGTCTGGAGGGGGATGGGACCGAGACCCACAGTCTGATTTGGCCAAGGGCATCATAGTTTTGTTCTCGAATCCCAGGAGGAAGACTGAGGCACAGGAAGGTTCTTCAGCTTCACCCAGGCAGAGAGAAAATGGGCTGCCCCGAGAGGAAGGGAGAAAAGCAAAGAGCATCGACTGAGCACCTAGCCCACGCCAGGCCCTCGGGACGCACCATCCCACTGAACCCTTGTAAACACTGCGCAAGAATGCACCGTGAATCGCACTTTGCAGATGAGGAAACAGGCTCAGGGTGGTGGTCACAATGTGGCTGGACGGGGCAGAGCCAGAACATTGTCCACTCTGCAGTCAGGGATTTTTTTGGCTCAATGTGGACTCAGCACAGAACTAGGGTGAGACAGACTCAGATACATCCTTGGGGGGCAGCCCCACCATCCTGGGACATTCAGAGCGTTCCTGCCTCTGAGGTGTTGCCCCTGCATGATTACTCAGGGCATGGGGCTCAAGGGCTCCTGGGGTAGATGCCTGAGGGAATACGGGACCCGGAGGGGTCAGATAGACCAGTGGGTCTCAAAAGAAACCCAATTTTCACTAGGATTGCTGGTGGAACAGGAAACACAAGTTCAATGGGGTGAGTTTTTCATAAAGCTTTATTTCTGCAATGTAAACGGCTGTCTTTTGTTCTGAGATTATGCCCTGCCTACTTTTTAGGTGTTAAAATGATGGTGATGACTGATGGTAATTGTTTTATTCCTGTCTTTTCTTTCTGGCCAAGTGTCAAAATGGTCAGGTTTACTATTTTTTGGTGGGGGGGAAGAGGGGACATTTTATTGACCCATGGAACCTAAATATCTGGAACTTGTGGCAGTTAAAGAAATAATTGTTCAGTGAGAGCACAGCCTTGGAACCCCAGAAGGATGAGCTTGGTCATTCATCACGTGCGTATTTGGTATCTTCCGGAGTCTCATGTCTGCAGCACCGTGAGAGGCTTGCTCCAAGCACAAGCTTAGAGTCTTCTAGCAGAGCCCTGCCTCCTTACAGGGCACTATTTTGCCGTCCATCCTGAGTCCGCCATGATTTAGGGTGGAAGTCTCGTTAGTGGTGCTGTCAGCCCCTGGGCATCTCCCTTCTCTGCCAGGCCTCTGGCCACTGCCCTTCCTGCTAATGTCCTCAGGTGTCCTTGTCTCTGTGGGGTTAGGTTTCCTCAGGGACGGTCACCTGAGACAATCTGGGGGCACTGTGTGCCCGTGAGGTGGACACATGTGCCAGCCCTCAGCTGCGACTCGGGAGGCTTGGGTTTCATCTCCCAAGGCCCCCCGAGGTTGTCCTGAGGACCCCCTCACCCCCAAGGCCGGGTACTCACTCCCTCGGTGTGGAAAGAAGGGCAGGTGGCCAGCAGTCAAGCCCGTTTGGGAATAAGCTCAGAAGCAGGAGAGCACTGCTGTTGAGCCTATTTCAGTGGCTAAAGACACAGGGTTGGAGCAGGAGGGACTGGCTTGGGAACTAGTTGTTTTGTGGGGGCAGTTCTGAGACCCCTGGAGGATGTGAGATAATTGAAATGGCGGGGTGTCCCACAAACCACTTTCAGGGTTTGTGGCCTCAGGCAACTTTTTGTTTGTTTTACTTTTTTTAGGAGCCTTGATTTTTCTCATCTGTAAAATGGGGACAATACTAGTATGTATTCTCATAATAGATGTAAGAATAGATTGAGATCATGACAGTAAACCACTTAGTACTGGAGCCTGGCACACTGTAGGTGCTCAGTAAATGCCACCTCCTCACCAAAGTCCTGGACACAGAGCAGGCTTTCAGAAAATAGACATTGTTATTTTTAAAGCACTCAGCACATAGTTGACTCTCAGTAACTGGTAGTTCCCTCCCCCTGACATGTGGCCACTCTATCAATGTGAAACTGAGGCTGGATGGACAAAATGACCCACTGAAATGTCCCCCTGGCTTAAACATTATTTGATTTAAAATTTAAAAAAGTAATACCTCCACTGCAGAGGAGTCGAGTGAATGAAGCTTCAGAAGACCGCATCCTATGTGCCCTGGCATCCAGGGCAGGGGAGTGCATTGCAAATGGAAAGAACCCAGGAGGAGAATGATCCTGAGTTCTGGACCCAACCTGCCACTGAGTTGCTGTGTGACTTTGAACAAGTTCCCTAACCTCTCTGGGCCTCAGTGTCCTTGTGAATCAAATGAAGGGCTTGGACTAGGTGAGTTAAGGACCCAGGCTGCATCTTTGTGTCCCTGGGCTGGGTCTGGGGAAGGCAAGTGTGTAGCTTGGATTGTTGAGGACAGCACAGGTTTTGTAGACAGGCCATTCCCCTCACTATGAGAGGCAAGCTCTTCTCCAGGCTGCAGGGGAGAGGCGGGAGAGGAACAGACTTTGCTCTTTCTCCTCCATGGCCCCCAGAGCCTGCGATGGGGACCCTGACATTGGGGTGAGTCGCTGGCAGACCAAGGCATGCCTCCTCCTGCAGCATCCCCACCCCAGGACAGAAGGGCCTGGGCACGTGTGGCATCACTTTTCAGGCCTGCATTATTCAGAGGAAGCTCTGAGTGCCAGGTCGGCAGCACTGAAAACAGCCCAAGTGCCGCTGAGAAGAGCAGCAATGCTAGCCCCTGGGAAACAAAGGCACCCAGGCCATAGCCACGTCAACTCACCAATGGCCGTGAGGAAGAGCCCAGCCTGGTCGATGGGGGTGATCCCCTCCTCTTCATAGTAGTTGACGGTGACCTTGACAGGGAGGGGGCACATTGGGAGGGAGAGAAGAGCAGAGATCACAGATCACAGGCAGGAAAATCTGCAATGACCACCTCCCTCCCTCACACCTCACAGCCTGTCAAGCTGACCCTCTCTAAACATCTGAACCCTCTCCTCCAGGAAGCACTCCTGGGTTGGTGGGCTGTTTCTCTCAGATTATCCAACTAGATAGGGGACTCCCCTTTCTCAGAGTGCATCCAGGGTGCCGACCTGCCCCCTGGTGCATTCTGCTGCTTGTGGGGGCCCCACATCTGCCTTGGTGTGTGTCTAGCTACCGCCAAGCAACGAGGGGGCTTAGGTTGCTCTTACTGGATAACGCTCAGTGCCATCACTGACATGGGGCACACAGTGAAGTTCATAATTAGAGAATTTAGGGAAGAGAGAGTCTGGTCTCGGCTCTAGCACTTGGGCAAATCATTTTGCTGCGTGGGCGCTCAGCATTCCGTTTGATACACGATGAGACCAAGGATGTCTGTGGCTGTAACTTCCAATGATTCTAATAGTTCGTCATTCAGCAGCACACGATTTTAACCTGCCATGAAGTCATCATTCTATGATCTAACAACAGGCTGTCTAATACCATAGCCACTGGCTGCGTATGTTTATTGAGCACTTGAAATGTAGCAAGTCCGAATTGAGATGTGCTACAGGTGTGAAATGCACAGCAGATTTAGACTTGATGTGAAAAAAGAATGTAAGCTAGCTTTTTAATTTTTTTACATTGATATCATGTTGAAATGATAATATCTTGATGATGGAGTTAAGGAAAAAATATTATCAAAATTAAGTCCCCCTGTTTCTTTTTGCTCTTTTAATGTGGTTGTTAGAAAACATAAAATGACGCGTGTGGCCCACGTGCTGCTTCAATCAATAGCGCTGGTCCAGCCTGTCTCGATGCCAGCACCGTCGGTCCCCAGTTCCTGTGGCCCTCGCAGGGGCGCCTCCCCGGCCACGGTACCTTGTCACTGCTGGCCTCGGTGCTCGCTTGGCTCATGGTGAGCCGCAGCGTGGTGCTGGGCGACAGAGGCCAGCGCTGCTTGCCGTTGGCGGCCACCTCCTCAGGCTGCCTGTCGCGCACCACCTCCACCTGCACGCGCTCCGAATGCTTCAGGCTGAAGGTCTGGGCCCCGGCTGGGGCCGCGCTGTAGGGAGAGAGGAGGGCGGTCACGGGGATCCCTGGGCAGGTGGGACAAGGGTCTTCAGGAGAAGACTCCTGGGGGGATGAGGCTGCAAGGACACTCCCAGGCTGCCTGGTCTCCCTAGGGACCCAGCTGTACTGTAATCACCTGGGAGTGAAGAGGGCACTTGTTAAAAATACAGATTCCTTAAGTGGGGGCAGGGATAAATTAGGAATTTGGGATTAACCGCTACACAGTACTATATGTAAAATAAATAAACAACAAGGACTTACTGTATTAGCACAGGGAACTATATTCAATATCTTGTAATAAGCTATAATGGAAAAGAATCTGAAAAAGACTATATATACACATATATGTGTATATATAACTGATATAACTGAATCACTTTGCTGTACACCTGAAACATAGTAAGTTGATGGTACTTTAAAAAAAAATCACTGTATTCTAATTAAAACATCTTTTGGCCTAAAAAAAAAAATTACCGTTTCCTTGGGCCAATCTTGTACCCACTGAGTCAGAATGTTCCAGGGTGTGGCCTGGGGATCTGAATATTTAACACGCTTCCTCGTGTTTCTGACAGGCAACCAGCTTGGGAAGCCACCTGATACTGTATGGGTGGGGGTCTGAGGCTCAGACAGAGGAATGAGTTTGCTCCAAAGACAGTGCCAACCCTGTCTCCCAACCCCTGTCCAGCGTCTGAGCTGAAGGCCAGGAGACCTCGGCTGATAGTGAGGAGGCAGGTGTCAAAGCACTGGGTTTGCACAGAGAAGAAGCCTGGAACTCGGGTCTTAAAGGGGCAAGGGTGGGCTGGCTCTTTCACAAAGACCCCTACTTTCTGTCACAGCTTTCACAGCTTGGAATTCTCTCTGAGAGTCATTCCTTGGGGTTCTGGAGTGGTTTTCTATTGAAAGGGAAATAACTTTGGAATTCTTGAAAAGCCATCAAGATTTCAGGGCAGAAAACTAACTGGTCTGAGCTGCTTGCTATGGACTGAATGTTTGAGTCTTCCCAAATTCAGATGTTGAAGCCCTAACTCTCAATCTGATTGTAGTTGAAGATAGGGCTTTAGAAGATAATTAACGTTAAATGAAGTCATGAGAGTAAGGTCCTAATCTGATAGGATTGGTCACCTTGTAAGAAGAGGCAGAGAGAGGGGAGGGAGAGAGAGAGAGAGGGAGAGACAGCGGAAGGGCCATGTGAGCCCACAGCCAGAAGGCGGCTGGCTGCAAGCCAGGAAGACAGTCCTCAGCAGAGCCCAACTGTGCTGGTACCCTGATCTCAGACTTCCAGCCTCCAGAACTCTGAGAAATAAATTTTTGTTCTTAAGCCACCGAGCCTGTGGCATTTTGTTTTGGCAGCTCAAGCAGATTAAGACACTGGCTTAAGGGGAGATAACAGGAAGGACAGGGAGATAGAGGAGGAAGGTACCCAGGGCTGACAGTTTTGCTAAATCTCCAGCCCCCAGTCTGAAGGTTCCTAAAGGCTGAAAAGGGCTCAGAGGGATTTAGGTGGATTCTCATGGGATTTGGGACTAAGATACAGGTACAAGTGTCTGCCTCAAAGGCACATCTGCTATTTGAAAGTCTGGTGCTCCTGGGCTCCTGAAGAGTTCTCCACTGTGATCGGGCATCAGAATCATCAGGGGGTGCTGTTTAAATCTTCACTTTTTTGAAGGCTACAGATGTGTGGATCCCATTCCCAGAGAGTTTGGCTGGCAGGCCTGAGGGGCAGCTGAAGCTGTACACAGTGACCAGGGTTGAATGAGAGCTTTAGGCCAGTGGTTCTCAAAGTTCAGCAGCAGCAGCGGTGGCAGCAAAAGCATTACCTGGAGGGCTTGTCAAAACATGGATTGCCTGGCCCCTTCTCAGAATTTCGGAAACTCAGTAGGTCTGGAGTGGGGCCTGAGAGTTTGCATTTCTACTACGTGTCCAGGAACTGCTAGTGCCGCCGGTCCAGGGGCCACACCTTGAGAACCACTGGTCTCGATGTGCAGCAACGCACGCTGGTGCTTAGAGCCCTGGGATGAGATGGCCGAGGCCCTGAGTGTGAGTTTGCAGAGGCCCCCAGGCAGGGTCTCTTCGATCCAGGCCATAGACTGTGGGAGTTACTGGCAAAGACCACTGGTCTCGGGCATTGGCAGGAGAGACCACTGGGCAATGGCCGGGCAGCCTGTGTCCAGGGCTGGGAAAGAAGCTTGTAAAAGAAGCTCCAGAACCACTCTGTTTCTTGTCTGTCCCCTTCTAAACTCCTCAGCCCATCATGGGGACACTGGTTGGCTGTGGTCTGCTGCCCTCCATTCACATCCATCATGAGGAGAGGCACAGAGTCTGGGTAGAAACCCTGGACTGGGAGCACATGTGCAAAAAATATGGGTTCAAGCCCAATTTTGCCGCTGACTTGCCGAGGGGGTCTTGAGTGTGTCCCTCGCACCTTCTGAGTGTCCACTTGCCGACCCATAAGATGCAGGACGACCGCCCATCCCTCCTGTCTCTCATTCTTCGGCGGGGGGGTGCCTGCATTTTGCCTCATGGTGTTACCACCGGGTGTCTGTCCTCCTCTGGATTGTAAGCCCCCAAGGGCAGGGTCTGGTCTCCTCCAGGGCCTAGCACAGGGCTGGCACATCACACACACTCAGCAAAGAGGGTGGAGCTGAGCAGGACAGAGGTGAACCTTTTAGAAGCTCCAGGCAGCAAATCCCAAACGGAGGTGTGGGTACCCATGTGAGCTGCTTTTAGGTGGCACATGGATGCACAATTTAAAAGAAGACTTATGTATTTATTAAATGTATTATCTTTTATGGCAATTGATAAAGGTTGGGTATTTATGGTAATCATATCAGATCTCCACTTAAAGTTATAACAAAAATAAGAGTTGGTTTAAAGAAAATTTTTAAGTTAATGGTACTAGAGGTAGAA
Source organism: Balaenoptera physalus (assembly GCF_965194825.1). Classification (NCBI taxonomy): domain Eukaryota; kingdom Metazoa; phylum Chordata; class Mammalia; order Artiodactyla; family Balaenopteridae; genus Balaenoptera; species Balaenoptera physalus. The sequence goes on along the minus strand of NC_138882.1, from coordinate 183,437,724 downwards.
TATGCTTTCGGTAAAAATTATGGGAGTCTAGGCAGTTGTACGCTCAGATCTAGGAAACATTCCCCTAATGCAATTCCTGGGTTTGACCATCAACCTGCTGGGTGGCCTTGGGCAAGGCGTTTGTCCTCTCTCAGTTTCATCAAGTGTAAAATGAGAGAATGGGACCAGGTCAGAGGTGGCTGGAGTCTGGGGAGCACAGAGGGGGCAGGCCTGGACAAAGGGGTAGGGAGGAGGTGCTGAAAAGCTGGGGAGCTCTCTGCCAGATCCCCACCCTCCCTTTAAGCAGAGCCACATTATTTCATCTTGTCTTATATAATGGGTTTCTGCAAACAACTCTGTTTAGAAAAAAATGCTTTATAAACTCACAGGGCAGGATAATCTTTAGGGCCCCGATTCTGACAGTAGTGAGATATAAGTGATGCTTCCTGCCACCCTCATTCCTCTGAGCCAGTTAGAAACTAGAGGAGGCCGCAGAAGCTCGGGGGTTAACGCCCCACCCACACTGGAGCTCTGGGGCCTCACACCCTCCCACCCCAGCACCAGTCCTGCTCTGAGCTGAGCAAACAGCTATTCTTCCAGCGGCCCTGGCAGAAGCAACAAAGGCATCTATTGTCCCCCGTGGCTCCTGCTGGCTGCCTCCCTCCCTCCCCAGGAAGAATCTCTCAGAATTCCCTGCAGAAACCCAGGAGCCAGGGGCTGCGGCCACCTTGATTGTCCCTGGAGGCTGCAGGGAGGGGCCTAGGAAGTTACGGAGGGAAGTAGAGCAGGGATGGTGGTGTCCATGAGCTCCTGCTTATGGGAAAGAGGCTAAAGATATGTAGATGGAAGGACAGGCTAGGACCACATCTGCACTGTCCCCCATAGCCCAGTACCCAGGACGTGACCATGCTCAATATATATTTGGGGAATAAATGAATGAATGGACCCACCCTTCTTGGTTTCCCAAACTGTATTACCAGAGTGATTAAAAAAAAAAAGAAATCAGGTTACTTGCCTGCTTGAAAATACTCAATGGTTCTTCAGTGTCTACCAAACAATAAATGCAAACTCTGTAGCCTGGTATTCACCCAGGGGCATTTAGCCACCGCATCTCAACTGGACTCCTCAGCCTCACTTCCTGCAACTCCTCCCACCCTCTCAACTCCCTGCATGGTTTCATCTCACCATGCATTTTGCATATGCTGTTCCTTCTACCTGCAGTACTTTCCCCTGACTTCTCTGCCTGGCAACTGCCCATCCCTCTCTGACGACTCAATTGATTTGTCTCCATCCATGTTTATTTCCCCTTGTGGCAGTTTATCTCCTTGAAGGTAGAGACTGGATTTTCTTTTTGTTTCAGCACCTGGCTTAGCACAGACACACGGTAAGTAAATGTTTGCTGCAGGAAGGGCTGGAAGAGGGGACTTGCTTATGTGGTCATTCATTCACTCAACATGTATTTATTGAGCACTTACTATGTGCCAGGCGTATACTAGGTCCTGGGGGTAGAGCAAAAAAGATAATATGTTCCCGGGGTCCATGGAGCAAATGTTCCAGTGGAAGAGAAAGACTTTTGATGGATTACACAATTATGTGATTACAGCTATGAAAATTGCTCTAAAGGAGAAGTATGGGGTTCCGTGAAGCCCTGGCCTGGAGGTCGAGAAAGGATTCCTGGAGGAAGTGGCATGTTTGAGTTGAGGTTTAAATTTTACACTCTAAATGACAGATAAGAATTAGTTAAATCAGTGGTTCTTAAATTCGAGTTGCATTGGCAACACCTGAAGAGCCTGTTAAAATACAGGTTGTCGGGCTACCCCCAGAGTTTCTGATTCAGCAGATGGGGGGCAGGGGTGGGTGGGGCCTGAGAAACTGCATTTCTCTTTTCCCCCCCAACTTTACTGAGGAAAAACTGACAAATAGAAGTGTACGTATTTAAAGCGTATGACAGGATGATTTGATACGATATACAGTGGGAGGAAAGTGCGTTGCTAACAAGCTCCCAGGGGATGCTGCTACTGCCGGTCCGGGGACCAGTGTGAGAACCGCTGAGTTTGGACAAAGTGAAGAGAGGAAGAGGAGCAGGGACTTCCAAGCAGCAAGGACAGCTTGGGTGATGGCCTGAGGTGGAAGTTAGCCCAGCATGTTCAACAAACTGGAAGGAGGTAAATGTGGCTGCACTTTGGGAGCAAAGGGGAGGGAGAGTGGTGGGGGGAGAGGACCCAGATCATGGCCAGGAGCTGGCCATTCTCCTGCGGGCACCGAGGCTTCTGAGCAGGGGAGACGTGATCATTTTTGCACTGCAGGCAGATCCACCAGGGTGCAGGGTGGGCAATGGATTCAGGAGTCAACCAAAGGAACACTGAGCAAGACTGGAAAGTAGTGTCAGATGTATTGATAGAAGAGGGATGTTCACTGTGCCTGGCCCAGGAGAATTCTGGGTGTTGTGACCTAATATCTGCTCAGCCCCACAAATGCTGTGTGGCCTCTAGGGAGCCAGTCAGCCTCTCTGGTCTTCGCTCAGTCAGTGGGGAGGGTCACCAGCTTGGCCTCGCAGGGCTGGGATGCTCACTCAGCCTGGGACTCGAGGGCAGGACGTGCCTGCTGCTCGCTGGCACCTGGCTCTCCCAGCTTGTCCGCCTGCCCTGGGCCTTGTTAACACCAGCGGGGCTTACTCCACAGTGAGCCCAGCTCCTGGCAGCCTGGGTGTAACACCCTGTCCTTGGGTCTTTGCAGGAATCTGAGGGGGTTTGTGGGTGCCAACCTGGCGTGCAACCCCGTGGCGAGCACCCTCCAGGAGCCGCCTGGTGTGGTGGTGGCCGGAGGCCTGGGGTGGGTAGCTGGTCTGGACAGGGATGGGTGAAGACGAAACATGACTTTTGTCTTCAGCCAGCCTTCTTCTGTGCCTGGTAAGCTCAGCAGCCTCTCTCACTAGGCACTGGTGCCTCCAGCTGCCCAAGGTCCCTCTCCTGAGGGAAGAAACAATCTAATCTATGGTCACTCCCTCCGCAGACACCTTCAATGACTCCCTACTGCCTGCAGAACAAAGTTTAACACCCGAGCCTGGCACTCAAAGCCTCAGTTTAAATGTATCCGCCCTCTAGTCTTACACTCTGGGTTACAGAAACTATGCCCTTTCTGCCCCCATGTGTCCTGAGTTTCTTGCCAGATACACTTGCTCCTGCATGGCCTGTCCTGCTCACACTGTGAACCCCTGTCCACCCTTCAGCTAGGTTGCCACCTCCTCCAGGAAGTCTTCCCTGATCCTATCAGCCAGGATTCATCTCTCCCTCCCTTTGCTGGTGCTTCAAACAACACTTAACACTTGTTCAACACTTCTCTCCCATGAACGTTATAAACTTTCTGAGGCCATAGTTCATTATTATTTGTTTTAATAATATTATAATAAACCCAATACTAATTCCTGATAACCACTTACTGAGTATTATGTGCCAGGCAGTGTTTCAAGCCCTTGGCTCATGTGACCTCAGTCCATCCTTTTGATAATCCCCCCGAGGCCTGTATTAATGTCATCCCATTTTACAGATGAGCATGTTGAGGCCCACAGAGGGCAAGCACTTGCTCTGAGTCTCAGGGACAGACTGAGACGGGCAGGGTGTGGGGTAAACTCAAGTGCTCTGAGCTCTGGGCCTGGTTGCTCCCTTCCTGGGAGAGGATCCAGAAGTTACAGTCCTCCTTAAAGGTCCTCCAGGTAGGGACACCTGGAGGGGGAGGGGGACTGTCAGGCCTGGCTCAGGAGAGGATCAAATGAGAAGCCCCCTACTTATTTTGCACGTGGCGGTCAGAGGTCCAGAGAAGGGAGACCAAAGGCTGGCTTCCTGCCCTGGGCTCTTGGGTGAGTGACCGGGATAAGCAGGCTTGGGCCAGTCAAAGCCCCAGGCATGGGGTCGGGCCCGGATGGGCAGGACAGAGCTGCCTCCGAAAACTGGCCTCCCCCAAAGTTGAACAGGTGTGCCTGTCCAGCTAGGGGTGGGCACTGGGGTAAGCCCCTGCCGCTGTGCTCAGGCCCTGTGGGTAGGGAGGGAAGGCTCTCAGGGACCCCAGCCGTGCAGGGGGCTGTGGGCTCGAACCGCAGGGTGCCAGGTGCTCCTTAGGACCCTGCCACTCCCCGGGAGCCAGCCTGACAGCCAGGCCCTGGAGCAGCTCCTGGCAGGGCTTCCTTTTTAGAGTCAAAGGCTCTGGGTGTTGTTCTAATTTATGGGGCCACCTGACCTGGCCTGACTGCCACCTACTGTCATTCTCTCAGGAGCAAGTGCTGCTCTGGCCAAACTCGGCCACATGCCCTTGACCTTCCACCGGCCCATCCAATGGTATCCATCCCTTGAGGCTGGGGGTGGAGAGCCCAGTGACGGGCCAACGATAGGCCAGTCCACATGCATCCCGGGCCACAGCCATCCATCCATTCACCCAGCCAAGGAGAGCCCTTCAGTGACTTGAGGGCAGGAAGTTCACAGGAACAAGGAAGACAGCGAGCAGGAAGAGGACGTGCCTAAAACATGAGTCCTGGAAGGCGGCCCAGCAGGGCGGTCAAGGGCCTGGTCGCCATACCACCACCATTTACCAGCTGTGTCATCTTGGACAAACATCCCTTACCTCAGTTTCCCCCAAAATAGTACCTAACTCATAAAGTTGTTGTGAGGTTTAAACACATGTAAATTATTAAGTACACGTGAGATGCGAGTGCAAGGTGCCCAGAAGGCTGCCTGGTACAGAATAAGTTAGCTAGTAATAGTAATATTAAGTAAATAATAAGATCTGCAAAGATAAAAACAATAGTCATGAGGTAGGGAGTGACTGGGGCTTTGGGTCGGGCACTACGAAATGGGGGGGAGTCAAGAAAGCTGCTTGGGGGCTTCCCTGGTGGCGCAGTGGTTGAGAATCTGCCTGCCAATGCAGGGGACACAGGTTCGGGCCCTGGTCTGGGAAGATCCCACATGCCGCGGAGCAACTAGGCCCGTGAGTCACAACTACTGAGTCTGCGCGTCTGGAGCCTGTGCTCCGCAACAAGAGAGGCCGTGACAGTGAGAGGCCCGCGCACCGCGATGAAGAGTGGCCCCCGCTCGCCGCAACTGGAGAAAGCCCTCGCACAGAAACGAAGACCCAACACAGCCATAAATAAATAAATAAATTAATTAAAAAAAAAAAAAAAGAAAGAAAGCTGCTTGGAGGAGGTCACGTGAGCTGAGACTTGCCAGGCTCGCAGAGGTCTGGGGGACAGTGCTCCAGGCAGAGGGAACAGCGCCTGCAGAGGCCCTGAGGTGGGGATGAGGGGGGTGCATTCAAGGGCCAAGAGCATCCACAAAACCAACGTGGCCGGAGTGGAATGTGCGCAGGGGAGTCAGCAGGAGATGGGGTCAGTGAGGCGGGGCCTGGCACCCTACGGGAAGGCACCAAGTCCTCGTCGCTTCAGACTGGACTGCTGACCCTCCCTGGCCTTTGTCCCAAGGATACCTTCTAAAACACTCAGACCAACCAAGAGACAGAGAGAGGGGGTCTGAGTGAGTTGAGGGAGTGAGATGGGGATGAATTTAGATTCGGCAGGCTCTCCTCCAAGGCAGGATATGTAACTGCCCCGTGCCCTGTTTTTCCAGCATTTTGCTACGCTGACGTCTAGAAATTCCTGCCCTGGTACCCCCTTTCCTATCTTCTGCCAGAGAGCGATGGGCAAGACCCTGCCGGGAGAAATGGCTGGTTAGCCTCTGCCGTAGGGTATCTCAGGGAAAGGGGCACAGGATCACCCCTGCTTCCTACCTCATGGGCTCATCATGAGGTCAGATGTAACCAGGAGAAAGCCCTGGAGAGGCAAGAGATAGTTGATACCATCATCTCTGCTCTGAAGCTCCTGCAGACCTCAGGGTATGGGTCCTGACCTCTCTCCACCAGGGAGAAGGGGACACCTGCCCAGGTGAGAACTCTCACGCCCCTGGACAGATGCAAGAACCAGGGAGGGATAGGAGAAGCTGTCTGCACAGCCTAGTCTGCGGGAGAGTCGGGCAGAGTGCGATCACCCCATTAATTTACTCCGAGGCTGCCCCTTCTCCAATCCCTCCAGGCTCTGGGGGTGTCCGGCCGAGGTGAGCGGGGAGGGTGAAACAGACATGGGGGTGCCGCTCACTCAGTGCCCTCTCTCCAACTCCAAGCCAGAATCAGATGGGGACCCAGGCCAGCCCCAGTGGAGAAACGGCTGCCAGCTAAAGGGACCATCAGGGGAGATTGTGCGGACAAGGTGTACATGTGCCAGACCTAAGATAAGTACACTTCGGGGTGGTAGAAGGAAACAGCAAGTATCTTTAACAATGATCGCCAAGTAAATCTCTAGAAAAAAAAAATCCTACTTCCTTTTTTCTGCGCATCTATTTATAGCTTGCCAGTACTCAGAACGTGGCTGGGTCAGGTCATCATCCCCAAAGGACCAGTTTTGATGGGAGAGGGAGGGTGACCCTTAGGGCCTGCTGAGGAAGGGGCAGGCGAGGCCCCTGCTGTGTGTCCGGAGGGGAAGGAGGGCGTGTGTACATCTCAGGAAAGGTGGCCCAGAGCCCTTGGGAAAAGGGGTGGGTGTTGAGGTCTCTTCACTCGCCTTTGTGACTCAGGAGTGAGGGGTCAAGACACCACTCCCTCACTAACTGGGCCCAGGGTCCACCAGACCTTGTCCCTTGGCGTCTCCTTGGAAATTGGAGACCCTGGGGGCATCACGTGGGGTCTTGGGTCAGGACCTGTGTCTGGGTGGGGAAGGGCTCAGTGGGAAGTGGAGGGTCAGCTGGAAGTGGGTGAAGTCTCTGGGGGCAGTGGGCTCATGGCCTGGGTGGAGGGTGGGAGGGACACATGCTGAGAGGTGCACCCAGTTCAACCTGCTAGTTTTAGGGTCACACAGGCTGGAGTGGAGATTCAGAGCCTGAGTTCTGACCCACACGGAACTACACCTGAGTCCTGTGTGACATCAGGCAAATGGCTTCACCTCTCTGAGCCTCACTTTCCTCATCTACAAAATGGGATGATCCTAGCATAGCCTCCAAGGTCTGTGGAGAGGAAGAGAGGAGATAATGCATTCGGTCTGTGAGTGCTCACTAATATCTCCTGCTATTAATACTGACAGTCGCTCTTACCACTACAGCTATCAGGAGTAACAATGGCCCAGTCTCCTTAGTTTCAGAAGGGGCTTCTGTCCACTAGACCAGTGGTTCTCAACTGGAGGTGACTTGGTCCGCCACAGACTGCTGGCATTGTCACAACTGGGGAGTTGCTACTGGCATCCAGGGGTTAGAAGCCAGGGACGCTGCTAAACATCCTACAATGCACAGGACAGCCCCTGGCGACAAAGAATTATCCAGCCCCCAATGAGGTAGTGCCGAGGTTAAGAAGCTCTGCTCTAGACCTGCGCTGTTCAGCACATACAGTGGCCACCAGCTACCTGTGGCTATCGAGCGCCTGAAATGCAGTTAGCCCGCGTAGAGATGTGCTGTAAATATAAAACACACATTGAATTTCAAACACTTAGCAAGAAAAAGAGGATGTAAACTAGCTCATTAATAATTTTTATATTGATTACATATTGAAATGCTAATATTTGGGATATATTAGGTTAAATAAAATATATATTATTATACCTAATTTTACCTGCTTATTTTAACCTTAAAAATGTGGCTACTAGAAAATTAAAAATTACACATGTGGCTCTATTTGTGGCTTGCATTCTATTTCTGCTGGACAGCGCTGGTCTGGACTGTACTGCTTCTCTTGGGGGTGGCGGAGAGTCTTAGGTGAAGTGCAGGTGGGAGGTGAGGGTCGCTGGGGCTGCGGCTGGTTTCTTGAGAAAGGACAAAGGGGATCGTCACATGTCTGCCCCCTGCCAGGGGAAGGATGAGTCCACATCTCCCCTGCTCCCTGCCCCTACGCGGGCTGGGTCTCTCTCTGCCAGGACAGAGGGCGAGCAGGGCGCCTGAGCCTGAACCCCTTCTTTACTCCCCACCCCTCAATGGAGGCACCATGCCAGCCTTTCAGGCTGCACTAAAAGTGCCCCAGTGAACAAACAGGCGGGTATGGTGACAGCTGAGGCTTAGAGACTTGAGTGTCCTGGCTCCCGTCCCACTCCCTGGCAGTGCCTAGTTAGGACTGGGGGGGTGGAGAAGGGAGGGGAGCGCTCCCAGGCCACTGAGGCCTGGACCACACTCCACTTTTGTGTTACGACCTTCAGAAACCACCCCTGAGGTTTACATGTGGACAACTGAAGCCAGGGGCCAATGAGTGGAGAGGGTCCCTGGTCTGCATGGTGACCGGGCCCTTTGCTCTCAGGGAAGACCAGCGCCTGATGAGGAAGAAGCTAGAGACTGGCCAGCAGGGCCGCCAGGGCCACTGGAGGTGACAGAGAGAATGGGCTGGGGAGGATGTGTGGGAAGACACAGGGATGGGGTTTGGGGTGGGGGCGGCCTGAGCGAGGCAGGGCGCTCCAGATGACAGAATGATTTGGGAGCAGTAAGCCACTTTGGCACTTCCAACTTAGCTCAAGGCACAGAGAGGTTCAGGGGACTTGCCCCAAGGGTATCAGCATTCGGTCCCCACCCCTGGGTCCTGCATGCTCCCTCCTCTCAGCACTGACCCCTCCCACGCTAGCAATGGGGAACATTTCAAATGCTTGGAACAGAGGGCTGCAGGATCCCACCCTGGACTCTCCACCCCTGCATTCACACCAGCCACACCTTCGCAAGGCCTGCCCCATGCATGGTGGGGAGACGGGTCATTGCACTTGGCTGCTTCCTGGGGGCTGGGGGTAGCAGGGGGGCCCTGACTTCAATTCCCCCACCCCAGGTCCTGCTGTCTCAGAAATCCTGCGCCCCACCAGAGTTCGTGGACAGGAGAACAGGGCCATGGGGAACAGCATCCTGAACAGGAGAGCGCTTCTGACAAAGACTCCACCTCCACACCCTCAGTCTGGGGGAACAAGGTCCCTCCCCGACCCCAGGGTGAAGTCAGGGGAAGGCATCTGGGGACAGGGAGCTCATGGCCAGTGCCTGGCGACAGGCAATCACCAGCAACCCCCACAGGGCGAAACTGGAGACTAGGCAACCCCTAGGGCCAGATGCCGCCCCTGGGCAGCTCCCCTCTGGCCCTGCCCCAGCCCCTGGCAAATCCTGGAGGAAGCTCAGCTGATCTGGGAGGGGAGGGAGGGGCTGGGCTGAGGCGGGTGGTGAGCCAGGAGGGTCTGAGGGCATAAGGGAGGTGCTGAGGGGAGAGCGGGGAAGGGGAAGAGGAGAGGATGGTGGGGAAGCTGAGCGGGTGCTGAGGTCGTCCTGGGAGAGGGGCTGGAGAGGGGCAGGCGGTGCGAAGACTGGGGTGAAGGGGCTGGCGCCTGGAAAGGAGTAGTGAGGGTGCTGGGGCTGTGTCAGGGTGTCTGGGAGGGTCTCCGGATTCCGGATTCCGGGGAGGCTGACAAAAAGTTTAGGGGCTGTCAGGTTTCTGGGCAAGGTTCTTAGGATTTTTGGGCGCGGGGGCGTCGGATGAGGGACGACTCGGGCTGGAGGCAGGCTGTCCGTGTCCCCGAGTCTGGCGAGGGTCTCAGGATTTCTTGGGCCTAGATTTCGGGCCGAGCCAAGAGTCGGAGGGGGTCTTGGGCCGGCGCGGTGGCGCGGCTCACCTGTAGACATCGGTCCAGAGGTGCGTGCCCAGCACGTACACTGCCTCCACGCGGCTCCCGTACTGCAGCCGCACCGTCCGCTCGCGTAGCATCTTCCCCGTAGTGCCCGGCCCCGTGCCCGTCCTCTCTCGTCTGGGTCCGCCTGGAGCACCTGCCGCAGGTGACCCCTCCAGCAATCCGCAAGCGCTGCGGCCTCCGCGCTCCGCCTTTATCCTGCCGCCGGTGGGCGGAGCGGCCCGTCGGCCTCCTCTCACAGTGGGCTGTGGGCCCGTCCGTCAAGCGTGGCCACGCCCTCCACAATTCTTCCTGTGGGGACCCCACCCCCAGGCCCCCCAGCCCTCCCCCTTCCCCCACCCCAGGCCCCCCCAGCCCTCTCCCCCATGGTCTGGGTGATGTCAGCAGTTGCCAATTTCCTCCTTTCACTGGTTGATTTGCTCATTCTTTCATTCAACATACTTGCAGTGGGCCCCCAGCTGGCCGGCGCCAGGACACAGGGCCAGCCACCCCTCCGGGCGCCTCCCGGCCCTGCGGGGCAGATAATGCAAATGTAGAGCTGTCATAGGGGCGGGGACAGGAGGCGGTGGCCCAGAGCGAGTGGATGCGCTAAACCAGCCCAGGGTCCCGGACCTGAGCCTTCTTAAAGGAGGGGTTTGCAAATTAAGGGGAACGGAGGAGAGGGAGCTTCCTGACCAAACTGGGAAGCCAGATGCAGCCTGCCCCCTCTCCCCCTTAGCCCCCCAACAATCAGATCAGTATTACAGAGGGGAAGTGGGGAGAGGGGTGGGAGTGGGGAACTCAACAGCCTGCAGGGCCAGAATGCCAAGCCAAGGCACTGGTGGGTGGGCGATGGGAGCCTTGGCATGGCTTCCTCAGCGAGGAATGGTTGCCGGTGGAAGTGAAGGAGGCCATCTGGCTGCCCTGGATAGAGGTGCCCCTGGCCAGGGTCCATGAAGACCCCTGCTGGGGCTGCTGAGAGCGCTGGAGAGAAGGGGATTGATCTGACCACTGTTGGTGGACTGAAATATTGATGTTCCAGTGGAGGGTTAGTGAGGGGCACCGTTCTGGCCTGGGCCACTGGGCAAAGGAGGGTGCCCCTGCAGAGGTCAGTTTGTGTCTTGTGGAGGCTGAGGTTCAGGATGACACCCAGTGGGGGCCTGAAGCAGCCCCCACCGAATCCCAGACCCTTCCAGCTCTGAAGCCAAGCCAGGGCCTGTTCAGGTAATTCACATAAGACTGAGTGGTCCTTGGTAGAAGGGGCAGGAACTGAGGTGTTCCTGAGAGGGCAGAGGTTCTAAGAAGGACGTGGCAGGCTGGAGGGGATGCGTGTTTGGGAAGGGGGTAGGTCTGCTAGGGGGATGGGAACCCTGGGACGGGGTGCATCTGAATAAGAGGGTCGGGGCTCACAAGGGCTCAGGGCTGAGACACACCCAGACTCCTGACCGCAGCGGCCTCCTTGAGGCGGCCCAAATTAGGAGATGGCCAAGACCCCAGCTGTTCCTGGGTAGCCGGGACCTAGGAGGAATGTGGGTAGGGAAGGAGTAAGGCCTGAATCAGGCTAGGGGGGGCATCTGTCCTCAAGGTGCACAGACCCAGGGAGACGCTGGTAGCTTTTGATAGGCTCCCGCGGCCGCTGAGTGCACCGTCCAATCAGGAGGCAGGGTGACCACCTGCCAAAGAGGTAAAAAACGTGTGCAGCTCAGAGCTGACTTTGAGGCCCCCGAGGTGGGCTCTTGTCCCAGCATCCCTCTACCAGAATTACTTTTGAGCCCCTACTATGTGGCAGATACGGGGTGTATGCCAGGGTCCCCACCTTCGTGGACATCATAGAACACAGCACCCTCATTTTACCCACTGGGGCCCAGGGTTGGGGGAGAAGCACCCCGGGCCTGGGCAGGTCATCCCAGGAGCAGGGGAGTGATAACATCAGGCAGAGGTGGTGATTGCCAGGAGAGAGCGAATAACAGTGGGCCCTTAATGCGTTCTTTCTGCATGCCAGGTGCTGTTCCAGCGGCACTTTTCATGCATTGGAATTAGATCATTATACCCTCCCAATAACCCCACCACTTTACAGATGAAGAAAGCGAGCCGCAAAAAGGTTCAAGAATTGGTCCTCGGTCTGGTCTCATAGCGCCTAAGAGCGACAGAGCCAGGATAGGAACTTGCAGGGGTGTGGTGGGAGGGTTGGGGGTGGACGGCAGGGGCAAAGCAGGTAAGAGCAGGGAAGGAATATTGTCTCTTAATTGGCAGAAGAGGAATCCCAAATTCTAATCCCAGCCCCGCCTTTGTGGAACCTTGGACAATTCACCCAGACTGCCATTAGGAGCCTCATTTTCCTCATCTGTGAATGAAGTGATCTCTCTGCCCAGATGTAAGGATGACATGACATGAGACAATGTACAGAAAACACTAGCACAGTCTCTGGCACAGGCAAGCACTCAAGAAATGAAACTCCCTCTTCTTAAAAAAAAAAATCCCACCCAGGCCCGGCTGACACATGCTCAGGGCTCCTGTCCCTGGCTCGGGGACTGCAGTGTTGGGTCACAGCGCCTGGTTGGTGGGATGGGAGCCTCCAGGTGCCCAAGGGTTTAAAATAGCTGAAGTGGTCACAGCTGTTGGTGGATTCAGGGCCGGAGGTCTCAGCCATCACGGCTGCTCCCCTGGGGCCCGGAAGAGCCACGAGGCATCTCATTGTACCTTTTGGGGAAGGCCAGCAAAGGGCAGGCTTAGCTCGGGCCAGTTCTGACACCGACCTGCGCCTCACAGCCCCAACTCAGTCTGGCTCCTACCAAGCAAGTGGCTGGAGAAGCTGGGCTGGGAGAAGCTCGTCTGAGCTGTCTCTCGCTGTGCTAGGCCTTGGGGGGACCGGGGAGGTGACCCAGATAATTCACGGTCCTGCCTTGTCCTTAAGTTCACTGATGGCATCATACATGCAAGAATTTAAAAAGAAAGAAATACACAAGTAATACCTGATCATTTTTTTTTTTTTTTTGGCCTCTCCGCTCGGCTTGTGAGATCTTATTTCCCCGACCAGGGATTGAACCTGTGCCCCCTGCAGTGGAAGGGCAAAGTCTTAACCACTGGACTGCCAGAGAATTCCCCTACCTGATCATTTTGGAAAAATAATTTTAGAAAAGGTCACCCATGGCCCCAGGGCTAGAGAGGAACATTGTGAACACTTTGGCATATGATCTCACAGGGCCCACGCAGAGGCAGTCTGATGCTGCTGTGGATGACTGCGCTTACTGAGCCCTTAGGCTGGGCCAAGAGCTGCTCCAAGGGCTTCACACCTCTTAGCTCATTTAATCCTCCCAATAACCCTAAGAGCTGGGAGCTATTATTATCCCCAATTTGCACAGAGGCATCGACCAGCCTGGCGGTGAAGAGCATGCATGACCTTTGGACTTGGCAAACCTGAGGTCAAGTCCAGCTCAGCCCCTCAGTAGCTTGGGGACCTCTCTGGGCCTCGGTTTCTACCTCTGTATAGGAAATACTAGCAATACCCAGCCCACAGGGTTGTAAGGAATAACCAGCTGATACACAGCAAAATGCTTAGTGCATTAGGACTACAGACTCAAGTCCTAGTAGATGGTAATTATTTTCTATGCCTGTATATAGTTAACTTTTTGTAAAAATAGACTTCTGACTGTACATGCTATTTGATATCACACTTTAAAAGCCTCTGCAATGTGTCACAAGCATACATTCATAGCCCTTCATGTTGTCCAGAAATTCAGAGTCTGCAAATCAAAGCAAGGTTCTAATTAGCCGAGGAGACTCAGAGAGGGACAGGGATGGTGGAAGGTCCTCCAGCCAGATAGCAAATGAAGGAACCCCGGGCACGGAGTGGACATTATTCAGTGAACCACTGTGTGCCAGGCTGTACCGGGTACCAGGTGGTCTGAGATGTGAAAACAGGCAGCCACAGTACGGCTGTGGCCTCGAGGGAGTGGGAGGGCAGGAGCAGGGGGGTGCCCTGTGATCACCTTTAGGCCCCCCCCGAAGCCACCCAAGCAGATGGCTGTGTCTGAGATCCTCAAATACAGAAGCTCTGGAGGGGCCACTGAGCCAGGGCCCTGGGGGCCCAGAGGAGGGGAAGCAGGGCTGCCATGCAGAATAAGGGGATGGAGCTGGGTGTCCAAGGTGAGACCAGGAGGGTGGGCTGGACGTAGGGAGGGGAAGATGAAAGAGTGTTCCTGACAGAGGGAAGTACACATGCAAGGCCTGGTGAGTTCCATCTGGCCAGGGCCGGGGATGGGGAGAGTCTGGCCTGGCCATGGCCATGTCACACAATGCCTTATTATATAAGTCATGAAGAGGACTTTTGGCTTTATCTTAAGGTCACAGGAAAGCCTAGGAAGGACCTTGAAACATGGCAATGACACAATGCGTGCTTTAGGAAAATGACTCAGGCTGCCATGGGGAGCCGAATTCAACACGTTCTGGTGGGAGGTCAGAGTGGTGAGGTGATGGGGGCCTGGACCATCACAGGAAAGTCTAGGAAGGACCTTGAAACATGGCAATGACACAATGCGTGCTTTAGGCAAATCACTCTGGCTGCCATGTGGAGCTGAATTCGACAGGAGTTTTGACAGGAGGCCAGAGTGGTAAGGTGATGGGGCCTGGGTCATCACCCTCAAGGCAGCTACTCTGTGCCTAGGGACCTCCTCTCCCCCCAGCTCTGCCCTCAAGGGCAGCTCCCCATACCCTGGGCCTTTCCTTGGTCCCTCACATCCCCTTTTCCCCAGCAAAGCCCACTCTCTCATCCCACTCCTCTGGAAGGGTTCCCTGGCCAGCCAGTGAAGGATGGGCTCTGGTATGGGGCATTAATTCTGCTCCTGTTCCTGCCCTTGGTCCTGCCAGATATTCCACTTAGGAGGAGGGCAGAGCTGGGGTGTTACATTGTTATATTTATGCAGTGACTGGAGCCAGGCGGTTATTCAGCCGCTAATACCATAGGTATTCAGAATGAGGGACGTTTGTCCTGCTCTATACTCACCCTTCAAATCCTTCCGGGGCTACTGTCACCTACAGAAATTTATTTTAAGGAACTGCTTCATGCCATTGTTCGGGTTGGCAATTCTGAAGTTTGCAGAGTAGGCCAGCAGGCTGGCTGGTATTTGGGAAGAGTTGATGCTGCAGTCTTGAGTCTGAAATTTGCAGGCCGGAAACTCAGGCAGGGTTTGTATGATGTATTCTTGAGGCAGAATTTCTTCTTCTTCTGGAAACCTCAGTCTTTGCTCTTGAGACCCATCCACACTATGGGGGGGGGGGTAGTGACTTGCTTTACACAAAGTCTATTGATTTATTTTATTTTATTTTATTTTTTTGGCCATGCCAGGCGGCCTGTGGGATCTTAGTTCCCCAACCAGGGATTGAACCCAGGCCCTCAGCAGTGAAAGCTCTGTATCCTAACCACTGGACAACCAGGGAATTCCCAAAGTCTATTAATTTAAATGTTAATAACATCTAAATAAAAAATACCTTCATAGCAACACCTAGTCTGGTGTCTGACTAAAACAACTGGGGAGCCAGAGCCAAGCCAAGTTGACACTTAAAAGTAGCCTTTATGGTGCCAAAAAGTGGGCTAATGCTCTGATGCACGAGGTCACTATTTATGGAGCACTGACTTCTTACCAGGCATTCTTTTTTTTCTTATTGAAGTATATTTGATTTACAATGTTGTGCTAATTTCTGCTGTACAGCAGAGTGATTCAGTTATGCATATATATACATTCTTTTTAAAATGTTCTTTTCCATTATGGTTTATCACAGGATACTGAATATAGTTCCCTGTGCTATACAGTAGGACCTTGTTGTTTACCCATTCCATATATAATTGTTTACATCTGCTAACCCCAGCCTCCCACTCCATCCCCCAACCCCTCCCCCTTGGCAACCACCAGTCTGTTCCCTATGTCTGTGAGTTTGTTTCTGTTTCATAGATAGGTTCATTTGTGTTATATTTTAGATTCCACATACAAGTGATATCATATGGTATTTGTCTTTCTCTTTCTGACTTCTTCACTTAGTATGATAATCTCTAGTTGCATCCACGTTGCCACAAATGGCATTATTTCGTCCATTTTCATGGCTGAGTAATATTCCATTGTATATAGGTACCACATCTTCTTTATCCATTCATCTGTCAGTGGACATTTAGGTTGTTTCCATGTCCTGGCTATTGTGACCAGTGCTGCTATGAACATAGGTGTGCATGTATCTTTTTGAATTATGGTTTTGTCTGAGTATATGCCCAGGAGTGGGATTGCTGGATCATATGTTAGTTCTATTTTTAGTTTTCTGAGGACCCTCCATACTGTTTTCCATAGTGGCTACACCAACTTACATCCCCACTAACAGCGTAGGAGGGTTCCCTTTTCTCCACACCCTCTCCAGCATTTGTTATTTGTAGACTTTTTAATGATGGCCGTTCTGCCTCGAGCATCTTTTTCATGTGCCTATGCTTGCCAGACATTCTTGCTGCAACCCCAGAGGCACCCTCACTTTACATTTCAAAGGGTAAATTGACTTGCCCATCGTCCTATGTAGTCACTGAGATTCAAACCCAGCTCAGTGGGAGGGCAGAACTTGGATTCTTAATCCCTCCACGCCCCTAAAGCAGAGCTACGAATGTGGACCCTGAAGAAGATGTGATGGGTCAAACCTCTGAAGAGCTGCCATGGGGCCAGAGTAAGCTGACCGGTCTGTGTAGACCTGTGCTGTCCAACATGGTAGGTAGTTGTTGCCACCTGGGGCTACTGAGCGCTTGAAATGTGGCTAGTCCAAATTTAGATGCACTGGAAGTATAAAATACACAGATTTCGAAGACTTAGTGTGCAAAAAAATAAAAAATAAAAAAGGTAATTAAAAATATATTGGCTACATATTGAAATGATAATATTCTGGATGTATTGGGTTACATAAAAATATTATTCAAATTAATTTCACCTATTTCTTTTAATTAAAAAAATGTGACTACTAGAAAATTGAAAACTACATGTGAAATGTGCACTTGTGGCTTGTATTATATTTCTATTGGCAGTGCTGGTCCAGACTCTTCTAAACTGTTAGGCAGGAACTGTGGCCACCTTGTTTGGGATCATCCCTCCTGGGTTGAGCCTTGGTGCCTGGGCATAGTACATACATATTTGGTGGAGAGAGTGGAATTGCTCTGGAGTTCCCAGAGGGCATCAGTGAGGTCTGTGACAAGAAGATACAGAAGAGAAAATGTGGTGGAGGATGGAAGAGGTGGTGACCACAAGGTGGCGCCAGACCCCCATTTTAGAAGCAGGGAAGAGGGAGGTTTTTCTCACCTGAGAAAAGGTACCAGCCAGCGTGAATCTGAGAGATCAAGGATGCCTCCTGTTTCTGTCCAACCTCACTCAGCTCCTTCCTTTAGCTTTTTGGGACCCTCTCCCCCACAGGCATTTGGGGTCAGGGTTCAGGGACTCTGTGTGAGGTCCAGTCCCTTAAAGTAGGGCCCCCTCCCTGGACAGAGGGACAACTGAGGCCCAGAGAAGGGAGAGTGAGGCCTGAAGAGGGGCAGTGACCTGCCCAAGCCTATTGGTAGCAGAGCCAGGTCCTTTGAGCCTTATCCTTTATGGCTGTCCTGTTGCCTTAATGCCTTGGTCCCTTGAGCCTGGGTTGTTGATTCACTCTAATAAGCTTAATAAATAATCACTGAGTATGTGCCAGGCATTGGGCTGGGCAGGAGAAGGTGTGTGATCTATAAGACATGCGTGTACACACACACACACACACACACACACACACACATACCCTTTTATAAGAATGCTTCTTAGGCATTTATAACTATTTGGACATAGGTGCTATAATTATTCTTGTTACACCCCACGAGATGGTTAAATTCTCCATCTCTAGAAGAAGTCCTCTTAGATTTAAACCCCAGCTCTGACACTTGCTGGCTTTTGAGACCTTGGACAAGTCATTTTACTTGAGTCTTGGTTTTCTCATCTGTGTAATGGGGTAACCATGACCCCTACTTCCCAGGTTGTCATAAGATTAAATGAGATAATATATATAAAGGGCCAGGCATGTAGAAAGTGCTTGATTCATCTTGCCTGTGGTTTTAATGGTCATCAGTCAAGGCCTCTGCTGACCAGTGTTACAGCAAAGGCATTAGCTAAGTACCATGAAGGGAATGCACTGACAGCTTAGTGAGCGTTCCCCGGGAAGAAGATCCCGTGGCAGGAATTCAGTGAAAGTTGTTTGAGAGGCAGTGCCAGGAAACACCAGTAAGGGAGCAAGGAATTATGGCAGTAAAGGTTAGGGAATAAAGCGATTTGCCTTGGTGGGCAACTGCTGCTTGTGGACCACTAACTCAGTTATCCCAGCGAGGGGCGAGAGAGCTGGGGAGTTCATCCTCCATCCTCCAACTGTATCATGGGTGGAGGGCTGTGCCTGGGTTGGGGCTGGGGTAATTCCCCAGCACTCCTGGTTTGTTGTCTGCTCAAAGAGAAAGCCTTCAGGCAGAGATACAGGTGCTGTTGGAAGTCTGGCTGGTATGCACAGCCTCTGCTTCAAGAGAGAAGGGAGAAGTTAATTCAAGTTGAGGAAAGAAGGGAAGGCTTCATGGAAGAGGTGGCCTTTGAACTCACCTTTGAAGGTTGGGTAGGAGTTTGACAAGCAGAGATGGGGGAAGGGTATTCCTGGCAGGAGGCAGAGCGCAGCCAAAGAAAGGAAATGTGGAGGGGCAGGGTAAATTGTGGGGGGATATTTTGGGGGCAAAGCCAGGAAAACAGCCCCGGGATAAGCCATGGAGGCCTCAAGTGCCAGGCCAGAGAGCATTCTGGCTGGATTCTTTGGGCAGTAGGGAGCCATGGAAAGTAGGATCTCTCTCTGCTGCAGGTGAGGGTAGGTGGGAGGGACTTCTGAGAGCAGGTGGGAGGCTGTACTCCAAGTGACAAGTGATGAGGGTCCAGATGGGACAGTGGAACTGACCTTAGGGGCAAACTGGAGGTTGAAAAACTTTCCGGGGTGGGTCCTAGAAATCTTGGAACTTGGAGCCCTTTCTGTCCCTCTGCTGGGTAGAAACCTCAGGTGAGCTCCTTTCTGAGTGGCTGTCAATGGCTGTGCCATATGCCCAGCTTCCAGCAGGGGGCACCAATGACACAAGGAACCCTCAGCCTCAGCGCTCAAAGAAGGAAGAAGGGGCTCGTTCTGTTAGTTAATTAGACGGATTCCATTCTTTAGGGGGAAGTTTGCGATGACACAGCCAGGAGAACCCTGGAGCTGGGCAGCGTGGATTTGAATCCTAGTGCTGCTTTACCTTTCTGTGTCTTCACCTTTCCATGTTGCCACCTGTAAAATGCGGATGATTGTTAAAACGATGAAATGAGATAAAGCACATAAAGGCCCTGGTACATAGTAGGTGCTGCTGTTACTGGTGGGCAGGGTCTGGATACAGCATTACCTATGAGGGCTGAAGCCAAGAGGCTGGCTGTCTGTAGAAGGTGACATGAGCAGTCCAGAGACCCTGGGCCCTGCCAGAGAGTGGTCAGTCCGTCTGGACAGTCTGGCGACCCCTGCGAGGACCTCAAATCACTGGGAAAGTGGGAGCAGGTGACCTGATTTTAATTTCCACAGCTATTGTTACGTGAGCGTCAACGTGAGTTTTTGGTGTCCTTGAGGGTGGCTTTTCTGAGTAGAAAAAAGTATTCAGACTCTCCTTTGGTTTTCAAAAATTGTTAATTTATGATGTTCAATTTATTATATTTATAAATTCAACAATCTCACTTTAGTCTTTGAGTTAGCTTAAAAATCTTCTTTTATGAATATAGCAACTTCTAAAATAATTTTAAGGGGGCATTGGATGAATTTTATTTTATAATCTTGGTTAATTAAACAGGCTTAAACATCTTAAACTACATTTATAAATTTAATATATTCAGTTTCTTTTTAAAATACTTCACTTGCTTTAATGACAAAACTCTCTCAAGCACTTAAATAGATCTTAGAAATCTAATAATTACGTTTATAAATATGGTGAATTTAAATTCTTATAACTATTTTAATACTGTTGACAAATTTAGTAAGATTTTGACTTAAAAATCACAAGTCTAAATCAATCAATGATTTGTTTATGCATTTTAAATTAGAAACTTAAGGCTGATCTGTTATTCCCGTAGAGCACATTCTTTTAAATATCACAAATACTTAAAATTCCAAACATGCACCCATTATTTTTTTTAACACAAACATGTAACTACTATATGTTTGATTCTCTTAAATTTTTTTTTTACTCAATTGTTTTCATGCTTAAGAGTTGTGGGCTCACTAAGTCAAGGATTTTAGCACCTCAAGCAAATTTTGGGGTTGACTTCCCAAGCCATTTTGGGGTAATCATCTCCTCTAAGATTCCCTAATGTTCACAGAAACCTCAGGCTTAGACTTAGGTTTTTGCCCATGACCTTGATGGGACATGAGTCCCACTTACCATCACTTGAACAGGATTTCCCATCATCTAAAAAGGGAGTGGTTATGTAGCCTGGCTCTTGTGAGTTCAGTTTACATATTCCCCATTTCTGAAGTCAGATTTGAGGCTCAGTGTCTGGGTTTGGGCTTGGGTTTAACTGATGGATTTACTGCTTGATTCTATTCTGAACTCTGTTCAAAGGCTTCCTTTTGGGGCCACCCTGTTACAGGTGTCTAAATGACACCCAACTGAATCTCTTCTGCTTTTGCCTGGCTCCTCAGGACAATTCTAAGGTTTTTATAGTGATAATGAGTCTAATCTTAGAAGCCAGGATGCAGCTGAAGAAATTGGAAGTGGGTGGGGTCTTCCTCCTTATTCAGGTCCATCCCCCCCCCATCATCCTGGCTAAAGTAGACCCCGCCCCCATCACTCTCTATCACAAAAATCACCCTAGCTTAGTTTCCTCAGATTGTTTGTTACCAGCTGAAAATACCTTATGTAGGCAAAAAAAACCACAGGACACCAAGTTAAATCTGAATTTCAGATAAATAATGGATAATTATCCCAGGTTCCAAGTATTGCTTGGGACGTGGAAAATTATTTGTTGTTTATCCAAAATTCAAATTTAACTGGGTATCCTGTAGTTTATCTGGCAGCCCTACTTATTTGTGTTGATAATTGCCTGTCCTGAACCCTCTCCCTGTGAGCCTGGAGGGGTCATTCCCTCTGTCTTGTTCACTGCTGTGCTGCTGGTCCCAGAACAGGATCCAACTCATGGTAGGTGCTGAATGAATGAATGAATGAATGAGTGAATGAATGCAGGAGCTGAGAGAGGTATCATAACTGAGCAGAACCCTACCATGTCCGCTGCCTCTTTTTCGTAGAAAAGCTTTAGCCTCCTAGGCCTTCCCTGAGTCCAAAGAGCAAATTTAATCAGAGAAATGAAAAACCGCAGAAGCAAAGGAAAACAGTCAAGCAAGGCAAAATAATAGTTTAACCATAAAACAAAGCAAGGATCTTTAGTTCCTCCTTATGGGCTATAGATAATATTCTAAGCCACGTCCTTTGAGCTGTTTTGCAGATACTGAAACCCCCACCAGGTGGAAGAGGTTAATTGTATGCTGACCACTTAGACCCCAGACTGGCTGGAACTAGAAGGTTGATGACGCTGACTCCTGATTATGTGACCACCGACCAATCAGAAAAATGTCCATGAGCTGATTGTGACCCTGCAACTCTCTCCCTCACCCTGTCTTTAAAACCCCTTCCCTGAAATCCACTGGGGAGTTCGGGTCTTTTGAGCATTAGCTGCCTGTACTCCTTGCTTGGCACCTGCAATAAACACTGCCCTTCCCTTCACTGCAACCAGTGTCAGTAGGTTAGCTTTACTGCGAATGGGCGAGGGAACCCAAGTTTGGTTTGGTAACAGAATCAGTTCAGGCTGGCCGGGTGGGGCGAGCCAGGACCAAGTGGGGGGCGAGTGCTGCAGGGGGGCAGGTTTGACTTTTCCCAACAGGAGTTCCACGCCTCAGGGTGTGACTGAGGGGCCCTGACATTCCATCTGCTCCACCATGGCGAGGCTGGGAGATGGTACCTAGAGCAGGGCCGAGTGCATCCCGCACCCTGAGGAGGAGCTCAGTCACCGTCTAGTCCCACTCTGGGTGTGGCCTCTGTGTGCCCGAGAGAGAAGACAGGGGTCACACATGTGGCCCGCAGGAGTGTCCTCTCTCCTGGGGCCAGGCGGGTGACCCTCCTACCCTCACAAGCCATGGGCTCTAAGGTGGAGCCCTGGGGTCCCTGTGGGGCTGAGACGCATGGCTCCGGGCCGGGGTGGTCAGGCCTGGATTAAGAGGGGCCTGTGAGGGGTCGAAGCCTTGGCCTCTGCCCCCATTAACCTGGCTCCACGTGCACAGATAAGCTGATGCTCACAGGCCAGCCCAGACGCACACGTGTGTGCATACACACACACACACGCACACACACACACACGATCTCTCTTCACTCCCACACGGAGGTCTCACACACGAGCTGATCCTGCTTCAGTCCCATGAACACTGTAAGTAATAGCTCCCAGAAGCCTCCTGTGCCCCTCCCTGTGCTACTCCCCGTGCCCCTCCCTGGGACCAGCACCCCTCTTGGAGGGCATGTCTCATCCTGAGCAGCAAGGAGGGGTGGGGAGCCTGCCCCCTCCCTGGCAGTGAGCTCCTGGCGTTCAGGGACCTCTAATTCCTCTCTGTCCCCAGTGCCTTGCACAGGGCTTGGAAGCACTCAGGAACCAGTTAATGAGGGTGAGATCAGAGACCTTGTCCCCACGTAGCAGCCAGATTAATTACTTAGCACCCGCTTCATGCCAGGCACCACGTTAAGCTCTTGACAGGTATGAACTCACCGAGTGTTCTCACTGCAGTGGATGCTGCTCTTACCCTCACATCCCTGAGGGGGAAACTGAGGCACAGAGAGCTTAAGTGATGTCCGTGGTGAACTTACCTGAGCCCTGTGAGCCTGGCAGACAGTGAAGGTTGAGAAATGCCGCCACCCTTGTGTTTCAGGAAATGGTTTACTGTGCAGGGCCCCGCCTTGCCCGTATGACTTAGTAAGATGCACGGACGCTCCCCTGGCTTCCCCGTGACAAAGCCAGACACAGACCCTCCGAACTCCTATTCTTTGCCCAATAAATGAACTGCTCATTCTCACTGATCAATCAGAGCAAAATGCTTGTTAACCAAACTTAAGCTTCTTCCCTTCATCCAGGCCCCTGAACTGTAGCCCCCTGGAGGCAGCCGACAGCCCCACTCCAACCCCCAGAACAGGGTAGAACGTCCTCTGACCTACCTTCCTATCACCCACCCTTTCATCCCACTTTCCCACTCCTGATCCTTCTAGCCTTGTTTACTCCTCTCTGTAAAAGAAAACCTCTTTCTGCCCAGTTCTTGAGATGCTTGCAGAATTTACACTCAGAGCATTCTCCCTGGTGCCATAGCTCCCTGCCACCCCTATCGCAATAGTGCCTCCCCTGCGATCATCCTCTTGAATAAATTCTCTCCTTGCTCAGTCTGGATTTCTTGGGTTTTACTGGACATAACTTATCCAGGGTCACACAGCTAGCAAGTGGCACAGTCGGGGCTCAGACCCAGGCCTTCTGTTCCAGAAGCTCTGCTAACATGCCTGTTGCGGCCCTCTACACCCTACACACCTCCACGACTGCACGCAAACACAGGTGCAACATGCATAAGGAAGGCGCATCTCCAGAAACGCAGGCTCGCACCTGTGCTCATGCCCCCACCACCAGTGCCCCCATCCTCAAGGCAAGGCTCATCCTCACACAGATGTGCACGTCCCACCCCTCCCCCCACAACCCACGTGCACATGCGCACACCCTCACTCGCTCTCCCAGCCTCCCAGGCACAGCAGGCTCTCCTTCTTGGTGCCTGGAAAGGAAGCTGAGTCTGAAGAAAAGCTTGTGGCCGGCTCTGACCATGACCCCACTCTCCCTTCATCCCTCCTCTGCCTGCCGGGATCTCCTGATCCCCCCACCCCCGTGCTCTCCCAGGGTGTCAGACAGGCTGCAGTGGTCACTTGTCCCTCAGTGGGTTGTTATTCAGGCCCCTGGGGGGAGGAAGCCGGAGTGCGTGGTTAATGGCATGTGGGCTCCAGACCCCAGGATCCAGCCAGCAGTGTGGAAAGAAGGCCTGGCTAGAGCCGCATAGACTCAGGCATTGCTCCCTATCCCATCCCCTCCAGAGAGGAGTAGGGTTTGAATTTTCGCTCTGCTGCCTGCCAGCTGGGTGGCCTTGGACTAGTTATTTAACCTCTCTGAGCCTCAGTGTTTTCATCTGTTGCATGAGGACAATTAAAAAGACAAGCTACTGTTTACTGAGCACGTACTATGTGCCAGACATTGGGCCAATGATGTGAAATGGATTAATTAATTTAATCCTCCCAGCAATCTGCCAGTGTAGATTTTAGTTTGAATCACGTGAAATTGCCATTTTCATAGGTCAAAAATAGTCAAGTGTTGACAAATTATTTAGTTTAGCCTCTTATCATTATCCCTGTGTGACAGATGAGGAAACAGACTCAGAGAGGCTGTGACCTGCTCAACGTCACACAGCCATGAAGTAGCAGAGCAGGGATTTGGACCCAGGTCCCCCTGGCTCTCCTGCCACGCTTTCAATCTCAATGCTGGGCCTTGGTGAGGACCAAACCAAACCACGTCAAGTGTTCAGCACAGCACCAGGCACACAGTACGTGCTCAATAAATGCACTCTTCCTTTCCCTGCTACCTAGGGTGAGTCCTCTCAGAGCTAAAACCTTAACCCCCTACCAGGCTAGATGACTGACTCCCCCATTTCTCCCCCAGCCCCTCCCTCTGACCTGTCATCCATTCCAATGCTGGGGTGAAATCACACGCTGGCCTCACCCCGCACTTGACCCTCATCTTCCACCATCATCTAAATGGGTCCTGGCAAAGGCAATCCGCCCTCTTGCAGGGAGTCTTCCTGGAAGGGCACCTCCCTGCCAGGTGCACACCCCGCTTCTTCCTGGGCTCAGGTTCAACACCATGTTCAATTAGTTCTGCAAGTGCCCACGGAGGCCATGTGTCTGGAGCACTCAGCAAGGGCCCTGGAGCCAGAGCAGCCCCCTGAGCTCCTCAGATAATGTTACGTGTCCAGCACCGGATCAGTGTTTCCCGCGTTCTCTAATTTCACTCCTACAACAACCCTTTGGTTGGGAGGGTACTTTTATTCTTCCCATCTTGCAGATGGGAGACTGAGGCTCTGAGAATTAAAGTGACTTGTAGTCTTGAGGTGAACCTGAGGATAGAGGAGGGCTGTGACCTCTGCCCAGGGGAATGAAGGGGCACATCCTGGTGGAGGTGACGTTTAGAGAGACCCTTGAGTGGCTAGACTGTCAACAGGGAGAGGTAGGGAGGTGAGAAAAGAGGGGAAGGGCAAGCTGGGCCAAGGATACCACGTGATCAAGGCTTGGACGTTTTAATGTTTTTTATTTTTAACAATTTAGCACCCTCAGATTCCCTAATGCTAACATTTTCCTGGTCTAAGGTCATATATCTCTTCCATTCTAAGCTTTTATTAACCCAAGAGTTTAGAAACTTGGAGGTTCTATAATTCAGGGGTCCCCAAGCCCTGGGCCGCAGACAGCTACTGGTCCACAGCCTGTTAGGAACTGGGCCACACAGCAGGAGGTGAGCGGCAGGTGAGCGAGTGAAGCTTCATCTGCCACTCCCCATGGCTCCCAATCACTTGCATTACTGTCTGAACCATCCTCCCCTCCCCTGCTCCCGTCCGTGGAAAAATTGTCTTCCACGAAACCGGTCCCTGGTGCCAAAAAGTTGGGGACCGCTGCTATAATTCACACATGCTGATGAGCCTTTGTGTCTCAGATCCTGTAATCTGCAGATTCTATGATTAATTTCAGGAAGATGCTGAGCATGTGGGTGGGGAAGGCAGGGACAAATCTGGTACATAAGCATCACTCCCCCCACCTCCTGACCCCGCCTTCCTCAAGTGTCAACTTCCCCAGGGCTGGGTACGGAAGAGGAATCAGGAAATACTTACAGAATGATTGATGTTTGGGCAAGAAAGGACAGGGCTGGCTTGGGGGTGTGGATGGGGGCCGGGGATGGTTCTTGGCCAGGTACAGGGCTCGTGTTGGAACAGTTAAGAGGAAAGGGTCAAGTGTATTTGTTGGAAGCCCACGTAAAGCTGTAGATAAAAGGGTGAGCATCTGAGCCTGTATTTGAAATGGGAACCATGCCAACATGGGCATGCAATGGAGTCAGACTTGCAGTCCAGCCCCAAGGCTGCTGTGAAGCCAGGATAAACCAAAATGGGGGTCGGCCAATCTCTTTTGTATAGATGGCCAGATAGTAAATATTTTAGGCGCTGTGGACCAAGACACATTGTATTCTTTTAGCACAGATATACTGTCACTGTGTAAGAAAAGAAGCACAATGCTTTGCCATCTAATTAGATTAAAAAGTAATACAAACTCCACTGCACCTTAAAAGTGCACCATTTGCCCATCAATGGATGAAAGGATTAAAAAATGTGACACATACATACAATGGAATATTATTCAGCCTTAAAAGGAAGGGAAGGGCTTCCCTGGTGGCGCAGTGGTTGAGAATCTGCCTGCCAATGCAGGGGACACGGGTTCGAGCCCTGGTCCGGGAAGATCCCACATGCCGCGGAGCGATTAGGCCTGTGAGCCACAATTGCTGAGCCTGCGCATCTGGAGCCTGTGCTCTGCAACGGGAGAGACCACGACAGTGAGAGGCCCGCGCACTGCGATGAAGAGCGGCCCCCACTTGCCGCAACTAGAGAAAGCCCTCGCACAGAAACGAAGACCCAACACAGCTATAAATAAATAAATAAATAAATAAATAAATAAATAAATAAATAAAATTAAAAAAAAAAAAAAGGAAGGGGATTCTGACTTGCTACAACAGGGATGGATCTTTTTTATTATTATTAATTTTTTAATAGATCTTTATTGGAGTATAATTGCTTCACAATACTGTGTTAGTTTCTGTTATACACCAAAGTGAACCAGCCATATGCACACACATGTCCCCATATCCCCTCCCTCTGGAGCCTCCCTCCCATCCTCCCTATCCCACCCCTCTAGGTCATCGCAAAGCACCGAGCTGATCTCCCTGTGCTATGCCGCTGCTTCCCACTAGCTATCTATTTTCCATTCGGTAGTGTATATATGTCGATGCTACTCTCTCACTTCGCCCCAGCTTCCCCCTCCCACCCCGTGTCCTCAAGTCCATTCTCTATGTCTATGTCTTTATTCCTGCCCTGCAACTAGGTTCATCAGTACCTTTTATTTTTATTTTTTATTTTTAGATTCCACATATATGTGTTAGCATACGGTATTTGTTTTTCTCTTTCTGACTTACTTCACTCTGTATGACAGACTCTAGGTCCATCCACCTCACTACAAATGACTCAATTTCATTTCTTTTTATTGCTGAGTAATATTCCATTGTATATATGTGCCACATCTTCTTTATCCATTCATCTGTCGATGGACACTTAGGTTGCTTCCATGTCCAGGCGATTGTAAATAGGGCTGCAATGAACATTGTGGTACATGACTCTTTTTGAATTATGGTTTTCTCAGGGTATATGCCCAGTAGTGGGATTGCTGGGTCATATGGTAGTTCTATTTTTAGTTTTTTAAGGAACCTCCATACTGTTCTCCATAGTGGCTATATCAATTTACATTCCCACCAACAGTGCAAGAGGGTTCCCTTTTCACCACACCCTTTCCAGCATTTATTGTTTCTAGATTGTTTGATAATGGCCATTCTGACCAGTGTGAGTTGATACCTCATTGTAGTTTTGATTTGCATTTCTCTAATAATTAGTGATGTTGAGCAGCTTTTCATGCGCCTCTTGGCCATCTGTATGTCTTCTTTGGTGAAATGTCTATTTAGGTCTTCCACCCATTTTTTAATTGAATTGTTTGTTTTTTGATGTTGAGCTCCATGAGCTGTTTGTATATTTTGGAGATTAATTATTTGTCCGTTGTTTCATTTGCAAATATTTTCTCCCATTCTGAGGGTTGTCGTTTGATCTTGTTTATGGTTTCCTTTGCTGTGCAAAAGCTTTGAAGTTTAATTAGGTCCCATTTGTTTATTTTTGTTTTTATTTCCATTACTCTAGGAGGTGGGTCAAAAAAGATCTTGCTGTGGTTTATGTCAAAGAGTGTTTTTCCTATGTTTTCCTCTAAGAGTTTTATAGTGTCTTGTCTTACATTTAGGTCTTTAATCCATTTGGAGTTTACTTTTGTGTATGGTGTTACATAGTGTTCTAATTTCATTCTTTTACATGTAGCTGTCCAGTTTTCCCAGCACCACTTATGGAAGAGGCTGTTTTTTCTCCATTGTATGTTCTTGCCTCCTTTGTCATAGATTAGTTGACCATATGTACGTGGGTTTATCTCTGGGCTTTCTATCCTGTACCATTGATCTATATTTCTGTTTTTGTGCCAGTACCATACTGTCTTTTTTTTTTTTTTTTTTAACCACTGTCTTCTCAGCAGATGCCAGAAAATAATAAAATATTAAGGATAAGCTACTTCTGGAAGACAATGTGTGATTCTTTTCAAAAATTAAACTGTGGATTAAATGCTTTTTTTTGTTTTTTTGGGTTTCTTTGAATTTTTGAATTTTATTTAATTTATTTTTTTATACAGCAGGTTCTTATTAGTCATCAATTTTATACACATCAGTGTATACATGTCAATCCCAATCGCCCAATTCGTCCCACTCCCACCCCCACCCCCCCGCCGCTTTCCCCCCTTGGTGTCCATACGTTTGTTCTCTACATCTGTGTCTCAGTTTCATACTGTCTTGATTAGTGTAGCTTTGTAGTATAATTTGAAGTCGGGGAGCCTGATTCCTCCTGCTTCGTTTTTCTTTCTCAAGATTGCTTTGGCTATTCGGGGTCTTTTGTGTTTCCATACGAATTGTAAAATTTTTTGTTCTAATTCTGTGAAGAATGTCATTGGTAATTTGACAGGGATTGCATTGACTCTGTAGACTGCTTTGCGTAGTATAGTCATTTTCACCATATTGATTCTTCCAGTCCAAGAACATGGTATATTTCTCCATCTGTTTATGTCATCTTTGATTTCTTTCATCAGTGTTTTATAGTTTTCTGAGTACAAGTCTTTTGCCTCCTTAGGTAGGTTTATTCCTAGGTATTTTATTCTTTTTGTTGCGATGGTAAATAGGATTGTTTCCTTAATTTCTCTTTCTGATTTTTTGTTGTCAGTGTATAGGAATGCCAGAGATTTCTGTTCATTAATTTTGTATCCTGCAACCTTAACCAAAATCATTGCTTAGTTCTAGTAGTTTTCAGGTGGCATCTTTAGGATTTTCTATGTATAGTATCATGTCATCCACAAACAGTGACAGTTTTACTTCTTCTTTTCCAATTTGTATTCCTTTTACTTCTTTTTCTTCTCTGATTGCTGTGGCTAGGACTTCCAAAACTATGTTGAATAAGAGTGGCGAGAGTGGACATCCTGTCTTGTTCCTGATCTTAGAGGAAATGCTTTCAGGTTTTCACCATTGATTATGATGTTTGC